>NC_141695.1:290838408-292129658 GCF_964263255.1 Lissotriton vulgaris
GAGGCCGATAGATAGATAGAGTGAGGCCTATAGATAAATAGATAGATAGACTGAGGCCGATAGAGTGATGCAGATAGATAGATAGAGTGAGGCCGATAGATAGAGGCCTATAGATAGATAGATAGATAGATAGATAGAGTGAGGCAGATAGACAGATATATAGAGTGAGGCCGATAGATAGATAGAGTGAGGCCGATAGATAGATAGATAGATAGATAGATAGGAGTGAGGCCGATAGATAGAGTGAGGCAGATAGATAGAGTGAGGCCTATAGATAGATAGATAGATAGATAGAGTGAGGCCGATAGATAGATAGAGTGAGGCCGATAGATAGATAGATAGATAGATAGATAGATAGATAGATAGATAGATAGATAGATAGATAGATAGATAGATAGATAGATAGGAGTGAGGCCGATAGATAGAGTGAGGCAGATAGATAGAGTGAGGCCGATAGATAGATAGATAGATAGATAGAGTGAGGCCAATAGATAGATAGATAGAGGCCTATAGATAGATAGATAGAGGCCTATAGATAGATAGATAGAGGCCTATAGATAGATAGAGGCCTATAGATAGATAGAGGCCTATAGATAGATAGATAGAGGCCTATAGATAGATAGATAGAGGCCTATAGATAGATAGAGGCCTATAGATAGATAGAGTGAGGCCGATAGATAGAGTGAGGCCAATAGATATATAGAGTCCTATAGATAGATAGAGTGAGGCCTATAGATAGTTAGATAGATAGAGTGAGGCCGATAGAGTGAGGCCGATAGAGTGAGGCCTATAGATAGATAGATAGAGTGAGGCCAATAGATATATAGAGGCCTATAGATAGATAGAGTGAGGCCTATAGATAGATAGATAGAGTGAGGCCGATAGATAGAGTGAGGCCAATAGATAGACAGAGTGAGGCCAATAGAGAGATAGAGTGAGGCCTATAGATGGATAGATAGATAGAGTGAGGCCGATATAGTGAGGCCGATATAGTGAGGCCGATAGATAGATGTATGTGAATGTGAATGTATGTAAATGTATAGGCATTTATATAGCGCACTACTTACCCGTAGGGTCCCAAGGCGCTTCGACCGCTGCGAAACCCTTCCTGGCTTCCCTGAGAGATGGTCCCTTAATGGGTATCTCCAGGGTGAGACCAGGCATCCCCGGCGGTCTGGTGGGGCCGTTAGTGAAGATGAGGCAAGCTAATGCCCAGAGTTGCCGAGTGTGATCGCTGATCAGAGTGGGCACCGAGGCGAGAGAATTATCGAGTCCGCTGACCCTGGTCCAGAAACCTGCTGCGCCGGGTATCGAACCCTGGTCCCGGGCCGTCCTCTGCTCTCGGGTCTGCCGCCTCTAACCAGATAGAGAGTGAGGCCGATAGATAGATAGAGTGAGGCCGATAGATAGATAGATAGAGGCCGATAGATAGATAGATAGATAGAGGCCTATAGATAGATAGATAGATAGATAGAGGCCTATAGATAGATAGATAGATAGACTGAGGCTGATAGATATAGAGTGAGGCCAATAGATAGATAGATAGAGGCCTATAGATAGATAGAGGCCTATAGATAGATAGATAGAGGCCTATAGATAGATAGATAGATAGATAGATAGATAGATAGATAGATAGATAGATAGAGTGAGGCCAATAGATATATAGAGGCCTATAGATAGATAGAGTGAGGCCTATAGATATATAGAGTGAGGCCAATAGAGAGATAGAGTGAGGCCTATAGATGGATAGATAGATAGATAGAGTGAGGCCGATATAGTGAGGCCGATAGATAGATAGATAGATAGATAGATAGATAGATAGATAGAGAGTGAGGCCGATAGATAGATAGAGTGAGGCCGATAGATAGAGTGAGGCCGATAGATAGATAGAGTGAGGCCGATAGATAGAGTGAGGCCGATAGATAGATAGAGTGAGGCCGATAGATAGAGTGAGTGAGGCCGATAGATAGATAGACAGAAAGAGTGAGGCCAATAGATAGATAGAGTGAGGCCTATAGATAGATAGAGTGAGGCCTATAGAAAGATAGATAGAGTGAGGCAGATAGAAGATAGATAGATAGATAGATAGATAGATAGATAGATAGATAGATAGATAGATAGATAGAGAGGCCGATAGATAGATAGAGTGCAGGCCGATAGATAGATAGAGTGAGGCCGATAGATAGAGTGATGCTAATAGATAGATAGATAGAGTGAGCCGATAGATAGAGTGAGGCCAATAGATAGATAGAGTGAGGCCTATAGATAGATAGAGTGAGGCCTATAGTTAGATAGATAGAGTGAGGCCGATAGAAGATAGATAGATAGATAGATAGATAGATAGATAGATAGATAGATAGATAGATAGATAGATAGATAGAGTGAGGCTGATAAATAGATAGATAGATAGACTGAGGCCGATAGAATGATGCCGATAGATAGATAGATAGACTGAGGCCGATAGATAGAGTGAGGCCAATAGACAGATAGAGTGAGGCCTATAGATAAATAGATAGATAGAGTGAGGCCTATAGATAAATAGATAGATAGACTGAGGCCGATAGAGTGATGCAGATAGATGGAGTGAGGCCGATAGATAGATAGAGTGAGGCCAATAGATAGAGGCCTATAGATAGATAGATAGATAGATAGATAGATAGATAAGATAGATAGAGTGAGCCCTATAGATAGAGTGAGGCCGATAGATAGATAGAGAGAGGCCTATAGATAGATAGATAGAGGCCTATAGATAGATAGATAGAGGCCTATAGATAGATAGATAGATAGATAGATAGATAGATAGATAGATAGAGGCCTATAGATAGATAGATAGAGGCCTATAGATAGATAGATAGTGGCCTATAGATAGATAGAGGCCTATAGATAGATAGATAGAGGCCTATAGATAGATAGATAGAGGCCTATAGAAAGATAGAAAGATAGATAGATAGATAGATAGATAGAGTGAGGCCGATAGATAGATAGAGTGAGGCCTATAGATAGATAGAGTGAGGCCTATAGATAGATAGAGTGAGGCCTATAGATAGATAGATAGAGGCCTATAGATAGATAGATAGAGGCCTATAGATAGATAGATAGAGGCCTATAGATAGATAGAGGCCTATAGATAGATAGAGGCCTATAGATAGATAGATAGAGGCCTATAGAAAGATAGAAAGATAGATAGATAGATAGATAGATAGATAGATAGATAGAGTGAGGCCGATAGATAGATAGAGTGAGGCCTATAGATAGATAGAGTGAGGCCTATAGATAGATAGAGTGAGGCCTATAGATAGATAGAGTGAGGCCTATAGATAGATAGATATAGATAGATAGAGTGAGGCAGATAGATAGATAGAGTGAGGCCGATAGATAGATAGAGTGAGGCCGATGCAGATAGATAGATAGAGTGAGGCCGATAGATAGATAGAGTGAGGCCGATAGATAGATAGATAGATAGATAGACTGAGGCAGATAGATAGATAGAGTGAGGCCAATAGATAGATAGATAGAGGCCAATAGATTGATAGATAGAGGCCTATAGATAGATAGATAGAGGCCTATAGATAGATAGAGGCCTATAGATAGATAGATAGAGGCCTATAGATAGATAGATAGAGGCCTATAAATAGATAGAGTGAGTGAGGCCGATAGATAGATAGAGTGAGGCCAATAGATATATAGAGGCCTATAGATAGATAGAGTGAGGCCTATAGATAGATAGAGTGAGGCCGATAGATAGATAGAGTGAGGTCTATAGATGGATAGATAGATAGAGTGAGGCCGATATAGTGAGGCCTATAGATCGATAGATAGATAGATAGATAGATAGATAGATAGATAGATAGATAGATAGATAGATAGATAGAGTGAGGCTGATAGATAGAGTGAGGCCGATAGATAGATAGATAAAGTGAGGCCGATAGATAGATAGAGTCAGGCCTATAGATAGATAGATAGATAGATAGATAGATAGATAGATAGATAGATAGGATAGAGTGAGGCCGATAGATAGATAGATAGACTGAGGCTGATAAATAGATAGAGTGAGGCCGATAGATAGATAGAGTGAGGCCAATAGATAGATAGATAGAGTGAGGCCGATAGATAGACAGAGTGAGGACAATAGATAGATAGAGGCCTATAGATAGATAGATAGATAGATAGATAGATAGAGTGAGGCCTATAGATAGATAGATAGATAGATAGAGTGAGGCCTATAGATGGATAGATAGATAGAGTGAGGCCAATAGATATATAGAGGCCTATAGATAGATAGAGTGAGGCCTATAGATAGATAGATATAGATAGATAGAGTGAGGCCTATAGATAGATAGATAGAGGCCTATAGATAGATAGATAGAGGCCTATAGATAGATAGATAGAGGCCTATAGATAGATAGATAGAGGCCTATAGATAGATAGATAGAGGCCTATAGATAGATAGATAGATAGAGGCCTATAGATACGTAGATAGAGGCCTATAGATAGATAGAGGCCTATAGATAGATAGATAGAGGCAGGCCTATAGATACGTAGATAGAGGCCTATAGATAGATAGAGGCCTATAGATAGATAGATAGAGGCCTATAGATAGATAGATAGAGGCCTATAGATAGATAGATAGAGTGAGGCAGATAGATAGATAGAGTGAGGCCGATAGATAGATAGAGTGAGGCCAATAGATAGATAGAGGCCTATAGATAGATAGATAGATAGATAGAGTGAGGCCTATAGATAGATAGATAGATAGATAGAGTGAGGCCTATAGATGGATAGATAGATAGAGTGAGGCCTATAAATAGATAGATAGATAGATAGATAGATAGATAGATAGATAGATAGATAGATAGATAGATAGATAGATAGATAGATAGATAGACTGAGGCCGATAGACAGATAGATAGATAGACTGAGGCCGATAGATAGATGGGTAGATAGATAGATAGATAGATAGATAGAGTGAGGCCGATAGATAGATAGACTGAGGCCGATAGATAGATGGATAGATAGATATAGATAGATAGATAGATAGATCGATAGATAGAGCGAGGGCGATAGATAGAGTGAGGGCGATAGATAGAGTGAGGGCGATAGATAGACTGAGGCCGATAAATAGATAGATAGAGT
Organism: Lissotriton vulgaris; assembly: GCF_964263255.1. Classification (NCBI taxonomy): domain Eukaryota; kingdom Metazoa; phylum Chordata; class Amphibia; order Caudata; family Salamandridae; genus Lissotriton; species Lissotriton vulgaris. The sequence goes on from NC_141695.1 coordinate 290,843,542, forward strand.
GAGGCTGATGGATAAATAGAAGTGAGGCCGATAGATAGATAGATAGAGTGATGCCGATAGATAGATAGAGTGAGGCCGATAGATAGATAGATAGGAGTGAGGCCGATAGATAGAGTGAGGCAGATAGATAGATAGATAGAGTGAGGCCGATAGATAGATAGAGTGAGGCCAATAGATAGAGTGAGGCCTGTAGATAGATAGATAGAGGCCTATAGATAGATAGATAGAGGCCTATAGATAGATAGATAGAGGCATATAGATAGATAGATAGAGGCCTATAGATAGATAGATAGATAGAGGCCTATAGATAGATAGAGGACTATAGATAGATAGAGGACTATAGATAGATAGATAGAGGCCTATAGATAGATAGAGGCCTATAGATAGATAGATAGAGGCCTATAGATAGATAGATAGAGGCCTATAGATAGATAGATAGAGTGAGGCCAATAGATATATAGAGGCCTATAGATAGATAGAGTGAGGCCTATAGATAGATAGATATAGATAGATAGAGTGAGGCCTATAGATAGATAGATAGAGGCCTATAGATAGATAGATAGAGGCCTATAGATAGATAGATAGAGGCCTATAGATAGATAGATAGAGGCCTATAGATAGATAGATAGAGGCCTATAGATAGATAGATAGAGGCCTATAGATAGATAGATAGAGGCCTATAGATAGATAGATAGATAGAGTGAGGCAGATAGATAGATAGAGTGAGGCCGATACATAGATAGAGTGAGGCCAATAGATAGATAGAGGCTAATAGATAGATAGAGGCCAATAGATAGATAGAGGCCTATAGATAGAGTGAGGCCTAAAGATGGATAGATAGATAGATAGATAGATAGATAGATAGATAGATAGATAGATAGATAGATAGATAGAGTGAGGCCGATAGATAGATAGATAGATAGATAGATAGATAGATAGATAGATAGATAGATAGATAGATAGATAGACTGAGGCTGATAGATAGATAGAGTGAGGCCTATAGATAGATAGATAGAGGCCTATAGATAGATAGATAGAGGCCTATAGATAGATAGATAGAGGCCTATAGATAGATAGATAGAGGCCTATAGCTAGATAGAGACCTATAGATAGATAGATAGATAGAGGCCTATAGATAGATAGATAGAGTGAGTGAGGCCGATAGATGGATAGAGTGAGGCCTATAGATAGATAGATAGATAGATAGATAGAGTGAGGCCGATAGATGGATAGAGTGAGGCCTATAGATGGATAGATAGATAGAGTGAGGCCGATATAGTGAGGCCTATAGATCGATAGATAGATAGATAGATAGAGAGTGAGGCCGATAGATAGATAGATAGACTGAGGCTGATAGATAGATGGATAGATAGATAGATAGATAGATAGATAGATAGATAGATAGATAGATAGATAGATAGATAGATAGATAGATAGATAGATAGATAGATAGATAGATAGATAGATAGATAGAGTGAGGCCGATAGATAGATAGACTGAGGCCGATAGATAGATGGATAGATAGATATAGATAGATAGATAGATAGATAGATATAGATAGATAGATAGATAGATAGAGCGAGGGCGATAGATAGAGCGAGGCCGATAGATAGAGTGAGGGCGATAGATAGAGTGAGGGCAGAGTTGGAGGGTGGAGGTGGAGTTGGGTTTAGAGGGTGGAGTTGGGTTTAGAGGGTGCAGTTGGGATTAAAGGGCGGAGTTGGGTTTGGAGGGCGGAGTTGGGCTTGGAGGGCGGAGTTGGGTTTGGAGGGCGGAGTTGGGTTTGGAGGGCGGAGTTGGGTTTGGAGGGCGGAGTTGGGTTTGGAGGGCGGAGTTGGGTTTGGAGGGCGGAGTTGGATTTGGAGGGTGGAGTTGGATTTGGGGGGTGGAGTTGGATTTGGGGGGTGGAGTTGGATTTGGGGGGTGAAGTTGGATTTGGGGGGAGGAGTTGGATTTGGGGGGGTGGAGTTGGAGCTGGAGGGTGGAGCTGGAGGGTGGAGTTGTAGGGTGAAGTTGGAGGGTGGAGTTGGGGTTGGAGGGTGGAGTTGGAGGGTGGAGTTGAGTTATGTGGTGGTGACCCTGAGTGATGTGGTGGTGATCCTGAGTGATGTGGTGGTGATCCTGAGTGATGTAGTGGTGCCCCCAGAGTGATGTGGCGGTGTCCTCTGAGTGATGTGGCGGTGTCCTCGAGTGATGTGGCGGTGTCCTCGAGTGATGTGGCGGTGTCCTCGAGTGATGTGGCGGTGTCCTCGAGTGATGTGGCGGTGTCCTCGAGTGATGTGGCGGTGTCCTCGAGTGATTTGGCGGTTTCCTCGAGTGATGTGGCTGTGTCCTCGAGTGATGTGGCGGTGTCCTCGAGTGATGTGGTGGTGTCCTCGAGTGATGTGGTGGTGTCCTCGAGTGATGTGGTGGTGTTGTGTGGCCTTCAGCAGTGTGCGGCGTGCAGCAGTGTGTGGCGTGCAGCAGTGTGTGGCGTGCAGCAGTGTGTGGCGTGCAGCAGTGTGTGGCGTGCAGCAGTGTGTGGCGTGCAGCAGTGTGTGGCGTGCAGCAGTGTGTGGCATGCAGCAGTGTGTCGCGTGCAGCAGTGTGTCGCGTGCAGCAGTGTGTCGCGTGCAGCAGTGTGTCGCGTGCAGCAGTGTGAGTTGTGTGGTAGTCTGCAGCATGCAGCAGTATCGTTGTTTATACCCAAATGTCAATAAATACATTTAAGGGGTGGAGGGGATGTGCACCCAGTAGTAGATGCTGTCGAATGAGACAAAAATAAATAACTATAAGGAGAAATAAACAAATTAAAGGAAACCTGTAAGAAAATGTAAAATAAAAGGACTCAACCAGCAGCCCTGGCGGTGAAGGGAACACCGTTTCGCGCAGTTGTTTACATGTGTTTAGGCAAAACACTGACTCAGCAAGAGAGCACATGGCTTAAGTGGGCTTCCATTTGCTCCATGTTGGATGTAGCGGGTGGCGGAAGAAAATGTTAATGATACTGGAATCGACCTATGGTTTTTGAAGGTTCACCCAAGGCCCATAAAGGAAGTACATTTAACTATGCATGTATGCTTTGTGATGGTTTTATCACAAAAGCCTAGCACACAGCTAAATGTTGTCAACATGACTTCCCTAAAAGATCGGTATTTTCCTTCGAAAACAATGAACCCAACGTAGATTGGCATGTAATGCTATACTTCAGTAGCCGATATACACCATAATGCCACTACCGTGTGCAAAATATTAAATAAATTTAACCTTAGAGGCCCCTTAACACTTCTACTTGTGACTAAAAATCTGGCGTCCGTAGTTCAGGAAGTAGAGGCGCTGGAAGGGCGTGTAGGATGAGAAACAGGAAAACACTTCACCAGCACACATGCGCAGACCACACAAAGAGCCTGCAATCAGAGAAAAGAAAGTCGCGAGCTTCATTTTTGAGACTGTACGCGCGACTCCGATGACAGCGCGTGCGCACAAATTAAGGTAGTGACATATGCGCAGGTACAAGTTGCGTTTGGGAGTTCACGCGAGTGCGTAGTTATCCAGTTTGGCTTTTGAGCTTGCACGCTGTTCTCAGTTGGTGCATGAGCTGCTGTACCCGCTCTTTGGTTGGCTCAGAGCGGTGGCAAGCGTGCGGTAGAGAGGGAGAAAGGAGAGCGAGAACCAAGGCAATGGTGACGGCAGAAGAGCGAGGGGGGCGTTTTTATACAGTGCAGACTTAACCCGAAGGTGTCAGGGCACTTCACAATAGGAACAGTAGTGATACATGAAGCAAAAATTACAAGTGAACATGCTACAAAAGCAAACGTTACGTTACATGAGGCAATAGTGACAATTGTGCAAGTATCAAGAGCAAACAAAATACAAGAGGTAGCAAACGATATGTTACTAGAGGAAACAAGCTTCTCGGCATTGCTGTGTTCGGCGGTGGTGTGATGAGCGAGACGCGCACGCTGGAGAGGAAGGGGGTGGGATGACTGGGCAGCTGAATGCAGCGTGCACAAAGTGAAGAGCCAACAAAAGCTCTTGAAAAATATGCCCATGGGGAGAATGCGCAATGGGAGAGAGGCTGTTGGCTGCGTGTTGGCGTGCTGTAGAGGGAGGGGGTGTGATGAGCGAGAGGCGCGCACTGAAGAGGGAGGGGGTGGGAGGACTGGGCAGTTGAATGCAGCGTGCACAAAGTGAAGAGCCAATGAAAGCTTTTGAAAAAAATGCACGTGGGAAGAATGCGTGTGATTGTGTTCACATGAACTGTACTAAATCCGCAATGGTTCAAGAGCTTGTTTTGCCTACTATACTCTGTCTATTTATCCCTGCGGGATAGAAAAGCTGAGACCTAAAAAGCATACTTATTTGCGGACACTGACATAGATGAGCCTCTCCTAAAATTGTTCAGTATAACAATTCAGGCAAGTCGTCAGTAACATTAACGTAACATTAACATAAGCACTTCATCGCCCGCCTTCCCTTCCACTTAACGTTAAACTTGAAAAACTATTCTCATGAAAACAGACACTTATAAAAAAAATTGGATACCCAATACCCTGAATGCATATACTTCTGCATCTATATATATTTTTCCACACAAAGCAAACTCCTTTATCGTGACCCCCACAAAGATGAGGTTGCACGGGTGCACAGGAAATTACAACATTTCTTGCGGACAAAAAAAACAAGCATTTACAATGCAACGGTTTCGCCTTTGGAGAAGTTAGAGCTATTGGCATTGTAAATGACAAAATTTGTATTTCTGTGTTGGTTTTGAAAACAGATAAATAAATGGCATTGTCATTTACATTGCCAATAGTTTAACCTCTCGCAAATGTGAGAACTATTGTACCCTACGAACGAGCTCAGCAGACAGCAATTACTACCACACACACACACACACCCAGACCCAGCCCCACACACCCAGAGCCAGCCACACCCAAAGCCCCCCCCCACACACACACACACTGGAGCAGTCACACACACACACACACACACTGGAGCAGTCACACACACACACACACACACACTGGAGCAGTCACACACACTGGAGCAGTCACACACACTGGAGCAGTCACACACCCACACACACACACACTGGAGCAGTCACACACACACACTGGAGCAGTCACACACACACACACACACACACCGGAGCAGTCACACACACTGGAGCAGTCACACACACTGGAGCAGTCACACACCCACACACACACACACTGGAGCAGTCACACACACACACACACACACACACTGGAGCAGTCACACACACACACTGGAGCAGTCACATATGCACACACACACAAGCACACACACACACTCTGGAGCAGTCACATACACACACACACACACACTCTGGAGCAGTCACACACACACACACACAGGAGCAGTCACACACACACACACCCAGGAGCAGTCACACACACACACCCAGGAGCAGTCACACACACACACAGGCGAAACATAAAAACCTCCCGCCCACGCTCATTACTTGATAAACAGTGCCCTCAACTCAACCATACCCGACATGGGTGACCAAAGCCTATAACCACCAGCTATTCACAAGGTTTAGGTTACATTTTTAATACAATGAATCAGCTTCCCCAAGGGCTAGTCTGCTCATGGTTCACTAAGCCGCAGTGAGAGCAAAAAAGACAGCCCAGTGTCCACAATTTACCTGGCCAAGAAAGATTTGTAATAATTCTTAAAATATTTAAAATGTAACCAACTGAGGCCGGATAAGCTACACCTCCTGATGCTAAAGGGTGTTTGTGCTTGCCTATGTAAAGGCAGCTTTCTAAGCAGTGCAATTAAGCTCCTGGAAACCCCTCGAAGTGATGAGCGCGCTATAAAAATGCTGAATGATTGAAGCTCTGGGAGGCGTGGAATTAATCTTGCCACAAGCCCGAGACAGATCTGATAAATGAAGACATCGCTACCTGCTTATAGCCTTCTCCTCAGTTATAACCCACAGACCTCTGCGAGTTGGGGCCTTTAAATAGGCGTCACTTCCTTGTTCTGAAGACAGAGCAGAGTACATGGTAGAGACCCACCCCGCCCCGGACTCAGCTCTCAGGACAGATTTCTGTGCTGAGGGCACCCTCCCTCCCCCCCCCCCCTGTGGCTCGCACACGCCCCCGCTATTTTAAAAAAAAGAGAGCAATCAAATCATACCCCATACTGTAAACAAAAGTTTTCGCCTGGGCGTAGCCCTGCTTCGCAGAGCTACGGCCAGGTCGAAACCTAAAAATACTGCAAAACGGCAGCAATTTCAGTCGTCTGCTGAACTAAGTGCCTCCCTTCAGCCTGAACTAAAGGGCCCGCTGTCTTCCTGTGGCCACAGAGAGAGGGAGTGAAAACCCCACACTGGCAGCAGCTCTCTGGTCCCATCCAGTCAGGTGGAAAACAAGGCTGTCCCCTCCACCGCACAGGTCGATCGCTGGCCCGCCCATAACAAGGGGTGCCCTGCTCTGAGAAGGACTCATACAGCAAAGACAGTGACACAGATGAAGGAGGCGCCCTGCTCGTCCCTCCTAAACAAGAAAAAAAACGCAGTCTACGTCAAAAGGAAAAGAAAGCAGTAGAGCAGACCTCGTTGCAGGTTTTAATACTCTGCAGAACGGAACTCTGGCACCAGCATCACATTGCTAAAAGATGGCCTAGCGTTTGTCGCACGTTTCTCTCTCCCTTGTGTCCCTCTGCCTAATCTGTGCTGTCATGTTGAGGGGGGTGCTTGGTTAGAGGCCGCATTGCCTGCTGTTCATGGCCCCCTTCTGCGCTTGGTTAGAGGCCGCATTGCCTGCTGTTCATTGTGCCCTTCTGCGCGCCGCCACACAGCTCGCCCCTGCCCGAGGCCGGCCCTTGGACATGGGCAGAATCGCCACGCTTTATTAGCGAGTGAGGACAGACACTCGCCCAAACAAAAACAAGAAACTCTGGGTCTGAAGCGCGATTTTTTCTGAAACTAATCAAGATGCAAATTAAGAGTGAGCGAAAATGAAAAGAAAAAAACTGGCAAATGGACTAAACATGTGTTAACATGTTCCATGACACTGCTTCCTTGTAATCTTGTAAAAACGTGTTATCTAATCCTTGCCAATTTTAGCCTAACGGCGTCCAATTAATTACACTGTGCAGTAGCCCTGTTCATGCACAGATAAGCAATTAAGCATCCGCAGCAGGACGTGTCTGTCGTTACCAGAGAGTTCACCTGTGAGGAGGGGTTCTACGGCGGCCGATGAGTACAAAGTGTTAGAACGCCTCAGTGCTCACTGAAGGATTCAGCATCGGTGCACTATCGATTGTTGCTTTTTGCTACAGACAGGATCAGGTGAAAAAGGAAACCTGTGATAAAGCAGACCTTTAAGGGCTCAGCGCTGCCTCTCAGGCAATCAATGTTTTTTTGTAGCCTAGTTAGGCTCTTTGAGGAGGCTGGGAAAGAAGGAACGCTGTATTGAACCATCTGCCGCGTGCACTTCTAACACAAGAATAACAGCTCAGAAAAGAAATGATTGTGTAATATTCTCGCTCTCTGATAACAATAATGATCAAAATGAACCGAGGTGAGAAGGTCAACTAAAAGGATGTGTGTGTGTGTGTTTTTTTTCGACGTCTTCACGTTCCTGGTAGTGGCACTTGAGGTAAAAACATCCCGGTTAGAAGACATTGTTTCACACAGCGTGCGCTTGTTGAAACGAATGATTATTCGATTTTCTTGAACTTTGTAGAAAACCACCATCCAACTGTACAGAAATTAAGTACTCTTCAAGTTGTGGTAAATTTTTTTAAAAATTAAGTGTAGGGGCTCTCGTCAGGAGGGGGTTTGCACCCGCCCATTTCTCTTGTTAGCGCCGCCTAACACAAAACCGACTAATAGCCATGAAAGCTGCTAATTTTGTAGCAGGGGCACAGGTTCGAGTCTCGGCGTTCAACTGAACATCATGTGATTCTGTGCAAATCACTCAATCTCCACTGCCTACCATAAGTAAATGTGTTTGTGACTGGTGTTCATGAAAAGTGCTGCGTTGATGAAGTGACGTGAAACCCCGGGCTCAAATTAAGCACGCAAGATATATGCTGCAGCTAAGAGTCCGTGGCAAACATCGCAGAGCACGGATTTGTCTAGAGGGGGCGAAAACAAAGACACGGACAGAGGGCGGGAGGGGGGCAAAAACAAAGACACGGACAGCGGGCTGGAGGGGGGCAAAAACAAACACACGGACAGCGGGCGGGAGGGGGGCAATAACAAAGACACGGACAGCGGGCGGGAGGGGGGTGAAAAAGACACGGACAGCGGGCGGGAGGGGGGTGAAAAAGACACGGACAGCGGGCGGGAGGGGGCGAAAAAGAGACGGACAGCGGGCGGGAGGGGACGAAAAAAACAAGTCAGGTCCCGGGCCGGCCAGCCAATCACAGCGCGGCCCGGGGAATGACATCACGGGGGTGTCCCGGGCCGGCAGCCAATCACAGCGCGGCCCGGGACAAAGGGGCGGGGCTTAAAAAAAGCCCGAGAAACGCCCCCGAATCGCGTTTTCCTGAGAAAGCGTGATTGACAGCCTCTGTCTCCCAATGGCTAGCCTCCATTTATGGAGCTAGCCAATGAGAGGCAGAGGCTGTGCCGACATCCCTACTGAAAACAAAAGTTTTCGAACTGGGAGGGGCTGTGCCCCTCGCCAGGTCGAAACCTAACAAGCATTTACAATGCAACGGTTTCGCCTTTGGAAAAGTTTGAGCTATTGGCATTGTAAATGACAAAATTTGTATTTATGTGTTGGTTTTGAAAACCGATAAATAAATGGCATTGTCATTTACATTGCCAATAGCTCTAACTTTTCCAAAGGCAAAACCGTTGCATTGTAAATGCTTGTTTTAGTGTGTGAAGAGAGTGGAGAGAACACAGTGAATACTGTTCAACATATAAGTTAGTGGGTGTGCACAAACTCAAAGGTCATTTGAACACCACTACTACGCTTTCACACCTTCTTTGAGCTACAGTATGTAGAGTTGCAATAATGTGTGAAAATCTGAGACCTGCGACAATGCAAACGTTTATATAATATCAGCATAATCAGAGAGGCTCCCATAATTTGTCACATCACTGCATGGCACCAATTGGGACAAGTGGTGTCCATTTCAGAAGCATTACACGAAGGAATTTTTTTTAAAAAAAATCACACCCCTGGGGTGCCAAGTGGCGTTTATTCCAATCCTAGCACTGCCCTCCCTAACTCTGTTCTTTTTCTGCTTGCTGCTTGGGGCTGCTCTATTGCGAAAAATTGTATTATCTTAGTGACGCACGCTGTTAGACCGCTCCATGTTTATAACTTCACCCCTCAATAACTTTAACAAAGTACGAGACCTATTTCTTTAGCCAACTAGCCGAGCTTGTCGATTTTACATTCTGCAAAGCCACCAAATGCGCTGGGCTCCTTTTATCGACACAACCTCGAGTCTAATATTCATAAAAATAATTCTTGATCTTCAAATAATAAAAAAAGATGGAACGTTGCTGACTTAGTGACTCTTCGTAAAAAGAAAAATCGTGGAAATAAGAAAGCTGAGCCAATTCCCCAACGTTGGGCCTCTGGCTGGTTCAGCTATCACACCACCATATAATTCCAACCATGTGCTGGATAGCAAGGAAGGCGGGGTGCAGGGGAGCCTGGGGGAGGGGAACAGAAAGTTAAAGGCAGACAAAAGAACACTAGTCTACCACCTCTTTCGTGTTTGACTTTTTAATTTTTTTATTTTATGAGTTTTTATGTAGCGCAGACTTTACCCGAAGGTGTCAGAGCGCTTCACTATAGGAACAGTACTGATAAATGAGGAGCAAATTACAAGACGTGCACCCATTTCACTATTGCAACAACCGTACCACAAAAATGATGTAGTAGTGGCAGAAACCCCTTGAATTTTGATGATGGGAATACCAAGACTACCACGCGGGTCCCCCACAATTAGTTGCTACGGACCAGCTAACCCTCCAAAGCGATCTCTGTTTTTGGGGAGTTTTAAGTAGCGCGAACTCGAGCCGAAGGTTTTGGAGCGCCTTACATGAGCACCGGTACGTTACAGAAGGACACATTCATTTGGGGGAGGGGGTAGGCACCGGGGGATAAAGTGATTTTCCAATTTCACAGGCTGTTGAGCTGAAATGGAGGATGGACTGCATTTACTATGTTTACGCCCCGCGGAGTCCACCCCCATTGCTGTATTCATAAAAGGTATGGGGATGCACTGGCCTGCTGGCACCAGAGCACCACGTGGTTTATACCTTCCCTGCTCTGGGTGTGTGTGCATAGCGGCTGACTGGGTGGTGCAGCCATGCCGTAGGCAGAACCGCGAGCGCTGTGGTGAAGCGGCGGGCAGGCCTTTGCTGGCCGGGCCACTGGCCTTCGATGAACTGCGCTGCTGATTGCAGCGTGTTGATGCACCAGGACATTGAGACCTGAGGCTGGCAGACTTGCTGCATTGTGATTCGGCAGACATATTGCAGCGATTCCCGCTGTGGGTCCATCCAGGCTGGTATGGGCTGGACTGCTGTGATGAAGGTTGCGGGCTGGCGCTGTGGGTGCCATGGTGAATTGCTGCATGTGTGGTACCTCCCGTTTGACTCTGGGTACGAGATTGATGCAGCATGATGTGAGGGCACCGCCGCTCTGGATGTCTGGCGGAGACATTTTCAGCATAAAGCAGCTCCACTATATTTAATTTTTTAGACACCATTCAGCTTCATTTGCCCTGATTGTGTCGATGATACTGCCCTCTTGGTTACATATGGTTGCTGCCCGCGTCTCTCATGAGACTCTCCCTAACGACCAATGCACTTTGTGAGTGATTAACTGCTGCCTAGAGGTACGTGGAAGACATCTACCCGTGCTCAGGGTGAGGCGCTGAGACAGTGACTGTGTGCATACATCAACTACTTATACAGTGTTGCGAGGTCTGGCGGACTGGCTGCCCGTGTTCTGGCCCAGCGAGGTGGCGCTTACTGGCAGCATAGTGTTAACCTACACTGAATTACAGCAAACCACCCTGATCTCTCTACTGTTGAGGGCCAATCCGTTTGCATCGGAATACAAGGCAAGGGCTACACAGATATCTGTGGCAGGCACATGAACCCGCAAAGTCATTTAATGAGACAGAACCTCGCGCAGGAGCATTCACCCCGAGAGCTCCACAGTTCAGAGAGTGGAATAAACAAATAACGGTCGGTGAACCCGAGAGAGTACTATTTCCGGGGGTGACACGAGAATATGAGGGGATCAGGTCAAACAGCGTCACGGGGGCCTCGGTTTTGGAAGCCTTGCAAGCTCGTACCTCTCCGGCGGCCGCTCGAGGCGCACGGGCTGCGGTCTCCGAGTCTTGCTGCAGTTCGCGGCCGAGCACTGCCACTTCCTTTTTCCTCCACAAAAAAGGGGAACAAGTAACAACGGCACAAACAGGGGGGCAGAGGCTTACCTCATGGCATGGCCTCGGTAGACGCTGCTCGAAAAGCATAGCGTCCTGTAGGGATTCGGGGGCGTGCTCTCCCCTTCCCATTGGCTGGAAGGTAAAATTCCAGCCAATGGGAAGAGGAAAGGGCGTGACTTAAAAAAAGACACGGAAACGCCCCCGAATCGCGTCAAGGCGGGCCCTGAACTCAGTGACGCTCCTCTCCTCCAATGGCTGGCCAGCATTTACGAGGCCAGCCAATGGAGAAGAGGGGCGTTGTTAAGGCCCCTATACTACTAACAAAAGATTTCGGCTCCGCCCACCCACTGCTTACGCAGTGGGACGGTAGCCGAAACCTAAAAAAGTGGGCATAGCTGGTGAGTACCAACCAGCAAGCTCTATTGGTGGTGTGCCACTGGCGTAACGAAAAGTGAGGGGGCCTTCCTGCACGGTACTTAGAGGGGCCCCCTCCAGGCTCAATCAGGAGCTCTTCGGCCACAGTGCAGTGCCGAGGGGGCCCCTTGGAGCTAGAGGCCCCCCCGCACAGCGGGGGCTGTGTGGGCCTGTGTTACGCCCCTGTGGTGTGCATGTGATGTATCATCTTGCCCTTTCACCATTTTTTGATTGTGATGTTTAATTTGTATGCACCATTCACAGTGACACTCCTGTAGTACATTGTGTGAGAAGTTGGCCCGATATGCAACGTTCGCTATTCTAGCGACCGCTATGTATCGTTCCAACGACCCTTATGGTGTTTGGTTGTAAGTCAACCTATAGACCAGCTATCCTAGTAGCGTGGATACGAGCAGTCTAAGGCTAAAGACTCGAGAGGGCGCGTTAAGCCAGCTGTTTACCACACATGTACCCCTTGAACACCCAGTGAAAGGACACCACACAAGTGTTATGAAAATAAACAGTATATTTATTAAGAATCACAACAGCCCTGTACTCTTTATGAGGACAGGGTACTAAGCACAAACCAAATCTCTTTAGTAAATACTTCAAGTGCACAGTTTAAAACAAGTGTCCGGGGACACGGAAGGTTAAGGCAAGTCGGAAGCGAGGGACTCGGGACCCTAGAGTAAGGAGGCTATGCAGGCACCGTAATGCCGAGTTACCTAGCCACGAGGGCTGCGGCTGCAAGTCTTACAGGCGTCGGGGTCTTCGCTGACGAGCCAGGAGCCGGAAGAAAAGGAGTTGCTGGCCGGCGACCAGTGATGAATAGTTCGTAGAGATCCAAGCCTGGATCGGAGATTGATGAAACCTGAAAGCAGAGGGGACCAAGTTCGTACTACTAGCCGGTAGTCAGAGGGTACCAGGAAGGCACCAGTTGGCCGTCACCTCGACCAGGTGAGTGGGCGACGCTAGGCTCTGCAGTCTCACGGACCAGGAGGCGTTGTCGGCGACCACGGTGGAGGTGCGAGCTGTCCCACGACGGATGTCGCTGTCGGCGTCTTGAGTGGACCAGGAGGGTCCGGAGTGCTTCTCGAAAAGATGGAAGCAAGGGCCAGTCTGGAGCAACCAGACCGGCAGTGTTGATTTTCGGATGTCGTCACAGAAGGACACGAGCCAGTGGCTAGTGACCAGACAACGTGCTGAGCAGCGAGCAGAAGGGCCCCACGCAGATCGTGGAGATGCTGGGAGACTGCACTTCGGTGCTGGAGCGGCTCAGGGTCGGGGCTTCTCGGACCCCAGAGCACTCACCAGAGAGTTACCTCGATGGTCGTGCTGGGTTTTAAGAGCGTGCAGGTTCTGATGATGGCCGGTCCCTCGAGGTCTCGTCGCACCCACAGATCACAGCTGAGCTGATGACGTGGGTAGAGGTCAGAGGTGCCAGGGAAGCCGGTTCTCGTCGAGCTGGGCCGTCGGATTCCTTGAGGAAGGACTTACAGCAAACCGCAGAGTTCTTAGATGGTGCCCGCTGATGCAGGGTGACTACTCCTTAGTCACAAGGGAGAAATCTTGAGAAGAGTCTTGAAGTCCTTTCGTAGAAAGTATTCTTGATTCAAAGATGATCTAATTTGGAAGGGTCCCCGCTCCGGCCTTTATCCTAAAGAAAGGGGCGGGTACATGACTAGGTCCTGCCCTAAGGGTGAGACCAGGAAGGGGGGTAGTTACACCCCTCTCCCCTGCCGGACTTTCCCCAGGCCAGGGCTGTCGCCCCTGGAACTGGTTCTAACCGGCAGATGCGTAGTGAGCACCGGGGTGCCACTCCGCAGTCACCTTCTCGCAAAAGCCCTACCTACCCAGAATACACAAACCCTGTCTGGGACGGTGCGAACACCGCCCTCGACAGGAAACCCTTTGTCCAAGCGCTCCTCGCTGGAAGGACTCCCAGCAGCAGGAGGTCAGACTCGTGTCTGTGGTGGCAGCATCCATTTTGTGGAGCTGAGGCTTTCGTTAACTTTAACCGGGGTTCACAGTTACGTACATGTCGTGTCCCTCTAGAAGGGCGGAATGCTAACCTCGTCGCCAGGGTTGGTGAGAGGGCAGCATCCCGATTCGTATGACACCTTACTCGACATGTCTTGATAACGCGGCACCGAAGTTACCGATGTGGTACGCGTTATCATGGAACAGCCATTGGGTCTTTTCTCCGCAAGCTGCAACCGGCTCGGCTCGGGCCAGAACACAGTTCACGCGAGCCCATGCACTCTGCCTTCAGGATTGTCAAGGCCTGCCATAGGAGTGACTGATAGGAACTCGGGTGTCCATTGTATGGTTAGATATAGAGCTACTATATCTAAAGCAAAGGGTGATTACACGACTTCGCCCCAGCTGTCATGCAGCCAGTTGTGTCAAATTTAGGAGGCCAGCCAGGGGTGGCATAATACATGCTGCAGCCCCTGGCGGCCCTGGGTACACCTATGCCCTGCGTTGCGGGGTCTGATAAGGTGGCCCAGTACCAATTGGTAAATGCACCTAGGGTACATCTCGTAATTTGGAAAGAGAACAGCCAGGCTGTGGGTCTGATTGGCAGGCCCACAGCCAGAGAAAGTCGTAAACCAGTGAAACAAAAGCAAAAAATCTGGGTGATCATAGGATTGCAGACCCTACTCTCCTACACATTGGTCTGGGGCAACATAGTGCGGTGACTACCATTTGTAAAAATGAGACTAATTTAAAAGTTTAGGGCAATAAAGCAGGAGGTTACTACCTCGTAATAGAAAAGAGGCGTATATGGGAAATAATGGTTTGTGAATCCCTACCTCCGCTTATATGTTTGGCCTCAAGAGAGGTGCCTTGCAGACCAGGTCTTAATGTATTGATACCGGTCGTTGTGTGGAAGGTGACCTGGTTGGATTGTTTCCCTCTGTAGCGCCTTGCTGTTTGTATGCAACTTTTACTTCAGCCTTAAGTACTTTTCTATCTAGGTCATTGGCAGCCGCACTCACACCACGTTGCAGTTTTTGCTGGGATTTTATTGCAGTTACTCGATTTCTATGACCCTCCGAACTACTGTGCACTTGTACGTCCCTGACTCATTGATGCCCACACTTCATTATTTTTAGGCAAAGTAAGACACTTGTGTGAAAACGGATCATTATTCTTTCCACAGATCGGGTACTCTTTACCCCAAGCTGGTTGAAACTTTGTTTTGTTTTTTGCTGCATCATCCAACCTCTTCGTGTTAATAGTCTGACCACTTCCTTCCTGGCTATGCTCTCTGTTTTTTGGGGTAGGACACCCATCTTCACCATCCATCGAGTTTTCTAAACTGGACAAATATCCTTCTGTAGTACCCTCTGCAACAGACATTCTCAGCCAAACTGAAATAAAGTTGAAGATATTGGTCAGACTCTGAAAGTCATCCTCTCTTTAAAGCCCTTAATGGAGTAAAAGCTAATAGCTACAGAACTCTTTGCCCCCAAAATACATTCACTGTGAAAAAAAAAAAAATACTGCACAACAATAACAAAAAAAATGTAATAGATCGGCTCCCCACCAAAGCCCCACACCTCAGCAATGTAACTGCATGAATGATGAAGCATCGCTGGTGCCTGATGAAAAGGACTAGCTGCTTAAAGCTGGAACACCACCACCAGTGGGGCAAAAGACTATACCTTAAAAATACAACCAAAATATCTGCTTGTACATGTATATGGGAAATGAGCTCAAGTTTCAAAATTAACCAAATAGTTGCACATGTGCAGAACAATAAGCAGATGGTTTAATGAGGAAGAGCATAAGGGTGTGAACAGTTGTAGGACGTCATGAATGAACCTCGTGCGTCGAAACCCAAGACCTCCTATTTTGACCCAATATTTATATCTGAGAACGGCCTAAAACATGGGGGCTAGAATCTTGTGTTTCACACAGCATGCAACATGAGCCGTGTGTGAGCTTTCTGAAATCTCACTCAGGCATATCACACAATGACGAAGACCAGGCACCTAGAACTGCCTCATATGAGCTATACAAAAGTTCTATGTTACATGGGGGAAAAAAAGACACAGAGGCCCGATATGTGGAAAATCGGGTGTTAAAGATACTCCAAAGCCATTAATGCCAAAACTATTAGGTTACTTAAAGTATTACATTCCAAAGCACCACCTTCTGCTTTCAAATGGTTGAAATACCCACTGGAGATATAGTTGGTCAGATAAAATGTGGCATTTCTCTGCCACAAAACAACTTAAAGCAGTTTCAGACTTCTGAACCTATCTCTAGTTTCTGGGAGTGTCCTGCTCCGACCCTTGTAGGCGGGAACCATGCCTAATATTTCGCAAAACCACATAACAAATGCATATACAATTGATCTAGATTGGAATAATGTACATAGGTAGTGAATTGTCCGATAACATGGCTGACTGGTGCTAAAAGGATTTTCTTAAGTGGAACAACACACTTTTCTGAACAGGTCTCTCACACCGCCGATATACTTAATGACTGTGGTTTGCATTAAATGTGTAAAATTCCCACAGACTGACCACCTGTCTCGGGTGTAGCTACAGCTGTAAGGAGACACTTCAAACTCAGTAAACGTGTTTAATCGCTGCCGAGTCTGAACGCTGGCATGACCAACTCAAGGCAAGCAACAGCTGCCCGGAGAATGTAAAGTACAAGAGGAGGCTGAGGCATGATAAGAGCAAGGAGGGAAGACCGAACAAATGAGTACAGAAATCCTACGAGGCCGACGAGCGTAAAAGGAGCTACAAAGAAACAGAAGATGAACAGCCCAGGTCAGTTCGATTAAATAAAATTCATACCTGATGAGTGCAGCAGCCCTTATTAACTCGAGTTCGTGGAGCTGAAGTTAAAGCAAAGTCTGGCCCCACGAAGCTCTAAAGAGCGACGTACATCAGAGGCATTACATGCATCAGTAAACAAGCCTCGCACCAGCAGAACCTTGGCTGGAGCAGCAGGAACAGCACACAGAAAGAAGCCTTCGGAGCGTTTTGGATACGATGCGAGAATGAAAGCAAGGTACAATAAATATGCAGATGATCCAACCTTCACCCTTTGGGCCGACAAAGAAACCACAGGCGTTTTCCAACATCTGATGCGTCCGGGGAGGTCAGCGTTGTTGAGCTTGGCTGGTCAAAATGGATCCAACTAACGTCGGGCTAGCCACGCCCACCATTACTACCTGGCGTTTGCCGAAAGGGCTGCTCTCCGTTTCAAAACTGGGTGAATTGAAAAGCCAGGCGTGGATTTCACATGTTTAGCAATTTTACGACAGGCTATATTGGAGCGGGAGACGGTGGCAGGTGTGCGACAATAAAACAATTCCCTGAATTAACAAGTCAGGTCCCGGGCCGCGCTGTGATTGGCTGACGTCACGGGGGTGTCCCGGGCCGGCAGCCAATCACAGCGCGGCCCGGGAATGACGTCACGGGGGTGTCCCGGGCCGGCAGCCAATCGCAGCGCGGCCCGGGACAAAGGGGCGGGGCTTAAAAAAGCACCAGAAACGCCCCCGAATCGCGTTTTCAAGAGAAAGCGCGATTGACAGCCTCTGTCTCCCAATGGCTAGCCTCCATTTATGGAGCTAGCCAATGAGAGGCAGAGGCTGTGCCGACATCCATACTGAAGACAAAAGTTTTCAAACTGGGAGGGGCTGTGCCCCTCGCCAGGTCGAAACCTAAAAAGGACACCCAGGGCCGGATGCTAGTGAAGTGTGTTTTTTTTAAATCACACAAATGGAGGTACATGGACCCAATGCATGTTGACTCCTCTTCACGAGCCTTGATCACGGATGGGCAGGCACCACTTTACAAAACAGTGTTTTTAGGTCTCGCTGAGCCAGCGCGCATGGACTGCTAGCGAGACATTTAGTAAGGGGTAAAAAAAAAAATGCTACCAGATGCTGGCATGGCCGACCTAAAGCTTGAGTGCATGTGCTCGGGCGTGCGCTTTGCTTGCCTCTCTCTGCGTTTCAATTCCCTCCCCCCTTTCGTGCCTCCATATGTACTTCCAATTCCACCACAGATGCTGGCCTCCACCACCCCGCCCCTACCTCGCTATACTGCAGCAGGCAGCGCGATCACTTTAATTAGTTTCACTTTTGCGGCATTCATCAGTATTTTCAAGTACACAAACAATATGACCAGCATTACAAAAAGATCGCCAGGCAGGTGGTCATGTCGTAGCCCCCTCTGGAAAGACGTCTTCTTTCGTGGAAATATGGAGCGCGCACGCGCGCTTAATGTTCATTGCTGTCCTGTCCAGTCGTGCATTTTCAAATATAACTGCAGAGGGAGCTTCCAGTGCCAGCTTTCCTGGTCTGTCCAGGGGAAGTCTGCTGAGCTGCTTTTGTTGTCTCTTGCCGTCATCGGCTATTGTGACATCATGAGCTTTCCTCATTGGCTAGTGCCACTGGCTTCTACTCAGACAATTGCATATTTTTTTTCTTTTCTCATATTCCACACTGACCCTATGCGGAATTGTTTACATTTATTTGAGATGAATGCAGCATTTTCATCTAAAAAAAGTATCCCAGCACGTACTGCTTGGAGAACATGCACATGCAGCCTTTTTAAGAGACATTTAAAAGTGCCTAAGTGCCTATGAAGCAGCTGTTTAAGTGCCACACGTGCGCTTCTCATGGACAGGTTAGGTTACCTTTTGGTATGTCATTTTATATTATGCTATATTTATGGCCACGCCAGGCTAAACGAAGCAAGCTCATGAGAGCTAGAGCCATCCGAGCGGCTCTCACCTGGGATGTTGAAATCTGTATTTTTGTACAAGTGTCTCGGGCTACCTCTTAAGTAGAGGTCATCCCAGAGCTGCCAAAACAAGGATTTGATCAAGGAATACATACATACCCATTAACCAGCAACCGGATTCAATGAACATGGTAAGTGCAACTGCTCTTCAAAAAGTTTTGCTTTTCTCTGGAAAAGAGCTGGGCCTCATTCTTTAATGCAAATTTCATTGATGATGCTCTAGTAATATTTCAAGAAATCTGTTAATTTATTTTTATTTACTTATTTATAACGCTTTTTATAGTGCGAACAAGATCCCGAGGGATAACAGAGCGTTTTACAATATGATGGGAGGAAGGACAAAAGCAATATCTATAACAATATTGCAGTATGGATCACGTAACCATGTTTTGCACACAAATCTCTAGTGTTCTGTGAAACTGCTGCCAGTGACTGAATTGCATTTCATTTGTCACTTTCATGGTAGGTTAATTTTTTTTACTTATCTTTTCAAACTGTATAAACTTTAGACTTAGGCGTTTGTGTATAACATGGCTTGTTTCTTTTCCTCATTTGTGATTCTTGCCCTCCTAGCCAGCATTTTCTATTCTGGGCACGGGTTTGAACAGTCTTTGCGGTCAGCTCGTGATTTCTTGAGCTGTAATGTCTATGAGAGCTCTGGTAACAGCCCATAAACAACCTGTGTTGTTGCTGGGGCCTCATTCCTGCGTTTCTGCCAGTCTTCAGAGAGCCTTCGAGGAATGCGCTTCCTCGAGATAAGATGATTCAGAAAAGGGGGTGGTGATGAACAGAGTGTCTGAATTAAGCAGACCACTCTTACCCAGTCCAAAGATCAGGGCTTGATCCATCACCGTTATTTATCTCACTGCACCATCCCAGCTCAGAACCTGGCTATATGCAAATCAGTCTGTCCCTGGCCCAGTGCATCATGGGAACAGGGCAGACTAAACTACCAAGCCAATTCTTCACCAGAAAGGAGACAAGCTACCGGGGACCGGTTTCTGGCATTTCAGCCGTCTTCGGCCCGGCTTGCTTGAATCCTGATGGTGCAGTGAGAAAGGGACTCATGTCTGAGTATACCCTGCCACACCTATAGTGGCCAAAAACGATTCAGAAAAGGGGGTGGTGATGAACAGAGTGTCTGAATTAAGCAGACCACTCTTACCCAGTCCAAAGATCAGAGCTTGATCCATCACCGTTATTCATCTCACTGCACCATCCCAGCTCAGAACCTGGCTATATGCAAATCAGTCTGTCCCTGGCCCAGTGCATCATGGGAACTGGGCAGACTAAACTACCAAGCCAATTCTTCACCAGAAAGGAGACAAGCTACCGGGGACCGGTTTCTGGCATTTCAGCCGTCTTCGGCCCGGCTTGCTTGAATCCTGATGGTGCAGTGAGAAAGGGACTCATGTCTGAGTATACCCTGCCACACCTATAGTGGCCAAAAACGATTCAGAAAAGGGGTGGTGATGAACAGAGTGTCTGAATTAAGCAGACCACTCTTACCCAGTCCAAAGATCAGGGCTTGATCCATCACCGTTTTTTAGCTCACTGCACCATCCCAGCTCAGAACCTGGCTACATGCAAATTAGTCTGTTCCTGTCCCAGAGCACGTTTTGTCCACCATAAGCGTGGAAGGGTATACTCAGATGTGAGTCCCTTGCTCATTGCACCATCAGGATTCAAGCAAGCCGGGCCGATGATGGCTGTAATGCCAGAAACCGGTCCCCGGAAGCTTGTTTCCTTCCCAGTGAAAGAATTGGCTTGGTAGTTTGGTTTGCCCTGTTCCCATGATGCACTGGGACAGGGACAGACTAATTTGCATGTAGCCAGGTTCTGAGCTGGGATGGTGTAGTGAGCTAAAAAACGGTGATGGATCAAGCCCTGATCTGTTGACTGGGTATGAGTGTTCTGCTTAATTCAGAAACTCTGTCCATCACCACCCCCTTTTCTGAATCGTTTTGTCCACCATAAGCGTGGAAGGGTATACTCAGATGTGAGTCCCTTGCTCATTGCACCATCAGGATTCAAGCAAGCCGGGCCGATGACGGCTGTAATGCCAGAAACTGGTCCCCGGAAGCTTGTTTCCTTCCCAGTGAAAGAATTGGCTTGGTAGTTTGGTTTGCCCTGTTCCCATGATGCACTGGGACAGGGACAGACTAATTTGCATGTAGCCAGGTTCTGAGCTGGGATGGTGTAGTGAGCTAAAAAACGGTGATGGATCAAGCCCTGATCTGTTGACTGGGTATGAGTGTTCTGCTTAATTCAGAAACTCTGTCCATCACCACCCCCTTTTCTGAATCGTTTTGTCCACCATTTAGGTTGGGCGCTATTGAACGAGCGCTCTACTCGCTCTATTTAAGGAAGGGCTCTCCACCAAATCGGGAGATTGCCCATACAGACGCTTAAGGCTGCTCTTGAGCGGTCGTTTTTTATTTGAAACGCTATTTTAAACCTTTAAAACATAATACTGCAATTGTGTATTGAATTTCCCCTTGTGTCCGCCCCCCCCCCCCCTCGAGCCATATTTTGCACACCTTAGGGGTCGATAATTCTTATTAGGACACGCCAGCACTTTTAAATAATTTTTTCCCCGCTTCCCAGGCGCAGCTTGACCGTCCTCGAGGCTAAGTCACCGGGTCCCGGGTTGTTGGTATTGGCGGCCATCTTAGGTTGGGCGCTATTGAACGAGCGCTCTACTCGCTCTATTTTAACGGTCAGTCATGCCTCCGCGCAGCAGACGCGGGCAGCGGACGCGCCGGACCTGCGCCGGAGGTACGCCAGAGGTAAGCCCGTTTGCGCCCGTTCGCGCTCGGACGGGTCCAGGGGCCAGTATCTCTGAGCGCTCTTCTAGCTCTTTACAGACTTACTCCCGCCTGACTCTCCTTGCACTTAAGAGTATCTTGCCGCCCCCTTGCATTCATTCTATAAATCCAGCGGCATGCCGTCCTTTCTGCCAACACTGCCCATTTAGAACCACGGAAGCGGATACTAACACAATTAAAACAGAAGGTATCTTGAAAATGGCTTTGGTCAACTGCCGCTCATTACCTAAACATGCCATTGAAATTTCCTTGCTAATCCAAGATCTTGGACTTGACATTCTCTTTTTAACTGAAACGTGGTTGGGATCCACGTCTGGCCCAGATATTGTCCAGGCTCTTCCTCCGGGATATTTGATACAACGCAGGGACAGACAACTTAAAGTTGGAGGAGGGATAGCCATAGTATGTAGGGAGTATCTAACCTGTCGTATGATCGACAGCTCCATCCCTGATTGTGAAAGTGCACAATTTGCCATCACTGTATCCCCAGAAGTGTCATTTTCTGGACTCTTAATTTATCGTCCACCTGGCGCTATTGGACAATTTCAGGAAGGAATTATCGAATCAACTATAGGGTTGGCTAGTAAGGTCTCCAATTTCATAGTACTGGGAGACCTGAATCTTCATTTCAATAATCCCTCAGATACTATTGCCACTGAATTAACTAAGGATCTTGCGGCATGTGAACTGAATCTGATAGTCTCCCATCCCACCCACTCTAAAGGGAACCTTTTAGACCCTATATTTTCAAACATCGTGGATTTAACATCAGCCGAGCCATACCCTATTCCTTGGACAGATCATATGCTCATCCCCTTCACCTGGAATACACCCACACCCGGTCCAGCAAAACTGCCCAGTAAAACTCTGAGTAGGCGGTGGACAAAATTAGACATGAATGAATGGATAGAGGCACTGAACACGAGCGAACCCCAGGCCAATCAGGACATTGGCAGGGCTAATGTGGAATTTAACCAATGGATTGAATCATCATTGGATAAGGTGCTTCCAAAAATAAACATCTCAAAAAAGAAAGGTTCCACTAAACAACCTTGGTTTACTCCTGAGCTAAGGTCACTAAAACAAGAATGTAAACGGTTGGAGAGACAGTGGCGAAAACATTTTGAGGAAGAGAGAAAAACCAAATATAGACTCTCTCTAAAAAAATATAAATCTGCCCTTAACGTGGCCAAATCCACCTTTTTCGCAGAAAAAATAGAGATCTCTGCCAATGCCCCAAGAGAGATGTTCAAGATAGCTAACTCTCTGTTAAAAGCCCCCGACCCGCCATCACCACCACTCAGCACGGAGGAGGCTGACGCTCACTGCAAGAACCTGGCAAATGTTTTTGCTGAAAAAATTCAGAAGATCCTCCTGTCCCTCCCCCCTCTATCTTTGGAAGAACCAATCCTTCCTCTGCCAGATGAAACTGATTTCACTCTGCCTTGCCTCTCTTTCTTCTCCCCCCTTAGCACTGAGCCTTTACCCTCACTTTTCAACTCTGTAAAAAGCGGATCCCCGTTAGACCCAGCCCCTATGAATATTCTAAAGCTGGCCCTGCCTAATATCAGTACACACATCATCCATCTAGTCAACACCTCACTTGAATCAGGAAGGGTACCCCAAGTCTGGAAATTGGCCATGGTTAGGGCCCTGTTAAAAAAGCCTCATCTCGACCCCCAGGACTTTTCCAACTATCGTCCCATTTCCTTGCTCCCGGGCATCAGTAAACTTGCCGAGAAATGGGTAAATAAACAATTAGCATCCTTTTTGGAGACCCATAACCTACTCCATCCAACCCAAACTGGGTTTCGGAGAGGGCAGGGAACGGAGACGGCACTGTTAAGGGTGGTAGAGGATTCCAGGAGGATTCTGGACGCAGGTGGCAGCGCGGCCATTATCCTCCTGGACCTCAGTGCCGCCTTCGACACGGTGAACCACCGGGTCCTCCTGTCTCGTCTCAGAAAGCTGGGCGTCAAAGACAGGGCACTCATGTGGCTGGAATCCTTTCTTGGTGACAGATCTTTTAAGGTCTTCTCAGAAAATAGCTGCTCTCCACTAATGCCATTACAGTGTGGGGTGCCACAGGGTTCCTCCCTTAGCCCCACACTGTTTAATGTATATATGGCGCCCCTGGCGGAAGTAGTAGCTCCCTTTGGGATCCAACTGGTAAGCTATGCTGACGACACCCAGCTAGTTGTCTCTCTCAATCAGGTGGAATCCGCCCCCTCCAGGCTTTGCCGTTGCCTGGAGGCAGTAGCAAAATGGATGGACTTGTCCCACCTGAAATTGAATGGAGGAAAAACAGAGCTGATGCTATTAGGAAAACGAGCCATATTCAATAACATGATACATTGGCCCCCTTGTATGGGTCCAGGACCTACCCCAAAGACCGAGATAAAGAGTCTCGGGTTTTGGTTGGATGCAGAGTTGTCATTCAAGACCCAGGCAAGGAGGACAGTGGCCACCTGCTTCGGACTGCTGAAAACAATTCGGAAAATCCTGCCTCAGCTACCCGAAGCAGCAAAGAAAACCATAGTCCAGTCCCTTATTCTGTCTAGGCTGGACTATGGAAATGCTATCTATCTTGGAGCCCCCGTGTCGGTTATCCGGCAACTTCAGGTTGTCCAGAATTCCGCAGCACGGTTACTTACGGGCACCAACCATCGTACATCAGCCAAGCCCGCACTCTGCACCTTGCACTGGCTCCCCATAAAGGAGCGAATCCATTTTAAGACACTCTGCACGGTCCATAAAACACTCTATGGGAGTGGCCCCCCCATTCTAGATGACATGATCAGACCATACAAACCCACTAGGAATCTCCGCTCGAACCAACAAAACCTGCTGATAGCTCCCAGGATCAGCAGAGCCCGCACAGGAGGTCGTCTGTTCTCGCACAATGCGGCTGGGTTGTGGAATGCTCTTCCTCCACCTCTTCGTCAGGAGCCTAACCTTCTTGTCTTTCGGAAAAAGTTAAAAACTCTTCTGTTTCCAAAAACTAGATAATTCAGATCTCCTTTTTTAATTCATCCCTGTCTGGTCAGTTTTAAGCGCTGGGATGCTCCCGAGTGGCCATGCGCTATAAAAGAACCTTTTAATAATAATAATAATAATAATAATAATAAGGGTATACTCAGATGTGAGTCCCTTGCTCATTGCACCATCAGGATTCAAGCAAGCCGGGCCGATGACGGCAGTAATGCCAGAAACCGGTCCCCGGAAGCTTGTTTCCTTCCCAGTGAAAGAATTGGCTTGGTAGTTTGGTTTGCCCTGTTCCCATGATGCACTGGGACAGGGACAGACTAATTTGCATGTAGCCCGGTTCTGAGGTGGGATGGTGCAGTGAGCTAAAAAACGGTGATGGATCAAGCCCTGATCTGTTGACTGGGTATGAGTGTTCTGCTTAATTCAGAAACTCTGTCCATCACCACCCCCTTTTCTGAATCGTTTTGTCCACCATAAGCGTGGAAGGGTATACTCAGATGTGAGTCCCTTGCTCATTGCACCATCAGGATTCAAGCAAGCCGGGCCGATGACGGCAGTAATGCCAGAAACCGGTCCCCGGAAGCTTGTTTCTTTCCCAGTGAAAGAATTGGCTTGGTAGTTTGGTTTGCCCTGTCCCCATGATGCACTGGGACAGGGACAGACTAATTTGCATGTAGCCAGGTTCTGAGCTGGGATGGTGCAGTGAGCTAAAAAACGGTGATGGATCAAGCCCTGATCTGTTGACTGGGTATGAGTGTTCTGCTTAATTCAGAAACTCTGTCCATCACCACCCCCTTTTCTGAATCGTTTTGTCCACCATAAGCGTGGAAGGGTATACTCAGATGTGAGTCCCTTGCTCATTGCACCATCAGGATTCAAGCAAGCCGGGCCGATGACGGCTGTAATGCCAGAAACCGGTCCCCGGAAGCTTGTTTCCTTCCGAGTGAAAGAATTGGCTAGGTAGTTTGGTTTGCCCTGTTCCCATGATGCACTGGGACAGGGACAGACTAATTTGCATGTAGCCAGGTTCTGAGCTGGGATGGTGCAGTGAGCTAAAAAACGGTGATGGATCAAGCCCTGATCTGTTGACTGGGTATGAGTGTTCTGCTTAATTCAGAAACTCTGTCCATCACCACCCCCTTTTCTGAATCGTTTTGTCCACCATAAGCGTGGAAGGGTATACTCAGATGTGAGTCCCTTGCTCATTGCACCATCAGGATTCAAGCAAGCCGGGCCGATGACGGCTGTAATGCCAGAAACCGGTCCCCGGAAGCTTGTTTCCTTCCCAGTGAAAGAATTGGCTTGGTAGTTTGGTTTGCCCTGTTCCCATGATGCACTGAGACAGGGACAGACTAATTTGCATGTAGCCAGGTTCTGAGCTGGGATGGTGCAGTGAGCTAAAAAACGGTGATGGATCAAGCCCTGATCTGTTGACTGGGTATGAGTGTTCTGCTTAATTCAGAAACTCTGTCCATCACCAACCCCTTTTCTGAATCCTCGAGATAAGCACAAGTTTTATAGGGTCCTTTTGTTCCACCCAAATAATTTCTTGTTTCCTCTTTAGAAGTGGAGTGGGGGACGGGGGTTTTGTGACCCTTCCGTCCATTTACCTGGAAACCCTTTGCAGACGTGAGCTGCATCTGGTGCAATGTTAATTTTGTAGCACGTGCCTACAATTCTGGAGCAGTTTTATTCCAATTAATATCCCTCTAAGTGCAGCATCCGCTATTTTGAACTCTGTCCGATTGGACCGTTTGGACACCATACCCTCCCCTAATCCCCTCCCCCCCATCCATTTTAGAGTGTTATATCAGCCCGGTCTCCGCGTAAGCAACAGAATCAGTAGCACTCTCAGCTGACAATAATAAATGCACCTTTCTTTGATCTTCACCATTACTCTAAATATCCTGCTTATAGGCTGCACACCGGCTTCATCGCTCTGTATACTCTGCGGCAAGGCCAGGGAGACGACTAACACCTTTACAACCCCCCATCGCTCAGCAAAGAGGCCAAAGAGTTGACAAGCAAATTGTCTGAACACCGTTATAGTCCGCATCACTTGGTGCGCTCAGCACAGAGGCCAAGGAGTGAGTGAGCAGGTATTGTTAACACTGATATGGACACGCACCAGGCACTGCCTCACCTATACAGCACAGCAGCCCACACACCTGATGCTGCTCGGTTCTTATGGGGATACATAATATTGGAAACTAATCAGGGACCCCGGACGATAAACTTGGGAGCAAAAAAAGGCCGGAGGTATGTGCGGTGAGGCACACCACACAGCAGTGTCACTATGCACAAGCATATCCATGTGTGCTCTCTTTGTGAGCTGTGGTGCTTTGGGCCAAGAATAAACTTTCCCCCAGCAAGAGCTGGGCACACACCACCAGGCACACACCACCAGCCGTCAGTGCACGCTTTCACCAGGCACACACACCACCAGCTGTCAGTGCACGCTCCCACCAGGCACACACACCACCAGCCGTCAGTGCACGCTTCCACCAGGCACACACACCACCAGCCGGCAGTGCACACTTCCACCAGGCACACAAACTACCAGCCATCAGTGCACAATTTCTACAGGCACACTCACCACCAGCTATCAGTGCACAATTTCTACAGGTACACACACCATCAGCCATCAGTGCACGCATCAATTGTTAACACATCCACAATTAACTATTGTAGCAATCGCAGTATGGCGCACTTTACTTTTAACCATGTCACTGCACATTTTTCCACCAGGCACACACACCGCCATCCTTCAGTGCACGCTTCCAGACACACACACACCACCAGCCGTCAGTGCACGCTTTGTCACCAGGCACACACACCACCAACCGTCCGTGCACGCTTTCACAAGGTGCAAACACCACTAGCAATCAGTGCATGCTTGCACCAAGCACACACCACCAGACGTCTGTGCACGTTTTCACCAGGCACACACACAACCAGCCGTCAGTGCACGCTTTCACCAGGCACACACACCACCAGCCGGCAGTGCACGCTTTCACCAGGCACACACACCACCAGCCATCAGTGCACACATCAATCGCAGTATGGCGCACTTTACTTTTAAACATATTCATCTAAAGCGCAGCATACCACCATTTCTACAAAAATAAATACACATGTTTTTGGCCTACAAGTTATAGACTTTTGTTGCAATTCGTGTTGCAATATTTAGCAATGCCAATAGCTCAAACGTAATTAATGTGAGACCTATTGCATTGCAAATGCTTGTTCAAAATGTGACGCGTAGACGTAGAAAACACATTACCTTTAAGTCTCCTTTCGTAATGATAGACGGCGTATCAACGTTTCAACAATCTATTTTATTGATATCCAACTTGATATGGGTGCCCCAAAATGAGGAAAATATGCAAAATAACATAAAACATTTCATACGCTTTACCATTACTCCCATCATTACTAAGGCTGTGATGTTAATTGAGCACCATACCACAGTATATAATGCCCATGTGGGCTTATATCCAGTTCATCCTATATGCTGCCATGCATTTATACTTCAACAAATGTTAATGTCCAACATCTTATCCATGTAAGTGCAAACATTTCCTCTAAGTGTAAATAGTCAGATCATGCCCTTACAGGCTCTCAATGTAAATGATGGAAAAGGAATCTATTTTGCAAAGAAAATTAAATAAGATTATTGCAAGGTATTTTCCTCTCACCAATAGCGTGTTGATATACTGTGTATTCTTGTCATAATTAATATAATAATAAAAACAGAATTTCATCCTAGGTACCAGAGAACATAGCATCAGATATATTTTACAGACAATACATACAGGTAAATGAGTTGCTAGTTCCTCCCTCATATTGAACCACTGGTTAGCAGTTTTCCAAATGTATAATGTACTCTGACTCAAGTTTGCTTACTCTGTGACATCCATCTTCCTCACTTTGATGAAGGGTATGGGTACTCACAAGCTTTTTCTCAGGTGTCAAATAGTAGGATACTTAGTTAGCCGGAGGGCTGCATTTATGCCAAAAGAGTGGCATCAGGGGTTGAGGGGGTGTAAGGTGGGGTTCGTGGAAGAGAAGCATGTACTCGCATATGGTGCGGACAGCGTATCATGGAGTAATTTTGAGGGTTTTATTCCATAATATCCTCTAAATGAAGCACGTAGTTTTTTTATAGAACAGTCAGAGATTTGATTATACTGCATTATGCTGTATATAAATTGCCATCCTTCTATTTCACAATGGGGTAAGCCTTCTCTGCCCGCTATCACCTTGGGGGAGTCAAGTGTAAAAAGGAAATAACATGGGTAATGAATTGGATTGAAATAGATTTGCACAATGGGAAATTAGAAAAACTGGGATAAATCCTGGCTTCCCCACTTTACCAAAGTGTGCGATTCTAGGAAGTTGTTTTATTTCACTTTGACTCCTTGTTAGAACTAGGGGAAGGCGGAGCTGGCGTAGTGCCTCTACACGGAGTTCCACAGAGTTTGAAAAAAAACTCAGTGGAACTCAGCTCCGCTCACCCCCTCCTCCCAAATTATTTGAGAATTAAATAAAAAGGCACTTACCTGCGTGGCTGCCTCTTACTCTGCCTGCCTGCTATCCTTCCTGCTCCTCGCCGTCCTTCTTCTATAAAAAAACGCCTATGTTGTACATCTTGCACATGCGCACACTCAAGACGTACAACGTAGGGTTTTTTCATAGAAGAAGAACGGCGAGGAGCAGGAAGGAGAGCAGCTAGGAAGACGAGGAGGCAGCAATGCAGGCAAGGGCCTCCTTTGTTAATTTAGGAGGGAGGACGAGCTGGCTAACTCTGCTCTGCCATGGAGTCGGAGTTTTGGCTAAACTCTGCGTTTGCAACTGAGCGAGTAGGCAAACCTCCACAAACTCCGCTGACGCGAGCGGAGTTACCCGCCCGGGATTAGTTAGAACGGGCATCCTTAGCGTGGTTTCCCCCTAACTTCTTGCCATCAGGCATCAATTTTGCTGACTTCGTTTTTGCTGGCCTTAGGACTTTAACACTAATTGGCTATGGCAAAGTCCTTGTGCTCTCTCTTTGAAACATGGTAGAATTGGCTTACACCGAATTGGCATTATATTTACTTGCACGTCCCTAGTAAAACGGCACTACCTGTGACCTGGGCCTGTACGTTAAATGCTATTAATGGGCCTGCAGCACTGATTGTGCCACCCAATTAGGTAGCACTTTAAACATGTCTCAGGCCTGCCGTTGTAGCCTGTAGGTGAGACTGCCATTTCTACCTGGCAAAATAAACCTTTTGCCAGGCCCAAGCCTTCCTTTTTAACACATAAATGTCACCCCTACGTGAGAGCCCGGACAGCCCATAGGACAGGGTGTAATGTATTAAAAAAAGTAGGGCATGTACTTTTAAGTTTTACATGTCCTGGTAGTGAAAAACATAAATTCATTTTTTACTACTGCGAGGCCCAAAATGACAGGTCAGGTGCCCCCTGAACTGGAAAACAAGCAACCTCAGACCGGTTTTTTCCTAGTTAGGGCTCTTCCGCCAGGTGTACCTTGGTTCCAGGGGCACAGTGATCCTGGGAACCACGTCTCGGCATACCCGGCACAATTAGGGCATCAATGCAAAAACAACAAGGCTGATTTGCATAAAGCTGGGTGAAAAAAGATGCATTGGGATATGGCCGGAGTGATTGCCAGTGCCTGAAATTAATTTAAGCATTCCACTTATCACCTTGTCGTTGCAGTTTCTGCTCTGAGTGCAATGAGTATGCCCAGAAGTACATCCCGGGTCCTGCTTTGCTTATGTTCAGGTTCAGGGAGGACCTGATGGCAGTTCGGGCTGGACTGTTCAGAATGCAGCAAGGTCAAGGATGAGTTGCATATGGAGGTGGCCAGGTGGGTGAAAAATGATTTATTGGGATAGAGCCTCAATCGACTCCCAAAGGATGAGAATTATTCAAGCATTCAATCTATCACTTTGTTCCTGCCTTCGCCATTTGGTGCCTGAAGCCTGTCTCTGAGTCACATGACTGGGTGTAGTTGACAGTTGGGCTTTGTGTATTCCTCCTAAAAAGCCACACACAATAATGAGCTTAGGTGTGTCTGGATGGACCAATACTGGAAGGATAGCAGGGAGTAGCTGGGCACAGGCCCACTTACATTTGAATAGGCTGCGTCCTGCCTTCAGACTGCATACCGCCTGTAGTTTCACAGCGTTCTACATACCCCGGACACGGCGGAACAGCGGGTCATGCCAAACACTTCCCCAGGAAATTCGGAAGACCACAAGCACTGGGGAGCGGATTCATGGGTCAGTCCATTACTGGGACAACCTCATTATGGCTTTCTTAAAGGAAGGTACTCTAGAAACACTTTGAACCTCATTTGTGCTTAGCCTTGGAAAAAGTCAGGGAGGACAAAACACGTGTCGGCTGCTCTGGTTTGGACAAATACTGTTTGAAATCTTTTCTCCGAAGTAAAAACGTTTTAGAAGAACTCAACTTCTTTGGATTGGATCTGATCATTTCTTCAAAATTTTATCAAGCATGGATTTATCGTGATAAACTGAAGTGTGTGTGCTGGAGTGCATTATGAATTTGGGGATACAGCCTGTAGTTAATCTGGAGCCAGGCGAGAAGGCAGGGCACCTTTGTACTTTAAAGGTAAGCCTCTAGAAGCGTCTGTGATTTCAAAGAAACATCTTGGTATAAATATGGCAAAGTCAGGGACCAATTCTTCAGTACAATTCTGCACCTGTGAATACTCGGTAAGGAAGGACTGCTGTGCTGCTGAAAGGGCTGCTACTTTGCGGGATTGCTGCTCTGAAGGACTTCTGCCCTCTTGCCTGGGTGAGAAGGACTGGACCTGCATCTGTTGAACCCTGAACCCTAGAGTGTCTCCAAGGGCTAATTGGCTGGCCTCCTGACTTTAGCCTCAAGGACAGAAGAGGCCAACAACCTCAATCTCAACACCTGGACTCTGCCATCCAGAAGTTCCACCCCAGTCCTGGGCCCCTGGTAGTGAACACAAGGTGTTCTCCCATCCTCTGTGGATCCAGCAGAACATAGAAAATATGGGGTGTCCCACGTTTGCAGGTCCACGGGACCTGTTGTCTAATCAGGCAGTACTGTATAAAAATGAGTCTAGGACAAACTAGTGCGGCTTTGGCAACAGGTATACGGTTGAAATACCTTAAAATACTTAGGTATAGGTCATCAAGGATCATTGAAAAACATAACAAGCATAGAGAATATTATTAGTAAAGGGTGACACTGATATAAACTAATGCGAATACAAAGGGAGGCTGTATCAATTCATAACGAGCACAGAGTATCTTGAAAACAGAAACAGGAGGACAATCTTCATAACTTCCTGGACCTGTCCCACATTAGGTGCAGCCTACTGCAGCGGTTTGCAACCATAAACAAGTGGGTATCGCAATAACGAAGACCATAACGGTGGCTCCCTCGCACAGTGTGTAACAGCCTATTATCTAAATGAAAAAGATAATCTACCTTTGAATATATTTTACCAAAGGCCAACAGAACGTATTATACTGGGGCTTAGAAACTATCCCACTGAATTTATAAGAGTGGAATACAACAGAAACAAATAGTATAAAGAATCGGTCCTGAGGAAGGTGTCTCATACAGAAAAACCGAAACGCCGCGTCGACCTAAAAGCCTTCGATTCTTGAAGTCCTGTATTTAATTGACTTTTGTTTTTATGTAAAATATTGTGTTTTGTAATATTCATGATTGTTTTTACTGCTGTTTTTAATTTCACGAAATGTTTTAATTTTTCTCAAAAGAATAAAATTGTATCTTTCTCTACCAGAATCTAATTTGTATTCGCATTAGTTTATATCAGTGTCACCCTTTACTAATAATATTCTCTATGCTTGTTATGTTTTTCAATGATTCTTGATGACCTATACATAAGTATTTTAAGGTATTTCAACCGTATACCTGTTGCCAAATCCGCACTAGTTTGTCCTAGACTCATTTTTATACAGTACTGCCTGATTAGACAACAGGTCCCGTGGACCTGCAAACGTGGGACACCCCATATTTTCTACATTCATTCCCCCTAGTCCCTGACAACTACTTAGAGGGGGCCTCCTTAATAACTTTTTTGATCCAGCAGAACAGACATCTCTGCTGCGGGGCGCAACCCCAAGCAGGACTGACACATTGTCACCGCTGTCTGGGTCTTCCCCATCGCAAAACCTGCATACCATCACAGCCGCAGACTCATTGGAGCTGCTACTGCACGATCCAGCCATGGTCTAGGGCCTTGCATCCCTTGCCAACGACAGCCTCAACGATGACACCGGACTCTGCGTCACAGCCTCGCTGCTCCTTCGAACAAATGCCTCACCTCGGCTGACCAACGCATCCTCAGCACTGGACTTCGCATCACAAACCATTGATGACGGACCTTGCATTGCAGCATCCTAGAACAATGCATCGCTCCAGCTGTGCGATGCATATTTGACGCAGACATTCCCAGCTTTCTGCAAACCAGGACTGAAGGTACTTTGTTGAGCGGGCCTAACTGAGTCCCTGTAGCCAGCCCGTGCTGAATCGCGGTTGGCCTGAACTTGGGACAGTGTCCCAGTCTGACACAACCAGATTTTCACAGTTGGAACTTTGCGCTTTTTGGCGCTATTTTCACTTACATTTTGAAACCTGCATATCTTCGGTTCTACCGATTTGATTTTTGTCATTTTGGGCTTCTTTAACTTATTAAAAATCTCTCTATTTTTCAATGTTGGTGTGGGATCCTTTTTGTGTGGTGTTTTCACTTTATAAGTGTTTGAAGTGTTGCACAGACACTTTACACATTGCCTATAAGTTAAACCGGACTGCTCTGTGTCAGGCTACCAGAAGGCTGAGCACAGGTTAATTTAGGATTGGCTTGTGCCTAACCCTGTGGAGCATTGTGGTTGCTGCTTGACCATGGTGTCACACTCCAGTCAACCAGTAACGCAAGTTCTTACACTCCTCTTTATTCATTATCACATAAGAGCACATTCAACTACATTAGTACAGAATGAGAACTTTACAAAAAGTTCTCTTGTATTGGAGTTAATAAATTATGTTGTCCATGTACAACAACCACCAAGGCCACACAGAGACAAGGGCTCACTATTGGATGAGAGGAGGCATTAACATTTCAATGTTAATTTCTGAAAACCATCAATTTAAAAATATATATTTTTCAATGCACGGATATAATCTGATGTACTAGGTTGAAACGCTTCTGTACCTTATTGAGATACTGTCCACAAAAATCCCCAAAAATGTGCATCTACTTTTTACATGTTTGTTGCAAGAGGTCTTTAAAAATGAATGTTTCTAAATTTAAGTGGTGTATGACACCTCCTTTGTTGCTTTTCTTTAATTCAGTTAGCCTGTAAATAAATGTATTTCCATTTATGGAAAATCTTTCTGAATGTTAGTGCTCTCTCAAGTAAAGAGCAGCTCAGTAATGCTGTTCACCAAGGGGCCGCATGTGAAAGGCAGCAGGGCTGCAAGAAGCCCCTGTGCTGTACTTTGAGTATCACTGATGTAGGGTGACTTGGGTCTGAAAAATTGCATCTTACATCAATCACTTGCATGTTGGTTGTGAAAAAGTTATGCAATGAGGTATTGTGGATCATTATTATTTATAGCACAGATATGATCTAATAAACATTTCTTTACTTGTGACGTAGTGCTATCTATGCATCGACAGGGACACTCAATACAATACAATACATTACATAATCGTATTTACATTCGATTTACTTCTTGATTTTGTACGGTTTACTGCTAACAGGGATAGAATAACCTGTCAGAGAAAAAGCTATATTTGCACGCCTTGCTGTTTGTAAATGGGTAGAAACCCAAAAGGTTTTTCTCCCACCCATGCACCTGCTTTGAGATCTGTAAGTGGCTTCGACCAATTAGATCTCTGAAATATGTGCTTCTTCTATATACTCAACACTGTGGGTATGGCAATCAGATCTTTTATAATTTCCTCATTTTTCAGAGTCGACATTTCTTAGAGATAATGTCACAAACTTGTTTTGACTGGTTGTTATATATGCAATTATTCTGATTGTATTCCTTTCTCTCTCTTTTTGCCGCCTCTACAGCTATGTCTAGGGGCTCTGTTTATACAACAGATCACCCCTACTAAGAATATGTCATCAGTGCTGCAATTAAGTTTAAGTTTCAAGTTCTCCATATGGAAAATTCCATTTGGTTTGACTGAGGTGTCTGCTTCGGGCATATAACATTGTATTTCCTGTTCTTGCCTTCTAAAGAAAGATGTAGTCCATTTACCTCGGTATGACCTTGATTCTCATATCTGAGAAATCAACTGTTTTCTTGCTATAGGCCAAAGTGAATATAAGTTTCAGATCACTGGCTTTCGATATACTCACAAAATCAAATAGTTTCTCACCTGTACTACTCCAAATGATGAACACATTGTCTATATAACAAAGCCATACAATTATATAATGGAGATATTCTATCATAATGAGATCCATGGACATCTGTTCCTCATATCAATCCATCAAAAGACTTGTCAAGCTGGTGGCGAAACTGGGGCA
The DNA here is from genome assembly GCF_964263255.1 of Lissotriton vulgaris. Classification (NCBI taxonomy): domain Eukaryota; kingdom Metazoa; phylum Chordata; class Amphibia; order Caudata; family Salamandridae; genus Lissotriton; species Lissotriton vulgaris. The sequence goes on from NC_141695.1 coordinate 290,878,519, forward strand.
CCACAGTCCATTGGATTGGTTTATACAGTTTTTGATCACATAAGAAAACATTCTCATCCGGACAAAATGTTATCGTAGCTATTAACATGTTATGCTTCAAATGATTAAAGGATCTAATCATCAGAAAACACTCACAAGCCTTCAGGCAATCTTTATGTTTTATACTATAGCCTTATATCCCGCCGTAGCGGGCTATACCGGCTATTAAAGGCCTGCTGCAGCGTTAAAGGTCGAGCCGAAGGCGAGGGACATTAACAAAGCAGCGGGACTTCAATTGCCAGTATACCCCTGCTACGAAGGGCTATAAGGCTATTAGAACATTCTACCACTAGAAGGCAGAACGTTCTAACAAATAAAACATAGGCTTCAGGGAGCGCGAGGGTATTGAAATCCCCTCCGGCTCCCTGAAGCCTTTGTTCACAGCCGGAGCTGTGAACAAAGAAACATTGGAATGTTGGAGCTCCTGGCTTGTACCAGCCATTATAAGCCTGGAGCACTCCATTGTTTTCAATGGAGCTACCAACATACCAATGTTCTAATTGCGTATAAAGATTGGACATCAAGAGTCACTACTGTGTACAATAGATGATAAGAACTATTGTTAATTATGTTTTTTAAATATGTACTTTCTCATAGATATGATGGCAAAGTTTCCACAAACTAAGGCAGAAAATTGTCAATACAGATGTGTATACCTTCAAGTTCGTAAACGGGTTTGTAAAATAGCACCATCCCTGAACAAGGTTCCTGAGGATGAGCCAAAACGCCGCTGGGTCTGTGTACCTGCATTTGTGTGATATTAAACATCGCTTCCCCAGCAACCAAGCCAAATATGCCTTTGTTGACTAAGGGGAGCAGAGTGTTTTGAGAATATATATATATATATATATATATATATATATATATATATATATATATACATATACATATACACACTAGCAGCCCGCCCCAACGTTGCCTGGGGCAGAAAGGGGCTGGGGGCAGCATTTGAGGCTTGCGTGCACTTCTGCCCCTGGCCCCCTCCCGACCCGGGCCGGGCCGGCCCCCTCCTGCCCGTGTCCCGGAGAGCCTGATCCTTTCCTTAGCCGCCGGTCCCGCTCCAGGCGCCCCGCCCGCACAGGCCGCCACTCTCCAGGCGCCCCGCCCGCACAGGCCGCCACTCTCCATGCGCCCCGTCCGCACAGGCCGCCACTTCGCCCAGCAGCAAGCAGGTCCCGATCTTCGGCGCCATTTCCGGAAGTGTTGCCAGGGAGTGCAAACGCAAATGATGTCATCACGCAAACGTCGCGGCCGGCGCTACTTGCAAGGGCCTACTTTATTTTTATTTCAACATTTTTTAAACAACGTATATTTTTTATTTTTAATAGCCTATGTACTTCTGCTTGCCCTGAGGTTTTCAAAGATGTCTTGGGCGTTTTGATTGGTGGTGTACTTTTCGAGTTTACCTGGCTCAAAGGTTTGTGTTCTCTCTCGACTACATGCTGTTAACCTTGCCCATGCAGGTCTTTGTGCACTCATTCCCTATAGATAATAACGCACTCAGTGACCATAACCCACTCACTATACATCTAAGGGGGCCCTGGGTGGCTAGCGCAAGTTGCAACTTGGCCAGGGGTAGGGTAACAGCAACGGATGGCAGACGCCGCCTAAAATGGTCTATGTGCACCCCGGACCTCATATACCAGAACATCAAAAATACCTGTAGTGATATAATCACTAGATGCACACAGGAGGACTCTGCTCCAACTCAGGTCCTGTCTGATTTTCAGAGCTTAACAGACAAAATAGCCATTTTAATGACAGAACCATCAAAGAGTAGGGGGAGGGAGGACCCGAGGTGGTTCAACAAGGAATGCTCTAAAACTGCCCATGACCTTAGAGCTGCTTTATTGGTAATACCAAGAAACAAGGAATTAGTCCAGAGGTCACGTAAAGAGTATAAATCAATCATTGCCTCACGGAAGGAGGTATTGAAGAATGAGGCTTGGACTGAGATCCTGGAACCACAAACACTGAAAAATAGCGCTAGATTTTGGGTGTTGCTTAAGAAACCCTTCCTGGTGCAAGATTCGGGTGAGGGGCTAGAATGTGTTATAACAAAAGATGAATGGGTTGCACATTTTAAACAACTGTATGGGGGCAGATAGGTAAACGCTGTACTGTCTGAATGTACCAAAGGGGGCACATGCCTTAATGTTAGTATAGGAGAAGTCTTAGTGGGGATAGAGGGACTCACAGCGGGAAAATCACCAGGCCCCGATGGGATACCCCCGGATCTCTTCAAATCTGATCCTAATTTCTGGGCCCCGATTATTGTGGCGGTTATTAACGCAGCCGCGAGAGTCGGATGTCCACTATCCTGGGGGCTCTCCACTATCGTGTCTATATTCAAAAAAGGGGATAGGGATAGCCCCCTTTGTTACAGGCCTATCTCCCTAATTAACTCCATGGCGAAACTAGTGGGGAGAATTGTACTGCGGCGTCTCTCTGAATGGACACGGGACAACAACATCATGTCTATTACTCAATATGGTTTTTGTAATGGCCGCTCGACCACAACACAATGCTTAAATCTCTTCTTAATACTTAGCAAATACACTATTGCCCAAAAGGGTACAGTCCACCTGGCCTTCATGGGCCTATCCTCAGCTTTCGACTGTGTGAACAGGGGGAAGCTGTGGGGGTCCATGAGGGATAAGGGAGTAGACAACGGTATTATAAACTTTTTAGTTGACCTCCATAGTAACACAAGTGCAAATATAAGGTATTGCCAAGACCTGTCCGTAACTGATGATTTTAGAACAGGGAAGGGGGTGCGGCAAGGCTGCATATTAGCTCCATTCCTTTTTAATTTTTATATAAACGAGCTGGATGGCGTTTTACAGAAGGTGAAAGCAGACAGTCCGAGAGTGGGGAAAAGAAGTATCCCTGTCTTGTTATACGCAGATGATGCGGTCTTGTTAGCTAGGACTGAAAAAGGCCTTCAATTATTACTTAATGCATTAAAAAAATTCATGGAAGATAGAGATCTGTTAGTGAACAACTCTAAATCATACATTACGCAAGTCGGGAAACAGCCAAAGAGACAATATACCTTCAAACTAGATAAGGCAGTAATACCGTTTTCTAAAACATTCTCCTATCTAGGAGTTCTCTTTGACTCTAGATTATCGTGGGGCCCACAACTTGCAAAGAAAAGATGTGATGTGACTAGGGTTAATGCCTCCATTTTTAATTTCGCTTCAAAACTTGGTAAAAAGCCCACGGCTGCAATGATAAAATGATATGACGCAAAATCTGTAGCAACCGCAGCCTATGGTAGTGAGCTTTGGGGCTACATGGCTGGGGATCAACGTCAGATCACAGAAAATTCTTTTTACAAACGGCTTCTCTGTGTCCCGGCCTCCACTTCCAACTTTGCAGTTCACGAGGAATTAGGAGTGGGGTATTTGAGCGATATCCTATCCCTACGACCTCTGACCTGCTGGTTGAAAATGTGGTTGTGCGAAGACATCCCCCTAACACACTTAATTGTTAACGATTTTATGGCTCATGATAACGCGTTGGGCACCCCTTGGATGAAGTACTGAAAAACCTGCTTTTCTGAGATGGGTCGTCCTGATCTGTTTGAACACCCGTCGGGAATTGGAAAGGGGGACATTGAACTAGTCAAGCAGACCTTTCTTCTGCGTAAGAAAGCAGTGAGGGAGGGTGTTGAGTTACAAAAAGTAAGTGTAAGGAAATGTATTATGGTTAAAAGCTGCCTGACAACGGAGCCTTACCTACTCAGCACTCTTAGCACTCACGAAAAGTTTCTATTAACAAGATTCAGATTCAATCTGTTTCAACATCTGCTTATCAGACCCAAAAAGGAGAGTTTCTGTAAAAATCCAATATCCTGTGGCTGCGACGGAAAGTCTCCACAGGATATGTTGCATTTTATGTTTTTATGCAGATTTTATGAATTCCCACGTAAACGCTTTTTAATTGCTCTTTTAAACAAACTAAATTTTAATCAGATACGACCAGCCTTCTTATATTTACAATTGCTGCACAGTGATAGTGTCCTCCAAGTTCTTGAATTTTTAAAACTGTCTCTTAAATTGCGACTCTGTTTGGACCAATGACTGATGAGATACAACGAACTGGAGCTCCATGGATCTAATGTAGACAGTCCTTTTAATATCTGTAATCATATTTTATCTAATGTCATTTTATGTATGTACTGTATGTTTATGCACTTTTATGGTTGAAACACACCGAATAAAGTCTCTTTTGAATTTACCTGGCTCAAAGGTTTGTGTTCTCTCTTTATAACAGTAGTATAGATAGATATATATATATATATATATATATATATATATATATACACACACACACACATACATACACACACAACCTAAATTTAATGAGAGGTAGAAGATGCTGCTGTTTCTAGGTGTTGCCTACAGACAGCTTTTAGTCATCTGTATTTGAAAAGCTAGTATAGATTGCCAACAGTCACTGTGGAGTTAGGGACAGCCCACTGGTTGGCTTTCTTGTTAATCTCATTTACTTGTATCTTATTCTGTGGCTTTCATTCCTTCTCTTGTGTTTGCTCCACCCCTTGAGCATTGCTTAGTTACCATCCATTTGATTGGGTGACACGCATCCTTCCACTGTTCCAAAATGTGGGAACTACTCTTTCCTTTTTTGCTCCCTCTTGTCTGCTGCTTCCCCACTCACAAGTCAGCCCTCCAAGTTCTCAGTGTTACTCTATTCTTAAGCTCACCCACTGGTAACTTCTACCACTCCGGTGTCTTTTTCTAAATTTAAACACCACCGACCCATATTATGTTACTACCCGCCCACTCACCTATCGCTGGTTTCCATTTAATTGACAACTTGCTTCATCTTTCCTCTCCTCAATATTGTGTTTTTTGTTTTTAAAACCTACACCCACCCCTCTTTGGTGGTCCCACCAGCTGCAATTTCCTGTTAGGCCGCTCCTTTAAATAAAAAATTAAAAACCACTAACATAACCCCACAAAAACAAAAAAGGCAACCACGTAAAGACGGATTCAGGTATCCGTATTATCACATTGGGGCCACTGTAGCATCAAGATGCATATGTGACGCATTCACACATGTATATCATCATGATGCTTTCTTTGTCAGCAATAATTTTATCTCTTGCTAAATAGCATCTGCAAAGGCAATGTAATGTATTCTCAGGTTACTGTCGACTCTCCTGGCTTGGCAAACCGAATGATTTTCTAAGAGTATCAACATCACAATGGCCACATTTAAACAATTAGAAAAACAAATAATAAAATAGGTGTTAGTGTTTGCACAGAGTTTGCCCCTCACGTAACAACTCTTCAAGGAGACACACGCAAAGTGCAGCATGACTTCAGGCATACATGTTCTGTCACTGTGTTTGATTTCTGTAGAAACATTCTAACCAGAAAAAAAACTTCCATATCTTACAACTTCCCTAGTTCTCCTGAGTTTTAGTTGTTTGTCTCACAATCATTTCATGAGGTAGCAAGGGGCCTGTGCCTGGATTACGTGGCTCAAATATCATGGCTCTACAGATTAATCATTGGATTTTCGATAATATTTCAAGAAATTTGCTTGGGCGTGGTGGGGTGCACAGGTTGGTCCAAGGGGATTTCCTACTCCAGGAGTATTGATTTACGTTGTTTAGTAAAAAAAAAAAAAAAAAATTTTACTGCATTTCTCTAAAGTTTGCATTTCTAAAAACTACTTAAGATAGATAGAAATATTACAAACCTGGGAATAATTATCTCAATTGAGAGCCTGATTGGGGCATCAGTAACGGACACATCTCAGTAATTTATGCAAGGTGCTTCCAGATCAATGTGGTGATACAGAGTCTGTGTTCATCTATCATTGCACTATATTAAAAAGCAGATTCTCAACATGTTTTTCTCAATAGCAAAGGAGTTTTTTGAGGAGTCAAATGGGTCAGCATGCGGTTGGTATTTGGCTGCTGGAGCATTTCTGATAGTAAAGTTCATTTTAATCTTAGATTGTAAAACCCGTGTTGGGTGATAACGTGTGGAAGGTGGATAAAGGTTTGGGTCAGAAATCCATCTAATACACAGCTTTAATCTTTTAACTAGAAATATACCACCCTTCCAATGTGTGGAGATGTAAGACTCATGTACAGCATTTAATCACTACTGGGGAAGCAATGTGCGCATTTGAAGATAAAATCTTACATTTTTGACAAATTAGGTGACATTTCCTATACATTTAGGTGTAACTGCTAACTAAATTATTAAAAGAATAATATGCATCATAATTACTATTATCTACCGCGAGTAGTTATGGATTCTAACACATGGTCACCAAAATGAAGAATTTGGAAAATTGGAATTCTTAGCAATCAAGTGAGGGCCATATACGACGTAAAGATATGATGCCTTTTTTTTTTAATTCTCTTTTCATTATAGTCAAATGATCTTTATGAGGAAGTACATGAAGATATTAAGGGCATATTGCTATGGTGGACTTAATGTCACCTTGCTAATCAATGTGTTTGACCCCATTTTAGGCAGATCTACAGAGAACGCGCTGAACACCCAACAGCAAATTGTACAAAAATACTATACCAAAGAGATTTATTAAAAAAATAATACAATTATAAAATATAGGTCATTCCGTGATCCCTATATAAAGCCTAAACAATAGTATGCAGCAGATTGCTGAAAATAAAAAGTGGTTGTAAGAAAATGTCTGAGATTACGGTGGAATACTAACATTTTCTGAAAAGCCCAGAGGATTAAAACATCCAAGAACCAAATACAATAAAACATGTCTGCTATGGGTGATATTGACTTCTTAATGGACTCTTAATTTTTGCCTTGCATAACTGGTTTATCTGAAGAACAGGAAAAAAGCCAGTAAGATGACACCTCGGGTGAAAAACATCTGGAGTGCAGTACAGGAATAGATAGATATGTAATGATCAAATCTGCATTTTTACATTCTGTGAGGCCCGGGGTGTGAAAGTGTATGAAAACATTTCTAAGACACCAGAAGGTGGGGATGTACATGCTTTTGATAAAATACTTAAGGATTTTGACAACCACTTTGCACCCAATCTATGCATTGGCATTATTAGTTTTATTTTTTAGAAGGAAACAAGACGCTAATGAAATTGTGGATGAGCATGTTGCGGTGTTAAGAAAATTAGCCAGTGATTGTAAATTTTATCATTTACAGGAACAACTCATTAGAGATACCAAAGATCCAGCTATACAGGAAAGGCTATGGATAAATGGAGATGCTGAGCTAAAGGATATTTTAGTTATAGAAAGAATGACTGAGCCGTCCAGTAACAGTGCTAGAGCATTCAAAAGAAAATGTAAGGAGTTTTCTGAGGAGGATGTTACTAAAGTTAGAGCCAGGTCTTTTATTAAATTAAAAAAAGAACATGTAATAAGACAAGAGTTTCAGAAAAAGAAAGTGAATTTAAAGTGCTATCATTGTGACAGCAGATCACATCTTGCATCCAGTAAATGTTGCCCTGCATTCAAACAAAAGTATGTGGCATTGTGGAGCATTTTGCAACAATAAGAAGGGTGGCTACGTTAAGTGTGTGGGTGATTGTAGCTCCATTGATGAGCAAGAAAAGGTAAATTGACTTAATGTCTAGATGAAAACAAAGATCATTTTGAGTCCGAGGAGTTGTTAATTTTGAATGTTACTGATAGTAGTATAGGGGGAAGGAAAAAACACGTATGTTTGCTGACGATTGGAGGTACAAATGTTTGCAGACTGGTTCTCCCTATACCATTGTCAATGAAAATATATGGAGAACAAAGTGTGTAAGGTCATTAGGAGAGAAATGGTTGCATACAGATATTCACCCAGAAAGGTTTTCTGGAGAAAAAAATAGATATTGTGGAGAGGTGTGGCTCACTGGTTAGAGGCGGCAGACCCGAGTGCAGAGAACGGCCCGGGACCAGGGTTCGATTCCCGACGCGGCAGGGTCTTGGACCAGGATCAGCGGACTGATAATTCTCGCATCGGTGCCTACTCCGACCAGGGAGCACACTCGGCAACTCTGGGCATTAGCTTGCCTCATCTCCACAACGGCCCCACACAAACACCGGGGATGCCTGGTTTCACCTTGGAGACCCCCAGGAGGGACTATCTCACAGGGAAAGCCAGGACGGGTTCCCCAGCGGTCTATAGCGCTACGAGGCCTCCGGGTAGCAGTGCGCTTTACAAGACACAACAATTTACAATTTACAATATTATTGGGTTTAGACCTTTAGTTTTCATATTCAAGAATAGGGAGTCTTGTCGGAAGCTATACATATCTAAGAAAAGGCCCTCTGTTTTGGGTTGGAAAGACCAGGGTGAGCTAAATATCATTTTAAACCCCATCCTCCTTGTCAGATTGCAATGATCAAATCTGCAACCGTTGATTTGATATATCCTTTATTAAGATTGAAACATCAGCATAAGGAGTGAAGGTAAGGCGCAGCTTTGCCAGCTCCGGTTCCTTGCATCTGCCGGTCCGAACTCCAGGAGGATCTAGAACACGGCAGAGGCACGGGCTAACAGTAAAATACAAACAGTAACATTATAATGCAGGTGCAATATATATTAGGGATCCGTGCGTATGCGCGTCTAAGTAAAATATATCCTTGCGCAAATAGCAAATAGCACGTGCATTTCATGAAAGAAACAACAAAATATTTGCATTCTTTGATATAATATAAACAAAATGGGAAATATGCCACTCTTAAAAAGATCAATACGAAAATCTGATGTAGTATATATTAGAGAATTCTGTACAGACACGGAAAACAGCATTAATACGTATTGCTATAGCCTAATGGCATTTGATTCTTATAATACGGAGAGATCATGAATAAACCTTTCACGCTCCCTCCTTGAGAAATGAAATTAAGGTTTTAAAACCTAACAGAACTAAACCTTAAGAGACAGTAGATGTTAATACAGAGTTTTTGCATGAAATAAAACGAGGATGATCAATATAAGAAGGCAGGTATTTCTGGGAGTGAAGAGAGGAGCACGGAACACGAAGGCTCCTACCACCCGACCTAATCAGCATTACGACAGAAAATCAAATACAGTGGAGAACAAAAAAACAGCATTTCAAAAATAAAAATACAAACAGCGTGACTAGTCAGTGCTAAAATCTGTCATTTTCAATCTCTTATCCTTTTAGAGTTCACAAGCTGTCTATGAAGCGGTCACAATAATCGCGTTCATTCTTTGTTGAATTAGATCTTGCCACCTGCAGGTTGTTCATAAATGAAAACGCACAGGTATTTGCAAAAAAAACATTCTAAAATATCGCACTAGCACTAGAGACCATGCTATGCAAGTTACACATGATTTCAAACGACAGGTCTATTGAACCCACCTATACTATCTTCCTGTGGCATAATTTGACCACTTATATACTACTTACAAAATCCTCCCGTGAACTCAGTCTAATGTTCGTCGTCCATTGTTGATTTTTAACGGAATGTTATTTAGTCTTCATTTTAAACTTCCAGGTCACATAGAATCCCTTATCCAATCCTACAGCTGAACATATTCTGGGCGTCATCTGCGACTAAAGTGTAAACAGTCACACAGGATTGGTTTATTGGAACACCTCTGCCAATCACAGTGCGCTAGACAGAATTCCGAGGTTCTGATTGGCTGTGGGAGTCAATACGTGCAAATGTCATAGCCGTGAGTTAGGCACGGACTAGTGTATTTTTTATTTATTTTATTTATTTATGCATTTTTATATAGCGCGGACTTTACCCGAAGGCGTCAGAGCGCTTCACATTAGGAACAGAAATGAAACATAATGAGAAACATTACAAAAGAGCAGATTACTAAAACATACGTTACTTACATAAGGTAATAGTGACAATTGTGAGCAAACAAAAACATGAGGTAGTAAAAATTGTGAGCAACCAAAAATACATGAGGTAGTAAAGGTAATAATGACAATTGTGAGCAAACAAAATACTTGAGGTAGTAAAAATTGTGAGCAACCAAAAATACATGAGGTAGTAAAGGTAATAGTGACAATTGTGAGCAAACAAAATACTTGAGGTAGTAAAAATTGTGAACAACCAAAAATACATGAGGTAGTCAAAAGTGCACAAGAGGAAAAGTGACAAGTGTGCAGTTATAAGAGAAAACAGAGTATAATTTGAGGTATAATACTGCAATAAGTGCTGGCACAAGAACAGGCGTTACGTAGGCAAGGTGGCACTTGTGCAAGTATCAAAGGTAAAAACATGAGAGAGGTAGCAACCGTGTGTTACAAGGGCAAAGTGTTGTGTGCATGTTACAAAAGGGCACCAAACACAAGTACATGGAGAATACTGCAAAAAGGCAGACACTCCCACCACAGGAAAACACTGGGAAGGCACTCCCATGGTCATGGAAAGTAGAAAATATCAGTAGTGGGAAGTCTTCCTCCAAATAGCAAGAGGACGTGAATTACTTTTGGAGGTGTCTCTGGAGGAGGAGAACTTTGAGGTCCCTTTTGAAGGCCTGGGAGGAGGCGGTGGTCCGGAGCTCAGGCGGAAACGAGTTCCAGATTCTCACTGCGCTGCCTGAAAAGGATTGGGCCATTGTTCTTTCCTTCTTGAAAGTGGGAGGTTCAAGCAGTAGATTCTCGGCATTGCGTGAAGGTCTAGAGCCTCCAGAGAGTTTCAGTTTATTCGCCAGGTAGCGGGGAGAGGAGGAGTGCAAGGCTTTGTGGGTGATACAAGCGGTCTTGTAGATAGCTCTAGCCTTGAAGGGAAGCCAGCGGAGGGTGGATAACATCGGTGTGATGTGATCGCTTCTTTTGGCCCCATAGATGAAATGAGCTGCTGAATGGAAGACAGACTTAAGTGGGGACAGGTGAGATTTGGGGAGGCCAGTAAGAAGAGAATTGCAGTAGTCTAGTCTGGAGAGGACCAGCGATTGCACCAGGGTTATAAGGTCCTGCTCCGGGAAGAAGCGACGGATTCCCCAAAGAAGGCGCAGTTGGTAGCGAGCAGATTTTCCAATAGAATTGATGTGGGGAGTTAGATTGAGTTTTTTGTCTAGAATGACACCAAGAGATTGTGCGCTGTCGACAATGATGGGTTTGTTGTTTAGTAGATTCATCTGATCCATCCATGATTGAACCGGGGGAGGAGAGAGTGAGGAGGAGAAGAGGAGGAATTCAGTTTTGGAGGGATTCAGAATCAATTGATGAGATGACATCCAGTTTTGAATGGAGTCAAGAGTAGATCTTAGGATGGAGAGATCATAAGTGGAGGCAACCTTGAGGTAGAGTTGAGTATCATCTGCATAGAGATGATAGTGAATCCCGGATTTGCTTAGGAGGTTTCCCAGTGGTTCTAAGTAGAGATTGAACAGTGTGGGTGCAAGTATAGAGCCTTGGGGAACACCTTGACCCACCGCCACAGGAGAAGAAAGACTGTTCGCTATTTTGATCATTTGAGATCTGTCAGAGAGGAAGGATGCAAACCATTTAAGCACAGTGCCCTCCATGCCCATTCTCTGTTGAAGAATATTGAGGAGGGTGTTGTGATTAACAGTGTCGAAGGCTGCGGAGAGGTCAAGGAGAATTAGCAGACAGGACCCCCCTGAGTCGAGTATCCTCAGCGCATCATCAACCACTTGCAGTAGGGCTGTTTCAGTGCTGCAGTTTTGGATGAAGCCGGACTGACAATTGTCAAGAAGATCATTGTCCTTGATATGACGAGAGAGTTGTTTGGCTACACATCTTTCCGTGATCTTTGCAAGAAAGGGAAGGTTAGTGATGGGGCGGAAGTTGTTGAGGTGATCCGCATCAGCAGTGGGCTTTTTCAGCAGAGGGGTGACCTGCCCAGTTTTGAAGGAGACAGGAAGGGAGCCTTGCCAGAGGGAGAGGTTGATCAGAGTGGTCCAATAGGAGAGGGAATGGGTATAGAAGTCAAAGGCAATGGTACTGGGGATAGGGTCAAGAGAATGGTTGGAGGGCTTTGTTTCGCGTATGCACTTGAGAAGGGCATCTTCAGATATGGGGTCAAAGCTCTGCCAAATGGCTAAGGATTTGCGCTCCTCTGGAGGTGTAGGATGAGCAACCTGATCCACAAGTGATTTCACCTTTCCATCGAAGAAAGTAGCAAAATCCGCTGCTCTCTTTGTAGAATCCTCCACCTTGGAGGTTGGGGGAGAGCAGCTCGGAGTCTTGATGAGATCGAATAGTTTTTTGGGTCTATTTTTGGCGGAATCAAGGAGGGTTTTGAAGTGCGTCACTTTCTCAAGGAAGATGTGCTTGTGGTACTTGGATCTTGCTGTGCGGAGCATGGCTAAATTGTCAGTGGAGGGCACTTGCCTCCATTGCTTCTCCAGGAATCTTAGCTGCTTCCTTTCCTCATAAAGGGATTTGTTGAACCAAGGTGCTGAGGGAGTGGGCCTTATCCTTTTGCTTTTGAGTGGAGCGACGTTATTAATTTCAGCTGCAAGAACTGTGAGGCATTGGGAGGTGAGATCGTCAACAGCTATGTTCGGGTCTAGCCTTGGAAGTGAAAGCAAAGCTGATTCACAGAGGGTACCGACATCAATGTTTTTGGCATCACGGAACCAGGAGATGGCCCTCTTGGGTTGGCCAAGAGTTATAGAGTGTGAAAGTTGAAGAGAGAATGGGATGAGGTGGTGGTCAGACCAATCTACATGAATTGGGGTAATAGTAGAAAGCATACCTGCTTTAGAAATAACAAGGTCCAGGATTGCGCCCTTAGAGTGGGTTGGTTCAGTGCAGTGTTGGATAAGATCATTTGCCGAGAGGAAGGTGGCCAGTGAGTTCGCAGAGGAGTCTTGCGGTGCGCCCCAGTGTAGATTGAAGTCACCCACGATGGTCTGATTGTCACTTTGAGAGTATTGGTCGCTGATGAAGTCTTTGAGATCTTCTATAAACGAAGAGCTACTACTACGAGGCGGGCGGTAAATGATATGGAATCTGAGCGGTGAACGGTGTTGCAATTGAAGCTCAAGAGAAAGGCATTCAAAGGTGTGGGAGGAGCTGTTAGGAGACGCCTTAAGTTGGAGGGCGTTTCTGAAGATGACTGCAACACCTCCCCCCGTGTTTTCAGTTCTGTCATTCCTAAATATGGAGTGTAGTCTGTGTTGGGTTGGTAAGGGTATTATAGGCTGCTGTTGCTCAGGGTGGGTGAAGGTGGAGTGTTAAGAGTGGTAACACAAAGTAGAGCGTGGTGAGTGTAAGTACGGTTGTACCCTGTCACGGACTGTTTGTTTTTCGTTTTTATGTTATCCATGCATTACCTGAATGTATTAGAGCGCATTACTTAAGAAATACATCATTAAATAAGGCATTTAAATTACATTACCCATAGTCAATAGACAGACAGCATTAAAGTAAGGTATAAATTAGAGCAACCATACATATTAACAGAATGTAGAAATGTTCATGAAGGTGCCCATTGATCAAATCGAGGGATAGAGGTAATCTTCATGCCATGCATGTGTAGTTTGGGCAAAGACATTAACTAAAATGTATCCAATAAGAAGGACTTAAGAATTAAAGATAGCCTGTGTAGCGCCCTCTCCAGCCTGGGTACTTGCCAACGATCACACCACACACAAAGCTTGGTATTAAACGTCTTCACTCCTCAGCGTGTAATTGTTAACTGAAAATTCTCCATCATGAATTTTATTACCCGCACCCAAGCACTTACGTCACTGTACTACGGAGTCCATTAGGGGCCAAAAGGATCCCGCCATTTTGTAACTCATAAGACACGAAATCTTTCCCTTTGTTGAATAAAAAGAACAAAGGATACATAGAACTCTGATAAGTCGTTTCGGTGTTCGAATCAATCACCCAGATCTTGTCATGTGAGGTTGTGGAGATACAGGAGAAGTGTCCTCAACTGACACTGGTGACAAAGACACTGGTACAGTGTTTTAGCTCTCCGGGCTCTCAGGTGGATAAGTCTCACTTCTGACATCTGAAGCTGGCAAATGTCGAGGCAGGTGCTTGAAATGTGCAGAATCTCGTGGAATAGACTTTCCAGGATGGTGAACAGTCACCCTGTGTCTTTTACTAGTCACAACCCTCAGCGGATCAGCATCAAAAGGAGTATCAGCCTTGTGTTTCCTTTTTCTGCCTGACAATGACTTGATCTCTTTTAAACAAGGTGCTTTCAGCACAGTGGTGTCTGTCTGCATAGGTCTTCGTGTTGCATTTGTGAGAGGAGTCAGTGCGAAGTTTATCAATGTCAATAGATTTCTCAGTGGTCCATTGTGGCAATTTGGTTCCTATGGCTCTCCCAAACATTAAAGGGGCAGGGCTTTAACCCATGTTAGAATGGGGAGTTAAATTGTATGCACAAACCATAGGTTGAAGAACTGATTTGAGTTCAAGCTTTTCCAGGACACAGACTGCACAATCTTTTTGTATGCATAAATCTCTCGACAACCATTCACCTGTGGCCAAAGAGGTGTACTTTTCTGATGCTTGAAATTTAGATGAGTGATCAAATCTTTAAATTCTTGACTATTGAAAGGCGGGCCATTGTCAGATTTCAAAATTGAAGAAACACCCCATGTGGCAAAAATACTTTCTAATCTCTCAACTACTCTGTCATGAGTGGTTGACAGATCTTCCACAAGGGGAACACTGGAATATTCATCAACAATCACCAGTAGATGATGTCCATTGTTAAGGGGTCCAAAGAAATCAATTGCCGTCTTCTCCCATGCATGCTTTTGATCAGACATGTTTAATAGATGTGGGGTTGTTCTGGATGACAAGCTGTTGCACAAATGATATGCCCATAACTCTTTCAACTGCAGTAGAGCTCGTTTAGTAGCAACAACACCTTGATGTCGCTCATGGGCCAGTACAATAACTTGTTGTCTCAGACTCTCAGGTATGACAATTCTCAACCCTCATAAGATGATGTCTCTGGGGTAACTGAAAGTTCTTCCTGAACATTTTTGAATTTCTGGAATTTAAGGTCATCATGAAGAGGTTGAGTGTGTTTTCAACTGTGTAATAATTTGTTTGAGTATTAACATGTCTCAGCGCTCATGGCAACAATGATTTTTTCCACTGATATGGCAGCAGGGGGAACTAGATTTCTCAATGAAGGTAACATAAGCATCAGCCGCTTTAGAAATAGTACCTGTAGGAAAACAAGGCATTATTTGTGAGGCCTGCACAAACAATGTGTCTACATTTGTCCTTCACTGGGAACCAAACAGCCCATTGTAGCGCTTGACTCTCAGTGGGTAGTGTTACAGAGAAGTCTAAGGCTTACTCAAGGGAGGTGGTGTGGGCTAGTAATCGCCATTTACTAGTACGCAGAAATAACACTCAATAATTGATTGTCCAGTCTATACTTTTCTTTATAAAAAGGAAGAGTATATTTATTACATGCACACACTACTCAATACTATGCATCAATTTACAAATATACATAAGCTGTTGGAATTACTTTGTGACTTTGCATAACATTCCTACCCCTCCAGAAGAGGAGGTGTCTAGTACCACCACTCCCATGTATGCACATCATCTTGCCCCCAAATGCAATGGGTTGACCATAACCTGGAGTGAGGACCCTTCCCACTGGCATCATCCCTGTGGCGGCCCACCCCATTATCTCACCAAGATTTTATGATGGGAACACCTGCCATAGTGACACATAATAACAAGCACGCATACTGGTCACAGGCCTGAATTCCCAGTCGCCGGAGGTCAGGGAAACATCGACATCATTTCCTGGAACATAGCAGGATTGTTCAGTAAAATAAAAAATCATGACTGGCTTGTCTACATAAGGAGATTTCATATTATTTGCCTGCAGGAAACGTGGGAGGTAAGCTGCAGCGCATTAGCACTGGAAGGCTCTAAAATGTATTTTGTTTCTGCGCGCAAATACTCATCAGGGCGAGCCAAGTGTGGCTTGACTACTTACGTGGACCTGAGGCTGCAGGGGAGATAGGAGGATCTAGGCTGGGATTCAGATTGTATGCAGGGGACCCGGTATCAGAATAAGGGTCTAAAATACATTTTTATACATTTTTATAATGCCATCACAGGGTGACAGACCCCAGCCAGTTTGGCCGAGTTGGAACACAGGTTGGCAGGAATTGAAGTGCTTGGGGCATTGAGTGCTCAATTGATGTCATTGGGAAATTTGAACTGTCACTTGTGCCCCCACCTGATCAGTTGTAAGGGGGAATGGTCCTCTTGCCCACTGGAAGAGGGCTTGCACGTAGAACATACCAGGGAGGGAAGCGAGCTAAGCAAGATCCTGGGCATATATGCCCTTACACACACCATGGATCTGACTAGAGTGGGTGAGGACAATCGGATTCACCCAACTTTCAAAGGCAAGGGAAGGGGCACTGTTATTGATTTTATCTTTGTTCCCAGCACATTAAAGTGTTGGATCACAAGTTTTATTGTAGAACCTAGTGCTTTTAGTGACCACAACCCCCTGGTTTTGTCCAAATGGGACCCCAACTCGGTCAAGCATTAACGCCGAAAACAGATCGGCGGTATAATTTCAGTCACCGACCAGGGAAGGACACTGATATCAATGGCACAACTTTTCATAGGGCGTTACTCTCAGAGAACGAACAGCAGGTTTGGAAGTGCCTAGACCCAACAGTAAAGGGGGCAAACTTAATTACAGCATTTGAAGGTGTCGCCCAATGTATCGATGGCCTGCTCAGGTGTAGAACACCAAGAAAGGAACAAGACACCCCTAGGTGGTTTGACCGGCAATGTTCCACTGCCTTGAGTGAATTGAAGTTAGCTTTAAAAACTGTCCCTAAAGATAAAATAATTGTGTCCACTTGTAGGGTGCGATATAAACAGGCATTAAAACATCGCAAAATATCATTACAGCAAAAGGCATGGGAGAATTTAAGAGAAGCGGCCGAGTCAAAGGATGTGACCGCTTTCTGGAAAGTTATAAATGATCCCTGCTTTCAAGACACAAATAAACCCAAGCTTGCATGTCAGGTTTTGCCAGAGTCCTGGCTGGAGCATTTTCAAGGCCTCTACAATCACAGTAGCATTAGCGACCTAGCACCACCAGTAGAGGAAGGAAACTCAAGCTTATCCCAGACACCTTTTTCCCTGGGAGAGATAAAAGCGGGCATTGAGGGCCCATGACATGGAACAAGGCCCCGGGCCCTGATGGGATCCCACCAGACCTTTTAATGAGCCAGATAGAACTTTAGGCGCCCATTTTAACCAGAGTCATCAATACAGCAGTGGAGTCAGGTATGCCAGCATCCTGGTCCACTGCGATAATAGTGCCGATTTTTAAAAAGGGCAACAGGGATAACCCACAATGCTACAGGCCTATCTCTCTCATCGATGTAACAGTGAAAGTTCTGGGGAGGGCCATTCTTAATCGGCTAATGGACTGGGCGGATGAACACGACATAATCTCCGATACCCAGTTTGTGTTCAGGCCGGGCCGCTCAACCACAGATTAATGCCTTAATTTATACCTCTTGGTAGCCAAGTACACCGTCGCTAGTGACAAGACGGTGTACTTGGCTTTCATCGACCTTACGGCAGCTTTTGACCGGGTTAACCGTAAGAAACTGTGGGAGCTAATGGGGCCCCTGGGTGTTGATATAGGTCTGGTTAATATTTTAAGAGCCTTGCACCAGTACAATTCAGCCCAGGTCAGATACAATGAGGGGGAAAATACCACCGATTCCTTCCAATGCTCCAGGGGCGTGAGACAGGGCTGTATCCTGGCACCCTTTTTATTTACTTTATACATTAATGGTCTTGACCAGGCGCTTGGAGCTCTAGGGGTGGACTGTCCAAGGATAGGAAGAAGAGGGATCCCCGTCCTGCTCTATGTGGACGACGCAGTGCTCCTGGCATGCACTGCGCTGGGTCTACAGCACCTCATTGACGGCTTTGTCAATTTCATGGAGAGTTTGGACTTGTCTGCCAACCACTCCAAATCATACATTATGGAGATGGGAAAAAGACCATGTAGGAAATTCAATTATAGGATCAGTACTCATAGTTTGGAAAAAGTGCAGGAATTCTCTTACCTGGGAATTTTATTTGACAGCCGCTTATGTTTTAAAACACTTACAGATGAGAAATGCAGAACATTAACTAGCTCTGCTGGGGTAAAATTGAATTTTTCACATAGGCTGGGTCGCTGGTCACCGGAGCACACATTGAAATTGTATAACGCCATCTGTAATGCCAAAACACTATATGGCAGTGAGGTTTGGGGCTTCATCGACCCACCGAAGATCCAAATTAAAGAAAATAAATACCTACGGCGGATACTCAGAGTCCCCCAGAGCACACCTTCCCATACCGTCCATGAGGAACTGGGCCTCACTTACATTGGAGACAGGATCCAATCGAAACCCCTCACCTGTTGGATTAAAATATGGACAAACCCCGAAGCGGTTTTAAGCCAGCAGATAATAATGGATTGTATCTCCCGGGAGCGGGGGCGGAACATCCCCTGGCTTAAATATGTGAGGGAGACTCTGTCAGGCCTGGGGTACGCTGATTATTTTAACTATCCGACAAAACTGTTATCTCGGTATAAGGCCCTTATCAAGTCGGAATTTTTAAAGAAAATGGCCTCCACCAGGGAAGACAGGGAGCTGGCTAAACCATCGGTGAGAGCCCACCTTTTGGCCAAATCCAGCATGGGCATGGAACCTTATCGTTCATATTTTTATAATGCACAGGACAGATTTTTAATGACTCGATTCAGGCTGACCTACTTCACCATACACTGGGGGATCCCGCGGGGCACATAACATCTAGAGAGTTGAGGGGTCCGTGCGGCTGCGACCAACGGTCTCCGCAGAACACGCTCCATTTCATCTTGTTGTGCCACTACTACGCTCACCCCAGGAAGTTATTTTTAAAACGCATCTTAAACAATGCTAGGTTCAAACAGGCAAAGGTGGCCCTATTGTTCCTAAAATTGTCCGCAGAGGTTTTAACACTTTTTTGTACTGTTAATCTTTTAAGGATGGCTGCAAGACTCAGAAACACAAAAGGCAATGGATGATGGTATTTGATGTCAACTCCTTTGCACTAGCACTCATGCTGTTTTAAATAAGGAACTACGTGGGAGGTAGGTTTCCCTCCCAGCATGATTGAATCACATACTAAGGCCCCAATTCCGACAGACTCTAAATGTAAGCCGCTCACGAATCCCTGATGTTCCATTTTAACCGAGGTTAATTTATATAAGCCCCAAGATGAATTTTATAGATATTTGTTAATATTTCTGAATCAATTGTACATGCACTTTGAAAAAGCCCTGATCTTTGTTGTTTTTTAACTTTGTTGTACTTTTATGGTATTGTTGTATACCGAATAAAGTAGTTTTGATGATGATGATGACACATAACTAATGCAGTAGCAAGAATGCATGTGCACCCTAGCAGAAATGCCTAGCAACATAACCCCACTTTGCTTATGATTTCACAAATCACATGTGACTTCCAGTCCTCAAAAGGAACACCATTCATAAATGGACACCTGTGCAATTACACTTTTCCACCTTTAGGGGGTATCACTTCGGTGACAATCCATGTTTAACCTTGCACACTTCAGTGCAGTCCTAAGCTTCAGCTCCCAGCTGCAGAACAAAAGTTCCAGCATTGGATAGACTTACAAAACATGAATAACCCTTGAGGGGTTCTTTCCTTTAAGTCCCCCAGAGACTGAGGGTGGGGACTTCCCATTTTTGTGCTGGGGAGTCTGCGTTGCTCCTGCAGCTTCCCCTGCACCTTTTCCAACACATGGGCATTACCCCCTCCTCCGGGGGCCACTAAGCGCCAAAACAAGCAGCCTTCCCCATGCCTTGCAAGACATTATGGGGCGCTCAGCAAGTGAATATTAGAGCTGAGAGGCTCGCTGCTTTTGCTGGCGGCCTCACGCCGCATCTGCCCATCGTTGGGGGCCCAGTCCCACCTGAACCCCTTCCACACAGGTGAGTGGGAGAGCAGTTTGAGGAGCCCACCCCCGGCTGCTCCTGCCGGCTTCCCGTCTGGCCAGCACCCTTGTGTGCTTCTGAGGCACAGGGTCAAGAGAGGAGTGATGTGAAGGGTGGGGGGCAAGAGCGCCTCTCACAGGCCTGTAGATTCCATAGGGGACAATTGAACGAGTGAGATGGGCGCCAGGCTAATAGCACAGGAGGGGGCTCTATACATTTCAAAGGCAGGCACCAAAGGAAGTTAACACCTCTGCTAACCTGTTGCTCAACCTCCTTTTATTGCCTCAGCAGCAGCACAGAGCCTGTCAAGAGAATGCCAACCCTTGTATCCTTTTTTAAAATGAATTTTACTGGCACTTTTCCTCACTTTTATTTCTTACAAATCTCGATATCTTGGGGGATCTGACCATTGTATGTTAAAAGCAGTTAAAGTATTTCATAGGTTTACATTCCTGTTGCAGTTGACGCCTTAATCTTTTAAGCTCTGTAAAAAAAATCTTAACTCTGGTTCTACTGATTGGATTTTTTTATTTTTCTGTCACATAATTTATTAAAATTTACTCTGTGTTTTGTAAATTGGTATGGGATTTTTCTTGTGTTGTGATTTGACTTTATTGCGGTTTGTGTGCTGCATAAATGCATTATACATTACCTCTAAGATGAGCCTGACTGCTTTTCTGCCAAACTACTCAGGGTTAAACACAGGTTAACACAGGTTAATTTAGTGACTTTTTTGTGGTTCACCCTGCCAAGGATAGTGGTTGTGCCTGAACGGGGCTTCCATCCTCCCCCTTCCCCTCCCCCCCCCCCCCAAACATGGCTCAGCTTTTGCACAGGGAAAGCAAAACCTTTTTGCTACTCTATCCCTGTAGTCAGCCAGGGGAAATTCTGAACCATCTTCTTAGAAAATGCAGACAGCTACTTTTCATAGTTTGTGACTGTGTTATTTGAGTTGTATTACTGAAGACTGGTGGTTATTAAAAAAGAACTGTGGGTGAGCTTGTCTGTGGCAGTTGCAACTTCACAAAATGTTACTGGAGCTCAATCACTTGGTATTTCTAAATAAGGTGATCTCCTAGCATGGATGTAAATTCTGGACAAGGTGTGTAAAAATTCAAGTTACATGGTCAACATTTAGGGCACAAAATCAGAGCAGACGGTCAAACAAAATTCAGGATAAAAATTTGGGACAAAAGATACTTTTTACAAAAACATGAGAGAAGGTCGCACAATAGTACCTAAGTGGACAGAGACCTAAAACAAGTACACATCGAAATCCTTTTAATTTGGGTTAAAAAGTAGTAAAGCACACAAAGCAAAATTTCACCTCCAATAAAAGTGACAGTTATCAGAGGATTTTGCCCCTTATTATTAATGATAGTACATAGAATCATGGAAAATAGCAATATTCGTTTTAGTTTTTTTGAAAGTGTTCTTTTTATCGAAACTCAGACTTGGGAAGTTCTTTGTTCCCAACAGAATGATGAAAATCTGCACACAAATGTTTCTTGCTGATCTGGATCTGCAATTTGGCTTTAAGAAGCTTAATATCACACCTGTTTTGTGAGTAAGACAATGTACATTTCAGTTGAGGAAAAAACCCTCGCAACAGCAGGATTGCTGCCTAGCAAGCAAAGGATAAATGGCGTGAGTTTTTTATGCTGGGAACGTCGCATTGCAATTTCGTAAAAAGTATTTGGCTATTTCTTCACACATGATAAGTTGGTGCAGGCCACAGCTCACTAAGCAGAAAAAATGAGACTGAATTTATTGAATAGGTATTATAGTTCCAAATGACAGGTCAGGTTAACCACATCAGCAGCCTTGCAGAGCTGGTGAAAGATGAGCATTTCCATTAACCAGCATGGTTCTAATGCTAACAAATAATGGCTTCATGAAATTTCTCCCAAAAATGGGCCTGTTACTTCAGCTGCGGTCTGGAAAGTTTTCGGGGTTGGTTTGCCAAGTGGGGGCCGAGAAAAAAGGGGGGAGGGTCCCAAAACGTGTTTTCCCTATGTTAATTTCCACAGGACCTTTGAACGAGCCTACAGCCTGTACCACTGGACAGATTTACAGCAAAGTTGTCAGAAAGCTAGCTTTCGGTCCACAGATCGTGAATTTTGTTATTTGGTGTAAATCCATTCAGTTGTTTTAGAGATATTAAGCTTAAAACAAATTTGTATATATAGTGACGCAGATCCTCTGCCGTGATTGGCTGGCCGCAACTTGAGAGGAAAGTGTGGCTGCCATTTCGTTCATGGGGATTCTGATCTCAGCGGGAAATGTGTTTTAAAAAAGTGATAGAAGGGTTCAGTGTAGAGGCATCCTCACCCCATGAGACTAATGGAGGCGTCTTAGAGGGACTCCTCATGGGCAAGGAACTGGCCAAAACCTTTTTTCTAAAACTACGAGGGAATTTGTGTGTCCTCCCAGATTCGGATCCGCAGATCCAGACCCCAATAAAAAAATACACCTACTCACAGACCTGCACACCTACTCGCACACTAACTCACACACCCACTTACACAACCGCCCAACTACTCACACATACCCTCACAGCTTTCACAAACCCACTCACAGACCCACAAAACCACTCGCACACCCACACAGCATTCACACACCCAATCACACCCCCATTTACACACCCATATAGTCAGTTAGACACCCACTCACAAACCCTCAAAACCACTCACACATCCACTCACAGACCCACACAGCATTCCCACATCCACTCAGACACTCACGTACTCACTCACAGACCAGCTCAGAAACTCATGCACCCACTCAGACACAAAGACAATGCGAAGCATGGGATGGCAGCATGTCCCTGGGGTTCCGCAGGCCAGGCCTTTGGGCAACTCCCGTTATGTTAAAAAACCATAGAAATTCACTGGGAAAAAAGCAAAGGTTACAGGGCCGTTATAGTTAGGTTTTGAATATACACGCGCTCACAAACCTACCCTAACTCCGTTTGGGGAACCGCTGTCCTTGGGCTTTGCTTTGCGGTGCCGTGAGGGGAACGGCCATCAGTCCTGCTTTGGCGCCGTGAGGGGAACGGCTTTCTGCACCATTACAGCGCCGTGAGGGGAACGGCTTCGCGGCTTCGTCCATTGCCGCCTACAACGCCCAGCAGCCTCCAGGGGAGCCACATCAGTCCAGCGCCAGCCCTCAAAGCGCACGCGCCCCCACGCATCGCGGCACGCGCTCACAGACCTACCCTAACGCCGTGAGGGGAACGGCTGTCCTTGGGCTTTGCTTTGCGGTGCCGTGAGGGGAACGGCCATCAATCCTGCTTTGGCGCCGTGAGGGGAACAGCTTTCTGCACCATTACAGCGCCGTGAGGGGAACGGCTTCGCAGCTTTGTGCTTTGCCGCCTACAACCCCCAGCAGCCTCCAGGGGAGCCACGTCAGTCCGGCACCAGCCCTCAAAGAGCGCCCGCCCCCGCAGGACACGCGCGGATGGCACCGGGCAAAGAGTGGGCCATCTCTGGCCATCAGGGGCTGAAGGAGGCTGGGCTGGGCCTCCCCTCTAAGACCCCCTGCAAGAGACTACTTGAGGCTTGGAATTCCCATCCATGTGGTAACTTCCACAACTCTTTTCAAAGCTTGCCCCGATATTTGTTTGTTAATATTAGAAGTTTCTTGTGGGGCCCTACTCTTTATTATCTCTAATTGTATCTTTCTAAATGTGTTTTAAAATTTGTGGTTGATGTTAGAAATGGGTATTTCTGGTTGGCTGAGGCTTGCTCCACCGCCAGGCAGAAACCACCATTCTAAGTCAGGGCAAGGACGTTACAAGCGTGCGGGCGTTTCTCACCTCCCAAAGAGGGCTCCGGGCTTTTTCTGAGGCTGGGGCAACCCAAAGGTGTGCGGCTCAGAGGTAAAGGGGGGCAGGGTGCGGGCGGCCCAGCGAAGCGGGGGCGGCTCAGAGGAGAGCGGCGGGGGCGGCCAGGCACGGGCTGCAAAGGGGGGTGAGCGGGCACACTTCAGGTGGCTCCAACGGCACCTGGAGGTCAGACAAGTCCCGGCAACTTGGCAGGGAAGGCACAATAGAGTCCACTGGTCCTGGGACTCTGGTCAGGGGACGAGCTCCGCATCAAGCCCTTGGAGATAGTTTTAAGCACCAAATAGCAAATGTAGCACACAACCAGTAACCACTGGTAAAAGGTAAGTACCACCTACGCAACCCTAACCACCTTAGGAAAGTATCAGGCAGGGAACCATGAACTCACTAGCATAACTATACTAGGAAAAACAACCACCTAAGCATAAAAATACATTTAGGGGTATGGGCCAGAAACTTTACACATGATGCATAAAAACACATTCAGAGGTGTCAGAACACAGGGTGCGCAAAACATACTACACACAGTACATTTCCTAACACCCAAAGCATTAGCGCATAAATCATAATATCACATAAATCACATTTAGCGCAGAAATCACATGTAGCACATAACTCACATCAAAGTCCAGGTTGGGCCACTGCGCCATAACCTAAACATAGCAGCTGCCCACTACTTGCTGGGCAGCTGAGGGCATGGACAGAACAGGGTCTAAACGCTGCAGCTGGGGAAGGCCAAGGTAGGGATGAAGGAGTGCGACTCACTCCCGAGTCCAAAGTACATGTCCATAGGAAGGAAAACATAAACGGAGCAGTTGCCCACTACTTGCTGGGCAGCTGGGAAGCAAATTGCGACAGGGGCTCTCACTAGCCCCTCAGGAACCAAAACTGCGCAAACTGGGAGCCTTCTAGGCTCTAGAATAAATACTGCACACCTTGGAGCCCTCTAGACTCTGAAAATGAATATGCCTCTTGTGCGAGCCACGGAGGCTCTAGAACAAATAATGTGCCCATTGGAGTCCTCTAGGCTCTGAAAACGAATGTGGGCCTTGGGGCCTAGTGGGCTCAAAATACAATAATGCCCCCGGGAGCCTTGTGGGCTCCAAACAAATATTGCCAATCTGGGGGGAGCGGCCCGCTGTCCACTGGGGCCTCTCTCCCTCACCAAATAGTGCCGCAATGATGATAGGGCTACTAGGGGGGGGGGGGCGGGCACCGACAATGTGCCCCGACGCCCTCCCTCTCCCCCAAGCAACGCAAAGGGCCCCACTCACCAGCTATGTGGGACTCCTCTGGTCGGCGGTGCGGGACTTCTCTGCTGGGGCTCCCTCCAGGACACGGGAGCCCCACAACACCTCTGCTCCTCTCTGCTGGCGGCCCGGGGCTCTCTCCACTTCACAGGAGCCCCGGGCCGCGGGAGGATGCCACTTCTTCTTCCTGGGGGCTTCAGGAGGCGGGGTGGGCTCCCAACCTCCTCTCTCTCTCAAACTGCTTCCGGGGCATACTCGGGACATCTGTCCGGCGGTCCCGCCCACAACCAGGCGGGCCACGGGCACGGCGGCCATTTTTTAACACGGCTCGGGCTGCGGCGGTGATTCTCGGCACTCAACGAGTGGTAGGCTCCCTCTAGGATAAAAATAAAGAGCGGGCATAATCGGGGTGGGCACCCGAGGTTAAAGTAATTAAATGAGCGGGGTAGGCACCCGCTGGACGTACCAATTCCAAACGAAGACGCAGGGTGGGCACCTGCACATGGGGGGACATAATAAATTAGCAGGCACGACGCAGGGTGGGCATCTGCGAGGGGCGCAAAAGGGCAGGAGCGCTTCCCACGGGGAAAATGCCAGCGTTCTGCCAAGAGAAGCACAGAAAGCACCAAAGGCCTTAGTAATAAACCCTACAGCAAGAAGGGTCCCAGGAACACAGCCCCCATAGGTGAAAAGGGCAAGCGAAAAGGTCCCTAAAGGAAAAGAAAGGATCCTGGGGCAAGGAAAAATCCCCTAGTCCTTCCAAACCAGGCAGAGGGGTCCACATGAAGTCTTCCAGAATCCAGGGCAACCAGGGGCTGGGCAGGGCCCAGGGAGGCAAGCCTTCCCCTGAGCCCTAGCAGCAGCACGCCCCTGGTAGATTCAAGTCAGGAAACAAGAACATTTTACAAGAGGTCACAGCCTCTTTTTATACACACATTTCCTTTGTCTAAAGGTTCAGGCAAGGGGCGAACCAGTGTCACGATGTCCTGGTGCTCCAACGCTTCGCAGGGGCAGTACTGACGAATGTCCCGATCACCCCTCCACCGGTACCCTCGCTTCAAGAGCAAGACCACCAGCAGCAGGGAAAGGGGAAGTGGACAGAGAAGAGAATACCTGTACTTCGACTGGCACCTCTATCTTCTAGTGACTGCTATATTTCTTGCCGTCTACTCTGAAGGTGCCTAATACACAGAAGGGAGAGAAGCAGAGAATATACCACAAACCTTTCTTCACTACGCAGACTGTTCTTAAAAGGGTAACAAAACTTGTCCTACCAGTTTCAGCCCAGGTATTTGCCTCTCTTCTATAATGTGTATTGTTTATCTGGCTGAGCTTCCTGCAGTGAAGACATATGCGTACATTAGAATCTCTACCCCAGATAATTCCTCCCACACTCTCGCACTCTCCCTCTGACTGAACTAGTACCTGTGAAGCCTTTTGCCCGACTTGGTCTCGGGGGTTCTATGAAGAGATGTTATTCTTGGCAGCGGTACAAGAAATAGTTCAACAGATTTTCCGTAGCACGCAAAAGGATACAGGGAGGTACAAAGGGGAGGAAAGGAAAGGAAAAACGCAAGGGGGAATCAGGGCCGTTTCTAGGTGTTTTGCCGCCCTAGGCGAGAATTGAAAAATGCCGCCCCCTCCCATTTACTACTCTGACTTACCCCTGCCTCCATTGCGCATCATCACAGTTCCCATACTTTTTTAATGCACTTGGACCACTGCAGAGAATTCATTCAGCACACCCACCCATTTACAGAAAAATACCACACAGAACTTCCAAGGCTGCACTCATGTTACTTTAACACTCGAAAAAGACATACAGTTCCAAACAATGGTTTGTCAAGTTCAGTGGCATTCCAATACCCGCAGGAAACAGCGCCAAGCCACGGAATGTGATGTAACACAATAAAATGGTTGAGGCAAAAAAACATAACACACATTGTTACATCCCCACTTGATATTTGCAGGACAAGCACCTTCCAACCCTGAGCTTTCATTTGACAACCTTAATATTATTTCATTCTTCAATATAGAGTGCTGTATCTTTACATCGAACCAACTGCACTAGCAATGCTGCATGACTGGTAAGTGCCCCCGATCCTGTGTGCCACGCTCAGTCAACCTGGCGAAATATGCTTGGACTTTTGAACACACGTCCACTTGGGGCATGATTACGAATTGCCCGGCATTTCCCATACCCTCTAAATACCATAATAAAATAAAACCCAGGACTGGCGTCCTACCAACATGGCGTTAGGTGACAGTCCTAGAAAGTCATAAAAGTGGCGGATGATACCACTGAACTCAAGGGAGAGGAATCATTATCTTTTGGAGAGGGAGGAAGGAGTAGAAGGCACGTGCCTCCTCCTGTCTATGGAGACCATTTAGAAATGTTGTAGAATGAAACGAGTCCAGTCAGGCCTTGCCTCTGGCACCGAGTTACATGTGACTGGTTGTGGAGCTGTAGGAGGGAAAGGGTTCTCCCACCTTTCTGAAAGAGCTCGGCTACCTGCCTGTATTCAGCCCATTCCCCATCACCGGGGAAATGTATTCCTGTATCCTGGCAGCTCGTGCCTGACGAGAGCTAAGGCATTATTTCACACAGAACTCTTGGTAATCTACTTCTAGTCTTCGAAATAGTCCGTTTCAAGGTCATGAACCCCAAAACTGAACAGGAGGAGATGGAAAATGATGGCCTACAAACAGAGAAAGTACCTGTGAGCTCAGCTACTGCAGCGGCGCCTCATTAACCTCGTCATCCTTCCAGGCCTGCATCCTTCACGGAGAGCTGCGTCCTGGAGCCGGACTGGCAGCTCCACTGACAAGAAGAGATTTGGAGGGTTGGGGGGAGTAGTCCCGGGCGGAAGTTCGAGGCACTCTTACCTCACTCAGAGGTCCGACACCGATCGAAAGTCGCATATGGCACGCATGGCCCCAGACCTTGGCACCAAATCTGGCGTGAACGTGAAGGCACTACCCAATGCCTTTCGAGCCATTCAAGGGGAATTTCCCAAACTCATGGTTTTTGCCGCCCTCCCCCTTTTGCCACCCTAGGCGGCCGCCTAGTCCTGCCTAATGGTAGAAACGGCCCTGGGGGGAATGTCCGGGGGAAGATACGAATGCTGGACAATTTAGTTCTTGTACTTGAAGGCTTGATGTGAAGATATAACACCTTACTTGTAGAGTTCAGGAACCTCTTCTGCTGGATACTCAACTATGACGAGTCTTGTCGAGTCTTCTTGGAAGCAAGACTCCTCAGGAAAACGGCTATGATATCTGGTTGACAGTTGTCACCGCTCTATGACAGCGGCCGAAGACTTCGTCAGGACTGTGGTACCTCTCTGAACTGTGAAAGCACACTGTGGGAATTTATACTACTAAAGTCTCTGTATTCCCAGTTACTATGACTCTCTGACTTCCTACTATAATTGCTGTAATTCTCCCGTCATGAATTGTTGACGCGGAGCAGCGACAAGGAAAAGCTTCTCGAACGGAATCTTCGTTGAAGTGCGCAGTTAGAAGCGCGCGACTTCCAGAAGCCACTAGAGGGCGCACTTCTCAATTACTCTAAACGGGACATTGAGCGGCCATCTTAGGGAGGGGAACTATGTACAGTCTTATCAGTTCTCTTGTTCAATGACTCGAATTACCTCCGGAATTTCTCAGCTTACCAGAGGAGCAAGGGAACCAAACATTAGCTCGTGTAGAGCGGGGCAATGACAGGGATTTAGATAACTGTCTTGAGGAAACTACAGTAGCCACTCGATGAATCCTGACAGTACCCCCTCTCAAGGACCGATTCATCGGTCCTGGTTTGTGTGGAAATCTGGAGTGAAAACGTTTCAGCAGTTGTGGAGCATGGATATTACTAACAGGTTCCCAGGACCTTTCATCTGGGCCAAACCCTTTCCAATCCACTAAGTATTTCAATTTCCCCTTAAGGTACTTGGAATCTAAAATATCCTTAACCTCATATTCTGTGTGTCCTTGAATGTTAAGTGGATCAGGAGGTTTCGTGAGTCGTATAGGTGATTGAATCTTTTTCAGCAAGGATACATGGAAAACAGGATGCACCCCAATCTTGGTCGGAAGTTTCAATTTAACAGTAACTGGTCCTAACACCTTCTCTATGGTATACGGGCCCACAAATCTGGGTTGAAACTTCCTGTTTCCCTTCAAATGTAAATTCTTAGTGGATAACCACACCTGATCTCCTTCTTGGTACTGTGGGGACTCTTGTCTATGTGAATCTGCAAACTTCTTATAGGACGCCTTAGCTTTCTCTAAATTCTTCTCAGCTGATTTGTGCAAAGAGCTCAAATCTCAAAGGGCTCTCTTGGCTGCTGGGACATCTAACTCCTCTTGCGTAATCATAAAGTTAGGATGTCTACCAAAGTTTAAATAAAACGGAGAGTATCCAGTAGACGCACTCTTCGCATTATTGCAAGCAAACTCTGCCATCCGCAACTTTTCTGACCATTCCCCACCTTGATCCAATAGAAATAACCTCAAGTACTGTTCTAATTCTTGATTTATCCTTTCTGTCTGTCCATCGGATTCTGGGTGATAACTAGTAGACAATCTACCCTCAATCCCCATCCCCTTTAGGAAGGCCCTCCAGAAGTGAGAAATGAATTGGGGACCTCGATCTGAGACCACAATCTTAGGGACACCATGAATCTTTACTATATTCTCACCAAATACTCTAGCTAACTGGACTGCGGTTGGAATTCCTGACAGAGGGACGAAATGACTCATCTTGGTGAAGGTATCTACCACTACCAAGATGGTATCAAATCTCTTGCTTAACAGTAGGTCTACTATGAGATCCAAAGAAATTGTATGCCATGGAGAAGTGGGAGTAGGCAAGGGCTGCAACAAACCTTGGGGAGCCTGTCTATTTGGTTTACTTCGAGCGCAAGACTCGCAAGACTGAACATATTTCTTGATCTGATCGGACATCCCAGGCCACCAAAAATAACGCTGTACCAATTCTTGAGTCTTAGCAATTCCCTTGTGACCCGCTAGTGGATGATCATGGCAGCTCCGCAAGGCCTTTTCTTGAAGATCTGTGGTAGGGAGATATAAGGCTTCTTTTACATAAGGTAGCTGGTGTCGACACTGTCGTTCTTCCCCTTGTTGGACCCACTGCTGAATCTCTTCTGTGGTAAGACTCTTTCGGACCTCTTCTTTGAAATTATCTAAAGTAAGTGCACACACTATCTTTGTTTCTGGAATGATCGGTTTAGTTTCAACAGTATGTCTGATTCTTCAGTTTGTAGTCGGGACAGTGCGTCTGCTTTTCCGTTCTTGGGACCAGGTCGATAAGTAATCACAAAGTCGAAGTCTGCAAAGTAAAGAGACCAGCGCAACTGACGTGGAGTCAAGGTCTTAGCCGTCTTTAGAAACTGCAAGTTTTTGTGATCAGAATAGACTGTGACTGTATGTCGTGCCCCCAACAGATAGTGTCTCCAATCCTCAAAAGCATCCTTTACTGCTAATATCTCTTTCTCCGTGATGGTATAGTTGACTTCAGCAGAGTTCAGTTTTCTTGAGCGATACGCCACTGGATGCAGCTGCCCAGTCTTTGGGTGGCGTTGTGAAAGAACTCCCCCTATGGCCTGATCTGAAGCATCAGCTTCCACATAGAAGGGTTCAGCAGGATCCGCGTGCAGAAGGATGGGGGCGGAAATGAATTTTTTCTTCAGACTCAAAAAAGCGGAATTAGATTCATCAGTCCATTAAAATTTGACTCCTTTCTTCAAGAGAACAGTGATGGGAGTTATCAGCTGAGAAAATCCTTGAACAAATCTCCGATAGAAATTGGCAAAGCCCAGAAATCTTTGAATTTCTTTCACGTTCTTGGGGGCAGGCCAATCTTCCACTGCTTTTACCTTTCCTGGATCCATGGTAACTCCCTGAGGTGAGATAACGAATCCCAAAAACTCCACTTGAGATACATGAAAAACACACTTTTCCAACTTAACAAAAAGTTGATTGGCTTGCAATCGCTCTAGAACCATTCGTACATGCTGAGTGTGTTCCTGAGTGTTCCGAGAGTAAATCAAAATATCATCCAGGTAGATGATAGCAATCTTATCGATTAAATCACTCATGATGTCGTTGATGAAATGTTGGAACACTGCAGGAGCATTACAAAGGCCAAATGGCATGACACAATATTCAAAAAGACCAAAATTGGTTCGAAAGGCGGTCTTCCATTCATGCCCTTCCTTCATGCGAACCAAGTGATAAGCTCCGCGCAAGTCCAGTTTGGTGAAAATTTGAGCTTCCTTTATCTGATCCAAAAGAACAGAAATCAACGGCAACGGGTACCTATTTTTGATGGTGACCTGATTTAATGCACGATAGTCTATACAAGTTCTTAGGCTACCTTCTTGCTTCTTCGGTATGAAGAACAGTGGTGAGGACACAGGAGACTGAGATGGCCGGATAAAACCATTAGCAAGGTATCGATCTAGGTATTCTTTTAAGTGTACATTTTCAGCTTCTGTCAGGGCATAAATACGACTACATGGGAGAACTGCTCCAGGTTCCAAATCTATGGTGCAATCATAAGCACGGTGGGGTGGCAACAATTCGGCTTCCTGCTCACTGAACACAGTCTCTAGATCTCGATACTCTGGAGGAATTTCTTCAGTCATAACCGCTCCAATGGACTGTCCACCAAACGACAACAGCATAGATGGCGTAGATTCTTTTTCACGAGTTTTAGTACCATAACAGTGAGATAAGCAAAACTCTGAATGCAGACTGACAGTCCTGTTTTCCCAATCTATGGTCGGGTTATGAAGGGTTAACCAGGGCAGTCCCAGGATCAATTGAAATTGCGGGGCGTCGATTAAGTTGAATTGCAACACTTCCCGATGCCCATCCCCCTGAGTAATTTCCAATTCCTCTGTGTGACTAGTAATTGGTCCGGAAGTCAAGTTGGTACCATCTACTGCACGTACTGGCTCTGGGCGGTCTTTTGCGATTGCTTTGATTCCCATCTGTCTAGCCTAACGGATATCACAAAAATTTCCAGTGGCACCAGAATCGAGCATGATTGCCACTCCAAAAATTTGATGTTCACGGAATTGCATAGTCACATGGAGAATTACATGGGGAGTCATGGTCTGTAGTGTATTTAAAATTAAATGAGATTCTGGAGCCGTCTTGTCTTCTTTCACCACCAGAGCGACCCCGTCTACTGGTGGTTCGTCTCGTTTCCCTTAAACGGAGTCTTGGGACGCTTCATGCAATCCTTAACAAAATGGCCGGATGCGCCACAATACAAGCACAACTTCTTTTGCCTCCGTTGTTCCTTTTCTTCTTTACTCAAGGGACCTCGAACTGTCCCAATTTGCATGGGTTCCGACTCAGAACTCCCTCCAGGTCCTTTTTCACTCTTGGCTCTGTCAAAGCGCGGGAAATTTATCTTCCAATCTCTCTTCTTTTCACCTTTACGTTCCGAATTCCGAAAATCCAATTCCAGCACCAAATCCACCAAAGCTGACAATTCTGTGGGTCTATTAGGGATCTGAGCCAGAGTGTCCTTGACTTCATCTCTTAATCCATGATAGAATAAAGCAGCTCTTTTTTCCTCTGGCCAGCTAGTTTCCAGGATTAATTTGTTAAACTGCGTGAGCTACGTAATTAAATCTTTAGATCCCTGACGCAGCTCCAACAACTCGTTATCGGTGGCCTGAGATATCCTTCTCCGATCAAAGATCCTAAGAAACTCAGCCTTAAATTTGGGGAAGTCACTAAGCAAAGGATCATCCTCACTAACCAACGGCATGGCCCAATTGGCAGCATCCCCACTCAAATATGACAGGATAAATGCTACTCGAGATTGAGCATCCGGAAAAAGAGTGGGGCGGCACATGAAGTGGAGGGAACATTGAGTCAAAAAATTTTGAGCCTTTTGAGGATCTCCAGAAAACCTTTCAGGAGTAGCCAACGGAATCAGCGGGGATACAGAATGAATTACTTGAGCTACAGATTTTGGATCCGCAGTAACACTACTAGTGACTGGGACAGCGGAACTCTGCACTGCATTTCCCATAGCTAACCCATCTACCTTTTGTGCTAACAGCCTTGTCTCTTGACGGGAAGCCACTAACTCTATTTTTAAACTTTGGTTTTCATCCCGAACTGCTCCCAAATCTCTTTGAATACCCACTAAGATTGCACCTAACTCCTTCAAATCCATTCCCTCAGCCATACTGCCCGGGCGAAGAAAAATATGTGGGCACTTCAATCTGTAACGATGTCCTGGTGCTCCAATGCTTCGCAGGGGCAGTACTGACGAATGTCCCGATCACCCCTCCACCGGTACCCTCGCTTCAAGAGCAAGACCACCAGCAGCAGGGAAAGGGGAAGTGGACAGAGAAGAGAATACCTGTACTTCGACTGGCACCTCTATCTTCTAGTGACTGCTATATTTCTTGCCGTCTACTCTGAAGGTGCCTAATACACAGAAGGGAGAGAAGCAGAGAATATACCACAAACCTTTCTTCACTACGCAGACTGTTCTTAAAAGGGTAACAAAACTTGTCCTACCAGTTTCAGCCCAGGTATTTGCCTCTCTACTATAATGTGTATTGTTTATCTGGCTGAGCTTCCTGCAGTGAAGACATATGCGTACATTAGAATCTCTACCCCAGATAATTCCTCCCACACTCTCTCACTCTCCCTCTGACTGAACTAGTACCTGTGAAGCCTTTTGCCCGACTTGGTCTCGGGGGTTCTATGAAGAGATGTTATTCTTGGCAGCGGTACAAGAAATAGTTCAACAGATTTTCCGTAGCACGCAAAAGGATACAGGGAGGTACAAAGGGGAGGAAAGGAAAGGAAAAACGCAAGGGGGAATGTCCGGGGGAAGATACGAATGCTGGACAATTTAGTTCTTGTACTTGAAGGCTTGACGTGAAGATATAACACCTTACTTGTAGAGTTCAGGAACCTCTTCTGCTGGATACCCAACTATGACGAGTCTTGTCGAGTCTTCTTGGAAGCAAGACTCCTCAGGAAAACGGCTATGATATCTGGTTGACAGTTGTCACCGCTCTATGACAGCGGCCGAAGACTTCGTCAGGACTGTGGTACCTCTCTGAACTGTGAAAGCACACTGTGGGAATTTATACTACTAAAGTCTCTGTATTCCCAGTTACTATGACTCTCTGACTTCCTACTATAATTGCTGTAATTCTCCCGTCATGAATTGTTGACGCGGAGCAGCGACAAGGAAAAGCTTCTCGAACGGAATCTTCGTTGAAGTGCGCAGTTAGAAGCGCGCGACTTCCAGAAGCCCACTAGAGGGCACACTTCTTAATTACTCTAAACGGGACATTGAGCGGCCATCTTAGGGAGGGGAACTATGTACAGTCTTATCAGTTCTCTTGTTCAATGACTCGAATTACCTCCGGAATTTCTCAGTTTACCAGAGGAGCAAGGGAACCAAACATTAGCTCGTGTAGAGCGGGGCAATGACAGGGATTTAGATAACTGTCTTGAGGAAACTACAGTAGCCACTCGATGAATCCTGACAACCAGAAACAACTGGTTCCTGAGCACTTCGTTTTGCTCAGCCCCTCTCTCT
The DNA here is from genome assembly GCF_964263255.1 of Lissotriton vulgaris. Taxonomy (NCBI): domain Eukaryota; kingdom Metazoa; phylum Chordata; class Amphibia; order Caudata; family Salamandridae; genus Lissotriton; species Lissotriton vulgaris. The sequence goes on from NC_141695.1 coordinate 290,913,238, forward strand.
ATTCACAGGATGGGTCAGGGACATCAGACACACCACAGGGGGGTGGAGACAGCATTGTGGGGGATAGCCCAGCCCTATTCAGGTCCCAGGTGCACTCCTCCCCAGCCATCAACATGCAGATCTCCTATTCACCACCGGGGCAGACCCATCCTTACTCCAGGAGCCTGGCACACCAGCCAGCCCCAGCCAATCACAAGCCAGCACATTCACTGCACAATTCGGCCAACTTCTAGAAGTGGCACTTCCACACTAGACACAATAACGCCGCACAGATCATCGAGCAGCATTTAATCACACGAGGCCGCACATACCAAACTCGTACCTGCACTCCCCACGCATCAGAAATTACCATGGACACACATATTCCCCATGCATTCCTATGGGAGGGCAGGCCGATCTCACATACGCACTCAGAGAGTGCACGCACTTTACACTGCGCCACAGTGCTAAAGTGCGCAAAGACCAGAAATCATTATAATTATGTAACACTACAAGGCAAAAAGTTCAGGGGTAAACCTGCCAGAATGGCCAAGTCCAACCGTTGACAATTGGTGATTTTTGGTAAACACTCTTGTCTAAGTTTTATGATGAGTAGCATGGGTAAAAATAGCAAGCCCTTCAGTGCCCGCCCAATGACTAGGCAACTAGCGGCAACGACCCAACCACTCCCGAGCCTTATAGCTATTGTTAAAATGCTCCGAAAAACTATAGGGGTAGTGGCAACAGCCATAGAAAATACCGAAAGGTGACTCTCAATTACCCCTGTTATGCCCCACCTTACGTCTCTGGAGGATTGCTCTGTAGCTACAGCCAATCCCGCCGAATTCACATCATTCCTCCTTTGCTGACCTACCTTGTGCTCAGATTGTGCCTGATGTGAATGTTTCAATAGAGTTTGTTCCGTCTCCACCCCCCTTGGCATGCTTAAAGGCTCACAAACCTCGTGCTAGAACTAAAAAGTCAAAACCTGTAAAAAAGTCGGCCAAGAGAATAGCATACACACCTGAACCTGTGCAGTCTGACCCTGGCCCTCTATTTTCCACCACAGGTCCTCCCGTCTGGGCCACCCATCTATTAATTGATCTCCAGACCCATATGGAACAGCATATCAATACCCACTTTAAATCCTTGTCTACTAGGATTAATAAACTAGTTTCATTGATGAATAACAAAGGCTTAGGGAGATTACAGCCAACTTCCTCAACGGGTAATCCCGCCACTACAGGGGCTTCAGGAGTAACTAAGCCTGTTTCTAAGGGCTCAAATCAAGGTGCTAGCATCTGCCCTGATATGCCTACACACTTTTTGGCCCCGCTAAACACGCTGAAACCTATCCTAGCCCCGATTGGCCTCGGTCTAACCAGTTGTCCCAATTCGCCCCCAGCCGTATCTGGCCTGAATCCGTGTGGCTTAAATCCATCTAAAAAACCACCGGAAATCAGTGCCCAGATTCGGGTAGGTCCCAATACATCCCCGCCCTGAAACCTGGCGTCAATGGACCTCTAAAATCTCCTCCTTGCCCCCAGTTACCCCCAGAAGCATCTCCGTATGTGGTGGTGCTCACGGGAGTACCCCCATTGGCCAGCGAACGGGGGGAACCTTTCCCTGAGTTAAAGAATAAAATCACCTTCTGGCTAAATAGACGTAGACCTTTAATCTCATCAGCGCGGCGCAAATTCGTGCGCTGTGCTGAACGTTCCATTGGGCTTATGGAACCATGACGGAACGGTTCCGTCATGAGCACAGGTCAACCGACGCTCATGACTGAACCGTTCCGTCATGAGCATCGAAGGGGTTAAAGGGAGCGGGACAGGAGGAGATTTTATTTGCGCGAAGAGTCAGTTGGCTGGAGACTAGACCCAAAGACATCTGTGGTGATGTGTAATTGTCAACTTCAGGGATCCTAGAGTAGTTGGACACATATTAGCTAATGGTGGGCCTTCTAATGCGGGCACTATTAACACTTGCCACCTGGGGTATTTCTATTCACGAACTCTTGCACCGGGTAGGCTAGAACCAACCCATTCCCACCATGGTGGCCATGAATTTGACTATAATATCCCAGTGGGTAATAGATATAGTGCATTGAGCAATGTAGATTGACTACTATTATCTTCGGGGCAGATGGATTGGTTTCGAATCGGTTTGGGAGCCATGTTGTGGAGGGTTTGAGCATAGTAGTGGGGTCCCCTGAGCAGGTTTTTAGAACTAAGGCAGGTAGCACAACTATATCCCCATCTTCCCAAAACATTGGCTTAACTGGAGGCGAAAGGGAGTTGAACACCCTCACATACATACCACCTCCATCTTCTATTGTGTTCCAACTCACTGAGGATTCCCCAGCCCAAGTGGTGCCACGTAGACCACCAATTTGGTCTTGGAATATAGCAGGGATGGGGTCTAAGCTGCACAACTCTGAGTGGGGAGAGCTGGTGGACAGTTAAGACATATGCCTGTTCCAAGAGACTTGGTTGCTGTCTGCTCCCATTAGGGCAGGATATGCGTCTTTCCATTCACCGGCTGTGCAGGGATCAAAGGGAAGACCTTCGAGGGGGTTATGTATTTGGGTTGCTTCGCATCTAGGTTGTTCCGTTAAGACAATAGATTCTCATTGCCCGGATATGTTATGCATTGTACTTAAATTTTCAGACGGTTTATCGCTGGCAGTGATTAGTATTTATTTACGTCTCCACCCTCACCAGTTGGGCTTATCAATTCTGGATGCCCTAGAGGCTCTCCTTCATTCCTTCCCCTCGTCGTATCATAAAATTATTGGAGCCGATCTTAATTGTCATTTTGAACCGCTCTTGGGGATCCCCTCGGTAACCTCGGACGAGGATGAAAATTGGCTGATTCCGGATTGTACTTTGTACCTGGTAAAGCGCTTACTGCCCTTTGCCCTTGCGATCAACAAGCTGGTTATATCACATTCTATTAGGGCCTGTAATGGCAGACTCCTCCCAGACGTCCCGGGTTCAAACACCTTTAATAGACCAGGGAAAAGCACAACTATAGACTATATCCTGGTAAATGTAGAATTCTGGGCCCGACAGAGCTTTTTCTGTCATTCCAAGGGTTGACAGTGGCCATAATTTATTGTCACTCGAATTGCTAAACACCTTGGGTCACCGTAACGATCTGAGGGGAGCTGAGACTACCATTAACCCGAACCTTGTGACAGTGGCAGGTGGAAGACGAATCAGGCGGGCGAAGGTCGCGTTAGCACCTGACAAGATAGCTGAGTTATACCGCCTCTTCGCACGCTCTCTAACAGAGGTTTCTCACCTTTTGAGTTCCAATTGCGAACTACACCATCTCCACCTTCAAGGCCTGCAGGGCATTCATAACAAGCTTCTCTCTTCCCTGGCCGGTTATTTTTACACTAGTGACTCTAAGAGGCCAAGGGTAAATAAGCGTGATCACTGGTTTAATAAAAACTGTAGGCTGGCTAAAAATACCCTGATAAAGGAGGTAAAATTAGGGTCCCAGTCAAGCATCAGAACCGCGAGGGAAATATATAAAAGTTTGATCAAGACGGCTAGATCCGAGTGGGAGGCCTCAAGGTGGGAAAGTATGAAAGCAGCCCTGGATGCTCGAGACTATATGTACTTTTGGAACCTTGTTCGAGTTGTGTCGGCTGAAGGGTCGTCTGCCATCACTCCTAACCTTAGTGAAGAGGTTTGGCTAGATCATTTTAAGCCCCTCTATTCACTCAGCAACCCCGAATCTCGAGTAGATCTTGCGGCCCAAACAAGTACTCCTGAACCAGTGCACCCGGAGGCCTTGAGCCTTGTCTACCCACCCTGTACCCTCCTTGAAGTTCAGGCGGCCCTCCGAAGTTTGACGCTGGGGAAAGTACCGGGCTTAGATAGGATCCCTGGCGACTTATATCGTAGTGAAACTATACTGTATTTGATTTTTGTGCACCTCCGGTCCGCATTTGACCTGGTCCAAAGGGATACGCTCTGTGCAATACTGCTGGAGATGGGTGCCCAGGCCTACCTGTTCCATTTATTCAAACGTATGCACCAGAGTACATACGCATGGGTGAGATATGGGAGGAATGGGGAGCTGTCGGCCCTGTTTCCGGTGGAGAAGGGAGTAAGGCAGGGGTGCGTCTTGGCTCCCCCGCTCTTCTCTCTCTTCCTCAACGGGTTGATAGACCACCTATTGGGAGCAAGAGACCTGGACTCTCCAAGTCTAGCGGGGCGCGAGATACCTGCCCTAATGTTCGCTGATGATACCCTTTTATTATCAAAATCATCTAAGGGCATACAGCGAACATTAGAGGCATTCTGCTCCTTCTGCAGACTGAGGAACCTGGAGATTAACCTCTCTAAAACCAAGTTTATTGTTTATAACACTAAATCAGCCAACTGTCCCCACCCCCATTTGGATGGAACGGTGTTGGATCGAGTGTCCACCTTCGACTACTTGGGGGTCACACTAAATGATAAAATGGATTGGGGGTCCCATATGGCTAAGGCTAACTTGAAGCTAGCTCAATCATCTGGCGGTATCTTAAAGGTTTTTAATGACACCTCTCTTAAATTGCTGGGTCCGCCCGTCGAAATTTATAAAGCCCAGGCGAGAGGGGGAGCGCTTTATGGGGCAGATTTATGGGGTCATGTCAGTGCTGCCTCCTTACCCCTTACGGTGAATAGATTTATTAGGCGTCTTCTGAGACTCCCCATGATTACCCATTGACCCCCCTTCGGGTAGATTTAGGTTTGGTACCTATTCAGGGGATTGTCTCAAATCGTCCCCTCTTGTATTGGAGACGTTTATGGTCGACCCCGAGCTCTTGAGCTATAGGGAGGACCTGGGGGATCTTCTGTCCAGGGGGAGTGCTGGGTAGATTCCCTGGCTAAATCACATCAAGCAACTTTGCTACGTTCTAGGCAGGGGGGACATGTGGTTGGCCCCTGAGGAGACCTGTGCCTTGTATTCTAAGAAATCTTTGGGGGTGGCACTCAAGCGCTATCGAATGGAACTCATAACAACAAATTCTTCCCTGGGTAGGCTGACCAACACCTTTCTGGATATCAAGGCCCATCCTCATTTCGAGAAATTTCTGGATGATATCCAGCCTCCCCTGGCTAAGAAACTATTTATCCAGTTTAGACATGGTTCATTGCCGCTTAGGGGCGTAACACACAAGTGGTCAAACGCCCTATATACCGCGGATTCTTGCCCAGGGTGTACGAGTAGCAGAGAGACAGATCTGCACGTTCTGCTCTTCTGACCCCTCTACTCCAAGGCAAGAGCCAAACGGATCATTCAACTTTGTAAGTCCAGGGGACTTAGGGACTACAAGGAGGTATACAGAGTCCTCAAATATGACGCCACCCCCTTGATAGTGTTTGCGACTGCTAGATTTCTTTTGTCCAGTGGTACTCAAGGTGTAAAATATTAAAAACTGAAAGCCCATAAATTACCACTCATGCAGTAGCACAAACATTGTAACGAATGTGGTTCCCTATATGCACTATGGCTAGGGATTGTTCAGTGGGAGCACTACTTCTTTTCTAATGTATCTAAATAATTTTGTGATTCAATTTTAACCATTTTATGAATCTTTTGTGTGATAGGACTGCAATGTACGACCTTGTAAACATCCCCACTTCGAGCTGCAATTGTGTATTTTTATCTGTAATTATGTATATATGCCTTTTCATGGTTTTTTACCGATAATAAAAGCTTTTTGACTGACTGACTGACTGAATATACACGTACAAAACCATAGAAATTCAGCTTTGATAGGTGAAATTATCTCAAGTAACGCTAGGGCACAATAACTTGTGCCCTAGCGTAACTATAACTTGCGCCCTCTCCATGCACAGCAAATTACCCCACAAATTACATCATTGATGGCGTATTCTACAGCCTCATTGACATTATCAGTACAACATTTGCAGCGAAATTATTGATGCGAAAACTGTGGTATTCACCCGTTACAACGCATCTTTTACTCCGCACTACCACTACAACGCGGGCATTACAACGCATACCGTTACAACGCATTGCGCTGGGGGGCGCTCTAGGATAAGAGGTAAGTTTAATTTACTATCCAACACCTTCCCTAGGGTCCACGGGGACTGGAGTTAGAATAGTAAATTATACTTACCACTATCCAGCACCCCAAAGCGCTATGCGTTGTAGCGGTATGCGTTGTAAATACCGCGTTGTAATGGTACGCGGAGTAAAAGTATGCGTTGTAACGACATACATCCGAAAACTGTGCATGGAAGGGTCAGGAGTTATAGCTACGTAGGGGTACGAGTGAAAACTATTAAGGTAATTATATGCTCATCTATTGCTCTAATCTTTTTTCTTCCTTGGGACAGAGTTTCTAAGAGCACCCTTGTTAAATTTGTTGTCGGAATACGATTTTATGGTTCCTGTTCTTTGTAATGTACTTGTTACTTAGTTCATGTTTCATGTTTATAGACATTCCCCATACTTTGGGACAGGCCCACCTCCCCATCTTTAGGTAACTTTGTTGCTATCTCCCTCTGTCCTTCGTTCTGTGCCCTGAAGGCGGTGTCCTTTATCCAAATTCCTCACCGAAACGCGTGTCTGCGCAAACATAACCTGTATCCAACTTGAGTGAACAGACAAGAATGAAGTATTAAGTGTTCTAGTTTACTGCAATGATAAAGCAGTATGTTAAAAATGATTCAGATATATTATGTTTATTTACAGTTGGGCAAATAGACTACTTCAATTGAATTACTGAGCAAACTGATGTATGGTCAAGAATATGATCCAGTGGGATAGTAATATTTGTTTTTAATGGTTTTTGGTGTGAATGATCATGAGTGGATGTGGTATGGCGGATAATAGTATGGGTGTGAAATTTTAATCATGTTTCTGGATGGGGATTCTTTCATGTCATTGTCTATCTAACCTTTGTTGTTGTAAGCAAACGTATTTCCCTTTGATCAGTGGAATTGGGAACTATATGATGTCTTTGACATAAATCATTGTTTGTAGGATACGTATAAAATAGTGAAAGTAAATCCTAAGTATAAAAAACAAGATGATCACTACAATCAATGATTTTTGAGAATGTCTAACTCATGAACTGAAATTTTTAAATGATACAGAGTGATAGGGAATTGATTTTTGGTTGTTGCTTGAAGCTACCTCTTCCTTTATTGTGTTTCAGGGGCCTTCTTCTGTTTAGTGGGGAGGAGCTGCACCATGCCCTGATTAAATTTCAACGGGCCTTGCCACCAGCACGGCCAAATGAACCGGACACCAATCTTTGTCCTGCCTTCTGCCTTTTTTCACCCTAGACGGGTTGGAGCCAAACCCAGGGGAAGGGAAAGAAATGACTAGAACCAGCTTTTTGGGTAAGTCAGGGAATTCCCCAGCACCAAGACTGGTACCAGATATATTAAAGGGGACCTTCAAAACCACTCATCAGAACCCTCCTGGACCTGTGGAAGATTCATAAGAAAGACTGCCCTGCTGCTTGAAGGACTGCCTTACTGTCCTAAAGAAGAAACACTGGACCTGCTTACCTTGCTACTAGTGACTCCAAGGGACCTCCTGTGCGAGCTGCAAGGATATAAGTTCCATACGCCTCCCGTCAACTGTCCAGCTGACGACATGCACTGGACCTGCCTGAGCAATGATGCTGGCCTCTGCTGGAGTGGGTCTTGATTCCCAAGAAGTGCTCCAGGTCCTGGACCCTTGGCTGGCATCAGTAAAAGATCCTCCATAAGAAAAAGGTGAAACTCTTTAAGTTTGACTCTTCGTGACCGCAAATGGGCCCATTTGCGCTGAAACACTGCCACCCTGATGACTGCTAATGCAAAGCTCTGATGAGCCCTGCTCTACGCGCCAACAGCAACTGTCCGCAATGACCGGCAATTCGAGATGTGCACTTTGGACTATAGCAACGAAAGCCTGCGGCGACTACCAACGCGAACCGGCAGCGATGACAGACTCTTTACAGTGAAAACCTCCTCCAACTCGAACAAAACTCTTTCCGACAAACTTGAGAAGGTAATTTTCCAGTAGACTAACCTGGTCCATGGATCCGGCCCTTGCATGTATGTAAATGGCGCGTTTCAAGTAAGTCAGACTGTAAAGATCTGAGTGTGGCAGTGTGTTCCGGCATCCAGCTGGAAGCTGAAAAATCTGGCCAAATCAAGACATAAAGAATTTTAATATGCATGCATAGTCACGTATGTAAGTCCTGCCAGCATTTAAAAATCCCAGCAGAGACAGCAATTTTTCTAGGAGTACTTGGAGGCTGTAATTGAGCCCAAGTTTCCAAAAATAAGCTCATATCCCAAGAAACGGACACTGAGGAAAGCAATGTAAGACTTTTTAAAGTTAAATTAGTAACACAGGTCGGCAGTTCGCAAAAGAATGAGATCAAAGTAGATATCATCCACGTTGGACAGAGCGTCTGGGTCAACATCATAAAGAATCAACATAATTCATGCTGCAAAGACTCCTGGGCTGTTCTTGTAGCCCATAGGAAGTTGGGCGTAGCGCCTCTGAATACCAAGGCTTTCTGGAGCTAAAGTGTGAAAGAAAAAGCCGTTGGAAGTTTTCTACTTTTTGTGGACTACATTATTAATCAATCAATCAATCAGGTGTTTGTTAAGCGTGACTACTCACCCGCAAGGGTCTGAAGGCGCTGAGGGGGGGTTCGCAGGCTCCAGTCCATCAAGGAGGGGGTCTGTGGAACAGCCAGGTTTTGAGGTTTCTTGCGAAGATGGGGAGCGATGTTATCTGTCTGTAGTGGAGAGGAAGGTCCTTCCAGGCTCTGGCTGTGCGGAAGGAGAAGTGGTGGCCTCCTGATCTGATCTTTCTGGTGCGGGGGACCAGTGCGATGTACTGTGTATATTTTGTACCTCAAAGGTGCGTGCAAGACTATTCAGATTCTGTAATCTAAGACAATGCAGTAGGAATGATATGGTATCAGAACAGGAAAAGGAGGGTTTTTTGTTTGAGATACCCAATGTTCAATAACTCCCTGGTACTCCAGTTGGGAAATAATTTCCTTAACGGGTGCTTTAGCCTTCCGTTTGATATGATACTACGGTTGTACCTGAGAGGTGGACCATATAAGAATAACGTGGTAAGGAGAATCCCTATCCCAGACTTTATGGCGGCGATAAAGTGCAGGGGCCAATGCAAGGGACCATATAAGAATAACGTGGTAAGGAGGATCCCTATACCAGACTGGCGATAAAGTGCAGGGGCCAATGCAAGGGGCCATTCAGAGGCATAAGCTTGTTTGACTTAGTCAGGGACATGGGGAGAAGAGTTGGCCTAACGGCTAGGGCGATCGTCCTCAAATCTGGGGAACAGGGTTTGAGTCTCGGCAACGATGCTGACCATCCTGCCATTCTGGGCAAATCACTTAATCTCTCGCGCCTAACAAGAAATCAATGTGTCTCATGTAACGCAACTGGTGCTATGTAAAGTGCTCTGCTACCCGATTCGGGTCAAGTTCGTGCTATATAACACTCCATAAATAAAAATAAATAAATAAATGGTCCATAATCCATAACTGAATTACCAACTACAGGACTGATTACTGGCACAGTAGGCTGCTGGACCTGTAGGCCAGTCCTGTCCAGACCAGCTAACAAAGTACGAGAAATGAGTTGTGTAAGACGTCTATATAGGCTGATTACAATATTATATAAAGCATGTGTCTGAACTAAATTAAGTGCATTTAAATCCGGATACAGGGTATAGCCTGCTAATGTCGGCCATGGAGCCCCATATTTACTTAAGGGGCCCATTCGAACAGTCCCAGGGACATGAGGAAGGGCGCCATTAAACCAGGTTTGAAGTGGAATTTCAGGAAGTACATAAAGACATTTTAGATACATTTTTGACTGACATTCGGGGGTAAATTGTATCTTTTTAGCAGTGCCAATTTTATTCTACTATTATTATTGGCTATTGTGAAGAGGAAAGCTGCTGCCAGCCCCAGAGCCAAACAAAACAAGATTAAACTAGCAGAACATACTGCTACTGATTGTGTGGTCATAGAAATGGACAAATTAATTTAAGAAGTGGAATCTATACTGTGCACTAGAGGAAGATCTTCAGGCCAACACACAAAACAAAACAAATTACCTAAGTTCTTTGAGAAAAAGGTTAAAGCACCTTATAGTCAGCCTTGCACTCCACTAGTACCTCTGTAAAGTCCAATGGTGTTCCTGAGTTTCCTTCTTCCAGTGAAAACTTCTTCTGTGATGTTAATGCTGGTGATTCAAACTGCCTCTGCATCAGTAGTTCTTCAAGTGGTCCACTGGGGCAACATGGTACCCATGTCTCACCCGAATATCAGGGCGCCTGGGCATTCGCCAGTTGTAGAATGGGGAGTAGATCAGTATGCATGAAGAACAAAATAAGGAACTGACTTACTCTCATGTCTTTCTAGCGCAGGGCTCTGTACGGCTTTAAGAGTGCTCTTAAAACACCATTAGCCTATGACAAGAGAGGTGTGCTTTTCTGATGCTGGACATTTAAGTCAATAAGAAAGTATTTGAATTCCCGACCATTGTCAAATTTTAGTATTGGCTGAACACCCCAGGTTGCAAATATGCCTTCTAGTCTTTCAATGTTTCGCTCATGAGTGATTGACAAAAGGTCTTCCACCAGAGGAAACCGGGAGTACTCATCTAGAATTACCATGAGATAAAGTTCATAGTCAAGGGGTCCAAAGAAGTCAACTGCAAGATTCTCCTAGACATGTTTTGGAAGATTTGACGTATTCAAGGGATGCTGGGTTGTTTTTTTTAGATAAACAGTTAAATAAATGACAAGCCAGGGGCTCTTTCAACTCACTCAAAACGAGTAAGCCAAACACGGTCTCGAAGGGCTCGCTTAGTGGCAACAATTCCACAATGTCCCTCATGCACCACTTCAATGACTTGCTGTTTGAGACTTTCAGAAACAACAATTCTCGACCTTCGTAAGTTAATCGCTCCTGGTGTAACTGACAATTCATCAAGCACATTCTTAAATTTTTGATATTCAATTACGCCAAGAGGTCGATCATGTGTTCTCCAGGAGTGATACGTAATAATGTCCGAGTATGAGCATATTTCTATCTACATTGGCAGCAGCTCTTATTCACTCCACACATATGGCTGCTGGGGTATAGATTCCCATAATGAAATTAAGCTAGGGCTCAGCCACTTTAGGAAGGGTACCCTGACACTGTAGGGGCACTCGAGAAAAGAAGTCAGCAGGGTTTTAATCTTTTCCTGGCCAGTGCACAAAAACGTTGGCATACTCTTGCAGTTGTAACCCCCACCTCCCAATGCGAAGGGACATCTTGGCTTTTGGATTGCCAAACATTGTGAGTAGTGCTTTGTGATCAGTAACAAGCGTAAAATGTTTTCCACACAGAAACATGTGGAAATGTTAACAAGCTCACACTACAGCAAGGCTTTCATTTTCAGGTTGGGAATAAGATTGTTCAGTCTGTGACAAACCCAGCTAGCATACGCTACAATGCATATTTGCATATCCACTATGTTAAGCAAGAATCGTGCTCAAGCTCACTGGGCTGGCATCCACAACAATCTCTGTATGCAATTTAGGAGGCCATTTCAGTAGCATTTTTAATGCGATCGTCTTGAAACTTTGATCACACTCCCATGACCATTGAAATGAAACATTCTGTTTCGTAAAGTTTCTCAATTGTGCACTCAAAGTGGCAACGCCACAATGTACCTGGAGCAGTAACTGGGTATCGCAAGAAAAAAATGCAACATGGTTACATCTCTTCAGAGATGGATGACAAAGCATGAACTTTGGCTGGATCTGGAGTCATCAACCATCAGAGAAAATGTGTCCATAGAATTTTAATTTTGTTATGTGAAACTCACATTTTTCAGCATTCAAAGGAAGTCCTGCATCAGCGAGCAGAGGGCATACTTGGGTAAGGACTCAATCATGTTCTTTCTGTGTGGGCCCAAATACTAGTACATCTACACTATAATTGAAAGCATGTGTGACAGGCTGTATAATGCCACAAATTGCATCTTGGAAAAGTTTGGCAGCTGAAGATATTCCAAAACGTATTCTTTTGTATCTGAACAAACCAACATTAGTTGAAAAGGTAGTAATGTACCTGCAGTTTTCTTTTAATTTAATCTGATGCCACCCTTTGTTCAGATCAAGGCGTGTAAAGACTTTGGCACCATTCAACTGGGTAATCATATTAGCAGTGTGTGGAACTGGATGTCATTCTCTTTCATTCACCTTGTTTGCTTGATACATGTCAACACAAATATGCACAAACCCTCCACTGTCCTTTTGTGGTACCACAACGATGGGCGACACCTGTGGCGTTGGACCAGTAGAGCGCTCAATGATATCATGTGTCACCAAAGTCTCAATTTCTTTTTCAACTGCTTCTTGTAGGTGAAATGCAATTTGACAATGTCATTGACCAACAAAACAAATGTTCTCATTAATGTGAAGTTGCACTTTCATGGTCTTAAGTTTTCCTAATCCATAGAACAACAACAGGAACTGATTCACTCTATTGTGATGAGCATTGACATTGTAATTCACAAACATTTGTCCCATGTCAGCAGCAGTGCTGCAGCTGAGCAAACGTGCACTCGACAAAGTGTCCTGAAGGACATGGATTGGGGCTTGTACCTTCGTCTTTTTGTGCTTCATGGTCACCATGAATAAACCTTGACTTTGTAATGGCGTTTTACACAAAAACACACCACAAACAAACCTTTATGAACACATACAGACATGTTCACAGTTGGTGCACCTACAACCTTCACAAATGAAAAAACAGCTTGACCATGTTTTTACCACATGTCAAGTAACCGCCTCCATTCTGAACATTACCAAACGCATGTCTAGTGAACCTTTACTAATGGCTCCCGTGACAGCCACATGTCTTACATGTGCCTTTAGCTCACTCACTGCGATAAATCCAACTCCTTCCAGTTTGTGGATGCAAGAAGGGGGTGTCTGAGTACGCCTTTCAAGGCCTACACTGCTCGGACAGGGTGAGCATATCTTCCTTTTAAATTAAGAACATGTTTAAGATTTCTGCCTAAGCTCACTAAAGAGAACGTGATAAATTATAAAGAACATTTGTTTTTGACATACAGGATAGTCAGTGAGAATGTAGCATATGTCACGCTCACTGTTGTGTAGTGCTGCAACTGTAATGCACTTGTCATAGATTAAACTAAACCTATACTAAGCTCTGACAGAGGATGAAAATGGCAAGCAGGACAAACATTGTGCTCATACATGTAGACTTGGGAGCAGAGTTCTCTGTAATGTTATGATTTTTTTGTAAAGTGAACTATCACCCATGATGGCATCCTGTCGCCAAAGCATGAGCAGTTAGGGCTTATCCATAGAGTAATTTAGTTGGAGAGCAGTGTGGAGCTTTGTGCAAAATGCACTAATTTTAGAGATACAAAAACAACAGTTGATCAACAGAATGCAGAACAATGTCATCCATTCACACCAGTACAGAGATCTGGGCTTAAATCCATCGTTTTTTTACTCACCATGTCATTCCAGTTTGAACCCAGCCATATGCAAATCAGTCTTGACCCTGTGCCCCATGGGAACAGTCCAGCCCGAATTACCAAGCCAGGTCCTCCCTGGACTGGAAACAAGCATCCTAGGACTGGTTTCGGGCTTTCAGCCCTCATCAGCCAGGATAGCTTGATTCCAATGGCATGGAGAGCACAGGACTCCCGTCTAAGCATATCTGTCCCACTCAGGGTGACAAATGCAAAAACAGTTGATGAACAGAATGCAGAACAATGTCATACCCCAGTACCGAAATCTTGGCATAAATCCATTGTTTCTTTGCTCACCATGCCCTTCCAGTTTGAACCCAGCTTGGCAGTTTGGGCTGGACTGTTCCTATGAGGCACAGGGTCAGACTGATTTACATATGGCCATGTCTGAACTGGGGTGGCGGAGTGAGCTAAAGAATGATGATGGATTAAACCCAGATCAGTTAACTGGGGGTGAGTGCTTGCAATGTTCAACACTCCGTCCATCATCCCCTTTAGTTTTGCTAATTTTAGAGATGGCACCTATATTTGGGGACCGGTCATTTCGCCTTTTTGGATCAATAAGGAGAAATCTGATCTCTTTGTTCTGGTGCTGCCTATGCTGAGCAAAGGTTTCTGAAATTTGAGGCAGTATTAAGGTGTGTGCATGTTGTGAGGAAGGAGTCTGCCTGCTCCATGCTTCATGGTTTGGAGTCATCTGCACAGTTGAGTGAGGGAGTAATTCAGTATTAGAGTGCAGCACCAATGGGTTTGAATCCGTAGGTAAAGATGAAGTGATGGCCGGGGCGTGGCCAGGCAACATGGTCGACAGGACGTAGGCTCCCGCGGCTCCCGGCGGGCCGATGCTGTAATCCTGCATAAAGATCCTTTAGGGGCTCACCGTTTATCCAAGGAGAGGAACACAAGCACCGGAAACCTTGGGCTACATCCTGATATGATTTTTGGGCCGATTGCTGGAAGAAGAGCGCAGAGGTAGGTGTGGGCTCTGCGGAGCCGGGGCTAGTTTCACGCAAGGCCGTGAAGGCGGCGGCCCTTGCTCGAGCTGCCGTCAGACACCAGAGCCCCTGGGCCAGGGGGGCACGCCGCTGTGGGAGTAGACCCGCTGCCAGCTGGGGCCGCGACTGCGGGAGCTCGCTGAGACGATCCTGGTGAGCATTGTGGAGGCGCGCGAGGTGTCTGCCGCCTCGGCTGGCGCTGACGGAAGTGAAGCGGCTTGCACGACTCGGACTACCAGAGCCGATCTATGGTTGGCGGAATTGACTGGGGAGGTGCCCGCTGTCACTGGGGCCCTCCTGTTTGCACCCGCCTCCTGCATCAGCACCTTAGCCTGGTAGGAGTCTGGAGTGCCGGCCGGTGCGGACGGGGGGCGGAGCAGATATACTGCAGGGCCAGGGTCTGAGGCCTGGTCCCATGGGGACAGGGAGAACCGAACCCCGGGAGCCCAAGGACATCGGGCCCTGGGGGGAGGGGAGCGATCCCGCGGCGGAGAGGCCTGCTGCCATCTGGAGCCCCCTGGGTGCCACTGATTGGAGTCGGCGCTGGTGGGCCTGCGGGGACGGCCGTGCCTTGGTGCTGAAGCGAGGGGAGGGCCTCATGCCGCCTGGAACTTGCTCCCAAAATCTGCGGGGAGTGATTCGGTGCCCCCTGCTGCTGGGGCCCTCCTGGGTGAATTGAGCTCTGGGCTGGTGATAGGACCTGGCGGCAGACGTGAGTGCTGATTTGCAGGGAGCCGTGTGGTTCTGGCAACCTGGGGAGCCCTGGTCTGAAGCTCCGAGGACCGCAGCTCGGGTGGCTGGGCTCCCTGGGCTCTGAAGCGAGCGGAACACACCCCTGGAAGAGGATCCCCCTACATCAGGGCCCTGGAGGAGAAGGGGGAGCATTGGGGACCCGTGTTGGTACAGTGGCGGTCGGGCACGCGGGGCCTGACTGGATTACGACCTGAGGTGCGGGTGCCCTGGGAGACTGTTCCGGGGGGTGACGACCTGCTGCGGGAGGGGCCTGCTGTGAACAGGGGACCCTGCGAGGACTGGAATCTGGAGGAGCGCCTAGAATCCTGAGGATCGACTGGGACCTGGAAAAGCGCCCTAACACTGAGGATGGTGAGATTGCTGGCTAGGGACGTTGTAGTGGGAACGATCCAGGCCCTCCTGCACTGGCACAGTGATATACTTGTGGGACTGGGGGTGGCTCCCTCGCACATTGGGTGCCTCCTGACGACCGGGGGCTCCTGGAGGTCCTGCGGGGACTTGCTGTGAGTCGTGTTGGCGGAGGGCCTAAGCGGAACCGTTGGATTGCGGCCGACTTTGTGGGGACCAGGCTCTGAAAAGTGGTGACCCCATCGCCCTCTAGAGTGCCGGGGACAGTAAGTATAGGATGTCTTGTGCCTCGCAGCCAAACACTATAATGCAGTATACCACCCAGCGGCTCCCCTCGCAGCGGATATCGCGCCAGTCAGGGCAGGACGATGGGGATGAAACTCCCGACAAGCCCTCCCTAGCGGAGCTCCTAAACGCAATTCAGGGATCTCACTCAGCTCTGGAGCGCCAAATAGAAACGGTGTCTATCGATGTAAATTTGCTGCGGACAGATCTACGTATTACCGATGCAGAGGGGAACATAGCACAGTTGCAAGGGGAGGTGGCGTCCCTCAAAATGACAGTCTCACAACTTACGGCTACGACAGGAGCCTTGGAGCGGAGTGCAGAGGATGCGGAAGGGAGGGCACGCCGTAGTAATAAACTGTTAGGAATGGGGCTGCTTCTAGCCCCCTGTAACCAATCGCACAGCGTCATGCCGCTTTTAGCGTGCATATGTATTAGAAGGTTGTTTAACCATTTATCCGTGTTAATCCATATTTATCACCTTATTTTCAACTTCTTCTTTCAACTTTTTCATCACTTTTTTCAGTTCACAGAAACCGCTGATAATGCCAATTTTCAGTTTTCTAATACTCTATTTGTGCCGATCCGGGCTTTTCAAAAGAATATGAGTAGTGCGTTGTTCATCACAAGCAGTCTTTATTTAACATTAAAAACCCAATGCATTTCGGGCCAATCCATGCCCTTCTTCGGGGGTCACTGCAATTAATAATGACGAGATCAACATTAGCACAATTATTCTTACGTACATACAAAGTAACAGTTTAAATTCATCCATCCTGCACTCATTTTACCGTGGCTCATTAGCTTATTGCTTTTCTCCCCAGGTGACATGACCCTCGTACGCCCTTCCCTCTCTTTTAACAGTCTCTCAGTGTCACTTGTTTGTCTAATGCTTCGATTAATTCTTTCAAGGTAGTGCCCATCACTTTACTTCCCCTCGACCTATTTTTCCTCCAGCCCTTCGATTTACATACAGGAACTATCCTTTTACATCCAAGTTTTGCTCAAAAAACATTACCGCTGTTCTCAAAGCTTATACAAGCTTAATGTGCTCCCTTGCATCGTCTTTATACTACTTGTTAATGCCTCAGCAAAAACTGAAATGTTAAACATTCCCCGTGTTAGTGCCTTACAAATGAAACAGCGTTTCCCTCGCCCCGCTTCCCTCGTACCTGCTGTGATTGTAAGTTAAAACCTCTAGGCTCCATCACCTCTCTCAGACTGTGAATTGAATGCTTACTCACACCTACTTATTTAAATTGTGATGCTGGCGTGATTTCCCTCCCAACTGGTTACGTGTTTCCTACCGCCCACCCTGACGTACGTTCCATCTTATCAAAACTACATCTCCCAACATGCAAGTCCACGAGTCAAAGTGCATAATTCCTTTTTTTTAAAAACGTTGCTGAAAAACTCTACCACAGTACGTTATTCCATGTGTTGATTGACAAGTGCAAATTTGAGTCACATTTGTGATGAACTAAGATCTTCCGTCAGTTTCTGTGTTTTAATGTTCTGTTGCATCTTATTCTTTCTTCGTTTTTTTCGGTGGGTGCACTCCCTGGGTGGGGTTATAGTATGAATGTCCAAGTGAGTTGAAGGGTCATGTCACCTGGGGAGAAAAGCAATAAGCTAATGAGCCACGGTAAAATGAGTGCAGGATGGATGAATTTAAACTGTTACTTTGTATGTACGTAAGAATAATTGTGCTAATGTTGATCTCGTCATTATTAATTGCAGTGACCCCCGAAGAAGGGCATGGATTGGCCCGAAATGCATTGGGTTTTTAATGTTAAATAAAGACTGCTTGTGATGAACAACGCACTACTCATATTCTTTTGAAAAGCCCGGATCGGCACAAATAGAGTATTAGAAAACTGAAAATTGGCATTATCAGCGGTTTCTGTGAACTGAAAAAAGTGATGAAAAAGTTGAAAGAAGAAGTTGAAAATAAGGTGATAAATATGGATTAACACGGATAAATGGTTAAACAACCTTCTAATACATATGCACGCTAAAAGCGGCATGACGCTGTGCGATTGGTTACAGGGGGCTAGAAGCAGCCCCATTCCTAACAGTTTATTCTAATTGACGGCAGTGGGGTAGGCCGAATATAACCGCTCTGCACGCAATCTGAACAAAGGCAGGAGAAAACAGGAAGCATGAAATTAACAAGAAAAAGAAGGTGTGCATCCCTTCAACTCACTTGGACACGCCGTAGTAATGCCAGGGTCCTTGGCATCCCGGAACGGGCAGAGGCGGGGAATGCGGAGCGCTTTTTGGAGCACTGGATTTGTACTAAATTATGCCCGAGGGGTCTGTCTAAGGTCTTTGTGATTGAGCGGGCTCATAGGGCATTCGTTCCCCCGCCACGACCGGGAGTGCCTCCACGAGCCCTCATTGCCAAAATCCTCAACTATCGAGACAGAGACTGTATCCTGAGGGCGGCGAGGGAGTCTGCGGACCTCACCTATGAAAATAACAGGGTGTCCATCTATCCAGACTACACCCAGCAGGTACATGAGCAGCGGAAGTCCTTTCTGGCAGTCACAGAAACTCCGGAAGATGCACCTACAGTATATGCTGGTCTACCCGGCGAAGCTTAAGGTACTATCACAGGGGAAAGCACATTTCTTTGAAATCCCGGAGGAAGTCTGGGAGTGTCTGGAGATCCGGGTAGATGCCCTTCCGCCGGGTGAACAGGGGGGGGGGGGTCAGAGGCACAGAGTTACAGTGGGTGATGATGGGGCCCTACGTCTAGAACCACCAGAGACTGGGGTTTTGTTGTTGATATCGAAGTCTCCCGTACCGGGAAAGATCCTGGTCCCGGATACACTGCAGATCACAGGTGAGGACATCTCGCCTACTGATTCCACGGTCCCTGAGACGGCGGGGGCCCAGATTCTTGATTCAGCGTATCCAACTTGAGGAGAGTGGGTGGTTGGGTTGTTTCCTGTCTGGGTGATACAGGTATTGCTGTCCGGCCTTGATGGAACTCCCCCAGTGGGGAGTAAACACTCAGGATAACGCATAAGAAGGGACTTCATCTCTCTGTGGAGAGTGCAGAGGGTGGGAGTGCAGGGGGTGGGGTTTGAGTGGGAGGTGGTAGGCCTTTCTTCGGGTAGGACGGTTGAGCCCTGTATTAATGCTGTGATAGCGGGCCATGCTGGGAGTCGGGGTGGGGGGGAGTTTTCCTTCTTTTTGAGTTCTTGAGTAGGTGAGCCCTGTTGAGCGAATGGGGTGGCTGTGCACGTCCTGGCACCAGCAAGGGAAGGGTATATTGGCAAGTTATGTTGTTGCTGGAATATTGCTCGTGGGTGGGGGGGGTGGAATTTGGAAAGGGATGTTGAATGGGAATGTTTCAGGCACTGGATTGGATCTCCAATGTGAATAGAGCACTATGATGGGGTAGCCTACAACGTAAGTCATGGGATATAAGTTCATGAGTTGGAACGTGAGGGGGCTAGGCACGTGTACTAAAAGGTTTAGAGTCCTTTCTTTTCTACGTAGACATAGAGTCTCAATTGCATGTCTCCAGGAGACCCACCTTGTAGACGAAGGAGCACAGAAATTGGGGAAAAAGTGGCGGGTCAGTTATTCCATTCATCCTTCTCTACATATGCCAGAGGGGTGCTGATCTGGGTGGCACCTGGGGTTCCGTTCGCTGCCCAATACGTGGAGGCTGACATTCACGGTAGATACCTGCTTCTCAGGGCAAAACTGGATGGCAGGGAAGTTGTCATGTTGAATGCATATGCACCCAATACGGATGATCCGGTCTTCTTCCAGACCATACAAGACGTCCTGATCCATGATCTAGAGGCCCCAGTTTGGGGACTTTAATTGCGTAGCCGTCCCAGTACTAGATAGGCCTCAACCCCGAGAGGGCACAAAACCCCGTATGACTGTACAGCTCAGGGAGGTCATGGAAAATATAGGGGCGGTGGATATTTGGCGCCAGAAGAACCCGACACAGAAGGTGTATACTTGTTTCTCCCCTACCCACAACATACTCAGTCGCCTAGATAGGGTCTTAGTGGCGAATGCTGAGCTTAATATGTCAGTAGACGTTACCCACCAGGCTCGTTTTCTATCAGATCATTCTCTAGTGGCCTGCATGGTGCAGTGGGGGCCCCCAGTTGCTCGTCCTCGAACCTGGAGGCTCCCAGTAGATATCCTCCAAGACCAGGTGGGAAAAGCGCATGTGGAAACGGCCCTTGGGGACTATGTGGACCTTAATTGGGAGGAGAAAGGCATATCCTTGGCCACCAAGTGGGTGGCCTTAAAGGCGGTGGTGAGGGGAGCTTGCATGGGACTCACCTATGGAGTCCGGAAACAGCTCCTCCAGGATCTCCGGAAAGCAGAGGATACTCTTCTGCAGGTCCAGACCTCCGCAGATCCTGGAGCTCCACAGAGGGCGGAGGAGCAGACTGTCAGAGCATGGGTACATGATATCCTGGACAGACTCGACAAATATACCTTGGGCAAATATAGGAGGGCCTCCATAGAGAGGGCGACAAGTCGGGACTGCTCCTGGCTTGGATTCTCCGGAAGGAGCAGACCCCGGAGCGTATCGTAGCCCTGCGGGACCTGAACGGGGACATTGTTTACTCGGAACAGGACATCCTCGGGGTTCTCCAAGCTCACTAATGACGAGTATATACCGTGGACCCGGATGTTTCCGAGGCCTCTTATCTCCCTTATTTACAGAGTTTGACCCTGCCGACCCTTTCGGACTCGCCCAGGGAGGACCTGGATGTTGCTCTGACGCTAGCCGAGGTTCGTACGACCCTAACCCACTTGCCGCGTGCGAAGTCGCCGGGGAGTGATGGGTTCCCGCCGGAATTTTACCATGAGTTCGGAGACAAACTGTCTCGACTCCTTTTACAAGTATTTCTTGAAGCGTTCGAGAGTGGGTTTATCCCAAAAAGTATGACGCGGGTGGAAATCTGCATGGTTCTTAAACCGGGGGTGGCAAACATGACCCTTCATCGTATGGTCCGATTACCATGATAAATACGTACGTCAAGATGACTAAATTATTGGCCACCTGTCTGGCTCCTTATATGGAGCATCTGGTACACCAGGACCATTGTGGGTTCATCCCTGGGCGCAATACCGCCATGAACCTGAGGCGCTTGAATCACATCCAGCATTAGGTACAGGGTAGGGCGGAACAGACGGTCTTGGTTTCCATCGATCTTGCCAAGGCATTTGACACGGTTGATTGGGGCTACCTGCAGGAGGTCCTCCGGGTGATGGGCTTGGGTCCTAATTTTTGTCATTGGATTTGTATCCTATATAGTTCCCCTTGCGCCAGAGTATGACTGGGAGCTGCGAGTATGCACGAGTGGCAGCTGGGCAGGGGCACGCGGCAGGGGTGCCTCCTCTCGCCACTACTCTTTGCCCTAGCAATAGAGTCTTTTGCCGTACGGATTCGATCTGAGATGATGCCATGGGGCATCCAGGTGGGAGACAAGTGCAATGTTCTGTCTCTGTATGCGAACGACGCCTTGTTTTACTTGAGGGCCCGAGGGAGGCGCTGTCGCTGTTGCTGCATCATCTGGACCGGTTCGGCGAGGTGTCGGGATTGCTGCTTAACCGCAACAAGTCCCTGATCTTCCAGCTGTCGGGCCTGAATTGGGGCCCCTGGACGAGTTACCAGAGCTCGGGCTTCGCTGGGAACGGGAGAGCTTTCGTTATTTAGGCATTCATGTGGCCTCTTCGGAGACACAATCTCTGGCCCGCAATATTGATCGAGTGACTAAGTCCCTCCAGCAATCAGTGTCCTTCTGGAACACCCTGCCACTATCTCTAATGGGACGACGGGCAGTCGCCAAGATGGTGATGCTGCCTAGGACACTGTATATTCTTCAAAATACGCTATGTCCTCTCCCACCTAGGATTCTTCGGACCCTGCACACGATGCTCACGTCCCTGCTTTGGGCTGGTCGACATAGCAGAGTGGCTCTCCATACCGTTGTGCACTCCTACGAGGAGGGAGGTTTAGAAGCACCGTGCTTTGAGTTATATAACTATGCGGCGCAGCTAGTACCGGCAGCCAGATGGTTTGCGGACGCGGATGTTTGGGAGACGCGACTATTGGCAGGAGCTCCAGGTAGCGTTAATGCGCGGGAAGGGTGCAAGGGCTACGTTGCCCTATGGTGTAAGGCACACAGCGCGCGTCTGGCACACATTTATAGAAAGAATCCTACGATCGGCACCCTTTCATAGGAACCTTCCGATCTGAATACTGGCACCCATGGTTGAAATGGAACAACATATGTCCTTCCGTGAATGGAGAGAGGGGGGCTGCGAGGTCCTAACCGATCTGTACCCTGCGGAGAACTTCCTGACGTATGAGCAAGCGGAGGAGACCTTTGTCCATAGCCGTGGGCAGTATCTACATTATCAGGGATTGCGAACCTTAGTACGCTCGGTCTGGCCTCAGTGTCCGGCGACACCTCTAAAGACTCAAAACCTTACATATTCTCTTGTCCTGCGGCAGGGGATGCAGGCTAATCTCCTTACTGTACGCAGCCATGAAACGTGACTCCTTCCCGCTTGTTCTGCCGACGTGGGCGGCCTGGGAGGCGGACCTTGGCTCGCCACTTGACAAGGTACAGTGGAAGCGCATAGGGGCCTTGACACGGCGGGTATCATGCAATGCGCGCTTTAAACTTATTCATTTTAACTTTCCTCAGGGCACCTACCTCACACCGATTCTGTTGAGCTGTTATTCGAGGGACAGACGGGACAACTGCCCCAGATGTAGCGCGGGAGGCGGGCTTCCTGCATTTAGCCTGGGAGTGCCCGTTAATCGGGGGTTCTGGGCAAGCGGTGTGGGTCATATAACTGCCGCCACTGGCCTTCGGATCAAGCTAACCCCCTTACATTGCCTACTGGCGTTAGGTCCTAGGCCTAGAAAACGGAAACTTTCATATGAATGATTGCAACTGATGTTAGTGCTGGCCAGGCGTAGGGTAGCTATAACGTGGATGGGACAGCGAGCCCCAGAGATATACATATGGCTTAGAGACGTGAGAGAATGGTCCCTCGCAGAGGAAACACATATACAGAACAGAGTGACCTCTGACCCTACCCCTAGGGCCGGTCGCTCCACACACTGCGCGGACCCCCGTGAGTGTACCCAAGGTCTCCGCTACTTTCGCCAGCTCCCTGCTGCCCCCGCAGCTAAGGACTCTGGGACTGGTAGTTCGTGCCTGCTGCTGCCCGCAATTCTGCACTCTCTCTCTTAGCTGCCTGCTGCTGCCCGTGTTTTCTGCGCTTTCCATCCTAGTGGCCTGCTGCTGCCCGTGATTCTAAGCTCTCTCCCTTCGTTGCCCGCCGCACCCTCGCCTCCGTTTTTTTCCCACTCTTCCCTCCCCTATCCCCGCCGCTGCTCCCCTGTGGCCCCGCCCCTTTCCTTCTGGTTCCCCTCCCCATTCGCCGCCCCGCTCCCGCCTCCCAGCTGCTCCTCCCTCCCACTTCGCCATTTATGGGGGAGCCCACGCGTACGTGCAGCGTACACGCGCAGCGGGCGCGACGATTGTGCGCCGATGGCGCGCCAAAGGCAAGCCCGTCTGCACCCGTCCGTGCCCGGACCGTGCCCAGCGCCAGGACCCCTGGCCCCGACGACGCCATACCACACGACGGACCTACGACGCCGCCACCCTCTACGCACTCAACGCCGGCCGAAACCCCGCCTGCTACCGAGCCACCCCGAAACGCACCCACGGACCCTTCACCTGCAAAGCCTGCAAATACACCTGCCTCCGGACCTGCACCACACCCGACAAGCCGAGCACTAGCAGCAACCACCTCAAGTGCATCCTGGTCAACACCCGCTCAGTCCACAGACACGCCGTCCTAGGGGACCTCAACTTCCACCTGGAGAACAACAAGGACAGCAACACCACCACCCTGCTGGACAACCTCGCTAACCTCGGACTCAAGCAACTGGTGAACACCCCCACCCACTACGCCGGCCACACGCTTGACTCCGTCTTCTCTTCCAGCAAGCACATCTCCTTCAGCCACTCCACCGGACTCCATTGGACTGACCACAGCTGCATCCAGTTCAGCTTCAGAAGAACCACGACCCACCACCACCCACAACAGATTCCTCGCAGGAGCTGGAGCAAGATTACCGCCGAGCACCTCACCACCTCCCTCCGCCAGAACCCTCCCGCCAGCACAACGGACCCCAACGAAGCAGCCAGCAACCTCACACAGTGGCTCACCAACTGCGCAGATGACCTCTCACCACTGAAGAACCCTCCCAGCAGACCCGGCAGCAAGAAAGCACCCTGGTTCACCGACGAACTCAAGATCTCCAAGAAGAACTGCTGCACCCTCGAGAAAGCCTGGTGCCACGACCAGACCACGGACAACATGACGGCCCTCAAGCACGCCACCCGCAAACACCACCAGCTGATCCGCACCACCAAGAAGACAGCATTCAAAGAACAACTGGACAACAACGCCCACAACAGCAAGGAACTCTTCAGCATCGTCAAAGAGTTCTCCAACCCCAGCGGCGGTAACAACAACATCACTCCCTCGCAAGACCTCTGCGACTCACTCGCCTCGTTCTTCCACCACAAGATCGCCGATATACACAACAGCTTCGGCGCACCAACCACGCACCCAACCAAAGAAACCAACGCCCCCCACCACCACCGTCTGCGTCTGGACCCCGGTCAGCACCGAAGACACCACCCGCACGATGAACACCATCCACTCTGGATCGCCAACCGACCCCTGCCCCCACCACGTCCTCAACAAGGTCGACTCCATCATCGCACCCCAACTCCGGGACATCATCAACACCTCCTTCAACACCGCCACCTTCCCGGAGATCTGGAAGCACGCCGAACTCAGCGCCCTCCAGAAGAAACCAACAGCGGATCCCACCGACCTCAAGAACTACCGCCCCATCTCGCTCCTCCCTTTTCCTGCCAAAGTCATCGAGAAGACCGTCAACAGACAGCTCGCCGCCTTCCTCGAGACGAACGGATCCCTCGACCCCTCGCAGTCCGGTTTCCGAGCTAACCACAGCACCGAGACCGCCCTCATCGCAGCCACTGACGACATCAGATCCCTGCTCGACAACGGGGAAACAGCGGCCCTCATCCTCCTGGACCTATCCGCAGCATTCAACACTGTCTGCCACCGCACCCTAGTACAGCGCCTCAGCAACATCGGAATCCAAGAGAAGGCACTGGAGTGGATCATCTCGTTCCTCGCCGGAAGAACCCAGAGAGTCCGCCTCCCCCGTTCAGATCCGAGGCCACCGAAGTCATCTACGGCGTACCACAAGGATCATCACTCAGCCCAACCCTTTTCAACGTCTACATGAGCCCTCTCACAACCATCGCACGCAAACACAACCTCAACATAATCTCCTACGCCGACGACACCCAGCTAATCCTCTCCCTCACCAACGACCCCGCCACCGCCAGAACCAGCCTACACGAAGGGATGAAAGACGTCGCCGAGTGGATGAAGAACAGCCGCCTGAAACTGAGCTCAGACAAGACGGAAATCCTCATCCTGGGATCATCACTCTCCACCTGGGATGACTCCTGGTGGCCCCCTGCCCTGGGCACCACTCCCAAACCAACGGACCACGCACGCAACCTGGGTTTCATCCTGGACTCCTCCCTCTCGATGACCAGACAAGTCAACGCCATCTCATCATCATGCTTCAACACCCTGCGCATGCTCCGTAAGATCTTCAGATGGATCCCCACCAAAACCAGGAAGACGATGACCCAGGCACTCGTCACCAGCCGACTGGACTACTGAAACACCCCCTACGCCGGAACCATAGCCAAACTTCAGAAAAGATTCCAGCACATCCAGTACGCCTCTGCACGACTCGTCCTGGACATCCCCCGACACAGCCACATCTCCGGCCACCTGAGAGACCTGCACTGGCTCCCAGTCAGCAAGAGCATCACGTTCAGGCTCCTCACCCACGCACACAAGGCCCTCCACGACCGGGGCCCCAAGTACCTCAACAACCACCTGACCTTCTACGCGCCCCCCCGCCAGCTACGATCAACCAGCCTCGCCCTTGCCGTCGTACTATGCATCCGCAGAGCCACCGCCGGGGGAAGATCCTTCTCCTACCTGGCAGCCAAGACATGGAACTCCCTCCCGATCCACCTCCGGCTGACCCAGAATCATCTCTCCTTCAGGAAGCTCCTCAAAACCTGGCTCTTCGAGCAGTAGCGGACAAGCGCCTTGAGAGCCTTCCGGGTGAGTAGCGCGCTATACAAATGTCCATGATTGAGAACACCAGAAGGGATGAGAAATTGCAGGAGGACCTGTTGGCCTGGCGAGCCATGTGTATGACAGGATTGGCACTGGGAGTGCAATCTTCACACAATGACTCCGAGGGGACCAGTGGCAAATTATTTTCAGCGCAAGGGTCGGGGTCGGAGGTGGAGGAAGGGGGCGAATCCTAAGGGGCATCTGATATAGTGCATGGAGCTGGGCCTGGTTATTTCCTCACGATAACAATTCTTCAATTGCTTGTTATTTTATTGTTCCTCGTGGACCTACGTATATCGAGATGTTGCCTATGTCCAAAATGTGCCTTAATGAGTCAGTCGATCTGTATACAAATGTTATTATGATGCCTTTTGGGGGGGGATTTATTATTGTACAATATAAACTTGAAAATAAAGTTTAAAAAAAAATGAAGTAATGGCATGTGTATCTACACTACCTTGACTAGCTCAAGAAAACATGTCTTTCAGGCACCATCAGAGCACTCACTGTGTAAAGCCAACATATCCTAGTTTGTGAGGCAAGTTGGGGGTATCTGAGAATGCCTCCAAAGCCTACTTTTCTCAAACTGAGTGACCATATCTAGTTTTGAAACTAAGACAAACATGGTGGGCAATTCTGCCTAAGCTACCTAAAGTAATAGGATAAACAAAAGTCTTGTGGGACTCATTCACCAATACTCCTACGTTTGCTTCAAAAGTGTGGAAACCCAATTAGTAACATGTATCATAACCAATGTATTGAAAAAGTGTACAGGACACACTATCTTGTATGATGATTGTTTTCACATTTTTAGTATAAGGACAATCTGGACTTGATTATGTATATAAATTAGTGCAGACGATGTAGTGCTCAGACATTGACAAGTATATATACAACAATGTAGAACAAGACACAGATCCCATGGTTGCATAGGAACTAATATCAAACAAACATAAGTGGAGAGCCAGTCTGTTCAAATATGGAGTCTCCTGGCTATAGCAACTGGTGGGGAATCATGTGTGTGCTCTGTGAGTCGCAGTATGCGAAGGTATCTAGGGCACGTGACCTCATTGAATTCCTTGGATAAAAGTGACAGTAATGGAAGCCATACCTTCCGAAAGGCAGCTATGGAGTGTGTGAGCGTGGCTTGGATGCGTTCCATCCCCAAAGTGAACCATATTTTATGTAGCCACCCCGTGTGGGTGGGCTTGGTGTTGGAGCCCCAGAGGGACAGAACATGCTGTGTAGCAGCCTGCATAGCGATCCCCATTTAGCGGCCTCTAGGGATTTCAGTGTCAAATGTAGAGTCTATGTCGTCCAGGACTGTCTTCCAATATTCCGGGACTTCCCGGCATTCCTAGAGGAGGTGAGTTAAAGTGCGTTTTTCCCCGAAACCTCTCCAGCACAACGCTCTACGTGTGGGGTTGCCTTTATGGAGCCGGGCTGGAGTGAAATGCCAGTATATAGCTAGTTTTGTCGCTGCTTCCCTGCCTGCAGTGTTGCGGGTGGTGTGAGAGGCTCTGTAGTACACAGAGCTCCACTCCTTGGGTGATAGGGTCCGCCCTAGTTCTGCCTCCCACCTTTTTTGACCTGCTGTCTTGCCTGAAGGGGCTGGAGGTGTGAGCATTTTGTAAAGTTCTGTAATAAGGTGTTTGTCTGATTCCTTCGTCACTAGCTACTTTTCAAAGACTGCCATGGGCCTGCCAACTAGAGGAGCAACGTCTGGGTGTGTGAGCCAGTGCCTCATTTGGAAATATTGAAATAAGTGTGGGGAGACAACGTCGTAGCCCTGAATTATGTCCGGCAGGGAAGGAAGCCTCGCAGATCAAAGAAATGGCCGGCAGAGAGGCAGCTGACGCCGCGCCATTGCGAGAACGCCCGGGGGTCATTACGAGGTGGGAAGTCAGGATTGTCTAAAACGGGGGTGAGTGGAGAAGGGAATGTGGTAAACCCTTTCTTGATCGCCACCGTGTCCCAGATCCGCATGACAGTGCGAGTGATGGGGGAGCGTAAGAGATAGCGTGGTCTATGCTGTCGAGGCATGAATGGGATTTTCCAGAGGGATGTGCGGGCCATTGCCCTATCCTGAAAAAGCCAGCGCTTCTCAGACTCTGGTATGAACCATTCCACCAGGTATCGAAGCTGTGCAGCCTGAAAGTATTGAAACAGGTTTGGGACCCCAGGGCCTCCTTCGTCTGTGCTTCTGTACGACAGTCGTTTGTGTAAGGGCGCTTGTTTGCCCCCCCAAATGAAATGGTGGAAGGCAGCCTGTAAAGTTGTGATGGTACCAGCCGGCAGGAGCACCGGGAGAGTCAACACTGCCAGTTTTGACCATGAGTGATGCCGGAGTCACTACCCCTGTTGTTGTGGAGGGATTTGATAGAGCAAAGATAAAGGACTACAAGTCAAGTCAGCTGAAATCCTTTTGCAAGCAGTTTAAAGTTCCGATCACAGGCCTCTCAAGGAAGGAGGACTTTTGCAAAGCATTGGAGGCCTGGTTAGAGGCCAGAGATCCCTCTGATCCGGTGGTGGTACCGCCAGGGGAAGGGGATGAGGAGGTGCCAGTGAATGGGCCCGAGTCCTCTCCCGGTAGCAGTGTGTCCTCTAAAGGTCTTTCTCCTGAAGAAAGAGAAGAAAGGGCAAAGGAGCGAGCATACAACCTAGAAATGGCAAAACTTAAGATAGAAGGGCAGTTGGAGTTAGAAAATGCAAGAAGCAGGAGAGATGCTGATCTGGAGATCAAAAGGTTGGAGTTTGAAAGAGAAAAGTTAGCTTTTGAACGTGAGAAAATGGAGATGAAGCTTAAAACGAAGAGTTTAGAGTTGAATCCCTCTGGTGGCAGTATCCCATCTGTGCCTGCAGAAAGTAGGTTTTATTTTCCCAAAGATGTTATCGAAGATGTTCATAAGAATGAAGATATTGGCCAATGGTTTAAAGCATATGAGTTAGCATTGTTGTCCCACCGGGTCCCTGAGAAGGATTGAGGAGCGGGGTTGTGGGGTCGCTTTGTGAATGAGGGGAGAGATACCTTGTTGGACATGCCTGTTGAGGATAGGATGGCTTATACTCATATGAAAGATGCTTTAATGTTGAGGTATGGCCTAACCCCAGAAAAGTACAGACAAGCCTTTAGAGAATGTAAGAAATTGCCTGGTACTACGTGGGTTGAATATGTGTCATTTTTTTGCAGAGCCATGGATGGTTGGGTAAAGGGCAGCAAAGTGGAAAGTTATGATGCTCTTTATGATTTGTTTGCTTGGGAGCACTTGTCTAATAACTGTTTTCCAGAGCTGCGCCAGCACCTTATTGATAGCAAGATATCTAGCCCTAGAAAACTTGCTGAGGAGGCTGACCGCTGGGTCAGTACCAGGGTCCACAAGGGTCCAGTGGGAGACTCAGCCAAAGGTGGGCAGGGTCCCCAGCAGAAGAGTGGGGGGGGGACAAGGGTAAACAGTGGGAGTTCCAGAAAGGGCCCCAAAGTAATCCCCAAGGGAACCAAGGGAAGGGTTCCCAGCCTCCCCCTGTAAAGAAGCCAGAGGCCCCGTCAGGTAAACCTGTTCATAGGGGCCCAATGACGTGCTACGTTTGTAAGCAGGTGGGACACCGTTATTATGATCCCCAGTGTCCCATGAAGAACTCTAATGCACCACCACGTGCACCCCCACCGTCAGATGGCGAGTGTAGCCCTGGGAGGGGAGGAGATGGTTGCCCCTGGTGGGAGGGGTCCCGCAGAGATGTCCCTGGTCTCTTTAGGAGACATGGAAATGGTCCCTCCACCCCCGCTGCCTAGTAACACTAAGAAATATAGGCAGTGGGTGACCATTAATGGCCATAGGGTGGAAGCTCTCAGACACCGGAGCGAGTGTGACAGCTGTCAAGTGTCACTTGGTGTCTAGAGAGCAGGTGGTCCCTCATGCATTCTACCCTGTTATAGCTGCTGACAACTCCCAGAGAGAGTGTGAGGTAGCTCAGGTTCCCTTTGAATGGGGGGGGGGGGAGTTTCAGGTACACTTCAAGTTGCTGTAAGGCCCGCCATGCCTGTTGATTGTCTCCTGGGCATGATTTGGAAGACTCCCCTTGGGCTCAGGTGGAGCGAAAGGCCCATTTGAAAATGTTGGGTGTGCCAGAGTGGGTGTGTGCAACCACTCGATCGATGACAGCAAGTAAGGGTGTTGATGGGTCCCGGAGCCTGAGAGTATGGCCCAGGACCCAGCTGTAAAGAGAAGAGGCAGGGGGCGCGGGAATCCGTCCCCCATAGTTCCCACGGTCCAGGAGGAAGCAGACCTCGAGGGGGATGCCCTGGAACCTACAGGGGAACAAGTTGCTGAACTGGGAGACCTGCCCGAGCTGACCCACTGGCAGCAGGATGGCGGTCCCTCCAGGGAAGAATTTTGTGCAGAACAGAAAGTGTGCCCTTCTCTTGTGGGTATTGAGGTTCCGTGACAATTGTAAGTGGTGTTTTTGACTCGCCCGAATATGGTCGAGTCTGGTATCTATGACTCGCAAATGACGAGTTTAGTGGGTGTACGCGTTTTCGCTGTGCTAATCTAAACCGTTCGTCTGTTTCGTGGGTTTCTTCATCTGAACCCACGGGTTCCATTTTAGATACGGCATCCATTTTGTTTCTTGCCCTCAAGTAGCCAGCGAACGGACACTGTCCGCTTCGTGACCCTGGGATTCCCAAACTTTTGCGGAAGACACGTGTTCCTTTGAGGGTGTCTTTATGACGAGGGGGATGACACTGTAAGGCAGATGGCCCCGCTCGAGGCTCATCTTGCCGTGCCGGTCTATTGTTTCAGTTGTGCATTCATTAGGCACGTCTCCTTTGATCCCTGCAATCGTGTTTCTGATAGCACCCCCTTACACTCTTTTCAATCTGTTCGCTATCCTCGTTTTCCTCTGCACCTGTTTCTGACTCTTCCTTGATTCGTTTACAGCCGAACGGAATGCACTAATGGTGGGAAGATGTACTTTTACAGTTGGGAACCGGCAATGCTACTGTAATTATGTTCCGGGCCCTGAATACATGAAAGCGACCCCCTATGAAATTTACTGTGGGAACCGGGTTGTAACCTTTTGTTTGCCATGTTGTCTTATGACGAAAAACTGTATAAAAGGAGCGATCCACAGATACAATTCGAAGCAGTCTCCTTGAACCTACATGCTATGTACTTCTTGTGACTTCTGTGTTCCCTGCAGTAAATAAACCTCGAATCTTTGACGCCGAAGGAAGTGTCCCGTGTCTCTGTCATTTGTACGCCGGAACAGGTAACCCACGAAGGTTTCAGGTGTTGTCCCTGGCACCGCTGGGTCTTAGAAAAACCCAGTCCTTCAGTTGGCGCCCAACGTAGGGCGGCATCAGCGGTACCGGTCCAAAGCCCGACGATCGTGAGGAACTTCGTGTGAAACCTCCGAGGGAAGGTGCACCCCGCTTCATCGATCCTGTTGTCGAAACAAGTGGCCCGAAGACTTTTCCCGCGAAGATCCCCGCCTCCTGACGGCTGCGACGGACTGCTGCCCTGACTGTCGACCTGTTTTGGCGCCTGGCGTAGACCTTGGTATAGCGAGACGATTGACGGGCCTTCCTGGTGACGCCATTATTCTTTGAGTTAAGTATTTGTGGGTCGCTCCCAAAATCCTTAGTTGTTGTGGGTGCTTAGTTGTTGCATGGTTCCATTGCATTTGTGGTTCTTCGTATTTTGTTCTTAGTTGTTCTATTTGACGACTGCAGTCGCCAAAAACCGAGGGTTTTTGCACTTTTGCGGGGACATTGTAATCCAATAACCCTTGACGTTTGTGAAACTCGGTTAGTGTGCACGATGCCTGGCCGTAGTACTTTGTTCGGTTGCTTTAGAGGTTGTGGTGCGGATTCCCGATTGGAGGACTCATGTCCGATACCTCCAGTTGGAACTCCAATTTACGAATTATATAGTCGCCATGGTGTGGGTCCTATTGCATTCAATGATTGCTGGGTTCGTTACACTAAAGATGACGGTGTCCTTAGTTGGCCACCTCATGGTAGTTTTGAGACCCCGATTTTAGATAATCTTGAAGCTAAATTGTTTCAAAAGAAAGCAAGGCCGGCCATGTTTGATTCCTTTCGGTTATGGCGTAAAGAAGCCAAGCAGAAAGAAATCAAGCAGCTTAAACGTAATAAGAGAGAAGGTATCGTTACAACGATGAGAAATGCAGAGCAGTTTCAGCGAGACAAAGAAGAGAAGGAAAAGGAAATTTTTGATAGATTACAACGTATGACAGTGGATAAATGTTATCCCGCTTTACCGACGGGTACGGATAAGAAGGGAGAGGAAGCAGTAGAGGACCCTTTGTTGTCCTATCTACTGAAGTCTCCACCTCCATATGCACAGGATACCGTAGCCCCTGTGATTCCTCCTGTTCCTCAACCTGCTGTTCCGGCAGCTGTTAATCAGCCTGTCGCTGGTCCTGTTTTTGCAAACCCTTCTGTCCCTATTCCTCTACCTGCTACTGTCCCCACTGCTCCACCGTCTATACCTTCTCAAGCTACTGTTCCCGCTACTTCCACTCTAGTGGCTACTCCTACTGCTCCTGCTCCTCCTGTTTTTGGTCCTCCTGTTGTTACCCCTTTACTTCTCTCCTCTTCCCCGTCTGTTCGGCGACGTACTCCTAATATTGTTGCTAACTTTTGCTCTCCTCTTGGACCGATTCTTGGGTCTGCTGATTCTGATGCCCCCCAACGACGGAGTCAGCTTCCTGGCGGTAGGGAACGTGATACGCTATTTAAAATGGCGAAAAATTGGATTAGGTATCCCCTTAAGAATCCTCCACGCATAGTTGTTGATACTTTCTCCCAATTTAATGAGCCAACACAGAGATTTGTGTTTGAAGAAATGTGCAAACTCTTACGTGATGAGATATCAGTTGACGCGGCAGATGATGTATTGGCCGCTGTAACTGAACTTCAGCTTCAGTTTTCGAGTGGAATGATTGTGGGTAGCAATGTTCGACGTGCTGTCGAGCATCTACTATCTTTTCGTCCCACTGTGATGCCTCGTGCATTGTTTAAAGACGAACATGAGGAATGGATGTTGACGCCTGGTCAGTATCCCATGCGTGAAGTTCCGCCAGTGTGGATGCTAGGTGATCCGAATGCTAATCCTGCTATTCCGCCACACTTCCAGAGAGTGTGGATACACCTTCAATGGAAACGATCGGAAGTTTTGCAGGTTAAGCAAACTTTGCCTGACCCTCGCAAAAATCCAGCAGGGTACTATAAAGAATTGTCCCAACTAGTGGATGCTACGATAATGAATCTTGCCGACATCGACATGTTGTTTGGTAATGTCGTACCGCAACCGGTATGGGCGAAAATACGTCACGAAGATCACGCAGCCGAATTAGGTGGTGATTGGGCTGCTCTCTCAGCGGCTGACGTACGACAAGTTGGTGGGGCAAAGCCTGAACAGCTCATTACTGATCTTCCCCAGAGGATAATTACCCTTATGAAGACACTTATGCCAGCAATGAAAGTTAACTGGGATAAATTGTATGCCTGTAAGCAAAAGAAGGACGAGAGTGTCTCCGATTTCTTTACGAGATTTGAGGAGGCATTCATCAATCACAGTGGTCAAGATATGAGCACTGAGGGAGGCCAGAGATTGTTTGTGGATAAATTTGTATCAAATTTGTTGCCTGACCTTAGCAATAAATTAAAAAATTCAGAGAGTGCGTGGGCTGTTTCTACTTCTGCTCAGATATTGGCCACGGCTCAATATTATGAAAATAGAGAAAAGGAGGAAAAAGATTGTGCAGATAAAAAGACGAAAGAACTCAAAACTAAAGTTTTGTTGCAACAAGCGTATCCTCCGCGCTCGAATCAAAATGATTCTCAACAACGGAATAGATCGCAATCGCAGTCCGCTAGGTCACAGTCGCGAAATGACTTCTTCACAGAGATCTATGCTTGGGTACAATCAGTGTGCCTATTGTAGAGGTGAGGGTCATTTGAAATTTGATTGTCCAGTTTTGCGCGATGTAAATAATGGCAATTCATCTAGAGGAGGTCGTAGTGGTCCTCAACAGGCTTCACGAGGTAGAGGTCGTGGTGTTACTCAGAATCAAAATGAGCGTTCTAATAATTCCTCTGATTCCAATAATTGTTTTGATCAGCGTGGTTCATCGTCAGGTAGATCCGCACAGTACAATGTGGACGATTTTTACGTCGATCAGGGTAATGATGACGGTAATCACTAGGACAGCCATAGACAAGGAGAGGGAGTAGTATCAGTTCCGGTTGATCAGAGAGGGCCTTATGTCGCAGTTGCCACATCGGGCGTAGTTGAGCCTTTTCTGTTGGACACTGGTGCAGCGAAAAGTTCTATCATGCATTCGAAACTCCCTGGCGCACCTTTGTCTGGCTTAACAAATGTTTCCGTTGGATTCTCTGGCGCCCCTGTTAGCAATCCGGTTTCTCGCCCTTTGCCCCTCACAATTGGGCCTCGTGAGCTGAAAGCTCCTTTGATTTTGACTACTGGTTGTGGTGAAAATCTTTTGGGCCTGGATTTGCTGAAACGTTTGTATGCGACTTTGTATTGTTCTCCTGCGGGAGTAAAGCTTACATTGGGTGAGAGAGTAATCTCTCCTATGTACCTGTCAATTGATAAGCTCCCACCGGAATTGAGTTCTCTTCCTGCATCTTTGTGGGCAAAAGGTCCCAATGACGTGGGCCTGCTTGACATCTCCCCTTATGTTGTCCAATTGAAATTGAATGTGCGATTACCACGTATTCCCCAGTATCGTATCTCCCTTGATGGTGAGCGAGCGTTGTTAGCGATCATCTATGACTTGATCGAGAAAGATGTTATCGAGGAGACTCGGGGAAACGTGTGTAATAGTCCTGTGTTACTTATTCTGAAACGCACTGATCCATCTAAGCCTCCTGTTTATCGTTTTGTCATTGATTTACGGGAGGTGAATAAAATTGTGGTTCCTCAGTTCCCTGTGGTGCCTGACATTACGGCTTTACTGACTCTGATTCCAGCATCTGCTTCCTGGCTCTCAGTGATCGACCTGAAGAATGCTTTCTTTAGCATTCCGATTGCTGAGGAAAGCAGGGACCTATTCGGTTTCTCGTTAGGTGGTCGCAGCTTTAGGTTTAAACGCGCTCCTCAGGGCTATTGTGAGAGTCCATCGATATACAGCCAAGCCCTGAAGAGTCAACTTGACGCGTTTGTGTTACCGGCTGGTGCGGCCTTGATCCAATATGTTGATGACTTATTGGTGGCTGCGGACGCACGAGAAATTTGCAAAACTGCTACGGTGTCTTTGTTGCAACATCTCTGTGATTTACATCACAAGGTGTCACCTTCTAAGCTGCAATATTGTTGCCAAGAAGTAACCTATTTAGGTCACTTATTGTCAAAGGAGGGAAGAAGGTTGACCCCAGAGAGAATTGCAGCGATCGCTCGGATGACTGTGCCAACAACTCTGAGAGATGTGCGTGCCTTTTTAGGTATCACGTCATACTGCAGGCAATGGATTCCTAATTTTTCATTGCTAGCGAAACCATTGGTAGCCCTCACGTGCAAGGATGTTCCAACTCCTTTGCCATGGACGGAAGAGTGTCAGAAAAGTTTTTCTGAATTGCGTGATGCGTTGTGTTCGGCCCCTGTGTTAGGTACTCCTGACTACAGTAAGCCGTTTACACTATACGTTCACGAGAGGGAAGGTTGTGCGTTGAGTGTTTTGACGCAACAATTTGGCGGTAAGCAACGTCCATGTGCATATTTTTCCTCGACCTTGGACCCAGTAGCTAGAGCGTTGCCGAGTTGTCTAAGAGCGACAGCGGCAGCTGCGGTGCCCATCCGACAATCTGCAGGATTGATCATGGATAATATGCTTACGGTGATGGTTCCGCATGCAGTTGACACTCTCTTGAATCGTACGAAAACCCAACACTTGACGAGCGCAAGGTTGTCTGGTTATGAGTTGACGCTTTTGGCAAGTCACATTCAAATAAAGCGCTGTAATGTCCTAAACCCGGCGACTTTGTTGCCAACCAATATGGAATCAGACGAGGTACCACCACACGATTGTTATTTGCGAACTGAGGAAGAAACGAAGGGTCGTGTTGACCTAAAAAACACTCTATTGGAAGAACCCGATGGTACTTTGTATGTGGACGGTTCGTGTTTTAAGTTGCCGA
The DNA here is from genome assembly GCF_964263255.1 of Lissotriton vulgaris. Lineage (NCBI taxonomy): Eukaryota > Metazoa > Chordata > Amphibia > Caudata > Salamandridae > Lissotriton > Lissotriton vulgaris. The sequence continues at coordinate 290,949,645 of NC_141695.1, forward strand.
ATGGTGATGTGACGACTGCGTATGCTGTGGTAACGTTGAGTACGGTTGTGGAAACTGCAAGACTGAATCAGAATTCTGCACAGGCGGCAGAACTAATTGCCTTGACGAGAGCGTGTGTTTTGTCGAAAGGAAAGCGGGTGAATGTGTTTACCGACAGCCAGTATGCCTTTGGTGTTGCCCATAGTTTTGGACGATTGTGGCGAGAGAGAGGTTTTATGACATCGCATGGTACGAAAATCCAGCACGGACAGCTTGTGAACGATCTTTTAGACGCACTTACATTGCCCAAGCAGGTGGCGATTATTAAATGTAGTGCACACCGTAAGGTGACGGATGATGTTGGTCGTGGCAATGCGTTTGCTGATGAGATTGCTAAAGAGACTGTGAGAAATCTTGCAACTAGAATGTATGTGACGAGTTCGGTAAGGTGGCCTGCAGAAACTGGTATGTGTGAGGATACTGTTGAAAGTGTGAAAGCGATTCAGAATGAGGCCACCGAAACTGAAAAGACCAAGTGGAAGGAGAGCACAGGAAAGTTGGATGAGAATGGTTGTTGGATTGATCTGTCGGAGAATCAAAGGTGGATGTTGCCGGATGCATATGTGCTAGCTGTTGTGACCATGGCACACGGTTTGTCACATATTAGCGCGAAAGGTATCTGCAAGTTGTTGTCCCCCGTATGGAAGAATGATGGTATCGCTAAGTGTACTGAGAGATTGGTTAAGAATTGCATGATATGTATGATGTACAATCCTGGCAAGGGCACTCCTACACCCCCTGGCCATTTTGCTCCTCCTACATGTCCCTTTGAGGTAATTCAGCTGGACTTCATCCATATGGAGCGATGTAATAACCTAAAATACGTTTTAGTTGTGGTTTGCGCATTCTCCCGATGGATTGAAGCTTACCCTCTCAAAGATAATACTGCCCTGTCCACAGCGAAAGTCCTACTGAAGGAATACTTTCCTCGGTATGGAATGCCACGGATTGTGTGATCTGATAAAGGAAGTGAGTTTGTGGGGAGTGTGATGAAGAGTGTGTGTAAGGGCCTTGGAATTACACAAAAATTCCACAGCGCCAATCATCCCCAGTCAGCAGGTTTGGTTGAGGGGTACAACGGTACTCTAAAACTAAAACTCGCAAAGATTCAGGCTACGACTGGTCTCTCGTGGCCCGACGCTTTGCCCCTGGCTCTTCTGTTAACTAGGGCTACTGTACACTCTCGAGTAGGGCTCAGCCCATATGAGATTGTGTTTGGCCGTCCTGCAAATATTTGGGGGGTTCCTAGACCCAGTGCATTCACAAATCTTGAATATCCAATGCTAATTGATTACCTCCATGATCTGACTGCTAAACTGAGGTTAATTCATCAGCAGGTCTTTGAAGCACTGCCGGCGCAGACGGAGGGTCCAGGCCACCAGCTCCAACCCGGAGACTGGGTGGTTACCAGGAATTTTGGCCGAAAGCGAAACCTCGAGCCGAGGTTTATTGGACCCTTCCAAGTGCTACTCGCCACGAGAACCGCTGTTCGTTTGGAGGGCCGTAAGCATTGGGTGCACGCCACCCACACCAAAAAGGTACCATTACCTTTACCAGCGGACTCGTGGGTGAGGACTGGCATCGCCACATCAGAAACAGAAGCTTTGCCGAACTTTGTGCTGTTCAGTGACGCTCAGCCTGTGGGAGATACTTCAGTGCAGCCAGATAACTCTGTTGAACCTTTGCCATTGGAGAATTCAAGATCTGAACTATCGTCTGACCGACAGGACTCTGTTTCACAATCCGATCAATTGTTTGAAGAGCAGACTCGTCCTGGAAGAAGCAGATATTTTCTTCGTTCCAATACCAGAGACAAATAAATGATTTTTGCTTTTTCCTTTTTGAAATTCACGTTACCCCCATTATCATCTTGAACATTTTGAATAATCGTGGTTTATGTTTGTATTCTGAGTTCTTTTCCACATATGTGTTTTTTTCTACAGCTAGGAGATTTTGTATATATTGTTTGATTAAAAGAACCTTACATCTGGGTTGACCGTAGGGCCGTGCGGGTACTTCCTTCTGTTTAGTAGGTCCTGACACTAGGTCGGAGGCCGTCAATTCCTAGGAACTCCTGGGGATTGACCATTGCTACACAGAACGAAGTGCGTCAAGAACGTTGCGGACGGTTTTAGAGGATGGCATTCTCAAAGTTGTTGGAAGTGGAGAAGACTCAAGCGCAAAGATCCGAACTGCATAGGGTTGTACGTACCAAATGCTTTATGTTTCAGGTGTTCCTACTGTTCCTAACTGTTTCCTCGTTACTGGTGGGTGGAGTATACTATGCGATACAATCATTATTGCCTTCTGCTTCACCTACCCCTTCTTCTGAACCAAAACCTACTTCCACTGTTTCTCCTCATTCTTTTCACATCTTACCCCAACACGAGCAGGTTAGACGTGCGGAATTCATGAACAATTCCTTCGTTCAGCTCCTTCACCAACATCAGTTGGTGATGAACACTACCAACTGTTGGGTGTGTGGTTTAATGCCACATACCACGGATAGGGGAATTCCGTACTTGGTCCTTCCTTACAGTTCCCAGGGTTCAGCTCGAGCATTCCAAACTATGTTCCGTAGCGCACTAGATTCCTACCCCCATCAAGAGCCACGCACTGCAGATCATGGTCCTGGCCCGTACCACAAGCCTTTGGCAAGAGCGATTGCCGATTTAGATAGGGATATCTTCGACGCATCGCTTATCCCAGAGGAAGAGGTGCGGGCATACAGAGATCTGAGTGAGGCTGAGTACAGCATGTCAGTGGGTGATCGGCAGCTTAAAAGCTCGTCTCCGATCTAGATCGTACCCCATCTCAGTAATTTCTGTCTGAAAGCTCTTGGCCGAAGCCCGCGAGCTCAGCTCGGGAGGAGTGCCTGTACCGAAACGTATGTTTTGCCGACGGCCTCTTCCCCGGTTCTTTTGACTGCCAAGGGTACATACTTTGTTTGTTATGACCGCGCATATACATGGTTGCCTCGTGACTTCTCAGGCACATGTTATATTGCAAATTTGTTGCCGCCGACCTTTACTGTTGGGTCGGATTATCACAAGACCAGAGTTGTGAGAGGTGTGATTAGTGAAGAGGACACTGCCGGTCAAGAAGCAGGAGACTTCTTTAAGGGTTTCTTGCCGTTTTGGGGTCCTATGATCAATAGTAGGAACCTGAGACAGTTGACTCGAGTGGTGGAATCGACCGCTAATATCACTGCAAGTGCCCTTGGCAACATTACAGCAGAGCTTCAGGCTGACAGGCTTACGACGTTACAAAATCGTATGGTTTTAGACGTTGTCCTTGCGGATAGAGGTGGAGTATGTAAGGTGATCCATTCGAGTTGCTGCATTTTCATTCCTGACAACGCTCCAACTGTCTATCAAGCCATCTCGAAGTTGCATAAGATCTCCGAGTCCATACACGTGGACGTAGGTGATTGGACGCTACTAGGGTGGTTTTGGGGCCTGATGTCGACGTGGGGTTGGAAAATTCTGATGATCATTGGGGTTGTTGTAGCATTTCTGTTCACGTGTTGTCTTTGTGTGCAGTGTGGTCCTGCCTTATGTGGCCTCTGTGCTACGACGTGTATAAGACGGCCACCTGTTACCAAGGAAGCACTGATGGATAGAATAATGTTGCAGCAACATCTGGATGGTCTGATGAACATCGAGATCGATTCCGATTACGACTAGTGCTTGCCTTCATGAGGGCAAAAGGAGCGTCTGAGGTTCTGTGACAATTGTAAGTGGTGTTTTCGACTCGCCCGAATATGGTCGAGTCTGGTATCTATGAACCGCAAATGACGAGTTTAGTGGGTGTACGCGTTTTCGCTGTGCTAATCTAAACCGTTAGTCTGTTTCGTGGGTTTCTTCATCTGAACCCACGGGTTCCATTTTAGATACAGCATCCATTTTGTTTCTTGCCCTCAAGTAGCCAGCGAACGGACACTGTCCGCTTCGTGACCCTGGGATTCCCAAACTTTTGCGGAAGACACGTGTTCCTTTGAGGGTGTCTTTATGACGAGGGGGATGACACTGTAAGGCAGATGGCCCCGCTCGAGGCTCATCTTGCCGTGCCGGTCTATTGTTTCAGTTGTGCATTCATTAGGCACGTCTCCTTTGATCCCTGCAATCGTGTTTCTGATAGCACCCCCTTACACTCTTTTCAATCTGTTCGCTATCCTCGTTTTCCTCTGCACCTGTTTCTGACTCTTCCTTGATTCGTTTACAGCCGAACGGAATGCACTAATGGTGGGAAGATGTACTTTTATAGTTGGGAACCGGCAATGCTACTGTAATTATGTTCCGGGCCCTGAATACATGAAAGCGACCCCCTATGAAATTTACTGTGGGAACCGGATTGTAACCTTTTGTTTGCCATGTTGTCTTATGACGAAAAACTGTATAAAAGGAGCGATCCACAGATACAATTCGAAGCAGTCTCCTTGAACCTACATGCTATGTACTTCTTGTGACTTCTGTGTTCCCTGCAGTAAATAAACCTCGAATCTTTGACGCCGAAGGAAGTGTCCCGTGTCTCTGTCATTTGTACGCCGGAACATGTAACCCACGAAGGTTTCAGGTGTTGTCCCTGGCACCGCTGGGTCTTAGAAAAACCCAGTCCTTCGGTATGAGGCAGCAGGCCTCAGCCCAAACAGGTGATCAGTCAGGGTCACATTGGGTCTACTGAGAGAACTATCTCCTGTATAGCGAGCCTAAGGCTGCTGAGCCTGGGTCAGCCCGTGTGCTGGTGGTACCCCAGCGCTTCAGAGCTTTCTTACTGGGTTTGGCTCATGACGTTCCGTTAGCTGGACATCTGGGGCAGGACAAGACCTATGACAGGCTTGTCACCCATTTTTATTGGCCTCAGATGAGAAGGGATACAGATATCCATTGCAAAACCTGTCAAACTTGCCAGGCAAGTGGGAAAAGTGGGAGGAAGCAGAAGGCTCCCCTCCAACCTTTTCCCGTCGTCAGTACCCCCTTTGACCTGGTGGGGGTTGACATTGTTGGACCCGGAAGCCATCCCTCTCAGACAGTGATGGCCCCCGTGGTGGGACGGGCACTGATGGGTGTTTTTTCCTGCATGGGGTTCCCCAGAGTGGTGGTGTCAGACCGGGGCACCAACTTCATTTCCAATTATATGAAGTCTCTGTGGAAGGAGTGTGGGGTAACCTAAGAGTTTACCACTCCTTACCACCCTCAAGGTAATGGGTTGGTTGAGAGATTCAACCGAACCCTTAAAGGCATGATTATGGGTCTGGAAGAACCAATGAGGCCTGCTGTTTGCTTACCGTGAGGTGCCACAGAAGTCTCTAGGGTTCAGCCCCTTTGAGCTTTTGTATGGACACCCGGTAAGAGGACCTTTGAGTCTGGTCAAAGAAGGCTGGGAGCAATCTCCCAGGAAACCTCCCCAGGATGTATACAGTTACATGCTGGCCTTTAGGAACCAGACTAGGCGCTTCAGAGATCTTGCTCAGGCAAATCTGGATGCCAGCCAGGAAGAGATGAAGCGGTGGTACGACCGGAATGCCACTCTGGTGGAGCTTCAACCTGGTCAGAAAGTTTGGGTCATGTCCCCTGTGGAACCTTGTGCGCTCAAGGACAGGTGGACTGGACCATTTGAGGTTGTGGAGAAAAAGAGCGATGTCACCTACTTGGTGGACTTGAAATCTCCCAGGAACCCCTTGCGGGTCCTGCATGTCAACCGTTTAAAGCCCCACTTAGAAAGGCCCAAAGTGGGTATGCTCCTAGCTACAGATGCTGGAATGGAGGAGGAGAGTGAGCCTCTTCCTGATCTCCTGTATGCAAAATAGCAAGATGGGTCAGTGGATGGTGTTGTCCTCTCTGACACACTGACCCCTGAGCAGCAGCACGATTGTCGCCAAATGTTGGGACAATTCCCTGATCTGTTCTCCTTGATTCCTGGTGTCACTCAGTGGTGTGTCCATGATGTAGACACCGGGGACAGCACTCCTGCGAAGCACAAGGCCTACAGAGTGACTGACAAGGTCAGAGCATACATCAAGGAGGAGGTCTCCAAAATGTTTGCCTTAGGGGTGGTTGAGTCCTCTAGCAGTCCTTGGGCCAGCCCAGTGGTCTTGGTCCCGAAGGCTGCAGCGCCTGGTGCTTCACCAGAACTTCGGTTCTGTGTGGATTACTGAGGACTCAATTCAGTCACCAAGATTGACGCGCACCCCATCCCCAGAGCTGATAAGCTCATAGATCGGTTAGGGGCTGCCCGGTACCTTAGTACGTTTGATCTAACGTCTGGGTTCTGGCAGATCGCCTTGACTGATGGGGCAAAAGAGAGGTCAGCATTCTCCACACCAGATGGGCACTACCAGTTCCGGGTTATGCCCTTTGGGATGAAGAATGCCCCTACCACCTTCCAGAGGTTGGTCAACCAGGTATCGGCTGGACTGGAGGATTTCAGCGCCGCCTACCTGGACGACATAGCAGTGTTCAGCGCCAGCTGGGAGGAACACTTGCGCCACCTCCAGGAAGTGTTGTTGGCCCTGCACAGAGCAGGCCTCACAATCAAAGCCAGTAAGTGCCAGATTGGTCAGGGTTCAGTGGTGTACTTGGGGCACCAAGTAGGGAGCGGCAAGGTGGCCCCCCTGCAACCCAAGATCGATACCATCCTGGCTTGGGCACCGCCCAAAACCCAAACTCAGGTGAGGGCCTTCTTAGGTCTCACGCGTTACTACAGGAGGTTTGTCAAGGATTATGGTAACATTGTGCACCCCTTGACTTCGCTGACTTCCAGGAAGCAGCCAAGACTTGTGATCTGGACTGACGCCTGTCAGACGGCCTTTGACACCCTGAAAACTGCAATGTGCACAGCACCCATACTCCAGGCACCCGACTTTTCTAAAGAGTTTGTTGTCCAGACGGACGCTTCAGGGCATGGCATGGAGCTTTTCTAGCTCAGGTGAATGAAGAGGGCCTAGACTTACCTGTAGCCTTCATCAGTAGGAGGTAACTTCCCAGGGAACAGAGGTGGAGTGCCATAGAGCGAGAAGCATTTGCTGTGGTCTGGGCGCTGAAGAAGCTAAGACCCTACCTGTTAGGGACTCACTTCCGGGTTCAGACAGACCACAGGCCCCTCAGATGGTTGATGCAGATGAGGGGTGAGAATCCAAAGCGGTTGAGGTGGTCCATTTCCCTACAGGGGATGGACTTCACGGTGGAACACCGCCCTGGTACAGATCACGCCAATGCTGATGGTCTGTCCAGATTTTTCCGCCTTAGTGATGAGGACTCCCTTGGTTAAGGGTAGTTCTCCCCACATTTCAGCCGGAGGGGACACGTGTTAGACCTGACATCATTGGCCTGAGTCTCTCCTCCATTTTTTCTGTTTGCCTCCTCTGTTTACGATGTTTTTGCTGGTATATTGCTTTGGGCACTGTGCCACTGCTGATCAGTGCCACAGTGCAAGGGCTCCCTATGTTAAATTAATATTGATTGGATCCATGTTAGGCTTATTTGGTTTACTGTCAGTCCCTAGTATAGTGCACCAGGAGTGCCAGGGCTTGTAAATACAAATGCTGCTAGTGGTCTTGCAGCACGTATTGTGCCACCCACAGAAGCAGCCTGGTAAAATGTGTCTAAAGGTCTACCATTGCTAGACCTACGTGCAGTCTGGTACTGTCACGCGGGCTGCGCAAGTACACCTAATTGCCGGTCCCCGAACCTTCCCTTAACTTCATGTTAGACACCCCTATGCTATGCCCAAGGGCAGGGTGCATTGTAGCATAAGGTAGCACAAGCCCTGATGTGTGTGGCATGTCCTAATAGTGAATTACAGCCATATTCGTTTTTCACTATTGTAAGGTTACCTGCTCTCCATAGGTTAGAATGGGCTGCCAGGGTTATTAATCACCAAGCCATCAAATATCAAGAACAATGTTAATTCTTCCTGTCCTCGACTACTAACGAATGAAAGCTGCCGGTTTACCTCGATTCCAGAGGTTAGCCTGTCCGAAGTCACTGCCTTAAAAAGCCAAATTAAATCAGGATCACCCACAGACCTCCTGCCTGCAAAGATGATAGCCCCTCTGGGTAGCTTACTAGCCCCGAGCTTTCAAACCCTGATCAACCTTTCCCTTAAGGAAGGGCAGGTTCCCAGTGTCTGGAAAAGGGCAGTTGTGAACCCTATTCGTAAAAATACGGCGCTACCATGGTCAGACCTTAACAACCTCCGTCCGATTTCCCTCCTGCCCCATCTGAGTAAGATGACTGAGAGTCATGTCAACACACACATGTCTAAATTCATCGAGGCAGCGGACGGTCTGGACCCTTCTCAATCTGGGTTCAGACCAAATCACAGCACAGAGTCAGCTCTCCTCTCCGTGACCGATACCATCCGGATGGCACAGGATAGAGGAGGCTCCATGATTCTGGTGCTGTTAGATTTGTCCGCTGCCTTCGACACGGTGTCACACGACATTCTTATCAGTCGCCTGAAGAGGGTAGGAATCGACGGAGTGGCCTTATCATGGCTAGAGAGTTTCATCACTGGCCGCTCACAAAGTGTTCGATTAGGCTCCCACTTTTCTATCTCTAGGGAGCTCACCAAGGCGGTTCCACAGGGCTCATGCTTAAGCCCCACATTGTTCAATGTGTATGTGGCCCCCTTGGCTGAAATTGTGAGAGAGTACGGGTTCACACCAATATCCTACGCTGACGACACCCAGCTTTTGTTCCCTTTCCAGACCATGACACCAGTAGTTAAAAGCTCCTTTGCTGCAGGAATGAGAGCCATATCCAGCTGGATGACCTCCAATTGCCTACAGTGCAATGTGGGCAAGACGGTGGTCATGCTCTTCGGAGATGCCCCGCTCCTCTGGTCACCTGAGGGGTGGCCTCCTGACTTAGGCCCTGCCCCATGTCCAAAGGAGACAGTGACAAATCTTGGGGTTAAGCTTGATTGGTCTCTGGTACTTAAAGATCATGCTACCCAGGTAACAGGATCCTGTCTGAGGGTCATTGGACTATTGAGGAGGGTATTTCCCTATTTAGCAGATAGCCACAGAAAAACTTTAGTACAGACATTGGTAATTAGCAGGCTTGATTATTGCAATGGGCTGCTCATTTCCGCCAATGAAGAACAGTTAGGCAGGCTACAAGTAGCTCAGAACACAGCTGCCAGGCTGATTCTAAATGTCCCAGCCAGATCTTCATTCCACCCGTTGCTAAACAAGTTACACTGGCTACCCATTCGCCAGAGGGTGAAATTTAAGATTTGTTGCATTATTCATAAATGCCTGTTTGGAGTTGGTCCCAGATACCTATCCGAAATATTCAGACTATGAGCCAGGTCGCTCTTTGCGCTCTAAGAGTCAAGCTCTGCTCCAAGTACCTAGGATCAAAAAGGAGAGACAGGGAGGCCGAGCTCTATCTTATAAAGGCCCTATTCTCTGAAACTCCTTGCCCCTCACCCTTAGGCTAAATTCTAGTTTGACTGAGTTTAGGAAATGCCTAAAGACTCATTTTTTTCTGACCCGGTAGTCTTTCCAGTATTTCTGCCTGTGTATCCTTGTTTAGTTCAGCTTATGGTAAGAACGTAAGCGCGGAGATACCCCTTCGGGGGTTGAATTCCTGCGCTATATAAGAAACTAAATAAATAAATAAAATCCTAGCGGGCTCGGGGAGCATGGTATAATGTCGAGTTTGGTATCCCTGAACTCAGGGTTTAATAACGCATCCGTTTGGGTGGATGGTTTTTGGACTCTGGGTTTGAAAATAGCACTTTTAGAAAGTGGCTATTTTCTTGTCTGACTATTCCCGGTCTCTGCTGGTTTGGTGTGTGTGTGACAGGAGCTGGGTGGCTCCAGAGGTCTGAACGAGTCAGTGTGGGGTGAGTGAGGCATTTGCATTGAGAGTAGGGGAAGAGTAGCTCTTGATAGCCTGCCCTGCCTGACACAATGCTGGCTCCACCTCCTGCCGGGCGACTGATGGCTCTGCTCCTGCCAGTGACAATACTGGCTCCACCTCCTGCTGGGCGTCTGAGGACCCAGCCCTGCTCAGTGAATAGGCCAGGTGCCTCTGCCCGGCTCCACCCACAACAGACCCAGGATTTTGGGAAATTCCCCTGCATGGACAAAGGGATCAAAGCCAGAAAGGGGTATAAGAGAAGGACCCCTGAACCAAGAATTTAGATCACTTCTGACAAGGAACCCTGAAACCAAGGACAAGAAGCCTGCTGATCCAAGGACTTGCCTACCCCTTCTGCCAGTGTGCTGTTTGCTGGGGGAAATCCTGCATTGCTTCTTTATTTTTGCCAAGGAACCAGGAGAGAGGAACTGTGTGTGTGTACTCTCAAACTTTGCTAAGAAAATCTCCAAGGGTTGGAAGAGTGCCAGCCTCCTATAGAAGTCACAGGGCTAAAGGACTTCACCATTTGCTGAAAGTGCTTGTTGCTGGAACCTGAAAATCCAGCACCTCTGAAGAAATCCAGCAATCCCGACGCCGCCGGACGCCGCCGAATCCAGCTCGACATCGTGAGTGCAGCTCCCGTGTTCCGCATCTTCGACGCCGGCCGCTGGGCCCGATCGATGCTAGTAGCGAAGCCGCTACCGACGCCTCGACCCCGAGCCCTCTCGACGCCGTGAGCGCTGCTCACTCTTGCAACATCGACATCAACGACGATGCCGTATCCTGCTTCGCCTTGTGGGCGCTGCTCCTGCCTGACATCTGTCGACGCCGCTGCAGATCGCCCCGACTCCGAGGCCCGATCGACGCCGAAGACTCGACGCCGGGACACCTCGACGCCGTAGATCATCTTTTCTTGGTTTTCCAAGGTACTGTGTTGTGGGGGTCTGTTTCGACTCCGGGCTCGACGTAGCGCTCCTCGCGTCAACGCCGAACCTTTGGATTAACTTTGCCTCGACGTCGTGTGACTCCGGTGGGGGTTACATTGTTGCTAAGAACTGCAATTTAAAGAAGAAGAGTTGCTTTTGTTAGTAAAGACTTTGTGCTAAGAAGAAACTACACTTGAACTATTATTTTTTCCTTCCAAGAGTATTTATTAAGATTGTGGTATATTTTTGTCGTTATTTGGTCTTGTGCTAAGCCTTATATAAACATCCTTATTTTTATAATACTACTGTGTCGTGTCCATTTGTAGTGTATTCACTTTATTACTGTGTATGGTAATAAATGCTTAACGCACTGCCTCTGAGATAAGCCTGCCTGCTTTGCCAAGCTACCAAGGGGGTGAGCAGGGGTTATCTAAGTGTGTGATCCCCTTGCCCTGACTAGAGGAGGTGAGTCCCTATTTGTCAGAAGTGTATACCTCTGCCAACTAGAGACAGCCAAGTCTAACAAGACAGGAATCAAACTATAAAACAGTTGTAATTGGTGTTCATTGTAAATTGAGCTCAGACAACAATTTTCATAACTGTGCCCACATGAAAGATACACTAATCATCATTGATTTGCAGCAGCTTACTACATGCTGAGCCTCTTAATCAGGGGTAACAAAATGCTTTCTGTCTATATGGAGTAAAAACCACAGAATAGGAAATGTTACATAGATTGGCCTGAGCTCCCTTATCACGGGCAGGGAGAAGTATCTAGATTTGCCTGAAAGCCTAAAGGAAAATATTTAACAGTGCCCACCCTATAACGAAACAATAGACTATGCTACCAGCGCCCCAAAGGTTTTATTAAATATCTTGTGATTCATCCATTTGCTCCAATATTAATATAGGCTGCTGCACTTGACTTTGCGCTCTCGATCACCAGTCCTTCAGCCTGCATGGATTTAAACAAAACTGCCTGCAGCTGTTTTTTGCTAATAGCATGTGGGCCACTGGGGTTCTTAAACAACTGTTGGCAATTTACCTTACGCAAAAAGGGATTCCACGGTCGCCAACCATGGGATAGTACTACCTTTATCACAAGAGAGGCAATCTAAGATGGTACATCTAGTGAGGCTTGCCTCCATGTTTCTTCATACTGCTAACCATAATAGCAAAACACTAATATAGTCTTCAATAAAGGGTACATTCAATTCACTATGGCAGATCACATTTGTGGTAGAAATGGAAGCCCCTAATATTCTTCTATAGAATCAATTTTCATCTGCCTAAATTAAATTACACATGTTAATACCCCATACCTCAGCATGATAGTATTGGGGGGCATTACAGTCTAAAAATCTGTAGAAGTGGAAGAACCGCACCACTCCTCCTAGGTTGCGGTAAACTGAACATTGTACTAATTGCCCTGGAGATTTTATTCCTACATTGTGCGACGTGTGCTGTCCATGGTCCATTATAGGCAAAGACTAGTCCCAGGTTAGAAAAAGTGTTGGTGCATTTTGGCTGAATTCGCCCACAGTCAAAGAAGCCAAGTGATACTTCTTCGGGACACAAGTCATAATATAATTTTTTTTTTAATTAGTACATAAGTTCAGCGAGGCTATAAACCATACAAAACCTTGTTTTAACAGTTGGAAAGCCCTAGGGATGTGAACCCTTAGTGCGGCTTCGTTGGCGTACAATAACAATGGTTAAAATGAGCCTTTGACTTTTGGGACATCGGGTGATGGTTAATAGGAAAGGATGAAGATCATTTATATACAAAATAAAAAGTGGAGCTAAAGCACATCCCAAAATATGCCAATATCTCAAGACACCTCCGCCCTGTTTGTTTATTCTTATTCTGGCCTTCATAGCCCTGTGCAAATCATCTCAATTGCACCTGTGCTTCGTCCATACCAAGAGCTAAAAGTAAGACCACAGCTTCAAGCGAGTTACACTATTGAACGCTGTGGTCAGATCCATAAATGCCAGATATATTGGAGAATTTTAGGCTACAGTATATGTTCCAATTAGCAGATTAAGGTTAAGACACTGCTCTACTGTGACGATCTTGGATCTAAAACCATAGTGGCAGGGGTAAAAAATTGACTTCTCTTCTACACATTCCTTTATCCAATTGTATAAAACCTTGCCCAGGATTTTTAGGGTTGTGTTTATTAAAGAAATAGATCTATAGCAACTAGGCTGTAAGCGATCTTCCTTTTTAACAAGCATTTGCAAAGCAATAGGTCTCGCATTTTGCGAGTTTAAGCTATTGGCATTGTAAATGACAATGGTTTTATTTATGTGTTTTGATAATTAACACATACCAGGCATTGTCATGTACAATGCTAATAGCTCAAACTCTTGTAAATGCGAGACCGATTCAAAGATGCGGCCGTCATTGTCCCGGGCTGCTTAGAAGGTGAAAGTGCGCATGGCGCGCTGAATGTTGCAGGAAAGCCTGTTGAGCCTGCAGTAGGAGAAATTATTTAAAGAAAATAGTGCTTACAGCCTAAAAAGGACTCACCGTGTAACAACCGAAGTAAAAGGGCAAGTCCTCATGGGAGGTTACAAATGAAGACAAGGCAGTACTAAGGAGGACAAACAAGCATTTACAAAGGACAATGACACAAGCTAATGAGAAAAATGGGCGGTGAGTGGGAGGGCTTCTTTTTCCTGCTCTAATACAGCATGGCTCGTAGAGCAGCGCATGCGCTACCCAGGCTCAACGTAAAAATGGCAAAATAATTCCTAGGTGGTCAACTGTAAGTGGACAAGCAAGTGCAAACATGCTCATGGAAGGGTGTCCATCTTGGAAGACCTTTTGTTATAAAGTACTGATCATCACTCAAACATTTTATTTGCATAGTTAATTTAAACCGTTGCAATACAAAAGAATTTCAATTAAAAGCAGAAGTGTACATGCATAAAACTACTTTCATCACATTACTTGTATGTATAAATTATTACTAAAAACATTACTCTACTCCAGCGAGTAAAGCTGCAGGGTATGTATTCACTTTTTATGGCTGCATTACTGGTATTTTCTGCTCGCTTAACCTTAGGTATTTTACTAGGCAACAGTTCAGTTGTGGATCGGTGGATGCAAAGCATGCCAGTACTGCTTGCCTCCTGGTGCGAACCCCTCGTAAATTAAATTGTACGTTGAGCAATTGTTTCCGTTTCTTTTAAAAGATTTTTGCAGGAGCATAGTATATGCAGCAGGTCTTCTGTCGCTGATCCACATAAGCAGCATGCAGAGCCTACTTTCTCCCTTAGCCAAGTTGGTAAGTGCTGGATAGAGGGTAGCACGCCAAGCCTATATTTCATGAAGCGGATCTTTATGTTTTTTGCATTGCACAGGTTGAACTATTGGCTTCGCGCAGGAGTTCAAAGTCATCCATCCATGGGACCTTTTGATAAAGAAGCCTTGTCCTCCAGCCATGAAAGATGTTTCACAGTCTTCCATACCAGTTTTTTTAAAGGTGGTGGCTGTTGTAGGTGCGTGTTTTTCAAAGCTGGTTTAGCCCCATGTTGTGTAATCTGCTGTTAAGATACTCCGCTGCAGGGGTTGCAGTGTGTATTTGTATCTCCTTCCATAACTGTTCATGTAGAGTTCCCTGGGGAGCTTTCCGCACTTTGTCCCAGGTGACGATGTAAGCCCCTTGTCTTGCAATCGATTGTTTCTGTAAACCAAACTCGAGTCTGATTTGTGCAGGCGAGATGTATTTAGGGAGCCCGAAGATAATTTGGCACCTCTTCCTTTCTGTGCCTCGCTGCCGTAGGTGATTGTTGGTAGTAGCTTTGCGCGAACCATCTGTGCCAGGGGCAGGATCGATGGTCCTTTTAATTTGACGTCTTAAGTTTTAAGGCGGTAGCTAGCGCTAGGCCTTTGTGCTTTATGCTGTGCTTCTGAGCCAGAACACGGACACCTTTATCTAGCTGCACTCCCAGGTATTTGTATTCCCTTGTGTCCTCAATTCTGGTCTCTCCCCAGAACCAAGCTGGTGCCTGTCTCCTTTTTTTTCCGACCATCACAGTTCTAATTTTATCCAGATTTATTAGTAAATTGTTTGCTTTGGTAAAATCATTTGTAGCATTTAAAAGAAGTTGAAGACCTACTTTTGTTTGACTGATCAGGACTATATTGTCCGCGTATAGGAGACAGGGTAGCAGTATGTCTCCTATTTTTGGGGCGTGTGAGTTGCAACTGATTAATTTCGGGACTTGATCAGCTTATAAAGTAAAATAAAAAGCTTTCAAGATGGCTGCTTGTGCAGCTGTATGCATGAGCATGCTGGCACAAATGCGGGAAGCTAGCTTTGAATTGTTCATGTAATAGTTCAGTTAATAATATAGACTGGCAAAACACATTTTAAGGTGACCAGCATATTAAAGATCTCATGGGATACAGTGCACTGCCTGTTTCAGTGAGTAGCCTGGTTGCAGCTTGTGATTAGCTGCATGAATCTTGCAAAAGGTTAAAAAGTATATCGGCCACATGCATCAACCTATTTAGGAAGTGCAAACGGTGCGAATCGGTAAATTCGTCCGTTTGCAATTCCTAAATAGGTTTTTGGGATGCATCAAACATTTTTGGAAAAATCGCTATTTTTATCGAATTCCAAAAATGCGATTGCTTTTAAGGAATCGCAAATTTGCGATTCCTTAAAAGCAATGCATGATTACTTTTAAAATTGCGAATTCGCAATTAGGGGGTGCAAATTACCACGAGGGTGAACCTCACAAACGTCACTGCCCCTTCTAATTTCCTTTCCCAATCTTAATGTATTTCATTTCTTGGTTTAAGCCTGCCTTTGTCCTTTCCTGCCTAATTTAATTTAGTTCTATACCCCTTGTATTTTTGCAATTTTCTTTCCACGTGGTAGTTATCTTGCTTGAACATTTTCTACCAGCATTAGCACTGACTTGTGGGTGAACACGTATGTTAACTCTATGCATAGTGTTGTGCCAACCCGTGGTCAGGAAAGGGACTGGCTTCAGCCCTGTGCGAGGAGGAGCCCCCTAAACCTTCTGGAGGATGATGATGTGTTCCCCTACAAGTAAAGGTGGAAATTATTGCCTTACCGTCCGAGCACTCAAGAAGTAAACACGCTCTTGCACTGTACTGCAATAAGGAGACACCATACAATAAAGGGCACTATACCAGCGAGTTAGTATGGGCTAGTAATGCAGTGCCCTTGCCTCTGTTCCCTGCCCAACTAAAGGAGACCTGACGTCTCTGCAGACTATGCTTTTTAGAGGTCAACTTCACAAAACGAAAACTTCACTAGATGTGACTGAGAGGAAAATCAAGTTTTCCAGGGAGGTCAAAATACCCTTGGATAGTTTTCAAGCTGTCCTTGCCTGCCGTTGGCTTTTGAGGTGGCAGCTTCACGTCCCTCATAGCTGTATTTTGGATAGGTGAAGTCTTGAGTGGGATGGAAGGAATGGTTGGAAGACTGGGAGATCTGACAAAGAATCACCCAATTGTATCCTGTTTTGGCTCCTGCCTTGTTGTAGGGTGATGTGTGTGTGTATAGTGTTCTATGTTAATGTGTCATCCGAGTCTCGCTACACGCAGCCTGGTGAACACGCTGCATGCTTGACCATGCTCTTTGTAAGCACGTGCACTCCCAGGTGGAAGGGTTGATTTAAGGCACAGGGTGGTGCATATCCCTGAAAAACTAGCCAAGTCTCGTTGGCTGTTTGGATACTGACCTATGGCAATAGGTCTCCCCTACGAAACAGCTCTTGACTTTTTTTCAATGATTTCAGTCATGTTGTGCAGCAACGCGGCTGCTGTGCAGTACAATGGAAAGTAAAACAATCAAGCATTTACAATGCAATAGGTCTCGCATTTGCGAGAGTTTAAGCTATTGGCATTGTGAATGACAGTGCCTTTTATTTTTCTTTGAAAAAGCAAACATATCATTGTCATTTACGACGCCATTTACAACGCCAATAGCTCCAACATAAGAAAATGCGAGACCTATTGCATTTTCAATGCTTATTCTGACTGCGGTGACCTGCTTGTATATCTTACGTGACTCAGCCAACACTTGGGGGTTCCTCGGGTGGCTTTAAGTGCCACACGTAATTGACAATTAGCAATGGAACACTCATGACTGGTCCATCTGGGTTTATATAATAAATGTTTTTCTGGGTCTCATAAGCTCTTTCCTAATTAGAGAACAGAGCTGGGCAAAGGCCACAGCTGCTGCATAAGCGTCATCACGTTAATTAGGACATGGCAAGACAACAGGTTGGTTCTCTTTAATCACTTTCTGGAGCAAGTATGCGGGTGTGACTGCTCTCCATTTTATCGTAAACCATCTGTCATGGGTTCAAGATTACTTGCTCCCCTTTCCCTGGTGTAATTGGGTTCAGGGGCCAGGGTAAAGACTACCTCAGTTGGGTTCTGATCGCCATGGTTAGAAGGAACAACTTTTCCTGATAGCGACACACCCTCTAAATTGGACGATATGAAGAAGTTGTCTGTTATGATTAAAGGCACTACAAGGACATACCTTGCTTATCCAGTGAACTTATTAAGGCAGAGGTAAAATCCCGCACCACAGCTTTGCCAGCTCAGCTGGTCCATCACTGACAAACTGCCCCCCAGAACACCATGACATCATCCTAGGACACAAAGACATCACAAAGGGCTGCAGCCCCAGCCTAGCTCAAACTGCCTAAGCACATTTCAACATAGTCAATTGTAGATGTATGGCCACGACTCCTAAAGGTGCGTAATGGCTCTGTGCCATTACCTACAATATCCATAACATTATCTAAATAGCAATAATCTGTAAGTGCTACCAGCTCTAAACTTGTAACATCAGATCTATTGAAAAAATGAAAAGTCCTCATTTAGAAAACCATGTTGAGATTCCAACCATAACTTATACTCTTAATCACATACTTGATACGCTTAAAATAAAAATAATGAACATAAAAGCTTTAAAGAAAGTGATGGAAGAAAGATGCCATAAGGAAACAAAAATAAAACATGACAACAGTTAATTATATGTCCTGGAACGTAAACGGCCTGCGCGTGAGAGGGAGAAGAGAGCGTATTTTCCAATACCTAAGGGACTCTCAGACGCAGGTCATTGTGTTGCAGGAAACACATCTTCTTAAGTCAGAGGCAGTTAATGTAATGAAAAAACAAAGGTGGATAGATAAATTCTGTTCCACAGACCACAATGCAAATATAAGAGGAGTAATATTTATATTCAAAAAATCAGCAAAAGCGCAAATACAAGAGTATAAAGAAGATAATACAGGGAGGTGGCTAATAGTTAGAGTCTCTCTTGATGGACAAATGAGGACATTGATAGGCTATTATGGCCCTAACTCAGATGATCCATCACACTTGGAGCTGTAAGAGAGCAATTAATATCAGTACAGGAACCAATAATTTGGATGGGAGACTTTAATATTGTTTTAGATCTTAAATTAGACAAATCTACTAAATCTAGAATCTCTAGTTCTGTCAGATCTAGAAACACTCTTAAAAACATTATGACACACCTGGGTCTGGCGGATTTATGGAGAGAACGCGCCGGCAACAAACCCGGTGTGTCTTTGAGAAACAGCCGATTCAAACATAAATCTAGAATCGACTATGCTTTTTTTTAGTTATTGTCTAAATGATATAGTAGAGTTGATCGATTATATACCATCACACCTCTCAGATCACTCTGCAATAAAATTTGCTTTAAAATCTAGTAATCTGGCTAACCACCCGTCTTGGTCTTTTGATCGGACACTGCTGTTAGAGGATGAAGAAGTCAATTTTCTCTCAATTGAATCTTTAGTCTTCTTTGATATAAATAAAGACTCCGCAGGTCCAACAGCTGTCTGGGAAACCTTTAAAGCCTTTCTAAGGGGGCAGATCACTAACAGAGCCTCCTATAGGCGGAAAACATATATTCAGAAAATAAAAAACCTAGAACAGGAAATGAAACTTTTGGAACCTAAGATCGATCCGTCTCTAACAACATCTGATGATCATGAAAAAATGGCTGAATTGAAATCTCAATTAGAAATCACTTTACAGGAAAGAATAAATAAAAGATGGGAAGTGAGTAAATCCTCTCAATTTGAATTTGGAGAAGCTGCAGGGAAGGTACTAGCGTGGAAAATAAGAGCGGAAAAAAACCTCAATTACATCAGAGAAATTAAGATACCTGGAGAAGCAGAAACAAGATTCACTAGCTCAGAGATAGGGAGAGCCTTCTTTGATTTCTTTGAGGAGATTTATAAAGAGAATCTCCCTAACGATCAGCAAGCAAGGGATAGTTGGCTAGAAGCCATAAACCTCCCAGCTCTATCAATAAGCCAGAGCAACCTTTTGGAGGCTGAGATCACTGAAGACAAGGTCAAGAAAGCAATTCGCCGCTCTAAAAAAAGGAAAGGCGGCTGGTCCAGATGGACTACCTGGAGAAATCTATAGAACTCTTGAAGATATAGTAGCCCCAGTGCTCACGTCACTTTTCAACGGCATATTGATACAAGGGAAGCAGCCCCCAAAAACCTGGGGAGAAGCTACAATCGTGCTCATCCCGAAACCAGGGAAATCAACACTGGACTGTGGGTCATACAGACCAATATCATTACTTAATAACGACTATAAACTCTTCACAACTATAATATCTACAAGACTGGCTAGTGTCATTGGAAAAATCGTTCATCCTGACCCAAAAGGTTTTATCAAGGGCAGACAACTAGCGGAGCTTACATATGAAGCTGTGGGAGCTATAGATATTGCTACGGCTTTCTCTCTACCATTGGCCACATTAACCCTAGACGCAACTAAAGCGTTTGACAGGGTTAACTGGCTATATCTTAACGCTGTTTTGAAAAAATTCAACTTTGGGGAGAATTTTCGTAGGATAATTAAACAGCTATATAGTACTGCTTCTGCCAGGTTACTGGTTAATGGATCTCTAACCGACCCATTTGATATAACTAGAGGCACAAGTCAGGGCTGCCCGCTTTCCCCTCTCCTATTTAATCTATACATTGAACCGTTCGCTCAGCTTTTAAGGGACGAGGCTAATATTCCATCTTTTAGCTTTGGAGAGTGGGAAAGGCGGGTAGCAATGTACGCTGACGATATCATGATTTTTACATCAGACCCAGCTAGAGCATACCCAGTAGTCATCCATCGGGCAGAAGAATTTGGACGAATATCGGGATATGACATCAATTCCAGTAAAAGTGAGATAATGGTTTGGAACATACCCAATATCCAGCTGGGGGCAAAAATATCCACATCGATGCGCTATTTGGGAATTAGAATAACTCAAGAAGTGGCGAGAATTGGGCATATTAATTTGGAAAGGATACACACTGAGACCAAAAAACTTTTAAAATCTTGGTCACATCTTCCACTTTCTACTATAGGCAGGGTGAACCTGGTTACAATGTGTATCCTCCCAAAATTCACCTTTATTTTCAATTCTATTCCTACTGCCTTTGACTCAAAAATGATTGAAAATTCACAAAGAGAAATAAACTCCTTCATATGGAACTACAAAACCACAAGAATTGCGTGGAAAAAGCTAAGGAGAAGGAGAGAGAAAGGAGGCCTTGCACTGCCAGATCTATTGTATTATTCATGGGCATTCCAACTATCACACTCAAGAATGCTTTTAAAGATGCCATCTAATCTTGCAACTGACTCCATGTATAAGGCTATGCTAATCGGGGCTAATCTAACATCGGATAGTTTTATGTTTAAATTTGGATGTCAGAAATACTTCAAAAACATTAAATTAAAAATCGTACAATCATGGGCAAAAATCTGGTACAACATCAGAAAGAAACTGGGTCTCTCATATTATTCCAACTACGCCCCCATTTGGGATTCACCAGGATTGCCACTTTGTCTGAGGGATAGTCTTTCCACCATAATTGAACAAACAGGTATTATAAGATGGGGTCAACTACTCAAAGAAGGCAGCCTTATAACCTGGGATGAGTTATACGAACTGGTTGGTGTAGGGCTGTCAAGATTTAAATATATTCAACTAAATAGTTGGGTGAGATCTCAGATTCGTACTGATGCGAACCTAGGGAAAACAAGCTTAACAGAACAAAAGTTGGTGGAAAGAGCTATGGGGGAAAGGAGGTAACTACCTGGTATTGGCAGTTGTTGGAGGAAATTGATGGGGAATTTCAACTCCCAGACGATCTATGGAGAACGGCAATTGGTACCTCATGTGAGGAAAGATGGCAAAACTCTTTTTCTCTACTATACAAAACAGTAAAGCCTTCATGGCTAAGACGAAACCATCTATTCTCTATACATCGTGCATATATAACCCCACTAAAACTATCTAAATTATTACCAAATAAAAAATGCAACAAATGCAATTGGCCAGGGGCCTCTGACATACATATGTTTTTTGAATGTCCAGACATCCAAAAATTCTGGATCGATATGAAGGAAACTTTAAACTCTATCTTAAATACATCTTTAGAAATAACCCTTTCTCTCGTCATTTTTGGATTGGAAGATAACATCAAAGGATTGGCAAGGTCCTTTCTCTTCTACGCAATTTTGCTGGCGAGAAGACAAATTTGTATAAATTGGGTAGAGAAAACACCTCCATTACACTCTCGGTGGCTTTCCTCCTTATATGAAACATCTAAAATGGACCTTAAAAGAACAACTAGTAAGAGGCATATGGTTTTTTGGAACCTTTTAATTAACTGGAGATAAACCAGGGTTTTTTTTTTTTGGGGTTTTTTTTTCCCCGGGTCCAATGATTATGTCTCTTATACTCCTGGACCAGGGTCAGTCAAGTCGTGTTAAAGGTCCTACAGGTTGAAAGGTACCTAGATTGAGTAAAAAAACATCTATAATTCTTCTTATGGGACATCTCTACTACCAATATATCAAATCACGTCTACAAGCCGTGCAAGGTAGTTGGTATGCTCCTTATTGAAGAAAAGGCAAATGAGGACGAAAAAAAAAAAAAAGCGTCATCACGTTAATTAGGACATAGCAAGACAACAGGTTGGTTCTCTTTAATCACTTTCTGGAGCAAGTATGCGGGTGTGACTATTCTCCATTTTATCTTAAACCATCTGTCATGGGTTCAAGATTACTTGCTCCCCTTTCCCTGGTGTAATTGGGTTCAGGGGCCAGGGTAAAGACTACCTCAGTTGGGTTGTGATCGCCATGGTTAGAAGGAACAACTTTTCCTAATAGCGACACACCCTCTAAATTGGACGATATGAAGAAGTTGTCTGGTATGATTAAAGGCACCACAAGGACATACTTTGCTTATCCAGTGAACTTATTAAGGCAGAGGTAAAATCCTGCACCACAGCTTTGCCAGCACAGCTGGTCCATCACTGACAAACTGCCCCCCAGAACACCATGACATCATCCTAGGACACAAAGACATCACAAAGGGCTGCAGCCCCAGCCTAGCTCGAACTGCCTAAGCACATTTCAACATAGTCAATTGTAGATGTATGGCCACGACTCCTAAAGGTGCGTAATGGCTCTGTGCCATTACCTACAATATCCATAACATTATCTAATTTGCAATAATCTGAAAGACTGCCTAACTGCGACTTTTGGATGGATGCACAATAACCATCTTAAGTGCAACTCTGCGAAAACAGAGATCCTGCCCTTCGGGAAAAATAACATCTTTTCCCCTCGCACATGCTGGCCATCAGACGCAGAAGCCCCTCCCAATACCATCAGTGCCACACGCAACTTAGGTATAAAATTTGACGATATGCTGTCCTTTAAACAGCAATCCAAAGAAGTGGCCGGTTTCTGTTTCAACATAATCAAGGGCCTCAGAAAATTTTTTGATTACCTCCCACTGGCCGCCCGCCGTACGGTTGCAATCGCTCTCATAACATCGAGAATCGATTACTGCAACAGTTTGTACGCAGGAGCAGCTAAATCTACCCTGCACAAACTGCAAATGATTCAAAATGCGGCGGCCCGGCTTGTCTTAAGATGGCCTAGGAGATCATCCGCATCAGCTGCTCTGAATGCGTTGCACAGGCTCCCCATCCAAAATACAGAGGCTTTCATAAATGCGGACCCAAATATCTGTCAACCAAATTTCAGATACCTCCCAAATAGGGAACTTAGATCAGCTACTGCTAATCTAATGACCATACCCAAGTTTCGACTGACCACCAAGGGTGGCAAATCCCCAGCAGTCCTAGGCGCCAAGGCCTGGAATGCCCTTCCAGCTAAACTTAGAGCATCACCATCAGAAAAAATCTATAAAAAACTTCTAAAAACATGGATTTACGGATTATCTGATGCAAAATGTAAGACTCTAATCTAAGGACATCTAAAGCTCAGCTACCATCCCCAAATATTTCATCTTTGCAGTGAAATCAGCAGCGCCAAGATGCTCCATGGAGTGTATGTGCGCTATACAAAAACCAAAAAACATCAATAATCTGTAAGTGCTACCAGCTCTAAACTTGTAACATCAGATCTATTCTTTTCATAGGTGATAGTGTTAGAAACAGCGTTACTAGAGAAACATAAGGTTTGATAGTTTCAACATTGCATTAAAGTCCCCGCCTAGGCAAAGATGACCTGCTATCTCCAAAAGCACGTTGTAAAGAAGATATTATTCAAACAGGATTGGCAATTTAGTATTGGGTACATTGGTAAAATTGTAAAAATTGATTAAATATATTTTTGGACCTCTTTTGTACCTCACTGCCTGGAAATTACTGTCAACATGTACTTATGCCATCACAGATCCTCCGGTTTTAATGTTCACACAAGAAATAAGTTTATTTCTGGTGTCTCCCCACCTTTGAATTAAGAGTGAAGTAGAGTCTGATCGATTTCCCACTCTGCACCTGTTGGTGTGTTGTGCTGAGCAGATCTGCAAAGTAGTTTTCCATCCCAGGTGGGTATTCTTCTGGGAGGTGTATTTTGTGGTAAATTGCCCAGTGCCAGAATCTCTCTAAGAGGAGAGAGAGAGCTGTGAGGAATGTGCGTCCCCACCCTGTTTTTTATTTTGTTGTACAAGTGAATGCGAAAAGTTTTGAGGGCTAGCTGAACTGCTAGAAATGACAGATGGTTAATATGCAGTTGTGTTTGAGCTACTATCCATACATGACAAACTGTGAAAGCTTTTCATGTGTGCCCCCCCATCCCTGAAGAGATGAGCCTATAGTAATGGTGATTTATGGAATTGGTGCATTAAAGGGCTGGCCATACATCAAGTTGTTGGTGTTCCACCAATGCAGAGAGCGACGAGTTGCTGGCCACACCAACACACAATCTTGTAGACCCCATGTGTTTGAGACCATTGACATTGCAGAGTACGTTGAAGGGAATACATATGTTGACGAGCGTGTGGTACTATGCCTATGCATGAGGTCATCATTCCTAATAGATCTATCACATTTTTTACTGTGATGTGAGCTTGTGGCTGAAATAGAGGTAATGTTTGGATGAACTGTGTGTCTCTTTCTGCACTGGAACATGCCTTGGCTATGATTGATTTGAGTGTTGCACCTAGAAAAGGCTGAATTTGGAGGGGTTGCAAGCGAGACTTTTGTATATTTAGTGTAAACCCCAGTTTGTGTAGAAAGTTTATTTCAGGTCAAGTATGTTGAAGGCACTGATAGTGTATTGGAATTTTGATAAGCCAATCGTCTAGATATGAGAAAACATGTATTTGCTCCCCTCTGAGATGAGCGGCACTACTGCAAGTAATTTTGTGAAAACCCTTGGAGCTGTTGTGACTCCGAATGGTAGCTCTTTGAATTGATAATGTGGTCCGTTTAGTTGAAAGCAAAGGTAACGTCGAGGATATAAAAAATATGCAACCTTGAGGTCTAATGCTGTCATGAAACCTCCTTTCTGTAACAGTGGTATTACTTCTTGTAGTGTAACCTTGTGAAAGTGTTCTGAGAAAATGTACCTGTTTAGTGGCCTTATGTCTAGAATAGATCTCAAAGTTTTATCCTTTTTGGGGATGATAAAATTAATGGAGAATACTCTGTGTCCCTGATGTTGTAATGGTACTATTTCTATTGCTTCTTTTTAAATCGAGAGAAAGAACCTCTTCATGTAAGAGTTTAAGATGTTCTTTAGGCATTTTTTGTGGTTTGGGTGGAATTGTGTGTGGTGTTTAAGTTCTAAACCATATGCATCTTTGTTTATGGATAACACCCATTGGTATTTAGTGATTTGTTGGCAAAGTTGATAAAAAAAAGTTTTAACCTTCCTCCTCACTGGTGTTTTACGAAGTGGGGGGAGGTGTAGGTTATCACTGTTTTGGAGGGGTAGGGGTGCTAGCAAAGTTTGCAATGCCTTTACCTTTGTTTCTATAAGTTGTTTCGTAGACCGTTCCCCTATTAGATTGGCTTTGATAGGAACGCTGTTGTTTGTTGGTTTTATGAGTTAAAGTTTGTACCTCTGTATTGACCCCTACAAAGAATACCCGGTACTGATATGTTTGTAGGGCCCCCAGTGCTTTAGCTATTTGTGTCTTTCTTAAGTTTTCCCAAATTTTATCTACTTGTGTGACAAATAAATTCTGTCCATCAAAAGGTAAATTAAGCAGAGTTTGCTGTATTTACGGCTTAAACCCAGATACTCTGATCCATGCATTTCTTCTGAATATACTAGTATTAACTTCCCGTACACTGGTGTCTGCAAAATCTAATGTGCATTTTATAGTGGCACTGGGTGTTGCTTTGCCTTCTTCCACTAACTATGTTGTACGTTTTTGGTATTGGCTAGGTAGATATTGCAATAGTTCCTGCATTTCATCCCATGTCGCCCGATTATATCAGGAGAATAGCCCAACAGAATTAGTGATATGCATATGGTTTGTAGCTTGTGAAACCGCCCTTTTACCTGCAGCATAGTATTTTCTACTCACCTTACCCTTAGGAGGTGCATCTTCTGTGCCTTGAGAATTGGCTCTTTTTATGGTAGTGTGGACCACCAGTGAATCTGGTTTAACCTGTCCCTTAATATGCGGAGCGTTCAGGGACATTAGCTTAAATTCCTTTCTGAACCTGCAGTGTGATTACCCTAATTTTAACAGGTTGTTTAAATATCTCCTGTGTGGATGCTAATATACCTGTAAGCATAGGTAGTGTTTGCATTACTGTGTGTGGCCTATTAAGTGTTTCAACCAAGAGATCTTCCTGTGTAGTAGTGTGTAAATTGACTTTATGATATGTAGCAGCCCTAGTAATAATATCATGATAAGCCGATGTGTCATCTCGTGACGAGGGCTTGGATGGATAAATACTTGGATCAGTATCATCCAATGGATCAGCGTCATGAATATCCTATGGATCAGGGGATGCATTGAGATCACCCTGTGGATCTATACATTAAGGAATATTATCCTCCTGATTTTGATGTTCACTGTGAGGTGACTGATTTGGTGATTGATCTGGTGAAGGCATTGGCTTCTCTGAAGGGAAGTGTTCTGGAGAGTGCACTTTTCCCCGTAGTTTTATATAGCTCAAACTTGACCCGAAGGTATCAGAGTGCTTTACATGAGCACCAGTTATGTTACACGACACATTCATTTTTGTTAGGCGCGGGGAGCTGAAGTGGTTTGCCCAGAATCACAGGATTTTGAGCGTCATTGCGGAGAATCAAACCCGGTTCCCTAGATTTGAGATCGATGCCCTAGACCGTTCTGCTACATCCTCTCTACACTGGTTTAGTTGTTGAAGGTATAAAAGAAATTGGAATAGGAGGTGAGGGTATAGGAAGAAAGGGAGGTGTAGAAAAATAAATAGGTCTTGTGCCTCTGTTTCTTTTGTTGATGGGTTTGTTGAGGTCCAGCAATGTCCTTCTCAAAGATTTCTTCCTCTTCTGTAGTGTTAGAGAAGCAGGTGGTAGTGTTTTGTGCCAAATGTCCCAGTATGAGAGTTTATAAATAACGTATTTTGTCGTTTATCTAGCATGTACTGCAAGCGTTCACGTATGGGTTCTACTTGTTTTTTTCTGTGGCCCTGTGGTAGCTTTTGTCGATTTTGACCCTCCTTTGTTGTTTTCTTCGTCTTTGTTTGTGGTGCTGACTGCTGGTGTGTAGTTTTGGACACCAAAGTTTTGGGGATGAACTATGTCTCAGCTCAGAGATGGTTTTAGGTTCCGATGTGCATTTCTTCAGCTCTAAGATCTTTTTTCAGATCCGAGGTAGGCTTCTTTGTCTCAGAGTCCTTATTTTACTTCGGTTGCAAAGGTTGTTTCGGTGTCTGCGCCAACATAAGTTTTAATGCTTTGAATTTTCAACGCTTGTCAAAGGCTTTCCAGGCGTAGTGGACTTTTGTTTGCGTGCCTGTTGATGGAGCGCTGTATGGCCCGAAGGCAGTGGGGCTCCCAGTGTGGTTGGTTTGGTAGGATTTTGTGCGGCTTGCACCGAGGTACACACTTGACCATGTACGAAGTCTGGCTCCATGTCTGGACTTCTTCCACTGCTAGCCAGCAGTATCTGTACGTCTGTACGTCTGTGCTTCTGATTCTTCCTGTTCTTGACTGTCATCTGGCGACTGATCCCGGAAGATATCCGGAGTATCGTCTGTGCTCCACTACATGGTTGTGTGGGCCCAATGAGACACTCTTCCTTGCCGAAGCGTTTTTTGGATGCTAAGCACTCCTCACAGGATATTTCTTCGTGTTCCGGAGATACACTTAGGTTACATTCTTTATGTAAATCCTGTTCGAAATATTCAGCGTGGCTAACAATCTGAAGAGCATATTTTCCATCCTATCTAGAAGTAGTCATTTAGAATGGAGACAAAGAAGTTAAAGAACGGTGAGCACGAGCGGGCGCCGTGAGTATAGAGATATCCCCAGTTCTTGTCTTCCAGATCTAAGATTTATCGGCTCGGAGAGAATATGGAAGACCTAATAACGCCTCGCTGTAGCCTGAAGCTTCGGTACTGGAGTTGCTATAACGATGACCGAACCCGATAGCGGAAAAAACAAGCATTTACAATGCAATGGTCTCGGCATTATTAAAGGTAGAGCTTTTGGCATTGCTCATGACATTTTTTTCCTTTTTTTTTTTTTAGAAACATAAATAAATGGTATTGTCATTTACAATGGCAATAAGTGAGCATTAGAGAGTGTCCGGGAATACTCTCTACTACTGTCTAATGCTCACCTATTGCCATTGTAAATGACAATACCATTTATTTATGTTTTAAAAGAAAATGAAAAAAAATGTCATGAGCAATGCCAATAGCTTTACCTTTAATAATGCCGAGATCATTGCATTGTAAATGCTTGTTTATATATGTCATGTCAGGATCATTATTCTTATGATTGCCAAATCAAAAGATCAATATCTTGAAAAATGTTTAATCAATAACAAATAATGCTGTTTGTTGAACATGATAAACAACGATGTGATGTCCAGAAGTGACATGCAGGCCAAATATACATGTTTCTCAGGGCAATATTAAAACTATGAAGTGAATAAACTGCAGAAATGTGAGCCAAAAGATCTCCAAAATTGTGAAAAAAATAAAAAAATTGAGAAATGAGAAAAAAGAAAAAACAAGAATAGGTGACCATGTTGAAGTCAACAGTGCCTCAACTTTCTCATGTGGTTAAAGTAGGAACATATCTACTTGCACAGTTTACACGTTAATGAACATATCGACAAATCCTGCGAACACTTGTGCTTACAGCATAAACAACATACATCAGGTATTCTCCATATTTGATACTTGTTTTAGGGGTGGAGCAAACCGATTGTGGTATCTCCCACTAGATTTGTCCCCCGGCAGCTCTGCGTGTAATGGAGCTGCTCGCGGTGACATCACATGGAATGTCACCGCGACCAGCGTTCCAAGGCGAGCGCCGGGAGACAATTGAGAGAGCTGCGGAAGCAGAGGCTGTGGCTGAGGTCGCAGAGATAACCTAACTTCAATAAACATGTTTGGTTGATCATCTGTGGCGTCCTCGTCTTTCCTGGGCCGTCACTACACTGGCGACGAGGGAAACTCACACGCGACCTAAACACGCCCGAGGAAAGAAAAAGAAAAGAAAAGCTGACTGAAGAATCCTCTTTGCGTTGAAGCTGACAGCGCAACTAAGGAGCCGTCTCTTCGGGGAGGAAAAAAAGGAATCGGAGAGAAGGAGCAACTGCTGGTCTCTAACCAAGCAATGAAGAGCAAGTAGGTACTTTTGTCAGCGAGTGAAAGCGCAGAGTTGAGGAATTATAGTGAAAGTGCCTGACCGTTTGGAGCCATGGGCGCGAACTCGCCATGAACTGGAAATAATTAATAGCGCATAGTAAAGAGATGTGACACAAGGAGGCAGCAGTCTAGCGAGTAGCCGAGTAGTCATTCAGCGCATGTTGGTGTGAGACTGTTGCGCTTAGCACTCCCCATCCTGTGACTTTGCTATTCAAGGGTGAAACCGGGGAATGGAATTTGAGGCACAAGCTGTTCAAAAGTAAAGCAGCGAGGCGCGTGTAATTCAGGCTGCCTTTTCTGTCACCTCAGAGAGCGGAATATTATCGCTGATCGGACGGCGTCTGATCGGGTTTCCCGTGCTGGCAGAAGAAACGTCACTTTTGAAGTAATCGTCAGCGCAGATAAGGAATTAACATTTAAAAGGAAGTATTTGGTCAACAGAAACGCAGCGCGAGCGCCTCACGAATTGGAAGCAGCTTATCTGGTATGTCTGGCATCCGAGTGAGGAGGGTGGTGACACTAATGGGCCTGCTGACAAGAAGTCAATTGTTGGCTCACAGCAGGTAGCTGAGCGTGTTGGTAACGTGTGCCTGTACGAGAGATTTCCTAAGCTCCCACCTCTTTCAGCTGTTGCAAAGAACAAAGTGGTAACCAGAGGGTAACTAAAAAAAAAAAAAAAAGGCACAACCATCTAGAAGGAACGCAGCGAGGCTGTCACCACAGGGAGCATTTCTGTATGAACCTTGTCAGCATTCCTCTGCCATAGTAACTGGAGCGTGATGCATGCACCGTCATAAAGGAAATGTACTGTGCCGGTGTTTAGGGTTATATTAACCGTATCTTGCCAGGAAGTGTGTGACGGGTAACACATTGAGGGGCGAGTGTAGTAGGAAGTTTCCTTGTCCCCACAGATATGTTTTAAGTGGAACTTTTCTGGCGGATAGGAGAAAAGAACACGGGGAAGCGCACACTGTGAATGAAATAACGACATTTTTGAAAGGTGGAGGCCACGCGCTATTGGAGTCAGAATTCTCCTGCAGTGAACTTTTAACAGGTTACAGTCTGATCAAGGGTGTGTGGGCCGTGGTGGCCATCAGAAGTACTCCCTCTGCAGGCTGCAATCGTACTGCGCTGCTCATGTATTGAGGAATGTACCTTTAACACAGTAACTTGGAAACCCAAGCAACTGGGGCTCACAAACCAACTGGTCTTTTATGGAGTTTCTTTCAAACTAATGCATGTAGAAGTATTGTACACTAATGTAGCATATGCATGTTTGCCCATTTTTGGCGCAAGAAATTAGTACTCTGCCCTGCGGTTATATTGGTTACAGCTGAACACTATCATTCTCATCCAGGTTGTAGCTCTGCAAATATCGCTCTGTAAGAAATAACAATGCAAAGTGTGACCCCTCCACCCTTCTTTTTGACCAACCCAGGGGATCCCACTATCCAATGGAAAAAATGGAAAAAAGTGTTTTTGAATTACGC
Organism: Lissotriton vulgaris; assembly: GCF_964263255.1. NCBI lineage: Eukaryota > Metazoa > Chordata > Amphibia > Caudata > Salamandridae > Lissotriton > Lissotriton vulgaris. The sequence goes on from NC_141695.1 coordinate 290,980,179, forward strand.
AACTGTATGTGGGCCTAACCTGGGATTAGAAAGGAAGGTAGCATTGTTAGCATATTACCTAGGTGCGGAAGGAGAGGAGGTTTTGTATCATCTTACAGACTTAGGGACACAGGAAGCAAGGGGTCTAAATGAGTTTGAAGTCAGTCTAAAGAAGTTGGATTTGCATTATCTCCCTAAGACAAGCACTATTATGGAGAAGTACCACTTTGGTAAAAGAGCACAGAAGGAGGGAGAATCTATTGAAGATTTCGTTTCTGAGTTGAGGAAGTTAGCAGCTACTGGCAAGTTCGGGGGGGCAAATGAGGAAAGAATTAGAGATCAGTTTGTATTAGCTTGCAGGATGGAGCGTGTGCGCGAAGAGTTATGGCTTAAGGATGACCCACCGTTGAGGGAGTTACTGATCATAGCCAAACAGGTGGAGCACAGGTTATAATGTGTAAAAGAGATAAAGCAAGACACTGGGGAAAAGAAGAGCGATGACAAGACAAGTGTTAATGAAGTGGTGACCGAATGTGAGGCAGTGTCTGTGATCAAAGGCAAGAAGGTGGTGGGCAGAGAGCAGAAGGAGGGCAAACTGGGGGGGATCATTCAAGGGCACCTGCTATAGGTGTGGCAAACAGGGACATCTAGCCAACGACAAAGAGTGCCCCGCCCTCAGATTTACTTGTAACAAGTGTGGCAAGAAAGGTCATTTCAAGCAATACTGCAAGAGTGGGCAAGGGGTCAGTAGCAAGAGTAGAGACAGGACGAATGTGGTGTGCGACGAATTTGTGGTGCAAGTCAAAGAGTTGCAGGTCAAAAATGACACCAGGTGCTGTGAAGTAGTGGTGCAGGTTGAGGAAGGACAGGTCAACAGCCCAAAAGACACCATAAAGGTAGGCGGAATTGGACTAGAAGCATTGTTCGATTCCTGTTCTAGGATAACTATTATCAACGCAAAAGAGTTCTCTTGGGTGTCCAAAGGGAAAATAATTTTGAGAAAAATGGATTTGAGACCTGAGGGGTATGCTGGTCGCCCTATCTCCATGAAAGGCTACTTCTTAGGGAAGATTGAATACAGTAACAGGACTACCGTGTCCAAAGTCTATGTGTCCACAGTAGGTGACAACATCTTGGGGTGGCAAGCTCAGAAGGAGTTAGGGGTCTATCTTAATCCCAACAGTAATCCCCAGGTCCTGATACAGGAAATACATGAACACAAGACAGACTTTGTGTCGTAGTTCAAAGGAGTGTTCAGAGAAGAACTAGGATGTTTAAAAAATTACTGCCACAAGATAAAATTGAGACAGAACGCTAAGCCAGTTATGGCTAAAGTCAGGAAACTCCCCATTGCCATCCAAGAAGAGGTGAAATCCGAATTAGAGAAATTAAGCAAGGCAGGAGTCATCGAACCGGTGGAAGCGACGGAATGGTTGGCACCCATCGTGGCCGCAAAGAAGAAGGATGGGTCGGTCCGGCTCTGCATCGACCTAAGGGCATTGAACAAGGAGGTTGTGGTCGACCATTACCCTCTACCGAACATCACCCAAATGATGAGCATGCTGGAGGGAGCTAAGGTGTTCTCCACTCTCGATCTCACCTCAGCCTACTTCCAGATAAAACTACACGAAGAGTCACAGGAACTCACGGCATTTGTGACACCGATGGGCGCGTACAAATTCAAAAGGATGCCTTTCGGGCTGGTCTCGGCAGCCGCCGTTTTCCGGAGAATCATGGGCAACATCTTGAAAGGCATCCCAGGCGTCATGTGCTACCAGGATGACGTGCTTACATTTGCTAAGAACCATAAAGAGCATAATGAGAGACAGATGCGTACTAGGAAGGTTCCAGTCGCAAGGACTTACTGTGAAAAAAGATAAGTGCGTGTTTGGATGTGCAGAGCTAGATTTCCTGGGGTACAAGGTGACTACAGAAGGTATACGCCCCAAGGCCGAACGGCAGAACACCATCGTAAACTTGGCACCACCCACGAGCAACGACGAAATAAAGTCGTTCATGGGGATGTTGGAGTTCTACGGGAAATTCATAAGGAACCTGGCAGGAAGGACCTATGCCATCAGGCTGCTGTTGAAGAAAGAAACTGTATTCAACTGGAGTCAGGATCTATTCCGCGAAACTAGGACGCTATCCGTCACGGCCGAATACACGGCAATCCCGCCGCCGGACCTGTTGCTGCCCTGCTGTTAACCACAGAAAGGGCGCTCCCCTCTACTATCTTCAAAGAGCCTTGCCGATTCATTCGGACAGGGAGATCTTTTAATCAAAAACCACCTCATATCCTAGGTGTTTTACAAACTTCTGCACATGCGGGAATAATTCCTGTTATACCTCAAAGAGCCTTGCCGATTCATTCGGGCAGGGAGATCTTTTAATCAAAAACCACCTCATATCTTAGGTGTTTTACAAAATTCTGAACATGCGGGAATAATTCCTGTTATACTACAAGGAAGATCCTCTTCTTTGTTCAAACATATCCTCAATTTTAAAGAGCTCTGCCGAAAAATTTCGGTCAGGGAGATCTTTTAATTAACTCGACAATTGGAGCATACTAGAACTTAGAAACATATCCTTAATACCTATCCGGCAGGCGGGAGTAAAAGACTCTGGTCAACTCATACAAGCATCAAGAACAGATCAACTAGTCAGAAAATATCTAAAACATCAGCTGTACGTCTTATTGACCATTGATGTAAAATCTGAAAATTACCTAGCTTTGTGTGGCTACTCCAGAAGAAGGCGCTGGTTCGCCGAAACGCGCGTAGAGATCCTATCGGCCACTTTCTGTGTTCTCTTTTTTAATTCAATTTTCGTGTATTTTGTTACCAGTATATAAACTTGTTTAATTTTCACTTGTGTGATATTAAAATTTTTATTCATGCCCATTGTCAATTGTATTATATGTTATGCTTTTTTTAAAATATAACTTGAGAATAAAACAACATATATTTTTTTAACCTTTTGTAGCCATTTGTCTTTGAATACATTGTATAGGTTGCCTAGGTTGTTTTTTGTCAATTGGTTCTTTTTCCCTGGCCTAGGAACTTTTCTGTATCCGAATCCTCAGGGGGTCCTTGTTAAATACTCACGACTGGAGTCAGGAGTGCCAGAGAGAATTCGAAGATGTAAGGAGGGCACTTGCAGAGGCCCCCGGCTTAAAGTCATACATGCCCAACCGAGCGACGCTAGTCACCACCGATGCTAGTGCCAAGGGGCTGGGAGCAGTCCTCACTCAAGTAGGCAAAGACGGAGAAGAAACCATAGCGTTCGCCTCAAGGTCACTCCAGAAGTCCGAGAACAACTACTCGGTAATCGAAAAAGAAGCACTAGCAGTATCCTGGGCGGTGGGGAAGTTCAGAGACTTCCTGTGGGGAACTCAGTTCACTCTTCGCACTGACCACAAGCCGTTAGTGGAGGTATTCAGCAAGAAAGGCCTGGATGCCATCTCCAGCAGGATAAGGCGGTGGGTGGTCAGTCTCCAAGAATACACCTTCGGCGTCGAGTACGTCCCGGGAACTCGAAATCTTACAGCAGACTGCCTGTCGTGACTCGTCAGTGAAAATGAGGCGAGGGAGAAGCAAAAGAAGACAGATGAAGAAGAGGATGAACTTCAGATGGAGAATGTCTGTACCATCCAGAGGGCGTTGGGTGAGGAAACATGGAAAAAGGCATTAGAGGAAGACGGGATCCTGGAGGAGCTATGCAAGAGAATAAAAAGACAGGTGGAAGAACGAAGATAAACGGGAAGAAAACCTGCGGCCATACTGGGCTGTCAAAGATGAGTTGTCCATAACGGACGAATGCCTGTTCAGGGGGACGAGACTGGTGCCACCGGCATCGGTGAGAGACAACTTGGTCGAAATAGCTCACGAAGGGCATCTAGGCATCACCAAGACTAAACAAAGACTCAGAGAGAGCTATTGGTGGCCTAACATGGACCTTGCCACTGAAAGGAAAATCAGGGACTGCATTCCCTGCAGCAACAGTGACAAAGTCCTGAAGCAACTGACGCCCCCAATGGTATGCAGGCCGCCACCGTCAGGACCCTGGGAAGAGTTGGTGCTAGACATTGTGGGCCCATTGTCTGGAGAACTGCGAACGCCTTACATCCTGGTGCTCATGGATTTGTATTCTAGGTGGCCAGAGATGAAGTTTGTAAATGAAGTCACGACCAGGACAGTTGTCGGGTTCCTGGAAGAGGTGTTTATCAGGGAAGGACTACCCAGCAACATCCTTACGGATAATGGGGTGCAGCTGTGTTCAAAAGTAATGGAAGATTTCCTTGCGGAGAGGGGCATCAAACACAAGCGGTGTGCCTTATACCACCCCGAAACCAATGGCATGGTTGAGCGGTTTAACAAAACCCTCAAGGAGAGCATTCAGCTAGCCAAAGCCAGTGGTATAAGCTGGAAAGAAGAGGCGTGGAGGCGGCTAGAAGCTTACAGGTTCACACCGCACCAGACGATGGGCGTCACCCCGTTCGAGCTGCTCCGTGCAAGGATACCCAACACCAAGCTATCCCCAAGGTGGATGGAATGGCACAAGGGATGGTCAGACCACACCAAAGGAACGGAAAGCTTGAAGAAACAAGAGGAAGCCATGAGAAAAAGAAAGGAAAGATATGACCGGCTCAAGGCCACACGGCAGACCGAATTCAAAGTAGGGGATAGCATCAAGATCAGAACCCCCACCGGAAGAGCAAGTTGGTCAGGGTACAGTGGTCCTACAAAAATCACAAAACTGGGGGGGCGTGGCTAGCAGCCAACGATGGCGGCCGCAGCTTAGGGAGGCTCCCGGGTAGAGGCGGCTTTCCGCAACAATCCGTGCAATTATCCTGATCTACACCGGCTGCAAGGGGTGGACCGGACCCGGAGTCCGTGCAGCGAGCGGTTACAGAACTTTTGGGCGCGGCGGCGGACCGAATAAGCACAATCCCGCTGGCCGGAGACGGAGGAGGAGCCGGGCCTACCCTCGACCGCGAGGCCGCGGAGTCACAGTTCACGCAGAACCGGCCGGAAGCCACCTGAAGCCGGGGGCGAGGGACAGGAAGTGTCGGCTCGTCAACTGCATCATTCCGAAGAACCACGGAACTCCCCTCAGTGACCCGAGCTCACGAGTGCACCTTGCCATCGCCTGTTGACACCCCCCGGGCATGTAAAATCCTGTTGGAGGCGCAGAAGGCGCCGCGCACGTTGGACTCAACGCCGCCATTACCCGGCGAAGGCGACCGGGAGAGCCGCTAGGCCGCTTCAACAATAGCTGCGACATGTCGCACAGGGGCCCCAAGACACATCAACCCAGGCCAAGTTGGACAAATTTGCATACAAGAGGCACTCACCCCCCCAGGAACAGCGCAAAACCGTCGGAAAAGTGGCGGACACCGAGGTGGCGAGAAAGGCCACGCTGGATGATGTCCTGGCGGCGTTGGCGCAGGTACAAGAGACTGTGGGGGCCACGGCGACTGAAGTCACCTTAATCAGGGCGGATCTCCAAAAAAATGAATGAGAGGGTCAAACAGGTCGAAGTGGTCACTAAATCACTGGTTGAGGATGTGTCTGAACTGCAGACGGCAGTGGAACGATTACAAACTGATAATAAACTGCTCAGGGACAAACTGGACGACCAGGAAGGTCGCTCACGGCGCAACAATGTCCGCATTATAGGTGTGCCGGAATCGGAAGACACTGGGGCTTTGGACCTATAGGTGGAGGATTTGGTGAAAAATCGGCTCCAACACAAAGGACTCTCCAATTTCTTCTCGGTAGAAAGGGCCCACCGCGTTCCGGGGGGAAAACCCAGGACGGGATGCGCACCACGACCGATACTGGCTAGACTGTTCAATTTCCGAGATCGGGACGCCATTTTGCAGGCCGCAAGAGTGGCGCCGGCCATCCAAATTCAAAACTCGAAAATTGCCTTCTTCCCGGACTATACGGCGGAGGTGTCTAGGAAGAGGAGAACATTCCTGGAAGTCAAAAAGACCTTGAGAGAGAAAGAACTGCCGTACTCAATGGTATTCCCGGCTAAGCTACGGGTGGTAGCGGACAAAAAAGTGTGGTTTTTCGATTCCCCGGACACGGCCCGGGACTGGCTGGAGGGCTGGCACACCGTTGGACGACAGCGCAGGACACATAGGCCGGATCAAGATCGCAGAGGAGGCAGCAGGAATGGCTCGCAAACATCTGGTCGAGTGGAGGGTGCGGAACGCTCGCCCTCCCATGGATTTGAAGGGGGAGGCGGAGATGAGTGATTCCGTCTACAAACTCTACAACACACACGATCGCCGATCGCCGAACTGACTTGTTGTTTTCATTGCTGCACGTAGACTCTGGCATGGCAACCCCGAAAGCCTACAGGGGAGCCGTCAACCCGGGGAGACGCTCTCCCCCCTATACGCAAGTACTCTGGTTTTGGGATGGGTAAAGCACTCTGCTCAGTTGGGGTGGCGGGCAGTTGGAAGTCCGTTAAGCAGGGGGGCAGGGAGGGGGGTTTGTTTTGAAATGTTCATGTTGGGAATGTACGCAAATGGTCAAGGACGATGTTTCAATTCTTATGGGAATCAAGGCACATTGCTGGGGACGGACAGTGATATTATGCCCCCATGATGCCTCTGAACTCCTCGCTGCGCGACGACGCAGCCGATAGACCGGTTGCATCCCTTGGGCAATACAACATGTACCTCATAATCCCCAATGGCTAACAATTCAGTACCGACAGGGGGGGTAACTCCCTCCGACGCACAATGCCCACCTCTGACCTTGATGTCATGGAATGTGAGAGGTTTGGGGGACAAGGTTAAGCGGGGGTTGATACTGACTGCTATTAAGCGACTGCGACCTACTGTGGCCCTGCTACAAGAGACACACCTGATAGGGGGGGCTACAAAGGCCTTGGATAGACGTGGTTACAAAATGTGGGCCCACTCTGAATTCACGTCCGGCTCCAGGGGGTCCGGCATTTTAGTACAGAGGAACTCACGATTCATGCCCCTATCGTCTAAAACTGCCGACCAGGGCTGCTTTGCGGCCGTGCAGGGACAGTGGGAGGGGAAACTCTTTAACTTAGTGTCAGTGTATATTCCACCGGCATTGCATTCGGTCCACCTCCCAAGACTAGGGGACTTCCTCCTAACTCTCCCCGAGGGTGAGATCATTCTAGGGGGGGACTTCAACGCTGTCATGGACACACAACTAGATAAACATCCCACACCGACCCCGACAGGGGGAGACACGTATTTTCGGCGATTTACAACAGCCATGGGCCTGACGGACATCTGGAGGCACTTGCACCCGGGCATGAAACAATACACCTTTCACTCCGCAGTGCATGGCAGCCTATCCCGCATTGATTACTTCTCGTCACTGGGGGATGGCCTCTGTCATGTAGATACCCTGGTAATTCACCCTCGAGGTATTTCAGACCATTCACCGCTCACACTGACACTTTCCCTACAGACGAGAGCGCGTAAACGCATTTACCCCATACACGCATCCTACTTTAAGGTTCCACAGGTTCGCAAAGCTCTCAAACTCACCACGAAACAATACTTCCTTGAGAATACACACTCAGTGCGCTCCCCAGCAACACTTTGGGAAGCCTATAAAACGGTTCTACGGGGCCAAACCATTAACACCATAACCGGGCACAAGAGGCAGCAGTCACAGGAGCTGGCCGATCTGGAGGTGACATTGCAGGAACGAACCGTGGCTCACGAGCTGCACCCCTCCCCCTCCACCCTGCACGCACTCACTCTCCAACAGCAACTGTATAATGATCACCTGCGTTTGGTAGTTAGAGGACACATAGCCGACACTCAGAATAGGATTTATGAAGTGGGGGACAAAGCAGGGAAAATGCTGGCGTGGCTTGATAAACGTGAGGGCAACTCCAGGGGGATCCAGCGTCTGAAAGATGAGCATGGCGTGCCACACTCTGATCCTAGGCGTATAACAGAACTACTTGCGGCCCATCTTGAACAAGTGTATACCCCGGTACGAAAGATTACACCTGAATGTGCCAGGGCACTCTTAGCGCCGATTGAGGTCCAAACATTATCGCTAGAGGCGTCGAGTGCGTTGGAGGCAGACATCACTGCCGATGAAATCCAACTGGCCATTAAAGCTCTGAACCCGGGCAAGGCAATGGGGCCGAATGGAATACCCATAGAATGGTACCAGGCGATGCCGGAGACCCTCAGCACACACTTGTTGGGGATGTTCAAGGAATGTTTAGAGAGGGGTTCCCTTCCGCTGGACCAGCGAGTGGCAACTATCGTAACTATCCCCAAGCCAGGTAAACCGCCGGAGGACTGTTCCTCTTATCGCCCCATTTCCTTATTGAACGCTGAAGTGAAAATTCTGGCCAAACTCCTGGCGCATAGGATCCTGCCCCATCTGTCATCGATTATACATCCGGATCAGTCCGGATTTATGCCGCATAGGAACACAGCGTTGAACTTGAGGCGACTGCACGGTATACTAGCTAGAACAGACACCATCACCTCCCCGGCAGTAATTTTAGCACTTGACGGCATTTGACCTGGTGGAGTGGGAGTACCTTTTCGAAACGCTGACGCGTATGGGGTTCGGTCCTCGTTTTCTGGCGTGGGTAAAACTGCTATACACAGACCCAGTGGCTCACGTGGTGGCTAATGGCCACATTTCACGCACATTCCCGCTAGGAAGAGGCACGCGACAGGGGTGCCAACTGTCGCCCCTGCTGTTTGCCATCTCACTGGAACCTCTTGCGACTCTCATACGAAGCTCTCCCCTCCTCAAAGGTATAACATGGACCGGGGGTTGGGAAGATCGACTGTCCCTATACGCAGACGATATGTTGCTTTATCTAACTGACCCCGAAGAAGGTGTACCGGCTTTATTGCGCATTTGCGACACGTACGGCAGGATCTCCGGCTACACGCTAAACTGGTCCAAATCAGAGTTATATGTCTTGCAAGGCCCGGCTCCGAACCTCGACAGCACGTGCCCGCTGAAGCTGGCGGGATCATCATCATTTAAATACCTAGGCATGCATATCACTAAGGACCCGGCAGAATTCATAGATAAAAATCTGAAACCACACTTGGAAAGGCTTAAACAGGATGTTGGGTTCTGGTCAGGCCTGCCATTGACACTCCTAGGTAGGGCGGCGCTCTACAAGATGATGGCGTTGCCACGCTTTTTGTACGTCCTCGAAAATTCGCCCTATCCTGTGCCCCCTAAGTTTTTCCAGAAAGTTGCGGCTTTGGTTTCCAACCTACTATGCGGTAACCTCCCGGCACGCGTGGCACAATCCAAGCTACACAGAGACTGGTATAGCGGGGGCATCGCGCTACCAAATCTGAAACTGTACTATTGGGCTGCACACCTTAAGCCAATTAATCAATGGATCCACGCATCGCATACCGAGCCGGCATTTCAATCGGACAGGGTGCAGTTGGGCACAAATAGTCTGTTGGGTCCGCTGTATGATCACCGCAAGATACGGACACTAGTGGGCCCCACTAAACTAACAGTTCAGTCATGGCACGCAGCTACGGCAGCTCTGGGCTGGAAAGGGAAGGTCACCAGGATGACTCCGCTGTGGGACTCTTGAGCGCTGGGCAATCTAAGGAGCACTAAGGGGTTCACACAGTGGGACACGATAGGAATTTCCACGGTGGGTGATCTGTGGGAGAGGAATGCGGTGATCCCCTTTGCCCGGCTAAAAGAACTATATGAACTCGGTGACAGGGAACTTTACAGATACATTCAAATCCGACACGCATTGCTTGCAGCCCTCCCAACCGACACACCGCTGCCCGAGTCTTCGCCCTTGGAAGATCGCCTCCTCACTGATTACATGTTAGAACGGGCGACGTCCCTCACTTACCGTAAATTACTCAATAATACCCCAGATCCTACACTTCACCTGAAAGAGAAATGGGAAGGGGATGTTAGCGACATGGATGAACATGAGTGGAATGAGGCACTTGGGTCCCCTAAAGAAGTAGGCATCTCGGCACGCATGCGGCTAGTGCAATTTAAGATCCTACACAGGGTTTATTATAAGAGGACTATGCTACACCACATACGCAGAGCGCCCCATCCTTACTGTCTGCGTGGGTGTGGGGAGGAAGGCACATTCTTCCATACCATATGGGACTGTCCCAAGATCCAGGAATACTGGAGACAAATACTCCGCACACTTTCACAAGCATTAGACCACTCCCTACTGCCTGACCCGAGAAGGTGCTTACTAAACATATGGGAACCTACCGACTTGTCCAGATATGAACAGCTTTGGGTCACGGCGGGGCTAATGGTGGCAAAACGTGACATAGCACAGCGCTGGGGGGCGGCAGAGCTACCAACCAAGTCCCAGTGGTGCCTGAACATGGATAGAGTAATGTTGACCGAGCGAGCAGTATACTCCAACCGAGCCTGCCCAGGGAAATGGAATAAGATTTGGTTGAAATGGAATGAATATAGAGGGGTCATCTGTGAACCCTTGTCAGAGGATGATCAGGACGACTCCGACGACGAGGGTGAGGAGGGTTGAGGCTCGGCGGGGTGGATGGGTGGGTTGGAGGCCTTAACCACTTCACAAGGCCTTCCCTTAGAGTTTAGAACTGTGAGTCAAGGGGTGTGGGGACATGTGTTGTAGGTAGATGCATGCACGTACTGAGATATGAAGTTGGATTTACTTTCTTCCAAGAGATACTTGCAACTTGAACTGCATTGATTCGTACCAGACCGTAATGTCATTCCTAACAGTTTACCGTTAAGAGTTTGTTATTTTTCAAAAAAAGAGAAAATTACCATCAAAACCTCATCTTCTGCTTATAATGCTTGCTCAAACTGCACTTTTATTTTTCAGCAGGTTCCGTCAGACAATTAATGTAACTGTTGCTTTGCTATCCACTTCGCTGAAATGCACTGTGAACAACGCTCTTACAATGGCGGCCGGCCCGCAGGGTTGTAGGCACTCCGCTGTGTACTATACTAAGTGCAATAAAGGTTTTGGAAAAAAAAAAATCACAAAACTATTTAAGAATGCCGTAAAGACTCAAGAGGGAAAGATCTGGAACCTAGGGAGAGGGGTGAGATACCACCCGCCAGGGCAGGACTCCATGAGCGAAAGGGAGGGTGAGGGTGATGCTAGGCAGAACCAAGGTCCCAACACCAAGGAGCTGTTGTCATTCCCCCACCCAGGTGGTAGGTCTAGCAGGAGAGTGACCAGACCCCCCAGGCATTTCGATCAATATATTATGATGTAGCCCTTGCTGTTTTGCCATCCAGGAGCCGTCCTACCTAGCAGGATAGTGACGTTACCCTCCTGAGTTTTCTATCAGTTTTTACGCTGTCCTCCCTGCTTTGCTGTTGTGTATGAATTGTTTCATGTTTTCTTTCCGCAGGGGAGGGGGATGTGTGGTATCTCCCACTAGATTTGTCCCCCGGCAGCTCTGCGTGTAATGGAGCTGCTCGCGGTGACATCACATGGAATGTCACCGCGACCAGCGTTCCAAGGCGAGCGCCGGGAGACGATTGAGAGAGCTGCGGAAGCGGAGGCTGTGGCTGAGGTCGCAGAGATAACCTAACTTCAATAAACACGTTTGGTTGATCATCTGTGACGTCCTCGTCTTTCCTGGGCCGTCACTACACCGATGTTGTCCGTGTTGTAGTTCCAAATTATACAGCTGAAGAGTAAAGAAAAATACATTTGTTTCATGTGTTATTTGACACACAACTAAAACAGCTTTTAATGATTTCGCCCTGTTTGTGCCTTGGAGGGAAACGGTGAAAAGCGTTATCCAATATGGCCTTTTTGGGTTGCTTGAGCCTATCCTAGCACTGATGACAATAATGAAAGGCTTAGATCTTAAGTGCAGATTTCTTACTGCTGAAATTGCGTTGTTTTTGTGGCAAGCATGAGTTGTCTTTTCCAATCCCTGGGAGTTTCGCACAATTCATCTCTGTAAAGGGGTTTCTTTTCCCACTGCACCAACTGTCACTCAGCATTTAGACAAAGGTGTCTGCGCAGTCCCCTCATCAGGTCCTGTGTATACTCAATACATGCCCCAATAGCCTATTCCTGAAGTTATTGCCCCTGATGGCTACTTGGAAAAACTGGGAACAAGGCCATTTTCATACATTGTAGTCAGCTATTGCTTGCTACCACTTGCAGCCAACAGATCTCAAATATGTTATAGGCCTGAAAGACGACTTCGAAAAGATACAGTCATGCAATTTCGACATAGCAAACCGGTTATTAATTTTGACCAAATAAACAACCATTCAATTCTATGCTCAGTTAAGCCGCACATACATGTAAGAAAAGATTACACCACCCCCAGCATTCCCCAGTCTCTATTTTGTGAGAATCCCACCTCCTGGAGGCCGCATAGCCATCTAATTGTAAAGGTAGACATTATCCAGTCCTGCAAAGTGCTACTATTGGCCGAAAATATATCAACAAACACATATAGACCACTGTCAACAACACGCGAACACGAGTACACACATTGTTTGTAAACAAACCCACATGTGTGGTCCAAAAAACCGCCACACCAGCACACTAGCGCAGATACATCAGCACACAGGTGCTGACACACATATGTTCGAACAACTGTTCGTGGTCGCGTCAGTCAACAATAATCATATTGGCAAGCACAAATACGCTCTACCACCTCTTCGCCCACACTTCGAATACCGGAGGCACCATTACCGTTCAAAAGGACGACCCCAGACACAAATACACCTCACCTATTTGCCAAATACATAAATACCGACTTTTAATATGTATAGTCCTATGATTTTGATACAGTTAGTGATATTCAAATGTGATCAACCACATAAGATTGTCAACAATTCACTGTGCTCAGCTAAGTGCGAGTGCGTGCCCCACCACACAGATCGTATCACACCCACTGTTTCCCAAGCCTCTCTACTGCCCACAATGCGAGGTATTGTGCCCGGGCAACCATCTTTGGACCTTTGGGATAAGTGTACCACCTTTCCTAAAACACTGGTGGGAAACACTTCCGGGTCTATAATTAACTGTATAGCAGGCAGGGAATGAGCCTGTCTTAAAGCGCGTAACACGAATATCAGATCAAACCCTACAGGATACGTCTGTCTCCTATATCAAAGTAATAAAAGCTGACAAAGTTTGGAGCAATGGATAGCAAACAAAAGCACATGTAATGGGCAGAAACGGCAGTCCTTCAAGGCCACTGTCCTTCAAATCAACCTAAAAGGAACTTTTTGTGAGAGTGCGCCTTCGTGGGACTGCTTCATAATGTGTTCGTTATCACCCTCTTTTTCTTTTTATTTCTTAAACGAGGTCAAACTCTGTCCTGGAAAGGTTTGCTATGAGACAAGGAGACTTTTTAATCATCGTATTTACATTTCAGTCGCCCGCAGGAAGCGGAGCTCTTTGAAGAAGTGCCTGTCGTGCGTTGGGCAGTGGTGAAATGAAGTTCAATAGGCGTGCAGTTTCTCCCACCGCGGGTGGAACAGTTACTGGCTCCGCACCATCTGCCTCATCGCGCCCTGGAAATCACCGACAGGCTTTGATGTGGAAGCCGAAGATGTGTGAGAGTTGCAAAGCCTTGGTCTGGCCACATGCGCCCACGGAGACCCGTGCACACAACCGCGTCTTGCAAAAGGCACAGTGTAATGGCTAGTTGAGAGTCAGAAAACTATCCGCTTGCAAAGCCACTGACTGAACCTACGATACTAAAACTGCCAAAATACCTTCGTCCTGTCCCGACGCGGAGCTTTCGCTCACTTACCCGGCCAGGTCTTTACTTATTTCCTTCAGTATGTATAAAATTGTGTCAATCAAAAACACCGACACACTTGGTAAGAGGGAAATGTGCAAAGGAAATCTGCCGCGCCCTGAAAAAACAACAGGTTAATATGAAAGAATGCCATGCGAAAGAGAATGGGCAATAAATACAAACAAAACAATTTATGGCTTGAAATAGAACTGATAATGCACGGCACACGAGCACTTTCATCATTGTCTGACGAGCCCAGAGACAGGTGTGGCCTAGGGTGCAGTAGCTGAAAAACTCCAGCCTTACCCAACCACATTTATACAGCAGCCTTGTGCAGCTGCATCCAATGCCGTGCATAGTTGCCATGAACAATAAATATGTATAACGCCCTGTCTATGGCTTCTTCTAACATGCAAGCCCAACTACACACCGAGACACGGTGTCTAAAAAGATGATGAGGCCTAAACAAAGGATGCATGCGCACCGACGCCCACACACCCAAGCACACATGTGCGAACACTTGTTCGCTGGCAACCCAAACACAACACCATCCTTAAAGACGCCCCTCGGCGTGCCCACATACCCACACTTGTGCACAGGCCTACCCACTGTCGGCCAAGCTACAACCATTCAAGAACACAGGAACTACCAACAAACCCTACTGACAGTCAACAATGACAGTTACCAGCAACACATGAAAGCCACGACGCCATCCTCTGCCAGCAGCGTCACGCCCTGGGACCCCCTCCCCCTCTGAACCCCTCACCCACCCCCGACAGACCAGAGGGAGGCGAGGTGCAGTACCTAGGCGGCACCTTCGCTTCTTCCTCCCCCAGCCAGCTAATCTCGACAAATCGTTTGTTTCCTTAAGTGCCCTCTCAGGGCAAAAGTGAAGAAAAAAAACGGGAGAATAACAATTTTACTGAACAGGGGAGGCAACTTTTAAAACAACCAGGAACCTTCGGCTCTCACAAGGGCAGCATGCAAATGAGCAATGACGCGACATGCCGGCGCTCCAGACCTCGCGCCCCCAAACAATCTCCTCCGACTTTGTGAGATAGCTCGCTATGAAAGTGGCATCTCATGGCCTGGTGTTTCAAAACTGAATGAGATAATTCACCACCCCAAAAAGTCCCCATATATCGTCCACATCGGCCAATGACAATGTCAATTTGGGGGCACACACGCTTGTACAACATCGTGACATTTTTTCATTGCATTTTGTTTTTGAAGGTCACCATGATTTCCCGATTTCTCCCTTTTGTCTTCTTTTTTAATCACTTATGATAGTATTTGCACTTTATACGTTGGTATTTTATCTAATGATTCACATGGAACCGCGGTCTCTACAGAATCGTGTGTACATCCTTTGCATACATATGTTAACCCTTGCATGAATCGAAATGGCCTGGCCCTCTTCGACATGCAATGCAACACATATTCAATGCCAGCACTGCAAGCATCCTTCTGGTTCAGCCGCAGTAAATCCTCGCAGTGGGGCACCGCTGCCTGGCAGCGGAAGCCATCCTTCAATGCGCCACAAACAGCAACCTCCGAGCGCCGCGTATCCAAAATGTTATCATTTCTTCTTCATCTGCAGCCTGCCTTTCAAACGGATTGCTCTTGCAGAAGACTTCATTAAAGCATCATTACTAGTGCCGCGGGAATCCATTTAATTACAATTTGTAATGATGCACATGTTCCTAAGTGCCGCGCTGCCAGCCCTGGGCTTGATTGGCCTTTGGTTCAGAATAAACACGGCCTCCCCCGTTTCTCCCCGGTGGAGCCGGCTCCAAACCATTTCGACACACAGCGGCCCTTTCAGAGCCGCCGAAAAGGGGAGTTCCGGAACAAAAATTACATCGTCACCAGAAACAAGGGCAAGATAAACAACATTGGTGCATTTCTGAAACGCAACCGAACGAAAATGTCGCTCCCTATAAGAACAAAGGGAAACGTATGCTCAGCAGCAATCCTTTTCATTGTTTCAAAAAGTAAAGATTAATACATGCAAACTGCAGACAAGGATGTATTTGTTAACTTGCTGATTCAAACCCACCGGGACTGCCGCAGTTGTTCGTCATCATTCCACGACTGATAACGTTGGTATAGTTTTGGTTTGCAGTTACACATCACATGTCTAGCCCAAGAAACAATCCAGTCTCTGCTGAGCACCACGTGATTGGCCGATACGATTTTGTTAGACGGACTGCTGTGGATACCAAAGGGTTAGCCTGCCTGCCATAGTACTATTTATAACCGTAATTCGGTCATATGCAGAATTCAGAAAGTATCTATTTCTAAGGAAACACAAACGGGGCACTTGTAGCGTCTAACTGGTCTGTGCATGCCATAGAGCCTCGTGAATACAGGGGTGAGGTCAACCGTGCGCTGCAGGGCTTTCAGGGGCTGTGGAGACGCGGAAGGGAAACCGGGTAATTGAAATTATGAGAACTATGATGCAATACAAATATGTGAAATAGAATGCAGTAGAGATGTGTAGTTCCTCAAGTGATGTACACGATTCTTGACTCTGTTTCTGCACCGCCATCCTGGCCTCCACCTCAGCCCTTAAGTGCTGCGCTGGGTTCCTGCCTTGCCAGTTTCACGCATACACGGACAGGCGTCTTTATAAATGGAGTACGCATTGGTGTATTAAAAGAAACAGGCGGGCGTCCACCACTCGTACGTAAAATGAACACGGCCCTCTTAATATTTTAGAAATGGCTCTCCTTTTCACAGGATGGGCAGGGAATGCCCAAACTCACCGCACCCTTCAGCCTCCGCCCCTGCCACACACTTTCCTTCAGAACATCAACAGTCCCCAAATTGGCTAATGATTGATAGCTCGTGATAGCGGAAAACAACAAGATATAGTGCAGAGATAGCCTGTAATGAGCTGTGGCGATCCGGGTACAGCAGGAGGGGGGCGGGATACAAAAACACGGACAGCGGGAGGGGGGGCAGGATACTATGGGAACAAAGACACGGACAGCGGGAGGGGGCGGAAAAAAGACTACGAGGAAAGAGCAGCCTAATTACACGGAGGCAAGCTCCGTCTTTTTTTCGGATTTGGGGGCGTGTTCGGTGGGCGTGGCTAAAAAGTGTAAAGAAGAACACTGAACACACCTCCAAATCCAAAAAGGACGGAGCCTATTTGGAGTGACGGCTCTCTCCTGCAATGGCTGGCCTCCATTTAGGAAGCCAGCCAATGGGAGAGAGCCAAAATTAGAGGCGGGATAAAGAGCCCCTCTAAGAAACATAAGATCTCGCTACTTCCGGTTCTGACGAACCGGATAGTACCTCGACCTAAAAACAATCCACCAAAGGAGCCGCAGAAAATACGCAATTCCCACCAGAGGAGGGAGTCACTCACTATACCTGGTGGCTTGAAGTCTTGCTCGAAGAAAAACAACTTGTAATCGTCCGAGCCCAACACTAGATGGCAGAATAATGCTAAGTATATGTATCTACGGCAAGCACATGCTACAAATAGTGTGTTACTGCAGTACAGGCTATAAATAGTGTATTACTGAAGGTCAGTATATTTTTAGGTCTCGCCTTTTCCATTCCGATGGAATGGAAAATGGAGAGAATTCAAGTGCTCAAAATACTCGTCAAACCAAGGGTTTTTTGGTGCAGTTTTCTTCGAGTTCACGTGGCCACAGGCACGCGCTTTTGGGCCATAAACTTTCAAGGCCATCTGTTCCCCAGCTCCAGCACCTCCCCTCTCTCTCCCCGCACACAGCCTTACTTGGATTTCTCCTCCCCCTCCCCAGCCAGCTTCCCCCAGGCCGTGTTCCCTCCCACCTTTCCTCCTCTCTGTCCCTTCTTTCATTCACAACTTGTTGTCAATTGGTAAAGCGATCAATGAAGATATCGTGTAACCAGAGAGAAAAAAACGCAACTGAATATTAGTTGCAGCAGTAGGGACTAATGAGTAGTGTATTTGCAGTGTTATGAGGTCCCAGCCTTTGAGAGAGAAGGCAAAGAACAGTGTGGCAGTCATTACTTCACAATTTTATTTTTATATGGTAAAAGAGTCTCATATGACAGTCGAGTCAGTCATAAGTTCACTGGAACTATAGAAAAGCCACACAAAAGCAGTCTGAAAACTTGCCAGTAATAAATTAGCAGTTCAACTCCTTGTCAGACCACTGGGGGAGCAAAACCTGCAATTGAGAGCAGATGTGCCACTGCAAAGAATAATTAAAAACAAGCATGCAAAGCAAACTGGCTTAAAATAATGCGATTGTCCTCTCAATCTCCTGCTCCCGCCTCGCTCTGCCTCTGTCTTGCTCATCCCTCCCCTACACAGAGCACGTCTCGCAGCCGCACATCTTGCAAAATCGCAGCAAATGCTTGTTTAAGGTGTTGAACCTCTGATTCTCCCCATCCTACTCACTTGTATGAAAATGTTTTTATCCGGTGGCAAAGTGAGTGAGGCCTCTGCGTTCCCCAACAGCTTTCACCTTAATTTCCTGATCCCAATGTCTCAATATTCATTCTCACTAATGCCTCTGTCTGTGTGTAGCAGGGAGAAGGACGCCGTGGAGGTGAGACACAGGAAGGTGCATCTCAGGGACGGAAAAACGCTGCTCATCGCTCTCCTTCTCTCTGTCTGGTTTCTGTCTCTTATAAGAGTGTTTACACTAGCACGAATATTGGGAAGACTCCAGACAGGGGTTCCTGGTGTCACTGGGGTATCTGGTGCTTTTGCCGTTTTCGGGCAATTAACATGAAGGATGCTGGGCTCACCTCGCCCTCCAGTTTTAACTTCCGCTAACAGTGGAGCCGTCTCGTGCCGCGACAGTGAGAACACCAGCTCGCGCTGTTATCTTTCTCAAGCTAAACACGTTTATGCTATATTAGTCAGAACAGACACCAGCTAATTCTGCCTATATCCCATTCACCCCACTATTAGAAATGCAGTTTACTTATGTCATCAGTCTTGAGCAAAGATGAATCTTTTCAAACTCATCGTCCTGTGGCAATAATTTCCTATAGTTTAATGCCGGCAGTTGCGATCTGTTCAAATAGAAACAGCTCATTTGTTCAGCACCAAGGCGCGCCCTGCGCTGCCTGTGCACCTACCCAGTCAGTGGTAGCAATGTCAGGTGGTACCGGATGCGGATAATTTGTCACACCAACCCCACATTGAATATATATTTTTTAAAGTGTTGAGAGCTCTCCTAGCTTTCAGAAGCGCGCACATCAGATTTTTGTCTCACTGCTCGAAGTACCTTTCTTTTTTTCACGTTACTTGCTAGGGGTTTTCTTCCTCTTTCGGCCGGCACAGGGATCTTGTTTAACTCCTGTGTCGCGCCCTTCTGCCTTGCAATAGCTACACGTTTGACCGTATCGGCCCCGCCTGCTCTGGGCGAGACTCCTCTTCCTCCCCACAGCTTTCTACCATAAAGTTTCTGGGCTGCCTGGGCTGGAATGCCAGCCGCCAGCTGCAAACCCTGCAAGAAAGCCTCTGCTTCGTGAAACCCTGGTGCAAGTGTGGACCGTGGGCCGGCCCTGCCCGGCATCTATTGTCTGCAAGAGTAAGACAGTGTGCCTAGCCCGCTCGCAGAGGTAGGTCTGTCGTTCACTTTCTGAAAAGGGCCATGTCTGCTTTGTTTTTTTTGTTCTTTTTTTTGTAATTCTCAGAGTGCCTCGGCATGCCCTCTTGCACCCAACCCCCCCCTCTTTATTCCTGTGCGCACGTCTCTCATCCTCCCAACCCCGCCTGCCTAAAGGTGTTTAGGTGCACGGGAAGCTCTGTTTAAAATGGTTTTATGGCAAACTGGGTATTCTACACTCCTGCCTAGGGTTCGGAGCATAGCAGGATGCACTATATGCAACTTTCTGGGAGTCTGTGTGAGAAGTTGGCCTGATATATGATGTTAACTAGTTCTAGTGGTCACCTTGTATCAGTCCAAACAACCCTTATGGTGATTGGTTGTAAGTCAACCTTATAGACCAGCTATCCTAGTAGCGTGGACAAAAGCAGTATTTAGGCTAAACTCTTTATGGCATGTGAAGCCAGCTGTTTTACCACATATGACCTTTGAATACCAAATTAAAAGGACACCACACAGGTAGTTATGAAAATAAACAGTTATTTATTATCTAACATGCACCTCTGAACTCTGTATGAGGTCAGAGGGCTAAGCACATGACAAACTCTTAGGAAAAATACGTTTAAGTTGCACGATTTACAATGGTGCCCTAGGGGCACGACAAATCATATGCTAAATAAATGGAATGCGAAAGTCAAGTAAAGGAATGGAGCTGTCCAGAGGTTGTAGGATCGCTGGGACCACGCTATACTAACTTGAGGTAAGTAATAGGAGGCCCACGGAGCGTGTGTGCAGAGTGTGAACTCACACGCGAGATGCATACAAACGTCTATGGACAGTACAGTTTAAAGAAAAGGTGAGTATGAACGTTCCTGACTAGATAGGACTGAAACGACAATGGAACTGGACACTAGGATAGTCAGGCTACCCTTGAGCACCGAAATGCTCGTGTTACCTCACCCACAGGCTGCGGGTGCATAGGTGCGAAGTCGTGTCGGGTTTCCGCGTCGAAGTCTATGGAGCCTTGAAGAAAGATGCTGCAGGCGACCAGGAGGAAGATATCCGGTGCAATCCAAGGGTGGATTGGTGGAGAGGAACCTGAAAGCAGAGGGGACAATGTTCAAAGTCACTAGCTAGTGACTGGAGTGGAACCAGGAGTGAAACCAGATGTCGTCGTCGCGATCGGGTGAAGGTGGACGCTTGTCTCTGCAGCCACGTGGACCAGGTGGTGTCTTCGACGACCAGGATGGAGGCACGAGCTGTCCCACGCAGGCTCTCGCTGTCGTCTCCGGATTCGGGTTCAACAGGCCTTGGCAAAGGCAACCCACGCGGTGAGTGGAAACGGCGTCTGGAGTGGACCATGAGGGTCCGGGGTGCTCCTCTTTTGGAAGGGAGCAAGGGCCAGTCTGGAGCAACCAGACCAGCAGCAAAGTTGTCGGTGTTCATTGTCTAGGAGGTCACTAGCCAGCCGGCAAGTGACCAGACAACGCGTCAAGCAGCAACCAGGCAGAAGGGCCCCACGCAGATCTCGTGGGTGCTGGAGGGCTGATCTTCGATGCAGGAGCTGCTCGGGTCGGGGCTTCTTAGTCCCCAAAGCACTTGGACGAGGAGGCCTCGGAAGTCGTGCTGGAGCGAAGTGCTGCTTCTTTCAAGATGGCCGGTCCCACGTGTCTCGTCGCACCCACGGGTCTCAGCTCATCTGCAGATGTGGGTTGAGGTCAGAGAGGTCTGGGAATCCGGGTCTCGTCGGGCTCTGAAGTCTGGATCCCTTGCAGGAAGACGACAAAGGGAAGTCGCGGTATGCTGATGGTGCCTGCAGATGCAGGGTGGACAGTCCTTGCCCACAAGGGAGATTCCTTCTGTCTTCTGTGGAGCAGAACGTCGAGGTCCAGAGTTTCTTCTTGTGAAGTTGATCAGGATAATCTAATTTGGAATGGGACCAGCTCCTAATTTTATTCAGCTAAAGGGGGCTGCACTACGACTATGTCCCTCCTCTTGGTGGGACCACGAAGGGGGGTGGTTACACCCCCGTTCCTTTGTCCGGTTCTGCGCCAGCTCTGGGGCTGGGGTGCCCCAGGAACTGGTTTGGACCGGCATATGCACAGGGACACCTTGTGTGCCCCAGGCATGTCTCATTCCTTTCAGCCCTTTCCTACCTAATACACAAAATCCTGTCTGGGGTGGTGCTAGCACCTCCCAAGGCAGGAAACCCTTTGTCCAAGCCTCTCTCGCTGGAAGGACTCCCAGCAGCAGGAGGTCAGACTTGTGTCTGTGGTGGCAGCATCCATTTTGTGATGCTGAGGCTCGAGTTAACTTTAACCGGGGTTCACAGTTACATACATGTCGTGTCCCTCTAGAAGGGTGGAATGCTAACCCCGTCACCAGAATTGGCGAGGGGTTAGTATTCCAATTCGTATGACACCTTACTCAACATGTTTTGATAATGCGATACCAAAGTTAGCAAATAACCGCAAGGATTATAATGCACTTAAGAGTATATGGTATGCGTTATCATGGAACAGCTATTCGGACTTGGTTCCGCAAGCTGCAAACGGGCTCAGCTCATGCCAGAGCACCATCTCACATAATTCCAAGCACTCTGCCTTCAGGATTGTTAAGGCCTGCCATAGGAGTGACTGATAGGAATATATGTCCCCATTTTAGGGTTAGATATAGAGATACTATATCTAAAGCAAAGGGTGATTACACCACCTTGCCCCAGCTGTCGTGCAGCCAGTTGTGTCAGATTTGGATGGCCAGCCAGGGGTGGCATAATACATGCTGCAGCCCCTGGTAGGCCCTGGGTACACCTATACCCTGGATACCTAAGGTATGCTATACAGGGACTGATAAGGTGGCCCAGTACCAATTGGTAAATGCACATAGGGTACATGCTTGTCAATTTAGAGAGAGAACAGCTAGGCTGTGGGTCTGATTAGTAGGCCCACAGCCAGGGAAAGTCTTAAACCAGTGAAGCAAAAAGCAAAAAATCGGGGGTGACCATAGGATTGCAGACTCCACTCTCCTACATAACCCCCCCCCCAAACTTAGGGACATTAAACTAACCTTGACCAGGTGAGTCTTCTTGCTCTAAGTGGAAGTACCTGGAGAGACCATCTGCATTACCATGTTCAGTCCCTGGGCGGTGCTCCACTGTAAAGTCCATCCCCTGTAGGGAAATGGACCACCTAAGAAGTTTGGGGTTTTCACCCTTCATTTGATTTAGCCATAAGAGGGGCTTATGGTCGGTCTGAATCTTGAAGTGAGTACCAAACAAGTATGGCCTCAACTTCTTCAGGGCCCAAACCACAGCAAAGGCCTCCCTCTCAATGGCTGACCAACGTTTCTCTCTAGGGGTCAGCCTTCTACTTATAAAAGCAATGGGCTGGTCATGACCATCAATATTCAGTTGAGATAGAACAGCTCCCACACCCAACTCAGAAGCAGCTGTTTGGACAATGAATGGCTTGGAGTAGTCTGGACTCTTGAGAATAGGTGCAGTGCACATGGCCTGCTTTAGGTCATCGAATGCCTTTTGACAGCTAACTGTCCACTGAACTTTCTTTAGCATTTTCTTACTTGTCAGGTCATTAAGTGGAGTCACAATGGTTCCATAATTTGACAAATTTCCTATAGTAACCAGATAGGCCCAAGAAAGCTCTGACCTGTGTCTGTGTGGTTGGAGGAGCCCAGTCCTTTATGGCCTGTATCTTGCTCTCCAAAGGTTAAACTTGGCCTCCACCTACAAGGTGGCCCAAGTATACAACTTGACTCTGCCCTATCTGGCACTTGGTGGCCTTGATAGTGAGGCCTGCCTTTTGCAGGGCCTCCAAAACTTTCCTCAGGTGGATCAGGTGATCCTCCCAGGTGGAGCTAAAGACAGCAATGTCATCTAGATATGCTGCACAGAAGTCATCCAGCCTAGAGAGAACTTGGTTCACCAACCTTTGATAAGTGGCAGGTGCATTCTTCAAACCAAAGGGCATCACCACAAACTGGTAATGACCTCCTGGGGTAGAAAATGCTGTTTTGACCTTGGCATCCTCAGCTAACCTGATTTGCCAATAGTCAGCTGTCAGGTCAAATGTATTCAAGAACTTGGCAGAA
This sequence comes from Lissotriton vulgaris, assembly GCF_964263255.1. Lineage (NCBI taxonomy): Eukaryota > Metazoa > Chordata > Amphibia > Caudata > Salamandridae > Lissotriton > Lissotriton vulgaris. Next base: position 291,003,612 of record NC_141695.1, read on the forward strand.
GCCAATCTGTCAATGAGTTCATCTGCTCTTGTATTGGATGGGCATCTGTCTTAGTGACAGCATTGAGACCCATGTAGTCTACACAAAACCTCATCTCTCTCTTACCGTCCTGGGTGTGAGGTTTAGGCACTAGAACTACAGGACTAGCCCAAGGGCTCTCTGAGGGTTCAATGACTCCCAATTCCAACATCTTTTGTACTTCTTGTTTTATGCAGTCCCTGACATGGTCAGGTTGCCTGTAGATTTTACTCTTTATAGGCAGACTGTCACCAGTGTCCACCTCATGGGTGCACCAGTTTGTCTGACTGGGTGTCAGAGAGAACATTTGTCTGAAGGATTGAAGAACCCGTTTACAATCCTCTTGTTGATGCTCAGAGAGGCTGTCAGAAAAGACTAGACCATCTACTGACCCATCATCAGGGTTCTGAGTGAGGAGGTCTGGGAGAGGGTCACTCTCTTCCTCCTGTCCCTCATCTGTAGCCATGAGCAAGCCCATGTCTTCCCTGTTGACAAATGCCTTGAGCCTGTTCACATGAAGTACTCTGTGAGGGCTCCTGGGAGTTCCAAGGCCCACCAGGTAGGTGACCTCTCCTTTTTGCTCAATAATGGTATAGGGTCTAGACCACTTGTCTTGGAGAGCTGCTGGGGCCACTGGCTCCAACACCCACACCTTCTGCCCTGGAGGATACACAGTCAGGACAGCCTTTTAGTCATGCCAAGCTTTTTGGAGTTCTTGGCTAGCCTCAAGGTTTTTAGAGGCCTTCTCCATGTACTCTGCCATCCTGGAGCGGAGACCAAGTACATAGTCCACTATGTCCTGTTTAGGCTTTTTGAGAGGTAACTCCCATCCTTCCTTCACAAGACACAGGGGTCCTCTTACAGGGTTCCCAAAGAGAAGTTCAAAAGGGCTGCAGCCAACCCCCTTCTGTGGGACCTCTCTGTAAGCAAACAGAAGGCAGGGTAAAAGGATGTCCCATCTTTGCCTAAGCTTTTCAGGTAACCCTTTTATCATCCCTTTGAGGGTCTTGTTGAACCTTTCAACAAGCCCATTGCATTGTGGGTGATAGGGGGTGGTGAACTTGTAGTTGACACCACACTCCTTCCACATAGCAGTCAAGTATCCTGACATGAAGTTTGCACCTCTGTCAGAGACAACCTCCTTAGGAAACCCCACTCTGGAGAAAACTCCAAGTAGGGCCCTGGCCACAACAGGAGCTGTAGTGGTCCTAAGGGGAATAGCTTCTGGATACCTGGTGGCATGATCCACTACCACCAGTATAAACCTGTGCCCAGATGCTGTTGGGGGGTCCATTGGTCCAACAATGCCAATCCCCACTCTTTCAAAAGGTACCCCCACAACAGGTAGTGGTATAAGGGGGGCCTTTGTTGTGCCACCTGATTTGCCACTGGCTTGACAGGTGACACATGAGCGACAAAACTTTAGTGTCTTCAGACATATGAGGCCAGTGAAAGTGTGGGGCAAGCCTATCCCAAGTCTTGTTCTGGCCTAAGTGACCTGCAAGGGGAATTTCATGGGCCAAGGTGAGAAGGAAACCTCTCAGAGACAAGGGGATGACCAGCCTCCTGGTAGCACCAGGCTTGGGGTCTCTTGCCTCAGAGTAAAGGAGTCCATCATCCCAGTACAATTTATGGGCACCTGTGGCATTCCCTGCAGCCTCAGCAGCAGCCTGCTGTCTGAGGGTTTCAAGAGATGAACAGTCTAATTGAGCCTGCCTCAAGTCTGCCCTGGAAGGTCCCCCTGTCCCAAGGAACTCAACATGTTCAGGTTCAAGCTCCCCCTCTAGGACAGTTCCTTCTGGGGTCTGTAGGTCAGTCTCCTGTGAGAGCTGATCCTCACCTTGAGGCCAGGGGGAAGGCACTGCCTTAACCCTACTGTTCTTACTCTTGGTTAGTGTCTGGTCCATTGTTCCAGGATCCAGCACTAGTTCAGCTGGGCATTTCTTGGCCTGTGACCTAGTCACAGCAAGGACATCTGCTGACAAACCTAACATCTCCACATGAGTCCTTTACTCCACATCAGACCATAGAGAGGATTCCAAATCATTGCCCAAAAGACAGTCCACTGGGAGGTCTGAACTAACAACAACCCTTTTGAGGCCATTTACCCCTCCCCAGGAGAAATTAACAAGTGCCATACTATGGGTGGTAGTGACATTGCTAGCGTTGGTCACTAGGTAGTTTGAACCTAGTATTACCTGATCAGGGTCCACAAAGTTTGGTGTCACCATAGTGACACTGGCACAAGTGTCCCTGTAGGCCTGAGCCAATTTTCCATTGATTAAAGGCGTCTGCCTGTACTTGCCCAGGGTACTGGGACTTATTGTAGGGGTCAAATCCATGTCCCCAGTACAAACAAGAACAGCCTGGGTAGGTACTCTGACTAGGTCAGAGCCTGCCTCAGATACCAATGTCAACCCCACTATAGCCTTAGGGGGAACACTACCACTACTAACTGAACTAGGGGTTGCAGGTGCCTTAGGGGCAGTAGTGGTAGGAGCCGGGCCTTTCTTGGTGTACACACTAAACCAGTGAGTATTACTTTTACAGTATTGGCACCATGGTTTCTTCTGACCATTGTTCTTCTTCTTTTGGGAATTCTGGGACCCACCCTCCTTAGATTGTTGGGGCTCTGTTGAAGACTTCTGGTCATTTTGCTTATTCTCATTACCCTTCTGGTCTGCTTTCTTCTGGCCACCACCCTGATTCTGGTTCTGCTGCTTGACCCTTGTCCTGACCCATCTGTCTGCCTTCTTTCCCAATTCTTGGGGAGAGGTCAGATCTGAGTCAATAAGGTGCTGATGCAACAACTGATTTTGACAATTACTTAAGATTTGTTCTGTCATAATTAGATTATATAATCCTGTGTAATCAGTAACTTTACTTCCCAGTAACCAGCCTTCAAAAGCCTTAGTGGCACAATCAACAAAGTCAGCCCAATCCTGAGACTGAATTTTCTGGGTGTCTCTGAACAGCAACCTGTACTACTCAGTTGTTAAGCCAAACCCATCAATCAGTGTATTCTTCAGGACTTGGTAATTGTTAGCATCCTCAGCTCTACTAGTGAGGAGCTTATCTCTACCTTCAAAGGAGAGCCACAGAATAGCTGCCCACTGACTCTGGGGGATGCACTGGACAGTGCAGGCCCTCTACAAAGCAGTCATCCATTTGTGGATGTCATCCCCTTGTTTAAAGGGGGCACTATTTTACTCAGGTGTCTAGTATCAAAACTCCTGTCTTTATCTCTAGGGATAATGCTGGCATCAGTGGGGTCTGCCCCACTCAATTTCTGTTCTCTGGCAAAGGCAAGTCTTTCTTTGGCAAGGGCAAGTTCTTCCCTCTCAATCCTCAGATTGACTTCCCTCATCTTAGCTTCATGCTCTCTTCTCTGAGAGGATGTCATCCCTCTCTGAGAAGATGCCTGAGAGACATGGGTATGAATAGATCTGTTAGAGCCTCTGGAGTGAGACCGAACTCGTCTATTCCCAATGTTAAGCCTACCTGAGAGTGGGCCTGGGGGTCCCCCAGTTCCATTCTCATGTATGCTTAAGTTGGTCCTGGTGAGCCTACTGACTACTACTGGACCTTTTTCTGCCTCATCCCCTGACAACTCCTGTTCCTCTTCACTTTCTGCTCCATGGATGTTGAGGTCAGGGTCCCCAAGGGTTCCCTCTAAGCGGGGCATGCTCGTATCTGGATTAGAGGGGCCTGGGTTAGAAGCCCTTCTGGCATCATATGTCTCTAAGAGACCTATCAGAAAAGGAGTGGTAGGGTTAGAACCCTGTTTTAGTTTCCTGGAGGTACACAATTGTCTCATCTCCTGGAAGCTAAGAGCTGCATATCTGGAAGTGACCTGTGGAGGGTCAACAACCACAAGGGGAGTCTCAGAAGACTCTCCATGGGTAGACATGCTTCTAGTGAGGTGTAAGTGGTGCACTTACTTACACTATTTGTTTACCTACTGATCCCTTGCTAAGAGTTGCAGTCAGGGTGTGCTACTCCCTTTCTACTACAACAGCTGGTTCAGTAGAACTGAGAGCATTTCTAAGCTCGTTATATGTACCTATGGTACCTTATGTGATTTTTCAAATGATAACAGATTATATTTGGTAAAAACCACAGCAAGCTCAAATCCCAACCGCTGCACACCAATGTGAGAAGTTGGCCTGATATATGATGTTCACTAGTTCTAGTGATCACCTTGTATCAGTCCAAACAACCCTTATGGGGATTGTTTGTAAGTCAACCTTATAGACCAGCTATCCTAGTAGCGTGGACAAAAGCAGTCTTTAGGCTAAACTCTTTATGGCATGTGAAGCCAGCTGTTTTACCACATATAACCTTTGAATACCAAATGAAAAGGACACCACACAGGTAGTTATGAAAATAAACAGTTATTTATTATCTAACATACACCTCTGAACTCTTTATGAGGTCTGAGGGCTAAGCACATGACAAACTCTTAGGAAAAATACGTTTAAGTTGAACGATTTACAATGGTGCCCTAGGGGCACGACAAACCATATACTAAATAAATGGAATGCGAAAGTCAAGTAAAGGAATGGAGCTGTCCAGAGGTTGTAGGATCGCTGGGACCACGCTATACTAACTTGAGGTAAGTAATAGGAGGCCCACGGAGCGCGTGTGCAGAGTGGGAACTCACACGCGAGATGCGTGCAAACGTCTATGGACAGTACAGTTTAAAGAAAAGGTGAGTACGAACGTTCCTGACTAGATAGGACTGAAACGACAATGGAACTGGACACTAGGATAGTCAAGCTACCCTTGAGCACCAAAATGCTTGTGTTACCTCACCCACAGGCTGCAGGTGCATATGTGCGAAGTCGTGTCGGGTTTCCGCGTCGAAGTCTACGGAGCCTTGAAGAAAGATGCTGCAGGCGACCAGGAGGAAGATGTCCGGTGCAATCCAAGGGTGGATTGGTGAAGAGAGGAACCTAAAAGCAGGGGGGACAATGTTCAAAGTCACTAGCCAGTGACTGGAGTGGAACCAGGAGTGGAACCAGATGTCGTAGTCGCGATCGGGTGAAGGTGGACGCTTGTCTCTGCAGCCACGTGGACCAGGTGGTGTCTTCGACGACCAGGATGGAGGCACGAGCTGTCCCACGCAGGCTCTCGCTGTCGGCGGTGTCGTCTCCAGATTCGGGTTCAACAGGCCTTGGCAAAGGCAATTCACGCGGTGAGTGGAAACAGCGTCTGGAGTGGACCAGGAGGGTCCGCGGTGCTCCTCTTTCGGAAGGGAGCAAGGGCCAGTCTGGAGCAACCAGACCAGCAGCAAAGTTGTCGGTGTTCGTTGTCTAGGAGGTCACTAGCCAGCCGGCAAGTGACCAGACAACGCGTCGAGCAGCAACCAGGCAGAAGGGCCCCACGCAGATCTCGTGGATGCTGGAGGGCTGATCTTCGATGCAGGAGCTGCTCGGGGTCGGGGCTTCTCAGTCCCAAAAGGACTTGGACGAGGAGGCCTCGGAAGTCGTGCTGGAGCGAAGTGCTGCTTCTTTCAAGATGGCCGGTCCCACATGTCTCGTCGCACCCACGGGTCTCAGCTCGGCTGCAGATGTGGGTTGAGGTCGGAGAGGTCTGGGAATCTGGGTCTCGTCGGGCTCTGAAGTCTGGATCCTTTGCAGGAAGACGACAAAGGGAAGTCGCGGTACGCTGATGGTGCCTGCAGATGCAGGGTGGACACTCCTTGCCCACAGGGGAGATTCCTTCTGTCTTCTGTGGAGCAGAACGTCGAGGTCCAGAGTTTCTTCTTGTGAAGTTGATCAGGATAATCTAATTTGGAATGGGACCAGCTACTACCTTTATCCAGCTAAAGGGGGCTGCACTATGACTAGGTCCCTCCCCTGGGTGGGACCAGGAAGGGGGGTGGTTACACCGCCTTTCCTTTGTCCGGTCCTGCGCCAGCTCTGGGGCTGGGGTGCCCCAGGAAAGGGTTTGGACCGGCATATCCACAGGGACACCTTGTGTGCCCCAGCATGTCTCATTCCTTTCAGCCCTGTCCTACCTAATACACAAAATCCTGTCTGGGGTGGTGCTAGCACCTCCCAAGGCAGGAAACCCTTTGTCCAAGCCACCCTCGCTGGAAGGACTCCCAGCAGCAGGAGGTCAGACTTGTGTCTGTGGTGGCAGCATCCATTTTGTGATGCTGAGGCTTGAGTTAACTTTAACCGGGGTTCACAGTTACATACATGTTGTGTCCCTCTAGAAGTGTGGAATGCTAGCCCCGTCGCCAGAATTGGCGAGGGGTTAGTATTCCAATTCGTATGACACCTTACTTGACATGTTTTGATAAAGCAATACCAAAGTTAGCAAATAACCGCGAGGATTATAATGCACTTAAGAGTATATGGTACGCGTTATCAAGGAACAGCTATTAGGACTTGGTTCCGCAAGCTGCAAATGGGCGCAGCTCATGCCAGAGCACCATCTCACATAATTCCAAGCACTCTGCCTTCAGAATTGTTAAGGCCTGCCATAGGAGTGACTGATAGGAATATATGTGTCCATTTTTAGGGTTACATATAGGGATACTATATCTAAAGCAAAGGGTGATTACACCACCTTGCCCCAGCTGTCGTGCAGCCAGTTGTGTCAGATTTGGGTGGCCAGCCAGAGGTGGCATAATACATGCTGCAGCCCTTGGTAGGCCCTGGGTACACTATCCCCTGGATACCTAAGGTATGCTATGCAGGGACTGATAAGGTGGCCCAGTACCAATTGGTAAATACACCTAAGGTACATGCTTGTCAATTTAGAGAGAGAACAGCTAGGCTGTGGGTCTGATTAGCAAGCCCACAGCCAGGGAAAGTCGTACACCAGTGAAGCAAAAAGCAAAAATCGGGGATGACCATAGGATTGTGAACCCCACTCTACTACAGTTAAAAACTGCAAAAAACATGCCTCCGAATCCGAAAAAGACGGGGCCTGAACTGAGTGACGCCCCTCTACTCCAATGGCTGGCCAGCATTTACGAGGCCAGCCAATGGAGAAGAGGGGCGGGTTCAAGCCCCACTGTAGCCAAAACATTAAATGTCGGGTTCTGCCCACACTGCTTACGCAGTGTGACGCTAGGCCAGAGACCTAAAAAAGCAGTCTGGGTGTTTTTTTTCCACGGGGTACGCGTACCAAAGCGTATCTCGCGATTTTTGGGGGGGCCTTGGGGGTCCTTGTGAGACCCCCCTGAGCAGGCCTAGGGGGTCAGGGTGTTTCTACCCTGCCCCCTTTTGCGTGTTTTGCGCACGTGTTTCACTGCTTTCTTGTGCCTCGGTTCTATCGAGGCACAAGATGGCTGCCATCACTTCCTGGTTTGAAGTGTTGACAGCCAATTAGTATGCAGCTCGTGCTCCGGAAGGTACGCGTACTGTACAGAGTACGGTACTTCACATATAGATATATCTATGATTTTACTTTTGATTTTCTCAGGAACTACTGAACAGATTTACACCATTTAACAAAAAGGGTGATCTGAGAACAGAACTCTTCCTCTCTGCCAAATTAGGTGTAATTCCGTTCAGCCGTTCGGGTTGTAGCCCTGGCTAAAGGTCCTATGGAAAATTGCATGGGGAAAACACGTTTTGGGACCCCGCTTCACGAATCACCCCCAAACTTTCAGGGAAGGAGCGGAGCAGGCCATTTTCTTGGATAAATTCGCAAAGAATCGTCCACAGGCACCAAAGTTATTCCAAATAGAATGTTGCGGATTTCCTATGGAAACTAGGTCCTAACTATAACTACCAACTGGCGACCGCCAGTAGGATATCTATCTATCTATCTATCTATCTATCTATCTATCTATCTATCCATCCATATATATATATATATATATATATATATATATATATATATATATATATATATATATATATATATATATATATTACCTACTGGCGGTCGCCAGTAGGTATATATAGTATGATAGACTTTTTAAATATTGTATGTTTATTGATTGTTCGTTTTGTTGTTTTTTTTTATTTAAGTAGCAAAATGTAGGTACCAATGCAGTAACATAAAAAAGTTGCACAGTATACTATAAGTCTGACTTTACATTATAATCAATTTGGTACTAGTTTATGAATTACATATAAAAATGATTAAAGACTCGAACAATTTTTGATTATTAAATATAAATTTATTTTTCTGATTCTTTTTCAAAATTTAATAGACTGTCTAACATTTGACTGTCCGAAATGTCCTCTTGTTGAGTGAACATAACTTCCCACATTTTATCGTCCTCATAATGAAGTAACAAATCCACAGATTCTACACATTGTAGAAGTTCTTGGTCTCGTGATTCGTCCATGAATTCCAAGTCAATTCATCTCTAGGGCAATTTCAAAGGAAACGTTCTGTTCTCCTTCCATTTTTGTGCTGAAATTTGCATAAAAAATAAATATATCAGTAGAGATAGGGCAATGTTGGGTTTAAGTTCAGACAGGTACTTGTGAGTTTATAACTGAGAAGTTATCTATGGGCACTGTATGGTTTCAGGCGTGAAGTAGTACTATTAAAAAGTGCCTGCGAAAAAGCCTAAGTAAATTCATAATTATAACACAGAAACGTAAATCAATCCATAATTATAATAAACAAGCCTTTCTCAATGTGTAACTCTTACAGAGGGATAGTATATAACTATCTGAAAATGTTTTCCAAATTAATTTAAATTGTATAACATAGTTCTCCGGTCAAATTAATAAAATAACATCTTACCTTTTAAAAACAAGTTTAAGTTGTCAGTGAAAATGTTCTTGCAATGTACTTCAGGAAGTAGTAGTCAAAATGGCTGTGTTTTTCTCTCTTTCTTTATATATATTCAGGTACATAATCAATCAAATGTCAGGTAAAAAAAGTAGAAAATGAAAGTAACATTTTAATTGGTTGTCAATTTCAACATGTGTTTTGTGAAGTAATTTACCTCAGGTAATTTAGAGAGGTCTACATGCTAAATGGCTAAATGGAATTCCAACCAAATTTGTGAAAATGGTAGGGATTGGTATGTAGTATGAGCTAATGTATATTTGGTGAAAGTGTCTCCAGTGGTTTTTCTGTAAATTACTTTTCCACCTTTTTTAAGCGATCGCTTCTCAGTGCGCTTCTCAGTGCGTGCCCCGGTACGCGAACCTGCAGCGTTACGGGAGTCCTCCATTTTGTGTTTCGTTGGAATTGAGATACAAGATGGAGGGTAAATAATGTTCAGAATGGGTAGAAGGGGGCACGGTAGACATATCCTGACCCCCTAGGTTTTCTGAGGGTGGCTGAGGAGTCCCATATGTGCGAGAAAAATGACTTTTTTTTAAATTTTTCGCGCGGTTAGCTGCCGGTACGCGAACCGGGAAGCGAACATAAGTGAAAATTAGTGACAAAAGGTACATTCGAAATTTTTAAAGAGTAATTATAGTTAAGGTAGCTCTGAAAAGAGCTTTTGGGTTCTGTGTAAGTTCTAGGTACTTATAAGTAGGTACCAATACACAGTCTTAAATTTTGTATGAAAACTCTGTTCCCCTCATCTGAGAAGTGCACGCCATCTCCTCTGTGGATATCTTGCATGTAGTAACGCAAGTTATTGTTGTAGATGCAGCCCATTCCATGGTCTCTCATGTAAGCTGAAACAGACTTATTTACATGCTTCCTCGATTTCTCAATTTGTGGACAAAATTGATTGGACCACCTCCATTTTTGTCTTTGGCATATATTGGAATATACCAAGGCAGTTTGAGGAAAAAGTGCCATCAATTGCTCAAAGGTGTCCTTTAAGAGCATTTCCAGACCTACCCCAGTCAAAGTGCCCAAATCATTTCCTCCACAGTGCACTATTATGAGGTCAGGGTTTGGCAAATGCAAAAAGGTTTTCACCAATGGTATCAATTGGTGACATCTCAATCCTCTTTGCCCAATCCATTTGATTTCCACATTTTGTAAATTGAGGTTGTGTAAATTTCTGTTATCAGCATACCTGTGAGCCCAGTGGATGTAGCTCTGTCCAAGAATCCAGACAGAAAACATTGCGAGAGGAGGTTCTGCTGCATTCAGATGAAGTGTGGGAATGAAAAGGCAGTTGAAACAGTGGAGTTTGTAAAGAAAAAAAACAGTGGAGTTTGAGTGCTAATGATTCATTAGCAGTGATTGGTGGATTTCCATTGCTGAAAACAGAAAGTTAGGGTGCATGGATGTGTTCTTTGAAAGATGTAATTTGAATGGTTAATAAAAAATGATTTTAAGAAAGACTGCAGTGGATTAGCAGGTGTAGTGAGAGTTCAGAGTTCATTTGAAACATTGTTGTGTGAACTTGTAAACATGAGAGGTCTGTCAGGAGGTAGTTGCTATGGAAAAAGGGCAGAAAGGGCAGAGGGGGGAAGGGTGTTGATTTGAAAAAAGTGAGGGAAGAGTTTTGATTGGGTGACATGAGAGATATGTGTCATGAATATCCGCATTTCTGTGCCTTTGTTGGTTCCAGCCTCTGGAGTGCATACCTTTTGCTCTGCTTTTGTAAAATTGGTGTGTTTCTGAGACTGTTTTGAAATTCAAAAAGCTTTTGCTAAGGTAAGATATGGTTCCTTTACTTTAGAAAGAGACTAGTATGCTTTTTGGAGAAAATAAGGAAGCCAGCTGTGCATTTAAAATAATGTTTTGTGTCAAGTGTTTGCGTTATGTTTTACAAGAAGATTTTGCTTCTTTTACAAATTGTAATTGGTGATAATGTGAAATATTAGTACTGACAAGGTGTGGTTGTACATAGGAGCTGTGCTGTGTTTTCAAACTATGACCAGAAAATCGTTTTTAAGGAAAAGGAATGCTTTTTAAATTTATGAGAATTTATTTACTTGCGATGTGACTCCTGCAATGCGTTGCTTTTGCGGAACAGATGCATGATGCATCTGTGTTGTTTTTGCCCCATGGTGCTCCACAGTGTACATGTTAAAAGTGATGCATAAGTGGTGCAAGGGCCTTGTAAATACACCCCTATGTGTGCTTGGTCATTTTAAGTCACTTCCCCCTGGGGAAAGGGTCTTCTAAATATGTCCTCATGTGTGCTTTGCAATTTTAAGTCACTTCTCTCTGGTGCAAGTTCTTTGTAAATACGCCGTTATGTGTGCTTGGCCATTTCAAGTCACTTCCCTCTGGTGCAAGGCCAGGGCCTTGTAAATACGCTCTCATGTGTGCTTGGCCATTTCAAGTCACTTCCCCCTGGTGCAAGGGCCTTGTAAATACGTCCCCATGTGTGTTTTGCCATTTGTAGTCACTTTCCCCGTGGTGCAAGGTCCTTGTAAATACGCCCCCATGTGTGCTTGGCAAATTTTGATTTTGATTGTTTGAGTTACATAGCCATGTTAAAAGTGATGGAAAAAAAGGTGCAAGGGCCTTAAAAAAACGCTTTCATGTGTATTAGGGCATTTTAAGTCAGTTCCCCATGAATGTAGGTATATAATTGTTTTACATAAAAGGTTTAAAAACGTTTTTTGAAATCAATTAGGTTTCTTGATATGTACTGCTAGTGTTTCATAGGTTGTTTGGGGCATATTTACAAGGCCTTTGAGTCCCTTTGAGGTTATTTTTCCCATTTTAATTTAAGACATTTCCCCGTGGTGCAAGGTCCTTGTAAATACGCCCCCATGTGTGCTTGGCTAATTTAAGTATTGATAGGGTGTGCTTCTACATAGGATCTAGACTACATCTGCACAATGAGATAACTAAGCTGAAGAAATACAGGTGATGTGATTGTTAAATGTGCAAAAATATTTGCACGTTTTTCAATTATATCACTTGTGTTTCCTAACATTACGAATCACATTGTGCAGATGAGGTTTAGGCGTGTTCAGGGAGATAGAGGAGGTCTGGCCTTTGTTCAAGAGTGCAGTGGACATGATTCACTTCATTGGTAGGCCTGCACATGTATTATCACCTCTGTACTCTTCAACAAGCCTAAATTTCATCTGCAACCCTGAGTAGGCCTCACCTCAAACAAACGTCTAGATAGTCCACACCTTATCGTCATCCTGAACCAATTATTTAAAGTGTTAGGGGCAGATTTATGATGGCTGTGCGCCTCTTTTGTGCTGCTGTTGCATCACTTTTATAATGCAGCAGTGATTTACAAGATGTACCATGTTGCAAGATAGCAGCCGCGGGCCGTGGAGGGAGTTACGGTAGGGAGGGGGAGGGGCAGGGTGGAGGGACCTAAACACTGGCATATGGATTATTGCAGGTAAGTATACAATTTAACGTGCGTCAGGTTTCATGTGGGCGTTTTGTTGCAGGGTGGGCAGTCATTTGCATGAAAGCCCTGTAAAACTAACACAGTAAAATTAAGAAGATTTCACTGAATTATCTTTATGGCATTGCTGAATCAAATCCTTACTGTTATTGATTTACTGTTTGGTAATAGTGGTTAATAACATTTTTTTTTTATATTTTACCACAGATTCAACTGCAGATCATTTCGAAATTAGACAATGCCGTCTAAGGATAGAATCCGAAAGGCTACAAAATGACAAAGACAGCAGATTACTAAATGCTTGCAGCAGTCCTCTACAATAAAATCTCGTCAAGTCACGAAGAAAGCTCCTGGTAAGAGAACAAAATCATTCCTTAGAAACATTTGTAGAAACAAAAGTATAACTACAGAACAAGTTTTAGTCCAGAAAAAGAGAGCCAATTTAAACGGAAAGGAAAGGACAATCAAAAATGTTACTGGTAGAGGAGGAGATAACTCTGTGCCTGGCAGTAGAAGGAAAAATCAGTTTAGGGACATTCGTAGACGAATGTTCCGCAACAGGATAATTGGCAATTTGTTAAAAAATTTAAAGAAAGGTCAACAGAAAGTGGCTTTTTATAAGAGAAAGAAAAATGTAGAGAAAATTATTGATCAGGCTTTTGAAATTAAGCGAAAGTTATTTATTTTGGTAATCAATAGAATTAGGAAACTAAACAAGGTAATTTATGATTTGAAATCAAATAGTAGATGGAAGAGAGTAGTTAATCGTAGTAATTTTTGTGAAGTTTTCTCAGGAGAATGGATGCATAGTTCAAGTTGTGAGGCATTTTTCAATGAGGAGAGTTACTTTCAGGACAATGAATTGGTGCATGCAGTTGACACCAGTGGTCGAGCTTATGAGGTGAAAGATGGTTGTCCTGTTGAAAAAGAAAAACTTGTGTCAACAGAGGCAGAAGAGGTGTTAGGTAATGAAGTTTTAGGGAGACGTCCTAAGGGACCAGTGTATACCTGGTAGTGTAGTTCTATTTGCAGTGTGCAACAGGATTCCATCAATTTTCTTTGTGATTTTGTACGGACATTTAATAAGAAAAGTTTAAAACAGAAAATAAAATTGTTGCAAGAATTAGATCCTTGCAGAGTGAGAGAAGTGACAGGTTTGCATGGTCATTCACTGGCTTGTCTTTCCAGGAGAGTATGCCAGAGTGTTTTTCATCATTTCAGGATGCTAGCAGTGCATCATAGTAAAGTGAGGAAATTAGTTAGAATGTTGTATTATGGTAAGAGTCCAGCAATTATGCTTAAACAATTATGCACTGCTCTTTTGCATGGTTCTGAAGTAGATGTGAAGAATATTTGTGAAGAAATTGAGTTTTGTTACTTTACAAGTAAAGAGGAGAATGTTGAAATTGACCCAGAAGAAGAAGGTAATGTGGAAGCTAGTTTACAGGTTTCCAGTACAGATAATGTTCAAAAGGAAATTGCCACGTTTCAGGTGAAATCAAGTGAGAGGCCTAATTTCACTTGTGTGTGTTGTCGACGCACTTATTATAAGAATCAGACTAAGTTAGTGGATTTATATGCGAAATGTGAAAGGGAAAATAATAGTGAATGGAAGGATTTTGCAACATACTTGATGGTAGAAAATTGTTTCGATTTGGGTTTGGATCAACGTGTGTGTACTTATTGTTGTAACAAATTAAATCAAAACCGGATGCCTGCTAGAGCGGTTCATAATAATCTGGAATTGGTTGACATTCCTTCTGAATTGAAGGATTTAAATACTTATGAATCTATTTTGATTCAAAGTGTGCATCCCTTTCAGGCTATTGTAAGAATGGAGCCAAAGACAGGGAAATTGCCTCCTTCAGATTTACAGAGAGGATTAAAGGGAAGAGTTGTTTATTTGCCTCTAGATTTAAAAAAAAATATTAATACAATTGGAGTAGAGAAAGTGGAAGAGGAACCTCTGGTTATCTTAGTTAATGGGGTTCCGACAAAGAGTAAGAAAATATGGCAAGATTTAGTGGATGTTAGGAAAGTCAAAAAGGCAACATTGTATTTGAAGAAAAACAATAAGTACTACAAGAATGTATATGTTGCAGAAGAGGAAGTAAGTGAAGAAGAGGATAGCGATTTGTGTGCTGGTCAAATTGAAAAAGTAGAACCCTCTAAAAATGAAGAAATATATGAACATTATAGTGTTCATCCTTTGCATTCTAAGGAAGTCATGGGGAATGCTATTGAGTTGTTTCAAATGAAACAAGCCAAAGGGAGTCCTATTAGTGTTTGGGAGGAAAGTTTGGAAGCTCGGTGTTTCCCACAGCTATTTCCAACAGGTCAAGGAGGAAGATATGATGAGCGACCTGTTCAAATTCCTGCTTCTGAATACCGGACTTTACGATTGTATGTAGAAGATCCTAGGTTTCGTCAATGCATTCCCTATTTGTTTCATCTACTGTTTGAAAGCGATCTGTCTGGACTGTCATATGCAGTGAACCACATCTTGAAAAGCGGTGTACAGATGCAAAACATCTCGGCAAGTGACTTTATGGATAAAGTCAATGTGCAAGATAGTATTTTGGATTCTCACCTGATTAATCTCATGGCGTGCCAGCGTGGTACTAATGAGTACTGGTACTGTCGTCATGGTGATTTGAAATGTAGGCTGAGGAACTTAGGAACTCCCACATGGTTCCTCACTCTCAGCTGTGCCGAGTATGGCTGGGAAGACTTACTTGAATTTCTACGAGAGGCAAATGGAAACATTGAAAATATCGAATTCAAGACACCCGGAGAACTGTGCTCTTTGGATCCAGTGAATGTATGCAGGTACTTCAATCATGGATTTGAAGCTATGATGTCTTTCATCATGAACAAGAAAAATCCACCTCTTGGAGAGGTGTTGGATTTCTTCTGGAGAAAGGATTACCAAGCAAGAGGTGCTCCTCATATACATATGCTGCTGTGGATCAAAGATGCTCCCAAATTTGGAACAGATCCAGATGACTTAGTGATGAGTTTCATAGAACAGTATTCTACATGTGCTGTTCCAAAGACAAAGGAAGACAAAAGTCTAAGAGAACAAGTTTTACGGTTTCAAAGCCATCGTTGTGAAAAGTACTGTCGTCGTAAATTCAGAAACAAGAACAAGTACTATTCAAAATGTCGTTTTGGATTTCCACGATTGGTGATATCTAAAGGAAGAGTGAACAATTTGATGTCTTCTTTGCGACATAATGTGACGAGGAAATCACCCAAAAATACATACAATTTGAAAAGGAACGAAGAGTCCAAGTATATCAATGACTACAACCCAGTGATTTTGTCCATGTGGAATGCTAACATGGATATACAGTTTGTGGCTGATAACTGTATAACTGTGGCTCGGTATGTGACATCTTACATCACCAAAAAAGAAAATACAGAATTGAAGGATATGTGGGAGGACATTTCCCATGAAAAGAGCCTCAGTAAGAAGTTGTACAGTTTCAGTCTGAAGATGTTGTCGCATCTAGAAATCGGAGCTTACGAATGTTCTGACCGGTTGTCTTCAGCAAGTCTTTATGCCAAATCCAGGAGCATCATTTGGGCGAGTCTTGGTCTTGCTGCAACGCGTAATCGAGTACTGAAACCTGTACGGGAAATTGAGTATTTGGCGGAAAAGGAGCCAAACAGTACAGATATTTTGAAGACCAACATGTTGGATACATATTATCCAAATAGAAGCAGTCACCTCGAGAATGTTTGTCTGTATGAGGTTCTGCAAAATTACATATTCAAAAGGAACATCAAAGAAGATATTGATAAAGGAGTGTATGCTGTAATTGGAAGTGAGGGATGTCTGGTCAAGCAAAGAAAATGCCAATTGGTAAATCATCGAAAATTGAGTGGTGAATCTCCTGAAAGAAAAGAGTTTTTCTATTTAGCTCTTTTGCAACTTTTCAAGCCTTGGCGTGCAGAAGAGGAACTGCTTGGAGATTTCCTCTGTTACGAAGACTCTTTCAATGCAGCCAAAGAGACCATAGAATGTCCTGTTTTTCCCAAATATCTAGAAATGTTGAATGCGGAAATCGAGCAGGATCGAGCAGGAAGCAATGATTGCAGCTGAGATTGCTAGAGACAGTTCTCAGGACAGTCAGAGTTCTGTTTCATTGAGTCAGGATCCACTAGGAGGACCAGTTATCGAAAATGAAGCTGCCACTGCTATGATTGAAGTGGAAAGAGCCATGGCACATGCTCAGGAGGATGCGGTTAACTTAGAAGACTTGGAAAGACAACTCAACGTTGAGCAGAGGAAAATATATGACGAAGTTACCAACCAAAATGATCATGGATTAAGTCATGAGAAGAAAGAGTGCTCATGTACGTCGTTGAAGACTGTCCGACTGTACGTGAGTGGAGAAGCGGGAACTGGAAAAAGTTTCCTCATTAAAGCAATTTCATGTTATTTGCAGAAAAGGACTGAGTCATCTCTGTCTTGTGTTGTCCCCGCTCCAACTGGACTGGCAGCACATAACATTAAAGGTATTACTTTGCATCGTCTACTGATGCTGCCAGTGGAGCATGATAACAAATTACAATACCACAAGTTATCTGGAGATGCTTGTTGTGAAGTTTCAAGAGTCTTAAGGAAAATGAAACTTCTTATCATTGACGAAGTAAGCATGGTTTTCAATGTCATGCTTGCCTTGTGCATTTGAGAATGCAAGAAGTTCTTAAAACAGAGTATGATGTGTTATTTGGTGGCAAACACATCATTGTTTTCGGTGATCTTCTGCATCTGACACCAGTGAAAGGACAACCTGTGTTCAAAATGCTCACACATGAAGATATCAGGAAGTGTCTAGGGAGTATTGGCAACGTCAATATATGGTTAAACTTCAATTATGCTGAACTGCGTGAAAATATGCGTCAAGCAAAGGATGAAGATTATAAGAATATTCTACAAGATGTTAGAATTGGAAAAGTGACCGAGCATGGGAAAGAAGCTTTACATGCACGATTACTGTCAAATTTGTATCCAGAAGAAGACGTTGTACCTGAGAATATTTTTCGGAAAATTACTGAGAAGAAATCTGGAATATGTTTAATCCAACTCTTGCAGAATGTGCCATCTTCAACAACAAAATGTTGCATTTAGAAAACCAAGAGATTGTGAAACTGGAAGCTATTGACAGAGTAGAGCATATGGGAGCAACAATTATTTTGTCTGAGAATTTCAAATCTAAATTGGATTCATTAGAGAAGACTATATCTAAAACTGCAGGTTTTGAAAAGACTCTGAATGTGTGCTTAAATTGTCGTATAATTTTAAGAAGGAATTTACATGTTAAAAGAGGTCTGGTCAATGGATCAATGGGTAATGTTGATTTTGAGAAATACAGAAATAGAGATGGAATTGAATTTTTAAAAATTAAATTTGATGGCATTGAGGAAGTACAGCTAATTGGTTGTTGCTCTGCTAGGATTTTGCTTGTAAAAGACTTATATGTTCGCCGTAAGCAATTTCCTGTTTGCTTGGCATATGCGGTGACAATCCATAAATCGCAAGGTTTAAGTGTAGACAGTGCATTGGTGAATATTGGCAGTTCAGTGTTCAAGGAATGTATGGCATATGTGGCATTGTCACGAGTTAGAACTTTATCAGGATTGTACTTGATTGAGTGTGATGTCACAAACATTTGTGCGGATCTAGATTGTGTTAAGGAATACAATAGGTTAAGAAAAGAGTATGCGCCACATTTGCCTCAATATCCTTTGTTTGAGAAACGTGTGGTAGGCCGGAAAGGAAGAAATGTGACCAATAGTCGGGAGGTTGTAGCAAAAAGACAAAAAGTCGATGAACCTGAAATTATAAGCAGAAAGAAATAGGATTCTGTTGAAGATGTTGTTGGTTTTCAATTTGAAAACAGTTCTGGTGTCAACTGCTATGCTAATGTAGTGGTAATGTTGTCTTTTCTCTAGAAACTTTAAAAGAACAGATTGTGATCAATTCGGATCAAAGTTTTTGCTGCTTGCTGAATTCTGTGTTAGAGAAATGTAGCACTGATAGAACAAAAATCGAAAGTGTGTCTGAAATTCGAAATCTGTTAGACATATGTTCAGGTCAAACGCAATTCTCTCAAAATATTCAGCAAGATTGTCAAGAGTTTTTAATGTATATGCTTGATGTATTACAAGATGAAGGTGTAGATGTAGATCACCTGTTTGGCCTTTCTTATCAATGGCAGCATGACTGCGAGAACTGTAGGCTATCAAGTACTAGTAGTGTAGACTCAGAAAGATTTATATATTTAACTTTGCCAGACAGTAAATCAGTGTCCTTTAATAAGCTAGTAAAATCAGCCGATCACAACATGGAGTGTAGCCAATGTAAGTCAGCAATGCTGTCCACATTATTTATACGAACATATGGCCAGTATGTCATTTTAATGTTCCAACAATGTAGGCCTGATGGAACAAAATTGACAACTTTAATTAAAAATGTTGTGGCTTCGCAGTTGCCAATATCAGGAAGGACTTTTGTAACTGCAGCAATTATATATCATGACGGTCCTTCAACAACATCAGGACATTACACAGCTTATTTAAAGTCTAGAAACGGCTGGTCATTCTGCAATGATTCTGTTTTAATTTAAAAAAAAAAATTGCCTTTTGACCTTAAAAATTCTTACCTGGTGTTTTTAAAACCAAAATTTTAGGGAAAGAATCTCGGGATTTGTTCTGAGGATTTTCAAGACGTTCTAATGGCTCCTATATAGCCTTGTGGATAAGTGTAGTATAGAGTCAAAGGTTAAATGTGGAAATGTGGAACATGAGTGAGCAAGAAGGGTGAGATATTACTAGTACAGGATTGTGAAAGTGATCTTGAACGTTTTCTTTCTAAAAGTTGCGGAAAAAGAAAATGACGGGATTTGCTTAGAAGAATTCCAAGAGTTATAAATGGCTCTTTCACGATTTGGCCTTGAGGAAATGTGCGGTAGAGAGCGAGAAGTCATTTATTGTATGTAACATATTTCTCAAAACGATGGAGCTTTTCTTTCAGAAAGTGGCGGGCTGAAAATAATAGCAGCACAACAGAGTATAAGCTGTTCATAGGACATCCTTTGACGTCATGGAAAGTAAGTTACTTTTAAGGAGTACAGATTTCTGATTGGTTATGCTATATGGGTTTTTTAAACACAATCATTTTGATTGTGTTTTTTTTCCCCGCTGTTATATGATGAATACTTTCAAATCACTGTTTTTAGTGAAATTTGATATATTCTGAGAAAAGCAAAAAATAAACCATTTACCATGTATAATTAATTCTGTACTTTTTGTATTTATGATATACATTGAGAACTGTGTAGGAGGCATGGAAAAAATAAGGCTTCTGTAAGTGTCAAGGGAGGTGAGTAATGTACATTGCTCTGTTGCATACAGTCCTCACCTTCTCCGTACTCTTGGATATGCTAGACTATATCTGCACAATGAGATACCTAAGCAAAGGAAAAACACAAGTGATGTGATTGTGGAATGAGCAAAAAAAATTGCACTTTTTCAATTACATTACCTGTGTTTCATAACATTACGAATCACATTGTGTAGATGAGATTTAGGCCTGTTCAAGGAGATAGAGGAGGTCTGACGTCTGTTCAAGAGTGCAGTGGACATAACTCACTTCGTTGGTAGGCCTGCTCATGTATTATCTCCTCTGTACTCTTCAATAACTTAAATGTCCTCTGTAACTGAGTTGGACTCACCTGAAACAAATCTGTGGATAGGCCACACCTTATCAGCATCTAGAAACAATCATTAAAAATGTTAGGGGTAGATTTATGATGGCCGTGCGCCTCTTTTGCGCCGCTGTTCCGTCACTTTTGTGACGCAGCAGCAGTGCAAAAGATGCACCATGTTGCAAGATAGGCCTCACTTCATCTTCAACAAGATACCGTCAGTTTAAAATGTATATATTTAGGACTGTGTAGGGGGCATGGAGAAGTGGAGGCCTCTAACTTTATTTTTTTGTAAAATTGGAGGATTGTCAATCTTTTCCCTTGTCTTTTCTAATTTTAAAATACATGTTTTAATATTTTTCAAATGTTTGTTCTTTCTTTCACAGATTGAAAGTATAAAAATAACAAGTAACTAAGTTAACGACAATTATAAGGTAAATGTTTTGTACTCTTTTCGTTACGTTTCTATCACATTTAACTTCTATTAGTTCCACTGCTTCATTTGTTTAACCCTGCCTTTGCTACTTACTTCATTCATTTCTCTATTACTTACTTACTCTACTCATTCCACTCCTTTTCTCAGTCCCTCTTTAAACAGTATCTCTGTGTTACTCCCTCTAACTGTCTTTCTTTTAACATTACTCTGAATTTATTTTCTCTTTTTTAAAAAAAAATAAAGTTTTTTTGAGTTTGCTTCCGGTTCGCGTACCGGCGCGCGAACCGGGAAGCGAACCAAAAGAAATAGAGGTTGTCAGAGTGCTAAACATTCTAGCAAATTCTTATAAAGGGGAGGTAGTTCTGAAAAGAACTTTTTTTTATTATTTATTGAACGGTTTTGTTTTTTTTTGTTTTTTTGGGGGGGGAAATGAAAATGATTCGTTATGAAGGGCTCAACAGGAGCAACAAAAAAAAAAGATAATTTATTTTCGGGGGCGTTTGGGACATTGATGATTATCAATAGCTAAATTGATTAAATTTATGCTACTCTCTCTGTAGCAAATGAGTTGTCCACAATGAATACAGACATGTTTTATGCTCCCAAATTTCATTTGAATATTTGGGACCATGTCGCTCGCCTCTCGTCCCGTCACTGCCTCTTCTTTGGTGGATGTACTGGCCACAGGTCGGGGGTTATCCACCAGATCACGTACTTGAGCTGCACTGTAGTTGATAGGGTGCCACCTTTCCATATGGCGATGCATGGTATAATTACCATAACTGTATTTTTTTCTGTTCCTCTGGACAGATCATTTTTACAAATCAGGCAGGTAACATACCGGGCATTAACCTTTTTTTGTCCCTGGGGAAAAGAAAAAAATTGCCATATATAATTTGGTTTGACATGGGACCTCCTTGGCTGTTCAGGTAAAAACATCCCAGTCCCTTGCTCCTCTTCCTCTTCTTCCTCCTCTTGTTGGAGGATGACCTGAGAAGGTGGTCCTCTCTTCCTAAAAGGTTGTGGTGGTGGTGGGGGTCCACCAGCTGCAGCAATCATTGAAGCCATTTGTAAGGTAGTCAATGTAGGTCTTTCTCTCATAAAAATGAAAGTCAGAGTGAGGAAAAAAGGTGGGACTTTCATCATTTGGGAAAAAAAATGTTCTAAACCAATGAAAAGTGTTATTTTAAGGTCATATGACCAAGCCTTCCATCATTAGGAAACTAAAAGTAAAATGAACCAATGAAAAGTTTAATAAACAAGTCACATGACCTGTTATGCTTACGTTACGCGCGCCACGCCTCGGATCGCTTCCGGGGAGCTGCGCGCCTCGGTTCGCGCTCCGGAACACTTCCGGGTGCGCTAACGCGGCGCGTCATAAAACGCATTACGCAACAACGCGATACGTCGCGCTTATGCGACGCGTCACGATGTTGTTTTCTAACGCGGCAGTTGCGCAAGAAGAACGTTTACCGGTTCGCGGACCGAGTCGCAGCACCAAATTGAGGTAACGCTAAGCTACCCGGTTCGCCGACCGGGAGCGAAAGAAAAAAAAATAATAAAAAAAAAATACATACAATAGAGGCCAACATAATTAGACTAAAGAATGTCTTTAAAAGGGTCCCGCGGGGCAAATAAAAAATAAATGTTGTTTTCTTTGCGTGGGGTGCACAACACATTCACATTGAGATAGGCATGACGGGTTACAAAGGGGACAAAAGTCTGCACTACCTATCCTTCTCTATCTGCAAAAACTAAACAGAGTATTGCGACTCTGTGCTTATTTATTAATAGAGAATCACCCAAAGAGAACAAATTCCGAACAATCATAGGCTATTGGCAGTGGGCAGAGAGGCCATGACACACAAAATGGCTGTTACTTACGTGCATGATGGGGCATAAAAGGGACTAGATGGCTTGGCCACTGTTTCGAGAGGCCATGACACACAAAATGGCTGTTACTTACGTGCATGATGGGGCCTAAAAGGGACTAGATGGCTTGGCCACTGTTTCGCGACTTTCACTTTACTTTCAACAGTGGCTGTGGTGAACATAAATGAACGCCGCTTATGTATACCTAATTTTAGTCATTTTCCACAAAAAAGCTTTTCATATTTGCTATTAAAAAACCATTGAAATTCACTGAAAAAACCATAGGTTATAGACCATATATAGTTAGGAATTAGCATTTACAAAACCTTGAAAATTCACTGAAAAAACCATAGGTTATAGACCATATATAGTTAGGAATTCGCATTTACAAAACCTTATTTTACTCACACAAAACCATTGAAATTCCATATATAGTTAGTTGCACTAACTATATATCGCGCACCCGCAATCCACTGCTGATGATGTCACATATTACATCACTCATGACATGGTCAGTGACATCACTGATGACATCTCAAATGACATCACTGATGACATCTCAAATGACATCACTGATGACATCACTGATGACATCTCATTTGACATTACTGATCACATCACTGATGATATCATTCATGTGATAATACGATGAACCTCTTCAGACTCTAATATAACCTTAGATACAATCAGTGTAAACAGACACTCACAGACTGTCACTCATCCATGGAGTTACTCACACACCTAGTCAGTCATGCAAAGAATCAATCACACCTCCATTTCCTCAACTATACAGTTATACAAACCTTACTTATTCAAACATATACTAACACATATTTACTCTCTTATACAATCCCTGATACAAGTTCACAATGATCCATACAGCCACTCACACATTCACTGGCTCTTATGCACAGTTATTTATATATGTCAACTCTCACATGTACTGTGTTTTACATATGTACTTACTTTGACATGTAGCACTGAGATATCCATTCACTCACCAATACACTCATGCACACAGTCAACCGCCCATACAGCTGTTTCCACATGCACTTTTGAAACCATACATCTAGTGAATCAACTGCTCACACATCTATGCACAGAGTCATACACCTCCCAGCCACCCACACACACACTCAGTCTCCCATACCAATACTTGGGCAACCAATCAATAACCCATATAGTTACTCATATAGCTACTTATCAACACATGCAACAGTTTACAGAACAACAGACATAATGATGCACAAATTAAGACAGTTTAGTCACTAACCCATGCACTCAGTGAGACACATTTAATCACTCACTCATACAGTCCGTCATGCACCTACTAAATCCTTCATCCAGACACTTATACATCCACTCATTCTTCAATATGTAAGACATATTTTAACTTTACAGAAACATACAGTCACTGGATGTTGTCATCAGTGATGTCATTTGAGATGTCATCAGTGATGTCATCAGTGATGTCACTGACCATGTCATGAATGATGTAATATGTGATATCATCAGCAGTGGATTGCGGGTGCGCGATATATAGTTAGTGCAACTAACTATATATGGAATTTCAATGGTTTTGTGTGAGTAAAATAAGGTTTTGTAAATGCGAATTCCTAACTATATATGGTCTATAACCTATGGTTTTTTCAGTGAATTTTCAAGGTTTTGTAAATGCTAATTCCTAACTATATATGGTCTATAACCTATGGTTTTTTCAGTGAATATATATATATATATATATATATATATATATATATATATATATATATTCACTGAAAAAAACATAGGTTTCACATCTGTTATAGTTAGGGATTAGCATTTTAAAAACCTATTAAATTCACTGAAAAAACCATAGGTTTCACACCAGTTATAGTTGGACTCACTATAACTTGCGCGCCTGCAATGCACTGCTGATGACGTCACATATTACATCACTCATGACATGGTCAGTGACATCACTCATGACATCGCTGATGACACCATCCAGTGAATGTGTGTCTTTCTGAAAAATAAATATGTTTTATATTTGTAAAGGTCAATGGAAGAATACATTTTTAAATAAGTGTGTAAATGGATTTTTTAAAATAAAATATTGATTGGTTAACTGGCTTATTGTTAGCGAGTATTGTATAAATATTTAAATGTTTGTATAAGTGTTTCACTTTGTGTATAAGTGGCTGCATGGGTTGGTGAGTAGCTACATGTGTGTGTATATGGGTTATTAGATTTTTTTTAGTGTCAGTATGAGTGTCTGTATGGTTTGGTGGGGGTGTTACTTAACACACAGATGCATCAATGATTGACTCACTGTTTCTATGTCTTTTGAAGACAGCATATGTGCAGGACTGTATGGGTGGATGTGTGTGTGTATATGTGTGTTAGTGAGTGAATGACTGTCTCACTAGTGTCTTTATCAGTAACTACATATGTTTTAATCTAGTATATGTGAGTATTAATGTATATAAGTGAGTATATGTGAGAGTGAGACATTGAAAGAGTTCCTGTTTAAATAAGTATGTGTTTCTATAAGTGATTGTTTAAGAGAGTAAGTATGTGTAAGTTTCCTTAGAAGTAATGTGCTAGTGTGTGTATAGCTGTATATTCAAATAAATGGATGTTCAATAGTTTATCAATAGTTTATTTGTATGTGTGTGAGTAACTTTTGGATGACTGTCGGTGTGTACCAGGATGTATATGTGTATCACTACATATGTATGAGTGAGTATATAGAACTGTTGCAGAATGAGAGGATGTGTATATAGATTGTGGAATTACTGAATTGGTTGTTGTAACTGGTATGGGTATCTCCATTTTTTTAAAAATGTTAGTTACTATTTTTGAATATGTGTTTCAAGGGTTACTTTACAGAGAAAGGACGTCTGTCACTCTGTCACAAGGATGGTGTCATCAGTGATGTCATGAGTGATGTAATATGTGACATCATCAGCAGTGCATTGCAGGCGCGCAAGTTATAGTGAGTCCAACTAACTATAACGTGGAATTTCAATGGTTTTATGTCAGTAAAATTTCCAGCTAACTATAACTGGTGTGAAACCTATGGTTTTTTTAGTGAATTTAATAGGTTTTTAAAATGCTAATCTCTAACTATAACAGATGTGAAACCTATGGTTTTTTCAGTGAATTTCATAGGTTTTTTAAATGCTAATTCCTAACTATAACTGGTGTGAAACCTATGTTTTTTTCAGTGAATTTCATAGGTTTTTTAAATGCTAATTCCTAACTATAACTGGTGTGAAACCTATGGTTTTTTCAGTGAATTTCAAAGGTTTTTTTAATGCTAATTCCTAACTATAACGGATGTGAAACCTATGTTTTTTTCAGTGAATATATATATATATATATATATATATATATATATATATATATATATATATATTACCTACTGGCGGTCGCCAGTAGGTAGTTATAGTTAGGATTGTTTTCCATAGGAAATCCTCAACATTCTATTTGGAATAACTTTGGCCCTGGTGGATGAGTCTTTGCGAATTTCTCAAAGAAGATGGCTAGGTTCGCTGCACTCCTTCCCTGAAAGTTTGGGGGGGATTGGTCAAGTGGGGGCTGAGATATAAGGGGGGTCCCAAAACGTGTTTTCTCAATGTTATTTTCCATAGGACCTTTAGACTCGGCTACAGTACGAACGGGTGAATGAATTTATAAGAAATTTGCCAAAACTGTAGAGTCTTGTTCGCAGATTACGCTTTTTTTGGAATGGTGTAAATCCGTTCAGTAGTTGTTGAGAAAATTAAAGTTAAAGTCAATTATATATCTATAGGCGCGCACACGTGCGCGCACCCAAGCGGCTGCGCGTGAGCGGTATTTTTTTTGGCTGCGTGACGTCTGTTAACGTTCGTTTCGAAGGAAATCAGGAAGTTTTGTCCGCCATTTTGTCACTGCGAGTAAATATATTGTTCATTTCAAAGCGTTGAAACATGGAAAGGGGAGAAGGTAGAGATTGTCTTCCTGCGTAGGTTTCCTCGGGGTGTGCAGTAAGGCCCTTAAACGCAAAAAGATATAATTTTTCCCCGAAAAAAAAATACGGGGTGCGCGCACCCGGTCGCGCACACCTACTTACAAGAGTGTGAAAATGGAGGTAAATCAGAAGTTTGAGTGCTTAGATATAAGGTGGCTCTGAAAAGAGCCCTTGTGTTAATTGAGTGTTTTCTGCATTTATAAGTAAGTACCGATGCAGAGCCTGATGTTGCAGAGGAAGATTCTGTTTCCCTCATTCGTGAAATGAACACCGTCTCTCCTATAGACGTCTTGCATGTGGTAGCGCAAGTTGTTGTGGTAAATAGAACCCATGCTATAATCTCTGAGGAACGCAGAAACAGATTTATTTACATGTCTCCTTGCTTTCTCAAATTGTGCACAATGGTGATTGGACCAATTCCATTTCTGTCTTTGGCATATATTGGAATATACCAAGGCAGATCGAGGAAAAAGTGTCATCAATTGTCGAAAGGTGTCTTTTAGAAGCATTTCCAGACCTACCCCAGTGATTGTGCCTAGATCGTTCCCACCACAGTGCACAATTATAAGGTCTGGTTCTGGGAGATGCATAAAAGTTTTCACCAATGGAATTAATTGGTGACATTTCAATCCTCTTTTGGAAATCCATGTTATGTGTACATTTGGTAAGCTGAGGTTGCAAATTCGTCTGCTTACTGCATATTTTTCACTTCAGTGAATATAACTGTGTCCTATTAGCCAGACCTTCATTTTCAAGGGATTTGTAGTCGTCCTCCGATCGGTTCTGGAAGTGGAATGGTAGTTAGAAGTTGAAATTTTAAATAAAGAAAAAGGAAGCGGCTGGGTGTGGTTAAAAAAATAAAAATGATTGGTTGATTGTAACAAGTGGAGAGTGAACAGGTCAATGTTTATGTTAAACGAAAAGTACTATTGGGTGTGAAAAAACAAGACATGTAACAGAGCTGTGTATTGGCAGGAGTTTCTGGAGGGAAAATAGTGTTCTTAGTTTGCTGTAGAACGTTGAGAGATGAACTTTTGACCTGTGCCTTCAGCAAGGTGCAGAATGAGGTGTAACCATGGAAACAGCCGGAGATGGCAGTTGGTGATGGGTTCACTCTTTGGTGCCTCTGCATCTGAGTCTGTTCTCTGGTGGCTGGTGGACAACTGTTTGTTATTGTGGAGATGAAAGGGTGATAAGGAGAGAAATACGACATAGCGTCTGGCCTGTAGAAGCGTGGGAGCAGTGATTAACTCTGAGTAAAGCGGAACTGTGTCGGTGCTTAGTAACAGTAAAAAAAAAATGTTAACAGTGGTATAACTGTCTTTACGGTGCGCGACCTACTAAGAAAGGGTTCACGGGCCGTAATTGGTTTGCAGGTTCTAGTATCAGTAAGTGAGGTCGAGAAAAGAAAACATTCAGGACTTTATTTATGAAGGCCTTGCGCCACCGGTGCGTTACTTTTTCCCATTTTAAAAAATGAGGCACTGGCGGCGGTAGGTCTTCATAAATAAGGTCCTCAGTGACTACAGTTAAGGTTATGTGGAACCCATGAATAGTTTTTCAATATGAAATCATTTCAGTTGAGATTATGGATTAAAAGAGAAACCGTGAATATTTGAAATGCTTATTTAGAAATGTACTGTTTTAAAGGCAAATCATTATGTAATATGAGTACAGAAATTGCAAAAAACACAGTAATTGGTATTGTCAGTAGTACATGGAATACAAACGCTATAGTTGAAGAAAAATGAATATAGTTGGAAAAAAACATTGTACACTTATAAGGAAGTATACTATATTTTAATAAATGGAAGGTTTCTGGCCTTTCAGTTTAGGAACGATATATGAAAATGCAAGTGGTTATACATCATTACTTTATGAATCAGCTGTCTAATAACACGAAATCATAATGTCCACTATTAGTAAAGCAAATAGGTCTGTTCTTCAAAAGAAAATATGGAAAAGAACGTGAAGAATATAGAAAACCAAAAGGAAATGAGGACGTCAATGGCTTGTTTGAGAGTTATTGAAGCATTGTTTAGGCAAAATAGGTAGTTTCTGCTTGTAACAGGAAATCAGTTTTATCATTTGAAAGTATGTCAGCTATCCAATGGAAAAGAGTAAAGCAGTACTTGATGATCTGTTATAATCGGAGCCTCTTTTACCATCAGAGGGCATCTCGGTGGGTTTTCGATGTAGCTCGCTGTTAGGAAAGAGTTAAGCGTCCATTGTGTAGGCAAAGTATGCAGCAAGTGCCTCTAACATGAAATCATTGTTATCATCTGAAAACATGTCAGCCATCCAATTGAGAAGATGAAAGGAGCATTCATGATCTGTCATTATTGGAGTGTCTTTTACCATCATAGGGCAGCTCGGTGGGTTTTCGATGTAGCTCTCTGTTAGGAAATCTTGCACCGCTGCGAATATATTCCAATGACCCAGAACTCCTTGTATCGCTGCAAAGGCCATAAACCCTCCGTTGTAACAAAGCTGTTCATGATCAAGTAATGGATTCATGAGGTGATTGTAATTCGGTTCAGGAGGTACCAAATTGCAGAGACATAAATCCAGGGCCCACGTGAAATCACAGCTCAGGCAATGAAATACAGGCTGCACACAGGTGAAATGCGAATATCGAAATGATAATCGATATGAAGTATTCAAAGTCGAGAGTGGTAAGATGCCGTAGTAGTCAAGCATCCTCTGGCGAAATAGTTCTAAGTGGCCCGGCTCGTTTGCGAAGGCAGGAGGGACATCCATTTTGAATTTCCCAAGATGGTACAGGAAACAGCGCAGCACCGCTGGTTGTATAGCAACTCCACAGAATTAGGTCGTCGGCTATGCAGTGGAGAGGAGCAGAATGACTTGATACATTTTCTAGGAGTCTAGTCACTTATATATTGCTTAGTGGTTATTAAAAAAGTAGCTTTTTTTGAACTGGAGGATGCGTTAAAAAATAAGGGAGTGATTTGAGGGAGTTGTAAAGCAAGGTCAATTTTTTTTTACATCAATGCTGTTTTCTGTGAATGTTAGGTTAGTGAAAGATATGTGTGTGAGCAGATGCAACGTTCAGTTTTAAATGTGACAATGGCGCTCTTGTTCATGTCTTCCCATTCAAGGTCGGTATTCGCTGCCAAATACAAAGATTAAGAAACGCATGCGTGGGGTACATAGTGTGCATTCTTAAAGGAAAGTAAATGAAGGGTTATTTTTACCGCGTTAGCATTGTCGTTTAAAAAGTTATAGTGATTTCTATTGTATGTGAAGAAAGTGTCACTGATGAAGACTGAAAATAAATCCTTATAAATGATACGGACTGGTGTATTTTAGAAAAGGTTTGTAACATTACATGAATTGTGGAAAAAAAATAATGTAATTGAAAGTGTATGGTTTGAAAATGAAAAGTAGAGTTTTATAGTTCACGTTTTGAAAGCAGTTCTAGAGGGTCAGATGCATGATAGATTTATTAAAAATAGAACATGTTTTTAAATAGTATTTTGGAAAAAATATGTGTCTTTATGTACTATTTACATTATGTGCCTCTTGCGTATTCTTTGAGTTTTAGTAATCCTGTGTCTTATAAGTTTTCTAGGGGCGGTTTGAGGTTCATGGTGGGTTTGGGCAGGGAGGGTAGGTTGGGGGTTTGTAATAGGGGGTTTGGCTGGGGTGGAGTGCGGAGTTTAGTGAAAAGTGAGGGGGGCGGGGAGTTACGGTGTTTGGTAATGGAGCAGAGTCAGAGGACGCCACATTTGTGTTATGGGCTGCCACGGAAATATGTATTTATTCTCAGAGGTTTATTATATTAAGGATATATATTAGCATGGTGGCTCTTGTCGTTTTGTTGTTTTGTGTATGTTTATAATGCTGGCTCTGTAGTTTTTGTTTATGGACCTTATTGCGACACACAGGGGATCTACGTTGCACAGTTGGAGATCAGAGACTTAGGAAATAAAACTTTATAATTGTAAGGGCTGTAAGCGATAGAAATCGCCCGTTCTCGGTGTAAAAAATATCACCGCTATTGGTGGTATTTTCTACGGTGTTAGTACTCGAAGGAGACTAGTTACATATATGTGTAATAAAATTATGTAATAGGCTCAGCATTTTACATTATCTTGGAAAGCAAAAGTTGATTTTACATAGCAATAAGTCTCTTATAATTAAGGGACGGAGTGTATATAGTGCTATTTAGTACTCTGCTATGTGATTGATGTTGAATATTTCATAAGAGGAGGCTTTAAAAGATTTACGATAAACTGGTTTTCTAGGGAAGTGGGTGGAGTGTTCCGTGTAAATTGCAGAATAGAAACTAGTAAGAACCAATTGAAAGTGTTGTTTTAAAGTCACATGACTGCACATGCGTGTCTCGACGCCTGTACGCGATAGGTGGGTGCGCGCACCCGGTCGCACACTATAAGAAAGCGGCGAGAAAATATCAGCTAATATGCTCTTCAAGCTTGTTTTGGTACAAAGAGTTAGTTCTGAAAAGAACTTTTTTTTTTTTTTTTTTGGAAACTAGTGTTTTGATGCATTTGATTTCTTAAAGTTGCTATGATATTTTTCAGTATGTCATACTATCCAAATAAAGTGAAGAAATTTAACTTTTCTTGGAGCATTTATGACTCTCAATTATTTGTTTAATTAGAGTAAAGCTTTGCTCTCCGTATACAAGAATTTCTCCACAGTTCGTGCATTTCATGTGCACGTTCGCCAGATATGGTCTCAAGTCCATCTCAGCACTCGTTGGAGATACAGGTCGTCCACCGGAAGATGTGTTGATTACTTCTGATGGTAACAGCGTGGCCTCCGTTTTTCTTGTGAAAGGTGGTCGCTCATTTTCATCAGATTCGGAAGATGAATGCGGAACGGTAGCCATTGTATCGAAGTCTTCGGGAAGATGTTCGACGTTGTTGTCTCTTGAGAGTAGAAAAGAAAGTGATGGTAGTGGGTGGAGTGCTGCGTGTAAATTGCAGAATAGAAACTACCAAGAACCAATTAGAAGTGTTGTTTAGAAGTCACATGACTTCACATGGGAGTGTCAGGTCCTGTATGCGATAGAAGGGTGCGCGCACCCGGTCTCGCACTAAAATAAAGCGGCGAAAAAACATCTTATAATATGCTCTTCGAGCATGTTTTGGTGGAAAGAGTTAGTTCTGAAAAGAACTTTTTTTTTTTTTTTTTGGAAACAAGTGTTTTGATGCATTTGATTTCTTAAAGTTGCTATGATATTTTTCAGTATGTCATACTATCCAAATAAAGTGAAGAAATGTAACTTTTCTTGCAGCATTTATGACTCTCAATTTTGTGTTTAATTAGAGTAAAGCTTTGCTCTCCGTATACAAGAAGTTCTCCACAGTTGTTGCATTTTATGTGCACCTTCGCCAGACATGGTTTCAAGTCCATTTTAGCACTCGATGGAGATACAGGTCGTCCACCGGAAGATGTGCTGATTACTTCTGATGGTAATAGCGTGGCCTCCGTTTTTCTTGTCAAAGGTGGTCGCTCATTTTCATCAGATTCGGAAGATGAATGCGGAACGGTAGTCATTGTACCGAAGTCTTCGGGAAGATGTTCGCCGTTGTTGTCTCTTGAGAGTAGAAAAGAAAGTGATGGAAGTGGGTGGAGTGCTGCGTGTAAATTCCAGAATAGAAACTACCAAGAACCAATTGGAAGTGTTGTTTTGAAGTCACATGACTTCATATGCAAGTGTCAGGTCCTGTACGCGATAGGAGGGTGCGCGCACCCGGTCTCGCACTAAAATAAAGCGGCAAAAAAATATCTCATAATATGCTCTTGGAGCACGATTTGGTAAAAAGAGTTAGTTCTGAAAAGAACTTTTTTTTTTTTTTGGGGGGGAAAGAAGTGTTATAATGCTTTCGATTTCTTAAAGTTGCTACTACATTTTTCAGTATGTAATAGTTTGAAAATGAAGTGAAGAAATTTATCTTTTCTTGGGGCATTTGTGACTGTCAATTTTGAGTTTAATAAGAACGAGGCTCTGCTCTCCATATAAAAGAATTTCTCCACACTTGTTGCATTTCATATGCACCTTCGCAAGATATGGTCTCAAGTCCATTTCAGCACTCGATGGAGATACAGGTCGTACACCAGAAGATGTGCTGGCCACCTCTGATGGTAATAGCGTGGCCAGGGCTCTTGTCGAGGCTTTTGCATAATGCTCAGGATGCCTTTGTTTAACATGCCGCTGCATGGTGTGTGCAGAAAAGGAATATTTTTTATTTGGATTTCCCCTTGAGAGCTCCGAATTGCATATCGTGCAGGTTACTTTTGGCACATTCACTTTCTTTTGATCTTCAGGATAAGTGAAAAATTGCCAAATGAAAGATTCCTTTTTTCTTCTTAACGGTGGTCGCTCATTTCCTTCAGATTCGGAAGATGAATCTGGTAGGGAAGCCATTTCAGCAAAGACTTCCGGAAGATGCTCGAGGTTGTTGTCTCTTGAGAGTAGAAAAGTTTGTGAGGAAAGTGGGTGGAGTGCTTAGTGTATATTCCAGAACAGAAACTACTAATAACCAATTGGAAGTTTTGTTTTCAAGTCACGTGACTTTACATGCGCTTCTCAGGACGTGTAGGCGGTGACACTATGTAGTTACGAACGTGATTACATACTTAGGAACTAGCATTCAAAAAAACTATGAAATTCACTGAAAAAACCATAGGTTTTACACACGTTATAGTTAGGAAGTAGCATTTGAAAAACCTATGAAATTCACTGAAAAAACCATAGGTTTGACACCAGTTATAGTTAGCTGGAAATTTTACTGACATAAAACCAATGAAATTCCACGTTATAGTTAGTTGGACTCACTATAACTTGCGCGTGTAATGCACTGCTGATGACATTACATATTACATCACTCATGACATGGTCAGTGACATCACTTATGACACCATCCAGTGAATGTGTGTCTTTCTAAAAAATAAATATGTTTTATATATGTATATGTAAAGGTCGAGGAAAGAATAAATGTTTAAATTATTGTCTTAATGAATGTTTTTTTCAAAAAGAAATGATTGGATAACTGGCTTATTAAGTGTACCTTAGTGAATACATATATTAGCGAGTAATGTTTAAATATTTAAATATATGTATCAGTGTTTCACTTTGTGAATAACTGGCTGCATGGGTTGATGAGTACCTACATGTGTAGGTATTTGGGTTCTTAGATGTTTTTTTAGTATCAGTATGAGTGTTTCTATGGTTTCATGGGGGTATTACTAATCACATAGATGCATGAATGACTAACTCTCTCTTTGTATGTGTTTAGAAGACACCATATGTGCAGGACTGTATGGGTGGTTGAGTGTGTATAGTTTTATATGCAAATAAATGGATGTTCAATAGTTTATTTGCATGTGTGAGTATGTGTGTGAGTAACTTTTGGATGATTGTCGGTGTGTAACAGGATGTATAGGTGTATCACTACATATGATGAGTGAGTATATGTATGAGTGACTATATAGAACTGTTGGTGAATGAGAGAATGTGTATATAGATGGTGGAATTACTGAATTGGTTGTTGTAACTGGTATGGGTATGTCCATTTTTTTGAAAATGTTAATTTCTATTTTCCAATATGTGTTTTAAGGGTTACATTACACTTAAAGGAGGTCTGTCATCAGTGATGTCATAAGTGATGTCACTGACCATGTCATGAGTGATGTAATATGTAATGTCATCAGCAGTGCATTACACGCGCAAGTTATAGTGAGTCCAACTAACTATAACGTGGAATTTCATTGGTTTTATGTCAGTAAAATTTCCAGCTAACTATAACGTGTGTAAAACCTATGGTTTTTTCAGTGAATATATATATATATATATATATATATATATATATATATATATATATATATATATATATATATATATATATATATATATATATATATATATATGTAATACCTTTTTTTAAAGTATATTAATTTTTATGTCTCACCCTGGAGCGTTCCCGGTGCGCGCCCCGGTGCGCGTACCGGGAGCGTACCAAAAATAAAATAAAAAAAAATAATGAAGGAGTGAGCATGAGCAAAGGGGACAGAGATAGTGGTGTAAAGAGAAAGAGAGCTAGAAGGACGAACACAGAGGGACTGTGTAATAGATAGTAAAACAGGGAAAAGGTATAAGTGGAAGTAACTGAGAAAAGGAAAATGAATAAGGGAGCAAAAGAAGAGAAGAAAGAGGAAGAAGACTAAAGCAGAGGTTCATGGAGAATGTGAATGGGTGATGAAAGTAAAAGGAAGGAAAGTAAAGGATGGGGAATGACGGGTAGTGACGGAACCAGAGAAAAGGAACAGCGGTAACGGAGGGAAAGAAAAGAGCAGTGAGTGTAAGTAAAGAGAAGTGAAAGAGGGTGGATAAAAGTGAATAAGGGTAAGATATGGGGAGTGACAGAGAGAAAGAACAGAGAGAGTAAAGGACGGAAGGATAGAAAGGGACTGAGTGAACCAGAAAAGAAAGGAAAGTGAGGGAGTGGGTGAGCAGGAAGACTGAAAGAAGTTGAATGTGTTAGGAAAGTAAGGAAAAGGGAAATAAACATGGAGGATAAGAATAAGTGAGGGAAGCAGATTAAGGAAACAGGGGTGAGATAGGGTGTGAGAAAAGTAGTGAGGTTAAAGCAAAGGGTGATGGCAAACTACATTTCTTAGTCACACTTACCATATAATTAATGAAAACTTAATTGCATGTTTAAACTACACTTTATATCTGTGAAAGACAAAAGAAAAAAAAGTTATAATTAGTAAAATACATATTTTAAAATAGAAGAAACAGGTCAAGAGGTAAACAATCAAAAAAAGTGTACTAAGAAATAAAGCAAGAGTGAAGGATACAGAAACGTAAATAAAGTAATGTAGAAAGACAAAAAAGAGGGAAAAAGAAAGAAGGAGAACAAATTACTGAAGGGAAGTAAGATACTAAAAGAATGTGAGATACCAAAACGAAATCAGGAAAGAGAAGTAAGTAAAAGGAAAATG
Source organism: Lissotriton vulgaris (assembly GCF_964263255.1). Taxonomy (NCBI): domain Eukaryota; kingdom Metazoa; phylum Chordata; class Amphibia; order Caudata; family Salamandridae; genus Lissotriton; species Lissotriton vulgaris. The sequence continues at coordinate 291,038,873 of NC_141695.1, forward strand.
AGTGAAAGGGAAAGGAGTCTAAATGACGATCCATTTACAAGAAAGAGGAATGGAAGATGACAGTGTGAGTGAAGGGGAGTCACAGAGTGAAGGGATGAAAGGAATGAGGTTAATATAGAACAATAGAGGAAAAAGGAGTGAGGAAGTAAGTACACAGAAAGACAAAGAGAAGGACTGAGTGAAGTGCAGTACAATGAGTGAAGAAAGGAAAAAGAGTAAAGGAGCAAAAGAAGGAAAGAGGGGAAGAGAACTAAAGCAGTGGTACTGAGAGAATGTGAGAAAGCTGAAAAGTGGTGCAAGGGAAAGAGGAAATGCAGACAGTTGAAATTGGATTGAGGAGTTGTGAATGAAGTGGAGTAAAGGAAAAGCGATGAAACAAAGTGAAAGAAAGGCAGTGTAAGTGAGTAAAGAGAGCTGAATAAGGGTGGAAAAAGGAAAATGAGTGTGAGACAATGGGAATACAATATAAATTACACAATGCAAACTATAGAATAACTTATACAACATGCCACATAGTTTATTTTTGCTGTTCTCAGAATATATTGAATTTCACTTAAAACAGTGAGTTCAAAGTCTTCATCATATAACAGCGGGAAAAAAACACAATCTAAATGATTGTGTTTAAAAAAACATATAAACTTACAAATCATATATGTACACTAATCTTTGATTCACTTAAAAGGCAGAAAGACTCTGGCGTCGTAAATACGACCCAGTGGAGAAAATAAAGTACCGTGATGCCATAAAACAGTACCATAAACATATTTCCGAAGCAAAAAAGGAATATCTTGAGCACAGGATAGATCGGGCGGACAACATGAGTAGGGAACTCTTTAGAATTGTTAAAGAGTTTGTTGATCCTGCCGCAGGTGCCCTCTCTCACATTCATACGGAATAGTGGATTAGGCAGCTTGCTGACTTTTTTGTCACAAAAATTAAAACCATTCAGGACTCCTTTCCTCCCGTGGACTCTTCCTTGGTTGCCGATGACTTCGGTAGCAATCGGCCAGTACCATCCTTAGAGGCAGAGCCTGGACCCACACTATCGGTCTTTCCGCAGTTGTCTTGTGCAACGTCGCTGGAGCTACTGTCTCGGCTTCAATCTGGCTCACCCCTGGATGCTTGTCCAGCAAAGTGCTTGGGCAGGGTGGCATCGGCGGTAAACAGCTTGTTGAACCCCCTGCTCAATCTGTCTTTGAGCTCCGGAGTGGTGCCTCGGGAATGGAAACACGCACTCATTCTGCCGCTGATCAAAAAACCTCTGTTAGATCCTTTGCTGCTGGCTAACTATAGACCGATCTCCCTTCTCCCTGCTCTGGCGAAGGTGGTTGAGAAGCATGTTCAGTATACACTTACCACCTTTATTGAGAATAACAACATTCTCCATGACTCTCAATCCGGTTTCCGTGCTAATTATAGCACGGAGACAGCCCTCGTGGAGGTGACCGACGCCATCAGGGAGACGCTCGATCTAGGGGGAAAGGCTATGTTAGTCATGCTGGATTTGTCGGCGGCTTTCGACACCGTCCCTCATGCTGGTCTCCTTTTAAGACTCAGGGAGATCGGACTGCGGGGACGGTGTTGGATTGGTTTCAATCCTTTTTATCGGACCGCCGACAGGTGATCTGGGCTCCACCGTTCTCCGCTGAAATGCCATCGCTAGAGGTTGGGGTTCCTCAAGGGTCCATTCTGAGCCCCACCATCTTTAACATCTATATGGCCCCTCTGGCGTTGGTAGCGGAGGCTTATGGGGCCCGGGTCATCTCATACGCTGATGACACCCAGCTCCTGTTTACATGCAGCAAAGGAGAGGCTTTTGACAGCGACAGGATCAAAGACTGTCTGAGTGCAGTCTTTGCGTGGTTTCAGCGGCACAGCCTGAAATGCAACTCGGATAAGTCTGAGTTGCTCTTCTTTGGCTGTGCCCCTGATCCGGGCTGGAAGTACTGGTGGCCTCAGGACATGTTCCCCCCCCCTGAGAAATCATCTTCCCAAGTGAAAAATCTTGGAGTGGTATTTGATGATGACCTCTCCTTCCTCCCCCATATCATGGGGATATCAGGGAAATGCTTCGGCATCCTTAAGATGCTGAGGAAGTTTCTTCCTTTGCTCTCCCTACAGTATCGGAAGACGGTAGTCCAGGCGCTAGTAGGGTCTCGGTTAGATTACGCTAATGCGCTTTTTGCTGGTCTGCCTAAGTACCTCCTGGCTAGACTGCAAATTGTCCAAAATTCGGCGGCCAGAGCTATATTTGGTCTGCCAAGGAGAGCCAGCGCCCAACTGCTTCTAACTAGGCTGCACTGGCTACCTATTTCCAAAAGAATCAGATTTAAAATCCTTACGCTGGCCTTCAAAGCTCTTCACTCTGTCGGTCCAAATTATATCAGGAAGCGTACCGCTTTCTATGTGCCGCGGAGGACGTTGCGGTCAGCCGATTTGGCTAAAATTAAGGTGCCTATTGCCAAACGAGTTCGGATGGGAGGACGGTCCTTCCAACATGTGGCAGGTCGCCTTTGGAACGAGCTCCCTCTCTCCCTCCGCAAAGCTAAGAGTCTCCTAGCTTTCAGGAAAGAGCTGAAGACCATGCTCTTTTCCGCGTAATCACTGTGACTGTAGTGCTGCTGCCTCTGTGTTTTTAGGTTTCAGGTCTCTTTGCCAAAGCGCCGGGACACCCCTTGGGGTAGCCGTGCGCTCTAAAAGTACGGCCTTAACATAACATAACTTACTTTTCCTTGAGGCCAAATAGTAGATAGTGAAGGTCCTTTTCGTAGGAAAATACTCTGCTGTTCTCTAAAACGTCCATTTCATCGACTTTCTATGAAAAAAGATCTAAGAACATCTGAAATAATTCTCAACGTTCTCATTTTCCTCCTTGTGTTAAGTTTTGACTTATTACTCATGCCTTGAACTTTCCTTACGGCCAAATAGTGTCAGATATATGAGTATATTTTGAATTTTCTCTAATTAAACTCTGAAATTACCCGAAGTTTTCAAAGAAAAGCTCATATGACATTTTCAAAATGTTTAAAAATTCATATTCTCTTTTTTGATCACTCATGTTCAACATTTCCTATAAAACTGATATCACTTACTATGAGATCCACTTACAGTACCTATATGAGATAAATAATTTTAAACATTAGACTAACTAACTAACTTTTATTAACTGCTCCCGTCTTCAAAGGCCAATTACCTTTACTAAAACTTTGGTTCCAAAAACATTAGGTAAGAATTTTTTAAGTCAAAAGGCAAACGTTGTTTATAAGTCAAATGAGAATCATTGCAGTAACTCCAACCTTTTTGACATTTTAAGTAGCATGTATAATGTCCTGATGTTGTCGAAGGACCGTCATGATAAATAATGGCTACAGTTCTAAATGTTCTTCCTGAAATTGATAACTGAGAAGCCACAACATTTTATACTAGTTCTCAATTTAGTTCCATCAGGTCTACATCGTTGGAAAACTAAAATGACATACTGACCATAAGTTTGTATAAATAATGTGGACAGCATTGGACACTTACATTGGGTACACACCATATTATGATCAGCTGCTTTAACTAGATTATTAAATGACACTGATTTGCAGTCTGGTAAAGTCAAATATATAAATCTTTCAGTGTCTATTCTAGTAGTACTTGATAAACTACAATTGTGGCAGTCATGCTGCCATTGATAAGAAAGTCTAAAAAGATTTTCTACATCTACACCTTCATCTTCCAAAACACCAAACATATACATTAAAAATTCCTGACAACCCTGCTGAATGTTCTGTGAAAATTTATCTTGACCAGAACACATGTCTAAAATATTTCGAATTTCTGTTACACTTTCTATTTTTGCTCTATCACTGCTACATTTCTGAAACACAGAATTCAATAAACCGCAGAATCTTTGATCCCGATTTTCAACAATCTGTTCTTGTAAAGTTTTAAGAAAAAAAACAACATTAACCACTACATTAGCATAGCAGTTGACACCAGAACTGTTTTCAAATTGAAATCCAACAACATCTTGAACAGAATGCTTTTTCTTTCTGTGTACAATTACAGTTTCATCTACTTTGTCTTTTTGCTACTACCTCACTGCAATTATTTTCATTTCTTCTTTTTCGGCCTACCACACGTTTTTCAAACAGAGGATATTGAGGCAGATGTGGAGCATACTCTCTTCTTAACCTATTGTATTCTTTAACACAATCTAGATCTGCACAAATCTTTGTCTCATCACACTCAATCAAGTTCAATCCTGATAAAGTTCTGACTCGTGATAATGCCACATATGCCATACCCTCTTTAAACACAGAACTTCCAATGTTCACCAAAGCACTATCTACACTTAAACCTTGAGATTTATGAATTGTCACCGCATATGCCAAACAAACAGGAAACTGTTTTCGGCGAACATATAAGTCTTTTACAAGCAAAAATTTAGCAGAACGACTGATTTGTTGTACTTGCTCAATGCCATCAAATTTTATTTTTGATACGACAATTTAAACACACATTCAGAGTCTTTTCAAAACCAGCTGTTTTAGATATACTTTTCTCTAATGAATCCAATTTTGTTTTCAAATTTTCTGACAAAACAATTGTTGCACCCATATGGTCTATTTTATCTATTGCTTCCAGTTTCACAATCTCTTCATTTTCTAACTTTAACATTTTGTTGTTGAAGATGGAACATTCTTGCAGAGTTGGCATCAAACATATCCCAGATTTCTTCTCAGTAATTTAAAAAAAAAAATTCTCTGGAAGAATGTTTTCATTTGGATACAAATTTGAAATTAATCTAGCATGTAAAGCTTCTTTCCCAAGCTCACTTACTTTTCTGATTCTTACATCTTGTAGAATATTTTTATAATCTTCATCCTTTGCCTGTCGCATATTTTGAAGCAGTTCTGCATATTTAAAATGTAACCATATATTAACGTTTCCAATGCTTCCAAGCGACTTCCTGGTATCTTCATGCGTGAGCATTTTAAACACTGGTTGTCCTTTTACTGCAGTCAACTGCAGTAGATCTCCAAAAACAATAATGTGTTTTCCTCCAAATAACACATCATACTCTGTTCTAAGAATTTCTTGCATTCTCAAATGCACAAAAGCAAGCATTAGATTTGAGACCATGCTTACTTCATCAATGATAATAAGTTTCATTTTCTTCAGGACTCTGGAAACTTCAGAACACGCATCTCCAGATAGTTTGTTGTAATGCAATTTATTATCATGCTCAACTGGCAGCATCAGTAAACGATGTAGAGTAATCCCTTTAATGTTATGTGCTGCCAGTCCAGTTCGAGCGGTTACAACAAGACAGCAATGATTCAGTCCTTTTCTGCAAATAAGTTGCAATGGCTTTAATCAGAAAACTTTTTCCTGTTCCCGCTTCTCCACTTACGTACAGTCGGACAGGCTTAAATGATGTACATGAGCACTCTTTTTTCTCTCATGTCTGAATCCATGTTCTATCTGTTCTGTGACTTCATCATATATAATTTTCTGCTCAACGTTTAGTTGCTTTACCAAATCTTTTAAGTTAACTACATCCTCTTAAGCTTGTTCCATAGCTCTTTCCACCTCATCCATGGCAGTTGCAGCTTCATTTTGGATAATTGGTCCTCCTAGTGGATCCTGACTCAATGAAGTAGAACTCGGACTGTCTTGAGAACTGTCTCTAGCAATCTCTTCAGCAATTGTGGTTTCCTGCTCTATTTCTTCGTTCAACATTTGCAGATAATTTGGAAAAACAGGACATTCTATGGTATCCTTGGTTGCATTAACCCCTTCCATGCGGCGCGAATTCCCCGCCCATGCTGACTCCGCCTTGCGCTGGCGGAGTCATGACGGAACGGTTCCGTCATCTGCACAGCTCACCCGACATGCATGACGGAACCGTTCCGTCAGCAGCATGGAAGGGGTTAAAAGAGTCTTCATAACAGAGAAAATCTCCAAGTAGTTCCTCTTCTGTACGCCATGGCTTAAAGAGTTGCAAAAGAGCTAAATAGTAAAATTCTCTTTAGTCTGGAGATTCGCAACTCAATTTTCGATGATTAATCAAATGGCCTTTTCTCTGCTTCACTAGACATCCTTCATACCCAATGACAGCATATTTTCCATTATTGATATCTTCTGTGATGTTCCTCTTATTACTGTAGTTTTGCAGAACTTCATACAAACAAGTGTTCTCAAGGTGAGTTCTTCTATTTTGATAGTATGTATCCAACATGTTTGTCTTCAAAATATCTGTACTGTTTGCTTCTTTCTCTGCCAAATATTCAATTTCTTGTACAGATTTCAAAACTCTGTTTCGTGTTGCAGCAAGACCTAGACTCACCCAAATGATTGTTCTTGATTTGGCATAGAGACTTGCTGATGATAACCGATCAGAACATTCATATGCTCCAATTTCTCGATGCGACAACATCTTCAGACTGAAACTGTATAATTTTTTACTTACACTCTTTTCATGTGAAATGTCTTCCCACATTTCCTTCAGTTCAGTCTTTTCTTTTTTTGTGATGTAAGACGTCACATATCGAGCCACAGCAATAGAGTAGTCCGCAACGAATTGAATATCCATGTTAGCATTCCACATGGATAAAATCACTGGGTTGTAGTCGTGGATGTACTTGGACTCTTCGTTTCTTTTTAAATTGTATGTATTTTTTGTCACAGTATGTCGCAGAGAAGACATCAAATTATTTACTCTTCCTTTAGAAATCACTGGTCGTGGAAACGCGAAACGACATTTCGTGTAGAATTTCTCCTTGTTTTTAAATTTTCGACGACAGTACTTTCCACAACGATGAGATTGAAAACGTAAAACTTGTTGCCTTAAACGGTTTTCTTCAGTAGTTTTCGGAACAGCACAGGTTGAATATTCTTCAATGAAACTCATCACTGTGTCATCCGAATCAGTTCCAAATTTGGGTGCATCTTTAATCCATAACAACATATGTATGTGAGGAGCACCTCTCGCTTGATACTCCTTCCTCCAAAAGAAATCCAAAACCTCTCCAAGGGAAGGATTTTTTTTGTTGGTAATAAAAGACATCATAGCTTCAAACCTATGATTAAAATATCTGCAAACATTCACTGGATCCAAAGAACACAGTTCTCCAGGTGTTTTCAATTCTATATTTTGTATGTTTCCATTTGCCTCTCGTAGAAATTGAAGTAAGTCGTCCCATGCATACTCAGCACAGCTAAGAGTGAGGAACCATGTAGGAGTTCCTAAGTTTCTTAGCATACATTTCAATTCCCCATGACGACGGAACCAATACTAGTTTGTTCCACGCTGACATGCCATGAGATTGATTAGCTGAGATTCCAAAATACTGTCTTGCAGATTGACTTTCTCCATAAAGTCCCTCGCCGAAACATTTTGCAGATGAGCTCCACTTTTCAGTATATGATTAACTGCATAAGAAAGCCCAGACAAATCACTTTCATACAGTAGATAAAACAAATACGGAATGCATTGACGAAACCTTGGATCTTCAGCATATAATCTTAAAGTCCGGTATTCAGCTGCAGGAATTTTTTACTCTTTTTCGGAACCCCATTAACTAGAATAACCAGAGTATCCTCTTCTACTCTTTCTACACCAATTGTATCAATATTTTTCTTGACATCTAGAGGCAAATAAACAACTCTTCCCTTTAATCCTCTTTGTAAATCTGTAGGAGGTAATTTCCCTATCTTAGGCTCCATGCGAACAATAGCTTGAAAAGGATGGACACATTGAATCAAAATTGATTCATAAGTATTTAAATCCATAAATTCAGTAGGAATATCTATCAACTGAAGATTATTATGAACAGCTTTAGCAGGCATTCTATTTTCATTTATTTTTTTCAAACAATAAGTACAAATACGTTGATCAAAACTAAAATCGAAAGAATTCTCCACCAACAAATAACTTACAAAATCCTTCAATTCACTATTATTTTCCAATTCACATTTTGCATATAAATCAACTAACCTAGTCTGAATCTTATAATGAGTCCGTCGACAACACACACAAGTTAAATTAGGCCTTTCACTTGATTTCACCTCAAACTTGGCAATTTCCGCGTCAAACTTTTCTATACTTGAAATCTGTACATTGTCTTCCACATTACCATCCATTACTATATCCATTTCTACACGGTCCTCTTTGTTCCCAAAATAACAAAACTCAATTTCTTCACAAATAGTCTTCACATCTACTTCAGATCCATGCAAAAGAGCACTGTTTAAGCTTAAGTGCTGGACTTTTTGCATAATACAACCTTCCTACTAATTTCCTCACCTTATTATGATGCACTGCTAACATCCTAAAATGGTGAAAAACACTGACATACTTTTCTAGAAAGACAAGCCAGTGAATGCCCATGCACACCTGTGTTTTCTCTCACTCTGCAAGGATCTAACTCTTGCAAGATCTTCACTTTCTGTTTTACACTTTTCTTACTATATGTACGTAAGAAATTTCGAAGCAAATCTATTGAATCCTGTCGCACACTACAAAAACTACTGCACTTCCATGTATACACTGGACCCTTAGTACGTCTCCCTAAAACTTCATCTGCTAACACCTCTTGTGCATCTCTAGACACAAGTTTCTCTTTTTCCATCGGACAACCATCTTTCACCTCATATGCTCGACCACTGGTGTCAACTGCATGCACCAAATCATTTTCCTGAAAGTAACTCCTCATTAAAAAATGGCTCAGAACTTGAACTATGCATCCATTCTCCAGAAAATACTTCACAAAAATTAGTCCGATTAATTATTCTTTTCCATCTACTGTTCGATTTGAAAACATCAATTGCCTTGTTAAGTATCCTAATTCTATTGATTACTAAAATAAATAATGTTTTTTTAACTTCAAAAGCCTGATCAACAATCTTCTCTACACTTTACTTTTTCTTGTAAAAAGCAGCTCTGTTTACCTTTCTTTTCATTTTTTAGCAAATTTAAAACTACCCTATTGCGAAACATTCGTCTACGAATGTCCCTAAAAACATTTTGCCTTCTATTGCTATCCATAGTCTTCTCGCCTGCTCCAGTTGAGACATTTTTTGAGGGCCTCTCCTTCCTTTTCAAATTTGCTCTCTCCTTCTGGATCTCCACATTACCGTTAACATTGCTTTTGTTCTACATATGCGAAAAAAAGACTTAGTTGTCTTACCAGGAGCTTTTTTGGTGTTTTTTGAAGTACTTGTTGTAGAGGATTCCTTTAATTCCGTTGCTGATTTTGTTCTATTCCGTATGGTATTTTTTTCTTCTCCTTTGCCTGGACGGCATTTTTGCTTACTTTTCAAATGTTGATTTCAATCTGTGGTAAAGAAAAAAATAACACATTATAGACCACTATTAGCAAACAACAAAGCTATGACAATAAGCAAACGATATAAACACTAATTTGCAACATATCTAAGTTTATACCACAGCAACTATATAACTAGGAGTAAGACAAAGAAAAACAGCTAGAGGGAGTACCACAAAAACACAGAGAGACTCAGACAAAGAAACGGGTAGAGGGAGTAAAACATACAAAAGGACTAAGACAAAGAGAGTGTATAATATGTTGAAAGACAGAAAAAGGATGTAATAGGGAGAGGGAGTATGTCAAAAAAGGGAGTAAGTCAGAAAAAGGATGTAACAGGGTGTAAAACAGAGAGAGGGTGTAACAGGAAGTAACACAGAGAGAGGGTGTTAGAAGAGAAAAGGTTGTAAAAGAGACTAAAACAGAGAAAGCCTGTAAAGGAAGAGACAGAGAGTAAGTTTGAGAGAGGGTGTAAGAGGAAGTAAATCAGAGACAGGATGTTACAAGAAGTAGGTCAGACAGAGGGTGTAACAGGAAGAGAGAAAAAAAAGTCAGAAAGAGAGACGGTATAAAACAGACAGAAGGTGTAATAGGGAGTAACTCAAGGCTAGAATATTACAAAGAAAAATGTTGATTAGATAGTATCTGCATGATTCAAATACCATTGATTTGCCCCCAAAATCGTTTTTTGAATAACATTTTAGAAACACAGCACAGGTCAGCATTCAATTTCACTACTGAAACCTCACTGTTTCACAAAATACAAATCCTCTATCTTGCAAAAGTTGATAGCAAGCATTATCAAAAAGCAAGACACAAACCAACAGCAAAGAAAGTCAGGGCCTTATTTATGAAGGCCTTGCGCCACCGGTGCGTCACTTTTTCCCATGTTAAAAGTGACGCACCGGCAGCACAAGGCAATCATAAATAAGGCCCAAATGTAAATACCATTGATTTGCCCCCAAAATCGTTTTTTGAATAACATTTTAGAAACAAAGCGCAGGTCCTATGTACAAGCATTCAATTTCACTACTGAAACCTCACTGTTTCACAAAATACAAATCCTCTATCTTGCAAATGTTGATAGCAAGCATTATTAAAAAGCAAGACACAAACCAACAGCAAAGAAACTCAGGGCCTTATTTATGAAGGCAGTGCGCCACCGGTGCGTAATTTTTTCCCATGTTAAAAGTGACGCACCAGCGGCACAAGGCAATCATGAATAAGGCCCAAATGTAAATACCATTGATTTGCCCCTAAAATCGTTTAAATAACATTTTAGAAACACAGCACATGTCCTATGTACAAGCATTCAATTTCACTACTCAAAATTCACTATTTCCCAAAATACAATTCCTCTATGCATTAAAATGTTTTAACCAAGCATTATCAAAAAACATGACACAAAACAACATTAAAAAAAAACAATCTGCTTCCAAATCTTCTCCATAGAGCATACAAGTCTATCTAAATTAAATGAATCATTTCTTACTTTTACAAATGCTTTGGGAGATAGAGAACAATGTCAGACACACACACCAATTTTTCTTTAGCAGAGCAAAAGGTATGCATTCCACACACTGCAACCATGACTGGCACAGAAAACCTCTAATTCTACAAAGGTATGCCTCATTTCAACCAATCAAAAACTCTTCCCTCACTATTTTCAAACCAACACCCTTCCCCCTCAGCCCTTTCTATCTGTTACCATAGCAACTCCCTCCTTACTGAACTCTCAGGTTCAAAAGTTTATTCTACAATGCTGCAAATGAACTAAGCAAGGATGTTTGACCTCTCAATACACCAGCTTATCCGATGAAATGTTTCTTTAATTGACTTTTTCTTAACCATTCAATTGCTTCTTACACAAAACACAACCATGCACCCTAACCTTTACTTTTCAACTATCTGAATCCACCAATCATTGCTTGTGATTCTAAAGCAGTGAAACTCCACAATTATTTTTTTGTAAACTCCTACTATTCCAACTGCCATTTCATTCCCACACTTCATCTGACTGCACCAGAACCTTCTCTTATCATGTATTCTGTGTGGATTATTGGACATAGCTACATCCACTGGGCTCAAAGGTATGCAGCTAGCAGAAATTTTCACAACCTTGATTTAACAAATGTGGAAATCAAGTGGATTGGCCAGAGAGGATTGAGATGTCACCAATTGATACCATTGGTGAAAACCTTTTTGCATCTGCCAAACCCTGACCTCTTAATAGTGCACTGTGGAGGAAATGACTTGGACACTTTGACTGGGGTAGGTCTGGAAATGCTTTTAAAGGACACCTTTGATCAATTGATGACACTTTTTCCACAAACTGCCTTGGTATATTCCAATATATGTCAAAGACAGAAATGGAACTGGTCCAACCAATTTTGTCCACAATTTGAGAAAGCACGGAAACATGTGAATAAATCTGTTTCTGCTTACATGAGAGACTATGGAATGGGTTCAATATACCACAATAACTTGTGTTAACATTCAAGATATCTACAGAGGAGATGGTGTGCACTTCTCAGATGAGGGGAATAGAATATTCCTCCTGAATTTAAGACTGTGCATTGGAACCTACTTGTAGGTACCTAAATCAGCCACTGAACCCAAAAGTTCTTTTCAGAGCTACCCTACCTCTGATCACTCAAAATGATTATCTTTCTCTAACTTTTTTTAGGTTTAAAGCATTTTATTGAGCATTCACAAAATGAAAAGAAAAACAAACAATTGTCACAAAGGAGCAATGCGTCCGATACAATCATATAATAGCGGACCAGCGCGTTAGGGTCCTGCAAAGAGTAGCGTACATTCAAATGTGATGGTTGGTGCGTATGCTGCAACAAGGCGCTCCAAAGTGAACAAACACCCCCAACTTCCCCTCCCCCCCGACCCAACCAAGGCCCCCCCCTCTTCCCCCGTCCAGTGCCTCAAATCATCACCCGCCCCCATCCCCTAAACCGCTCCTCCTTCCCCAGTGCTCTCATGTCTGGGCACGTTGGCCATCTGAATCCGCTAATGTAGTCAACCTCAACAAGCGGAGATATCTGGGGCATGTAAGTTCAGTGAATTCCCCTACAAGCAATGAGTGAAACGGTTGCCACAGCTCATTAAACTGCTCCACCTCTCCCGCCACCATAAGCGACAATTTTTCCATTCCCAGGACATGCCATAATCTATGCAACCACCCTGTGGTGGAGGGGAGTGTCGTGGTGCGCCACTGAATAAGTATATTTTGCACTGCAGAACCCAATGCTATGGCAATTTGCCTCCCTCTACGAGACCTCAGAGGATACATCAGTCCATTGGGTAAGCCCAACAGGACATATGCTGGAAAGCGGGGCAATTCAATATCAAAATTGGAGTCGATTATGTCCAGGACCTCTTTCCAGTAGGGGGACAGCAATGGGCATTCCCATAAAACATGAGTGTGCCCGCATGCTCGCCAGCAAGTGGCGTCGATGTTGCGATTCATCTCATGCAATCTCGGAGGAGTGTAATACCAGTATGTGGACACTTTGGTAAATGTTTCCGTAAGCCCAGTGTGATATGCGGAGTGTCGAGCCAGATAGGCAATGCTGTCCCACTCCTTACGGCTTTCCCATCGTTCCCTACCAGGGTTATAGAGGTCAAAGGAGGAAGGCTGCAAGAATTTGTACAAGTCTGAAATAAGTTTCTTGTCTGAGGTGCGTGTTTTGAGCCATTTCTCGTATGGAAGGAGCTTCCTATCTGCCGACTCCCGTACCTGTGGCTGCAGCGCCCAATGGCGCACCTGCATGTAGCGCAACCGTTCCACCTCCGGCAACTGATATTCTTTCCTGAGCTCTGGGAACGGAATAATGCCGTTTGACCATATAGATGAAAGAGTGCTCTGCATCCCGAAGCCCGCCAACGTGCAAAGGCTCCCGGTTCCATGCCGGGATGAAACTCTGGGTTATCGATCAATGGTGTGAACGGTGAGGGGAAGGTGGTAAGTGTGTGAATCATGTTCGAGGCGTCCCACACCCTCATGGGAACCCGTGTGATGTAAGATGCATATAAATTGGGAGGGCGATGTGTCCTTCGTTAAAAGGGCACCTCCTGCAGAGTCCGGCCCCAAAAAGCCAGTGTTTGCCGGTCTCCCATTTGCTCCACTCTACTAAATACCTTAGCTGTGCAGCCTGAAAATATTTGCGGAGGTCCGGTATTCCCAGTCCCCCCGCCACAGGTGCCAGGGTAGCCAAGGCCTTCTTAAGCCTAGGTTTACGCCCCTGCCATATGAAGCACGCAATGTCCACCTGAGTCTGCAGCAGCCATCCTTTCGGGCCTGCAGCGGCAGGGCGCAAAACAGGTAAAGCGCCTGCAGCAAGATGGCCATTTTCACCACGGCAATTCTGCCTAGCCAGGACAATGTGCCCTTGCTCCAGCGGCCCAGTTCCTGCTTTATTTTCGAACCTAGGGCAGTATAGTTCGCAGTCACCATAGCGGGGAGCGTGGGTGCCGGAGGAATGCCCAGGTAGGGCACCAGGCCTTTCAACCAGTGCATGGGGAACCGCCCCTGCAAGTCAGTCCTGGTGTCAGCGGTGAGTGAGACGTCAAGGGCCGCCGATTTCCCCATGTTCATCTTGAAGCCTGCTATGGCAGCAACGGCCTCCATTTCATCAATGCATGCAGGGAGCGCCCTCCCTGGATCCTCTAGTGTCAGAATAATATCATCAGCATACAGACTGATAGTGTGAGTGTACTCCCTCATCTTAATTCCCAGCGCATTCGGATTCTGGCGTATCCTCTGGCCCAGGGGTTCCATTGAAAGTGCGAATAGAAGCGGGAATAGTGGACACCCCTGCCTAGTGCCCCTTTCTATCGCAAACTGGTGGGAGCTGCAGCCATTAACTCGTACCACTGCTGATGGAAACTTGTAGCAGTTGAACACCAGAGTGCGGAATTTCTCACCAATACCTACTTTCGCTAAAACTTTCTCTAGGTATGCCCAATGCACCCGGTCAAAGGCTTTCTCCGCATCAACTGCCAGCAACATCCTCTCCCCGGGTATCCTGGAGGCTTTCTCCATTATATGGACCACTCTCTTGGTGTTATCCACCGTTTGCCTCCCCGGAACGAACCCGGCTTGGTCCGATTCCACTAGTCCCGGGAGGTGAAGCGCCAAACGGGCCGCCAGGATCCCAGAATACAACTTAAGGTCGATATTCAAGAGAGAGATCGGCCTGTAGGAGCCACATTGCGTCCGATCCTTCCCCTGTTTAGGGATAACCGAAACCGTTGCCCTAAGCAAATCCGGAGGTATAGCTCCAGGAATGGAGAAGGAATTAAATAGGCGCGTGAGGATCGGGGCTAACGTAGGGCAGAAAGTTTTATAGAAGAGGGATGTATAACCATCAGGGCCCGGGCCTTCCCGTGTTTGAGCCTGGAGATGGCCGTAATCACTTCCTCCATCCGAATATCCCTTTCGAGATATTCCGCTTGCTCCGGGGTGAGAGAGGGAAGGTCAACCGAGGCCAAATAGTCCTCCTCTGCTCGTGCTGACGGGGGTTCGCCTTTATAGAGGTCAGCATAGAATCGGCGGAAGCCTTGAGCTATTTGGTCGTCTTCCGTTACCGACCCCCCTGCGGGTGTCGATAGCTCCTTCACTAAGTGTCTCTGATGTGCTTCCCTGAGCTTGTGCGCCAGGAGCTTTCCGCATTTGTCCCCACCCGTATAATATGCATGCTTCAAGCGTAATGCAGCATATTCCGCCCTGCCCATATCCAAGGCTGACAAAAGTTTCCTCGCAGCCTTAAGCTGCTTCCAGATTCTGGGAGCCCCCGTCCTCTGGTGAACCTGTTCCAATTCTCGCACTTTGTCAGTGAGTTCCTCACGCTTCTGCTGACGCTTCCTATTCTCGGCGGAGGAGATGGCAATAAATTCCCCTCGGAGCACCGCTTTCAATGCCGCCCATTGTGTTGCCAGGGTAGTGTCACTGTTATCATTGTGCTCCTGGTAATCCCGTATCGAGTCTTGAATATGCTTTACCACCGTCTGTTTGTGCAGCAAGGTATCCCTGAGGCGCCACACCCCGCGCCAAGGCAACATCGGTGGCAATTGGAACGTCCTCGTAACAGGGGCGTGGTCCGACAGAGAGAGAACCCCTATCGCAGAAGCTGTGGCTAAGTCACGGACTGGTTTCGAGACCAATAGATGGTCAAGACGTGCGTAGGTCTTGTGGGCGTGCGAATAATAAGAATAGTCTCGGGTGGTGGGGTGGAAGCAACGCCATAGGTCATGGAGATCTGACTCCTCTAGTTGGCGTTTGCCTGTCTGCGAGATCTCCCCAGTCTGCGGGCGCCGCTGCACCGACCTGTCCAGGGAAGAGTCTAAGACCATATTCAGGTCCCCCCCTATGATTACGTGCCTATCTGGTGTGGCGGTGACATCCACCACGACTGAGTGTAGGAATCAGTCTTGGTGTTCATTGGGGCTATACATCGATCCAATGGTGAAAATCAATCCCCCGTATTTGACCCTATAAGCAAGAAGTCTACCCCTCTGTTCTGCAAACTTATGGAGGACCTCTCCTTTAAATGTTTTGGATTCTAAAATTGCAACCCCAGCGGTCTTAGTAGTATTGCAGGAGAAGAATTGTGTGGGGAATTTATGGGAGCGCATCCTCTGGCAGTCTTTGGCTAGGAGATGAGTCTCCTGCAGGAGACAAATGTCTGAGTGGGTATTTTCCAATAAGGAAAGGACTGCCCTCCTCTTGACAGGGTTGTTTCTCTTCACATTAAGGGTGACTGCTGTGAAAGCCGTCATCTGTGTGGGTAAAACCAAGGTACAAGCAGTGTGTCACGGCCTAAAAGAGGTGGGTGCGGTGTAGACAATGTATAGAAGCACAGCAAGGCTGTGATGACTGGCTCAGTAGCACTGGACGGTCCCTGTGTCTCCCCCCCAACCCCCCACAAACTTCCCCCAAGCCGCCCACCCTTCCCCTCCCCTTTCCCAAACTCCCTCCACACCCCAACAAACCCTTCATGCAAACAACCAAGCGCCCTCCTCGCTCTCCCCCCCAACAATCCCCCGAAGTCCCAACAAATGTCAGACCCAGTCCTGCCCTCCGGGCAAGCCTGTGGTGAGTTACCAGTGTGGCCACTTACTCCCTCGCCCTCTACCCCCCACCCCCCAAGACCCGAACCTGCTACTCAAGTAAGCCTGTGGTGTTCTCCCCCCGGAGCATCATTATGCTGTAAGAGCCACATCTCCGTTGGAGGCGTTGCTTCTGGCCACCTCGGAGACCGCATCCGCCATGTTGGCTCTAATGGTGGGCGAGTCCGGCCTTCTGGAGTTGGCAGACCCTCGTCTCTGTGACACCCTCTGCCAACCATCTCTGGGGCCGCGCCTCCGGCACGGCGTGGTCGTGTCTTCCTCCTCCGCCGTGATCCCCAGAACCTCACATGTTTCCTGAAGCGATCTGAGTTGATGCATCGTGCCATTCCATCGAAAGATAAGGTGGAAGGGGTGACCCCAGGCATAGGGTGTTTCATGCTCTCTCAGAAAGTCTGTGGCGATCTTGAATGATTTCCGTTTTTGAAGAGTGATGGCGGACAGGTCTTGATACAGTCCCACAGAGTGGCCACGGAAAGTGAATGCGGGTTGTTTCCGGGCCTCAGCCATGATGCGTTCTTTCAGTGGGAAATCTGGGAGGAAGGCTAAAATGTCTGGAGGGGGTGCCGATGCTCGTCGCGGCGGGCCCACCCTGTGCGCTCTATCGATCCTGACTGGGAATTCAGGCGGTTCGCCCAGGATAGCTCGGAACAAGTCTCTCAGGTAGCCAGCCGTATCTGAGCCTTCATCTGAGGATGGAATTCCTCGGACTCGTATATTGTTTCGCCGAGACCGGTTCTCAAGGTCCTCATTGTGCATTTGCAGATCTAAATGCTGTTCTCTGAGGCGCAACACCTCCTGTTGCAGTAGGACTAACTCCTCATCAAGACGGTGGTTCGTACTCTCCACCGTGGCCACTCGCTCCCCGATCTCTTCCACCTCTCTGCGCACCTCCTGAACCTCACCCGCCACTTCCTGTTTCAATGTCTGAAAATCGTCTCTGAGGGTGCTGAACAGCGACTCAAGGAACGATCTGGTGACCGGCGGTTCCCCTCCAGTCGCACCCTGCGATCCTCCGGCTGGGCTTGATGATAGCTGCCCCCTGTCTCCTCTCTGCTGGGATCTGTTGAGCATGTCGGGGAGAGTGCGTTCTCCCCGCTTGGCGCCTCTGCCCGACGCCATCTTGGATTGAGTGCGGGCCAGTTCTCCCGTCCCCTCAACTCGACGTGTCTCGATCCGCCGGTGCTGTCCTAGGGCAGATAGGGGACTGGTGGTGGTCACCAGCAACTGCTCCGAGCGCCGTCTAGGGAGAGCGCCACCGGTTCTGTCGCGCTGGGCTCCAGGCGTGGCCGCTATGGCGGGATGCTCACTCCTCCCACAGGCCCCGCCGGTTTCCGTCCGTCGCGGGCTCCACCAGGTGCGGGTGGTATCACTGTTGGTCGTCTCCTCCTTCTGTCCCCGGCCATGCCAGACGGGAGAGGCACCGTGTGTCCCTCCGGTACAGCGCAAGACCTCCCAACCGCAGTCGCCAACAGAGGCCTCTGAGGGCATCTCCGCCATCTTCCACCTCCGTCGAGCTCTGCCGCGTGTCATGGAGCCAGTGGCCAAGAATTGTTCTGGAATTGACAATACAAGCCCCGGGGCCACCAAGGACGCCGGGTTTTCTTGGGATCTAGTCGTCCACTGAGCTGGGGAATCTCCTCGCCGGGAAGGAGGGCCCCGCGCGAGGCCTCGGGCCTACTCTCTTGCTGCTTCGACACTCTCCCGGTGGGCGTTCATACGAGTAGGCTGGGACTCCTGCGCCGCTCCCAGCTGCTCCCACGGGGCTGATTCGGTGGTCCCCTCAGGCATTCAGGGCCCTTCGGGCGTGGCGCTGCAGTATCTCCTCCGGCTGCGCACTCCAAGCGGCAATGGGCGCGGCGTGCGTCCGGCCGACGTGCTCTGGGGTCGGCCTCCTCCTCCTCACGCGTCCCCGGCCGGACCTCCAACATCGTCCGGCAGGCTGTCCTGAGGCTGAACAGAGGCTAGAACTCGACCAGTGCCTTCTCGTCAGGTTCCTCCGCCTCTCCCCGTGCCGTTAAGCTCCGGTGGGGGGAGAAAAAGCTATATTTCAAGGCTCGGGCCTAGTCGGATCGGGGAGCTGCGAGAAGAAGCACTCTCTCACTCCGCCATCTTGGCCACGCCCCCTTCTCTAACTTTTTTCACTATTTTTCACCAGAGTACGCTCCCCGGTGCGCGTACCGGGCGCTCCCCCCGCGAAATTTAAAACATTTTTTTGGGGGGGGCATATATGCCCCTCCGAAATTCCCCTCAGCAAACCTAGAGGGTCAAGGGGTGTCTATTGTGCCCCTTTTTACCCATTCCCAACGTTGTTTGTTCTCCATCTTGTGTCTCAATTCGACCGAAACACAAAATGGCGGACTCCCGTGGCGCTCACCGGTACGCGTACCGGGGTGCGCACCGGTGAGCGCTCACCAAAAAAATGTGGGAAACGAAGTTACATAAAAACTACTGGACAGACTTTCACCAAATATAGCATAGACCCTACTACATACCAGTCCCTACCAATATTCCACATTTGATGGTATTCCATTGAGCTATTTGGGCTGTAGCCCTGTCTAAATATCCTGAGGTAAATTACATGACAAAAACACATATGAAAGTGTTAGAATTTACAACCAATTAAAATATTACTTACATTTTGTACTTTTATGTGCTGACATTTGATTAGTTAAGTACATGAATATATAAGAAAAATGACAGGGAAACACAGCCATTTTGACTAATACTACCCGAGGTACATTTTGATTGAATTTTGACAGAAAACTTCAACTACTTTGAAAAAGGAAAGTTGTTAATTTGACAGAGGAACTATGTTGTGCACTTTAAGTTAATTTGGGAAAACGTTTTCTGATAGTTATATACTATCCCTGTGTAATAGTTATAGATTGAGATAGGCTTCTCTGTTATAATTATGGATTGAGTTAGGCTTCTCTGGTATAATTATGAATTTACTTAGACTTCATCACATGAACTTTTTAATAGTTCTACTTCCTGCCTGAAACCATACCCTGCCCAAAAATTACTTCACTGTTAAAAACTCAGAAGTACCTGTCTAAACTTAAACCCAACAGTACCCTAACTCTACTAATATAGTTAATTATTATGCAATTTTCAGAAAAAAAATGGGAGAAAAACAAGCAAATGTTACTTCTATCGAAGTAAAGGTGGAAAATCCAGAAGAGCAAAAAGAAATAGTTGATTTCATAAATGACTCTTTGGACCAACAGTTAATAGAATGTTTGGAACAAAAGTAATCATGTACTTATAATTATGAGGAAATACTGGACAATATTATGTTACAAGTTTTATTAAATTATGAAAAAGAATGTGAAGAATACATTTATATTTAATAATTTTAAATTGTTTGAGACAATATTCATTTTTATATGTAATTCATGAAGTATTACCAAAATTATTATATTATAAAATGAGACTTATAGTATACTGTGCAACTTTTTTGTGTTACATAGTAAGTTTACTCATAGTTCCTACCTTTCTCCTACTATATTATCTCCTATGTGTATTTTTCATCTCTTTTTCATCATAAGGGAGCAGGATAGACTACCCATGATCCCCTAGGACTTCTCAGGGAGTGCTTAAAGGATCTGTTTCTGCTTTCCTGACAGACTATGTTATGGATTCCATATACCACAATAACTTCTATAACAACATGCAAGATATCTACAGAGGAGACAGTGTACATTAAATTTAAGTCTCTGCATTGGTACCTACATGTAGGTACTTAAATAAAATAAAAAAACTAACAAAAAGAACATTTCTTTAAAACAGCTACTTTTTTTTTAAACTGTCATTCTTTTTCCCCATGGTACGCTCCCCGGTCCGCTCCCCGGTGCGCGTACTGGGCGCTCCCCCAGCGAAAATCGAACAAAATATAATTTTCTTTTTGGTCCCGCGGGGCCCTTTTATGGCCCCCACATCAAACCTAGGGGGTCAGGGAGGGGGGGGGGGGTCTACTCTGCGCCCTTATGGTCAATTCCCCCTTTTTTTTGCCACCTCTTGTGTCTCGATCCTACCGAGACACAAGATGGCGCCTGCTCCGGACTGTTTGGAATGTTTACAGACACCCGAGAGCCAATCAGCTTTCCGCACGCAAGTCGCGTAGTGCGCCCGGTGCGCCCCCCGGTGCACGTACCGGAGCGCGGCCATAGATATATATATTTTTTTTAACCTAAATTACTCAAAATCCACTGGAGCACATATCTTGAGACATAGCAAAGGCACATCGGGCTACCAGTCCCTACAATTTTGCCAAGTTTGGTGGAAATCCATTCAGCCGTTCAGGCTAAAAGTGAGTTCGACCGCCCTATGGAAATTAACATGGGGAAAACACGTTTTGGGACCCCCCTTTTATCTCGGCCCTCGCTTGACGAATCCCCCCCCAACTTTCAGGGAAGGACCGGAGCACGCGAGGCGGATTTGAGGAAATTTTCAGGCAGATTCGTGAGATTTTGCATTGAAAAAAATCCTAACTATAACTACCTACTGGCGACCGCCAGTAGGTAATATATATATATATTGAACTTAACTTTGGAACTGTAAGCAACAGAGACACAACTCGACCAGGGGGGCATTTGAAAAAGGAAAAACCCCCGAAACGCGTCATGCCCATGATCTGAAGAGAAAATAAACGGTGGATGGTCCACGAGCCCCGTGTGCTGCCTGTTTCTTTCTGCTGGAGGAGACGTCTTGGGTAATATTCAGCGTGTTGCCAGTGTTTAGCATTCGTGCTGAACCGCACGCAAGGCGTGCACCCCCCGCAAGTGTCTAATGGGTTTCGCGAAATGGAAGACCCTCTGACTACCCCGCATCAAGCCTGTAATGGACAATGCCCGTGAATACAGTCCATACCTGCATGGAGCTACGCCCCTACTTCATTGGCGTTTCCTTTTCCAGGACAGTCTGAAGTGCGAGGAAGGGGGAGGGGAGTGTGGAAGTCATCACCTGAACCAAGAACAAGTGCCACAGCTCCCGCCAGACGACATGGCTCACCGGCTGCTGACCTAACAAAGAAATCGAGCCGGTAATTGGTATCGCCGCCGGCATGCATACACTGCTGCATGCTGGGAAATGCAATTTACTACCCAAGGCAGAGGCGACTCCATGCCGTGTTTGTCAGGCAACGCACACTACTTTAGAAGGTGGGACGGACAATTGAACTTAACTTTGGAACTGTAAGCTACAGAGACACAACTCGACCAGGGGGGCATTTGAAAAAGGAAAAACCCCCGAAACGCGTCATGCCCATGGTCTGAAGAGAAAATAAAAGGTGGATGGTCCACGAGCCCCGTGTGCTGCCTGTTTCTTTCTGCTGTAGGAGACGTCTTGGGTAATTATATATATATATATATATATTCAAAAACGCTGCTTTGAAGTGCCTCTGGTGGGTAAGAAGACGAGAAGTGGACCCAGGTATCAGTGCCAAACAAGATTTCTCTATTATTCTGGAGGAGTTGGTAGTAAAGTAAGACCCGGAGCCAAGTTTGCTGTCTGAGACCACCAATGCAGAATCTATCATGCGCGATGTGAGCTTGATGGAGTCGAACGATCCTACGGCTTGCTGCCATTGCAGGTGCAATTCCTCCTGCAGAGGTCCCATTTTGAGAAGTGCTAATGGTACAAGGTTGATTGCAGATGAGCACATCCCCCGAAGAGAAGCGAATATCCGGACAGAAACTGACTTTCTTTTTGCGATTGATATTGCCAATTTTTGCAGACGCAGCTGGTGGTCTTTTGACAAGAACGCTTTGCACTGTATGGTGTCTAGCATTGCTCCCAGAAAAGGAATCACTTAGAGAGGACGTAACTTACTTGTTTTCATGGAGAGTGAGGCCTAGCGTTGAAAAGAGATGCATACATGTTGAGATAGCGTTTTCGGTTGCCGTCTCCAATGGACCTTTGAGCAACCAATCGTCAAGATAAGGAAACACTTTTATTCCTTGCGATCCCAGAGTCACTGCTACTGGTGAGAGACATTTCGTGAAGATTCTTGGCGCCGATTTCAGTACAAACTGAAGCACATTTAACTGATAGTGGACGCCAGCCACTGTGAATCGAAGGTATTGCGATGTTTGGGATGTGAAAGTACACATCCTCTAGATCTAGAGAAGCCATAAAATCCCCTTAGTTGAGACAGCTCAAAACTTCAGCAAGCGTAACCATCCGGAAATTGTTTCTTCAGAAACTTGTTGAGTTTGCGGAGGACCAGAATCGGGAATCACTCTCCTGATTTGGTCTTGAGGAAGAAACAAGAATAGAACCCGGTTCACTTTTAAGATGCAGATACCTTCTCTATTGCATTCTTGCAGAGCAGGCTTCTTTGAACAGTAAGTGAAGACGAGGGGGACAGTAGGGGGCAGTTTGATGAATTCCAGGGTGTGGCCGTTGTTGACTAGGTCGAGAACCCATCGATCCAAAGTGATCTGTTGCCACTTGTGAGCAAAAGCTGACATTTTTGCGCCCACAGGGAGTGAGGGAAGGATGACTGGCATCCTGCGTAACTCATTGCTTTCTGTTGGTATCCCGACCTGCATTGTTTGATCGCTTTCATCTGCCCCAACGGGAGAAACTAGTTGAGGAGGATTGTCGGTAAGATGATTGGCCGTAAGGTGGTCTATACTGTGACTGATATTGCCTATTCTTTTTATTTTGATGCACAGCCACGACCTCTTGCACCTCGAAAAGAACCACGCCTGTATCGAAGAGCGGCCAAAGATTTTGCCGTATCGGTATCAGTCTTTATAGCAAGGAGGGCCGCATCAATGTGCTTTCCGAATAAGGAATCACCATCATAGGCCATGTCTAATATTTGTTTGTACCTCTGGCCTAAAAGATGTTGCTTTAACCCCTTCGGCGCTGGTGACGGAACCGCTCCGTCACCAGCCTCGGTCGCGCTGTGCTGGCCATCCTTGGGGTCTGAGTACTGCAGCACCAGCAAGTTGTCAAAAATTAGTGTTAGCGATGTCCAGAGCGCAATCTATGATCTCCGATGCGGCTCGTTCTCCTTCCAAAAGTATTTTCCTTGAGTCTTGTTTACGGTTCTCAGAGATGAGGTCTATAAATTACGCCACATCTGGCGGTTATAACGGCTGAGTAGTGCCAAGGAATTTGCTGCTTTAATAGAGGCTGCTGCCATAGTGGAAAACTTTTTAGCTATAAGATCCAACCTCCATCCTTCCTTATCCGGCGGCATGAATATTGGCGTATCTGGATTTTTGGATCTTTGCTGGGCGGCTTGCGATATTACTGGTCAGGGATGACCAATCAGACAAGATAGAGTTTCCGGAGTCTTCATAATTTTTATCCCTTCATTCCAGATATAATCCATGATGGGAATCGCTTGTGTGAACTTCCTATAGTCTTCTTTAAATCATGTAAGAAGCAATGTGTATGTTCTACCATGACTGGCAATTGAAATCTGGTTTCAGCACGTTGCATCAGGTTGTGAAATCGCCAATGTCCTCAGGGAGAATTCGAAGGCTAAGGAATGGGTGGAGAAGGCATTGGTATGAATCATCCCAACGATCCACACTAGTAGCTTTGTCAGGCAATTCACCCTCTTCGACCTCTTCCTTCTCAGAGGAAGAAGTATCATGGTGCGTTTGTGGTAATGAACCAAAGGGGGAGGTGGCGAAGTAGGAACCTCCATCTGTGGTAGCGAGTTTGGCGTTTCAGTAGGTAGAGGTGGAATGTCAGGGACAGCCAGTTGTGGGGGGGAAACGTTGACTGTAATCTGCCAGCAAGACCTGGAGATCTTGTATGGGTGTAGGAGGAAGATGACATCTCTCTTTGACCCAAATCCCTTCTGGAAGGTCTATGACGTGGTGTAGAGAGGTCTTCCTGGTAATAGTGTTCCTGGTAATCCTCTTCATCATTTTGACATTTTATGTGAAGTTCAGAGGGGTGTCGAGCTATGCCGAACAGTCCCTCGTCATCCTAGTCAAAGTCCTCATCCTCAACATAAGTCTCTAAGATATGAGATGGTAGAAGGCAATTTTTTGCTATAATCCAGTCAATGATAGGTCTATAGTTGAAAAGGAATATAAGATATAGGTGTTTGAGAGACTGGAGGAATTGTCGTCGACAGGACTGACGTCGACGGGATCTTCGTAGATCAAATAGTCGTCGACGGGCTCCTCGTCGTCGGGGTCACTGAAGGAGTCGTCGACGGAACAGACGTCGATGACATTGACGACTTAGAAGATGAACTCTTCGTCAACGAATCTTTCAAAACAGGCTTCTTAGTCGTAGAAGAGATCTTGGAAGACACAATAGGTGAAGAGATGGCCGTAGTGGAGACAGTAGCCGTCGACAGAGGGGCAGCAGAAGTCACAGAAAGAGGATAAGTGGAAACCAGAGTAAGAGTTTTAACCTGGGATTTAAAAACGGTTTTAGAGGTTGAAGGTCTTTTAGAAGCCTCAGAGGGCGAAAACAGCGTTGACCCAGAGGATAATTTTGGTGATCTCTGTGAATTGTCAGGAACTTCATGAGAAGCCTTGTGATGTTTTCTTCCCTCACCGGAAGAGCTGTAATGCGATCTAGCCCTTTTGCTAGACCTCAAGGCCTTGTCATCCTCCTCAGCCGAGGAAGATTTAAACCATAAAAGAAGCCTTGCCTCCCGGTCCCTCAGTCTCAACAGGTAAGGTCCGCCAAATTCTGCAATCCGTAACATGTTTAGGATGTAGGCAGTAGATGCAATCTTTATGCTGGTCATCCACATGGACCCTCTTCTTCTCACAGATCCTGCAAGGTCTAAAAAGAGCCTTCTTGTCAGACATTCTGAAGTGAAGAACTGAGTAGGCACTCATGGAGACTCCCTTCCAAACGACGTGCTGTGTAAATCTGAGGAGAACTGCCTCTGCTGGGTAGTTTCTAGAGGGTGCTGGTAGCGGATTGGTTGGAACTATTTTTTAGTTCTTTTCGTATAACGATGTAGATAGGCTACTAGGTTTTAGGCCTTTAGGCTTTCTTTTAGCCTACTACTATTATTTACTTAGGTACTGCTTTTGTATTTTACCGTGAGACTACTGCCTCGGCGAAAGGGAATGATTCAGGCATGTGAATCCATGAAAGATACCCAGTATTGTTGACTCACTCATTCAACCAGCTCCCCAGTCCGAAAATCTAATGGTACTGGGGGATTTAAACTTACATTTTGATGATGCATTTGACTCTGGGGCACACGAGCTGCGCCAGGAACTTGAAGTGCTGCAAATATTTTTAAAATCTGAACTCCAGACTCATAAATTGGGCCATAAACTTGACCCTATCCTCGCCAACTGGGACGCATTGGAAATTAAGCCTCCGCTTCCGGTGTTGTGGTCAGATCATTTTCTGATCACGTTTGTGATAAAGCTGCCCCTGCAAAAAAGCAGGAGAAAGCTAGGTCTGATATAAAGATCAGAAAGTGGGTGGGCTTTTCGCAAGAATCCTTCAACCTGGCCTTAGTAAGGGATGGTCCGCCTTCTAGCCGGGATGTAAATGGGGTGTGTAAAGATCTCGAGGGGCGTATAATTGCTGCTCTCGACTGCTCTGCACCCTGGTCAACTAAAATGGCGACTAACATCAGCCCCTTGGTTCAGTAAAACGTTACGGGCTGCTAAATCAACTTGTAAACAACTAGAAAGGCACTGGAGAAAGCATTTTTCAGTTGACCTGGAAGCTGAATACAAAGTCAGCCTTAAACACTACCATTCGCTCATTAGAAAGGCTAAGGCAGCTTACTTTAATACTAGGATCCAAACAGTGTAGAACTCTACAAAAGAGCTGTTTAAGATCTTTAAGGTGATATCTTCTTTGGCATCTGCTGCAGCGCCTATTGCGGGCTCTGTAGAGTCATGCAATAGAGTTGCTGAATATTTTGCAGAGTAAGTTGAAAAGATGTATTCCTCTTTTCCGGACTCTGCTCGTGAGGGTAAAAGAGTTGATAAGGAATGTGTGGCCGTGTCTGAAATACAAGGTCTCCATAATTTCACTATGCCCTCCCAAGACATTCTAAAAAAGGTGGCGATCTGCATTAAGTCGGGCTCGCCTTGGGACCCTGCTACACCGCGGGTGCTTAGAGGCAGCATAGATGTACTTGAGCCTTTCCTGCAACATCTTTTAGAATCGTTCTTTAATTCTGGAGTGGTTCCGGAAATGTGGAAGGAGGCCTCGGTACTTCCTTTACAGAAAAAAGCGCCAATCAGCTCTATAATTTGCGGCCCATTTCCCGGCTTCCTTATTTTGCAAAGGTCGCGGGAAAGATTGTAAACACTCAGCTCACCACACATCTGTAGCAACAACCTTCTCCATCCCTCCCAGTTGGGCTTTGCACTCCACCAAATCGGCTCTGCTTTACTCCACAGAGATCATCAGGAAGTATGCGGACGAAGAACAGACAGCGGCCTGAATTCTTTTAGACTTGAGTGCCGCATTTGAAACTGTTGCCCACCATACCTTACTTCATGATTTAGCGAGAAGGGGTGTAGCGGACGGAGCACTAAAGTGGATGGAATCCTTTTTATCTGAGCATAACTTCACTGTTATGCAGGGCAGCTTCTATTCTAGAAACATCAAGCTGACCCAGGGGGGTGCCTCAGGGCTCCATTTTGAGCCCTACTTTATTCAATCTCTATGTCGCCCCATGGCTAAAATCTCAGATAAATTTGGGATTAATGCCCTGTCCTACGCTGATGACACGCAGCTGGTCTCTTTGACCCAGGCCCAGACCGGGGCTGCCTCCAATTTTGTATCCTGCCTTCAAGAACTGGCGGGCTGGATGGCAAACAACTGCCCGAGGATGAATGGCAGTAAAACCGAGGTACTGGTGATAGGCAAAGCCCCATCAGTATGGTCCTCTGCGCGGTGACCCCTTTACCTTGCGAACAAGCCAAGACTCTTGGGATTTGGGTGGATAATAAATTCTCCTTCGACTACCATATCGGGCGGGTGGTAGGTGCCTACTTTGGTATCCTGAGGAGACTTCAGAAAACCATTGACGCCCTCCCCACGGAATCGAGGAAAATTCTTGTTCACGCGCTGGTAACCTCCCGCCTGGACTACTGCAATCTTCTGTACCTGGGTGCTACTGTCAGATGCCTACGGCGCTTGCAATGCATTCAAAATGCAGCAGCAAGATTACTTCTCATGCTCCCTAAGAGTGCTTCAGCGACAAGTGCACTGGCTTCCTTGCACTGGCTCCCTATCAAGAAAAGCGTAAAATTCAAAGCTTTGTGTGTGAGCCATAGAATTTTACAAAGAAAAGGACCTGCATACTTGTATGGCTTTTTTAACTCCCTATGCACCTACTAGATTGCTACGGTCCAGGGGAACGGGCAGGGTGCAGGTCCCCAAAATTAAAAGAGCCAGGATGGTAGACAATCGTTTTGTTATCTAGCAGCCCAGTTGTGGAATTCGCTTCCTCAGGCACTCCGGCTGGAGTGTTCTGAAGGATAAATTGCTTACCTGTAATCATAGTTCTCTTCCAGGGGTATACTCCTCAAAGTCATAAGCACTGAATAGTCCCGCCCACGTGCGGGACCCCGGAGCAATAGCCAATAATATGCATATATTACCTACTGGCGGTCGCCAGTAGGTAGTTATAGTTAGGATTTTTTTCAATGTTAAATCTCAAAATTCTATTTGGAATAACTTTAGCGCCGGTTGACGAATCTGCCTGAAAATTTCCTCAAAATGGCCTCTTTGAGCTCCGGTCCTTCCCTGAAAGTTTGGGGGGGATTCGTCAAGCGGGGGCTGAGATAAAAGGGGGGTCCCAAAACGCATTTTCCCCATGTTAATTTCCATAGGGCGGTCGACCTCACTTTTAGCCCGAACGGCTAAATGGATTTACACCAAACTTGGCAAAATTGTAGGGACTGGTAGCTCGATGTGCCTTTGCTATGTCTCAAGATATGTGCTCCAGTGGATTTTGAGTAATTTAGGTAAAAAAATAAAATATATATCTATGGCAGCGCCCCGGTACGCGCTCCGGGCGCGACACGCGAGGTGCGCACGGAAATCTGATTGGCTCTTGGGTGTCTGTAAACATTCAAAACAGTCCGGAGCGGCCACCATCTTGTGTCTCGGTAGTATCGAGACACAAGAGGTGGCCAAAACAAAGGGGGAAATGACCATAAGGGGGCAGGGTAGACCCCCCTGACCCCCTAGGTTTGATGTGGGGGCTTTAAAAGAGGCCCTGCGGGGCAAAAAAAAAATGTTCTTTTGTGTGGCGCGGGGGGAGTGCCCGGTACGCGCACCGGGGAGCGGACCGGGGAGCGTACCATGGGGAAAAATGCATGATAGAGTTTTTAAAAAATGTAGCCTTTTTTTAGAAATTGGAGGTAGTTCTAAAAAGAACTGTTTTTTTTCTTCTTTTTGTTGTTTTATATTTTTTATATTGTTTTTTTTGAACATTTTGTACTTTTTTGGGATTTTCTGAACAGTTTTAGATTTTTTTTGTATTTTTCATGGGGAAAAACGAAAAAACAGGGAATTGAAAATGGCTCAACTGGAGCAAAAAACAAAAAGAAAAGAAAAAATAAGGGTTGATTGGGGCATTTATGGTTGTCCCCAGCAAGGACGATGAGCTTTACGCTCTGTTCTCTGTAGGAGATGGTCTTCCCACAATATTTACAGATAATTCTGAAATCTGCAAATCGGGGCTGAATGCACAGCATCGTCTCACTTTCCTCTGGTGCAGATGCAGTGGGTTGCTTCCTTTTTGAGCTGGTTCTTGTTGATCGGGGAGGGTTACTGGCCAGTTCCCTCATCTCTGCAGCAGAATAGTTTATAGGATGTTTGTGCTGCATGTGGCGTATCATTGTGTGGTTCCCAAATGAATATTTTTTATTTAGGTTTCCCCTGGAAAGTTCCATGCCACAGATTTTGCAACTGACCTTGGGTGCATTTACTTTTTTCTTCCCCTCTGGAAGAGAAAAAAACTCCCAAATAATGTGTGGTCTTGGCTGGTATGAGGTATTGTGTTCTTCCAGCCATCTTGATCTCCCCTCCTCCTCCTCCTCTTCTTGAAGACCACCAATGATATCTTGAGGAGGTCCTTTTGGTGGTGGTGGTGCAGATGCACCGACTGCTGCTACTACTGAAGCCATTATATTGAGCAAAAAGGTAGAGAGAGCTACAAACAGGTCTTCCTAAGTCAAAGGACAAAGTCAGAATAAGGAAAAAAGGTGGGGTCTTTCTTCCTTTTGGAAAAAAAAATTATTGAACCAATGAAAAGTGTTATTTTCAGGTCACATGACCAGGGGCTTCATCATTATGAAACCAAAACTGTTATGAACCAATAAAAATTGTTATTTTCAGGTCACATAACCCAACGCGCTTACGCTACGCGCCCCGCGCGCCCCGGGTCGCGTCACGTAAGCGCGTCAGATGCTTACGTTGCGCGATCGTATTCGCTCGAGTGCTTCCGGGTGCGCTCACGCCGTGCGTATCACGCGGACGTGGCTACGCGATACGTCACCATCATGTTTTCGTTTGCGATATTGGCGCTTACGGGACGCTCCCCGGAGCGCGCCCCGGGGCGCTTTATAAAAGTACGCTTTTCGGGGCGCTCCCCGGGGCGCGCACCATGTGACTGACCATGTCATGAGTGATGTAATATGTGACGTCATCAGCAGTGCATTGCAGGCGCGCAAGTTATAGTGAGTCCAACTAACTATAACGTTGAATTTCATTGGTTTTATGTCAGTAAAATTTCCAGCTAAATATAACTGGTGTGAAACCTATGGTTTTTTCAGTGAATATATATATATAGATAATATGCGTATACATATACATATACATATACATATGCAGCCTGAAATACATCATACTAGGCTCAAAAATCTGCCATTTTTGCATGTAACACTTTTAAATTTGCTAAATAAAAACATACATTACATTATATGATAATGTAAAGAAGAAACACTGCCCTGGGTTTCTGTGAAACACACTGTAGTGTAGTTTCTATATTCCCAATAAGCTCTGCGCATTGGAATAACAAACAGCAGTTTAGGCGTAGGACTGAGGTCGACTAGGTCTCTACTGAATATGTTAGACCTTTCTCGAATGAACAGGGAGGGGTTAACTTCCCTGATTAGACAAGAAGGGATTAGCTTCTGACAACCGCATAAACATGACAACTTTGCTCCCTCCAGAATAAGGAGTATATCTCCAGAGTCGTATGAAAACAATAGATATCTATTTCACTCAGTCAATCGTGCATACTTAGTTTCACCAGAGTGCAGAGAAATAGAGAGACAGGCGTTTTCAATAAAAGGTGTTATTTATTGAACAGTCTTCTTTCTCATGCAAGAGAAGAAAAATTGCCATCATTGCAATACTTGTCATAAAGTAAAGTACGTACAGTAAAAGGAGTATTATGAAATACTGTAAAAGCATTGATATGGTTTCTGAGCCATATGATAGTTAAAACAGATAAAATATATACAATTACTTACAATGATAAAAGTTGACTAAACGTACTCAATTGGTGCTTCTAAATACGCCTACCCAAGCCTAGTACGTGGGAAGGAGTAAGGGAGTAGCAGTTTAAGTTAGTTTTGCCAAGAATCTGAATCAAGAATTCTCTAAGGGTCTAATCAGCTCTGTACCTTGGTTTTACAATGAAGGTCTTGTATCTCGTTCTCAGAATTCGATCTCCCAGTAACCCGCAAGGGTGACTGGAAACACTGGAGCTGGATTTTCGCGGCAGGAGAAAAGACAGCTTCTTTCCCAGTGCGTCAAATGGGAGGGACGGCTTCCTTCAGCACTCGCATCAGCTGGGCTTTGGGAGAGTAGATAGCCGCTCTGCTCCAAACCACCGTGTGTTGCTCAAGGCAAATGCTGGTATATTTATAGCTGGAAGGTGCCGTGTTTGACGTAAGGTTGGACATAAGACGTCACTAAGGACTGTCACTAAGAACTGGCAGTTCTTTCAGGACTCTCAGGAGTTCTAGGACAAATCAAAACAGAAGCAGGGTGAATTCCGGGCTGCTGGAGGTTTGGTTTGTTTAAAGAACGCGTTGTACTT
Organism: Lissotriton vulgaris; assembly: GCF_964263255.1. Lineage (NCBI taxonomy): Eukaryota > Metazoa > Chordata > Amphibia > Caudata > Salamandridae > Lissotriton > Lissotriton vulgaris. The sequence goes on from NC_141695.1 coordinate 291,070,361, forward strand.
TCTAGGAGTCCAGGGAAGTAGCCTTGCCGTATTTGGACTGCATTGGCTATGGCTAAATATGGATATGATTCTTATGCCTTTATAAGGATATGATTTGTTATAACCGCATAAGGGCATGAATTGGGAATATTCAATTAGGGTCCTAGATACATTCACAACACCCACTCCATGTATAATGTCCATCATTAGTAAATACTAAGCAATATATAAACATAGGTATGCATGTGTTTTCCAGCCCACCCCAAAATACATAAAATGCATTTGAAATGGTACAGATACACGAAAATGAGTATTATACTGTACGCTTTTAAGCAGTGGTATCATTCAGATAATATTTTTGTGGTGCATTATAATCTTCACTGAATGAATCACGAAATTTACATTTATGAAATGGCTCTTAACACAGAAGAGAATGTCGAGACCATTTTGTCATATATTTATACAAGATTGTACATGTGCTAGAGGCGGATTCAAAATATTGTCTCTAGAGTCTCTAAAAATAGAAGTTCTGTTATCTAAGAATAGTTCTACTTTAAGCAGAGTATCATGTGCCCAAAAAAAGGTAAATACTTTGGAATTTGGAAAAAATAATTTCGCTTTCATGGAAAAAAAAAAAATTGTTCCAAACGTTTTTAAGTAGTGTTGTTTATAAAAATTGAAGGCCGAATTCAGAGTTCAGGGAACGCTGTGTGTTCGCCGTTTCAAATATTATTCTCGTTGTTAGGAGAGAACATTACTTCAGCTAGGCCGGCAAAAAATTTGTCTTCAACAGTAGGTGAAAGTTGGGCCAACTCAGAAAAGGTGGAAATAGTGCATATATGTGATGCATTGCCATCATCAGTGTTCAGATCAGCAATGTTCACGGAAGGTTGTACCTGTGTGGTGCCGCTTTCTTTTCGTACTTCACCGCCACCTAATCGTAATGGTGAAGTTTCAACGAATGCAGTCATCAGAATAGGTAGCCGCTGGGGACAACGCGTTGCACGAGTCGTTACCGGACAAAGCAAAGCATCGATATCTATTGGTACTGCTGATGGTAGTGTAAGACAGACGTCCAACACGCATTCTTCTCCGCATAGCAGACATCGAAGCACAGGTAAGATGCAATTTTGCCAAATTGGTCTGAATGAAAGAAACCAGGTAGTATTCAGATCTCTTAGCCGGGCCAATCCGAGGACTTTAGTCATACGATCTCGGTATCGTATTGCTAGGATCATTTCTTCCATCGTAGCCAGAGTTTTGTCTGTGACTTTGCTTGCCATATCGGAGCAGAAGGAACAAAAATAAAATTCCTGCTACGAGTCCCAAAATAAGAGGCAGGCCACCAAAAAGGATGCACAAAATTCGGGAAGATGCCTAGAACTGTTTTAAAGGGTGCTAACAGTCCTGAAAAAATTGTCTTAAATAGATGTGCGATGCCACTGGTATCTGACACGTTTAAGATTTGGCTTAACATTTCTATGAAATGCACGGGCAATGTGTCGATAATAGGGTATGTATCTCTGCCGCTGTCCTTGCAACTTGCAGGTCATACATTTCTTTGGACAAGGTTAAAGGCACAGTTGTCTATAAAAGAATAGACTTCATTCTGCTTAAAGTATCAACTCGAATAGAAGAGATATTCACATAAGGCCATATTGCCGCCTCCATGTCTGGAGTGCTGTTTGGATACAATACTTGCATACAACAAATGACCCTGGAAGTGACGCTCACGAGATAGGCTCTTCCTGGCATCATGCCACAAAAGCTGTGGTCACCTATTATAACGTACCTACCATTGGATAGTTGTCTGAAAAAGGGCTCTATCTGTTGCGTGTTTATCTAGGTTCCTGATCGATACTGTGACCTTATGCCCCTATTCGGCTATAAATCCATTTATTCCCTATATTGGCATAACCGTTCAAGTGCGATTTTCTGAAAAGTCATCTCTGGCCTCACACGAACAGAGCCACATTCCAGCATAGTTCTCTCTGCCACTTCCTTTGCGACCAATTAGTGCAATGACAGAGCAGTAGTCACTATCTGATATTCCTAGATAACACTCCGAGTTCTTCAACAAGATAAAAACTCAGCAAACCTGGAAATCCCCGCTTGCTATGTTTTGATTAGTAATGGAACTCTAATGAGCAACTGATAACTATCACTTCCTAGTGACATCTTTAATTGACGTCTTATGTCCAGCAAACTTGCGTCAAACCCGGCACCTGTCCGGTATAAATATTACCAACGTTGCCTTAAGCAATGCGAGCTACTGTTGCTGATGCCAGCTGCCTGCAAGACCCCGTGTTGGTAAATCTAGCACTCTGTCGCTGCAGCCTGCTGTCCCTGTGGTGGTGAAGCTGCTGATACCATTATCGCTGCTAAAGCGCGAACTATGGTGCAGTACGCTTAAGGAGCTGAACAGCCGTCCTCTGCAAAGACATCCAGCAGATTCCAGCTGCCCGCGGACGCTGTCCCCCCTCCTTCCTCGACGCGCTGAAGAGACGCGCTGCCTTTCTCCTGCAGAGAAATCCAGCCACGGCGTTTTCGGTCTACCCTCGCGGGTGACTGGGATATCGAGAGAGACCCCTGAAGGAGATACCAATCCTCCATCATTCTATTCAGAGGTATGGTGTTGACTAAACCCTTAGACGAGAATTCTTGAAACAAACCTTGGCAAAACCAACTTAACTTAAAGCTACTTACTTACTCCCCTTTCACGTGTTAGGCTTAGGTCAGGCACACTGGGGTAGGCTTAGTTAGAAGCACCAGTTGAGTATGTTAGCCTAATGTATATATGACTGTATATATGTTTTATTACTTTTAAACCATTGTATGGCTAAGAAACCATATCAATGCTTTTACAGTTCTATTTCGCAATCCTTATCTTACTGTACGTACTTTTTATAATAACAATTATTGCAATTGTGGCAATACATTTCTCTTGTACGAGAAGACTGTTCAATAAATGTTAACCCTTTATTGACAAACGCCCGTCTCTCTATTCTCTACATCTCGTGAAAGTAAACTGCACTAGACTGAGTGAAATACATGTCTATTGTTTCACACGACCCTAGAGATTGACTCTTGATCTGAGGAGAAAAGTTGTCATGTTGCACGGTTGTTGGAAAGCTGAATCCCTTCTTGTCTGTGCCAAGGAAGCTGATCACTTCCTATGCAGAGAAGCAAGTTTCCAGTGACCTCTGAGCTAGTTGGTAACACAACCCAATTAAGTTTAGCATAGTCAGTGGAGGCCTGGAATATCCGCAGTTCCACGTCGATACTACTGTTTATGTTATTCCAATGCGCAGGGCCTAGTGGGAAACTAGGAACTACACTACATATCTGTGTAGCAGGGGTGCCGTGCAGATGACATGAAAGGTTGTTTGATGAACCTTCGCAGGCTCCATGCAAGTTAATACCTTGACACAGAAGTGTACCGCTTAGTGATTTTTTACAATTGTTACCACTAAGAAATACCTCTTTTTTCCCTTCACTATAACATCTATGTGTATAAGGTAAATTCCAGGTTTACTTGATGTATCCTTTACCCAACCTTTCATACAGGCCTGCTGGTATATATTTTTGGCAGTATTGAAACTGAAAAGTTATCGGGATTGTAATGGTGCCATGTATTATCCATTCAATGACAGGTCTTTCTGACATTGTCAATGGTAATCTTTCTAGTTTTTCAATGCCCAGCACCGTATAGTCTGCTCCTTTTTGTGCCAAAGAGATTGGTCTATCAGTAAGGTTAAAGATAGAAAATAATGACGTTATGTTGATTAGACGCCATGGCACATAGCCTGAACGCAGGTTTTGCAACGTCCAGCCTGGCTGTACAATAGAACGCAATTTGGATTGACCATGTTGTAACATTAGCATATCCTGTTTTATTGTATCAATAGCAGATAATACAATGCTGTCCAGTGAATAAAATCTGGAGGACAGAGTCGTTAACCCATTGTCCACTACAGAAAGTGATTTTTCCAAATTAATACGATCAATTTCTCATATTTTTTCTGCGGTTTCAATTTGTGTTACTTTCCAAGCTTCATTGTAAGCTGTGTACATACCGGCGTATATGAAACGTTTTTGACGCTGTTTGCAAGGTCCCAGTAAGAAATCTCGCAAGTCAGCACCTTCTTTAAGTAAAGTGAAGTGTTGCTTAATTTCGGGAAGTGTGGATCTCTGTAGCCAGTCGAGGCATAGTTTTCCTACACTGTATGTTGTAACTATCCCTGGATGTTGTCCCTGGGAATATCTTGGGTCTGGCCTGTTCTGTTTGAACCCCTGTATTTTGTTCAGGAATCCATCTTGACAGTTATTTGTGTCTCTGGGCCAGATCAACCATTTGTTCCAATCAGGAAGTGTTCTGTTTTGTTTTAAAATATAGGACACGTCTAACCCCTCATCTGTAGTGGTGTTTCTATCAGGCATAGGCTTTGGTATAGACTGGTTGTTTAAATCTTTTATCTTGGCTAAACCAAGACAGGTTTGTTTTGATGGTGTCATTCAGGAACATTATTTGTTCTGCGATCATGCAGGCTCTAAATAATGATTCTAAACCTTGTACCTGCCATTCTTTTGTACCCCAGATGGGTTTTGTCTCAATGCTCTTTTTCCAAAATTCAATACCAAATGTAGACATTTTTTCATAAAATGTTTCAGAATAAATCAGTTTAGTATTTGTCAACATATTTTTCACTCCTGTCTTATTTAACATTTTAAAATAAAATGTTTCTGGATTAGTGCAATTAAACCCTGAAAAGTATGGAAACTACTCATTAAATGTTTTTGAACTGCCTTTTGGCGGAGTTGGACAATGTTCCCACTGATTAGAACTGAAAACATTTCTAGGATTAACAGATTTATGCAGATAATGATGCCCAAAGTGATTGAAACAATACATTTCTTCATAATTCAATGAACCCTGTAAATAAACATGTTCCGTAAATTTTGCTGACATGTCTAAATCTGACATCATATTATTAATATTTTCAAAGTCCCAATCATCAGAGAAAGTACCCGGTGATACAAAGTCACTTAAGGAGATCTTGAATTGGTGTGGATATTTTAAGAGCTCAACCGGGCCATAGATTTCATAGTCAGTTTTGTCCCATGCTATACCCCCAGGTATAGGGATGGCTGTGATGTTCACGGATGAAAGTTCTCCTTTTTCGATGTGAGGGGATCTGTGTGGTTTCAGGACCAAGTTGATGTTCCGACTTGCTGTGTCCATTGTACTATATTTTCCATCAATAAATCTACCCAGACTTAAAACTAAGATGAGCCACAGAAGGAGGAAAAGTACACCTAACATTCCATAGTTCAATCCAAGGTGAAATCAGGTATGTTTCTCTAAGTTGATGAAAGTTCTGTGATTTTTTCTTTGAAAGTTTTTTTGCCGGCTTGTCTCCATGTTCACTTGGATCATCGGAAAAATCATCAAAGTTGATAAAGTAGCCAGATGCAGTTCTGTCAATTGGTGGAATTGCTTCCGAATTTCCATTGATCTTTGGATTTTCTTTTGTTACATTTGTATAGTCCGAGGCTACATTGTTGTAGACAGGTGTTTCTTGACGAACTGTTGCACTTTGGGTTTCAAGAGGCACAAGTTCCATGGCTTTGTTGCATAGTCCTTTTTTATTCACTGAAGGTTTATCAAATGTGATTAGTCTCTCAGTTTGAATCTCTTGGATTGTAGCAAGGTTTGGTCTTCTGCTACTTCTTGGGAGTCCACTGGGCCTACTACTAGGTATTGGCCACATGGTTGTGGTTTCACCAGGTCGATTGATACAACTCTGTTCTCCTTTTTACCAGCAAGGGGCGGTAGTACTACTGATCTTGTTCCGCTGACAGCTAAGACAGGTACTGCTTTTCTGTAAGCTTTTCCCCAACTTTGGAATCCAGACAGGTCTTGCTGGGACAAGTGGTTTTTCTTCAGCGGTCGTTGGCTTTAGCTTTTCGTTAAAGACTTTCTTTTTTCATTCAAGTCTTGTAAAACAGCCAAACGATCTTTGATAAAGGTTTTTTGTTTCACCACTGAAGTTTGACAATCCAAGTCCTGGATGATCATTCTAGTACCAAACAAAAGTTCATACAGACCGATACCTTCTAGAGAATTTCTTGGCATGGTATTAAGACTACGTTGGACACTTATTAGATCACATCTTTCCAAACTGTGTGGCGCAACTCATTACTGTGTCGCGCCCCAGCCGTAGGTGTGCCGCGGGATGAGATGACTTCTGCTGGCAAATCGGCAGAGTCGGGCTGCAGGGGCTCTAAGAAGGGCTGAAACAACAAAGCCCTACTAACATGCACATGGTCTTTAAAGACCTGTGAAGTGCTCGGGTGCGGCTGTGAGCGGTCCCGGGATGCCACACATGACGGGTGGGGGAGGGGTGGTGGGGGAGATTGAGTGGGGCCTTATTTTTATTTATGCATTTTTATATAGCACAATCTTTACCCAGAGGTGTCAGAGTGCTTTACAATAGAGCAAAGTAAATTACATAAGGAATGAGAGTCGCATAGAAATAGGTAAAACTGTACTCGTGGTGAAAGTTACATTTTAACAAGTTACTGGGACTTTCAAGATTATAAAATACGAAAAGGAGGCACGATTAAGGTAATACGAGTACAGAATGGCTGCTTGCTTATCTTACGTAGACATAGGAAGTACAAATGTGTCATGGAGCAGACAGAGCTTCTCATTCAAGCAGAAAAGGTGTAGCACAGCACTTTCAACACGCATAACAGCAACTCCTCTGCATCCTATAGCCTGGACTACCTCATGCGATTACATCATCTGCCGCACATAAAATAGGCACACATGAAACTGTCCGGATGTAATATACACACCGTACTTCAGATAGCCCCCGGAAGCGAAAGTTCTGCTGCCTTTAAATGCTGAAGAATGCTAAACCGTGCCCCAAACTGGAACTCATCACGCGCTGATTCAAGTGTTTTTGTTGAATGTGTCAGGCACTGCGTGCTGCTAAAGAGCTTCTGGTTGAGAGGTGCCAATTAGGCGTGACTACAGCATGGGGTCATCAAAGAGCCTTTGGCAACACCACGCCCCCTTCTGGAGTTTATCTTTTAGGAACAACATCAAACGCCTAAAATGGGACCTCCCTATCCCAAATGTCAGCTTGCAGTTGCAGAGGTAGCATGCTGCCCCTGGTATGCAGTTTGGAAGTCATCTGCATGTCAACCAAGGGAGGCTGAAGGCAGACAACTGAGCTGAAAACAGATAACAACCCATACAGTTTGTCCGTGGCCTCGCTGAATACAGAGGTTTTAGAAAGGACTCGCACCACCCAACTGCCCCGTGTTTTGGTTCCACGTCTATTGCAATTTTTAAGAAGCAGACAGAGTTCAGTTTATGACTACAAGCTGGACACTTTAATCATTGTCTGGCTCTGGCCATGGAAAACGGATGAGAAGTAAAGGAAGTAGGGCAGTGCTTAATTTGAACAGGAGCTCTTTTAAGAAAGCAACTAAGTTGATAAATAATAGTAGAAAACATCCTTTACGCTTTACCATGCAGCTTTTGCCAAACTTTTTTTGTTGAGCAAACTAGAGCCAAAGGTATCAGAGCGCTTTACATGAGCACCAGTTGTGTTACAGACAGACACTTGCATTTTTGTGTGCGTGTGTGGGGTTGTGGGGGTGGGTGTGGGGTGTGTTGGGTTGTGTGTGGGTGGGGTGTGTTGGTGGGGTGTGTGGGTGTGTAGGAGGGAAGGGTGTGTGTGGGGCCTGAACCCACCATAGGTGGTTCGGGCTCGCTCACTGCGCTTCCTCGCGTTACCGTGTCCCTGAATTATTTTTCACAAAAAGGTGTGTCACCAACATGAAAAGTTTGGTAAGCTGTGTATTAAAATGTTTGACCCACCCGTCACCCGAACCTAATACCCTCGCTGTTTTATGTCACGTTTTTTTCTCTCCACTACCGCATTTCCCTCGGGATGGAATGGACTAGAGTACCTCAATGCAATGCCCATGCTGGCCATGGCCTCCTGTAAGCCCGAGAGTTAAACGCAGGACCCTGGTCAGAACGTAGCATGCCAATTGCGTATGTGCTGATAAAGACTAGCAAATCTTTTATAACAGTTCTGGCGTCAGCCGAGCGCTTTGGCTCTCATCTAAATGAATCTCGTTTTAATTATGGGATCGCATTTTTCCGTCTGGATGTCTGCGCAAAGATAGCCTGAAGCTGTCTAATAGTGATGTCTGGGCAGGTGTCTGGTCCGGTTCACAACTGCGATCTCTGTTGCAGTCCTCACAATTCATTGCAAAGTTATAAATTTGCACGCTCATCCCCAGCCACCAGTATCGTGATTGTAATTCTATTAGAGATTTCAGGATCTCTTGGTGCCTCAGACCCAATCCCATGTGTGCTTCTTTTATCAAGAAGACTCTGCGGTGCGTGTTTGGAATTACTCTATCCCCCAAACCAGGGATTTGAGCAAACGGAACGGAGTGCGCATCAAATATGTATGTATTGCAGAGTGGATAGTTTAGAGGTAACACCGCATAATTGCCTTCCATTGAAGCTTTTACTGCAAGCAGCGTTTCACAATATATTTGTTTTTTCGTACGCTTTTTTGTAGCTATGGAAGCAGAGTTGAAGACTCTGCGTATGTACCACAAGTCTTTTGTAGTTCTTTCTGCAAAAGAACTACTTGTTCCCATAGTTTTTTATGCTTTATTGTGGCACCTGTCTCATCTTGGTAACCGTTTTTTATCCAGGTCTGCATGTAATTATTGTGAGACGGGACGCAGTAATGCGATTCGCTTACTATTAGTGTCGGGAATTCGCAATCGGCATTTTCAAGCGCCATCTTTAGAGATCTTATTTCAGCTCGCTGTGCTGTACAGTTTGAGTGATTCAGTTTTAGTGACCATCGGTCTGAATTTACCTAAGCGCCAGAGACCTTTAACAATCGCGCACGCAGCACTGTAAATTTGTTTTTCCACAATTTTCTAATTTTTTCATTTTCGGATCAAAAGCGCCTTTCACGTCTTCTGTAGCAATAGAATTTTCCCATTCTATCCATTTTGGATCTAGAGCTATAGTATTCGGAATGCCTGGTCTTGTTACTGCTTCAAGGGCTGATACTGCTGTTAAAACAGATATCCTCTTCCCATGAGCTAGGGGTTTTTCTTTTGCTACAGCCGTTTGAACCGCAGTTAGAAGTTTTTCAGTAGAACTGAATTTCATTTCAGCTTGTGTGTACAAGGGTGATTTGTAAGCTATTGGTACCATTTCTCCCTCATTAGAGGTCAGGTATGTGAATCCGAATCTTCCTGGGATGCCTCTGATTACAAGGTTGCGCTTGTTTGCAGTTTTGTTTTAGTTAACATGTCTCTCTGTAATGATCTTAAAATTTGTGTGTTTGAGTCCAATTAATTGGTTGGAAATCAGGTTTTATTAATTTGTAGAGACGTTTAACCCTCTCTGCAGAATTTAGAATGTATGTTCTTCCGAAATTCAGGAAACCTAGTATTGATTGTAAGTTTTTCAGCGTTTTTTGGAGCTTGGAGTACTGCACACTTCTCTAAGAAGTTGTCTGCTAGGCTTTTACCTTCACTTGATAATCCATATCCTAAAAACAGGACAGTTAGATGGGCAATTCGTGATTTTTTAAAGTTAAATTTGTACCCTTCAGATGCGAACCCAAGTATTATGGTGGTCACTCTTCAAGTGAGTCTCCAAGTCATTGTCTGTAAGATAGAGGTCATAGACATAAGATAAGGCCTCATCATCATAAATTTGTAGTAACTGTTACCCTGGCTGAAAATAATCCTGGGCTATTCTTGAATCCCTGTGGGAGACGACAAAATTGTTTTTGAGTCCCCATGCTGAAGAAAGCGGTCAAATATCTGCTTTCAGGTGCTATGTTTTGACAGAAGAAACCATTTGAAATATCTAATGTCGTTTTATATTTCTTGCGCACGATGTTATTCATTAGTGCTGCACTGTGTGAGTTTTGTACTGCAAATGTTTTACAGCAGGAGTTTAGGTGTATGTAGTCCAAAACAAGATAATATGAATCGTCTGGCTTGGAGACAGTAAACAATGGATTGCTCATTTGTGAGGTGCAGGTTTCAATCACCCCCTGATATTCAAGTTGATCTAAAATTTCTTTTACTTGTTTTTAGCTTCTTGCTTAACAGGATACTGTCTCTGTGCAGTAGGTTGATTTTTTTAACTGGATTTTATGGTGAGGAGAATCCTCATCCCATCCTACATGATTTATATATAATGCAGGGGCTTGGGCCACTGCCCATTTTCTACCAAATGTGTATTTTTTATGAATTGGAATGTGATTTGAAAAGGCAGGCATAATCATTTCTTCACCATGTGGGCACTCCCTGACAAACTCTGGTGGCCAGTCCCTTTCTGCTAGAAGGATATCATAGCCTTTAGATAGATTCTCCCAAAAGAGACCTCTTATTTTCCTAGTTTTCTCTCCCTCTATTCGTAATGTTATTTCGTATAGTTTATGGGGTACGCTCACTCGGGTGTCTGCAGTTTCCACTTGAATGTATTCATTCATGTCCACTGTCTCCAGAAGATTCATCAGGATCTTGCGAGCTATGGTCACTTCCGCTGCGCTGTCTAGCATTGTCTGGGCCCACTCTCCGTTTTTCAGTTGTGTCCTCAGGATCCGCCAACTGTGTTTTTTGCAATTTTCACCCCGAGTGTGCTGGGTATACTCAGACGTGAGTCCCAGGCTCTCCACACCACTGGAGTCAAGCTATCCAGGCTGATAGACCGGAATCAAGCATCCAAGGACCGGTTTCTGGCTGGGAAAGACATGGCTTGGTAGTTCGGACTGGACCCATGAGGCACAGGGTCAGAGCTGATTTGCATATAGCCAGTGTCTAACCCAGGGTGGTGTGGAGTGCAAAATAACGATGGATTTAGGCCCAGATCCTTGTACTGGGGTGAATGTATGACATTGTTCTACATTCTGTCCATCAACTGTGTTTTTTGCAATTTTCACCCCGAGTGTGCTGGGTATACTCAGACGTGAGTCCCAGGCTCTCCACACCACTGGAGTCAAGCTATCCAGGCTGATGAAGGCTGATAAATTGGTAATCAAAAGGAGAATGGACACTGGTATCTGCAAAAACCAAATAGTTTATCGAGAACCCTCATAGACTTCCTGGAATCGTGTCGTAGCGGTATATCTTTTATCCGCCCCCTCAGGAGTCATGGCATAGTCATTGGGTTAACGATTAACGTGCAGGGTGCCTGCCTCACCAGAGGCTACTTCCGGTATTTACAGAAGTGTCCAGAAATAAAAAGTGGGTAGAAAAAACTGTTAAAAATAGTGAGTAGATCAGAAGAGTGAATTTTATTTACAAAGTCTAATCACTAAGCTAAAAAACGTTGTGATATTAAGTAGTCGAGTTAATGAACTACTATATCATATTCAAAGAAGGTGTCGACATGTTTCAGCTCTCGGGGCCCTGCAGGGTCAGGGGAGCTTTCGTCAGGACAAGGACAAGAAACAAATAAACAAGGAAATACACACACTATTTGCGTGGTATTAGATGCTGATGGCATGGAATTTCCAAGCTGTATTCAAAGACAAAAAGAACACCAACAAATAGTGAGTTGGATAGTGTGTGAGGTACGGCACTATCGGGCACACATTATGTACTGCGCATAATTAATGCTATTAACAGATGATTCTGATTTCTGGGATTATTTCTACAAAGGTTAAAAAAGTGGAGAAAATCACAGGTCCAAGGGAACTACGGGGAGTGGGAACAGCCAAATCGCCGTCTAGTATATCAATGTCTTAGAGACGGGTATCATGCAGGAGGCTTTACACGGTGACAGGGTGGGAGCAGAACATGGATTGGTGCATTAGATTCATGTCTCTGCTACTAAAGACCCCAGCACACATCCAGCAGTCAGTGTTCGTCATGCATGTATCCGAAGGATACCCAATCTTTCAATTAAGTTTACCTTTCTGATTGAGTTTTTAGGCATCAACAGGGACTCGGAGTCGCTCCAGGAGTTTCACTATGGGGGAGACAACAGCGGGTCTAAGGTTATTAGTAGAGGCGTTCTTACCTGGATAGCTGTGTGGAAAATCAGGAAACGCCATTCTTACCCATGCGGCCCGGATTTCGTGCCTAGTGCTGACTCTGCCCCTGGTTCATGATAGGTCAGAGCTCACTGCACTTATATGCTGGTTGTAGACACTAAAAAGGGACTACTATTCGGACATGTAATTGACATACCAAGATGGTGGACTCACTGTTTGGGTATCTAGGTATAATTAGCTGAACTGATGCCAGGGGATATGGTCATTCATACCTATTACATCAGTTCTTAAGCGGTCGACCCATCTCTGTTCTTTGTTAAACAAGACTTGTTCAGCATTATGATCTTTAAAGTCGAGCATTTCCAAAACTGTCCATTTTAGGTCATCACACGTGTGACCGGCTTCTACAAAATGGGCACATAGTTTGGTCGTGTTCTTTTTCAGCCTCACATTGCTTCGGTGTTCTCCTATACGGAGTTTGACTTTACGGCAGGTCATGCCAATGTATTGTTTTCGGCAGGGACATGTGATCAGGTAAATCACATGTGAGGAGTTACAGTTCGTATGACTCCTTTGGGTCCAGAGCAAATCGTCATTTAGTTGGAGAGTTTTTGTACAGGTGGAGAATTTGCAGACCCCGCATGTACCACAAGGGTAATGTCCGGTCACTGAAGTCATGTTGATGTCTCTAATGTTGGACCTTGGCATAGGTTTCCTCGGTCTTGTGTGGACCAGAACATCTTTTATATTCTTGGTTCTTCTGTTGGCAAACCTAGGTTTGGGCCAGTTTAGGTTGCCAGAGGTGAGTATTTGCCATTTCTTCTTGATGAGTTTTTGGACTTCATGGGTGGCTGGGCAATAGGTGGTTACGCAGGTTACAAGGTCTTTCACTGGCTCTTTGGTCGTGCTTTGTAGTAGGCAATCTCTCGGCTGATATTTCGCTCGTTTAGCGCACTTCTTTATTATTGCCGGAGTGTAGTTCCTTTTCTTCAGTTTACGGCTTAGTTCTGCTGCTTGTTGTTTATAGTCAGTTATTTTGCTACAGTTACGTTTGTGTCTCAAGAATTGGCTATACGGGAGGTTATCTCGTAACGGCCGTGGGTGGTAGCTGTAGTAAGATAGTAGGCAGTTCTTTGCCGTGGGCTTAGTGTAGGTTTTGGTCTCAAGTTTGCCATTTTCTGAAAAAATGGTTAGATCCAGGAAGTCAATTGTAGTTCTGCTGGATGTGAAGGTGAACTTCAGCCAGGGGTCTCTGCCATTAAGCCAGTCCATGAAGGTGGTTAGATCTGATTGTGTGTCCCATAGTAGTATGACGTCGTCAATGTAACGTTTCCAATATTTGATATTGGAAAAGTAGGGATTGGTGTTGTTCAGGATGCAGTCCTCTTCCAAACGGCTCACATAGAGTCCTGCTACTTAAAACCCCTGGTCCAGAAAACACCCACATATCTCAAGGATACGCGAGACCTGTCTACCGCAAGAAGACACGCTTAAAATGTTGGAGGACCTTCTTTTCAAACAAGATTGGAACTACAAGACCCCACGTCACTTCATCCTTGAATGTTGCAGACTAGCATTACAAGAGAACTATTTCGAGTATAATGGGCAATTATTCCTCCAATGTCATGGGACCTCCATGGGGAGTGCGTTTGCGCCCTCAGTAGCAGGACTCTATGTGAAACCAGATATGGTTTCTGAGCCATATGATACTTGAAACTGATAAAATATATACAATTACATACAATGATAAAAGTTGACTAAACGTACTCAACTGGTGCTTCTAAATACGCCTACCCCAGTGTACCTAAGCCTAGTACGTGGGAAGGATTAAGGGAGTTGCAGTTTAAGTTAAGTTAGTTTTGCCAAGAATCTGAATCAAGAATTCTCCAAGGGTCTAATCAGCTACGTACCTTGGTTTTAGAATAAAGGAGGTCTTGTATCTCGTTCTCAAGACTCGATCTCCCAGTAACCCGCAAGGGTGACTGGAAACACTGGAGCTGGATTTTCACTGCAGGAGAAAAGACAGCTTCTTTCCCAGTGCGTCAAATGGGAGGGACGGCTTACTTTGGCACTCACATCAGCTGGGCTTCAGGGTAGTTGATAGCTGCTCTGCTCCAAACCACCTTGTGTTGCTTAAGGCAAATGCTGGTATATTTATACCTGGAAGGTGCCTTGTTTGACGTAAGGTTGGACATAAGACGTCACTAAGGACTGTCATTAAGAACTGGCAGCTCTTTCAGGACTCTCAGGAGTTCTAGGACAAATCAAAACAGAAGCAGGGGGAATTTCCGGGGCTGCTGGAGGTTTGGTTAGTTTAAAGAACGCGCTGTACTTTCTAGGAGTCCAGGTAAGTAGCCTTGCCGTATTTGGACTGCATTGGCTATGACTAAATATGGATATGATTCTTATGCCTTTATAAGGATATGATTTGTTATAACCGCATAAGTGCATGAATCGGGAATATTTAATTAGGGTCCTAGATACATTCACAACAACACAACCTTTATTTTCAAAGGTAAAAACAGGCAGGATCATAGAGGCAGATTTAGCCTAGATAGGCTGCATAGTAACAACTGAAAAACTTGGCGCCGTGCCTTTAAGACCTCCATGAGCCTCCAAGCTCCCATCATGCACCACCGGTGACAGTTCGGTCAGTTCTTTTGGACGGCGTATAACAGTGTAATCACAGCATGGGTAACATGTAAAAATACAGTCCTGGTATTCGCCCGGGGAGGAGGGTGGATTGCTTATGACTTTGATGAGTATACCCCTGGAAGAGAACTAGGATTACAGGTAAGTAACTTATTCTTCTCTTCCAGAGATACTCATCAATAGTCATAAGCACTGAATAGAGTAGCAAGCCCATCCCATACCCTGCGGACGAATACCAGCCTCTCTAAGCATTATACTAATAAACATTACCCAAACAAATTCCTCAGGGATGCATAACCAACCTGAGCATCCGCCTGAGTATCAGAATCAAGATCGTAAAGGCGTGCAAAGGTATGAACCGAACGCCACGTAGCTGCCTTACAAATCTCATGAATAGAAAAATTAAGCATTGCTATCGTAGCAGCTTTTCCTCTAGTGGAATGCGCTCTCGGCTTGCCCGGGAGCTGTTTCCGTGCCAACTGATAAGATAACATAATGCAAGACACAATCCATCTAGAAATGGACCTCTTAGATGCAGACAAGCCTGTATTCAGAGCGCCATAGTTCACAAACAAATGATCAGACTTTCGAACACTCTTGGTTTTATCAAGATAACATTTCAGAACTCTTTTTAAGTCCAAAGAGTGTAGAGCTTTCTCAGCTGGAGTGGTCCCTGAGCTGTGGCAAGGTGCCATTATCATACCCATCTACAAAAAAGGAGATAGTTCTCTCTAGCTAACTACAGGCCAATAAGCTTGATTGCAACCATACAAAAAGTTATGGGAAAAATGGTTGTAAATCAGCTTATGGACTGGGTGGACGATAATAATGCTCTTTCCCCCTACCAAGCAGGATTCAGGCGGGCCACCAGCACAATCGACCAAGTTTTTCGCTTCACCATTTCGCGGTGGAGGACGGTATTGCTTGGCAAAGGCTGCCTGTATGTTGCATTTGTCGACTTGCGGGCAGCCTTTGATTTGGTCCCAAGGTGTAAGCTATGGATGGTTTTACACAAATTAGCCATCCCAGCTGAACTCCTTACCCTAATCATGCGATTGCATGAATGTAATTTTGCCAGGGTCCAGTGGGGTGGGAATGGCGAGCCATCATCGGACTTCCCGGTAGAAAGGGAGGGTCCGCCAAGGTTGTGCAATGGCACCCCTATTTTTCTCACTATTTATTAATGGGATTGTGGGGAGGATGTTAGTGTAGATGCGCCTTCGTTAGCGGGCGTCAGGGTCCCGATGTTCGCTGACGATACACTAATTATGTCAAAGACTCCTGCAGGTCTACAGCGTGCCCTAAATATATTTGATGATTTTTTTTAAAGAGCACGGCCTTGAAGTAAATGTGGGTAAGACGAACTTAATGGTCTTTTCCCCGCGCCATAAAGCCCACCCTAGGGTATTTCTGAATAACACTAAGCTAGAGGTGGTTAGGGAATTCACATACCTAGGGGTCCAAATAGCAGATGGTTTGGGCTGGTCACATCTGGAAAAAATGGCACTAAAACATCAGCAAATCTCAGGGGCACTGCAGGGGGGGGGACATAGAAAATCTAAAACCAAACCTATTAAGCCTGTCCTTATAGTGTATCATGCAAAGGTTCTAGGTGCGGCCCTATATGGTGCAGTTGTGGGCCTGGGAAAAGTTATCTACCTTACAGACATCAGAGAACAGGTTTCTTAGAGGAGTTACGGGTGTACCCCAGAGCACCCCCCTAATTCCACTGCTCCTTGACCTAGGCAGACGATCAATCAGTGATAGAGCGCGATTGCGCCCCATTCTTTACAGGAGACGTCTTTGGACAACTCCAGAGATTAAGCATTACGCAGATGGATTCCTGGCAATAATCAAGGAAGACAATTTTCATAAGATCAACTGGCTAAAAAATCTAAGGGCCCTGTTAATTAAACTGGGCCTTTTTAATCTTTGGACCAATCCCCAGGGGGAAGTCTTTCCAAGTAAAGAAGCCCTCAAGTCTCAATACTGGGATTGGGTAGATAGCAGCCTTTTGAGGGGCACGAGATCTGATTCTATGGCTGGCCGCTTTCTGGAAGTCAAAATCTGTCCTATCTTAGAAAACTATTGGGACAGTATTACTGCCCCAATGGACAGGAAGTTATTCTTTCAGTTAAGGTCTGGATCCCTGCCCTTAAAAATATTAACTGCAGGATGGCAGAGTTTGACCTCTACGTGTTGCCCAGCGTGCAAAGCTGCTACTGAAAGTCTAGGCCATTTATTTGTCTATGATGCTTATTCGTTACCAAGGAGGGTATGACTAACCGCAGTTTGCAAAAATCTTGGGGCACGACGCAGTGTAGTGGCTATGAGAATCCTATGTACATCCACTGATGAGCCGATTGTTCTTGGAGTGGCCAAATATTTGGGGTGGGCTTGGTCAATCAGGCGGCGGTTGATAGGTAGGGTTTTTTAATGTAATTTTAATGCAATTTGGTCTTATATTTGTGTGTAATTCTTATTACTTAGTATCGTATGAGCTCGCACAACTGCTTTTAGAATATGTATATTGATGAATGAATTAACTGTTTTTATCTGTATTGTACTTGATTATATGTTGTGCTTTTATGAGAAGTTCTCGAATAAAGCTTATACTACTACTGCTTTCTCAGCTGGAGTGCTCGGATTAGCAAAAAACGTAGGCAGTGTAACTGACTGGTTAATGTGAAAATCCGAGACTACCTTAGGAAGGAATCTCGGATGAGTCCGAAGCACCACTCTAGTCGCATGTAAAACGAGATAAGGTTCTGTAGAACAAAAAGCCTGTATCTCGCTCACCCTGCACACAGAAGTGATAGCTACTAGGAAGGCCACCTTCCACGACAGATGTTGAAGGGACGCCTTATGAATAGGTTCGAATGGCGGACCCATCAATTTGGACAAAACCACATTAAGCTCCCAAGGAGAGAGGGAGCCCTCACTGGAGGATAAACTTTCTCGAGACCCTCCAGAAAACCCTTTACCACTGGCATTTGAAAGAAAGAAACCTGAGTGGGAGACTTTCGATATGCTGTTATTGCTGCCAGATGGACGTTTATAGAAGAATACTGTAAACCTGCTTTGGCCAAAGAAAGTAAGTAAGGTAACAGTACCTGTTCCTGACCTCGAATAGGGTCATGATATTCAGCAACACCACATGAAAAAACGCTTCCAATTGAAAGCATACGACTTTCTTGTAGAAGCTCTCCTCGCCTTGTCAGCAGATCCGGACAGCAAGGCAGCCTCCTGTGCGGCACTTTGGACAGATACAGGGGATCCGGATACCACCATTGGCGCGGCCAATCCGGAGCCACCAGGATCATGTCGGTCTTGGACTTGTTCAGTTTCTTGATCACCAAGGGAATGAGTGGAATCGGTGGAAAAGCGTAGAGTAATGTCTCTGACCATTCCATCCATGGAGCATTCTCCTTGGACCCTCGCTGTGAGTATCTGGACGCAAAAACGCAGCATTTTGCGTTTACGGCGTTCGCAAAGAGATCGATTTCTGGTGTCCCCCAGGCCTGGAAGATATCTCTGATCACTTCTTTTAAGACCCAGTCGTGTGCTTCTGCGAAGAGCTTGCTTAGGTCTGCTGGGATGTTGAGGACACCCGGCAGTTGGACCGCCGATATGCTCATACCAGAGCCAGAAGCCACTTCCAGATTGCTTGCGCAAAAACTCACTGCTTTTGTTGCTGTTGCTTGTTTCCAGGTGCAGACTGCTTGGAAATGCCACCTCTTCCTCTACCAGGAAGACGCTGGGAGAACAGATCTTCCCCGATTCTGCTGTGACGACCATTGAGGGGTTTGAACCCTCTGCTGGTTCTGTCTCCTGTCGTATGGACGGTATTTTTTCTTAAAATCCTTCCTTTTTTCAAGACCAACAGCTTTCACTGTATCAAGTTCTGTCTTCATTCTCGACATCTCATCGTCGGCATGAGATCCGAAGAGTGATGTTCCGTTAAAAGGCAGATTAAGAATCCGGTGAAATGAAATTAAAGGAATTTTTATAGAGCGTGAACAGCTGCCTTGAGGCGTTCAGGTGCTAGTGAGTAAAGGGAACTTCTGCTAGGGTGGATCTCTGGTGGGGGCGAGTTATTAATGTTTTTTTTTTGTTAAAGAGGAAGGTTTTCAGTTGTTTGCGAAAGGTAAGTAGGTTGGGGTTGGACCTGAGATGGAGGGGGCGAGAGTTCCATAATTTGGATGCGTTGTAGGAAAAACAGCGGCCTCCTGATCTGGCTCTTCGTATCTGTGGGACAACGGTTAGGAAGGCTTTCAATGAACGGAGTTCTTTCTTGGTGTGGTAGGGGGTGATCAAGGAGTGATTGATCGCCGGCCCGGATTTCCAGAAGGCTTGGTGGGTGATGCACATGGCCTTGAATTTAATCCTCTCCCTAACAGGGAGCCAGTGCAGAGTTTTTAGACCAGGCCCTATGGGGTTTCTGCGGGGGATTACAAGAAGGGTGCGTGCTGCGCAGTTCTGGATCCGCTGAAGTTTGTTTAGGCAGTATTCTGGGGCCCCCTAAATACAGGGCATTACTGTAGGCTATACGAGACTGGATTAGGCCCTGGATGACTACCTGTTTTGCCTAAAAAGGGAGCAGTAGAAGTATTTTTTTTTATCGGTCTGATCAGACCAAAGCATGTTGCTGACAATTTGGTGACTTGTGTGTTAAATGTCAGATTTATCTAGCCATACTACAAGGCTTTTTATGTTATCCTTGGGTGCGGGTGGGCGGGGGTGGGGGTGGGGTCGCCTAGGCTGGGGGTCCACAGAAGCTCTAGGGTGGAGGGGGCTGAGGGGCCAAGGAGCGTCAGCTCTGTCTTATCCCCGTTAAGCTTTAAGCATGAGCTCGTCATCCAGCTTCTTACCTGCTCCAGACAGGGAATCAAGTTGGTCTGTGATTGCTGACTGTCCTAGTGCCCAAGGTAGACCACTAGCTGGGTGTCGTCCGCATAGGTGACGATCTTGATGCCATGCGGAAGAACCATCTCTGCCATTGATCTCATGTATGCGTTAAAAAGCGTGGGGCTAAGTGAGGAGCCCTGTGGCACCCCACACCCCAGAGGCTTGCTTGAGGAGATGGAGGCTCCTTCGAAGACTCTGAAAGTACGGTCTTTTAAGAAGGACTTAGGCCAGGCTAGGGCTTCTCCTGATATTCCCAAGCATAGTAGGCGGTGCAGGAGGATTTGATGGTTCACCGTGTCAAACGCGGCGCTCAGATAAAGGAAGATCACTGCCACTGCTCCCCCTTGATCTAGGATCCGCCTTGCCTCCTCTGTGACCGCCACCAGGGCAGTCTCCGTACCATGCTTGGGGCGGAAGCAAGTTTGGGTGATATCCAGCAGATGGTTGCTCTAGAAAAACCTGGTTAGTGAGGTGTTGATGTGTTTTGAGGATTTTGCTTGCCCAGGGGAGTAGTGAAATGGGTCGGTGGTTGTTGAGGTTGCCAGGGTCGAGATTAGGTTTTTTCAAGAGTGCACGTACCCTGGCATGTTTCCATGTTAGTGGGACTGTGCTGGTTATTATCGAGGAGTTCAGCAGTTCCAGTAGTGTGGGGAGGATTACCGGCCCAACCGAGATCAGTGTGTTCGGTGGGGCAGGATCACAGGGTGAGCCGGATTTTATTTGGCGCATTAGAGACTCTAATGTTACTGACTCTAGCTGTGGGAGGTGGGCTAGGGTGTTATGGGGCGATTCCTCCGCTTCTGCTGCTGGGGGGTGGGGGGGGCAGCATAGATGTTTATTTTGATGAAAAAGTCAGCTAGAACGTCGCATTGTGGGGGTTCAATGGGGTTGGCAGTCAGCAGGGGGGGGGGAAGTGTAGTGAGACTTTTTACAGTTTGGTAAATTTTTTTGGGCTTGCACTTGGCTACCATTATTTTCTCCTCGTAGTAGGCCTATTGAGTCAGTTTTATTGCTGATTTATAGGCTCTAATGGCCTCTCTGTACGTGGCTTTGTCCGTGGCAGTGTAGCTCAGGCGCCACTTCCTTTCCAGCCTCTTACAGGTGCGTTTTTTCTCTAAGTTCTTCTGAGTACCAGGGCGCTGTTTTGTGGTGTCTTTTTGATCTAGTGGTGCGGAGGGGTAGTATGGAGTCTAGAGAACTCATGATGCAGTTGTCGTACTCGTTGTTGCCTTTTGAGGAGTCGCTGTTGAGTACAGTCCTAGTTTTGGTAAGGTCGTTGGCCCATTTCTCCAGACAGAGTTTGGACCAATTCCTCAATCTGAGGGGCATATAGGGAGGGGGGTCGGGGGGGGGCGGTGGAGCGCACTTACGTGTGTTCCAAGTGAGTGGAATCAGGAAATGGTCAGTCCATGGGAGACGACTGAGAGTGCCAACTGCTAGTTGTGGGCAGTTACTGAAAACGGGGTCTAGTAAGTGGCATTTTGTGTGTAGGGGAGAGGACAAGCTGCTCTAGTTCGACTGCCGCTAGGCTGGCCGTTAGCTCGTTGGCGACATTGTTCTGTGTATTGTCGAAGTGTATGTTGAGGTCACCCAGTACTGTGAAGTTCGCCAGTGAGGTAATTAGTCCGGCCACGGCAGAAGGCAGCGGGGAACTGTTTGAGGGCTCCGGGAGGGCGGTAGATGAGGATGCCAGTGAAGCTTGTTAGGGGAGAATTCAATGGCAAAGTGCATACTTTCACAGTCTGCGATGGGCTCTGAAGGGCACCGGCAGGTGTAAACGTCTTTATAGATGATGGCGAGCCCCCCGCCTTTTCCCTGAACGCGGTCCAGGCGGGCGATCTGGTAGCCTGGTGTAAGCGCTTGAACCAGGTCGGGCTCGGAGTCCTGGGTGAGCCATGTTGCAGTCTTAAGACCCGTGAGCCTCAACCAAGCTGAGCCCCTGGCGCGGAGTCCATGTGCGTAACCATGCGTAGATTAATCAGAAGCCTCAGCGGCTGCACTAATCACCTGGTTAGCCACTAGCCCACCTTCGCGTAAGATATCAAGAAAGTTGTGTTTATGGTCTTTTGGAAGCTTTTCTGCAAAACAAGACATGGAGTCCCAAAGGGCACGGTCATAGCGACCCAGCAAAGCAGAAGCGCTGGCGACTTTCATGTAGGAAGCAGAGGTGGCACACATTCTCTTCCCTACTGAGTCCATAGCCTTACTGTCTTTATCCGGCGGCACAGAAGATGACGCCGCTCCGGTTTCATTTTTACGTGCTGCTGAGACAATCACAGAATCCGGTTTTGGCTCAGCCCTCAGAAAGAACGGATAATTGTCTGGTGCTTTATATTTCTTAGCGATCCGAGTTGGGACCGCTCCCAACGCTGCTGGAGTTCAGATCTTATGCTCCGCTGGCTCCAACAGACCTGATACCAGAGGAAGTAAGGGCCTTGACGTTAGCTTTTGGTGCAAAGTCTCGAAAATGACAGTTGTCTTGGTAGTAGAGACCGGCATGTCGGTATGAAGTTTAGTTGCTCCACGACAGAGAACCTCATTAAAGGTAATTAAATCAATTGGTGAAATCCTACTCGGAGGAGTTGATGACCGTGTCGGCGAATATCCCCTCTTCAAATTTGTAGACCTTGTCGAGGATCTAGTATCGAGTCTTCTCGAAGAGTGGCGACATGATGATCTAGAAGAGGGTGAAGGCCGCCTCCTCACTGATGGAGACTCTTGGGGTAGTACGCTCACGTCTTCTCTGAGAGTGCACCAACTGTCTTGGAGGGGATCTTGAAGCAGGTCTTGCAGACACAGGTGACCTGGAATAAGACCTTGGAAGATTAATTCTTCTCATCTTCCACTCTCTAATCTCCCCCAGCCATCGTGGCGAGATATTTGTTGCCGGCTGAATAGGTGAAGTTGCTCTCGAGGGCTCTGGAGAGATTTGCACAATCTGTTATCCAGGGGAGGAAGAGGAACTCCCAGAAGACACAGTAGGAACCTTAGACCAGTCTTTAGACACTGTCCTAGGCTTCTTAGCTGCAGGAGACTCCGGCGACGAACTCCTAGGCGACGAAATCCTAGGCGACGAACTCCTAGGCAATTTCCTCAGCGGCGATTTCCTCAGCGGCGATTGTCTTAGGCGTCGACGTCATGCGCCTCGACGGCGATGGTCTTAGGCGTCGACGTCATGTGCGCCGACAGCGATGGCCTTCTCGGCGTCGTGTGCCTCGACGCCACATGACTGGCTCTTTGACGTCGAAACCTCTGCTGGGCGGTTAGACGTCGACGTCATGGCACCTCGACGGCGACCTTAACTTATGTTCCGAGCCTCTCGGCGGCAACCGTCGACGTCTGTGAGACGTCGAGTCCCACCCTCTTGCAGCCGTAGGCGAGCTGGACCTGGACCGCCCACACGCATGTCTCTTCTCACCTTGCTTCGACGGAGTGATCTTCCACGGCGATGGATGTTCGACGTAGACTGGCGCCTCAAAAGTGATTTCGATGCAGATTTTGAGCACAGAGGTACCTTAGAAGAAGATCTGTCCCTCGAAGTAGCAGGAGACCGATAATTTCTCTTCTCCCCTTTGTCCTTGTGCTCTTTGTGCTGAGAAAGCTTCTTGGAATGAACATCTTCTCCTCGGTCATAGTTTCTCCTCTGTCATAGTTTCTCCTCTGTCATACAGGGACTGAAGCCTGCTCTTCTCCCTCTCCATGAGAGTTCGGTTAGACAACTTGCTGCAATGGTAGCAGAGTTCTGGCTTGTGGGAAGGTGGTAAACAAGCTACACAGACCGAATGAGGGTCTGTCTTGGACATTTTTTCCCACAGGCCGGACACCTAACAAATAAGGCCGGCATTATGACTGGAAAAATAGTCAAACACCAGGAAAAAAAAAATTGTTGAATTAGTCAATGACTAAAGACGTCGAGTAAAGACAAAAAATTAGAATAATACCAGAAGAAAGTAATAAAATATCACAAACTGGCGAGCTCAATGCTCCAGGATCCTCACAGAAGGAGCCGGAAAAAAGAACTGACCTAACTGTCACCTGTGGTGCAGGATGGGAGCTTGGAGGCTCATGGAGGTCTTAAAGGCACAGCGCCAAGTTTTTCAGTTGCCTATCTAGGCTAAATCTGCCTCTATGATCCTGCCCGTTTTTACCTTTGAAAATAAAGGTTGTGTGTTTCAAAGAAACCCAGGGCAGTGTTTCTTCTTTACTTTATCATATAATGTATATGTTTTTATTTAGCAAATGTAAAAGTGTTACATGCAATAATGGCAGTTTTTTGAGCCTAGTATGATGTATTTCAGGCTGCATATGTATATGCATATTATCTATATCTATATCTATATGGGTATTTATATATGTAGATATATGCATATTATTGGCTATTGCTCCGGGGTCCCGCACGTGGGCAGGACTATTCAGGGCTTATGACTGATGAGTATCCCCTGGATGAGAACCCATCTTTAGGAAAGGGGTGAAGATGCACTTATTTCGAGCTTCTTAATTATTGCCAGTTTTTGGTTGCTGCTGCAGTTTTCTTTCTTTGATACTGCAGCGCGGGGACACACTGGCTTCAGTGTAACCAGGCGCTTTACAAATGTAACTATTATTATTAATACTGGATAATCTACAACTCCTTAAGTACCGAAATATTTCTAGAAGAACTCAAAAGTCATATTTGCCCTTTACTGAAGAAAAATTTGTACCCGCTAACCTCTGAGAACTACAGACTGATTACAAATGGGCCTTTCCTGGGAAAACTGATAGAAAGAGCAGGGTTTACAATTCATTGAAGAGAATGACATTTTGACTTCCATACGGGATTCCGTCCAGAAAGACATAATCTGCCCTCCTTGCCATCTGGGATGAGCTGAAGAACACAGTTTACAGAAGAGGGTTGCTGTGCTACTTCTCTTGGATCTCTCGGCTGTCTGCAACACGGTTGACCATGACACTGATACAAAGACTCTACGAAGCTGCCATAGAGGGGACTGGATCACAACATCCTAACTTCGCAACAGAACTAATGTCATTCATACCCCACCTTTTATTTCCAAACCGTACTTCAAGAAAGCAGGAGCCCCTCAAGGCTCTATAATCTCGCCCATGGTTTTCAACATGAAGTCACTACCGGCACTGATCAACTTCATGCGCTATAATGCAAATGCTACTTACCAGTATGCATCTGTTCTTGGCATGTAGGGCTGCTGACATTCATATCTGTGCATAGATCGCCGCCTAGTGTTGGGTCCGGATGATTGCACATTGTTGCCCACTACTAGAGCCTGTTATGCGGCCAAATGGAAGCGGTTTGTCATTTATTGCGCAAACCACAACGTTAATCCACTGGATGCTTCCATTCAGATCATCATCTGTTACCTGTTCCATCTGTACCAGTGTAATTTGGCATATACTTCCATCCGCATTCACCTGTCTGCGATGGCCGCATACCTCCAAAATAGACAGCACCTTTCACTTTTCAAAGTGCCTGCTATCAAAGCCTTTCTGGAAGGACTCAAAAGGGTCATTCCACCACGGACCCCAACAGCTCCGGAATGGAACCTCAATGTGGTTCTTACACGACTGATGGGTCCTCCCTTTGAGCCACTACACTCCTGCGAACTTCAGTTCTTGACTTGGAAAGTGGCTTTCTTAGTAGCAATTACATCGCTACGTAGAGTTAGTGAGCTGCAGGCCCTCACAATCCAGGATCCGTTCTTCCAGGTTCATGCTAACAGGGTAGTACTCCGCACTAACCCTAAATTTCTACCCAAGGTTGTGTCTCAGTTCCACTTAAACCAAACAATTGAGTTGCCAGTGTTTTTTCAAAATCCTGAGTCACTGGCGGAGCGGATGCTCCACACCCTTGACGTCAAAAGGGCCCTGATGTATTACATTGACAGGACCAAGGATTTTAGAAAAACTAAGCAGCTTTTCGTTGCCTTCGCGTCACACCACAAAGGTAGCGCTATTTCCAAGGCTGGTATTGCTAGGTGGATCGTGAAATGTATTCAGATCTGTTATGCGAAAGCTTAACGCACTCTTACTATTCCACCGAGGGCCCACTCCACCAGAAAGTTGGGGGCCTTCCTTGGAAACATTCCCTTGGAGGATATATGTAGAGCAGCCACATGGTCTACCACACATACATTTACTAAACATTACTGTGTAGACGTGCACTCCAAACAGCAGGCAGCTGTAGGGCAGGCTGTTCTCAAGACACTTTTTTAAACTGCTGCAGCTGGCACGGGCGGCCGCCGCTAATGGAGGGACTGCTATGTATTCTATGCACAGATATGAATTCAGCAGCCCACATGCCTCGAACTGCAAATGCTACTTACCAGTATGCATCTGTTCTTGGCATGTAGGGCTGCTGACATTCACATCGCCCGCCCTCCTCCCGGGCGCCTGTAGCAGCTGCAGTGTTTACATACAATTCATGGCATGGTCATCACTCACAGAGTTCACTTCATCTCAGCCACAATGGCTAAAAACAATCTGGGGATGGATGTGCGGGTACTTTGAGGCACACACTGGGCACCTCTTAAATGGACTTCGTTCCATGATGAAGTAGTCTGGAGCGTCGTGTAGGCCCGTCCGCGCCGATAGCACGCGGAAGGACAGCAGGTGTTCAGAGCCGATGAATAAACCAATCCGAACGATAAACAATACCGACGCGAGTCCTAAAGACCTTTTGGTCTCAAGTAAAGAAAGTTAAACAGTTATCGATTCCGACAGAGGGAACCGAAACACATCCGAACCCAATGGCGGAAAAAAACAATCTGGGGATGGAGTCGATGCCCATGCGCACTGTAGTCCAGGGGAGGAGCCACCTATCTCGTGATACTTCGAAGACTCTTCCAGGACAACAATGTGCAATCATCCGGACCCAACACTAGGCAGCGATCTATGCACAGATATGAATACAGCAGCCCACATGCCTCGAACCTATGCAGATGACATGGAAATACTCCAAATGGAATGCCTCAGACATTGGAAATGTAACAATTTTCAGTTGTCTCAGCTGTGGATCAACCATGAAAAGACAACTGATTCACAACTTGGCTGCTACAATACGCTTACATATAAAACCGCAAGATGACATTTTCCCCGCCTTGAAAGCACTGCATTGGTTACAGGTTGCCAGAAAATCCACGTTCAAGCTGCTTTGTGTCACCCACAAAACGATACATGGAACGGGATTGCTCTTAGTTGGTAATAAAATCACCAAACACATTCAACAAAGGAACCTTCGCTTTAAAAGTGGCACCTCGCCTCAAAATCCCAAGACACAAGAAAGAACCATGGGTGGCACATCATTCTCTGTTCAAGCAGCCAAACTATGGAACTCTTTTACCACCCCCCCAAATAAGATCCATAGCTATCCACCTTCTCTTCAGAAAAGTACTCAAGAATTGACTCTTCCCCACATAACTACCATACGCAAACTAAAATATACAGCATCTCTGTATAGAAGCATTTATCTGTACAATAGATATGTACATATATATGTATTGCTTTGTATAAATGTGTAGAATTATGCTATAAAAATAGATATTCATTACTTCTGATTAACAAATGTACATATTACGGTTAGTTAAATTATTCTATGTTTTTATTATGTATATAATGGACTGCATAGATAAGTAAATCTTTTATCATAACCATCTACCATTGCGTCACTACTGAACTACAAATAATTTATATATAAATAAAATTAATTTGAAGTACAACACTTGAAAGCAGGACTTAATTTAATGCATCCCAATTCTACATATACTACCTTCCTTTATGCATCTATAAACCTTCCATGTTCTTATGGATCTATAATTCTTTCCGTATAATTTAGCATATCCAGTGCACTACCCAATTTCTCGCGATGTACCCCTCTTAATACATCCTCTACTTTAATTCTGACTCATCTCAAACCTCTTTCTAACGCATTGCCCTATTTCTCACCCTATGCCTCTATCTATATTTTCACTACCTCCACTTGGTCATCCCAAACCCCATACCACTACTATGATCCCCCAACATAACCCTTTCTAGGCTCTTCCCTACTCTACCCCTCCTTGCATTGTCTCATACCTTACTATTTAGATCCCCAAAAACAAGCCTTTCTAAACCCTTGCCACCAACTCGTTAATCCCTTTTACTCAGCCCAAGCCTCCTGCTACGAGCTCCAAAACAAACCCCCCAAAAATGAAAAAAAAATCCAAATCCTTTCCTCTATCCCTACACTATCTTTCTCAATCGAAATACCGGACAAGCATATCCACCAGTCAAATTACTTTCATATTCCACTATAAAATTCACCACTAATCCTTTATGGGTACCGGAGTAGAGTGCTACTCCCTGAAAAAGCGCTTGCTACGCCTCATCAGGGGTAACAAGAGCTATATAAAGGCCATTACAATATGAAATATTTCTGAAAATTAAGTTAAGACATTATAGCGTTACACAGTGCAGCTTCCACACTGGAAGAGAATTGTTGGTCAGTGTTTAAGATTACAGAAGACACATTGAGGAGGAGATAGAGGCATTTTTTTAATCTGAATAGAGGATCCGCCTCAATGAATGTAATTTGGGACGCGTTTAAGGCCACATTGAGGGAATAATTACCTCTAAGGAAATACCTAAACAGATTCGAAAAAGAGGAGAAAATGAATCTACAGACAAATCTTGTACATGCAAAACAAGAGCACTACAGAGTTAGATCTCAAGCTTCTGGGCAAAAGGTAGCAGAAGCAAGAAGAAAAAGGAGGGAATTTTATTATGATCAAATGATGCAACTAGTAGTCTTTACGCACAGGAGCTCTACGAAGAGAGTGAATACACAGGTAGACTCCTAGCATGGTAAGCTAAAGAAAATCAAGTCCCCAATAGGATAGATCATCTTTTCGATCCAGTTACAAAAGTACGTGTAAAGACTACTGCATCTATAGGAGAGATGTTTTTAAAACACTATAAGGGAGTCTATCAGACAAGTGAAGGGGCTACAAGCGAAGCGGTTTTTGAGTTTTTAGGGGCACTCCAAATTCCGAAAATAGTATAAACAATTTTTAGTTGAGGAGTTCACAAAGGCATAATTAGATGTGGTAATCAATTCCCTACCCAGTGGCAAAGCCACTGGTGAGGATGGTCTCCTTGCGGAATTTAAGAAATTAAATGCTAACCTTCGTAAAGAGTTCCTGCTACTAGCTAATTATCTACTACAAGGAGAGTCGCCGTCGGAATCCTTCCACACTGCAGCTGTAGTCAGTATCTTGAAGAAAGGAAAAGATAAGGAAAATATGAACTCTTACAGGCCAATAAGTCTTAAATACGGACTTCAAAATTTTTGTTTACGAAACTCCTGGCGAACCGACTGAATAAAATAGTAGGATTACTTGTCGGACCAGACCAGTGCGGTTTTATAGCAGGCAGACATCTCCACACCAACACAAAGTTCTTATTGGAGGCATTGGATTTTTTTTAAGGTTAATAAAGTGGAAGCACTGATTTGGCTTTTAGATGCCGAAAAGGCTTTTGACCTTGTGTCATGGGACTGTATTTGCGATTTTGCAGTTTTGATTTCCCGATCGATTTTATCTCCCTCCTGAAACAAATCTATAAGAACTCTATTTCACAGATTATTATTAATAACAAATGTTGGGACATGTCAAATTAATAGAGGCACGCTTCAAGGCTGCCCCCAATTTTATTTGCCTTATTTATTGAGCCCTTGGCAATTGCAATTACGGGGGAAATGGCCGGCACAGTACCAGTAGTCGGAATGACGAATATAAAACTTTATGCCGATGACATTGTTCTTTTTTAAACTCAAAGCCAACCAGTCAAGTGGAAATTTTAAAAATCTTTTCTGATTTCCAAAAACTGGTAGATTTTTGGATAAATATGAATAAAGCGGAAATCATCTTATGTAACTGCACGGTAGACACTTTATTCTCAGAATTGAGGCAGACATGATATTCTTCCTAAGATATTTGGGAATTTTTATCTCTGACAATATAGAAGATCCACCAGACTATCACAACCAATAAAGAGAACCATTTAACCCAAGTTCTACATTGTCAGACATTGCTTAATAATCTTCGTTCTTTGTAGCAATCTTTTGCTTAAATCTTCCCTGGAAATGTGCCAGCTGCTCTCCTCATCCCATTTCGTCACCTGAAAAATCTACCCGCTAAATTATAATCCTTTATTAAAAAGGGTGGGCTTACAATTAGATCGTTGGAACCAATTGCCTTGATCAATAATGGGCCGTGCCGCCCTAATTCGCATGTCTATTCTACCACTTTTTAACTTCCTTTTCAGTGCAGCTCCGTGTGCAATTCAGGTTTAATTTAAGAAAGTAGAGACTGTTTTCTTCCTTTTTATGGGCAAATAAGACTCAGATTAGCACTTAGCACTTTGAACTCCCCAACCATACAGGGAGGGTTGTCTCTTCCAAATATTAGAGATTATTATTACGCTACCTTTGCACATCATAGTTTTAGGTTTTTTTCACAGAAGATCATGAAGCAGAGAATTTTTTTATGAGGAAGATGCTGATTGAACATAAAATCAACGACCCAATAAGAATTATAAAATACCCAAAGAAGGTACGTTATAAGTCTATACAGTGGTTGAGCAAAAAACTCAGCTCCTGAAATATTATGCCATTTTTAGAATAAATAGTTCAACTAGTCTAATGAACTTTAATATAGGAGGGATGGGTACTGTGGATAAAAAACATTGAGACTCTGGAAGGATAACAGCTTTGAAAAAAAATCTAGGGAATAGATGGAAATCTTGGGAGGAAATTGAAAGGGAGATTCAAAATTCGAATACAATTCTGAAATGGTCCTTTATTAGCCTCCACGCCAAATTAAGAGAGTTCGATATAGGTAACCTATTTGTTAAATTACATATAACCAAAGCGCTAAATACTGCAATTCAGAGAAAGATTAACGTATGGATAAAAAAAATCTCAATGAAGATAATTCAGTTGCATTATATAATAAGGCAAGAGACAGGTGGAGAAAGACATTGATATTAGTAAATTAACATGGGATAAAGTTAATAGATTTAATAAGTCCATCTTCCGAGGTGCTAATTTTAAGCGAATGAAACTCTTTCATAAATGGTTAATCTATAGAACACTCTAGTTTCTCCACAATATATGTATCCCCAAGTGGAGGATAAATGTTTTTGTTGCGAACAAAAGGGTACCTGGAAACATTATTTGGGAATGTCCCAAAATACAGGATTTTTGGAAAGACATAGGAATCTACCTTAGAAATATAATCAATGCCACAATTACATTTAATGAATTAACGTCAGTACTTGGATGTTCCCCTAGCTCTACTTCCCATGACGAGTCCTTTTTCATAGCATCACTGGTAGCAAAATCACTTATTCTGCAATTTTGGAAAACTGATAAAGTACCAACCTTTAATGCATGGAAGGTAAAAATACCTAGGATTCAGGGAAGGGAAAAAATATGCATCGAGGTCAAGTGTCATTAGAAAATATGATAAATACTGGAGTGTGTTTGAATGCTATGTCACTGTTTTCTTTTAACTTCTTCCCTTTTTCTAAATGCATATTGTCGGAAGGTTTTGTTATTTTCTTTTCTTTCTATTATCAATAGATTGCACTATGCATATTGCACTTTAGAAGTAATATCTTCTCCTAGAACCAGAACTCGAATTTGCACTACTACTGTACATTGCCAGCTTGCCTACTTTTGTATAATGTATTTTGTACTTTTCAATCAGGATGCGAAAATTGACATGTAATGTTTACCTATTTTTTATGCACTCAAAAATAATAAAATACATTTTTTTTAAAAGAGATTACAGAAGAGCTTCCCAATACATGCAATGGAACCTAGGCAGAGACCCAATAGCTAAAGTGAATAATGATGAACTTCTGGACACAGTAAGAGCAACACTTTTATTGATTTAGTTCTTTAGCTTTGTATAATTGAGGGGTTCACCTTGGCTCATATGCTCTATTTGCACATTTACTCGCGTTATGGATTCTTACATTTGATCCACCAGACTATCACAACCAATAAAGAGAACCATTTAACCTAAGTGTTCTGCATTTTCAGACATTGCTTAATAATCTTCGTTCTTTGTAGCAATCTTTTGCTTAAATCTTCCCTGGAAATGTGCCAGCTGCTCTCTCCTCATCCCATTTCGTCACCTGAAAAATCAAAACATATTCAATAAAGAAATCGGATGCAGGCAAAGAAAAAAGTATAAAAGGTCATTACAGAAAGTTGGACTGTGTCACGGGAATAGAACTACTATGTGATTTAGAGGTCTCCCAATCAATTTAGGAGATTAAAGCTACGTTTTTCAAGAGTGTTTATAGCCTCCATCTCTGGGATGTGACGGGGATGAACTTGTAACTTCACACAGCCTTTAATGTTTCTATACAGTATTTACAAACTAGCAAACCAGCATGAAAATTAAAAAGCCCCCTTCAGTGTTTTGTTTTTTTTAAACATTGGTTCTTCTTTCAACAATCTCTGTAGGCAATCACCTTCAAACCTATGCAGCATCACATCAAACATACCAACAAAAGACTTCTGAAAGTGTTTCAGAGCTCAAGTAGCTATTTGGGAACATTTGCCTGACAGGCAGACACCACATGCTTCACCTAGTACAAAACAAACAGGCAACTTAAAAAAAATAAAAAATTATATATATATATATATATATATATATATATCTATATATATATATATAGATCTATATATATAGATCTATATATATATATATATATATATATAGATCTATATATATATATATATATATATATCTATATCTATATCTATATCTATTTTAGAACCCAAATAACACATTAGATTTGCAAGTTTTCTCCAGAAAGCCCTACGCCTACTGCAAAAAAGAGCTGGAAAAGCTGGATTGTAATAAAACCAGGGGTTTAGTAATTCTTATCACTCGATGCCTGTAGCATATTTTTTTTAGATCAAGGAAAACACTGATGTTTATTTTGTCCAACAGACAAGTAAGCCCAGCCCACTACAATACAAACCCATAGGCTGTCCATTCCCACAGTATGAATAAGTGATCTTAAAGTTCAACAATGTGAAGCTACTTATATTGCGCTCTAATTATGGGCCATGATTGTGTGCATTCTTAGCTGTTTTCGCATCTTTACAATCGCAGAACCGAAGAGCTATCACTCTAAACGTTGCATACTTACTGAACAAAATGTGAGCATATTACCATAAACAATTACTGGTCATTGATGGTATTCCTTATAACGGCAGGCACTTTTAAAATAAAATAATCATCTGGGGATAGTTTTGAGTAAAGACAGAATAAAAACAACCGATTCCACTAGCAGCTTCACAGCTGTGTTCACACGTGATCCTTTGTTCATGCGAATAACATCCGCACGGAAGATTGCTACGTGATAATAAGTAATAAAAAGCACAAAAGGCAAAACATGAAAGTAAATAAAAATTTAATCTGCTATTGTGTTATGTAATGATAATATAAAAGTTTCACATTGTGTTCTTTGTATAAATTATTCTCAAATATGGAACTTTTTACAACAAAGCATATTGTTAGATTTTTTCAACACTCAACCGTAAAGTGTACTGGCTTTGTGGAGTAATGCCTCAACAATATGGGCCTGTGTTTCATCTTACAGTCACAGGTTCAAATCCGGTTATGTGAAAGCTAGCCCTTCATCCTTATGTGGTCGACAACATTAGTTATTTAAATTACAAAAGGATGAATAAGCCTGTTGTCCAACTAAGGTTAACACAATGAGTACTGCTGTGAGAATTACATAGGTTTTATATACCCAAATATGGCCACAGTTAAATACACGTTTTATAAATACTAATTAAATAGAGCGCAACAAAAACTTGCCATTCAATTCTTTGTTTAAATTGCCGAAATTATAGATTGTGACTGGTAATTTTTTTTTTATTATATGGATGGCTGCATGAAAGGGAGACATGCTGCATTAGTATTTTTACGGCTTAATGGGAACGGAGTGTTATAACAAGCACAGACAGCACTGGGAGGAATAAATGGAGCAAAGAGGCGAGGGATATTATCTGTAGAAACGGAGTAGCAAGCATTGGCAAAGTCAGCTGGTCAGGTGGTTGCCTGCTAAAATGTTAAGCGTGGCGACCATCTTGTTGTTAATGCATAAAGATTATTGCAGCGCCCAGGAAGTGGGTGAGAGGGGCTTGCAGGACAGTGACGAGGAGCAGTCAGCAGTGTGGCAAAGCGGGCGCCATGCAGCACCCTATAGCACGCCGCCTGTGTTGTTAACACCTTAGCTGCTTCGCAAATATCCCTCCCCAGTGCTGGGCTGTCCATTGGAACTAGTGCTGAATGGACGTCCAATGGTCGTGTGCAGCACTGGGGAAGTAGCGCTCGTGACGACCGTTGGCCATCAGCAGCGCTTAAGAGGTTAATATATAAGCGGATAAGCGGCTACGTTTAAATAAGAGTTGGACGGCGGTGCAGCCGGCATTGTTTACTTAGTCTCCTGGTCAGCTGTGATTACATGCGGCAGTGCAAACGGTAAAAAAACAGCATAAAAGGAGCTTTTGTTTCACATTTCACAACAGCTGAGATGTGACATAGAACGCACGGCCAACAAAGCTCCAAAACAGTTTAGGTTAGCGTACAGGGAACATTTTTAAAAAGAAAATGTAAAATTGGTCTTCGGTAAACAGCTTAAACAAAAGGCTGGAAAAAAATAGCCAACACAGGAAATGAGTCACGATGTCTGAGGTTCGGTTCACATTTTAAAACTTCCATTCTTGAGTTAACATCCAGTAAATGCTTCGTCACTTCCAGTGAACTAGTAAACATACTGGATACAAAGGTCAGCGCAGGTCACTATACAATGACCCACTGCACTGCAAGAGTTTGCATTAAAGGGTCGGATGTTGACACAGCACCTTGTGTTCCGTAGTGTGCTACATGCCGAAAAGCGCTTCAACGCCTCGTCAAGGTTAGAAAGCGCTATATAAATACAATTACAATTTCCTTCACAAAAAATGTGTGAACTTTAGTTCTGTATCAGAGCAGAGAATGCACATTGGCTGCCAAAGAAGTGTGATATGCATTGCATTGTTCTGTCGCGTTTGTAGAACGCATTTTACGCCTAAAGAGACCTAAAACTACTTTCTGGGAGGATGATTAAGTACTTACTCAGTTTGTTACGGTAAACCAAGGTTGGTGTTCTACAATTCTACCGAATTCAGCTAATTCTACCGAATTCAGCTAATTCCACAAAATATTCTAGATTAAACGATAAAGTAGGCAGTTTTAAATACAATGCGATGAATTAGACTTAATCCAAGGACCAATCAGAGAGCAAGTACATACTTCAAATGGTATCTAGGTTACTCAAAAGTCACTAACACCGTGCCTCTTTTCAGTCTAATAAAATGTGTGGAGTATGTACTTGGGTTAGAGGAGTGTCTGTCTTCTCAGTATACTGACAGCTAAGATGACCCACAGGTAATAACGGTGAAAGCCAAAAGTTTCTCAAGCCCCGAAGGCAGAGGACGTTCTGCCTGTGCTGCTGTCGAGAGTATCCAGTTCAGAACTTTCTTACTTCAGAGAAAGAAAAAAAACGAGAGAGACGGCCTGGCGGCCGTCAAAGTTAAATGTAAGCAGTGCCATGCGCTGCGGTGATAAGAGGGCGGAAAGGACGGCCGCGTGAGGTGGGAGTAGGAGTGGTGCGGGCGGGGAGCGGAGCCTTTGAAGAGACAAATGGTGACTGGGAGGAGAAATGGCTGAGGCACAGCTCAGGCTCTCGAAAAGAGAAGACTAAAGCCTTTGATGCAGCAGGGGGCGGAGCGCAAGTGAAGCTGTTGGCGGCAGATGGCTGGCTTGCATGTGCACGCGCTTTTGAGGTCAATGCGCTTGCTTTTCACGGGCACTGCATGGAATCGCCCGATCGTTAAGCTCTCGTTACGCCCCTATATTCTCGCAAGCGCATGGACAGGCGAGACCTAATAAGGATATATGGGTATCAAGCGTAAAATTAAATGTACGCATTGCACAAAGCCAAAGAGAGGACTGTGTCAAGGAAGTTAAAACAGTGAAAAAAGTATGAAAAAACAAGCACTGGCGTTGCAAATAGGTCTCGCAGTAGGAAAGTTGGAGCTATTACAATTGCAAAAAACAATGCCTTTTATTTTTGTTTTCATTTTAAAAACATAAAGGGCTTTGTCATTTACAAAACCAATAGCTCCAACTTTCCTACTGCGAGACCTATTGGCAACGCCAGTGCTTGTTTTCTTAGATGGTCCTGTGTCACCCGTCAGTCCCATAACGCTGTAAAATGGATCAAGATCACTCCCACTGCTCACACCTCCTTCAAGCTCATTTGTGCATTTGAAAATGGACTCTATCCTGATACCAAGGTGTGCTTCATACTTCTATGTATAACTGCCAGAAAGCAGGCAACCATAGTATATTTATTGGCAGAAGTGAGCAAGTCTGACATTGGTGTAGAGGCAAACCATTTCGAATTACTCCCTCGTAAATATAGTCTTCCCACTGGTATGGTGTTTCACAGATGCATACATCAAGAAGGGTAGGCACTTTTCCTTTGCGGAATGGGGGCTTATCCACGACTACCTCACTCAAGAGTGGCATGGGTCGGGTCTGCTACACTGGCTACATTGTCCTTGCTATACTGCTGTGCATCCTCTCCAAAGGCGGTAGGGACGCTGCAAACTCTCTGAAATGAACAGATTCTTTTAACTTTGTTTCCCAACTACGGTGCAGGCCAGGCCATATGAGAGACTAGGCTCATTGCTGAAATACTGGAAGAAGTAACCCCTGCCATGGCCAATTACTTAGGTTGAGTAAAAGATAAGTTAGATGCCAGACGAGTGTGCTCTTGCAAAATAGACTGGCTCTTGACAGCT
Source organism: Lissotriton vulgaris (assembly GCF_964263255.1). NCBI lineage: Eukaryota > Metazoa > Chordata > Amphibia > Caudata > Salamandridae > Lissotriton > Lissotriton vulgaris. Next base: position 291,106,898 of record NC_141695.1, read on the forward strand.
GAAAGGAGGGGCTGAGCGGTAGCATGCACACACCTCCTTAACACCTGACTTAAGATGCATGAACAGATAAAAGACTACTGCAGAGTTAAGATTTCTTTTCACCCTGCGGTTGAGGGCAAACATGAAGAGCCCGATATGGACCCCTTCCAGCAGTTGCTGTTTAGAACTGTCGGTACTGAGCACCAGCTGGACCCGGCCCACTTAACACCCTGCAGCTATCACTCTGCTGCTTCGGTGGGCGATCTTCTGTTTCTGAGTGCCCAGTAGAAGCCTCACTCCTTGCACCCCCAGCTCCCACACCTGGCTGCTGTTTGCCAGGGGAACTGTAACTAATGCAGACTGCAAACCTTCAGCCATTGTGCTGTTGAGCTGTGTGTGAACAGTGTGGCATGATGTGCGGGGGCAGACGCAGACAGGGAGCGCTCTTGGCACTGTTCAGCATGGATAAAAGACGCGTCCATGATGAATGTAGGAATTAGAAGCTGGACTTATTTTATAAGCTGATGCTCCCGCCGAAACGTGGGACCCAACCACTCTCCTCACATAGGACATGTTCTGTCTTTTTCTCTTCCACACGAGGCTGTGCCTTGAAACAAACTCAGCATTTTGTTTATGCTGATATGAATGGGGAGGTAAACACTCGAATTGTGCTGCAGTACAGTTTATGTATTCACGGGCTGTGTTTGCGGGGGGAGAGAGGGGAGGTGCTGGTGTGGGAGGAGTGCTGCTACGGCCTGGGGGAAGCTGGCTGGGGAGGGGGGGGGGGGGGGGGGTGGGGAGGATAAATGAAAGTAAAGGCTGTGTTGGGTGAGAAAGTCAGGGGAAATGACGCCCTCCTGTATCAGGAAGCAGCAATATAAACACGAGGCTGTGCCTTGAAACGAACTCAGCATTTTGTTTATGCTGATATGAAAGGGGAGGTAAATACTCGAATTGGAAATAATTGACTGCAGAACTGACATCATTCCCACAAGAAACTGTTCCACGTGGAACAACCCTTTTAACTCGAAAACATCTCCGTTCCTTCAACAAAAACGAGAGCGAGAAAGGATTTGCTAAAGTGTGCTAAGGGCGTCGCGACATTCCCGAAGGCTGCGGGGCGGGTGTATTTATATCAGGGGCAAGAGAGAAATGAGGCTGAGCGGTACCCTAGAGGTGTGAGTAAAGAAAGAGCGGGGGCACAGGTATCAGACTGGGTTCGTGGAGGGGCAGACACAAGAGGGTATGTGACAAACGGGCAGGTAACAAAGAGCACGAGACGGAAGGGGCAGATTTTAAAAGGGGAGCCGGAGAATGAACGACCTGAGGCAGCGAGAGTCACACTGGAGTGTAAGTGGTTGGAAGGGGCAAATACAAAGGGTGAAAGGCTGGAAGAGACTGTGTGCAAAGGGCAGATGTCAGGACGTCGAAGAGGTTTGGAGTGGGACCCAAAGTCAGAGCAGACACTGCGGGGCACGGGATCGAAGCAGCGAGTGTTCCTTCTTTAAAGTTCTGGAAATGCCCTCAGTGATAAAACTAGTTGGGTTGGACTAGAAGAAACGTACAAAGCAAAACAAATGCAACAATACTTGTTAAACAAATTATAGACAGCAAGAAAGATACAGAAATTACAACAAGACGAGGGAAGGCAGAGAAGGGGAGGGGGGAGGAGAAATGCGACACGGTGTGAAGCTGGCTGGGGAGAGCAGCCGGGAAACTGAAAGTACGGCCGGCCTGCGGCCGGCCATGAATAATTAGGGGAGGAGAAGCCCTTTGATGTGCTGCGGCCGGCCATGAATAATTAGGGGAGAAGAAGCCCTTTGATGTGCTGGGCTGGCCGTGAATGTGCGTGCTTGTTTGGTCACGTGATTCATGTGAACTTAAAGAAAACCGCAGGTACGAAGCCCTTGGTTTGACGAGGATTTTCGAGACATGAATTCTCGCTCCGCTCAATGCGCTTGCGCGCATTGATAGGTCACGAGACCTAAAAAAAGGGAAAGTGATTTAAAACCCCATGAATGTAAGTTTTTACTGATTTAGTAAATACATTTTTTGTAATATTAAGTGTGTGTCTATGGGCATCCTTATTTGCTTGCATTGCGCTTCTATTTACATGCTTCTTTTGTAAAAAAAAATGTTTTTGCTTGAACCATTATTATTATATACTTTACTTGCCCCAGGTTCGGGTAATAGGGCTACCTCTGTTTGATGTAACCAATGAATAAGGTATCCATCAAGCAGTTGCTAGAAGACAGAAATAAGGAAGGGGCACACCAGAGTATGCTTATTTCTCTGGCGAAGAGATGCAGAAGGAAGAAACATCTGCATGGAGAGGTTTTTTCTGAAGACAAAGTAAAGGTGTAGGACAGTCTTGAAGGGTGCTATCCTTACTGTAGCAAGAGCGAAATAAAGGCTGGTGAAAAAAACTAGCACTTGAACTGTCACATAAGTGAGTCAACACGTGCAATATATAGGCGAGTAGTGGTAATGTGTTAACATTTGTATTAACTACGCTCAAGCAGAAAGAGCTCAGATTTGCTGCATGGGTTTTTCTGGACATTTCCTAAACTCTTGAAATGTTTAAAGTGATCTGCAGATTTCATACCTATATCTCAATTTACAGGCAGTGCCAAGGTGTGTAGAAATATCAGAAAGAAGGAAGGGCTATGGTCAAGGAGCCAAAGCTGCACAAACAGTTAGCATAAACGATCCGTACAGCAGGCACGGAGGTCAGTGGCACTCACTCAAGTCGGCTGACAGAGTAAAATTCATCAAGATCGAGGCTGAAAATACATGGCAACCATGCAAGGAAAATACGCCAAATCTCAGATGCGTAAGCTTTGTTTCAAGGGATCCTTTAAATGTTTGCTTGAAAACGTTCCAGGGATAACTTTGTAGGAGTTAATTGAAATAATACCAGTCATGGCTTCTACTGCAGTTTTTTTTCTTTTTCTAGTCACCAAATCTGTTTTACAGGAGGTAAAGAAAATAAATAAATATTAGTGCCTGTTCCCACAGACGTTCAACATTTAAAAATTGAAGTGATGCGACTAGTGATATGGTCCAGGCATTTGTGCTTGTAGACTGGCTTAATTGCATCTCCTTTCAGATAGAAGATGTTAGTGGTTCTATTTCTACTTGCCTTAATAAAAAAAATATATTTGAGGGATGCTTTCAGAGCCAGGTCTAGGTCCACCAAACCAAATTCCAGACAAATCTGTGACTCATTGCATGGAAGGTGATAGAAAGGACTGTATGCTTTGCAATGTGATGTTGAGAAACAATCCAAACTAGTCTGGGAAAGTTGCTTTGTCAAGCGTAATTGTGGGCATGAACTTTGCCTTTATGACTTTTAGTAGCGGAGTAAATGGACTAAGTTTTGCGACCAATGGCCTTACAACCCACTATTAAAGATGCAATCTTTGCAAGATCAGGCGGCTCCTCGCTTGCACCCAAACACGTAATGCTCAGTCATACTCAAAGATATTTATATTGGTCCAATACTTTCTGGGTACCAGAAAACTGCTGACTAGAGAGATCTAGTACTCACTTCTGGGATACCTCATTAATGTGTCTGATGTCTCTCACAAACACACAGTTGGTATGGAAGGGAATCCCAAACCCTACCTAGAGCCCACAGGTTCCATTCACAAATCAAGCTGGTGGGTATTGCTACAGGAGTGTACAAGTGCAGCATGGAAGAACACAAAACCGATGGTTAGAGAAGCACGAGGGAAACCTCTGGAACACATGCACTCTTGTAGAGTACTTAACTAAAAAGAAAACAAAGTGGCACCAACAAAAGAGAGAAGAGCAGTGTAGGGACACCGTAACCCGCTCATGACTGAAGTAAAGCCCACACAGGCAATCACATAAGTAGCAAGCGACAATGAAGCTCACAAAATGTCTCAAAACACATGACCCATATGAAACAGTAGAGGAGTGGCCTGGGATGGTTTATAGCCCATCCCTTCCAACCTCCACTGCCGGATTCAATTTCAGACAGCTCCTTTGTTTCATAATGCTCCGCTCTCCAACAGTAGCATTGTGAAATGAAGCTATGTGACTGTGCCCCAGCCAATAGCTAGTTACATGGTGGATTTTTCTTTGGGTTAATAAATATCCAAATAGTGTCCATCTCTGTTCTGGGGTATCGATACAGCTGGGTGCCGAAGCAAAGACCCACACAAAGAAAAATAAAAAACTAATAAGCATCAGGCTTCTGGCTGGGCAACAGAAATAAATGTCTGGGTGCCTGGGTCTGTCCAGCGACCAGGGAAACCTGCCAATAGCAGACATTTCTGATAACTAGACATCTGGACTAATACTTGGTGGTGTGATAACGTGTATGCCTGCCTGCTGCTTGAATCTACGTGGATGCTGACACTTTCTTACTCAGAATTCTATGGATATGCTATTATTGATGTAGATATAAGCAAGAAACGTCTATGTTCAAAAAAGAAATCCATCACAGTCGCTAATTCTCCACCTCTCCATCAACCCAGGCAGGGTAAGTAATACATTGTTAGGCAGGCCATGCGACCTAGTCCGAATGCTACTGATTGACAGATCATAGGTGGGGTGGTGTGGCATGTAACCAGCAGGACAAACGCACGAACAGGAAACACCCATCTTAGTCAAACAGATCAGCAGCAACACCACAATGGCCCCAGGAGATCGCCCACAATAAATCACATATGGCCGGAGGGATGTATGCGTTCCAAAAACACCATAAAGTTAAATGCCACATTAAGTTAGGAACACTCAGCCAAGCAGAACACAGCGCACACAGTATACACAACGATCATGCACTCTTCATGCTGGACATCTGGACACTACACCCACTAGCTCGCTTTGTGTCCACGCAATGTCCAGACTCACCTGCATTCGCTATCAGGTGGTCTGATTTACGGATCCATAACTAAGCCCACATTCCTTTTTTATAAAGGAGCCCACAATCCTTTTTCTAAATTAATAAAATTGGTTTATGTGCTCCAACGACTGTATATAATGGCACTCAGAACGAATGCATGTTGAAACCCATCAGATGAGTTTCTTTAACATTTCCTGGCCGCAATGTTTGATTAAACTTACTGTTCATGGTTTGCAAAAGCCTTGTCTTAGTTTTTTTCAAAGTTAAATTCATATTCAAGCAAACGCGTCAACATTAAACAAAACCTTGAATTTTGAAGTCTTGCGCTATAAACACCAACATGTAGGGTGCCATTTTTATAGGAGGAGTGTTGTAACTTTGGGTGGTAGGACTTTTGCTATAGAGTTTAACACTTGGTAGAGCTGACGACGAACAAAGAGAGGAAAAGGTTCTACGTTGAAATAGCATTCCGTTGTAACGCATGCGTGGTAAAGGCATGCGTTGCAACGGAATTCGTTGTAATAACATACAACCGTTTTTACCAATTTTGCTTTCCAAAACGAGGTAATTCTCTTTCACATAGGAACACATACCTCGAAAGGTTTAACCTCCGATGTTGTTCCTCTGGGTCCTTTTAATGTAGGGGATCCCAATATGTAAGTGTTTTATATTGGTTTAGGATGCCCACAGGCATACTGAGTGCAGTACATTTGCAAAGTTGAAAAGCAAAATGTTGGTTTAGGGTACCAGTGATTTGGTCGCAGGTTTTGCCTCTGGGTGGCATTTTTAGCATCAACACCTCATAAGGTTTCTATCTCTAGGCACAAGGCTGGCCTCGTCCCGATTGGCTGGTCAGGACAATGTGCTGAAGAAAATGTTTTAGACTTTAAACACTTTCCTTCCAAAGAACGATAGTTTTTGCAACGTAGGGGTTATCAGTTGTGTACAGTTTCCATGAGTTTGAAGAGTGATGTGCTTGCTAGATGCTAGAGCATGTTTTGGATTTTGGCCAAAGCTGGAGTAATTCAGTGGGGCATGTCTGTAGTATTCGAGATTGTTGTAGGCTGGCTCCCATGGCAACCCACCACGATGGTAATCTGGAGACGGAGGAATTCACGGTGTTGTGGCTTTCATGAATGACAACTAGTTTTATTACCCAGAATTCTCTGAAAATCTCAAGTGTGTTCAAATGGTTGTATGTTATTACAACGAATTCCGTTGCAACGCATGCCTTTACCACGCATGCGTTACAACGGAATGCTATTTCAACGTAGAACCTTTTCCTCTCTTTGTTCGTGGTGACGTCGTACGTCGTTAAGAGGAAGCGGAAGTTTCTTTCCGTTTCCTCTTAAACGACGCTGAGTGACTTTCGGTGAGTTTCTTTTTTTGGGGGGGAGACCCCCCCAAGCCCCCTTTTTAATGTTAGCCTTTACTACACATGCCTTTACTACGTACCTCGTAGTAAAGGTATGCGTGGTAAAGGCTTTCGTGGTAACCACGCATGCGTTGTAATGCATGCGTGGTTAAGGTTTTCGTGGAAACGGCTTCGGAAAATGTCATGTTTAGAGTGTTCGACCAGCCTACTAGTGGGAAAAGGAACATTTGGCTTGCACCAATAGATTCCTTCAAGTATATAGAATTCAAACAGGTTGTTTTCATACTGTCCGCATAGTCCGGAGTTAGATATCTCAAATGAACAGTCCAACATATAACAGTGATTCAGCCATTAATGTTGTGGTCTTTGTCAATGGGATATAATTGATTGTGCAGACTACATTTCCTTGGGAGAAGCCAAACATTTGCTATTGCCTGGCTCCAGATATTCAGGGACACCTTCCCATGGTTGGCGCTCCAAGATATAAGTTAGTCCATTTGAGGACTACAACTAAATGCGGATCAAATCTGGAAGAAAAAACTAAATGTCACAATATTGTTCACTAGGTTATGCCTAGAATGAGAAACTGATGCAGTTTGCACCTATGAAGACACTGGAAGGGTGGGGGAAAAAAAGTCTAAACACGAAACTCATCGAAACAACTTAATGCGGATTACGAAATACACAGAGTCCGTCAGGGAGCTGTGCAAACATCGTAAGTGAAAGGGCTATGTAAAAATGGTCTAATGTATCAAGTCCAGCCAATCTCCCGAGAGGAAAATATGGTTATTGATATAAATAAGGAAAGTTAAGATAGAGGACAGTTACAGGGTAGAGAAGAGGGCAGGCCACTCACTGTTATTTCATTTGTGGTAGAACAAACATAAATGGATATGGTTGAGTGTGCCCAAAAGAGCAAGATATGTGAAAGAAGAATGTATTAAAAGTTGGAGTGGGCCTATGGACTGAGAGGAATGAACAAACGATAACCAGAAGGGGCTAGGAGAATGGTGGTCCTAATATCGCAGCATTTAGAATCAAAGTCGTTAGGGAAGACTAAAGGGTGAACAACTGTGAAAGGGAAAAAAGCAATTAGTAACAGGTTAGAAATAAGTGTTTTGAGAGCAATTGGAGCATAGGGATGTAATTTGGAAAAAGATGTTTTGGCTGCATCACAGTGGGCCGCAAGGGTGTCTAATTTGTGTGTTTCAAGCTTAAGGAGGTGTGAGAAATGGGATTCTTGATTCACTTCGGTCTGACCCCTTGTTTATTTTTAAAGTTTTATTTAGTGCGAACAAGATCTTTGCAGATATCAGAGCGCTTTACAAAGACAGGGGGTAAGAACAGGAGAGTGCATAACAGGCATTTGGGCATAGCGCAATTGTAGGTAAAAAGTGAGGTAGGGTAGGTACATGAGGGAGCATAGTCAAACAGGTAAGTCAATAATATAAATAGTACAAGTAAGAGGTAGCATAGACAATCAGGTAAGTCGATAATACAAGTAAAACAAATAAGCAAAGGGATCAAACAAGTAGTACAGATCGGCGCAGAGCCAAAAATAAATAAATAAATAAATCCAAAATAGTAGTTCAAGTGTATTTAGCCATGAGGATAGCTTTTACTTCTTTCTTAAAAAGTGTAGTGGAGGAGATGAGCCTGGTTTCAGGAGGGAGTGAGTTCCAGATCATGGGTGCCATTCCTGAGAAGGAGCGTTTATACGTTTTTTTCCTTCCGGAATCTTCGAGGCTTCAGCAGAAGATTGTTTGTGCTTCTAGTGGTTCGAGAGCCGCCAGAAATTGTCAGCTTCTGAGTGAGGTAGCCGGGTGAGTTCAGGTGTACAGCCTTGTGAGTCATACAGGCGATTTTCAGATGAATTCTGGCTTCAAAAGGCAACCAGTTCAGGGATTTGAAGTCAGGGGAAATATGTGAGTGTTTTTTGATCCAGTGAGTCTCGCTGTCGCGTTTAGAGAAGCTCTTGGGGTGCAGTTGTAGTTAGGGGGAGTCCACAGAGGGCGATGCTGCCGTATTCTATGCGAGGGATGACTAGTGCTTGTACTGCAGTTTGGAAGTCTTTGGCTTGGAGGAAGGGTTTGAGTTTCCTTAAGGTATTGATTTGGAAGTTTGCTCCCTTAGTTGCCTTGCTGATATGCAGCAGCATGTTGAGATTGGCGTCAAGTGTTATGCCTAAAGATTTGCTGAGTCCACGATGGTAGGTTGGACATTGAGTGCAGTTAGGTGCTTAAGCCAAGTTTGAGTGGTAGAGATTTTTGCGGGAGGTGAGATCAGAAGGAACTCAGTTTTCAGAGCATGGAGTTTGAGGTGATTATCGGCAAGCCATGATTGGGTGCTTCTGATCGTTGAGTTCAGGTGTAGAATGTCTTTGGGGGTTGTAATTTGAGATATAGTTGGTGTCATCGGCGTACATGTGAAAGCGTATATTGGATGCTTGTAACAAGGTGGTGAGAGGTTCCAGAACTAGGTTGAACAGCTACAATCCGTTGGATGGTGAACCACGAAAAGTCAATACAATAATCTGTGTAACCCTGGGTATCTTGGAACACAAGCAGTCAGGCTTAACTTTGAGTTAGTGTATTTATGCAGCACACTAAACAGTGATAAAGTGAAAATACAACACAAAAAGAATCCCAAACCATTTTAGAAAAATAGATATTTTATCAAATTTGACACCAAACTGACAAAAATCCAATGAGAAAAAAACGATAAATGATTTTTAAACAATTAAGTGAAAATGGTGCCAACAAGGGATCTGGTCGTACTGGAGTGGGACAAAGTCAAAAGTTCACGATGACCACAATGGAGCGGTGGCTGGCTAAAGAGACCAGGCATGGCCCGCTGAAAGTAGTAACTTAGTCCGGTTTGAGTCTACGTCGAGAAACCGGTTGACGAGGAGAATGCAGGATGCAGCCGATCTGCGCAGCAGGGGCGATGCACCACCTCTGATAACAGCACAGGGCGCAATGCTAGGTTCTAGGTGTCGTCGCCAAGGCTGCAGTCGACTACGGTGCGACAACCTTGAACTGGGAAGAGCGTTGTGCAGCGGTGATTCGAAAGAGATTAGTCAGGTCGAGCCACGCCACAAGGCGATGCAGCAGTTTTGGTCATGCAACAGGGGTGATGCGCTGGTTCTGGTCTACACAACAACGCGGGTTCAGAAGAGGTCCACACAGCAACGCTGGTTCAGAAGAGGATGTGCAAGTTTGGCTGCAGCAAGCACCTTAGGCCCACTCACAGATGGAAGAATCCAGGTGCAGAAGCAGGATAGATGGACATGTTATGTCCCTGAGGTGTCAGATCAGGAGGCTAGGCAACTAGCCCTTCGGGTCACTCTAGGTTCTGGGGGTCAAGTGAAGCAGGACCAGGGCAGCAGGTCAGCACAGCAAGAAAGCAGCTCTTCCAGAGCAGCAGTCCAGTAGAGCAACAGTTCTTCAGCAGCCTAGCAGTCCTTCCTGGCAGAGTATCCACTGGTCCACAAGTATACTGAAGTGGTAGGGTCAGATTTCTAGTTCGCACATCCTGTAGTGCCTTTTTAAGTGTGGAAGACTTCAAAGAAGTGGCATTTTCAAAATTGTAACAAATCCAACTTTGTGTAGGAAGGTACATCCTGACTATGGTTGCCCCCAACTTTTTGCCCTGTGTTTTAGCTGGTTTTTGACATAATCGACCTGGGATCCTGCCAATCAGGACCCCAGGCCTACTGCTCTCTTTAAAATGGATTCCATGTACCCTAGGTCCATTTCCAATTGGTACTGGGCCACCTTATCAGACCCTGTAACTCAGGGCATAGGTGTACCCAGGGCTGCCAGGGGCTGCAGCATGTATTATGCCACCCCTGGCTGGCCTCCTAAATTTGACACAACTGGCTGCACGACAGCTGGGGCAAAGTCGTGTAATCACCCTTTGCTGTAGGTGTAGTATAGCTATACCTAACCCTAAAATGGACACACAGATTCCTGTCAGTCACTCCTATGGCAGGCCTTGACAATCCTGAAGGCAGAGTGCTTGGAATCGTGTGAGATGGTGCTCTGGCATGAGCTGAGCCTGTCTGCAGGTTGCGGAACCAAGTCCTAATAGCTGTTCCATGATATCGCATACCATATACTCTTAAGTGCATTATAATCCTCGCGGTTAAATGCTAACTTTGGTATTGCTTTATCAAAACATGTCGAGTAAGGTGTCATACGAATTGGAATACTAACTCCTCGCCAATTCTGGCGACGGGGTTAGCATTCCACCCTTCTAGAGGGACACGACATGTATGTAACTGTGAACCCCGGTTAAAGTTAACTGAAGCCTCAGCTCCACAAAATGGATGCTGCCACCACAGACACGAGTCTGACCTCCTGCTGCTGGGAGTCCTTCCAGCGAGGGAGGCTTGGACAAAGGGTTTCCTGTCCGGGGCGGTGCTAGCACCGTCCCAGACATGGTTTTGTGTATCCTGGGTAGGCAGGGCTTTTCAGGAAGGTGACTGCTGAGTGGCACCCCGGTGCTCACTACGCATAGGCCGGTCAGAACCAGTTCCAGGGGCACACCAGCCCCTGGCCTGGGGAAAGTCCGGCATGGCAGAGGGGTGTAACCACCCCCCTCCTAGTCCCACCCATAGGCAGGACCTAGTCACCGGGTCAGCCCCCTTTTTTAGTATAAAGATGGGAGCGGGCCCCCCGTTCAATTTAGATCTTTGGAATCAAGACACGACTTTCTGAGAAAGGCATCAAGATTTCCTTCTTCAAGATTCTCCCTTGTGGCTAAGGAGTAGTCACCCTGCATCAAGCGGGCACCATCCTAAGAACACTGCGGTCTGCTGCAAGTCCTTCTTCACGAATCCGACGACCCAGCTCGACGAGACCCGGCTTCCCTGGCACCTCTGACCTCTACTCACCTCTACAGCCAAGCTGAGAACTGAGTGCGACGAGACCTCGAGGGACAGACGATCGCCAAGACTGCACGACTTCTTTGCAACAAGCCCACCGTGTGCTCCACTGGTGAGTGCTTTGGGGTCCGAGAAGCCCCAACCCTGAGCAGCTCCAGCACCGAAGATCAGCCCTCCAGCATCTCCACGATCTGCGTGGGGCCCTTCTGCTTTTGCGTGCTCACCGCGCTGTGTGGCTACTAGCCGGCTGGCTTGTGGCCTTCTTCACGACGCCCGACGACATCACTGCTGCTGGTCTGGTTGCTCCAGACTGGCCCTTGCTTCCTTCAAGAGAGGCACCCCGGACCCTCCTGGTCCACTCCAGACGCCATTTTAAGTCCACCGCGTGGGCTTGAATTTGCCAAGGCTTTGTTGCCCAATCCTGGGTCCAGCGACGCCGACAGCTTCATCCATCGTGGGACAGATTGCTCCTCCATCCTGGTCGCCGACAACGCCTCCTGTTCCGTGAGATCTGCGATCACAGCGTCACCCACTCACCTAGTCGAGGTGGCTACCATCCGGTGCCCTCCTGGTGCCCACTGACTACTGGCTAGTAGTCTCGAACTTGGTCCCCTCTGCTTTCAGGTGTCATCTTCCATCGATCCAGGCTTGGATCCACCGAACTTTCTTCACTGGTCGCCTGCCAGCAACTTCTTTCTTCCAGGCGCCTGGTCCGTCTACGAGGATTCCCGACGTCTGAGTCCTATGCAGCTGCAGCCCCTGGGCTAGGTAACTTCGGCATTTCGGTGCCCCAGCATAGCCTCACTATCCAAGGGTCAGAATCCACTTTAGTTTTCCTCCTACCAGGTCGGGTTCGCCCGAGAACACTAACTTTGCAATTACTAGCTACCATAGACTTTGTCCCGCATCACGCGTGAGAGTGCACACTCTGCACCCGAGTCCCCTGGGTCTCCTAGAAGTAATCTGAAGATTCTATAGTCCAGTCCTAGCGATTCCTAAGCCTATTAGTACTGTACTTACCTGCTAGTAATTTCGCATTCCACTTTCAGAGTATATGGTTTTCCGTGCCCCTCGGGCATTTGTATATACTGTGCTAACTTAAGTATTTTCATAAGAGTTTTGTTTTGTGCTTAGTACCCTGTCCTCATAAAGAGTACAGGGCTGTTGTGAATCTTAATAAATAACTGTTTATTTTCATAACACTTGTGTGGTGTCCTTTCACTTGGTGTTCAAGGGGTATATGTGTGGTAAACAGCTGGCTTAACACGCCCTCTCGAGTCTTTAGCCTTAGACTGCTCGTATCCACGCTACTAGGATAGCTGGTCTATAAGGTTGACTTACAACCAATCAATAAGGGTTGCTGGACTGATACATAGTGTTCACTAGAATAGTGAGCACTGCATATTAGGCCACCTTCTCACACTTTGCAACTAAAGAGAGTTTATAAGGAGTAGATTCTGTCCTGTAACTCCAGTTCTGTAGTAGGGGTATCTCTGTTATAGTCATTGTAGGAAGGTGGATATCTGACTATGGTTACCCCCAAACTTTTTGCTTAGTGTTTAGCTGGTTTTTGACTTAGTTGGCCTGGGATCCCGCTATCCAGGGCCCCGGGCTAATTGCTCTCCTTAAAATGGAGCCCATGTACCCTAGGTACATACACAATTGGAACTGGTTCACCTGATTGGCCCCTGTAACAGTGTACCCTAGGTACCCAGGGTATAGGTGTATCCAAGGCCTACCAGGGGCTGCAGCATGTATTGTGCCACCCCTGGCCTCCATAATTGACACAACTGGATGATCACTCAGCTGGGGTAAGTTGGTGTAAACACCTCTTGCTTAGGTGTAGTATGCCTATACCTAACCTAAAATGGACACATATGTTCCTATCAGCCACTCCTATGGAAGGCTTCATCAATCCTGGAGGCAGAGTACTTGGAAATATGTGAGATGGTGCTCTAGCATGAGCTGAGCCTGGCTGCAGCTTTCGGAACCACGTCCTTTAGCTGTTCCATGATACTGCCATACCATATACTCTTAAGTGCATTATAATCCTCGCGGTTACTTGCTAACTTAGGTTTGGCTTTATCAAAACATGTCGAGTAAGGTGTCGTACGAATTGGAATACTACCCCCTCGCCAGTTCTGGCGACGGGGGTAGCATTCCACCCTTTGAGGGACACAACATGTACCTAACCTGAACCCCGGGTAAAGTTAAACTCGAGCCTCAGCATCACAAAATGGATGCTACCACCACAGACACAAGTCTGACCTCCTGCTGCTGGGAGTCCTTCCAGCGAGGGAGGCTTCGACAAAAGGTTTCCTGCCTTGGGAGGTGCTAGCACCACCCCAGACAGGATTTTGTGTATTGGGTAGGACAGGGCTGAATAGAATCAGACATGCCTGGGGCACACAAGGTATGCCTGGGGCACACAAGGTGTCCCTGTGCATAAGCCAGTTCAAACCGGTGCTGGGGCTCGCCAGCCCCAGCCCTGGTGCGAAGCTGGACAAAGGAAAGTGGGTGTAACCCACCTTCCAGTGCCCACCTAGAGGGGGGACCTAGCAGGTGATCCACCCCTCTGATTGGGAATAAGAGTGGGAGCAGTGCCATAGCACCTCAGATCATCCTGAAATCAACTTGAAACAAAGAAGACTGGACTTCGACATTCTGCTGCACAGTAGACTGAAGAGTATCCCCCTTGCGGCCTAGGAGTGGCCACCCTGTGAACACAGGCACCATCCAGCAACTCAACGTCTTTTTGCCGCCGCCTCCTGCCCAGAGCCCGACGAGACCCAGACTCCCAGACATCTCAGCCCGATCCACAGTCCCTGCAAAGAAGGGACCCGTGGAGGCACCGAGAGACGTGGGACCGGACATCTCGAAAGACCCCCGAGAAGCTGACTGCGCATCACCCGAGACACCCTCGACGCTGTGCTTTGGGGTTTGAGAAGCCCCACAACCGAGCAGCATTTGCACCGAAGATCAGCCCCCCAGCATCTCCACGATCTGCGTGGGGCCCTTTTGCACTTTGCCACTCGACGCGCCATCCAGGTCACTTGCCACGCGGCTAGCGGCCATCTTGGCGACGAAACCGACAATCAACACTGGGGGTCTGGTTGCTCCAGACTTGCCCTCGCTCCTGTAAAAAGGAGCACCCGCTCTGACCTTGCTGGTCCGAGTGATAAGCTTTCTTCACTTCCTGTGTGGCTTACATTAGCCAAGGCCTGTTTGCTCCAATCAAGTTGCGGACACCACCATCAGCTAGAGCCTTCGTGGGACAGCTCGTGATCCACTCCTGGATGTCCGACCTCTTCGCATCCATGTGGCTGCGGAGACTAGCTGCACCTCATCGCCTGTTTGCACCAGACATCGCCTGGTTCCACGGTAGTCACTGGCTAGTGACTTTGGTCATTTTCCCCTCTGCTTTCAGGTCTTCACCACTTCAGATCCACCCTTGGATCCACCGGAACTCTCCTCAACGACCCGCCTGCAGCATCTTCAGCTCCAAGCACCATCGACCTGCGTGACGAAACCAGACACTACTTCGCACCTGTGCACCCGCTTCCTGAGGGTGAGGTAATTCAGCAACGCCGGTGTTCTAAAGTTTTGTCCTTCTAGGTCAGTCGGAAGGTTCCTCAACACCTTGGCTGCTAGGGGTCTCCCCCCCCCTCCCCCACCCCCAGTGCTAGACTCACAGAGTTGCCTTTATTCATGTTGAGCTCAGCTCGTCATAAGCACAGCTCAACCGTGCTTCATGACGAGCTGAGCTCATCATGAGCAGCGAAGGGGTTAAACAATAACTTTGTAACTTTTACGCAACATTGACATTGCATTGGTGTATGCGTGCACTTTCAGCGCTGCACCTGAGTCCCGCTGGCCTTTCCCGACTTAGTCACTGCTAGTCCCGATCAGCTCCAGCGATTCCCAAGGCCCTAGGCCTACTTCTTTTTCGATTGGTGGTTCTTATACCACTATTTTAGTATATGGTTTAGGTGGCCCCTAGGGCTAATGCATATTGTGCAACTTTTGTGTATTTAAACTGTGTTTTGTTTTAACGCATTTTCTTCTGTGCTCCTAAAGAGTATAGGGGATACTTGTAGTAAATAAATATATATATATTTTCAATATATATCTATGTGGTGTCCTTTCATTTGGTATTCAAGGGGATGGTGTATGGTAAAACAGCTTGCTTCACATGCCTTTACAGAGTTTAGCCTAAGACTGCTTTGTCCATGCTACCCCTAGGATAGCTGGTCTATAAGGTTGACTTACAACCAATCATCATAAGGGTTGCTTGGCATGGTACAAGGTGATCACTAGAACTAGTGAGCAGCATATACCAGGCCAACTTCTCACAGTCATAATCTAGTGAATAGCCCAGCCCATGTGCATGGACCCCGGAGCAATCAAAATAATCTCTTAAATCGTCAAAAAATGCAGACCTGCACAGACACTTGAGAGAATTTAAAGACAGACAATGCAGCCTATATCCACAGGCTAGACTGTCCAGTACTTGAACTAGAAATTCCACCAAAATCCCACAAACAGCACAGCCTGTCCAGTGTTCTCCACAGCGAAAAACCTTCCCTATCAGCAAAAGCCTCTGGAATGATAGAGAAAGCAGTGGACAGACAAGCCCCATAGGCTGCCATTATGTGGCTCAAAACTGGATACTGTGCCTTTAAGAGAACTTTCCAGAACTCTCAGTATCCCAGAATGCACAGCAGGTCCCTTTTACTTTCAGTTCTTTTTGAAGGAGTAACACGCCAGACCTGTAGCATTCTTTACATGAATATATTTCTCCATCGGGGAGGAGGGCGGGCGCTCAGGACTATAACAGAGATACCCCTACTTCAGAACTGGAGTTACAGGACAGAAACTACTCCTTCTGTAGTAGGGGATCTCTGTGTATAGTCATAATCTAGTGAATAGAATGGCAAGCCCATCCCCACACCAAAGCGGCGGTGGAGAGAAGAGAAACACTACTACTGTGCGAACAGATTTCGCAGCGAAACCTGCCCAACCTGAGCATCTGTCCTGGCATCAGTGTCCAGACAGTAATGCTTAGCAAAGGTATGGACCGACTTCCAAGTGGCTGCCTTGCAGATTTCTGCAATTGGAACATTACGGATCAAAGCAGTTGTGGCATCTTTGCCCCTGGTGGAATGAGCCTTAGGTTTACCCCCCAAGGTCTTGTTAGCCTTCTGGTAACAAGATTGTATACAGGACACAATCCACCTCGAGGTGGACTGTTTTGAGGTAGCGATACCAGTCCGGACTGATTCACAGTTGATAAACAATTGGTCTGACCTATGAATATCTTTGGTTTTATCCAGATAAAATGTCAACACCTTCCTAACATCCAGGGAATGCAGAGACCTTTCCGCTGGAGACGAAGGATTCTGAAGAAACGTAGGTAAAGTTATGGTCTGGTTAACATGGAAATCCGAGATAACCTTCGGAAGAAATCAAGGGTGAGTACGCATAACAACCGTGGCAGCATGAAATACAGTACAAGGTTCTTGGCAACACAACGCCTGAATTTCACTCACCCTGCGGGCCAATGTAATGGCCACGAGGAACGCCGCCTTCCAGGACAGGTGTTGCAACGAAGCCTTATGAATAGGTTCAAAAGGCTCCTTCATCAATCTGGAAAGCACCACATTCAATTCCCATTAAGGCGAAGGAAGCCGGACAGGAGGAAACACTTTCTTCAAGCCTTCCAAAAAGTCCTTGATCACAGGGATCTGGAAGAAGGTGGTCTGTGAAGGGCATTTCCTGTAGGCAGTCAGCGCAGCGAGATAAACCTTAATGGAATGGAAATTAAGACCAGACCGCGCCAAATGTAGAAGATACGGAAGGATTACATCTTCCTTACATGTCGTTGGATCATAGTTTTTGGACTTACACCAGATGCAGAATCTCTTCCACTTGTAAGCATAAGAAGTCCTAGTGGAAGGTCGATTAGCCTCCTTCAATATGTCCATACAATCTTCTGGTAGATTCAAATGGCCATATTGCACTCTCAGGAGCCATGCTGCCAAACTCAAAGACGAGAGGTTGGGGTGCACCATCTGCCCCCAGAACTTCGTGAGAAAGTCCGGCCAGCACGACAACCATATGCAAGGAAGGAGAGACCGGTGAAGCAGGTCCGTGAACCACCACTGCCTGGGCCATTCCGGGGCAATCAGAATCATCCGCGCCCTGGACTGGGACAGCTTGATGAGCACCGCCGGAATCAGGGTAATGGGTGGAAAAGCGTACAGAAAGCTGTTCGACCAGTTGATCCATAGCGCATTCCCCAGCGTCCCCTGTTGGTAGTACCTGGAGGCGAAGTCTCGGCATTTGCTGTTTTCGGCGGTGGCGAATAGATCTACGTCTGGAGTCCCCCACCATGCAAAGACTTCTCCTAGTACTTTGTCGTTTATGACCCATTCGTGGTTTTCCTGAATCAGTCTGCTCAGTACGTCCGCCTGAACATTCTGCACACCTGGTAGATGGGTAGGCGTTATCGTCAGTCCTCTGGCTAGAAGCTAGCGCCAGATCGCCTGCGCCTCCTGCGACAGAGTGCGCGATCGAGCCCCCTTGCTTGTTGAGTTAATACATAGTGGTCGTATTGTCCGTCTGTACAAGCAGGGAGTTGGTCTAGAAGGACGGATGAAAGGCCTTCAGTGCCAAGTGAACAGCTCTGAGTTCCAGGAAATTGATGTGATGCGTGGACTCCGTCAGGGACCACGTTCCTTGTATGTGCGCCCCCCAGCCGTGGAGAGACGCATCAGTCACGATAGTCTGTGTGAAAATGTCCTTGTGGAAGGGAACCCCTCTGAGCAGATACTCCGCTGAACACCATCACTTCAGAGACTGAAGAGCATGCTGAGACAGTCGTATCTTGTTGTCTCAAGACCCTTTCCTCTGATGCCACAGATCCTCCAAGCACTCCTGCAATGGCCTCATGTGCAGTGGAGCGTGTGGCATGAGGAAGATACAAGAGGCCATCTACCCCAGTTGAGAAGACACCGTCCTCACTGCTGTAGATGGAGCGGTCATAAGAGCCTGAGCCTTCCGAAGGAGTGATAACCGTCTCTCCTCTGAAGGAGACACGCTTGCTGACAGCGTATTGATGGAGGCTCCCAAGTACTGTATGCACTGGACCGGAGTCGGGACAGACTTGGACATGTTGATGTGCAACCCCAGCTTGTTCAAGAGAACGCACGCCTTCTGGAAGTGCGCTTGAGCTTCCGAGAAAGAGGAGGCCTTGATCACCAATCGTCCAGGTACGGGTAGACAAACACCTTGTTTCTCCTCTGGTGTGCCGCTACCACTGCCATGCACTTCGAGAATGTTCTGGGCGCAGACTTCAGCCCAAATGGCAGTATTGTGTACTGATAATGATTAGCACCGACTTGGAATCACAGGAACTTCCTGTGTTTGTGTGCAATGGGCACATGGAAGTAAGCATCCTGTAGGTCTATAGCACATAGCCAGTCTCCCCGTAGCAGCGGAGGATAAATCTGATGCAACGACAGCATGCAAAATTTCTCTGCGAATCCACTTGTGTGCTTGTCGCAAATCCAGAAGGAGCCTGAACTCGTTCTTGTCCTTCTTGCGAACTAGAAAGAACCGTGAGTACAGACCTCTTCACTTTTGAGACAGAGGTACGTCTTCTATCGCCCTTTTCCTTAACAGGGTATCGGCCTCCGCCTGGAGCTCGCGCAGCACTGCGAGCTGACCGGTGGAATTATTGTAGGCGGGCTAGTGAACCGAAGACTGTATCCATTGCAAACATAATTCAGCACCCACTTGTCCAGAGTAATTTTTCTCTACTCTGCCAGAAACAATTGAACGCTTCCCCCCCACCGGAGTGGGTAACGGCTGCAGGGGAAGTAACCGCTCAGGGACGAGACCCAGCCGGGCCTTTGTTCGCCGCTGCGGACTGCTGCCCGCCTCTGCCGCTTCTAGAAGGCCCTCGAACTGCTGCTGCTTTTGTTGCTGCTGTCCCGAAGTCTGCCCTCGCCCTCTGGCTTGCGCCCCGAACAGTCTCTGGAACGGGCGGTAGGACTTATTCTCCTTGGGCTTCTCCAACCAGACAGCAGTCAGGGTCTCTGCCTCAGCTTTCATGCTGGCCATTTCGTCACCCGCATGCTTGCCAAACAGCGTTTCCCCCGAAAAAGGTAGGTTGGCCACCCGCTGTTGAGCCTCTGGCTTGAGAGATGTAAGGCGAAGCCAAGCACGGCACCGTTGGTTGATACCATGGCAGTACCCATGCGCCGCCAGAAGAGACATCAGCAGCCGCGCTGATGAGTTGGTTAGACTCCAACATCCCCTCATTCAGAATCTCCTGAAAGTCCTTTTTCTTCTCTCGGGGAAGGAGCTCAGCAAATTGCTGGAGGGACTCCCATAGGGCTTGATCGTAACGCCCTAGTAAAGCTGCGGCACTTGCAGCCTTCATTGCAGTAGACGCTGTTCCACAGACCTTCCTGCCTGCCGAGTCTAACCAGCGGCTCTCCTAATCAGGAGGCACGGTCGACGACGGGGTGGTGGCATGCTGCTTCCTAGCCACCGTCACTATGACAGAGCCCGGTGTAGGATCCATCCTGAGGAAGGCCGGGTCAGAATCTGGCGCCCTGTACATCTTGAGGAGCCTAGAAGGGGCCGCCTTAGTCACCCCCGGAGTGAGAAACAACTCCTCGGCGGGCTCCACCAATCCTGGTACGAGAGGCAGCAACGGTCGAGACAGGTGCTTTTTATGTAGCGTCTCGAAGATCACAGACGGCGTGGGCACCGTCACCTTGATGCCCAACTTAGCCGCACCTCTTAGGAGAACATCTTGGAACAAGACGATGTCGTCCACTGGCGACACCCTCGTGTCCCAGGGGACGTCGGCGAATAGTCCCTGGTACCAGAAGAGTTTGTGCCGGATCTTGATCTGCGCCTCCTGTGGCGTCACCTTGATTTCGTCGACAATCCAGGACGACTCCGCAATCTCGCCATCCGGCCGGAGAGAGTGCACGATCTCCTCGGCTTCGGACGCTCCACAGGTCGCAAAGGAGTAGGAGACGGCGGCCTGACCGGGAGCCTCGGCTCAGGAGTCTACTTAGGCGGCGTCAGGTACCGTGGAAGTGAAACCGACCTCGGCGGAACCGCAGGCGGTCCAGAAAGTGGAAGCAGAGGATGAGAATGAGGAGGAAGCGTGGCGGATGCGGAGGTGGTGTGGGAGTCCACGGCGGAGGATCCTTTGGCAAGGGAGGAGGAGGGGGAGTCGACCTCGGCTTAGGAGGTGTATATACCTCAGAGTACACAGAGCCCTGTGACTCTTCTTCTTAGACGGAGGCGATTGAGAGAGAGCCTCCAGAATGACTCCTGGCGCCAGAACTCCTTCTGCGCTTCTTTGGCGTCGAAGAAGGTCGCCTCGCCGGCGACCGCCTCCTTTGACGGCGAACGCCTCCTTCCCGACGGCGACCGCCTCCTTGACGACGGCGACCGCCTCCTTGACGACGGCGACCGCCTCCTTGACGAGCGTCTCCGACGCCGAACGCCTGCGAGACCTTGACGTAGAGGATTCACTCGACGCCGACCTCCTTTTCTTCGTCGCCAGCGAAGTGGCAGATAAAGTATGCCCAGACCCACCTTGTGCCTTCATTCTTTTCTCTTCCAGGCCTTGGAGCCTGATCTTCATCCTGTCCCTCAGGGTCCTGCTGGTAAAGGACTGGCAAATGTCACACTCCTCCGGGACATGAGATGTGGGAAGGCAGATGTTGCACACATCGTGTGGGTCCGACTTGGCCTTCTTCCTCCAACACTCTGGGCATTTGTCAAACAAAGCAGGCATTGTGACAAATAAAAGTGCTGAAAGACACACACACAAGGAAGAAAGCACCAAAGTACTTCAAATGAAAGCACTCAAACACTTGAAAAGTGAAGAAATCTGTAAAGAAGCCCTAAAATGCTCCTGGGTCCCGCTTGTAGGAGCCGGAAAAAAGAACTGAAAGTAAAAGGGACCTGTTGTGCATTCTGGGATACTGAGAGAGGTCTGGAAAGTTCTCTTAAAGGCACAGTATCCTGCTTTGAGCCACATAATGGCAGCCTAAGGGCTTGTCTGTCCACTGCTTTCTCTATCATTCCAGAGGCTTTTGCGGATAGAGAAAAACCTTCCCCTATGGAGAACACTGGACAGGCTGTGCTGTTTGTGGGTTTTTGGTGGAATTTCTAGTTGAAGTACTGGACAGTGTAGCCTTTGGATATAGGCTGCATTATCTGTCTTTCAAATCTCTCTTAAGTGTCTGTGCAGGTCTGCATTCTTTGACTTAAGAGATTTTTGATAACTCCGGGGTCCACGCACATGGGCGGGACTATTCCCTAGATTATGACTATACACAGAGATCCCCTACTACAGAATTACAATTCCATAGGTACTAAACATAACAGATCTACCTCCTGTCAATCAGGATGACCGCTTTTGAAATGTATAATGAATGCCTAATATTATCCTATGAGAGGTGTAGGCCTCACAGTAGAGAAAAACACATTTGGGAGTTTTTCACTACCAGGACATGTAAAATCTAAAAGTAAGTCTTACCTTTTACTTACACAGCACCCTGCATTATGGGCAACCTAGAGCCTACCTTAGGCATGACTTCTAGGTAATAAAAGGGGAAGTCGACATGGCTGTAGAACATTGCAATCAGGCTGCAATGGCAGGCCTGGGGCAGGATTTAGAGTGCTACATATACGAGTGGCACAATAAGTGCTCCAATAAGTGCTCAGGGCCCTAGGTATATGGTATGCCACCCAACAAGGAACTTGCAAGTAAATAAAATATACTAATCAGGTGTAAGCCACGTTTTAGGGAGAGTACAAGCACTTCAGCACCTGTTAGCAGGGCTAAAGTACACATAGTTCTAAAGCCAAGAAAAACTAATTCAGCAAATTGGGGAGGAGGAAAACAGTTTAGGGGTGACCCAGCAGAAAGGGCCAGTTTATTCAGAGTGTGCATCCCAGATCAGATATGTAGAGATTAATGAAGAAAAAGTACTGAAGCACTTAGAAAAGTGTTATCGTTATAGTATGGCCAGTAATAAAGTAATACAAAGTTCAAAGTTGTGTTAGTCGTATTTATTATTCCCGGTGTTACTCACATTTCTTGCGTCAGACATAATATCCAATACAAACAGGCATCTGACTGGTTTCGTCAGACTTTTTTAAAGGGGCAAAAGGATACATAGAAAATTACGATGACATGGGGATGAAATACTTAGCTGTTCGGTTACCTTCACCAAATAGATTGGGCATTTTGCAGGACATACCACAATTTGTTCACAAAGGAAAGCCGACGTGAATAGTGCACATCACAAATAGATAGCACAATGTCTATACAGACCAAATATCGCAACGTAGAGAAAACTGTATAAAATTGGTGCTCAGACCAAGTAGTGGCATTAAATAAAATAGTAGAGAAGCAGAGAACATGCCAAATATGTAAGTGCGCGTATTTTTTTTTTAAAGCATAATTTCAAGCATTAAAAACTACCACTATGAGAAGAGAGGATGTGAAAAACTGGGCCTAAATAAATGGTTTAGACAGATGGAGTGCAGAGTCTGCGTAGCATGTTGGCCGTGATGCATATGCCAATCGGCGCAGATTTGAAACCACACAGGGTACTATTCACACTTTCAGTAAGCGCTATGGGACATGTTACTAGAATTCTGCTCTCCATAATGACAGTACCATACAGTTGTACTTTATCTGCTCTCTTTCCATAGGCGTATGAAGGCTGTGGCCGTACATTCCTGTCTCCATCAATTTAGTATGTCACAGTAAATAATTTACATATCAAGTTGTCATATCCTGCCAAGCTGGCCAAGTTCATTAGCATTCATAGTGCAAAATAGACTTGGATGGGGCTGCTCAATGTGGTATATGAGGATTCAACCCAACATGGCTCAGTAAAGTTAGATAACCATTTGAAGTGGTATGAAGTCCACTTGACAGCTCATATTAGAATGAAGGGTGTACCGGAGTTCTTGCCATTTAGTCCAACAAATTCCATTTGGTTGCGTGCATTTGTCTGATAGTTTCTATATGCCACCTCTTTTAGATACTTTTGACCATTATCATAGCGCGCTAGGCCCTTCGCTGCGGGGGTAATTCCCCCAGCCAGCATTACATGGTGCATATACAACCTTGTAGAAAGGATGCAATTCTGGTGAGATTTTCTGGTGGTCACTGCCACTATATGGTGCTCAACAGTATTTGTCTATTTACAGTACATCAGACTCTTGTACGGTTGAGAGGTAGTTTCTCAGTTCCCTTTTATACGTTTTAGCAAAACTTGCCTCCCAGCTTGACATTTTTTAGTTCTGTACTTTTCATTACAGTGAGGGGGTACCTTGCTCTCATACCATTCTAAACATTGGCACTTTTTCGTTCAATTAGGATACAGCATCTGACTCTGCACTCCATCAGACCAATCCATTTAATAAGGACTAGTCTTTGATGTGGTCTATTCTCTTGGTGGTGATTTTTAATGCTCTGTATTTCCCTTTTTTATACAGCCCTAACTACTATTATCTTTGGCATATTTCACTACTCTTATTTAAAGCCACTACTTGGTATGAGCACTAATTTTATACAATGTTATTCATGTTGCGCACATTTGGTTTGTATAGTCTAGAACATGCAGTTTGTGATGGATTAGTTACTTACCTGTAATCCTAGTTCTCTTCCAGGGGATCCTCATCAATAGTCATAAGCATTAGAATATTCCCGCCCATGCGCGGGACCCCGGAAACAATATATTATATGTGCCCCACATATACATATACATATATATATAAATATATATATATATATATATAAAAATAAGCAATTGCAGCCAAATAAAACAGTAGAGCTGGAATATGCTGTGAAGAATTTCCACCATACATGTGTATTAGCATTAGAAACATGATAAACAACACCAATGCTTGTTTAGAAACTGTTTTAATGCTTAGAAAACAGCAGAAATTCTTATAAGACACTGTAAGCATATACAGCTCCCAGGCTGCATGGCAAATACCCAGTCTAAAAAGACTGAAAAGCTAACCCTGTGGCTGCATGTACCAAAACTGACGCTGTGCCTTTAAGGCACCTCTGCCCCTAGCTTCCCATCATGCCTCAGGGGTTACAGTTAGGTCAGTTGTTCTTTTCGGAGACTGAAAACAACACCATGGTAATAACAGGTTAAAACATCTCCTACTTAATAAACAAAGTCCTTTGCCCGGGGAGGCGGGAGGGTTGCTTATGACTTTGATGAGGATACCCCTGGAAGAGAACTAGGATTACAGGTAAGTAACTAATCCTTCTCTTCCAGGGGATCCTCATCAATAGTCATAAGCATTAGAATAGAGTAGCGAGCCTCACCTCATCCCTGCGGGCAAAGGAATCAACAGGTAACATTCACATTCGTAGGCCCAAAAATAGGCCTTATTCTACCCAAATAGGTTTCTCAAGGAGGCTTGCCCTACTTGAGAATCCGCTCTGGAATCAGACTCTAGGCAATAATGCCTTGTAAAGGCATGGACTGATTTCCATGTCGCAGCCTTGCAAATTTCTGACATGGGAATGTCATGTAAAAATGCTGTTGTGGCTGCCTTCCCTCTAGTGGAATGAGCTTTGGGTGATTGTAACAAAGGTTTGCCAGCCAGCTGGTATGCTAGTTTGATACATGAGACAATCCATCTGGAGATGGACCTCTTGGCTGCTGCAAACCCGGTCCTCATTGACCCATAATTGACAAAGAGTTGGTCTGTCTTTCTGGTGCCCTTTGTTCTTTCTAGGTAAAACTTTAGCACCCGTTTAAGATCTAACGAGTGCAACGACCTCTCAGCTGGGGTCGATGGGTTAGGAAAGAACGAAGGAAGGGTAATCGTTTGGTTGATATGAAAATCCGATACCACTTTTGGAAGGAAAGAAGGGTGAGCCCTCATTACCACTCTGTTGTGGTGAAACACCGTGTAGGGTTCCTTGGTGCAGAGTGCTTGAATCTCGCTAACCCTGCGAGCAGAGGTTATTGCCACCAAGAAGGCCGCCTTCCAAGTGAGATGCTGCAAGGAGGCCTTGTGTATAGGTTCAAACGGTGCAGACATCAGCCTGGAGAGAACCAGGTTCAACTCCCAGGGGGGAGAAGGATTTCTCACAGGGGGATAGACCTTCTTCAATCCCTGAAGGAAATCCTTAACCACTGGGACCTGAAAAAACGATGTTTGTGTAGGTGATTTTCTGTACGCTACTATGGCAGATAGGTGAACCCTGATAGAAGCGTATTTCAACCCTGATGTCGCTAAGTAAAGGAGGTAAGGGAGGACTACCTCTTCTTGTCCTGTGGTGGGATCAAAGCCATGGTCCCTACACCAAATTAAAAATCTCTTCCACTTGAATGCATAAGACGCCCTAGTGGAAGGCCTCTTTGCCTCTTTTAAAATATTCATACATTCTGGAGGCAGATTTAAGTGTCCGTATTGCAAGACCTCAGGAGCCATGCAGTCAGGTTCAATGACGGGAGGTTGGGATGCAGGATCCTCCCGTTCATTTTGCTCAACAGGTCTGGTCTGCATGGCAGACGTCTGTGTGGACACAGCGACAGATGTAATAGGTCTGGATACCACCATTGTCGCGGCCAATCCGGAGCAACTAGGATCATGTCCATGCTCGATCTGATGAGCTTGGCCACCACCTTCGGAATCAGAGCCAGAGGAGGAAACGCATAGGCGAACATTCCTGTCCACTCCAGCAGGAGAGCGTTCCCTTGCGTCCCTGGTCGGTGGAACCTGGACGCGAAGGCGTGGCATTTGGCGTTTTCGTCGTCCGCGAATAAATCTATGTCTGGACGGCCCCAGCAACGGAAGAGATCTTCGACTACTTCGTCGTTTAGCACCCAGTCTGGCTGATCTTCGAAGTGCCTGCTGAGTGCGTCCGCCTTTGTGTTTAGCTCGCCTGGAAGGTGTACTGCCACCACCGACAGTCCCCGAGCCAGAAGCCAGTGCCATATGGCTTGGGCCTCCTGAGACAGAGGGCGAGACCGTGTTCCTCCCTGCTTGTTCAGATAGAACATTGTTGTAGTGTTGTCCGTCTGAACCAAGATCTTGTCCGTTGTGATTGCTGGAAGGAACGCTTTGAGCGCCAGATGAACTGCTCGAAGTTCCAGCATGTTGATATGGTATGTCTGAAGGTTGGTCGACCAGCGACCCTGAATCTGAAGACGACCCATGTGAGCACCCCAACCTTCCAGAGATGCGTCCGTTACCACAGACATCGAAGGAAGAGGCTGCTGAAACGGGACTCCCTGCAAGACATTCCGAGGGCGAGTCCACCACTGTATTGAGGACAGTGCTGCTTGAGATAAGATGATTCGATCCTCCCAATCTCCAGTCGCTTGGTCCCACTGGTCTTCCACAGACTCTTGAAGAGGACGCATCCTCAACCTGGCGTTTGGAATTAGGAAGATGCAGGACGCCATGGAGCCCAGTAGAGACGCTACTTCTCGCACCTTTGGACGAGGAAACTGAAGTAACTTTCTGCATTTCTGCCCCATGGAAGACAGTCTCTCCTGCGAAGGAAACGCTCTTCCTAAATTTGTGTCTAGGACTGCTCCCAGATAGTGGATGGTTTGCGTGGGATGCAGGACTGACTTTTCTGTGTTCACGTGGAGCCCAAGCCTGTGTAGTTGTTGAAGACACAGACGACAGTCTTTGGTGGCTTGATGAGGGGACTGGCTCTTCAGGAGCCAGTCGTCTAGATATGGGTACACAAAAAGACCTTTTTTGTGTAGACATGCCGCTACCACTGCCATGCATTTGGTGAACACCCTTGGTGCGGATTTCAGACCGAACGGAAGTACTTTGTACTGGTAATGCTTGTTCCCTACCAGAAACCTCAAGTACTTCCGATGACCTGGTGTGATAGGAATGTGGAAGTACGCGTCCTGTAAATCCACCGAACACATCCAATCTCCACTTTGTAGATGAGGACATATCTGATGAAGTGCCAGCATGCGAAACTTCTCTTTGACCACCACTTTGTTGAGGGTCCGAAGATCTAGAATCGGTCTGAACTTGTCCTCTTGGTCTCTTTTGGGGACTAGAAAATACCTTGAGTACACTCCTCTCCCCCTTTGGGATGGGGGTACCTCTTCGATTGCGTTTTTCTGTAAGAGGACGCTCACCTCCCTTTTGAGGAGGTTTAGATGGTACGAGCGAGTCTTTTTTGGAGGAATCGGTTGTGGTCTCTTCCGGAAACGTAGCGCATATCCATTGCGCAGTATATTCAGCACCCACTGATCTTTTGTGATGCTGACCCACTCTTCCAGGTGTTGCGAAGCACTTCCTCCCACTGGAGTGGGTAACGGCGCCAGAGGAAGCCACTGCTCAGGCCTTGCCTCCTCTGGGTGTGGCAGAGGACTGATGATGTCCGCCTCTGCCTCTGCCCGATTTTCCTCCTCTGTATTGTGTCTTCCCTTGTGGCTTGTTCTGAGACCATTGAGGGGTTTGAACCCTCTGTTGGCCTCCCCGGTTCTTGTTGGTCTTGAAGCGTCGTTTGAACGGCTCTTTCTTCTTTTCCAGACCAACCGCCTTCACCGTGTCCAATTCGGTTTTCATGCGGGTCATTTCCTGATCGGCATGCTCCCCAAAGAGTGAAGATCCTGAGAAGGGCAGATTGAGGATGCGTTGCTGGGCATCTGGTTTGAGACCCGTCAACCGCAACCAAGAAGATCTTCTCGCGCAAACCCCATGCGAGTAGGCATGTCCTGCTAGGAGTGCGTTATCTGCGGATGAACTGATCATTTGGTTTGCCACCAAACAGCCCTCCGTCACTGTTTCGTCAAAGTCCTTCTGGTCCTCCTTGGGCAATTTCTCTTTGAATCGTTCCATGGAGTCCCACAGTACTCTATCATATCTGCCGAGAAGTGCTGAGGCACTAGAGACTTTCAGTGATGAAGCTGCTGTGCTGCACACTCTGCGTCCCCAAGAATCTTGGGTCTTGCTGTCCTTGTCAGGAGGAACTGAAGAAGAGGGTGCGACTGCGTGATTCTTCCTAGCTGAGGCTACGATAACAGAGTCCGCCGCAGGCTCCCCTTTAACAAAGATTGGATCCGAGTCGGCCGGCCTATACTTTTTCTGGATACGTGCCGGAACCGCCCTGATTGCCGCTGGCGTGAGGAAGACCTCCTTGATTGGGTCCATTATCCCTGGAACCAATGGGAGCAAAGGCCTTGAATATGATTTGTGCCGAAGGGTCTCAAAAATTACAGTAGTGGAAACTTCTGGAACAGCCATTTCTATTTGAAGTTTTTGAGCGCCCCTTTGAAGAACGTCCAGGTATGTGTTGACGTCGTCAAGCGGGGAAGCTCTGGAGTGAGGGCTGTCTGCCAGCGTTGGGGAGTAATCCCCTTTAGAAGATCTTGAAGAAGATGAGGAGGAGGTTGATGGTGTTCTCCTTCTCCTGTGGTGAGATTTTTCCTTCCTCACTGGCGATCTTCTCGGTCGGTCTTCCCTTCGAGGAGAACGTGATTCTCTCCGACGCTCCCTACGTGGAGATCTCGACCTCTAAGTTCGTTTCTCCCTTCTCGGCGTTTGAGATCTGGGATGCTCTCTCCGTGGTGATCGGGAGACCCTGGGGGTATGCGACCTTTCCGCTCTCCTCTCCCGAGAGCGTGATTGGTGCCTGATAGGACTCTGTTTGTCTGCCTCTTCTATCAGTCTCTGAAGGGGTGACCTGTGGTGTGGGCTTACATATCTGTGCAGCCTCTCCGTCGCTCCAGAATCCTTCCACGTGTGCAAAGGAGCATACCATCTTGGCGAGAGTGTTATCTTTCGCTGGGGCAACGGACTTCTACTCCTGGAAGTGGACCTCGATGAGCTAGAGGCCCTTGAGGAGGAATGGTGAGAAGCCGATTGGGTCACCAAAATAGTTGAAGGCACTGAAGGGGATTTTCGTCTCACCGGTGTTGGCGGACGTCTTAGAAGTCTTTCCCTTGACGTTGGACGCCTCTGCGGCGTCGACGGAGTGATAATCTTCGACGTCGAACGCCTCGATGATGACCCGTGTTCTCTCGACGTCGACCTGTGATGTCGAGCCGCTGACGGTGTCTTTTCCCTCGACGTCGAACGGCGTCGTCCCGCCTTCGACGGAGGTCTCGACGTCGAACGGCGGTGCCCTGCCGTTAACGGAGGTCTCGACGTCGAGCGGCGTTGCCCTGCCGTCGACGGAGGTCTCGACGTCGAACGGCGTTGCCCTGCCGTCGACGGAGGTCTCGACGTCGACCGACGTTGGTCTGTCGGCGACGGAGATGGCCTTCGACGTCCTGTCGTCGACGAAGCCCTCGATGTCGACCTGGCATGTGGCGACGGCGGAGGATCGGACATCCTCTACGTCGAGCGCCGACACGTCTTCGACGGTGATCCCTTCCTCGACGACGATCGTCCGAGGGGGCTCTTGTTCCTCGACGCCGAGCGCCTCCGTGGAGACTTCGGCGGAGGTGTCACACTCTTCGAAGCCTGTCGACGTTGAGACGACGGCGAGTGTATTCTGTCTCTCGACGCCGACCGTCGCCTGGTTGACGGCGGCGGAGTTGACTTACGTCTTGACGTCGATCTTCTCGTCGACGGAGATCTCGTGGCTTCTCTCGACGCCGATCGTCGCCTAGTTGACGACGGCGGAGCTTTCTTCGTCGTCGGTGATTTTCTTTTCGACGACGATTTCCTCGTCGACGCCGGTCCCGACGTCGACGGAGCTTTATCTTTCGATTTTTCCATCAGATGTTGTTTTTTCAGCGCCGAGCCCGGCGCTGAGGTCGATGGACGCTCTGACTTGCCTTTGGAGGGAGTTCTGGGTCTCTTTGAACTCTTCCTCTCTGTAGATCTTCCCCTCATGGATCTTTGGGCCAAACCATAGAGCCTGTTCCTCTCCCTGTCTTTTAAAGTTCTGTCAGACAGGTTTTGACAATGAGAACAGTCCTTTGGATCGTGATCTTCTGGCAAGCATAAAATACAGACCTCATGAGAGTCAGTTTTTGCCTTCTTGTGGCCACAAGAAGGGCAATCATCGAATAATGAAGGCATCCTGACAGGAAAACCTCACAAAAATTCGACTGCTAAGCAGTTATTTACTTGACCCTGATGTAAAAAGTCAAAGTAAATCAAAAAAAATGTTCTTTAGAAGCTTTTCTGACTGAAAAAGGCAGAAAAACTGTGGAGCTGTGTATCCAGGGTCCTTCCTGAAGGAGCCGGAAAGAACAACTGACCTAACTGTAACCCCTGAGGCATGATGGGAAGCTAGGGGCAGAGGTGCCTTAAAGGCACAGCGTCAGTTTTGGTACATGCAGCCACAGGGTTAGCTTTTCAGTCTTTTTAGACTGGGTATTTGCAATGCAGCCTGGGAGCTGTATATGCTTACAGTGTCTTATAAGAGTTTCTGCTGTTTTCTAAGCATTAAAACAGTTTCTAAACAAGCATTGGTGTTGTTTATCATGTTTCTAATGCTAATACACATGTATGGTGGAAATTCTTCACAGCATATTCCAGCTCTACTGTTTTATTTGGCTGCAATTGCTTATTTTTATATATATATATATATATATATATATATTTATATATATATGTATATGTATATGTGGGGCACATATAATATATTGTTTCCGGGGTCCCGCGCATGGGCGGGAATATTCTAATGCTTATGACTATTGATGAGGATCCCCTGGAAGAGAAGTGCCCTATTCATGCCTGTATTTCCTTTGGACATTTTACCAGACGTATCGCTATTTGTTCATGTTCTATCTGGTGAAGGTAACCAAACAGCTAAGTGTTTCATACCCATGTCATTGAAACAACAATGTAATATGTTGCATGCATTCTTTCGAAGCCTTGAAGAAGTCTTTGTGACAAAACACGTTGCGGCTGCTTGTTTGTATTGGATATTACGTCTTTAAAGCATGAAATGTGAATAACACTGGGAAAAATAAATATGACCAACACAACTTTGAATTAAATTACTGGCCTTACACTATAACTATTGGACTTCTCGGTGTGCTTCACTACTTTTTCATTATTTGTTTGCCGACTTGCAGTTCTCCACTTCTGGGTCTCTCACCTTAGGTGGCAGGGTGTTTGAAGGAGAGTACCAACCTCATTCACTTTGTGTGGTTCTATGCAACTATTTCCCTATTTGTTTTAAGGCGCAGGATGCACGAATATTGTGGTATAGCAACCATAAAGTTGTGTACTGTAGTGATAAGCATTACTTGGTGCATGCAGGGTTGCGAGGCAATGGGGAAGTGCAAATCCAGAAATAAGAAGCGGGGTCTCTGAGAAGTGGCATTTATTCAATAGTGGTGAAGTACCATAGGGGCAGTCTGAGCATTAGGCAGTCTGAGCATTAGGCAGAAGCAATAACTATAACAATTAGGTTTTCTGGAGAGGTTGGAGTAGGGAATATGAAAAAAAAAATAATTTGTGGGCAGCTGGTCTAGAAAGCAGTGTTGCAGCCCTTTTTTGCTAGATTTCAAAGTGTATGTTGAACTCCTCTGTCAGGATGATTCCTTTAACTCTGCTATTAACATTAAGCGAGAAGGTATTTGGTACAATTCATCCTGTTTAAATTTACTGGTTCAGAACCCATAAGCAAATGAACATATATATCACCCTGCACGATGGGTGATAATGGAAGAAATGTTTAGAACCAGACATATTAGCATGCCAACCATCTGATTGCCTAGAGGTGTTGAACTTATGTTTACAGCAGGCTCTTGAATACCAGGAGCGAGGCTGGCAATTTCCAAATACCATTGAGGGGATTGAGAGATCGGTGTTTGTGTTCCATGGGGAGGGGAGTGTGGGGTTGTCAGTCTCTCCTAGAGCTCTCCTTTTAGTGGGTAATGGACAAACAGCAAACGTCTGCAGCATATGGGTGACTGTTGACAGAAACTTTGTTACGACATTGCTTTATAAGGGAAAAATTATTAACTGCATTTTTACATTTAAGAATACCTCAACAATGTGACATTTAGGACCACTGCAAAAGCTCATACATGTGTGCACAGTTTTAAATACAATATTCAATTAAATTAGATTTTTACCTACCCACGAGACAGGACACAAGCATTTGTACACTTTAAAATACCATTCACAAGGCTTGGTATCCACTCCTTTAGCACTCAGTGCATTATTGCATCGGTAGTAATCTGAAATAAAAGCAAAACAAGAATTTTAAAATATGTACAATAGTGTATGGAAGTCAGCCTCAGTGCACTCACAAACTTTAGGACATACAAGGCATAAAGGACAGTATGAATCAGGGAAATCATTCAAGGACCCTCAACCAATATAGAGTTCTCCCTCCCCCAATTCGCATTTTCCATAATCCTGGGATGAAGAAGTTAAATTATTAAAGGGGTTCTGTGTACAGGAATGTTAGGCAGCATTTTGGAAAGCTAAACAACCATTTGCAATGCAACAGGTCTCGCATTTACCAGAGTTTGAGCTATTGTCATTGTAAATGACAAGGTCTTATTTATGTTGTGGTTTTTTAAACAGATAAAACATTGTCATTGTTGGATTTGGCCCTTTTTACAGTGTCATCCCTGAACTTTTTGCCTTCCTCCTGTTTTTTTTCTGACCTGTTTGTTGGTTTTAGGACCCTGGGCACTTTACCACTGCTGATCAGTGCTAAAGTGCATATGCTCTCCCTATGTTAAATTGATGTACTAATTAGTGACTCTTGAATGGGTTAGTTGATTTACTGGTCAGACCCTAGTACAGTACACCATGTGTGCCCAGGGCTTGTAAATCAAATACTGCTGGTGGACTTGCAGCACTGGTTCTGCCACCCACAGAAGCAGCTTGTAAAGTGTATCTCAGGCCTGCCATTGCAGAGCCTGTGTGCAGTCTAGTGCTGCCAGGTCGACTTGGTAAGTGCACTTACTTGCCAGTCCCTAAACCTTCCCTTTTCTTCATATCAGACACCACTAAGGTAGGTCCAAGGGCAGGGTGCATTGTACATATAAGGTAGGACATGCCCTGGTGTGTGTGGCATGTCCTAATAGTAAATTACAGACATTTTCGTTTCACTATTACAAGGATACCTGTTCCCCATAGGCCAGAATGAGCAGTTGGATTATAACATCTTATAATCCCAACGGACTCAGGGAACATGGCAGAAATTAGAGTTTAGTATGCCAGAACTCAGTGTTAAAATACATCTTTTAGTGAAGTTGGTTTTAACATTCTGTGTTTAAGTAGGTATTTTCTTGCTTAACTATCCAAGCCTGCCTCTGCTAGGTTGCGCTTTGTGTCTAGTTCTGTGAGTGACAGGGGGATTCCAGGAGACCGGTTGAGTCAGCACAGGACTGAATCAAGATATCTACATGCAGATGTGTGGGAGGAGTTGCACCTGGGACCCGAACAGGGCTGTGCCTTCCCTCCACAATGCTGGCTCCACCTCCTGTGGTGAGTCCGATGTCTCCGCCCACACTGTGAACGGAAAGGAGTCATGTAAACAGAGTGCTCAAGGGCTGACCAGAACTGGTTGGACCTAGGCAATGGCCGCTCTACCTTCAGAGTACAGAGAGAAAAGTAGTATAAATATGGGGAGCCAGACCCCAAGACTTTAGATCACTTCTGGAACAACAAGATGAACCTCTGCCAAGGAGAAGAACAAAAGGAAGCTGTAGAAGTGGACTGCACCCCCTGCCAAGTGTGCTGTGTTGCTGGGTTGGCCTACAGTGGTGTATTCAGTGCCAAAGAGGAAAAGGAACTTTGTGTGTACATCATCTTGCAGTTTATTACTCCAAGGGCTTGATTGGAGCTGGTCTCCTGACCGAAGTCTCAGGGATACCAGACTTCACCCCCTTCTGTTTGCCTGCATCTGGAACTTGCTGCTTAAGTGCTACAGAAGGAATCGGCAATACCGCCGCCGCACGACGCCGTAATCTGCAACGAATTTGCGAGCTTTGCTCCGACTTGCAACGTAGTTCCGAATCAAGCCGCCGTGCCACATAGACGTCAGCAAACTACATCGTAAGCCTGCCATAGTTGTGAGCGCTACTCAGACTTGCGAAGCCAGCCCGATGCCTGCTGCTGTGTGGCAGACTCCGAACCGGACACCATCGCGGCGCTGATAGTCGACGTGGGTGGTCAAGAATCCATTGCACGGAACCGTGGCTTCTGCGCCATCATGATGTCACCTCCCCAATGGTCAGGAACCGACGCCTCCCCTGCCTGCGCAAGCATCCAGGTCCCGACGCATCATCTCCCCCAAAGCAAGGAACCAACGCCGCACCACACCAACGACGCTGCATCTCCCAGACACCGTGAGGGGTTTTTGTTTTCGCTTTTCCAAAGTACTGTTCTTTGAGGGTCCGTTTCGACAACGGGCCCGACGCCGCGCACCTCGCCGTCGTACTTTGGGATTTCTTTGACCTGGACGTCGTAATAACTCCATTTGGGTTTATTTGTTGCTAAAGACTATTTAAGTGAATAACCTATTTTTTAACCATTTCTCCCATCTTGAAGAATTATTATGGAGTACAGTATCGTGGATTTTTGTTGTTTATGGTAAGCCTATATAAAGAATACTTTTTATAAAAACCTGTGTGGTGTTGTATGTGTTCATAAATGTTTAACACACTGCCTCTGAGAGAAGATTGTCTGCTCGTGCCAAGCTACCAAGGGGGTAAGCAGGGGGTTATCCAGTAGTGTAATCTCCTTTACCTGACTTAGATGTTAGGGTCCCTACATGGTCAAAGGTGTATACCATTGCCAACTAGAGACCCCCAGTTCTAAGTCATTTACAATGCCAATCGCTTAAACTCGCGTAAATGACAGATTGCATTGCAAATGCTTGTTCTAAGGGCGGGTCCCGCCACCATTTAAAAAAAATAGCTGCTGATCAAGCTGCCAGAAGCTACTTAATATAAAGCAGACAGTGTGTCCTTTGATTTTATACCACCAGCATAACTTTGAATGCCCATTCTGCCTCACATACGGCAAGGCGGTTGTGATGCCAACGCCGGCTCAGAGCTGCCTGCTAGAGATGTCACACACTGTAAAGGTTTGTGCCAGGGGTGATGGAAGGAGCGAGAAGGCCTCGCTCTGCCCAGGCCCACTGGAAACATATCCATGTTTATAAGTGGCACATAGCTAATAGGAGTTAATGTTTTGTGTAGCGCTTAAACGCAAGCACAGAGATAAGTTACTGATATTTAATAAACAACAACAACAAAATAAAATGCTACGGTGCCCCCTTGAACCAAGTTATACATGTCTTTGCAGCAGGCCCACTAACTCACCATCTCATCAGTAATGAAAATAAACCACTTCTCGTATTGCCAGTATATATTTACAACTATTCACAAATTCAATAAAATCCTGTTCATAAGTTGAATGTGGTGAAGGGGCTGCTGCCCCCGGGAACGCTGCAGAGGTCTTGGTCCAGAGATATATCTGTATACTTAGAGTAAAGTCACAGCCACAAGAGTGCTTTAAACGAGAGGATGGGTGGGAGCAGGATACAGCATAAATAGGGCTCCCGGTTTTATGGTATTCATTTTTTGCCATTTCCGTCTGCATTTATCCATATTTATTTTTTAGGAATTTCTGTATTTATCCACATTTATGTTTGCCACAAGCAAAAGACGCTACAGCCACATTTATTTAAATTGACAATTTTATTAGTTATCTTGTACAATATAGGCTATATTGTACTAGAAAACAATTAAAAAAATTGGTTAAAAAACAAAAGGGCAGGAAGTGTAGGTAGGAGAGAGAAGTGTGAGGTGGAAGCTTAACTATAGAGCCTTTGGTGCTTCTAACAAAAAGCTCTGGGCCTACATAATGCAACCCTTACCCCAGGCTGACACGACCTTCACCCGCTCTGCAACAGTCCTTGCTATTCCATTTCATGCACCACATAGGTCTCAGTGATCATCACCTATGGAATGACCATCATTCTTTTGCATGATTCATAGCCAATTCTCAAAGCATCGATTTCAGATGACCATTAAGTGAAACATATGAACCGTTAACTTCAATTTCTTGCATCCATTTGATCAGGGCACGTAATTCTACAAGTTCTTACAACTCGCTTGCTGCCTTATCTTCGATTCCCTTCGCGAAACACAGCAGAGCTGGCAATCGGTTAACTTCCATTTAATAACTGTGGTAAAGGGCGGTCATGTGGGCTGTGTGGTTACTAAGAACGCCACAGGAATTTTTCTCCAATATGAACTAGACGACCTATTTTAACCTATTGAAACTATACTTCTCATGTGGCTGGACTGATGGAGGCACTCCGACAGCAGACTTACAGGAGCGAAGGGCCTCGGAGTTACAAGGAGTTGAATGCTGCTATTGGGTGGTAACCATAGCAACAAGACAACGCCAGTGGAAGTATAGCAAGTACGAGGTAGGAGAGTAGTGAAAAACAGTCCGCATTTTGAGGGCTTGTTTTGCAAACGTGGTTCCTGCTCACTTTGCCCGCACAAAGGCACTGCGGTACGACAGTCTTTCATTTTGGTTCCATGCCCCTCTTAACCATATCATAGTCACTGGACGAGCAAAGATCTTTTAGCCCTTTACTAGCTGCAAACTGTGACTGTGGGGATCTAAGTGTGCGGGGGAGTGTACAATATAGCTTCAGGAGCACTTTCAGCCAAAAAGACACATTTAGCCAAATGTTGTTAAACAGATCTCAAAGTGTGATTGACCGCCAGCCGCACCAGAGTACTTCACAGGTCTTTAAAGACCATTTACTAGTTAACGAGGCTTTATTTTTTTCACCCCTCCATACCAGACTGCGGACAGACTCTACAGGACCCCCCCTGTGCTCATGGCTTAAACACCGAAATGTAAAGAGCTGATTTTTACACGGGACAGCAGAATTGTTTATTTGGAACGTCGCTAGCAAAATACCAGACAGCAGCGTGGCTAAATTTGCTAGTATTTTGCAGTTTCTAAATATAACTACAGACAAAGGAAATATAGCTTATCTGTATTTATATGTAAAACCCCGTAAAAACGGAAAACCGGGATCCCTAAGCATAAAGCACACTGGATTTGGCTGCCTACGTAGTTCACGCACAAGCGATCAGACATCAACACCGCTGAACATGTCAGTGTGTACACTTCACTCCAAGGAACCTCACAGCCTCTCCCTTGAGGTCACAGACAAAAAAATCCCTTCAAGCTCCAGGTTAGATCCCTTCAAGCTCCAGGTTAGAACCCCGCCTGACCCGAAGTGTGCATGCAAAATCCACACATCCCAGACTTCCATGCAAAATCCGCACTTCCCAGACTAAAGGCAACAAGCAGCGGCCACTTTGCTCTTCATTTCCCAAGACGATCAACTGCCGGCAACCTCTAATTCACCCATCACTCACTTCAGTACTTTTACATTTATAATATGATAACTTTTCATAATGTGGGAGGAGATTCTCTTGGCCAATATTCCCAGGCATAAGTGCAACTCTGTTTTGGATTCAATAATATAATCTGTTAAGGCGATATCATTCCAGCTCACCTAGACAATTATTACAGGGAACCTCAAGTGCACAGAGAGGTCACCTGCCCTATTAAATACCCCTTATGTGTTTGTTTACAAAACAGTAAATATGTTCTCTACTGTGCCTCAGTTGGTGGTCCGAAGGAAGAAACAGTTTCAAGGGACACACCATGCATTCTCACCTCCCGCCAGCGCAAGGGTTTGCAGATGTAAGCCCCCGCGGTCAGGTCCCCGGTGGGGGAGAAGGGGTGCGCAGCAGCCCAGCACTCCAGAGTACCACGGCCATGAATAAAGTAATCGGGCAGCGAGGGACAGAAACTGGTGGTCGGTAGACAACACGGGACTGACTGGAAAAACATTGTGCATATGGCATTACAAAAGGACATAGTGTAACACCGCCAATAGACGATAGAGTCCAGATGGGCTGTTCGACAAGGAGACAGGACGGTAACCAAAAAGCCTCCTATTCAATGGGAAGCCAGTGTTCAGCATAAACGCTGACACAACCCAATCAGAATGATGGGAGGGTCTTAATCGTAACTTCCTGAAAATACAGATTACAAGATGGCTTGCAGAGCGACCAGTGCATGCGCGCTGCAATGCTAGGCGAGACAAAAAAAGTGCTCAGTGCAATGCCCACACTAGGACAATTTAATGCAAAAAGAATGGGGTAAAGGGGGCCTTTTTTCTTCTCTCATGAATGCATTATTAAACGTAATTTTGTTTCTAGTTTTCCCATTTTTCAGTTTGCTGCATTGATATTTAGCTTTTATTTTTAATATGACAGTTCTTGTAATTATCGTTTTGCTGGAGGGAGGCGAATGGGTTATGGTTATGCATTAGAATTAGAATTGCCAGGGAAGATTTCATGTTTGTACAGTTGGACCTGGAGCTACCCTGGGACGGTTTGTGAACCCAGTTCTCTAATAAATATATTCTCACTCAACTGTTTGGATATCTTCATGTGAGAGAAATATTAACAATAATCACATGGTGCTACCACTCAATTTGAATACTGGCTTCAGAATCACTATTGGTGATCAAGTCTTCTACCTCCAGATGCACAGAGCGCATCAATTATTTCATTTTTCTAATAGTGGTTATATTCTTGGCCTTACCTTTGATCACTTCCTACTTTAGGCTGATTGGCAGAAACTGGCTTTATCCGTGAGCACTGAGCAACTGAACATCCTCTAATCATTTCTGTTGAATGACTCCAGTCAACCAGTTAGTTCCACTTGGATTTTCAAAGGATTCCAAAATCCAGAAGTACAGCCCACATTCTCCTGCAGCTGGGATTTACCCTCTACTAGAGATATGAATCTTGGGAAAATATCCTAGGTGGGAACTAATGTGAAGGGTAACAACTTTTCCTGAGAAAAAATAAATAGGACCACCCTTTTTGTGCACATCAAATCCTGCGCAAAGGTCTGCTAGGAAGCAGCCTAAACATCAGCATCATCTGCTGAAGTGAAACTTCACTTCTCATTTTCAGCTTAATGACACCTTAAAGAGGAGGAATGAAGGGGCAATACGACCCCTCTCCTTTATTCAGATTCCCATGGTCTCCTTTTTCAAGAGATGTACATTCATTAAAAGATTATCTCTAAGAGGTTGCTTTCTGTTCTCCCAGTCTCATGAAAGTGGACACCCTTGTTATAAAATTAAACGAGCCTGCCATTTTTTAGCCGCACTTCCCCAACATGTCCTTTATGCACTCATTTGTCTTGGTATACATCTTGGCAGAGGTACCCTAAAATTTCTTCTGCAGCATGCACCACTCTACTTCTAAAATACTACTAGTACAAGATAAATCGCCTTCATTACACTCCTAAATTGGCTAATGACTGTTCTTCCATATATCTAGGAGGGATACTTTGCCAGGCGTAGTGTAAATTGCATCACCTTGTTGAAATAGTAAAAGAACCATGTACTCTCCACTGTGCTTAGCATCAGATTGCCTCCCTTGAAGACCCACTGCTAATTCTCCAAATCCCTTGCATTACAATTAGAATCAATAGACACAGGGCACTGCTTTGCACATGTAGGTAGAGAAGCCATAAATGGAGCCTTGAAAGCTTCAATTATTGGACCATTTTACAGACCAGTGTTTGCACAGCTTGGTTTTGAGCAAACATCTTACATTTACTTACAGCTCACAAATGCATTTTATGCTGAACGTG
Organism: Lissotriton vulgaris; assembly: GCF_964263255.1. Taxonomy (NCBI): domain Eukaryota; kingdom Metazoa; phylum Chordata; class Amphibia; order Caudata; family Salamandridae; genus Lissotriton; species Lissotriton vulgaris. The sequence continues at coordinate 291,146,720 of NC_141695.1, forward strand.
GTCCTCTATTCTTTTCTGACAGCACACAAAGTCAATTCTTTGCAACAACAAACAAGCATTTACAATGCAATGGTCTCGGCATTGTTAAAGTTAGAGCTATTAGTATTGCTCATGACATTATTTTACACTGCAGCCGGACACGCTTTGCCTCACTGAGAGTGAAAGTGATGAGCACTGATCGACGGAAGGTAGAAGTGTGATGACTAGGAAATACTCTGGCCCCCTTGAGGTTGGCTGACCGGACCGTGTATGAGAGCCGGGCAGCTGGCTCTGAAAACATAGAAACGAAAAACGTTCCAGCGGGCGTGAAAAACAACTCAAGACAAATCAGTACAGTAAAGCACAAATTTTGCGATGCTACTCAGCGGGTTTCAGCATTCCTGCTCGCACAAGAAAACACTGTCAACGTTTTTGAAGAATGGAAGGCACTTCTCTTCATGCTACTGGAGCAGCGAAGAAAGAGGTGGATAGAGTGCTGTAGTGGGTTGTATTCCTCTGCTTTGTTCATGTTGTGTTCCTTTTGCCTCGCTTTTGGAGTGTGTGTATTCAGGGGTTCGATCAGCTTCTGTCAGTTGCGGATCGAGCCTCCGAGGGTGCGCTGCTCTTTGCCGTGGCTGAAGCTTTGTTCTAATAAACGTACCTGCATATTGAGGATGAGTGGCTTCCCTTGTGATTATTGTCACATACCACATTTGGAGACGAGCGGGAACCAACTTCAGCCACACGATCCTTCAGAAGAACTCCATGCGGTGGGGTCACCTCTCCAGTTGCGGTCTGCCGGCTTTCAGAAACTTCTCTGACAACCAGGCCTTGGCCGGTCCTCCTGGTGACAAGTGGGAACTGGTAGTACCCTTGCTACCTTCATTTTGTGCTGTTTTCTTTGATTCCTCTTGGTTGACAGTTGGCAGCTCGCGCTAGGCTCACACGCTGTACTGAAGGTTTGGAGGTGGCACGCGAGCAGGTTCAGCGCGTAACAATCTTGGTTATGTGGATCAACGTGCTCAAGATGTGTGAGGACATACTGCAGCCATCTTGGTTCGTGTTACAACCTAAGGCTGACGGCAGTTCACGATCAGCTGTTTGTGCATCACAGTTATGTGCATACCTTCAGTTCCTCATCGTTTTGGCAGATCACATGCATCTCTGTGATATGCACACCCATCAGTCGGCAATATTTCTACAAAGTGCATACCTCCAGTTCGCGCACCACGGTGATGCGCTCACTTATCTGATATTTGCTAGCAAGCTGTGTGTTCGGTGACACGCACACCTCTGCCAGAAAAAAAACAGGTCTGCCGCGGCCGGTCCTGCAGGAAGGGGCACGGCGCATGCGTAAACCCGAAACCTTCCATGGGGCACGGCGCATGCGCAAGCAGCTAACAGCTCAGCTTCCGAGGAGGACAGCACCTGGCCACTGCGAGCGCGTTCGCGCGTGGCCGGCGCAAATCGCCTTGCGCGCGGCCAGTGCTGTCCTCCTCGGAAGCTGAGTCGCTAACAATAGATCTCTGGCGAGAGCGAGCTTCGCTCGCTTCTAGCCGAGACCTAAAAAAGGAATACAGGTTTGCTTACTTGTAGCAGTCATACAAATGGTGGACAAAGTCAAACATTGCTAATTGATTTGCATCCGAGCGCTAGTAGGCTGAACTGAATGGCAAGTTTAATTTTACAGAAATTGGTGTTTGTTCTCAATGCCTCAGTTTACCTGCATATAGGAATGAACCCACATACAGCTAATTGGCTCACAAAGCCCAATTTTCAACCCAAAATTAAAGAAACAAGCATGACAATGTAACTGGGCAAAAGCAACAAAATTCTAACACTTCGAGGCCCTACTGTAAAATCAAGCATTTGTGACCAGAAGTGGCTAGCTTTAAGATCACAAACCATGAAGAAAAAAAAAGTTTTAAAAAAATGCAAATCTACGTCGTCCCCTCTTCCAAAATATGCAGGGCTTGCAAACTACTAACGGATCAATTATGTTCAGTGGGTTATTTAAATAACTTAATTGCACTGCCTACATCAGGAGGTTGGCATGATAACAAACCATGGCATGTACCCACCCACTGGTTTCGGTTTATCACTACCGGCACACGCAGCAGTTCAAGCCCAATAGATGTTGAAATTATGTTGTAGATAGTTTGTAGAGGTATCTCCTAGTTCATTGGTATTATCTGTGCCTACTGGAGTACCAAGAAGCATGTGCAACAGCTTGGGGTATTTGGAGCATGTCAGCTCTTTAAACTCAGATGAAAAGTGATACATGGAGGAGGCCCAAATCTCTCCGAAAGCTTCTGCATTGTGACAGATTCTCTATTTCTAATAGATGCCGGATTTTGAGGAGCCTATAAGTGTGATCAGGGGAGCTATCAGAACCCCAGGAGAAGATAGCCTTAAGCACTGTGCCCATCATTCGGGCGATTTGCCAGCCCCTCAAAGATTTCAATAGAAAAAAGTTAATAAAATGTGTGATCTGAATATCAAAGGTTTTTCCAAAATCTAGGATGCTCCCTCAGTATTGATTTAATTTGAGACATTTCCATAGCAGATGGAGCAGGGTCCTGATGTTGCCACAGTCCCTCCCGCACGCCTTGCTTCTTTCTGGTACCACTTTTACTGCCTTGCTTGAGTAAAATATTAAAATGCAACTCTTAGTCATAGTTTCTCTGCTATAAGCATTTTGTACTGTGTTGTGTGCAGTAGAAAACTTATTTCCATTCTCTTATTGTTCACCCTTATTTAACTTCCCATTGTTTCAGTCACACAGTTCTCTTTTGGAAGGAGCTGTGCCAACAGCACATTTCAGTGATTAGTAGTCTGTCATTACCTTCCAAAAATATCCATTTTCTCAAAGGTCGTAAGGGGTCAATAGACATGTGGCTTAATAGAGGGATGATTAACCCAATGTCTTTTCTGGTATTATTGTATATAATCTGAGTCTTTCAATCCATTTTTTTTAATGTAGCTTTTTATTGGTGACTGTACATTGAAATATACAATCATCTCTAATCATTGTCATATAAGTAAATGTTCTACCTTTTTCTAAAATACCTTTATATTCTTCTGAAATTTCTCATGTGCCTCAGCTTCTTCAACAAGCTACAATTGCAAGTTCATAGAACTCCCCGAAATGTCCACTATTCTTCCACTCAGTCATTCTCTTAGGTATCACATGTGTGACCCATTACAGACCAAAACTATAGGCACTGGTAAATTGCAAAACTTTATTTCTAACAGTCCCCCCTCCCTTACCCACCCTCTCCTGGTCGCTTCTGGCTGAAACTGACAATACACTTAGGGCATATCTTCAGTAGGCAATAAGCTGCTACTACAGAACATCATTAAGCGAGCACCTTTCTGTGGAGGGGGCGCAGTCCCTCGACCATCGTCTACTATTCCAAGCAGGCTATTGAGAATCATCCACTCGAGGGGCAAGTAAGTCTATTTCCCCCAGCTGCAATACCATCCCATCCCACTCCAGTGCTACGGGTTGATTCCTATGTCCTCTCTTCCTCTCTCCGTAAAGCCGCTCCCTCCACCGCACTAGGTCCGATTGCCATGTAGAACTCCTGGGGGTTTTCCACCTCATTGTAATACATCTAACCACCAAGGCGAGGTCCAAGAATTTCAGTTTGACCTTCCATGCCGTAGATCTCCTACGCAATCCCACCAGACAATACAGGGCGTCCGTAGGAATGGTCATTTGAGTGATCGTGTGTAGTGTCTGACGTATCTCTACCCAATAACCCGATAATTGAGGACAGGACCACAGCATGTGAATAAAGTCGGCTTCATCACTGACAGCGTGGGCAGCAATGTGAGGAGTCAGGGAACATACGGTGTAGATGTGTGGGGGTTCGATACGCTCTGTGGAGCACAATAGTCTGGATAAACCTAAATTTGGCGTTACAAGAGACTCTTCTTGGGTGCTCTAATAACGACTGCCAAGTCTCATCAGGTAGATCAGAGCCATGATCCTGTGTCCAGATCGCCCTAAGGGCCGTAAGTGGTATTGCAGCATGTTCCCTGATTGCGGTGTAAAGCCAATGCACCAAATGACCCCCCTTCACCCATATAATACAACAAGTTAACTAATTTGTGTTACATGGGTTTTGTTGTTTGAGGTGCCCAAGTTTTTCTTAATATAATGTGAAATCGCAGCAAACAGTAAGTACTATCTTGGTGGGGCTCCTGTGATCTGTAGGAAGGTGTTATGATCCAGTAGTGTTTTATCTCCAAAAAAGGCCCCTATATCCTCTACCCAGATGTCCGCCCAAGTCTGTAGTGCGTTACGTGTGAGTCTACCCTGCGGTGTCGGGATACCTAGCAATGGAATGTTCGCCGCGCTAACTCCCTTCGCAACATTGAACACAATCTCGCAACTCTCACCAGAGATCTCGCTCATCTTAGATCTGATTTCTATTCCCTCAAAAATAGAGCCCTCCCGGCGTGGCTTGGCGGGCGAAGATGGCGGTCGCAGCCTTGTAGAGCTCCCGCCGGCCCGGACTTAATTCGATCATTTATCCTGACCCCCGAGCCCACTGTCGGTGCCCAGTGATTGCTTTCGATCTAGTGAAGTCTCCTGTCTACTTTGGTGTGTTGATCTTGCAATTCTTCCCTTCCTGTGATCGGAGGGAGGCGGCGGCGGAGTGCGGCCTGGTGGCCGGCCGGAGACCGGGGTCCTCGAGTTTCGCGACGCCTGGTGGCAGTTGCGACCTGGCGGGTGCGGGTGGCATCCGCTACGCCGCCCTTGGCTCATCTCTTCGACCGCGATCGCCTGGAGATCGGGACGGTGCCAACAGCTCCTACCCATCGGCTCACCCCCTGAACGACCAACGAGCGGTGGCGGTGAGGCGTGGCCCCGCGACAGTCTGGAGACGGGGTTCCTTGTGCCCCGAGGCGGCCGGTGATGGACTAGTGGACGGTAGTGGCATCCGATCCGCCTCTCCTGGCTCGGCCCGCTGGATACGGCTGCCCACAGACCACGGACCCACAGATTCTTCCTGTTGTACCCTGGACGGCTGCTTGTGGGGACGAGTGTGGGTGCGGCCTGTCCTGCCGGGGTGACGCCGGGACCTCGATTTTCGCGACACCCGATCACGGCGGCCGGCCCGCATTCCTCCCTGGGGCCTCATCTGGGCCGCCCCGCTCAGGACTTGCGACAGTGCCCGAAGGTTCGAGGGTGGTGTCCGCCCTGCCCAGCGCTTGCCATGACCAGGGACAGAGGAGGTGGCCCGCCTAAACATGGCCCCATCGATAAATTCACCGGGCCGAGTGGTGGCGCCGGGGCGGCCTGTGGCAGCGGCGGCCCCGGGCCGGACAATGCAGCTATCCTGGCGGCCATCACCCAATCCCGAGACATGCTCGATGCCAAGATTGGAGCGGTTGGGGCGGATGTCACGCTCCTGCGCCAGGACCTTCGCAACGCGGTGGAGCGGATCGCTGGGGCCGAGACCCGTATCACGGAGACTGAGGCGGACATTAGTGGCCTAAAGAAGCGACCTGCGGAGGTGGAGAGCGTCCAAAAGACACTGGCGGCCCGCGTGGAAGATGCAGAAGGGCGCGCGCGGCGCAACAACCTCCGCTTCATTGGCTTTCCAGAGCGGTGCGAGAAGGACAACATGGAGCGGTTCCTAACCGGGTGGCTGGAGAGCTGGCTCCCCGAAGGGGCACTGTCTACGTGCTTCGTGATTGAGAGGGCCCACAGGGCTCTGACCCAGCGGCCACCGGAGGGTGAGCGCCCACGGCCAGTTATCGCTCGCCTGCTGAACTATCATGACCGGGATGTTATCCTGCGGGAGGCGAGGAACAAGGGCTCACTCGCCTTCGAGAATCATACTATCATGATTTTCCCGGACTACACGAAGATGGTGCAGCAACAGAGGCAATCCTTCATGGACGCTAAGGCTAAGCTTCGGGGCCTCAAGCTCCAATACTCGCTCCTGTATCCGGCTCGCCTGCGAGTAATATAGCAGTCTCGGACCCATTTCTTCGATTCGCCGGAGGAGGTGTTCCGCTGGACCGATGAGGCGGTACGACTCCGGCCCCATGCCCAGCCGGGGCTGGACCCGGGCAGGTCTCAGGGATCGTCGCCGGAGCGGACGGATCGCCCGAACAGGAAGGGCCGCCATCGGAGGTCTCGCTCCAAGAAAAGATCGGCTTCCGCCTGTGCATCGCAATCGGGTGGTGCCAGGGACTCGGAACACTCCGATGCGGGCAGCTGAACATTGCTGGGCCTACACGCACTTTGTATGCTGCATACTGAACTGCTCTGCTTTGGCTGGTGAGACTGTTTCATTCTGTCCTTGATGTGCCAGTCGGTTCCCATGTGAAGACTTCAGTTATTGCCATGGGGACGCAGTGGGGCTCGGAGGGTACCATTTGTGGGCCTCAGACCCTCACAGATGTGAGTGTTGTTGGGGGGGTGGTGTGTGTGTGTCATTGTGGGGTTGTGGGGATCCATTGGTATGGCGGGCCCTGGGTCCTCTGTTTTGGGCCCGGGTCTCTCCATGCCGCGACAGATACTTCAATGTTTTCTGAGGTATTGGGGTGGTGGGTGTGGGGCGTGGGGGGGGGGGGGAGTTCTGGTGTTGCACTTGTTGGGGGGGTTCTGGGTTGGGAAGGGGGCGCTGAGTTTGCGGGCTGGGGGGGGTGGGTCCACACATGTCAGAGGCTTTGATTCTTGTCGATTTGCGGGTTGCACCTGGGTGGGAGGGAGGGCCAGATTCTGGACTGTATATTGACAATGGCTGATGCTGCGCTTGTGTCTCCTTCAAAGACCCTGCGGGTGGTGACATGGAATGTGCGGGGTATCCTGGATAAGATCAAGCGTGGGGCTGTGCTGCGGTGGGGGAAGAGGGAGATGGTAGATGTACTCCTGCTCCAGGAAACTCACATGCTGGGCTCCAAGGCCCTTAGCCTCCAGAGGTTCGGTTATCAACAGGTCTATCATGCTGGCTTTACGAGGGGATCACGGGGGGTGGCCATATTGATACATCGTAGGGTGGCCTATGTCCATGAGAAGCAATGGATTGACCCTCAGGGCAGGTTTGTCTTTGTTAAAGGCCTACTGGCTTCCGAGCCGGTGGTCTTTGGAAGTGTTTACGCCCCTCCCCCCCTGCAATGGGCACTGTCTGAGCGGCTGTTTGCGTTGTGGGACGAAATCCCCGAGGTCCTGACTGTGGTGGGGGGTGATTGGAATGAAGTCATGGATGTGGGCCTGGACCGCCTGAGGCGAGCGCATGTGGTGTCTGACCCCCCCCCCCCCCGCGGCTGCCCCCACCCGGTTGTGTGCGACTGCGTAGTCTGGGCTGGATTAATGTGTGGCGGCATTTTCATCCCGCAGTGCAGGCCTTCACGTATGTATCGGCGGTGCATGGGTCCTTCGAGACTCGACTATCTGTTTGTACCGGGTGCCTGTCTGAGCCGTGTCAGGGACGCCACGATACTCCCCAGGGGCCTCTCGGATCATTCCCCTGTCCTAGCCACCGTGACCCTCCCCTCTAAACGGCAACCCTTTCGCTGGCGTATGTCCGCCTGGCAGCTGCAGCGGCCGGAGTACGTGGCGCATTTACGCGAAGAGATCGATCACTTCTGGCGCGAGAACTTGGTGGGGGGTGTCGATGCCATTGTTGTGTGGGAGGCGCTGAAGCCTACGATCCGGGGCATTGATATAGCTTGGTGTGCGGCCGCTCGGCGGGAGCGTCGGGAGGCCATTGTGACTGCCGCGGCCCGCGTGGAGGAGCTGGAGCAGCGTGGTCGACTCGGGGGTGACGAGGGCGTCGTGCGACAGCTCCTGCAGGCCCAGCAGACATATTCCTCGGTCCTGTACGAGGAGGCCCGACAGGCGTGGCTCGCCACGCGCAGCAGGGTGTATCAGTGGGGCGATAAGTCCTGCACCATGTTACATAGGCTTTGCCAGGCGACTTTCCAGCCCCTTGAGCTACCCGGCCTTACGGCGGAGGACGGCTCGGTTATGACCGACCCGGGTCGGTTGGCGGCTAGCTTTGCCCGCTACTACGAGGCACAATACGCTCCTCGTGACCCATTGGTGGAGGGCGAGATTGCCTCATACTTGGACGACCTACTCCCGCAGGCAGTCCCGGAGGAGACTAGAATGACCTTGGAGGCCCCGCTTACGTCCGAGGAACTTGGGGAGGCCCTTGGCCAATTGAATACTGGGAAGGCGCCCGGCCCGAGCGGTTATCCTGCCGAATTTTATAAAAAGTTCCATGTCCAGCTGGGACCCCACTTTCGCAACGCCCTGGAGGCAGCGTGGACTAGAGGCGAGCTGCCACCTGACTGGCGTCATGCCGAGATTGTAGTCTTTTTGAAGCCAGGCAGGGCGCCGGACCGGCACGACTCTTACAGGCCAATCTCCCTCCTCAACATAGAGGCCAAGATTTTGGCGAAAGCCCTGGCGAACCGCCTTCTGCCCCACATCGCCGACCTGGTCCACCCTGACCAGGCCGGGTTCATGCCGCGCAGGGCCACCCGGCATAATATCCGGCGGGCGCAGGCAGCGATCGACGCCATGGGTGCTAGGGATGAACAGGCCGCACTCCTCCTTGCGGACATGGACCGGGCCTTTGATTCAGTGAGTTGGGCGTATTTGTTCACCTTGTTGGCCCGCCTCAATCTAGGGCCTGTCTTCCTGTCCTATATCCGTCTCCTATACACCAATGTTACAGCGTCGGTCCGTGTAGCCGGTGCGGTCTCAGGGCGCTTCCAAATCGGACGTGGTACTCGGCAGGGCTGCCCGCTGTCCCCCTATCTGTTTGCCCTGGCCATGGAGCCCCTGGCGTCGCGGATACGAATGGATGCCCATCTGCGTGGCTTTGTCTGGAACGATACCCTAACGGATAGGATTGCACTTTACGCAGACGACGTCCTCCTGTTCCTTACCGACCTGCGGCGCTCGGGCCCTCGAGTTTTAGAGATCATGCAGGGGTTTGGCGAAGTCTCAGGGCTCCACCTTAACCTGTCTAAATCGACCCTGTGGATTTTACGTGGCGGAGTGGTTGCCGACCCTTGGGCCGCCGACCTGCGCGTGGCGACGGACGGCCTGAAATATTTGGGTGTTTTCCTCTAGACTTCGCGAGCCGTGGCCTGGACACGCAGTGTCTTGCCGGTGTGGGAACGGGTCCAGGCTGATGTCAAAACATGGGCCAGGATGCCCCTTACAATCTTTGGGAGGTCGGCCATCTTTAAGATGGTGGCGCTGCCGAGGCTGTTGTACCAACTCCAACACTTCCCGCACCCTATTGGCATGGAGTGGTTCCGCCAGGTGAACTCTGTGCTGAGCCGCTTCCTGTGGGATGGCGGTGCAGCCAGGGTGGCCCTGAGGACGTGCTTTCTGTCCACTTACTGTGGTGGTTTGGCCACATCCGACCTCCTCTCCTACTACCAGGCGTCACATCTACTTGTCCTCAATGACTGGTGGTACGGGGATAGGAGTGACCCGGCCTATGCCCTGGAGAGACATCTCATGGGTGATCGTACGCTCCACACCATTCTTTATTCGGCCCGTATACGCCGTGGGTTGCCGTCGGTAACTAAAGTGGTCTTTGCAGTGTGGCGGCAGTCTCTGCGCCGCATGGGTTGGTGGGGCAAATTAACGGCTGAAACGCCGCTGTGGCACAACGGTTTGCTCCCGGAACTGGCGGCCCTGGCCGGGTTCGAGGGTTGGGAGGCTATTGGAATTACACAACTGGGCCAGGTCGTGTCAGGCGCCACCCTCAAGTCCTTTGAGGAACTCCGTGTGGAGTTCCAGATGCCTCAGTCCCAGTTCTTCCGTTACCTACAGCTGAGGCATGCCCTCGCCCCGAGCATTGCTCGATTGAGGCGAAAGTGTTTATGGGAGACTTGGGAGACAAGAAGGTCTCTAGGATCTATCAGTCCCTTATTACTCACTGCTCATCCACTCTCAGCTCCCTTCGGGAGGCGTGGGAGGTAGACGTGGGCGCCTTGGATGAGGACGATTGGAGGGAGGCGCTGGAGTCCCCGCGCGGCACCGCTATTGCGGTTCGGCTCCGCCTGATACAATTCAAATACCTGCATCGTGCCTATTATACACGTGAACGACTGTGGAAGGCTGGTTTGATTGCGTCATCGGAGTGCCTGCGCTGTGGGGAAGTGCCTGGCTCCCTGTTGCATACGGTGTGGTCGTGTGGTCGCCTGGCTGGATTCTGGAGGGGCGTATGGAGTTGCCTGGCTGAGGTCCTGGGCTGGGATCTTCCTCGAACCAACCGGCTAGGCCTGCGGCACATCATGGAAGGGGTTGGGGGCAACATATATAAGCGTCACCTGTTGCTCCTGGGCCTGGTGGTTGCTAAGCGTGACTTGGCTCGGGCCTGGAAATCTGTGAGGGCCCCCCCCCCTGTCTGCGTGGAAGGCTGGGCTGGACTACTTTATGGGTCTTGAAAAACCGGTCTTTGAGGCGCGGGGCTGCCCACGCAAACACTTCAAGATCTGGAAGCGGTGGGCCGACTACCGTGGCCGGTCCTTGGAACCCCCGGCGGAGCAGGAGGAGGACATTTGATCGCAGTGACTCTTCTGGCCCAAATGGCAAAACCCTGGTTGCATTATACCTGCTTCCTCTATGTGAATCGTCTTTGTGTTGCTTCTGTACATGTGTGGCGGGGGGGGGGGGGATGTTGGGTACGGGTGGGGGTGTAGTTGGGGTTGGGATGGGTTGTTAGGGCATTTTTAAAGCTGAGCTTCATTGACACTTGCTTCATGGAATACTATGTATGTCACCATTACATTGATACTGATGTGGGGATCTTGGTGTGTGAAGATGCCACATTCTTGATACTCTTTTGCTCAATAAAATTGGTTGTGAAAAAAAAAAATAGAGCCCTCCCACTTCGGCCAAATTGCGCTCGTACTAGACATATTAATTCCGCTACCCCCAAACCGTTTTGCACGACTCCTCTACACTGCCGCACACAGACCTCTCCGCACCTCCTGCCCCCTCTCCCCCATGGAGATCATTGACCTCTGCAAATCCTACCCTCACCGCTCACCCACTAATATCCAGCCTCCCCCGGCCTCCTGCATCCCTGTCATACTGGGGACTAGCCGAACTCCCCGCTCACCTTGCTCACCTAGGCATCCTCCCCAACTCACAGCCATCCACTCCCTTCCACTCCCCAAAATTCCCCCGAAACCTCTTCACTGCATGCTTGTTAATTGTCAGTCCGCTGCGCGACATGCCACAGAAATATCAGAAACTATACTTAGTGAATCCATCGACATTGCGTTCCTAACTGAAACCTGGCTCTCAGACCACTCGACAAGCATCCTGGACCTCCTAGTCCCTCCAGGCTATTCTATTCTCAGGAAAGACCGGCCCATCCGAATTGGCGGTGGTGTTGCCATCATCTTCAAAGAAGAACTACAAATTTCCCTTGTCAATAATACTAATTACTCCACCCTTGAATACCTTGAAGCTGAACTCAAAAATCACAGCTCCCAACCCATTCGCCTTCACAACATATATAACCCTCCCGGCAATACTCATCCCTTCGTAGATAAATTATCCAACATCCTTACACAATCCTCACTTTCCAATTCCCTCAACATTTTCCTTAGAGACCTTAACCTCCACTGGAATGAGCCCAGTGATCCCTCTATCACCCTCCTTTCCAACCTTCCTGAGATCAATGACCTAGAGCAACTCTGTCACTCCCCGACCCATTCCAAAGGAGCTATCCTAGATGCCATAATTACTAGCAAAGATCTAGCCCTCCTATCCAACATTGTTCCCATCGACTGGTCCGACCACCATCTCATACTGTTCTCTGTACCGGCCTCTGCTACTCCCCTGCCCACGAAAACCACTAAAACCTCGAAACGAACCAGAAATTTGAATAATATCCCCCCGGATGTACTGGAATCCAAACTCCATGCCCAACTTCGCCATCCCGCCCTCACTTAACGCAAATGAGCTTACAGAACATTACAACAAAGCAGTTATCGAAACCCTAGACCTCCTGGCCCCGCTTAAGCTCAAAACACAAAGAACTGTTCCTTCCAAATCATGGTTTAATACGGAGCTTAACAATGAAAGACGCTCACTTAGACAGACGGAAAGAACATGGAGACTGCACCCTTCCCCCTTGCACCTAGCTCGCCTCAGACTTGCAAGATCCTCCTACAAAAAACACATCTTTAAACTCAAAGCATCCTTTTTCAGAACACAACTTGACCAAGCCAAAAACAGACCCATAGAACTGTTCAACATTGTTCTCAATCAAACCTCAGCCGCTCCACCTGTACTTATGGCCTTGACGACCAGATGCGAAGAAATAGCCCTCTTTTTCTCTGAAAAAAAATTGCGAAAATAGAGCAATCCTTCCTGCGGACACTGACCCCTACCTCCATACTACACATCCCCCCCCCCCCCCAACTGCACCTGCTTCCTGCCCACTCCCCCCACCCACCCCCTCCACGACCCTCCATAATACTGATCTCACTCCCTCCACCCTCCAAGATTCTAATCCCCCCCCCAACACTCGCCCTAAAATTAACGCAGCTTGGCATAATTTCCAGCCAGTCACTGAAAGATGTCTTTGACATCATTGCTAAACTTAAACCCTCCTCCCACACTAAAGACCCTCTCCCTTCTAAACCCATCCAAAACCTCAAACATATCACCACACCTGCCTGGACCTTGATCATTAACACCTCCCTTGCCACCGGCTGTGTCCCCACCTCCCTTCAACTGGGACAAATCACCCCCATTCTTAAAAATCCTACGGCTGACCCCAATGACCTCAACAACCTCCGCCCTATCTCTAACTTGCCCCTCCTCTCGAAAGCCCTTGAAAAATGTGTCCTTCAGCTTGACAGACACATTGAACATTATAACTTACTTGACCCCCTCCAATCAGGCTTCAGGAAAGGCTGCAGCACCGAAACCGCCATGCTTAACATTATAGATTACATCCACCACTCCCTCGACAATGGCGAATCTAGCCTATTGATCCTCCTCGATCTCTCCACAGCGTTTGATACCGTTAACCACTCTGTTCTTCTCAAAGTCCTTAAAGAACGATTCGGCCTTAATGGCATGACTCATAATTGGTTTGTCTCATACCTAAAATCCACAATTGCCTTTCTAACCCCTCCCCCTTCTCTCTAGGAGTTCCACAAGGATCCATACTATCTCCCTCTCTTTAACCTCTTCATGGAACATCTCACCCTCATTCTCAAACAAGCAGGGATTAACTATCACCGCTACGCTGACGATACACAACTACCATAAGATAAAAACCCATGCCGACATCCTCCACCTCAACAACACCCTCATCAAAATTCAAGCCTGGTTCCACTCGAACCATCTCAAACTTAACCCAAAAAAACCTGAAATTATTCTTTTCTCCCCAAAAAACAACCAGCTCCCTATCCAAAAGTGGATCACAGACCTTAACGCCCTCAACTGCTCCTTGTCCCTAGCCACCTTAGTCAAATCCTTGGGCATCTCCCTTGACAACCGCCTAACTCTCAGCGTACACAACAACTCTGCCAAAGGAGCCCTCTTTACCCTCCGTAAACTTAAGAAAATTAAGTACTTCATCCCAATTGATTACTTTAAACTGGCAGTCTAATCGCTCGCTCTATCGCGTATTGATTACTGCAATGCCATCCTCACTGGAATTCACAAAACCCACCTGGCACCTTAAATCTGTGCTCAACCTCGCGGCTAGGATTATCACAGACTGCAAACGATTTGAACACATCTCTCCCGCCCTTAAATCCCTTAAATGGCTCCCCATTGAAGGCAGATCCACTTATAAAACAGCCTGCATTACACACAAAATCCTCCACCAAAACACACCGACATACCTCTCCAACAAACTGACCAAAGCAGGCTGCACGCAATCGCTGAGAAGCTCCAACACCCTCCTACTTACCCCCCCCCCCTTCAGAAAAAGAATTCCACTCAGTCACGCTCCTTTTCAGGCAATGCCCCACTTATTTGGAATGCCCTCCCAAAAGACCTCCGCTGTAACCAGTCCTACCCGCGCTTCAAAAAAGAACTCAAACTTCTTCTCCTTAATAAATACTGGGGTTTCTAATCACTCCCTGGTAGCCTCGCCCCTCTGCATCACCCCGACTAGCTGCTCCGCATATGACTTGTGACCTCCCGCCTGGCCAACTCCCTTTCCTTCTATCTGATCACCTTACCTCCCCTCCTCATGACCCTAAGTTCTCTTGCATGTTTTCTTTTGTATACTTAAGTGAGGCTTCCTGCCAAACTGTGACCGCTATTTTGTATTAATCATAATGTCTAGCAATTTGTTTTTACTCTCTTATCTAGATGTCATGTATCCTATGTGGACTTTCTCTTTTATGATTCCATTGTCTGTGCTTATACACACTGTACCTGTATGGAAACACCTTGTAAAGCGCTCTGATACTCCTGGGTTCAGCCAGCGCTATATAAAACTTCTTAAATAAATAAAATAAATAAGTAAGGGGGTATCGTGGACGTATAGGCTAGTGCTTTCTTCCAGCAGGTTAATGCAGTGTGTGAAAGGGGAGAACAATGCGGGGGGGGGGATCAGAGTTTTTGGCAGCAACAAAGAGTGGAGGTCTCCCCGGTCAAGGCGTTCCTTCGTAAAGGCATCTCGTTCAGGTTCTTACCCACTATCCAATACGATAGCCATTGCAGTTGACTAGCGTAATGACCCCTGAAATCCGGCACTCCTAGCCCACCCATCGAGGTACCCAGTTGAAGTTTCCGCAGACTGATACATCGTCGCCCAGTGCCCCATATCAAACTAATCAGGAGTGTTAATGGAGTTAAAAACGTGTTGAGGAAGAATCACAGGTATGTTCACAAAATAATATAATAGGCGGGGAGCATAATCATGAGAGCGATTCTTGCCATTACAGATAGTGGCAGTGTCCCACACTGCCACGGAGTCGCGCAATCGCCTTCTTGATGTTCCCATCAATTTGATCTTCAATCTTTCTTTATATTTGATCTTCAATCTTTCTATATATTTGTATACCCAAATATTTAAAAGACATAGGGGCCACCGGAATCAAATATGTTCCAAAAGGGATATGTAAGGGACATAATCCTTCCTGAAAAAAGAATCATACCGATTTGTCAGGATTAATCGCCAGACCCGATAATGTCTCAAATTGCTGGATGACCCAGGAGACTGCTGCGTGGTTCGCTTTTAAGTCACTGAAATACAATATGTCGTCAGCGTAGATGGATATGAAATGCGTTACTTAGCTGTAACTGCAGTTATCCAGTATTGGTATCTTTCATAGATTCACATGCCTGAATCATTCCCCGTCGTCGGGGTGGGAGTCTCCGGTATATAAAGAAAGTAATGTCATAAAGACATATACATAATAGGCCAGAGGTCTCTCATTAGTAACATATCCATGTCCTTTTGCAAAAAGGACTAAACTTTGGCCAAGAGCCAATCAGATCTCACCACCCTCTAGAACCTTCCTGGAAGGAGCCCTAGTCCCTCAGATTTTCCTAAGCACAGTGCTAAATAGTACCTACTGAGAGAACTAAGGTGAGCCCTTCCAGGGGAGGTGGGTAGGTTGCATGTGAATCTATGAAAGATACCAATACTGGATAACTGTATTTACAGGTAAGTAACGCATTTCTTATCCAGTATTATGGGTATCTTTCATAGATTCACATGCCTGAATCAGAGTAACAAGCAATATCCAGCACATTTCGTAAGGTACAATATGTAAAATCACATGATATAAGAATACCATTTGTGAAACAGAACAAGTACTTCCAAACAATGAAATAAAGAAATGTGCAAGAATGCAGTAGGAAGGTGGGATGAAAGAGAAGGCTCACCTCTAGTGAAATAGATGACGAAGTACTGCTTGACCCACAGCTGCATCTTTCATGAGTTCAGAATCCAAGCAGTAGTGCTTGTTGAACGTATGTGGTGTCTTCCACGTCGCTGCTCTGCATATGTCGAGAATGGGCACGCCTGCAAAGAGTGCCATTGAAGTAGAGACAGCTCTGGTAGAATGAGCTCTCACTCTTGAATGCAGAGGAGGATTTGCCTGTTGATGGCAGAAAGTTATTGCTGCTGAGATCCAACGGGAAATGCTCTGTTTTGTCAGAGGAAGGCCTTTTCTAGGCCTACTGAAAGCAACAAACAGTTGGTTGGATTTCCGAAACTGTTCTGTTCGATGAATGTAGAATTTTAGACAACGCTTGAGGTCTAAAGAGTGGAGAGACCTCTCCGCTGCAGAAACTGGATTTGGGAAAAAAAGTCCGCAAAATTACAGGCTCATTCAAGTGAAAATTAGATGGAACCTTAGGGATGAATTTAGGATTGGTTCGTAGAATAACTCTGTCCCGTTTGAATTGCAAGAAAGGATCCTGGATGAAGAGAGCTTGTAGCTCACCAACCCGCCTTGCAGATGTGAGTGCCAGCAAGAGAGCGGTTTTCCAGGACAGGTATTTGATGTCTGCTTTGTGTATTGGCTCAAATGGATGCTTCATGAGTTGAGCAAGGACGATGTTCAATTGCCAGGTGGGTGGTAAAGCTCTCACCGGAGGAAATGTCCTGAAAAGGCCTTTTAGAAACTGTTTAACTAGTCTCTCGGACCAGAGAGTGGAGCCAGTAGATGAACGCCTGAAGCGCGAAATCGCAGCCAGGTGAACTTCAATGGAGGCATGCGCCAGTCCTGAATGCGCTAAATGGAGCAGGTAAGGAAGGATTTGTGCTGGAGTGGAAGAAAAAGGATGTATCTTATTTGCTTTACACCATACACAGAACCTTTTCCATTTAAGAGAATACGTTTTGTTTGTACTCTCTGCCTGAACCCGGGCTAAAATGGTCCTGCATTCTTGAGAAATGTCTAGGTTCTGAAACTCTGAAGTCAGGAGCCAAGCCGACAAACTGAGAGATGCTGGATCCAGATGCTGGATTTGACCTTGGTTCATTGTCAGGAGAGTCGGGCCAGGTTTGAATTGGATTGGCGGTTCCTGTGATAGGAGGGGAAGTTCCGTGAACCAGTGTTGGCGCGGCCACGCTGAAGCAATTAGGATCAGGGTTCAATGCTCCGCCTTCAGTTTCCGAAGAACCCGGAAATCAGGGGAAATGGGGGAAATGCGTAAGCAAACACGTTGCACCAACTGATCAAAAATGCATTCCCCAGGGATCCTGGTTGGGGATGCCAGCTTGCGTAATGTTGCCATTTTGCGTTGTGGCGAGTCGCAAACAAATCCACAGGTGGTTTGCCCCATCGGGCGAATACCGAGCTGAGATGACGATCTAGCTCCAACTGGTAAGTAACAATAGTTCTTCTCCAGTTTTAGGGGTGTCTTTCATAGATTCACATGCTTGAATAGAGTAGAGAGAAGTAACCTCCCATGAGATTGCTAAGCACAGCATGGAAAGCTCGAAGACAGTAGTAATACAGTCATAGAAGCTTAAATAGCAATCATTGAAAAAATATAAAGGGAGGGAACAGAGGCTCACCTTATTTGAAGAGATGACGAAGTACTGCCTGTCCCACTGCGGTATCCGCCTCATTGATGGCGTCCAAGCAGTAATGCTTGGTGAAGGTGTGCCTGCTGGACCATGTCGCTGCACGGCAGATCTGATGAAGTGGCACACCAGCAAACAGGGTGGTGGATGAAGACATAGCCCTTGTAGAATGAGCCATCACCGAAGACTGCAAAGGCTTGCCAGCCTGTTGATGGCAGAAGGCAATGGGAGAAACGTTGGTTTGGTAACTGGATGCCCCTTACGCAGACGTCCATAAGCAATGAACAGTTGGTCTGACCTGCGGAAGGAGGCAGTTCTGCTAATGTAAAATTTAAGGCATCGTTTGATTTCCAAGGAATGCAATCGCTGCTCAGCGGAGACTTTGGCTCAGCATAGAAAGTTTTCAAGAACACCGGTTCATTTAGATGGAAGTCCGTAGGCACCTTAGGTAGGAAAGATGGGTTGGTGCGAAGAACCACAGCGTCAGGTTTGAATTGAAGATAAGGCGGTTTGATAGTAAAGGCGTGGAGGTCAATCACACGACGAGATGAGGTCAGAGCAATAAGAAGAACAACCTTTCAGGTGAGAAACTTAATGTCGGCCCTATGGATGGGCTCAAATGGTGATTTCATAAGTTGCGACAAGACAACATAAAGATGCCACGGTGGAGGAGGGCGCCAAATAGGTGGGAACTTCCGGAAAAGCCCTTTGAAAAACTGGCGGATAATTCTGGACGAGCAGAGGGAGGAAGAGCCATCTTGCCGGAAGCGAGAGATTGCAGCTAGGAAAACTAGGTAGCATGCGAGAGTCCAGACTGAGCTAGACTCAAAAAGAACGAAGAAGCTGCTCCAGGAAGAATGGATTGGATGTACATTTGCTGCCATGCACCAATGACAAAATCTCTTCCACTTGAGTTTGTAAGTATTGATGGTAGAAGGAACCCTAGCATGAGCGAGGATCTCTCTGCAGTCTTGCGAGATATTTAAGTTTGCGAACTCAAGGTGCTCAGGTTCCATGCCGACAATTGTAGAGTGGATGGATCCGGATGGCAAACCTGCCCCCTGTCCATCGTCAGGAGGTCTGGACGAGGATGAAGAGGAATGGGCTCGCACTGGGACAGAAGGAGCAACTCCGAGAACCACGCCTGTCTGGGCCATCAATAGAATGTGGCAGGGCTGCCTCCACATCTTCCACAGCACCAGTGGCACTAACAGGATCGGCGGAAAGGCATAAGCGAATAGATCGCACCAATCTATCAAACCCGCACGATCCAGGGTGGGGATGCCAACTTGCGTAGGACGGGCATGCCCGATTATCTGGTGTCGCAAAGAGATCTAGAGATGGGCGACCCCATCGGTGAAACACAAGATCCAGAGTCGGTTGATGCAGCTCCCATTTGTGTGTCGACAATGTGGACCTGCTGAGGGAGTCTGCCAGGATGTTTGAAACGGCCAGCAGATGCGCCATCAGGGTTATCTGATGACTGAGAGCCCAATCCCAAATCGACTGAGCCAGTCGAGACAAGCATTGAGACTTGGCCCCTCCTTGTTTGTTCACATAGTGCATGCTGGTGGTATTGTCCGTTTGAATAAGCACTGACTCCCCTTGCACTACAGGAAGAAACGACTTGAGTGCCAGAAAGATCGCCATCAACTCTAGCCTGTTGATATGCCAATAGCGTTGGGGTGGAGTCCATTTGCCCTCGATGGGGAGGCCTTGAAGATTAGCACCCCAGGCATCCAGAGAGGCGTCCGCTGTGAGCGTGAGATCTGGCGCGCTGACGAGGAAGGATGTTCCAGTCGCCAGGTTGGTCGGCTGTGCCCACCAGCACAGACCCTTTCTCATACGAGCTGTAACGGCCACCAGGTCGTTGAAAGATCCGGAGACCTGACGCCAATGTACATCCAGTTACTCTTGAATGGGACGGGTCCGCAGTCTGCAATGTGGGATCAGTGCAATACAAGATGATGCCATCCCCAGAAATGACTTTAATGTCCGGACAGAAACTGACTGCCTTGATCGAATGAGGGACACCAGGCAGAGGATTTTCTGTTGTCGTTCGTGTGAAACGAACGCCTTTGAAAGCATTGTGTCTAAGATCGCTCCCAAGAAATTCCTGGTTTGCGCTGGTGCAAACTGTGACTTGTCGACATTGATGGCCAAGCCAAGGGATTGAAACATATTTTGACAAAGAAGAGTGTCTTGGCTCAGTGGATGGTGTGATTGAGACTTAAGGAGGCAATCGTCCAAGTATGGAAAAATGTGGACACCTCGGAGACGTAGGTGAGCCACCACAGGAGCCAACACCTTCGTGAACACCCGAGGGGCGGATCGGAGTCCGAAAGGCGACACCTTGAACGGATAATGTGTCCGCCCCACCCTGATGCGCAGGTACTTTCAATGCTGTTGGAGAATTGGGACATGAAAGTATGCATCCTGAAGGTCTATGGTGGTCATGAAATCCCCACTGGCCAGAAGACGCAGGATCTCCAGTAGCATCAGCATGCGGAAAGATTGGCTTTTCAGGTATGTTGAGAGCCCTCAAATCCAGAATTGGTCGCCAATCTCCCGTCTTCTTGAGTATGAGGAAGAAACTAGAGTAAAACCCCTCTCTGAGATACTGGAACCACTTAGACTGCACCTTTCTGAACAAGACGGACTTGATGGTAAAGTGCCTTGAGATGGGGCGGAGGCGGGCCAGACGGTGGAATCTTGACGAACTCTAAGGTATGACCTTTCAGCACAAAGTCCAAAACACAGCGGTCCAAGGTGATGGAAGACCACTGAGAATAAAACAGATTCGACCTCCAACACTTACACTTTGGGGATGACAAAAGTCATTGCCGTTTGGGAGTGGATCCCCGATAGGATGACTTTCCCCTATAGGGCTTTGAGGACTGTTGTCGAGGTGACTGTTGGTTGGAAGAGTAACGTTGGTTGCTCTGATTGTAGGAGCGATATTGAGATTGCCCTCCTCGAAAAGTGCAAGAAGTGCTGCGTCCGCGTGCACCCCGAAATGGCTGCTTCCGAAATTGCAAAGTGCCCAGTGATTTATCCGTATCAGTGTCCTTCTTAAGGGACTCTAGAGCGTTGTCTGTGTGTGACCCAAACAGAGATTCACCATCATATGGCATATCAAGGATCCTGGATTGAACCTCCTGCCGGAAGGAGGTGGCCTTCAACCAACCCTGGCGTTGTAAGGCAGCCGCACTAGCAAGCTGGCGGAAACCAGTGCCCGCAATATCGACTGCGCAGTCAATCTCTTAAGATGCTCCCTGTCCATCCTGGAGGATTTGCAGAGCGTCTGCTTTGGAAGCGTCAGGGATGAGGTCGACTAGGGTAGATATGTTCGACCACAACTGCTGGTCGTAGCGGCCCAAGATGGCTAAGGCATTAGCCGCCCGTACTGTAGTGGAAGCCATGGTGGAGAATTTTCGTCCAATGGAGTAAAGGCGTTGACCTTCTCTATCTGGAGGAGCGGTGATTGGAGATGCTGGATTACAGGCCTGTCGCGGTGCTGCCAGAGTTACAACCGAATCCGGCTTAGGGTGAGAGACCAGGCATGCTGGGGAAACAGTTGGGGCCTTATATTTCTTATAGGGCAGGTAACGAATTCGAAGCTTGCATGAGGTTAACTCGCTCCTTCCATATAAAATCGATTATTGGAATCGTGTGGACTTGTTTGAAAGGCAGGTTTTTGAAAATCGTAGAGGAAACAGTCCTCCTCTTTATGTGTCCTTGGTAATTTAAAGTGCTGAGCCGCTCTATCCATCAACAGATGAAAACTGGAAATATCTACTGGAGGGGAATCCCCAGATTCTCCTGGCGAAGGGGAGGGCGTCTGCGCTTGGTAGTCGTCCCACTCTGCCATGCCTGTTGCGGCATAATCATTGAACCGCTCAGTCCTCCCGTTCTGGAAGCGCCTCACCATCCGCATCCTGTGGATACACAGTTGTGTGAATCTTGACCGACGTTTGAACCTGGGGTGATGGCGTCGGTGGCAAAGTTGTCAGAACAGATGGCGTAGCCGTCACAGGCGCAGCAGGTGATGGTCTAGGAGTACCTTGTGGCGTTGGTGGAAAACGCCGGTTGTAGTCATCCAGCATATGATGGAGATTCGAAATCCAAGACAAAGGCAAAGTAGCCATTGGAACTTGGATGAACTGTTCCTCAGTGTGAGACTCCTGGTCGCCATCCCCGTCACTGCCAGAATCTTGACATTTGATGATTAGATCAGACGGACTGTGGGCCGCTCCGAAAGTGTCATCCACATCATTACCAGAGTCCGAGTCGTGCTCAGAGGTAGTGGCAAACATAGGTGAAGGAGGCTGCGGATCTGGAGCAGACAACTGGAGGCATGGCTTTTGACGGCGATGGTGTGAAAGATCGGTGGCGACAGATGCAGAACCTGAATAAGGTAAAGGCACTAGAGGCAACAGAAGATGGTGCCACCGTCGACAGTTGAGAGAAAACAAGGACCCCCTGGGTATCAGTAATACACAGACTCCTAGGGCAGGGTAATAACCAATGTGGGTAAAAAATCCTAGGCCATCAGCTGAGTGCGTGAACAATTAGTCTAGGACCAGTGGAGAAAAGGAATGTCGAAAAATGAAATGTATATTAAAAAATATATATTTAATTAACATAGATAAAAATCATATAGAGACTCAAACACAAGTCAAACTATATGATACAGTAAAAATATTGTACATAAAAAATCATCAACAGACTTCAAAGACAGTAATTACAAAGCATATAAATCATACTAGCATATAGGTCAAACAAGTTACAAGTAATAACACATCCAATATTTCAAATGACATAAGAAATGCTGAAGAATTCTTCAGCATTTCTTATGTCATTTCAAATATTGGATGTGTTATTACTTGTAACTTGTTTGACCTATATGCTAGTATGATTTATATGCTTTGTAATTACTGTCTTTGAAGTCTGTTGATGATTTTTTATGTACAATATTTTTACTGTATCATATAGTTTGACTTGTGTTTGAGTCTCTATATGATTTTTATCTATGTTAATTAAATATATATTTTTTAATATACATTTCATTTTTCGACATTCCTTTTCTCCACTGGTCCTAGACTAATTGTTCACGCACTCAGCTGATGGCCTAGGATTTTTTACCCACATTGGCCACCGTCGACGTTATTGTTGATGGTGTTGAAATGTCCGTCGATGAAAAGGACTTCGATTAATCCATCGGCGACGGTAGGCTCGTCGACTAAGCCGTCGTCGACGGAGTAATAGTCGACGGAGTCGTTGTCTACGGAAGTATTCTAGATGGCAAGGCAGTCGACAAAGTCGTCGACGCAGGAGACACCCCTGAAGACGGAGCCCTCGTCGACGGAGTCTTCAACGACGAAGACTTTTTGATGGCTTTTGTCGACGATGCTGGTTTCTTCGTCGACGAGGTGATTAGAATACTCAACGAGACGGTCTGAAAGGCCAATGAAACTCTCGTCGACGTAGAGGCAGTCGAAAAGACCGTCGTCGAGGAGGTAAAAGCTGACATCGTCGACAATGTAGACACTGCAGATAGTCGCCGGAAAGCTCGTAGACGCTCCCGCCAACGACGAAGCAGTTTAGATGTGGAAACACGCTGTGAGGCAGCAGAAGACGCCTGAGAGCCAGGTCTCATGGGCGCAGCAGTAGTAGGAGCTGGTGGAGACACCACAGAGGCCAAAGGCAGGGCCAGTTTCTTCTTCTTTAGAAAAGGAGAAGGCATATCCTGCACACTACCACGCTTAGAGGCTGCAGTGGAGGGTCCAGATTGAAAACTCTCCGCATCAGACAGAGCTGAATCCTTGTCTTTAAGACGATGGAGCCAAAAGGAGGAGACGGGCTTCTCTGTCCTTTAGAGTCTTGTTAGAAGAGGTTTTACAAAACTTGCAGCTGCCAACTTCATGCTCAGGGTAGAGACAATAAATACATTTCTTGTGGGGGTCCTCTTTAAAAAAAGACGCAACTTCCCACAAGAAGAGCAAGGTTGGAATAAAGACTTACTTGACATGAAAGTTCAGGAAACAAGAAGCAGTTGAGGAAAAAACTGAGCAGAGCTCAGTGAGTCCCTTCACACGACATGCGGTAGAAAATCTGAGGGCTTGCGCTTCTGAGAAGGTTCTAGAGGGTGCTGGCGCCTGATTGGCTGTAGTTTGGACTGACATAATGACAGTGATACGTTACAAGTGTTCTCTCTCTATTATGCATTCCAATGGAGGAATTGTTTTAGAGGTTGCAGTTATGCATTTACTTCTTTTTTTTCTTATGTTATGCAGACCCTCTAGGATATCGTGATTTGCAGCAAAATCGTCACTTTTATAAAAATGCCGCGATTTTTACAAAAGTGCCTGCGAAATCGGCACTTTTGTAAAAATTGCGCAGCATTTTTACAAAAGCCGCTATATCCTGGGAGGGTCTGGGAAGACAATAAGTGTTTTATAACTGGCTTTCTGCATTTATGAAGCTCAATGAGAGCATCTCTCTGCTAACCCCCGATAAGCTCTGGGCTCTTAGCGTCATACATTACGCCATTAATAATTTGCCAAATTTGTGCCTAGAACGGTAATGAGATTAGTGGCTTCAAATGAAATATCGAACATTCGGTGCTTAGGCCTGAATAGGGGAAGAAAGGAAAAGAAATCAATTTCTCAAAGGCAGTAAGGAGCAGAAGAAGCCGACAAGCGTAATAAAAAACAGAGAGGCAGGAAGTAAGATAGAAAAAAAAATAAAAGGAATGTCGCTCTGGGAGGAGGGGGACAAGGAGATGGAAAGGAGAGAGAGAGGAACAAGGGAAATGAGAATTTAGAGGTGTGGCCAAGGATGGGATTGTATTACTATGGAAAAAGGTGCAAGGGAAGAGGCAGGAATGTGAGAGTAGAAGCAGGGGAAAGTGTGTGAAAGAACAGAGACAGAAGTAAAACTGGTTGCACCAAAAAAAAAAAAAAAACACGAGAAGAAGGAATACCAAAGCAAATAGATAAGATGAGACAAGGAATGAAGACAAGCGTGTATAAATCAAAAGAAGGGGAAGTGAAAGGAAGGAGGGAAAGGTTGGTAGAAAGAAAGACAGTGTTAGTCTGCTTTCTTGTCTCCACTGCCAATGTTACCAGCTTTTACGTAGTGCATTGATACCAACTGTAGACCCCCATAGCGCTTACAGAATGTCGGGAGTCTGTCTGATCACAGCTATTGTGGTTTAAGTTAAGTTTAAATGTCGATCAGGATAAGATGGGATTGTTCTATGTTTAGTTTGGTGAAGGTGTAGGACGTTCACGTACCATAGGACTTTGCCAATTGTATCACAAGGTTGTATATTTGTATTTTGCAGAACAGAAGTCCTAGTGTTGTTGAAAGGAGACTTGTCAATTACTGGTTGTAGGTTACGGAGGATCGCTGGCAATGGGGTAAATGGTAGGGTCTGAAATATAAAAAGAATGTCCAGCAGCCCGTAATTGTGAAGCACACGCTCGAGGGAAACAAAGTGTCTACATTGTAAATAAACCAAATATACATTGCTTCATGTTGTTAAATAACTAAAAAAACTAAGATCTGTTTGTTGTAGGAAAAATGGCCACATAAAATGCCGCAAAATTGCCGCTAAATTTTCATATTTGTGCCGCTAAATTTGCCAATCCATGCCGCTATATCCTGGGGGGGGGTCTGGTTATGTTCTCACATACATACATTTGTCCCATTTATTGCTATTTTTATGTACCGTGGGACTTCCACTTCGACGACGGGGAATATTCAAGCATGTGAATCTATGAAAGACACCCCTAATACTGGAGAACCCAGCTTTTGCAAAAACTGTTCCTGATCAAAATTGGGCACGTAACACTACCCAACACTATCAGGCTCCCGTCCAGTGTTCCCTTGACTAAGATGTACCTGCCTTGTTAGTCCACCCTCCTTTCCTCTACTATGAACGGTACCCCATGTCTGACCCATATAGTCGCACCCCGGGAAAATGCAGAGTAGGATGTGGAGTAGATCGACCCTCTCCATTTCTTCCTCAGTGTCTGTGATTCTGCATTAGTGAGGTGAGATTCTTGTAAAAAGGCGATCTGTGTGTGATTGCGAAGTAGTAGTGAGTGGATTTGATGACGTTTTTGTACGGCCCGAGACCTCGCACATTCCAAGTGAGTAATTGGTACTTCCCCTTAACCTCAGCCATGTGTATCTTCTATCTCATGTAAGAGCAACCATTGCCCTATGTTGGCAACTATTTCCATTGGCGACCAGGAGTACCTATTCCCCACAACCAACACTAAAACCCAACTAAACTCGGCACATCCGTTGAACAGCGCTGGGCCCAACAATAAAGCAATCAACATTTCAAACCAGTACATGGTGCATACACCATTGGGGGGGGGGGGGGGGGGGGAGGAAGGGGGGGCGACTATCTCATAGCACCATTGATGTAACAGTCCAATCTAGCTCCACCTGCTCGACAGCAGGTCTGCCCGGAGTGCAATGATTTAGAATATCCAACAGCGAGGGAACTGGGGAGGTGGTCCTAGAGTATTTAAGTGACCTTAAAGAAAACCAAAATGTATCTGTACACAGTAACTTTGCTCAACATCACTTAAGAAAGCAGGTCAAGGTGTACATTTCCCCACCACCCTTCCAGAAACAATTCACTTACAGTGCATCCTACCAATATCACATTAAAGAACGTAAATCCTTTTGATTAATAACAAAGAAAGGATACCACTGCGGTTGTCTTCTCGTGTCCAATTTAAGCTGAGTCATCAATGTTCCTAATTATCCATAAGGTCATCAGCCGCTCTGGGTGTAACAGTGGGGAACAGCACAACACTGGTCTGAATCAGAATGTACCGTGCTGTCCTCTGAGTCCGTGCCAATCTTGTCTGGGTCCTCTCGGAAGGCTCCAACTGCCGCCAACGCCCCCAGTCTTGCAATCCATAATATCACTTCTGATGTTAGACGAACGACCAGACCCCTGCGTTATTGAAGACACTAAAGATACTCCTACAGATCTAATATCGACTCGTAGAAAAGTGGATTTCCTAAAAGCCCAGAGGTGGTCAAGGTTAGCGACAAAAGGCACCATTGGTGATGGAAATGTAAATCCCTTCTTCTCCGCCGCCTTGTCCCAGACCGCAAAGGACACTTCGCTATGGGAAATGAGCATAGGGCTCAGGGTCTGTAAAAAAACTCAGCAAGTTATTTGTACAATGTACAAACGATCAAAATAGGCTAGTTTTTTCTTCCAAAAACAGCCATTAGTGTTTATTCAGAGTCAGAGAACAGTTTACCAAAAAATGAATACATAATTAACACACAAAGATGGGTTTTTGGTCAGTGGTTTTCATCCATTAGTTTAACTGTAATTCACATTTTGAATCCAGAAAATACTGCATATAGCATGGGGCAGTAAATTTACCCACTTTATCCACTGGCGCCTTTCACTTACAGCGACTGTACAAGCCTGTGCGCATTTTGCACATCCACCTACAAGTAGATGCGCTCTCTTCAGCTACTAACCTATTTCAAAGTGTTAAGTACCTACTATTTATTTTACCTACGTGTTGAGTGCCCAGTAAGATGGGAATCTATTGACTACCTTAAGTGGCTGCTATGCTATAAGTGTTTCGCTGACACCAATATTGTAGCTGCATGCAACTCAAGTCCTTGATTAGGTGGTGACATTCTTATCTCCGTCCCAAATAAAGTGCACTGCATAAAAAAAGCCTTGTAATTTAAAAACATCGCTATCAACAGGGTCATATTAGTGAAGACTTTTTAAATTTTAGTGTGTTAGGTGGCTGCCAACTTGGTTTTCCATTTTTAGGTCTCGCGACCTATCAATGCGCGCAAGCGTATTGAGCGGAGCGAGAATTCAAGTGCTCAAAATACTCGTGAAACCAAGGGTTTTGTTCGTGCGGTTTTCTTTGAGTTCACGTGAATCACGTGACCAAACAAGCACGCGCATCAGCCTCCCTCTCTCCGAATTGCATTTTTTCACGGCCGCACAGCACATCAAAGGGCTTCTCCCAGCGTGTGCTGTGCGGCTTCTCCTCCCCTAATTATTCATGGGTAGCCGGCCGTACTTTCAATTTCCCGGCCGCTCTGCATTATCAGGTACGTGTTGGTGACGATTTACACAGAATGCTTGTTTGTACCACTTGCATTAAAAATAAAATTCCATTATTTCACTTTGTCTCCGTGCCTGCATTTATTTAATGTTTCTTTATTTCACCTTTCTTTCGCAATTTGCTTGTTGTCTTTAGCGTTGCAGGGGTTTTGAACCCGCCCTGCATTGTGTTTTAGTAGCTTAAGTTTCTTAAACATTTTATACAGCATTGGGTTTGCTATTTTATAAACGCCCATATGTGTCAAAATTCGAGAAAAGTGCCACAGCATATTGTGCGAAAGTTAATCCTTTATCGCATAATATGCTGTATTGTTTGTCTACCTGTGCGCTATAATTCAGACGGCTGCTCCAAGCCCGCAGAGGTCTACATAACGAAAACAAAATGACAATCAGCCGGATGCTTCAAAACTTTATCAAATGGGGAAAAGCACGATGCTCCTAATTGACAAGTACACATTCGATTCGTAATTTAAGGTACCTAGGGACTTAACTTGTTTGGCTTGTGAACAGTTCTCGTTGTTGGCACCCTAATGATAATACCCCCCAAAAATCGTTCTAACTTGGTTTGAAATGTAGGGTGTTTCCGTTCTATATCATTTTACCTAAAAGGTAACCATATGTTCAGACCTGTGGGAAGGGACATTCAGTTACCTACCATGTTCGTGCCCAGGTTAACACACGGAAGCAAAGGTAACTATTCCAATGGAGAGAAGGAGAGGCATGTAGGGTCTAACTTGCTGAGAACTTATTTAAAGTGGCATCTAACGTCTTTATGTTTTCTGAGAGCACTCAGTATGCATTTAACAGTGTGTGTACATGCTGATATTCTTTCCTGTTACGTACACTGTCATTGGAAATACTCCTGCCGTTCAATCTGCGTAGGATATTTAAAAGCTAGCAATTCTACAGGCTAAAAGGAGGGCGCTGGTTAACAATGCATGCGACCCTCACGATGTCCCTAGCTCGGACATTTTGTCAGAATGTCTGGTGGTCCGGGATGTTAATAGAGCAGGGCTTCCTGCTGAGATGCAATAAGCGCCTCTGCCCCGCACTTTTACAAGTGCTATTTCACGGTGCGCTGTTTAATTCCAGCCTCCCTTGTTTTTGTAGATGCTCGTGGCGGCAGCAGGAGGCACGGCGCCCCCTGCGAGACCATTATTTTTCTATTCAGAGGAACACATCAATTCGGGTCAAAGAGGGGGGGTGTTTGTAGCACGTGATATCAGCGGCAAAATGAGCGACGTGTTGGCTTTGGGAATTCCGAATAATTAAGGAGGGACAGTAAACTGAGGGATATACTGAGAGGGACAGTCCAGGTAAAATACCACACCAAGGACCACTGCAGTTGTTCCCTTCAAAGTCATTGTGTAACGCCTCAGAGGCCATAGCTTTGACCGTGGCGTGAATCGACAATTTTAGTTAGGAAAAAACACACAGGTCTATGTCCTGCTGTGAACTCTCTCTGCAACGTGTGCCAAGCCCGCTGCACTTCAATGTAAAGTTCACACTACGAGAACTCTAGCTACACTTTGAAAGGCGGACAAATTAGAAGCTTACATACACTGTAGGTGACGGCAACTATAAAAGCAAACGGTTACTGTGCGGCCTGTCACAAGATTCAATTATGATCCATGTTGTGCGCCTGCACTCGCACTGATACCGAATGGAGGTTTTATGATGGGGATCGGACATCCAGCGCCTCTACCACAAGTACTGACGGTCGTCTGTGGGTGCGCATTTACTAACCTGTTAGTTTTTTTTTTTTTTACAAAAGTCCTCTGGAAACGCTGATCTGGCTTGAGCTGTGCGCCGGAAACACATTGCGCTAGATCAATACATACAACCGGCAGCTTCCTACACCATCGTCTTCATCACTTATTGCACAAGGCGGGAAATGTGTTGGTCGCTTGCAAAACTTCAGCGAGTACACCCCTGAAAAGCCCAGAGGATTAATAAACAAATACATAGATCTATCTACCCCATGGCACGTATGGGATATTTACATTTGCATTTCTAGTCAGTACATGGATTTATACATTCTATAAGTCCAATCTATATGGGACATTTTTTTCAATATGTGAAGGGTTTTTGCTGTACTCTGGGCATAAGAGCACTGTACAAACAAGCTTAATCAAGCAGTGGCAAAGAGTCCATGTCATTTTGTTGACTGTTATTTGTAATATCAATACATCTAAGTCACGTAAATACAAAACATGTTCCATTACAAATGCTATAGGTGTCACACTTGCGAAAGTTATAACTATTGGCATTGTAAATGGCAAAGCTATTAATTAAGCTATTTTCAAAAACACAAATAAAAAAATTGTCATTTCAAAGACCAATAGCTCAAACTTTCCTAATGCGAGACCTATTGGCAACGCCAGTGCTTGTTTGTGACTTAAACTTTCATTGAAAAATAAAAACATTATTGACACCTTCCTGCAGGGGTAGACCAGTTAGCTTGGACAATGCTTGTTCTGAGAGCAGTATGTAAAATAGGTTCTTTCATTTCACATCTTTCTTCTGACAAAACAAAGAAAGGGAGCCAAAATGTAAGAGTCTAAAAAACAAATTTCACTACTGTGACATGGATGTTGAAACGGATGCTACATTTCAATGTTTCCCTGTCTTTTTCAGCCTGTGGCTAAGTCAATATTTAGGGTATAACATGGTCTATAAACGACACCAGTGATTCTAAACTGGTGATCCGGGGACCCTCGGGGGACCGCGCAGCCTACTCAGGTGGTCCGCGACTGCTTAGGAAATTACACATCAGAATAAAGTGTATATAAATGAAGCATAATGTAAAACCGAACATTATAAAATATTCTTTAAATGAGCTGGAATTCGAAATTGGAGGCTAAAAATTAAGTTAGTATTCTCAGATTGATTCGTGGGAGTAGTGCAAGTGCAAACAAAATATAGTATGGACAATGAGTGTCCTCAACTGAATTTAGGAAAGCAAAATATTTGTTAATTAAATATTTCACCATTTGTGTTTGTTTGATGAATGCTGGTTTCTGGGTTTTTTGTACATTGGTTTGAGGTTCAAATCATCGAAAATGCTTAAGCCGGGATTTCTGGTTTCCAGGAAGACTCGTTGGGGTCTGGAAATCCAATAATGATTTAGTGGGGGCCCCAGGGTTCCATTAATATTTAAATGGGGGTCCACAAAAGTCAAAAGGTTAAAAAAAAACCACAAACGCTGAACTACACAATTCCAGCAGCTCTGAAAAGGGGCAGTTTCCTTACCAGTGACCCTCTCCTGAAAGGCATCTTTAGAAAGGACATATCAACGAATGTTAAAACGGTCTGCATTGATCTGTGTAGACTGTCATACTCCTCATTGGCAAGACAGTAAACGTAGTAAAGACAAATCCAGATAATGTCCTACTTTTCACCATTTTCACATAGGAACATACGTATAATGACCAAGAGAAAAGACAGATCAGATATTTAGTCAAGATGTGTAATCTGCATTTCTATGGGAAAAGTCTGCACACGAGGAAATATAATACACCTTAGAGCTGTTGGCACACTACCATGATGAGTTGATTTGGTATGGTCCTGCAAGACATTAAGTTACCTAAAATGCATTCTAGATAGCAGAAATATGCAGATATTGGATGGTCACAAATACAGTATGGTAAAGCTGCCGGCTTTGTTTGCGATATCCACACAAATTTGAAGATGGGCATGACATGTTTTCTTAATACATAATGTGAGAAAAACGGTTCATGTACAACTCAATTTAGCAACTGCCAGGAAATGGGAACCTTGTAAATTGTGTAACGTAAGGCAGACTGGATTTTTAAACATTTTTGAAAACTAAAACACATTTTTAATACTGTAGTACTCACTTGCATCTCCCCCACCGTTTTAAACAAAATTATTTCATTCCAAGGATGGCCAAATCAGCCCCCTGCTCCAAAGAGGACATCGCGTGTAGTAGGTGAGGGCTCACTTGTGTGTAGTTGGTCAAAGACAGCAAGAACTGAGCTGGTGCCCTTCAAAGTTATTTTGTTCCATTTAAAAATAAACCTAAGATGACCAGCTTTGCTGCTGGATAGCACCTAGTGAAGGATTTCTTTTCTGCTGACCTAGAGACCCACCCTGAAAGGAAAAAGGCTTAATGACTAACAGTACCAGTAGCTGCTCAAGACCAGGTCTTTCAAATTACCTTAGTTCTGTTCCGCACCTTTGATTTTATGGTAGAGGCGTTTCCCGCATGCATAAATTGTAATGTATGCGTTAACTTTCCCAAAGGTTGCTAAGATGCACCTCCGCAGTAAGCTCTACTTAACGTTTTCAATGTGCAGCTAGTCATGAAGCGGTATTTGGAAAATAAGCAACATTTGTGAAAGTCAGAAGATTCGACTAACACCGATACATTCCTACTGCATTGGCCAACCCTAAAACAATAACAATCCCAGTACTGTAACATTCTTACTATCACTTTTAAGGCATTTAAATGTGTTAGAATAAACCATGACATTCTACAGCCTTTCATTTCACACTTTGTTCAGCAAGTTTGTCAGACAGTTCACTTTACAAAACCCTCGGAACTTTGCAGTCAGAGAAAGTAAAGTAATGATACATGTAAAAAGGACCTTTGTCGCTGAACACAGAATACATGGTGAGAAGAAAATCAAGATTTAAAGGAATCTTTCATGTTTCTTCACTGTGAAGAAAATGAAAACCTGTTTGTCAGCTCGCCGGAATAGGCGGGTCCGCCCTAAATATAGCTCTCCCAGATAAATTCGGACTCGCCATAGCGAGTAGATTTGTCGGGGCTGGACGTCTTTGTGAGACTGCATGCCCACAGTGGGATTGTGTGGGGGTACTGTAGGCACTATGGTTGGATGATTTCTGCAAAAAAATAGAAAACATGCAGACCTTTGAGTAACAATCTCCTATTCTGGATTTCACCTTTCATATGCCATATTTGCTTATCTCAAATCTCTTAAAAGTTGAGAATGCTAGATGACTGGCGATATTTTGTTACACGTGGGTATAATACACTCCATTAAACGATAATACCCTTAAAGGTCACAGTTGAGGATATGCATTGGTGGAAAAAAAGATATAGAATAACTATTCAAGACAAAAAAAATGGAAGTCTGTGGACTAGGGACCATTCGCCTGATCAGAAACTTTCCATTTCGTTTGTTTGCTTGGCATCTGATCTTGCATGTTACAAGATGAAGTACCAGCCTAAGTGGGTCAGTCTTCACACATGACACGTGGGTGCTTTCCCGGTAATGCACTGCAATATAATTGCACCTCACAGTTTTACAATCATGGTCTCACATAGAAGAACTAGTTTGGGGTGGGACTCCTTTCAAATGACCTTTTAGGCTTCTCATCAGACACAGTCTGTGTAGTGATGTCCCTCACAGCAGGGTAGTCTCCTAGAGACTAGGGTGACCAACTGTCCGTAAATGTCAGCCTTACTGTAATTTGGGCCTCTTATTCGTGGTCTGAAGAATTCTTTCACGGACGCCTTTTGTCCGTAATTTTGGACTTTAAAGCGAGCTGCCCCCTGCAAACAGCCTGAGAGTTCTGTAACTCACTGCAGGGGTGTGATGTCGGAGTATTCTGTGTTGGAATACTGGGGGCGTCATTAGGGATCTGGAGTGTTGAGGGTGGAATGTACGGGGAGGCTGGAGACGGTTGAGGAGTCGGGGATTTGAAGAAGTGGATGTTGTTTTTCCCTGACTGCAGAGTTGCCAATAAAGTGCTTAAAGATAATAATTGACTGAGACCAATCTCTACAATTTTGGCGACGGAGGATTGGGGCAACTCTGTGTGGACCCACTGAGGAGGAAGAAAAGGATTGAAGAACAGTAGCAGGAAAATGAGAAAAACCATCTATTTATGAACATTTTGAGGTGAGCGGTATGGCGGTGTGAAGAAATTAACAAGTTTTGACGATTTTGAATTCGTGAAAGGAAGAAGAAAGTACCGTTAAGCAGCGTGTGCCGGCTGGAAGGCGCGTGCGGCGTGAGAAGCACTGAGTGGCGCGTGGTGTGAGAAGAGGAGTGCGCAGCCACTGGAACACTGAGACACGACGGTGCCCGGCAGCAGCGTCTGAGCGAGTGTGACGCGCGAGGGGAGGCGCGTGAAGGGCGACCTGGAAGACAGCGTTGTCACGCGCAAGCGAGGAGAGGCACTGATTGGCCAGCGTATGACGTCATCACGTCGGCGGCCATTTTGGAAACCGAGTTCCCGGTTTTAAAGGGAGAAAACAACGATAAGCGGAAAATAAGTTAATGTTGTCGCCTTAAAAAAGAAAGGAAACAACGGGAAGCAGCAAAAGTTAATTAAAGGTTCAGACAAGCTACAATAAAGTTGAATAAGTGCCCATTTGTGCACTCTTGTGACTGTATAAAGAAAGAAGTGGAGTAAAGTAAAGTGGAAACAGTTCTGCATTAAAAAAAAATGTGTGCAGCGCAGACATTCACTTTGACACCGCCTATACCATTTTTAACGGAGCCTGGTGAACCAAAAATAAGATGGCAAGAGTGGAAGGTATACTTTAAAAATTACATGTTCACCATAAAAAATGAGGAAATGACACCGGAAATTAAGAAGGGAATACTATTGCATTCTTTGGGACCAGAAGGTATTAGACAATATGAGAGGATGCAGAAAAAAGAGAGAAGTGATGAAGAAGCAGATGTATATGAAAATGCTTTGGATGACTTAGAGAGGTACTATGCGCCAACAGTATGTGTGGCAATTGATAGATACAAGTTTTTCAGAAGAAAGCAAGAACAAGATGAGAAAATTGATGACTATTTAGGAGTTCTGAAAATAATGGCGGAGAAATGCCGATTTGGACAGATTGAGGAGGAGTTAATAAGAGATCAGATTATTATGCTAACAAATAATAAGAGTTCAAGAAAGGTTATGGACAATGGGAGATGGAACACTCAACAAAGTGTTAGCCGTGGTAAGGAAGGCTGAAGTATCGGTCAGATGTGCGAAAGCGGACTTAGATGATGAGAAGGGAAAGGAGGAGGTGTGTGTTGTAAGGAAAACTACAAGGACGAGCAGTGTTGGTGCAGATAGGAGAGACAAATTCAATGAGAGGGAGTCGGAGAAGAAGTACCTTCAAGGCGCGAAGGATGAATACAAGAGAGAAGGTGGATCCAATTTAGCATGCTATAGATGTGGAAGTTATGCACATTTGGCGAACAGTCTAGCATGCAGAGCAAGAGATCAGAAGTGTACAGTTTGTGGATTGGTTGGTCACTTTGCTAGAGTTTGTTATAGAAGGGAGAAGTCTACAAGAATTAAATATGTAACAGAGGCAGAAGACGAGGGGAAGAAGGATGAAGAAGACGATTCGGATGATGACGTTTTCATTGTAAAGGATTTTATCTTGGAAGTGAAGAGTAATGGAACGAGCAAACCAAAGTGTGAAATTATGGTGGCAGGAGTGACCGTGACATTGGTGGCTGATTCAGGATCACCTTATACGATTGTCAATTTGGATATGTGGAAGGAGAAGTTTGAGAAAGAAATTGGCTTGGATTTAATGGAAAGTGACATCAATCCGAGAGGATTCACTGGGAAGAAAATTCCTATTCTTGGGTGTAGAGATGTCCTTTTTGTGTTTAAGGGGAGAGTGGCAGAAGGAAGGATGTATGTGGCAAAGTATGGGCCAAGTGTCTTAGGATGGAAAGATCAAGCCAGTTTGAAAATAATTCTCAATCCCAATGCTAAAGAGCAGGTTATGGTACTGGAAGAAGATGATGAGTTTGGAAAAAAAAACCAAAGGAGAGTACAGTGAAGTGGTTTCAGATAAAATTGGTGTACTTAAGGAGTTCAAGCTTGGGTTCAAGTTGAAAGATGAGACAGAAGATGATGATGATGATGTGATGTTGGTGGCAGATTCGGGGTCACCTCACACTATGGTGAATATGGATATGTGGAAAAGGAAATTTGAGAGGAAAATTGGTGGGAAGTTAATGAGGAGTGACATTAATCAAAGGAGTCATACTGGTGAGGTTGTGGGGTATAGAGATGTGAGATTTGAGTTTAAGGGTAGAGTGGTGAAAGGGAGGATGTATGTTAAAGAGCAAGGCCCTTGTGTTTTAGGTTGGAAGGATCTTGCAAGTTTTGACATGATATTAAATCCTGACACAAGAGTACAAGTTTGGATTTTGGATGTTGATGTAAGTGATGAGATGAGGAAAGAGGTTACGTGTGAGTTTAGTGATGTTTTCTTTCCAGGAAAGTTTGGTGCACTGGAAGAATTTAGACACAAAGTTGAGTTGGAGGAAAATGCTTTGGCAGTGAGTTTTAAAGTGAGAGACGTTCTGTTTGCAATAAAGAGTGAGTTGGAGGTGGAGTTAAGGAGATCAGATGTGTGTGGTATGGTTGGAAGGATAGAGTCTTTGATGTGTATGTCTCGAGTTGCTGTGGCAAGGACATCCTTCTTGGATTTGAGTGAGTATTATTCCTTGGTTGTCAGGAACTTTTCGGAGGAGTCATATGGTGTAAGACAACTATTGGTACAGAGAAGCAGATTTGAGGGAAGTGACAAGTGTACATCATTCATGGAGGTTGATCTGGATTTAAGAAGTGTTTTGATGGTGGATGCCAGCGGGGAAGGTGAAGTTTTGATTCAAGAAGAGGGGAATGGGAAGGAGGTCGTAATTGGTTCAGCGTTTGTGTGTTGGAAGTAGAAGAAGGGGAGGATAGTTTGTGTCTGTGTGTTGGAAGTAGAAGAAGGGGAGGATGCTGGTAGCGGTGTTGGAAGTAGAGCTTTGTCTGGTCAGCAGGATGTTGTATTTGGAGGTTTGAGGTAATTGGAGGTTTTATTCTGAAATAGTTTGGGCAGGGAATATGGTTGAGTTTTATGAAAAATAGGAATGTTTTAATGGGTTAAGCAAAATGGGAATGTTGATTATATAAAATGGGAATGTTATATATTTAATGTTATTATATATTTTATATTTTATGAGAAATGCAAATGTTTAATGTGCTATGCTAAATGGGAATGATATGTTTTTACTATGTTATGCCAATGGAAATATGTTTTTTTCTTTGTTGTTGTTTTGTTTTCTTTTGTTTTTTTTTTTAAATTTTCCTTAAGGGGGAAGATGTGTGATGTCGGAGTATTCTGTGTTGGAATACTGGGGGCGTCATTAGGGATCTGGAGTGTTGAGGGTGGAATGTACGGGGAGGCTGGAGACGGTTGAGGAGTCGGGGATTTGAAGAAGTGGATGTTGTTTTTCCCTGACTGCAGAGTTGCCAATAAAGTGCTTAAAGATAATAATTGACTGAGACCAATCTCTACAAGGGGCCAGCTCACGCTGTGATCAGTGGCCTGCAGCAGCCCCTCTCCAACCTGGCACAGGCTGCTATCGGCCCATTATCATTCTGTATGTCAGCCTAATTATCACATATAGAATGATAATGGGCCAGTGACAGCATTTGCAGGGCCTCCTCCTGCCAGAGCCCAGGTCATGGCAAATTGCTTTTGTTTATGGGCTCCTGTCACCTCATCAGATGCCAAGCTATGGGTGGTGGGTAGGGGGGTGGGGGTGGGGGGTTGGGGAGATTTCATTTTGGCGCTTGTTACCCAGGTGCATCAAGTATGAAAACACAGGTATTAAAGTTTCACTCTGGCAAACAGTTGCAGTGCGAGGTTCTCTCAACCTCAAACCCAGAACCCCTCCGGAGGCGAAAAGCCGGAAGCCACATTGCCGATTTTTTAATCTTTTAAAACTTTGCCATAATAATTTTGTGTTTTTATATGCACTCACCCCCCTGGGCATTCTTCACTTCAGCTAACCAACACCCCGCACAGCCGATTGAACGCTACCGCAGGTGAGTGTTGGTTCAATCTTGCCGCCATTCCTGGCCCAGCGGACACGCCCACTCGTGCTAGCCACACCCCCTCTCCTCCCCCTTTCTTCCTCCATAAAACATGCTTACCCATCGGACGGGCAGCGGACGAGCGCAGCGGGCGCGACGATTGCTCGCCGAAGGCACGCTTAAGGCAAGCTCGTCTGCCATCGTCCGCGCCGAGGCCGGGCCTAGGGCTAATGCCCCTGACTCTGCTGCGCCTCACTTCGCTTAAATCGAGCGCATTTAAATATACTTCCGATCAACTCCTAAAACTTAAGACCTCAGTGGACTTGCCACATTCTCTACCACATCTGCTATATACCAATCCTATCATAGGTCCTCACAAATGTCCAACTTGCACTATTCCTACCCCCATCATCATCTCCCCCAACCAGGTCTTAGCAGCACTTATCAATGTGAGTTCTGTCCCCAAACACAAAATCGAAATCTCAGAATTCATGGAGTCACACAACCTAGATTTACTATTCATCACAGAAACCTGGGGGGGATGACTCCTCCGGTCCAGATTTCAAAGCAGCCACCCCGGCAAATTACTGCGTTTGCAGACTAGACAGAATTAAAAGAAAGGGTGGAGGGATAGCCATCATTTATAAGAACCATCTCAAAGTTAAAATCACCGACTAAATACAGTGAGTGTGAGGCTTTCTCCTTTACCATCAGCCTCTCTGGTAATCTATCATTTACAGGTATGTTACTCTATCGCCCCCCCGGGGTCCAGATTGAAATTTCTCAATAATCTTAATCTCATCGAGGTCTCAGCAGGAACGCCACATTTCACCATACTGGGAGACTTCAATTTCCATCTTGAAGCGATAAGCGACCCTGATACCTCGGCGCTAATTAACGACCTAGCAGCAGCCGGTCTCCATGAAATTGTCAAACAGCCTTCCCATACAGCAGGACATACACTAGATGGGTTATTTACCAGCAATCCACACATTTTGGTTTCTAATGTAATCCCTCTTATTTGGACTGATCATTCAGCCGTCTGTTTCTCCATAAAACTTAACCCCCTTCCATCCCCCTCCACATCATCGTCTCCCATTTCCTTCAGAGACTGGAAAAATATTAATCCCCCTCATCTTGCGGCTATGCTGTTCGACAGCATTGCCACTAATGAACAGGATCCCACACTAGCTTCCACTAACTATCTTAACAGCCTAAACATAGCTTGCCATAACCTAGCTCCCCTTAAAACCTCCCATCGCAGTAGAAAGCTCCCCTCGGCCCCGTGGTTCTCGGAATCCTTACGACTGCAGAGACAACATTGCAGGAATTTGGAAAGACACTGGCGCCGCTACTACAATCCCACGGATAAAATTGCTTACAAAAGCGCCCTTTCTAAATATAAAAAACGTATCACCTCGGAAAAGACACTCTACTACACCTCCCAAATCAATCAGGCAAAAAATTCAGCGAGAGAACTATTTCAGGTGGTTACTCATCTTTCTAACCCTCCTGCCCCCCCCCCGCTTTGACGGATCACAAGCCCTCTGCAATTCTCTCGCCAAGTTCTTCGAAGACAAAGTTACTGCTATTTTCTCAGTCTTCACCCACTCTCCCCAGTCTACCACCACAATTTTATCACCTCCCAGTAATGCACCTAGCTTCTCGGTCTTCGAAGCTGCCACGGAGGAACAAGTCCGACGACTTGTTTCTGGCACTAAATCAGGATCACCTCTAGACCCTTGTCCTCCCGCCATTCCCAACCTCATTCCTGAAGCTATTTCCCCCGCTCTGACCACCATCTGCAATGCTATGTTTACAACTGGCATATACCCTTCAGTTTGGAAGGTGGCTATCAAACCACTTTTAAAAAAACCTACTCTTGATCCCCTCCTTCCCGCCAGTTACCGACCCATTGCATGTCTTCCGTTTCCAGCTAAGATTTTCGAGAAAACAATGAACATACAACTATCGAAATTCATAGACAAAAACAACCTACTGGAAGATACCCAATTTGGGTTCAGACAGGGTCTTGGAACCGAGACCGCGCTATTAAATGCAGCAGATGAAATAAGGAGGACATTGGACAAGGGAGGAGCGGCAGTATTAATACTTTTAGATCTTTCTGCAGCCTTCGACACAGTCGATCATGTCATCTTGAACGACCGTGTCTCAGCATTAGGAATTCAGAATAAAGCTAAAGAACTTCGCCTCATTCCTGGCTCACCGTCCACAGACAGTAAAAATGGGACATTTCACCTCCCACACCTTTACCCTTCCTTGCGGAGTACCACAGGGCTCCTCGCTAAGTCCGACACTGTTTAACATTTATGTTTCGGACTTAGCGAGGTTAATAAAATCCTATGGAATCGCCCTCACAACCTATGCTGACGACACACAACTGGTGCTATCTGTACACAACGTTGGTACATCAGTCGCGGCAAATTTTCAAGAGGGAATGCGGGCAATCAGTTCTTGGATGTCATCAAACTGTCTCAAATTAAACTCTGACAAAACAAAATCTGGTCCCCCCCAATGGTGGCCACCCGAGATGGGAGCTCCACCTCAACCTGTCACTAAGGTTCGTAACCTTGGAGTCGTATTAGACAATAAAATAACTTTCCATCAACATGTCAACTCAGTGGTCTCCTCATCCTTTTTCATCCGGAAAAAGATCAAAAAACTGATACCGTACCTAGCCTCGTCAGCTGGCAAAACCCTAATCAGCACTTTGGTCTTTTCTAGAACAGATTACTGCAATGCCCTTCTTCTGAATACCCAGGAAAAAGTCCTTAACAGATTGCAGCTAGTCCAAAATGCCTCTGCCAGAATCTTACTAAGCATCCCCAAGTTCACATCCATTTCACCTTACATTCGACAGCTGCACTGGCTCCCAGTCAGGAGCTGGATAAAATTTAAGGCACTATGCATTGCATACAAAGCCATCAACAACTCAGGCCCACAGTTTCTTAAAAATGCCCTCTGCCCGCTTGAACATTCAAGAACACTACGTTCGTCTTCAGCTCATCTGCTTAAAGTCCTACGCACAAAAAGGGCCAATTGGGGTGACAGATGTTTCTCGATCTTCACAGCCAAACTTTGGAACACACTACCCCTCTACATCAAAACCGCCCCCACGCTCATCAGCTTCAGGAAAAAAAACTAAAAACCTGTTTTTCTTCATTATAATAATTTCTGCCACAGCGATGGTTCTGTATCCTGAGCGCCGAGACACCCCCGGGTAGTTGCGCGCTATAAAAATCGCATAAACATAAACATCAAACCTATTTTGACTTGTGCTGGTGGTCTATTTACTTCTGCAATATTGCGCGACCAACTCTGATGGGTCTCTAAAATGTACCTTTTGTCCCAAATTTATGTACTGAATTCTAACCTTCTGTCCTGAATTTTGACCCATGTCAGTTGGTCACCCTTCTAGAGAACCCACAACGGAGGCCCAAATAGGTTTGTGGTTAGAACGCTGAAAACATGATAAAGAAAACAAGGCTGGGACTCACCTAAAAGCCCCCACTCCCCTTATGCACAAGATAATATGCATATTCATCCATGCCATTTACCAAAGAGCGTGCATCAGAAAGTCAGCAGCTCCTTGCTAGCCTTCACTGAATTTCTAAAGGGAGCCCAGTCACTACCTGCCACACCAGATGTCCAGTGCCTAGATATCCACAGACCAGCTACAGAGGTGTAAATCAGACCTTGAAAAACCATAAACATTTTACCAGACATGCAGGGTCTAGTGACTTGCATCATGTACTCTACCTCACTGTAATGTGTTTGGCCCATAAACTGGTTTCAAATTGAGTGATCCTGGACAAATCTTTTCATTCACTGTTCTGCCATTTTCTTCACAGCCCCTGACTTGCCTTAGTTCATTAACCGCATTGTCATCAGGGCAGGGGCAGTAATATTTCTCAAATCATGTTTAAAGACTATCACTTTTAATAAATGCATAACTAAAGCATGAAGTACTAACACATTCATAATCCGCACATTTTCCATTTAAATGGCCACAAAAAGTTCCAATGAAATGTGGGTCTGAAAAAACTATAAAGCTTACAATGTAAAGAGTTTCTTCAAATATTTGTCATTGCACCTCACCAATTAAAGAATTCGGATTTTTTTTGCTACCATTTAAATCTTTGTTTTTCATCACAATACTAAATTACAAAAAATAAATGATATATTTTGAAATATTTGAATATTCGTACTATTCATTTGCCAGCTATTTAAAGGAGTTTATTAAACCATCCCCCTGCCCCCCCCCCACCTAAAAAAAATCCTACAGCCTTGTTTCAAAATCCTCCAACGGTAGTAAGAGAAAGAAGAACAATTGTTACTTTCCTGTAAACGGTGGTTCTCCAGTATTGGTGTCCTTCATAGATTCACATGCTTGAATATTCCCAGTCGAAGTGGGAGCCCCACGGTAAATAAAATCGCAATAAAACCAATAATATATGTATATATTAACATAATTACATACATTCCAAAACCATAAATACTTATAAGTACCAAGGTTAGAATTAACACATAGGAATACATTAGAAGAAAAAGAACACTTTTATAGCATACCCAAGTCCTTATGTTAGTCCAAACTACAGCCAATCAGGCGCAAGCACCCCTCTAGAACCTTCTACGAGGCTCAGGCCCTCAGATTTTCATAGCACAAGGGTGACAAAACAGTCTAGAAGGAAATGAAATGAATGAAACTTATATAGCGCACAACTTACCCTGGGGCATCTCCGCGCTTGCTTAGGGAACCCGTCCTGGTATTCCCCTGTGAGATAACACTGGCAGGGTATCCACAAGGTGAAAGCCAGGCATCTCACCGCGAGGGGCCATTGTGGAGATTAAGCAAGCTATTGCCCAGAGTCGCAGAGTGTGAACCCGTGAGTCGAGAAGCCACCGGAGCGAGAATTATCGAGTCCGTGGAATTTGAGCCCAAGACCCGCCGAGGCGGGGAATTGAACCCTGGTCCAGGGCCGAACTCAAGCTCCAGGTCAGCCGCCTCTAACCCCTGAGCCACACTTCTCCAAGGAGAAGCGAGCCTCTGAGGGGAGGTGGGTGGGTCGCATGTGAGTCTATGAAAGACACCAATACTGGAGAACCACCGTTTACAGGCAAGTAACAATTGTTCTTTTCCAGTATTGGGTTGTCTTTCATAGATTCACATGCTTGAATAGAATAGTGAGCAGTGATCGCTGGCTGCAAGACAAAATAGCAGTACATTAGCATGAAAATGCAATTATAGGATATGAAGCTGCCAGACAGATAATAGTAGAAACCATACAGGCGGAGGGAAGGAAAGAGGCTCACCTTATTTAAAAAGATTGCGAAGCACCGCTTGGCCCACTGCTGTATCAGCTTCGTTGATCGTCTCAAGGCAGTAGTGCTTTGTGAAAGTGTGTCTGCTGGACCACGTGGCTGCTTGACATTTGGTGAATCGTCACACCAGCAAACAGGGCAGTAGAGGATGACATCGTCCTGGTGGAATGAGCTCTCACTGTAGATTGAAGAGGCTTGCCGGCCTTCTGATGACAGAAGGCAATTGCTGAGGAAATCCAACATGCAATAGTTGGCTTGGTAACGGAACGCCCCTTGCGCATGCAAGCAACGAACAGTTGATCAGACCTACGAAAAGGCGAGGTCCTGTCGATGTAGAATTTAAGGCATCTTTTAATGTCCAATGAATGCAAACGTTGCTCCGTCAGATTGGGGATTAGCGAAGAAGGGCCACCTTCCAGGTCAAAAATTTTAAATCCGCTTTGTGCATGGGCTCAAAAGGCGCCTTCATCAATAGCTCCAAAACATTGAGATGCCAGGTAAGAGGACGACGCCGAATGGGCGGGAACATCCTGAACAGCCCCTTGAAAAACCGCTGAATGACTCTGGAAGAGTAGAGAGAGGAAGACCCATCCTGTCGAAAACTAGATATTGCCGCTAGGAAGACCTTCAAAGTGGAGTGGGAAAGGCCTGATTGAGCTAACTGCAGAAGCTGAAAAGGAGAGGAGTGCACAGGATGGATGTTGGCAGATGCACACCAGTGACAGAATCTTTTCCACTTTAGCTTAGTAGTCTTTACTGTGGACGGAGCTCTCGCATTGGCAAGAACGTCTCTGCATGCTGGCGAAATATTCAAGTGGGCAAATTCAAGGTGCTCAGGTTCCAGGCCGATAATTTAAGAGAGGAGGGGTCCGGGTGACAGATCTGACCCTTGTCCATTGTGAGGAGATCCGCTCGAGGACGTAGGAGGATGGGTTTGCACTGCGAGAGAAGCAGCAGTTACGAGGCCATCTGGGAGCGATCAGGAGAATGTGGCACGGCTGTCTCCGTATTTTCCACAACACTCGAGGAACCAGCGGAATCGGCGGAAAGGCGTAGGCAAATAGATTGCACCAGTTCATCAAAAGGGCATTCCCGCATG
The DNA here is from genome assembly GCF_964263255.1 of Lissotriton vulgaris. Lineage (NCBI taxonomy): Eukaryota > Metazoa > Chordata > Amphibia > Caudata > Salamandridae > Lissotriton > Lissotriton vulgaris. Next base: position 291,190,629 of record NC_141695.1, read on the forward strand.
CCCCTTGATGGTGAAGCCAGCTTGCTTAAGACTGGCATTTCTGGTTCACAGGGCTTGCAAAAAGATCCATGTCCGAGCGACCAACAGCCCAAAGATGAAGTCCAGAGTTGGCTGATGCAACTCCCACTCGTGGGTCGAGGACGCGGACCTGCTGAGGGAATCCGCTAGGATGTCAGATGCCTGGTAGCTGAACCAATGTCGGGGTAATTGTGACGGAGTGCCCAGTCCCAGATGCTCTGTGCCAGCTGAGAAACGAGCGGTGACTTGGTGCCGCCCTGTTTGTTTACATAGTGCATACTGGTGGTATTGTCGGTTTGAATGAGCACCGATTCTCCCTGGAGTAGAAGTTGGAAAGGCTTGACTGCCAGGAAAATGGCTATTAGCTCCAGTCTGTTAATGTGCCAGGAACATTGAGACAGGGTCCACTTGCCCTTTATGGATAGCCCCTGAAGATGTGCACCCCAGCCTTCCAGGGAGGTATCCGTGGTAAGGACGAGCTCCAGAGCGATGGTTAGGAAAGCAGTACCGCCAGGGATGTTTGACGGTTGAGCCCACCATTGGAGAGCGGACCTCATCCGAGTGGTCACCAGGACCAGATCGTTGAAAGAGCCGGGGACCTAACGCCACTGTTTTTCCAGTTCCTCCTGAATTGGGAGACTCTTGAGCCTGCAATTTGGGATCAGGGAGATGCAGGACGACGCCATCCCAAGAAAGGACTTCAATACACAAACTGAAACGGACGCTTTTGAACGGATGAGAGCGACTAGGCGTAGAATCCGCAGCTGAAGCTCTAGAGACACGAATGCCTTCTCCAGCGAAGTATTCAGGGAGCTGGATCGACCGGAGACTTCAGTGTTGGAGTGGAATAGAGTCTGATAGAATCAAGTGTCCAGAGACGCCTGATGGCGAGATTGCGACTTGATGAGACAGTCGTCCAGGTAGGGAAAGATTAACACCCTTCAAAACGTAGATATGTCACCACCGGGGCCAGGACTTTCGTGAAGACACGAGTGGCGGAGCGAAGGCCGAAAGGCAGAATTTTTAATTGACAGTCTTTGCACCCAACCCGGAAGCCCAAGTACTTCCGGTGTTTTTTCGAAGTATCGGCACGTGGAAATAAGGATCTTTGAGATAGATGGTGGTCATGAAGTCGCCCTTCGAGAGAAGGCGGAGAATTTCCGTGAACATGCGGAAGGATTGGCACTTCAGGTACTTGTTTAAGGCTCTTAAGTCGAGGATCGGATGCCATTCGCCGGACTTCTTGAGGACAAGGAAAAGCCGGGAATAGAATCTCATCCCCTTCCGAGACTTGGGAACCACCTCGATGGCACCTTTCTGAATCATGAGTCGAATTTGTTGAAAGAGCTCCTTGAGGTGAGCCGGTTGTGGACGAGTTGGAGTGTTTGGAGGGAACTTGACAAAACTCCAAAGCATGGCCTTTTGATACAATGTCCAGCACCCAACGGTCCGAGGTGATTGAAGACCAATTGGAAAAGAAAAGAGATAGACCTCCATCTTTTGAGCGGGAAGGCAAGTCATGGCTTCTTAGAAGCGGTGTCTCTGTAGGAAAACTTTCCTCTGTGCGACTTGGTAGACTGCTGCCGATAGGACTGCTGTGACTGGGAGGAATACCTCCGATTTCCTTGGCCGTAGGAGCGGTACTGGTTGGATCCGCCGCAAAAAGAAGGACCGTGTCTGCACGCACCATGAAAAGGCTGCCGTCTGTGTCCTTTTTGATGGTTAAAGTGAGTCGTCCACATGCTGGCAAAAGAGCGATTCGCCGTCATAGGGCATGTCGTGGATTTTCGCCTGAACCTCCTGGTGAAAATAGGTGGAACGAAGCCAGCCCTGACGACGTAAAACAGCTGCCCCCGCAAGCTGACAAAAACCAATGCACGCAATGTCCACAGAGCAGTCGATAATCTCTGATGACGCTCTCTCCCTCCTGCAGAATCTTGAGAGCCTCTGATATGGAGGGCTCAGGAATGAGGTTGATTAAAAAAAAAAAAAAAAAAAAAAAAAGACATATCAGACCACATCGGACAGTCGTAGCGCCCAAGAATGGCCAGAGAATTTGCAGCCCTCACTGGGCTAGAAGCCATAGTGGAACATTTTTCGTCCAATGGCAATAAGACGACGTCCCTCGCGGTCAGGGGGAGCGGTAATACGAGAAGACTGATTCCTGGAACGGCGCTGTGCGGCCTGGGTGATCACGGAATCTGGTTTAGGCTGCGTTACCAGGCAACCTGGACAACCCTGGGGCGCCCTATATTTCTTCTCCAAACGAGGAAGAAGCGCTGGAATAGAATTTGGCGTCTGCATCAGTTTGACACACTCGTTCCAAATTAAGTCAATTATGGGCACTGTCCGGACCTTTTTAAAAGGTGGACTCTTGAAATCATAAAAGAAAACCGTCCTCGTCCTTCAGAACCATAGGAAGCTTAAAGCGCAGCACATTTCATAAGTTGGTGAAAACCAGCTATATCCACGGGAGGGGAATCCCCTGGACCCGAAGGTGGCGGAGACTGTCTGGATCTGATAATCGTCTCAATCCGCCATGTTCCCATCATCATCAACTTCGCCGTCTTCCCGATCTGGGCGAACGTCATCATCCTCCTAAACCGTTGCATGCACCGGAATAGGAGGTCACCGAAGGTGCAGAAGGCGTAGCTGAGCTGGCTCTGACAGTGTAGTAGAGGGAGGAGCTGCTGTAGTTGCAGGTACCCTAGGTTGAGGAGACCCCTTATGAGACAGTGGAAATAGTCTATTATAATCCTCTAACATGTATTGAAGATTAGAAATGAGGGAGAGCGGTATTTGTGCTGTGGGAACCTGAGCAGAAGATTCCTACTCATGGAAGTAAGGATCTTCCTGATCATCCTCACAGTCCTGATATTAAATGACCAGCTCCGAAGGGCTTCAAGCTGCCCTGAATCTATCATCTTCCTCCTCATCAGAACCAGAGTCCTGCTCCGAACCCTTGGCAAAAAGGTGATGGAGGCTGAGAGTGACGTGGAATCGGAAGCTGATCCAAAGGAACATGTCGACGTTGGTCAGAGGGTCAACATCAGAAGCCCCAGAAACTGAAGAAATTGGCACCAGAGGCAATGATGCGAAGGTAGACGACGACAAGACCACAGCAGTCGACGACGAAGCTGTCGGCGGCATGACCAAAGCAGTCGTCGGAGCCGCCGGCGGCATGACCAAAGCAGTCGACGGAGCCGCCGGCGGCATGACCAAAGCAGTCGACGGAGCCGCCGGCGGCATGACCAAAGCAGTCGACGGAGCCGCCGGCGGCAAGACCAAAGCAGTCGACGGAGCCGCCGGCGGTAAGACCAAAGCAGTCGACGGAGCTGCCATCGACGAAGCCGCCGCCTAAGAGGCTCTCTACATAGCAAGCATCGACAGATTTCGATATAGACGAGACACCCTTTTTAGATGTCGACAAGGAGATTGGAATCGTCGACTAGACAGATTTGAAGCCTTCTGGAGTTGAAGTTTCCTCTTCTTTAGTAAGGAGATGGCAAATCCTGTACACTGCTACGTTTAGAAGTGGCTCTAGACACACCTGACGAAAGGCTTTCTGCATCAGAAAGAGGTCAATCCTTATCCTTCAACCTCTGCAACCACAGGAGGAGACGCCCTTCCCTGTCCTTAAGAGTCTTGGTTGAGAAAGTCCTGCAAATTTTACATTTTCCTACCTCATGCTCTGGATAGAGGCAGTAAATACATTTCTTGTCAGGGTCCTCTGAGAAGAGCCAAACTTTCCCACAAGAAGCACATGGTCGAAACAAAGACTTCTTAATTGAAGACCTTCCAGAAAACTATACAAATCCAGAAAGAAGTTGAAAGCCGAGCAGAGCTCAGGGAGACTCCTTCACACGACGTGCGGTAGAAAATCTGAGGGCCTGAGCCTCTGAGGAGAAGGTTCTAGAAGGATGCTTGCGCCCGATTGGCTGTAGTTTGGACTAACATAATGACATGGATATGCTATAAAAAGTGTTTTTTCTTCTAATGTATTCCTATGTGTTAATGCTAACCTTGGCACTTATAAGTATTTATGGTTTTTGAATGTATGTAATAATGTTTTTATTATACATATATTATTGGTTTTATTGCCATTTTATTTACCGTAGACGACGGGGAATATTCAAGCATGTGAATCTATGAAAGACACCCCAATACTGGAGAAACCTATTTCTTCCTGGATAAGTAGCATTTACTAAAAAGATGAACTGGCGTTTGACCTCAGTCCTTGAAAAGACAACAAATGTGTCCGGATGAAAAGAAGATTTAAAGGCATCTTTATTGCTTATTCACTTTCTGAATGTACAGAACACCTGTTCACTTCCAGCCTAAGTCCACGCGCCAGAATAGACCAGTAGGTCCTAAAAAATAGCTCGACCTAATCTGATTCACCATAGCAAGTGGGAGAGTAGCTATATGGAGGCCCGTAAACCATACACTTCCACTGTCTCAGGAAGCAGTCTTTAACCTTCATCTTGCACCTTCCGAAAACAGACCGATCCAAATGACTCCCACTTTGCTTTCTTTAAATGAAACATTAGAAGTCATCCCCTCAAACATTTTCAGTGTTTGCATAAGTTACCCATATATTTTCTTACACTGCTATGATTTAGAGTTTACTGCTTTTCCAGAGAAGCCTAAAACCCTCGATATTTTGCTCAAAATACACCCATTACTTTTCGCTTTAAACACTCAAACTCCTCATCCTGGCCTGGATGGAGCTGTGGTCTAACAGTAGTAGCGGACTGATAGACCTGGCACCATTGGCGTGGGACTCCCTCCAATGTATTGCTGTTGCCTCATGTATTTTTCCTGGTGTTGGATGCTTTGGGCACTGTGCCACTGCTATCCAGTGCCACAGTGCAAGTGCTCCCTATTGTAAATTTATATATTAATCAGTGGTTCCATGTTCGGCTATTTGGTTTACTTGTCAGACCCTAGTACAGTGCACCGAGTCTGCCCAGGGCGTGTAAATCCAAATGCTCCTGGTGGGCTTGCAGCACTGGTTGTGCCACCCACAGAGGCAGCCTTGTAAAATAGGTCTAAGGTCTGCCATTGCAGAGCCTGCGTGCAGCCTGGTATTGTCATGTGACTGGGGTGTATCCACTTGCCAGTCCCTAAACCTTCCCTTTTGTTTATATCCGTCACCCCTATGGTAGGCCCAAGGGCAGGTTGCATTGTGTGTGGCATGTCTTAATCGTGAATTACAGCCATTTTTGTTTTTCACTTTTGCAAGGCTACCTGTTCTCCATAGGCCAGAATGGTCTGATAGAATGATAATATACATCTTTTAGTGAGGTTGGTTTTAACATTCTGCGTTTGCAAATACCACTTTTAGAAAATCTTTCAAACCTGCCTCTGCTAGGTTGTGTATTCCTTTGTCTGGTATTGTGAGTGACAGGGCTGGGGGATTCCAAGAGACAGGATGAGTCAGCCCAGTGGTGAATAGAGAGATCTGCATCTAGATGGGAGGGAGAAGTTGCACCTGAACCTTGAATAGTGCTGTGCCTGCCTTCCACAATGCTGGGTCCAACTCCTGGGGAGCAGCTGATGTCTCTGCCCTGCACAGTGAAAGAAGGAGTCCTGTAAACAAAGTGCTCCAGGACTGTACTTGCCTTCCACAATACTGGCTCCAACTCCTGTGGGGCGATGTTTCTGCCTTGCATTGTGAAAGGAAAGGAGAAGTCTGATAAACAGAGTGCTTCAGAACTGGTTTGGAATGGGCAAAGGCCCCTCTCCCCTCAGAGAACAAAGGATTTGGGGGTATAAATATTGGGACACTGATCCCACGAAATTAGATCACTTTGGACTACAAGAAGAAACCTTTACTGAGGAGAGGAACCTGAAAAAAACTGAGGAGAGACTATTCCTAAGCTGAAGGGCTGCTTGGGGGATTGGCCTGCAGTGGTTGTCTTACTGCCAAAGGAAGGAGAAAGGAACTTTGTGTACTTTGCTTTCGCCTTGTGAAGGATCTCCAAGGGCTTGGAAAAGAGCTTGCCTCTTGCTGAAGTTTCAGGGACAACAGACTTCAACCCCCAGCTCCCGAGAGTTCTTTTGGAAGTGCCTGCTGCTGTTTTGGGCCTTCTGAGGAACTGTGTGTCACAAGGAGCTGGAAGCGCGACTCATCGAAGAAGCGTGTCACCGCCGCGGTCTCTGCCGTCGCAACTCTGAAGGAGGGTGTCGCCGCTGTAGCATTGCACCGCATCAAGAGAAGAGTCTCGCAACGAGGTCGGAGCGTGCTGCCGTCGCTGTGCCTACCGTCGCAACTCCGAAGGAGGGTGCCTACCGCCGCAACTCCGAAGGAGGGTGTCTTTTCTGGAACTGTCGCACTGCACCGAAGAAAAGCACGTTGCATCCCCGAGAAGCGCGCTGCCGGAGCTGCTGCCGTCACATCGTGGATGTCGCCTATGTTGTTGCATTGCGCAGACGTTTCACGCATCGTGGGAGAAGAGTGTCATAGTTGGCGCTGTTGCATCGCTGAATAAGGGAGTCGCCTCTCCTGTCCACACATCAAACTGAACTTCTCGCATTCCTGGAGAAGCGTGCCGCATCTGGAAGATCTTCACGTCTTTATTTCTTTGTACTTTAACTTTGCCGCAGTTCCCTTGCTGCGACATTGCTCATCGTGGAAGCGCAATGCAACCTAAGGTACATTGTCGCAAACGTGTCGCATCTTAAGAACTGAACGTAACTAAGCTAAGCTAAATCTACCATCTTAAAGTAACAGTATTGTGTATTTTTGTCGTTTACGGTCTTGTGATAACTTTATAAAAATATACTTATTTTTTATATAACAACCTTGTGTGGTGTCCATCTGTAGTGTTGTCAATGGGTTACTGTATGTGGTCACAAATGCTTTACACACTGCCTCCGAGATAAGCCTGTCTGCTCGTGCTTAGCTACCAAGGGGGTGAGCAGGGGTTATTTTAAGAGAGTAATCCCCTTATCCGGACTAGAGGCAAAGGTCCCTATTTGTCACGAGTACCTATCTGTGCCAACTAGAGACCCCCATATCTAACACTGACAAACTGTTTCAGTGTGATTCTAGCATGTATCAAAAATACCCAAGATTTCAGTATCTTCATGTACAAAAAAGGTTTGTCTTTCTTTAGCTTTTGCATCCTCAAATTGCAGGCTAGGGGGGTGACACAAGTAAGCCATGCATTGACCAAGTCAATAGCTTTCGCTCATGCAAGATCTATTGACTGTCTTTTTTTTTTTTTACATTTTCCTTAGGAGTGCTGGCTGCTGTACGCGATGGGTGAAAGTAAAGGAAAATTAATGCACTAGGACACCGCCAGCACATACCGCGTTATTTTTTTCATTACTGTGAACAATGCTGCACAGCAGCCCATTCTGCTGTACAATAGGTCTAAAAAACATTGGCCGATCACAAATGTGAGTGCCATTTGGTTTTATTAAGCCTTTTTTGTGGTGGATGTGAGCAGCAATACAGCAGGCGGTAGGAGGAGCAAGCAACGGACAGCAGGAGGCGGCGGGAAAGAAGGAGCAGCAAAACAATATACAGACGGAGGAAGGTGATGGGCTAAGTAACAAAAGCAGGGAAGGGAGGTTGGTGCAAGATGGGAGGAGGGATGATTTTTTACATAGGGGCTTGTGGGGGACAGACCGCAAACACATACACTCTTACAGAGTGCATGAAGAAAATTACTTGTAGAAATGTGCGTCCAGTGGTAGGACACAGGCTGCAGAGAAAAAGCTGCATTTGGTTCATGACCCATTAACAGGGACAACCACTGGAAGCCCCAGGAGGCACTGACCAATAAGAAGTAAGGACACAACAGTTCTGGTCGAAACCAACCCGTGGTAAGTAATGGGTGGGCTTTAAGCTAATTATTTTTTCCTATACTAAAGATTTTGCAGACAGTGCATGCACAGTCTTAGGAAAAACCTAAAAATCATTTGCCAGGGCCCCAAAATCTGGCATGAAAAGCGGACCTTTGCGTAACACTTCCTTCCGCATACATGCACTCGCTGAGCATAGCTTACATACATGCTCTGCATGTATGCTCTTGCTGAGCATAGCTTACTCTGCCATACGCATGGTCGTTTTTCTTTTTGGCGGAAAATGCCCACAACTCTTTTACAATCGAAACTCCTCTAGCTCATCTATAAATCCCACCAGACATTTGCATGTGTCCTACACATCCACTACCCCTACCAATTACCACAAATATCTATTTAATCCATTAAAAAGATACTCGAGAGATTGCATATAACGGTGCTTGGCCACAGCAGACCACTAACCTTTGGTTACCAGTGCAGTTTGCTGCCTAGCATATCGCGTTACAATCCCTTCAAGGCTGGCAAGGGCTATACAAATGCAATTAAACTGTGCCACTGTACAGGCAAAAAATTAAGTAGTGTGACTGACGTAGGTTTCTAAAGCAACATGTGCAATCCACAATTCTACTGCTTGGCTTGTGCAGAGCTGTGACAAATAAGACATGAATATAACAATATACACAAGATATACTACATTGCTAAAACCAGAATGAGTTATGTGACACTCGTTCAGAGGCAGGCACAAAGAACCTAGAAGTCCAGTGCACAGATGACTGTATTGGCAAAAGGTAAGTAGAAGGTTTTGCCTCGCTCAGAGTCTTACCACGATAATTTTGATAGCAGTTCCTTGACTGGTTAATATTTGGAAAGCGGGCGTCAAACGGTGCTGTTTTGAAGTTCTCAATCTTGGTCAGGATGTCATCTGCCATGTTTCACCTAAAACTGAACGGTATATATATATTAGTCACTAGAAATTATAACAGTGCATCTAAAGGAGTCCATGTGAAAAAGGGAAATTTAGAAATCTACTGTTCATTGCAATCTAATAAGGGCGACACTGCATTCAAAAGGTTTACAAATACACATCAAGCCCTAAGAAAAACATTTCCTCTTTGTCGATAGTCAATATGCAATTTTAGAGTGAATTGCCTTGCATAAAACAAACATTTGTAAAACTCTAAACTTGTGGAATCAGTTATTAAAAACACAATACCAGTGCTATATAATCAGTCTGTTGATATATAAAGTTGGCCTGGGCGGTGAACTTTGCTCAGTCCGCACTCACCACCAACTAATCCGAAAGGCCAAGAAAACAGCATTCAAAGATCGACTCGACAACAACGCCCACAACAGCAAGGAACTTTTCAACATCGTCAAGGAATTTGCCAATCCCCCGGCCAACTCCAACGACATCACCCCCTCTCAAGCCCTCTGCGACTCCCTAGCCTCTTTCTTCCACAACAAGATTGCAGACATCCACAACAGCTTCGACAACCATCCCGGAGACCAACCCACCCAACCATCTGCTGAACATTCTCCCCCCGTGAACACCCTTAACGACTGGAACCCAATCTCCACTGAGGACACAATCCGCCTGATGAATTCCATCCACTCAGGATCCCCCACAGACCCATGTCCTCACCACATCTTCAACAAAGCAGACTCCATCATAGCACCGCACCTCCGAGACGTCATCAACAGCTCCCTCAACTCCGCCACCTTCCCGGAAGACTGGAAACACGCTGAACTCACCGCCCTCCTGAAGAAACCCACAGCGGACCCCACCGAACTCAAAAATTACCGCCCCATCTCGCTCCTTCCATTCCCGGCCAAAGTCATCGAGAAAGCTGTCAACAACCAGCTCGCCGCCTTCCTCGAAGCCAACAAATCCCTCGACTCCTCACAATCTGGCTTCCGAGCAAAACACAGCACTGAGACCGCCCTCATCGCAGCAACAGACGACATTCGAACTTTACTGGACAATGGAGACACAGTCGCCCTCATCCTCCTCGACCTCTCGGCAGCATTTGACACAGTCTGCCACAACACCCTGTTACAACGCCTCAATAACATCGGAATCCAAGGAAAAGCACTTGAATGGATCACCTCATTCCTCACAGGAAGAACTCAGAAAGTCCGCCTCCCACCATTCAAGTCCGAAGCCACCGAAGTCATCTGTGGAGTACCTCAAGGTTCCTCACTCAGCCCCACCCTCTTCAACGTATACATGAGCCCCCTCGCGACCATCGCACGCCAACACAACCTCAACATCATCTCCTACGCGGATGACACTCAACTTATCCTCTCTCTCACCAATGACCCCAGCACCGCCAAAACTAACCTACACGAAGGAATGAAAGAAGTTGCCGAATGGATGAAACAAAGCCGTCTGAAACTGAACTCAGACAAAACAGAAGTCCTCATCTTAGGTACTTCCCCCTCTGCATGGGACGACTCATGGTGGCCGGAAGCCCTCGGAAAGGCACCCATCCCGACAGACCACGCACGAAACCTGGGCATCATCCTGGACTCCTCACTCTCAATGAAAAAACAAGTCAGCGCCGTATCCTCTTCCTGCTTCAACATTCTTCGCATGCTTAGAAAAACATTTCACTGGATCCCCACCGAAACAAGGAAAACGGTCACCCATGCTCTGGTCACGAGCCGACTGGACTACGGAAACACACTCTACGCAGGCACTACCGCTAAACTCCAGAAGAAACTTCAACGAATCCAAAACGCCTCAGCCAGGATCATATTAGACATCCCACGCAACGAACACATCTCCGGTCACCTTAAAGACCTCCACTGGCTACCCGTCAATAAGAGGATCACTTTCCGACTGCTAACCCACGCACACAAATCACTTTACGACATCGGACCAGATTGCCTCAACTCACGACTGTCCTTCTACACCCCGTCCCGCCAACTACGTTCTTCCAGCCAAGCCCTCGCCACTGTACCTCGCATCAACAAGACCACCATGGGAGGCAGATCCTTCTCATACCTGGCCGCTAAAACTTGGAACTCACTCCCCGCTTACCTTCGCCTCACCCAGAACCACCTAGCATTCAGAAAGCAACTTAAAACGTGGATATTTGACAAATAATCCTCCTCTCCTCTTTAAGCGCCTTGGGACCCTCTGGGTATGTAGTGCGCTATATAAATTCTCTGACTTGACTTGACTGACTTGAGTGCAGAAAACTCTGCTTCGCAGTGTGCAGCAGAGTTATTCCCCGCTCGCGAGCGGTATGTTCGCGAGCTGCCGGAATATCAGCACAAACTGCAGTTCGCACTGCACTCCGCCACTCACAGAACTTTGTGGAGTTTTTTTTGTAACTTCGCATAGCGAAACTCAGCAAACTGCGCCTAGGTCTAATGTAAAGAATCAAATCAACAAGAAGTGCACTCAAGTAGGAGAAAATGCCAAATAAAACGAGCAGCAAAGACAGGCTACAAATCAACGGAAATACCATTTCTGTTTATCCAAGCAGGGTCACGAATAATGAAACATTACTAGGTTGTGTGGGTCACAGGAGGCAAAAAACATCCATTGGCAATAGCAGAATGATGAGTCCAAAACATAAAACCATTTACTCAAGAAGTACACAGACATATGCCATCACACTTAGTCGACATGTATATTAATAGATCGCAAAGAATGCACAGAATCCTCACATCTAACTTTCCGTCTCTTCGCTTGAGCTAGCATCGCTTTTAGTTACATTTATTAAGAAACAGTCTCCAATTCATGAACGCATCCTCAGCCCTCTTGCCATACGGGTGAGGTGCATACGAGTCTCCTCCACTGCAACCCATTCACAGAGGTCCCTAAGCGAAGAGTCAGTCTGTGGCAGCCTGCTACCCATCTAGCCAATGGTTATTCTCATTGTCGCTAATAGTAATTCAAGCTGGGCAAGCTTGTAGGGGATCTTATGACCCATGGGTCTCGCTCCCCACTTCTAGAAGTCAAGTCATCAGGGTGAGGGGGATTTCAATATACGTTGCCCTTACTATGGTTGGTACCACATAGCTCCAGAAACCCTGCATTCCAGCACACAGGAGCAGCTAAATGTAAGAAAGAAGCTCATAGCTCCCCACAACGCGCACAACTTGCTCCTCTCATGGGGGTCAATTCCGTCGATCTGCTTAGGGGCCACGTAGGTGCCATGCATGAAATTAAAATGCAGTAACTTGAACCTGTGGTTACAGGACACCCGCATCAACAACTCGCAAGTGCGGGACCAGTCGGAATCCTTGATGGGCTCCCCCAAATCCCCGGCCCCACACGCAACACCCTCAGCATCCACCCGCAATGCGCCATAAAACAAGGAAATTAGGTGTTGCAAGTCTCCCCATTGGAGCACTCCACTGTGCACCCAGAAGGACTGAGGCGCTACTGGGAACACAGCCCATATATCTCTTGCAGTATGTTCCAGTTTGGCATAATAGAGAAAGTGACCCAGTCCCAACCCAAACTTCTCCTGTGCTTCCTGAAAGGTGATGAAAAGCCTCCCCCAGATACAAGTCACCAGCTACTGTGCAGCCTTCCAGTCTCCACTCTTCCATGGACATATCTTTACCGATCACACGGAAGAGTGCCAAATCCCACATGCCAAAGGGGGCTCTATGCAAACCTTCTGACAACAGTCTTCCACACCATTGCTGTCTTTTGCACTAAGTAGGGAACTGGATGTTCGGCGCGAACCCTTCTCATCAATAAACGCACCAGGGTATTTCCACCCAGCATTCCCGTATACAGTGACTTTTCCCAGTTGTTGGGGTCAGTCAATCACCTGGTCGCATTCTGCAGAGTGGCTGTGTAATAATAAACACGTAGGCCTGGGAGGGTAAGTCCCCCATCTTCAATATAGCGTTTAAGAACTGATAACACCACTCTACTGCGCCTCCCCGCCCACACCACTCTACTGCACCTCCCCGCCCGCACAAGCTCATTGAGAAGGCTATCCAATTTACGGAAGATATGCGGCCTAAGTGGAAACAGCGAGCTTTGGAATAAATAAAAACACAGAGGAAGGAAGATCTTTGCCACTGCTGCCCTACCCATAACTGATCAAGGGATTCTAGTCTAGAAAGCTATAGAGGCTTCCAGCCTCTCCAGTAGATTGTCTACATTCAAGGGATTAAATGCAACCATAGTGTGAGCAATATTGACGCAGAAGGACTGAAACCCCTTACTCTCCCATTGGAGGCCCAGATCCAGCAGCTGGGCCAAAGGCGCCCCAATCAAGTTCGAGCGGAAACAACAGCCATTCACGGACATTGACATTACGGAGGCTGGACACCGGTCCAAAAGCAGAGAGCAAGCACATCAAGACTTTCACTGATTGTTCCCAGGTGTGGACATAAATTAGTGTGTCATCTGCGCAGAGGGAGATAACATGCAAGGTGCCCCTACCTGGATTACTTACTGCTCCAGCTCCCCACATAACATTAAGATCAGGGGTCCAATTGCGAGAGCAAATAGCTAGGGTGACAGGGGGCAACCCTGTCTAGTCCCTCTCTTTATGGCTCTGAGAGGTCACCTCCAACTCTAATGCGGACCATGGGGCCAGTTTACAGAAGACACACCCCGCAGCAGAACACAGGCCCCAATCCCAGACCCTTCAGAACTGCCATTACGTAAGCCCACTCTACAATACCACAGGATTTTTTTGATTGGTTTTTAGTCTGGGAGACCAGGGCCAGTTCCTGGTTGTTATCGATGGTCTTGTAGAGCACGAGTAAGCCTTTCTAATTGTATGCAATACTGTGCGCCGACATAAAGCTGCATTGATCTTCATGTACTAACTGTTAAATTACCCCTTCCAATCTAGTCGAAAGCAACTTGCACATAATATTGATGTCTGAATTTATTATTGTGAGGAGTCTGCGGTGCCCTCTCCTGGTTTCGGCATAAGACACAACTCCCTACTTCATGGTGGGTGGAAAAAGGTAGCATTCTAGTGGTTTGAATGCACAACCAGGAAACTTCGGATCAATTCCGGCTTCCTCCTTGACCAAATTCTATGAGCCAAGTCAGTTATCTTACATCACTGTGCCTCCTTTTCCTTTATCATTATGTTTCATAGCCATTGAAATATGCGAGACCAGGAAGTGTGCTGTACAAAAAGCTCGTCTACATTTTAGTAGACTTTAATATTGCTCCACCTATAGTAACAACCTAGGCCACATTGCTTGAATCACCAATAGAATGGCCGTTAGGGGGTACGATTGAATGCGCTAATGTCTGGAAATTATCACTGCTAATAAATACCACTCAATTAAGTGCTAAATATGACGCCGGCTGGGCTCTTGTTATAGTCCTTCGAGCGGCGTGGCTCCTGTACAGCGCCACTCCCCAACACAGTACCACTTTATCAGTCAAGAGCTCCCGAAGCAGCACTTCATCATTCAAGGGTGAATATTATGTCACTCCTCCAGAAGCATCTCTTGTTTCGTGCCTCTATAACCAATAGGCCTTTCATAAAAGGGGCTTGGGTCCGTCGCTGGGTTATCATTTTTTTTCCACACGATTCACGTAAAACAACGCAATTGGCTCCATTCATTGCCTTTTAGAAACTGTACGCCAACTGCGTGAATTTAGTTTGTGAATTGGAAGGTGACAACCGCTTCCCAGTCTGTACTTAGAGGTGACAATGCGGAAAGCACATATATCTTCGAAAACTGATCATCTTCATCCAGATCTTCTAGGGTGGGGTGATACTCAGCCTAAATTCACAAAAAATAGCTAAGGAAACAACGTAGGCTAGTGCTATACTAATTGGGGTCATTAAGTGTCTTGCTCAGCGGTTCCACTACCACCCACTATTCACGTCCCCAGGTGCTCCGAAAGCGCTGCGCAGGCCAATGCATGGGGTACATGACCGCCCTCACACGCCACCCGCAAACACCATCAGCTGATCCGATCCACCAAGAAATCGGCATTCAAGGGTCGACTCAACAACAACGCCCACAACAGCAAGGAACTCTTCAACATTGTCAGAGAGTTTACCAAACCCAGCGCCGGCACCAATGACATCACTCCCTCCCAAGACCTCTGCGACTCTCTAGCCGCATTCTTCCACTGCAAAATCGCAGACATACATAACAGCTTTGGCGTCCAGTCCACCCCCCTCACCCCCACTGAAGTGAACCCCCCCCCCCCACCACCACCCTTGACGCCTGGGACCCAATCAGCACAGAAGACACCATCCGCTTGATGAACTCCATCCACTCCGGATCACCAACCGACCCATGCCCCCACCACATCTTCAACAAGGCTGACTCCATCATCGCTCCCCATCTCCGGGATATCATCAACTGTTCCCTCAACACAGCTGGAAACATGCCGAACTCAGTGCTCTACTGAAGAAACCCACAGCAGACCCGACTGAACTTAAGAACTACCGCCCCATCTCGCTCCTCCCTTTCCCTGCCATGGTCATAGAGAAGACAGTCAACAATCAGCTCGCCGCTTTCCTCGAGTCGAACAGCTCCCTCGACCCATCACAGTCCGGCTTCAGAGCCAAACATAGCACCGAGACCGCCCTCATCGTAGCCACAGACGACATTAGAACACTACTTGACAACGGAGAAACAGCTGCCCTCATCCTACTGGACCTCTCCGCAGCCTTCGACACGGTCTGTCCCAGCACCCTCATAAAACGCCTCAGCAGCGTCGGGATACAAGGAAAAGCATTGGACTGGATCATCTCGTTCCTCACCGGGAGAACTCAGAGTCCGTCTCCCCCCTTTCAGATCAGAGGCCACTGAAGTCATTTGCGGCGTACCACAAGGATCATCGCTCAGCCCCACCCTCTTCAATGTCTACATGAGCCCCCTCGCATCCATCGCGCGCCGACACAACCTCAACATTATCTCCTACGCTGACGACACAGCTGATCCTCACCAAAGACCCAAACACCGCCAAAACCAACCTACACGAAGGGATGAAAGACGTAGCAGAGTGGATGAAGAACAGCCGTTTAAAACTAAACTCAGACAAGACGGAAGTCCTCATCCTAGGATCATCCCCCTCTTCCTGGGACGACTCATGGTGGCCACCGGCCCTGGGCAGCGCACCCAAACCCACCGACCACGCACGCAACCTGGGCTTCATCCTGGACTCCTCCCTCTCAATGACCAAACAAGTCAACGCCGTCTCATCATCATGCTTTAACATCCTACGTATGCTCAAAAAGATCTTCCGTTGGATCCCCCACAGAAACAAGAAAGACTGTCACCCATGCACTTGTCACAAGCCGACTGGACTACGGAAACACCCTCTACGCCAGAACTACAGCCAAACTACAGAAAAAACTCCAACGTATTCAGAACGCCTCCGCCAGACTCATCCTTGACATCCCCCGCTACAATCACATATCTGGTCACCTAAGAGACCTCCACTGGCTCCCCGTCAACAAGAGAATAACGTTCCGTCTCCTCACCCACGCACACAAAGCCCTCTACGACCTAGGACCCAAATACCTCAACACGTGCCTGACCTTCTACACCACCACCCGCCAACTACGATCGTCCAATCAAGCCCTCACCACAATTCCACGCATCCAAAGATCCACCATGGGAGGAAGATCTTTCTCCTACTTAGCAGCCAAAACGTGGAATTCTCTCCCCACCTACCTCCGCCTTACACAGAACCACGTATTCTTCAGAAAACAACTCAAAACTTGGAAATTTGATAAATAAAGTACCCCCCCTCCCTCAAGCGCCTTGAGACCCTCTGGGTGAGTAGTGCGCTATACAAATTTTAACTTGACTAGAGGATAGCGCAGCCAGCGTGGCACATTCCCTACTCACCTGCCCACGAAGTTCGAGCTGAGCTCTTGCCGGCGCTCTGCCCCTCCACCACGGCGATCTGTGGCAGGTCTAGGTGGCAGGATTGGCCCAGGGAACTGAAAGCATCCTGCACCCTATTCACCAACGGGATCAGCTCCTCCATCCCGCGGTTCCCCATGGCGGCGGCAGGTCCCGCATGACGTCACACGCACCCTGCAAACCTGTTACTTTAACGGACCTTGATGCGCCGGTATCCCTTTTACTGTGTTTCTTTAATTCCAGGCCGGCAACTGTTCGGTTCTGCCCCTTCCACTAAGACAGCCCCCTCCTGGCGAGGAGACGGGTGGCCATTACCTGGATGGGCCAGAGGGCTCCTGAAATTCCTAGTTGGTTGCGGGACGCCAGGGAATGGGCCTTGGCAGAGGAGACACATATGCAGCGCACTCGCAGGGATGGTAAACTCCAGGATGACTTACTCGCTTGGAGAGCCATGTGTATCGAGGGGATGGAGGGGGATGACTCAGACGCCTCCAGCGCTGAGCTGTTTTCCTCCGCTTCCTCGGAGTCTGATGAAGATGGGGGGGGACCTGGGGAGGGGTGTCTGGGGGTAGTGTAGCAGTCCCCTGAGCCATGCCGATATTCCTTATTGCATACATTTGTCTCATTGTGATTCCCATTTGACCACACTGTACTATGAGGACCGCGTTCTAATGGGCCCTTGCCTTCGCTCCTTATGTGATCGTATCAGCGCTACAAGTGCCATTCATGGGGTTTTTCGTTGCTGTTATGTTGTTGTTTAGGTTGGAACTGCATCGTGCATGAAAATTGGCGTAGACATTGATATTGTTTCTTTGAACTTTGAGGCACAAGAGCGAATCCCTTTACTTGTTTAACAGGTTCACCGTGACGCCGCCCTGCCTCCGGGATGTGGGCCTTTCCTGGCTGTGTACTCCCTTTGGCCCTGGCCTACCTGTTCCTTATGTGTCGACTGGCTTGCTGACTGTATAAATTGTGCCTTCTTTACTATCCTCGCCAACAAAAATAAAATTTATAAAAAAAAATTTAAAAAAAGACAGCCCCCGGAAAATAAATAAATTTAAAAAATGCTTACCGGTAGTATGAAGTCCCGGCAACAAAAAACACCCAGAAAGGCATGACGACAAAAGGGTCGGGACTAAAAAAAAAAAAAAAAAAAAGGACACGGAAACGCCCCGGAATCGCGTTGTGACGGGGGGGGGGGGAAACAGTGATGACAACCATGTCTTCCAATAGCTAGCTTCCATTTATGGAGCTAGCCAATGGAAGAAGGGGCGGGTTCAAGTCCCCCATACTGTTCTAACATTAGATTTCGCCTGCGCGAACGCTGCTGTGCAGTGGACGCCAGGCGAAACCTAAAAAAGATTAGACGCAGATGATTGATTGAATGCAGAGCAAACCAAACATTCACCCTCGGTCAAAAGATCTGGGTTAAATCCATAGTTTAGACTCAGCCATAAGCAAATCAGTCTTACCCTGTGCCTCATGGGAACAGTTCAGCCTGAAATGTCAAGCCAGGTCCTCCCTGGACTGGAAACAAGTATTTCAAATGTCTGAGCCAAAGACCCGGGCCCTGTTTGCATTCCTGGTGACCTTTTCCTGCTTGTTTCCGGCACCAGCTCTTTTCCCCCCTCAATTTGAACAATGTAGTTACATTTTTGTCTCTCCATCCTGCAGAAGCTCCCCTGCTATGGAGGAAAAACAAAACGTGACTGCCTGCAGACGACACCCTGCTAAGTGTCTAAAACTCCAGAGGGCCTTCAGTTGTTAAATCAGTTTAAAGATTTTTGCGATTTGCAAGGCCTTGAAATCCATACGTTGGAGACTGAATAAATGGTGATAACCCCCCATAAGTCAGATGGGGGAAGCCTACCCTAGATTGGGTTTTGCTTGAGAGGGTAAACATCTTCAACTATTTGGGCATAATATTATCAGCATGTCAAGGAAACCACATGTGACTAAGATGTCCTTGAAGCATAAACAAATAGTTGGTGCACTTATGAAGGATCATCAACTATTTGCAGACGCCCTACAGATTTACGATTCTAAAGCTTGAAGTTCTGCCCTCTATGGGGCCGAACTGAGGGGGTTTGCCAAAAATAGATTACCTGTCTAGATCCCAAATCAAATATCGGAGGAGCTTTGTGCTTCCCCCCCCCCCCCCTGCGTACTCCACCCTTACCTCCTAAGCTTGACATGGGCAGGAAATCTATTGTTGACAAGACCAAGTTACACTCTCCGTTACTTTGGAGGCAAATTAGGACCACACAATAATTGCTCCCCTATGCGAATGCTTTAATAGAAGTCAGCATTCTGGAAAAGTCCAATAAGATAGCCTGGATAAGTAAAGTGAAGAGATTGCTCGTTGACATTGGGCTGCAGGAAATCTGTGATAACACTGCACCTACTTCTCTCCGCTCTAAAGACCTTGAGGAAACTGTATTGGGAAGGGGTAAAAGCTGAGCTCCTTCGTAACACATCTTCTGGGCAGTTTACAAGAGTTTTTCTGGGTTTCAAATCTGTTAGTATCCTGTAAAACTATCTAGATGTAATCCAGGTACCAAATGATAGAAATCTTTATTTCAGGATCGGGATGCTTTATTTCAACACCATTACTAGCCATTGGCATCAGAATTTGAAGCCAACTTTGTTATGTCGTGGCTGCAATGCGGCTATTGAATCGGTTGACCATGTAGGGTTTGCTTGCCCAGCATATACGCTCCTACGAGCTAAGTGGATAAAACCAATTTGTAGACAGTTGGGAACACGCAATTTTGAAATAGGTTTGTGAATTTTAAGATCACATGCTAAACTCTTAATATTTTGTGCTATTGCCATTTGGCACCTGTGGAGCTTTAGGAGGAAAGTACAACTGTCTGAATGTAATAGTTTTTTACTATAATCGAGATATATATACACATATTACATACTGGCAGTTAGGACCATGTTTCCATGGCAAAAGTGTTTGTTTTGTGAATAACTTTAGCACCGCTTGGCGAATCTCCACTAAATTTTCAGAAACGATGCGGCGCTCACCTCAGCTGCTATCTTGAAAGTTTCGGGATGATCCATCAATCCTGTGCTTAAAAGAAAGTTTTCCCCATGTTAAGCCCCATAGGACCTTTAGATACGACCACAGTCTTAACTGCTGAACGGAATTACACCAAATTTGCCAGGAAGGTAGATGTAGGTCCAATGAACTGCTTTTTTTAGATTTAGTATAAATCCATTCAGTAGTTGGAGTTATTGAAAGGTTTTTCTCAGACATACAACTGAATACAGTGGATCTGTGATCGCAGAGAGATCTCGTGCAGAGATGAGATTGGCTGCTAAAATTTCACACCGCGAAGGGTTGGCAGCCAGGGGGGTGGAGCTAGCTCGGACCAAGATGGCCGCTTGAGCCGAGAGCTCTGATATCCCACTCCAATATTAGTTAATTGTCCTGCATCTGTGACCAATCTCTACAGAGAAACGGTCCCCTGATGTTGCACAGCGTCGGAGGGGCAAGGCCCGACACTCCTAGCTGCCCCCTCTGCGAGATACAGCCCATCGCTGGTGCCGGGCTGATCGGGCCTCGGACGCCGGGGCCACGCTGAGCCCGACGTAGTGCGGCGATCCCGCTCTGGTCGGAGAGACGACGCCTGGTCACTGCAGACGAGCCGCTGTGGGGGACTCACTGCTGCGAGACCTGCCTGGTGAGACGGGGGCACCGGCCCTCGGCGCCCGCTGGCTCTCTGTTCCCCTTAGTCGCTTGTGACGCGCTGGGCCGGCCTCCTGGACTCACCGCAGTACAAGCACTAGTCATCCCTCGAATTGAATACGGCAGCATCGCCCTCTGTGGACTCCCCCTAACTACAACCGCACCCCTAAGAGCTTCTCTAAACGCTGCAGCGAGACTCATAACGGTCAAAAAAACTCCTATATTACCCCTGACTTGAAATGCCTGAACTGGCTGCCATTTGAAGCTAGAATACATCTGAAAATCGCTTGCATGACACACAAGGCGGTACATCAAAACTCACCTGGATACCTCGCTCAGAAACTGACAATCTCTGGAGGAGCTAGAAACACCAGAGGCACTAACAATCTTCTGTTGAAACCTTGAAGATTCCGGAAGGAAAAAACATATAAGCGCTCCTTCTCGGGAATGGCGCCTAGGATCTGGAACTCTCTCCCACCCGAAACCTGGCTTATCTCTTCCACCACACTCTTTAAAAATGAAGTAAAAGCTATCCTCATGGCTAAATACACCTAAACTGCTATCTTGATCACTGTTAGTACTCTGCACCGATCTATACTACATGTTTGACCCTTTTGATTATTTGTATTAACTGACTTATTACTCACATGTTTGGCTTTGTAGCCACCTATTTGTACTACTTTGTAATCATGTTGGGCTTAGTTGCCACCTATTTGTACTAATTGAACTATTGATTTATCTGTTTAACCATGCTCCCTCATGTACTTCTCTTTGTAAAGCGCTCTGATATCTGCAAGGATCTTGTCCGCGCTATATAAAAGTTTAAAAAAAAAAAAAAAATACTTCTGAGCATACCCTGCCAACTTATGGCGAACATACCCTGCCATAAGTTGGCGAGTCCCTTGCTCACTTTGCCACTGGATTCAAGCAAGCCTGGCTGTAGACGGCTGTAATGCCAGAAACAGGTCCTAGAAAGCTTGAGTCCGGTCCAGGGAAGGCATGGCTTGGCAGTTCGGTCTGGACTGTTCCCATGAGGCACAGGGTCAGACTGATTTGCATATGGCCATGTCTGAACTGGGGTGGCAGAGTGGGCTAAAGAACGGTGATGGATTAAACTGGATTCAGATGCTCCGTCCATCACCACCCCCATTTGTACCATTCATACTGGTAGGCATTTTTAAAAAAGTGTTTGGTCTGGAGAAGCAAAAACTTGGGATTCAGAACATAACAGTGGTTAATAACAAAAATATATTTCCAGCCAAATAAACCTTTTTAGCAGCATCAGGATAATGAAAGACTGGGAAAAAACATAAGATTAACTTGTACCATGCAGTTTGCAAGCAGCTCTTTGAAGAAAGTTTTAGGTCACTGTGCTAGATTAGGATTGTCACGCAAGAACTGCACAGTAACAAAAGAAGTTGGTAAACACTTTCTTAGCTATCCCAACCCACATAAACTGATCAAAAATGATATTACGGCTAAAAGAACAAGAGGAAGCTGTGTCTTGTGTGATCAATGCTGAAGACTGATTGTGAAGTCTTTGCTGCTGCTGAGTGGTATAAGTGTGTGGAAGATCATGTTCTAGAGGGTGTGAAAAACTGGTGGTAGGCACTAAGTGAGCACTGTTGTACCTTCTTTGAGACCGTTCGTGAAGGTGTTGACTGAACTGTTGTTGTACAGTGAGCATGTGACTGCTCAAAAGGACAAATTTCTGCCGCCTAATGGTTTTAAGGAGAGGATTATCAGTATGACCCACAAGGGGCATTTGTTGCAAATTTGACACAAAAAAAGCTGCAGGAGAACTTTGGGTAGCCTGGGATGGATGAGCAAGTCGTGCAGTTGGTAGAACAGTGTTATCAGTAGAGAGCGTGAGAAGAAACTCAAGACAGGTCTTCAGGTGATCCAGGACAGTGAAGTTGAAACTACAACCCCGGCTGGCGGTATGGATGGTGTGCCCGTCAGTGCAGGGAGAAGTACACCACGCCAGAATTCGCATACTGCCACATTACCTGAGGACTAATGTCCAAGAGTTAGGTTCCAGCATGGGGATTTAGTATCATATGCTTTATTTAATTTGGTTTTTGTTCTTTGCAAGGCGGGACTGCATCCCTGTCATTTCATGCACATCTTCGGTGTGAAGTTTACTTTAAATTCGATTTCTCTCATTTTGGTTTTAAGGGTAGAAGAGATGGGGGTGTGTAGTAATGTGGGTGTATTCGCAGACTTGCTTGTGTCAATATGGGTAGAACTCTCACCGACTGGTTCAGCAGAATCTACTCTCGTCAGTTGCACTCCGAATGGCGAGAGTAGGACCACGCTTTCTTTTGGCTTCTTGAATAAAACATTTAACTTGTAATTACTCCAAGAGGATATGTACTCAGCATAAATTATAGCAACAGTATCTTACATTAATGACTGTTTCTAAGCAGGCCTTGCCATACAAACGTAGCTCTAAGCACTTACAGTTTGAAAGCTTCAAACATTACACAACACAGTGAAAAACAAATCAGTTGCCCAGTGGAACGCTGGCATGCCATGCTCCGGAAGTTTACCTTCCTGTGCCAATGTGGAATCAAAGGTGAAGTAAAAAATGTAATATTGTTTCTAATGGCCCGCAGCGCAGAAGGCAAATGTCGGTTACATTCTGAACTGTTATGCCACAACTTGTGCTGCTTCTCAACCTCTGAAACGTTTGCTAGACTTACTAATGCTCAACATGCAACCTGTGAGTTGAACTCGTGCTGGTACAGACTATTTTCTTAGAGGTCTAGGGAGTGTTAGTTAGAATTATTTGATAGGTACACAATTATGGATCTGCCCCACTCACTAATGTCGATGCGTTTGGTGAATAGGGTGATCAACCGTCCGTAAATTTCACAGACAGTCCGTAAATTGGTCCTCACGTCTTG
Source organism: Lissotriton vulgaris (assembly GCF_964263255.1). Lineage (NCBI taxonomy): Eukaryota > Metazoa > Chordata > Amphibia > Caudata > Salamandridae > Lissotriton > Lissotriton vulgaris. Next base: position 291,213,906 of record NC_141695.1, read on the forward strand.
TCCGTGAGGATCCTTTTTACGAACGCCTTTTGTCCGTAATTTTTAGCATTGCAGGGAACAGAGCTGTTCCCCTGCAAAAGGCCTCCGCTCCCTGATGGGGCCGCCTCGCACTTCTCTGAACACAAGAGCAGCCCCACCCCACCCATTGTCATTCTGTGTGGGGCTGATTGCCACATAGAGAATGACAATTGGTCAGTCTGGGCTGGCAAAGCATGTGGTGGCCTCCTCCAGCCTTAGTCGTGGGCAGGGCATTCGGTCACATGGAAGTGCAAAAACACCCAGGCTGCTGCTAGGCGAGAATATAGTTGTATTGTATTGTATTGTATGTTGGATTTATATAGCGCTTATAACCCAGGGGTCTCTAAGCACTTGCCTTGGGAACCCGTCCTGGGTTTTCCCTGTGAGATAGCCCCTACAGGGCATCCCCAAGGTGAAAGCCAGGCATCCTGCCGCGGGGGCCATTGTGGAGATTAAGCAAGCTTAATGCCCAGAGTTGCAGAGTGTCAACCCATGATTAGGTCAGGCACCGAAGCAAGAATTATCGAGTCCGTGGACATTTGAGCTCAAGACCCTGCCGCGTCGGGAATTGAACCCTGGTCCCGGGTCTGACCTCTGCTTCAGGGTCTGCCTGCTCTAACCAGTGAGCCACACTTCTCCACAAGTAAGCAAAGGAAGGCAGTGAAAGAAGTTCAAAGGAAAGGAATATAGTTATTGTTGGACTTGGCCCGCAGGGCAGGTTCACCCCTAGACTTTTTGCCTTATTTGTGACCCTGTGTTAGTGATTTTTGGGTCTCTGCGCACTTTCCCCTGAGTCCCAGAGTGAAAGTGCGTGCGTGTAGTATGGCTGGCCTGCCCTCCCATAGGAATGCATGGGGAATGTGTGTATCCCTGGTAGTTCCTGATGCGTGGGGAGTGCAGGCTCGAGTTTGGTATGCCTGAACTCGTGAGAGCGAATGCTGCAAGATGGTGTCTGCGGCATGTGTGTGTCTAGTTGGGAAGTGCTACTTCTGGACATTGAGATATGTGTGCAGTGAGGGTGCTGGAGCGTGATTGGCTGGAGCTGGCTGGCATGCCAGGCTCCAGGAAGTCTGGATGGGTCTGCCCAGTGGTGAGTGGGAGATTAGCATGAGTGATGTGTGGGAGGAGTGTACCTGGGTCCTGGATGGGCTGGGTTTTCCCCACACAATGCTGGCTCCGCCCCCCTGTGGTGTGTCTAATGACCCTAGCCTCCCCAGTGAAAGGAATGGGTGGTTGGGCCATCAAGAGTGCTCCAGAACCAGCTGCGACTGGTTTTCCCTCCACCCTGCACATTGTAACAAAGGAATTCAGTGGTCCAGGTGGCCCTGTCCTGTACAAATATCCCTTGTAAATTCTGCCCGTGTCTGTTGGCACCGTGTAATAAGATGTGTGTTTTATCTGATGTATATTTTTATAATACAAAGGCTATTTTTACATAACCTTGTGTGGAGTGTTTCTTTGTGGTGGGCCTTGGGTGTTGTTGCTGGGGTGCGTGCGCAAATACTTAACTTACATCGCCTCCAAGTTTAGCCTTGACTGCTCGCGCCACGTTACCTAGAGGGCGAGTAGGGGTTGCCTTGGTGTGTGACTCCCTTGCCCTGACACTTAGAACTGGCGATCCCTGACTGACCTCGACGCGAGTCTTGGCCGGCCAGGGTCCCGGGTCTAACAGTTATAGTATAGCAGCCATGGTTGCTGCTTTTTTATTTTATGCAACTAACAATCATTGACAAAGCCAATAGTCCTGGCTTGTGGTCGGTGTAACGTTACTTTTTCTAGGTGTAACGTTACTTGTATTATATACCTGGATGCAATTACAGAGGCAACAAAAATACTAGCCTAGCAACACATTAAGCACAAGTTTTTAGCTTATGTGTTTTAAGCTGAAAACGTTATTACATTGAACACCCTTTTGGAGAGACCCCCTAGTTTTTACATCCCGCTTAAAGCTCTGTAAACACCATGTCACAGTCGGCCCATGTCCAGGTACAGTGCATCAAGCATGACTTCCACTTTTTCAGATTGCCTATGTGTAGGGGCATAGTGAACCTGCCCCACCCCACTCCTTGCTTTAGGAACTACAGCGAGGGTGGAGTTCTTGATGGGTCTCATAATTAATGTGAAAAGGTGAGTGAATAGGTGGATGGATGGATGGGTGGGTGGCTGGATGAGTGAAATGATGGATGGATGAGTGAAAGAGTGGATGACAGGCGAGTGAATGGGTGGATGGATGAGTGAAATGATGAATGGACTGATGAATTGATAAGTGAAAAGGTGGATTGATGAGTTGATAAGTGAAAGGACGGATGAGTGAAAGGGCGGGTAGATTGACAAAAGGATGGATAGATGAGTGAAGGAATGAAAAGTGGATGGATGAAAGAAAGGATGGATGAGTGAAAGGTTCAATGGATGGATTTATGAGTGAATGAGTAGGTGGATGGATGGCTAAGCAAGGCAGAGCTACGGCAGCGCCAGTAGCCCGTCAAGGATGAGTTCTTCTCTGCGTCTCTCGACTCCAGGATACAACTCTCTTCCTGCTCTGGAGCTGCCCCAGTTATAGGGCTGGTGCCCTTTGATGTCCGGACCCTCGCACTTGGAGGTCGGGGGGTCCGGGATGAAGGAGTCCAGACACCCAGCAGGGGGGTGGAGCCAGCGCCCGGGGAGGTTGTGGGCGAGCGGTACCTGGCGGGGGAGAGCCATCGACACCTCTTTCTCCCATTGACCTGCCAAGTAGTCCGCTCACCTCCTGGGTGGATGGTGGTGCCGGGATGTCTGAGGCCTGGCCAGGCCCAGGGTTGGGGTCGATCGGGGGCCACGCGGCCTCGTGGTGGAGTGTCCAAGATGGCGCCCAGGCTGGGCGCGCGGGCCGGTAGTGGATCGGGCCCACGAGGTCGATATGTTCAGAGGCAAGGGTCCCGGAGGGGACGGAAAAACGTGAAGTGGTGGTGTGTGACACTTGAGGGACCGGGCTCGGGCCTGGTCGGGCAGAGGGGGAGCGGCCCTTCACGTGGCCTGTCCAACACTAAGTGAAAGGGGAATTGAAAGGGGGATGGGTACATGAATGACTGAACAGGTGAATTGGTAGAAGGATGAGTGCTGGATGGACGAATGAGTAAGTGAAAGCATGGCTGGAAAGGTAAATGGCTGGATGATTGAATGGATGGATGGGTGGAAGAGTGGATGGAGGAGTGTACGGAAGGATAGGGTGAAAGGATGGATGAGTAAAAGGGTGGATTGAGGGATGGATGAGTGAAATGATGGAAGGATATGTGATGTATAGGTTTGTAGATTGTTTAATATGTACATGGATGGGGGCACAGATGGAAGGACAGACTGAATGGTGAAAGACTGAATGATGGATGAAAGTATGATTACACATTGTAAGCCCCATTATCTTAAGCAATATTTCCTATACATTGACTTTCACATTGATATGAGTGATTGTCTCTATATAATAATGTGTGTGTGTTATAACGCACTCAAACACTCTGCCCCACATACTTGGGATGAGTACCACAATAAAAAATTAAATCACATGAAAGAGGGTCTATGTGAAGATGAGGGGCACCATTGGAGGGTGATATAAAGGCCAGACTGGCCGGACCAGGTATCAGGCGTTCTCTGAGCTGGAAAGGTAGGCGCGATTTTATTACCACAAAAAGACCTGCACATTTGCTTGAAGCTGCGCACATACTGACAAACCATTAAGTGCACAATTGTCTCAACATAATATAAACGTATTTTCACTTATACTATAGTAGTTGTCTATTTACTTATATACTATTGCACAACCTTCTCTGGTGTGTCTGTAAAACTCACCATTTATCCTGAATTTTGACCTCCTGTCCTGAATTTTTGTCAGGAATTTTAACCCTTTGTCCTGAATGTTTACACTCACTGTCCTGAATTTGCACCCATGACAGTTGGTCACCCTATTGGTGAACCTAAGTTCAAGCACTAACTCGGGACTACTTCATAACACGTGTGAAAAGAGAACTGTTTTAGCAGAGCACTGCAGCTTCAAGCCAAACCTCTGCTTCTTCATCGTCAGAAAACAGCAGGTCTTGAAACACCATTGTCATCATAAATTGGTTTTATTGTTTAGCCTGATGGGCGAAATTAACTACGTATACGACATCATATGCAGGCCCTTGCACGCTCCTTTGCGAACTTTGATCTACAAAAAAGGAGTCATAGAAACAACGACAGAACAATGGTCATTTTAGTGTTAAAAACAACACGCTCAGTCCTACCCAGGCCCAGTGATGCGCTTATCACTATACAAACGACGACCGACATAAACAAAATTTAGAGGCGAAACTATTTGCACTGTTTTTAAAAAAGATATATGTCAACCTTGAAGGACACTGTGACCCTCTGCGTATTATCACGTGTGTGCTCTACTGAGGAGATAACGCCCCCCTTCCTCCCCCAAAACCCCTCCAACTCTGAGGCCCCCTTTGGGAGAGGGAACCCGGGCCTGAGGCATAACAGGTACATACAGGCAGCTGTCAGCGCATAACGTCAAGTGACTCCCAAGTCCCCAATTTGGAAACCACATGTACATTTACGGGCAGTCTTCCGTCGGGAGGAAGCTGTGGGCCCCGGAGGGTGTCTGCAGTTCAGCGAATTCCGCCGCAGCGCCTCCCCCCTAGTCACGCGCGCTGCTCCCCGGGCCTCTCCCCTGGGCCCTGCGTACGTGCGCCACGGCACACGCCTGCACTTACATTATTGTTCTCTTCCTGCACCGCCCGATCAGAGTCCGCTGCAGTCGCCCTCAAAGTCACTTTAAGGAAGCGGAAGAGCGTGGTCGGAAACCGGAGCCTGGTCAGGGGGAGGGAGTGGGGAATGGAAAGAGGCGGGCGCTAGGGCTAGAGCGTAGCGGCCATGTTGGGAAGAAGACTACCGATAAAGCCTTCGCACGAGCTGTGTCACTGAAGCTTACAACCTTCGTTGTATTCTATAAATACAATTTTTATTATACGGATGAGAAGTTTTCAAGCCCTGCAAAATGTAGTTGGCTAAGGGGGCGTCGTGTAAATAAATACCACCTACACTGTAATAAATACCACAATAAACCGTACTATTGGTTGACACTGCAAGTGCTCTTCCCATAGGTTAAAACTGTTCCTTGGTTCTTAATGCTTCGACGGCTCTTCTATTCGGATCCTGAGTGACTTGCGTGGATCACACAAAAGCCGTTGAAAAGCTGACATACCTGCTTTCTTTTATGTCTACTGTCCTGAAATGGAGACCACCGAGCGAAAGCCTCGATACCAGCACCCCCCCCCCCCCCCCTTTCCCCCCGCTCCCCAGAACAACGAGAGCGCATGCGTGCGGTGGTAGAGAAACGGAAGAAGAACCAAAAGCGATCACTATGCCCTAACCAATGCAGTGGGTACCCGTCCGAAGAGCAGGATATTTTAAACCAGTTATTGCGGATAGCTAGATCTATAAATTAGCTCAGATGGTGTTATAAACAATGATATTGTTATAATATAATATCTGATAATGCCGTGTATTTATTCACCCGTTTCTTTATCGGGTGCCCTAAATTCTAGTCTGGACAACCTTATAAAACTATTTGGATATTCGGTTTCTGAGCACTTTTTGTCAATGACATGGAAAGGTGTTATTTCCGTGGCGGTCGGCTGTGACCTACCACCACCAAGCCACCTCGAACGCGAACATGTTCAGTATATTATTGTTTTAAAGGCAGAGATATTAGCGCCCGTTTAATTTGACCTCCTCTTTAAGCATTTTTTTCCGACAGCGGAGTTCTTTATTTCATTTACAGTGTTTTTTTTTTTCCTTCCAACAACTGGACCATTTCTCCGTCAGTCAGAGAATGCCGTATGTCCATTAGACCGTAGAACCAGATGCCCAACTACATCCCTTTCGCTGATGGGAAATACACTCACGTGCAGTCGGTAACACTGGCTGTAGACCGTTGTTAAGGCTGGCATTTCAGATTGTTTTTCGTTGATTTGATATATTGGAGATCAACGAGTCACTTATAATATGTGCTAGTCGGAACGCATCTCTGTATTTATTTTGAATTCATGCATAATATCTTAGCACGTCTTTCAGTATTTCTTTCTTCTTGTAAACGTGTATGTACCAGTATTCTTTTGCTTTCCAGTACTTTCGACATTCTATACAAAAAGTAATGTATTTTGTCGCTTGTGACCTTGGTTTTCTAACCCAGGAGGTGGGAGCGGATTGCTAGGATATGGTAAATGCGCACCTCTGAATGTGACCCCTCCCCTAACGCCAGATTGAGTGGTTATTGCTGCAGAACACAATGGAAACCCCGCTCCCTCCCCTATACCTCTGACGCAATCCTGGACTGCCCTACTCCAGTTGACACGCTTGTAGGAGGCACATCGTGAGTAGTCACTACGCTGAAAGGGAGAAAGCTGGGATCAAGCCAGGGACTCGGTGAGTACCATAATACACAGTAGGACTTTGTCCAATGCAGAGATCCCAGATCGTTTTTCGGTACAATTTGAGTCTTTTAAGCCAAAAGTTGGCTAAGACCGAAACTGCTTCAAGGTATTAGATACGCAAACTCTGAGCAAGACTTAAAGTACTTGAGATCGTGACTGTGCTCAAAGGTTTGAGAATCTCACCCTAGCAATGCGATCTAGTGGGTTTGACATCAAGTCTGCAGCATCCGTAGGTGAGACTTCAGGTTGAGACTACCTGCTGAGTATAGTAGTAAGATCTAGGGTGTGTGAAACTGAGCCAGACTGCTTAAACATGTCAGCGAGGGATCTATGTAAAAGTTGTAATTAATTAGATCGAGCGTGTTTGAAGAATAGATAAGGCCGTCGTTATTAATATTCTAATTGTGGTCGAAATGGTCTTCTTTTTATTCGCACCCTCCCCCTTCCGTTTCTCCTCATAATTTCCACGCTATTTGACCGCTCCCCATTGTATTTCCTAATATTTACAACATTTTCCTCGTTGTCTATTTATTTCACCATTTTCTCATGAAACTAGGTGTCCTAAAATGCGACACGTGAAGCTTATTCTAAAATGCCCGAATGTCTGTGTTTGACAGGGCGTGCAAAGTGTCAGGCATTCATTCATCAAATGACCACGGTTTCGGGTACCGGAGTGAAACTGCGCTCCAGTATTTGAAACTTGCACCCAATGTGCGCTTCTGTGCTCCATATTTGGAGGGGGGTACTCCATACAAATGTAGGCATAGATAGTTAATAAGGTATTAGGTGGAAGCAGGCGACCAAGTGTTTTCAAATCGGTATTATAAAATGCGCACATCATATTTTAATAACGCTGGTTACTGAGCTGGCCCTCCGAACTCTGCAACCTGTTTAGCTGCGTTTGACTCAGCATCAGCTACACTCGACTCAGCATACAGACTTACTAGCCCCCCTCTTTCACCCAAACCTTCGAAGTTTGAAGCCAAGTTCCCAAAATAACCTGATTTTAAGGCTTGGGTAATTCATTTAGTTCACTAATCATTGTAGAGCGCCTCAAGTTCGAGGTGCTTAAGCGGCTTACATTTCACACTGTCAAAGAAACAAACCTACAGTAAAAGTAACCGTGACTTTTCGCGCAAATACACGTTTGTGCAAAAGGTGCATGAACCTAAGTACACGTCCACATTAGTGGAGAACGAACATTAACCTACCAGTCTCTCTCTTACTGGCAACGAATCGGTGTGTGAGCTTGTTGGATGCTATAAATATGATCTGGGATTCCATACAGTCACTGGTTCTAAATTCAAAACCAGCTGCAAGCATGAAGATTACGTCAAAGGTACATTACTTATGTATGGGTTGTCAGCGTAATTGGGTTTCGTACATGGCCATCAGTTAAATTTGCACATTGTAGATTACAGTTTACATTTAACAAATTCTCGGAGCTAGAGCCTCTCACGGGCTATCCAAAAGAAGGCACGTACATACAGAGTTAAACGATCTTCAGTTTACATGCAATCAAGGTGAACCAGGACTACATAAGTGAGTGCATTATTGTTTTAAGTGAAAACTGCCAGTCGAACAGTCCGGTTTAAAGTCTCATGCTTTTTGTAGTAAATTCACAGAAACAGTCTGAACAGTCATTAAAAAAAACTCCCTTCACGGGGTGTGGCACTATGGAATGCCCCTTTGCCCTTTACGTCTCCTGGGAAGTTATTACCTCACGTTGCCACCTAGAAACATTCGAAAGCTGTAATTTTCAAATCTGTTTTTGTAAACCGTGCTTTTCTAAAGCTCTTTTCGTCTAGTGTTGTTTCCCCTTTCTGAAAATTCTTGCAATCATATGTTTCAAGAATCGTCATACCCTCATTAAAAACCCCTATTATACATTCAAGAGCACACCAAGGAGAAAGCAATGTTATATTGGATCGATAAGAAGCCGGATACACTTCAATAAGTATCATTCCTTTTAAGGTTGTAGTGGCTTTCAGGATGTGCACCCGCCAAGCATGGAGTAGTCCAGGGAGTAGGAATCTCGGGCAACCAAGACTGATTACTGAAGCATCTTCAGTCATCGCACACGTCTGAAACAGACTGCTTAACAACATTTCATTGTGGGAACTATTAAGCATACTTAAGTGATAAAATAAAACGGAACAATAACCATATTTTCAACGTGCTATTTTACGTTTTTGTTAAAGCTGTTCCTGTGACTGCATGTATTCCTCTGCTTTTCATTTCCCTGGACTAGTACTGTAGCGTGCCTTGGAAAGCAGTTCGTTCATGCTAGTGAATGTTTTTGTCTGCTGTGCCTCTTCTCTGTGCGAACACTGTAGCCATGAACTATTTAAAAGTATTGCTATTTTTCTTCAATGTGGAAATACACTTTGTTCAATATACAAATGCAATCTTTACTAAACATTGCTCATCCTTCAGGATGACACATTAGCCAAGGACTTATTTATTGTTTAAAACCCTTTTCTCTTTTTCAACGTGAAATGTTACTTTTTTTAGTAAAGCTGTTAATGTTAATGTTCACGCAAAGGAATCATGGCGCATTCCCCCACATGCATCAACCTATTTAGGAAGTGCAAACGGTGCGAATCGGTAAATTCGGCAGTTTGCACTTCCTAAATAAGTTTTTGGAATGCATCATGCATTTTTGTGAAATTCGCTATTTTTAGCGATTTCCAAAAATGCGATTGCTTTTAAGGAATCGCAAATTTGCGATTCCTTAAAAGCAATGCATGATTGTTTTTCTAATTGCGAATTAGCAATTAGGAGGTGCAAATTACCACGAGGTTGAACCTCGTGGTAATTTGCGAAAAGTTTTGAAAATGCTCAAAAATGCATTTTTTTAAACTTTCATGTTTCACACTCATGTCCTTAGGACATGTGTGTGTGAAACATGCACTTCAAATTACATTTCTGGGGTGCAGGGGGGGGTCCTTTGGACCCCCCTCCTGCACCCTTGGAATGCATTAACAAATTGCGATTTTCAAAAAGAAAATCGCAATTTGTTAAAGCCTTCCCATTGATCCCTATGGGCCTTTTGGCCCATAGGAATCAATGGGAATTGCGAAATCGCACTTTGGAATTCGCATATTATTTGCGATTCGGTAAAAATTGCGATTTTTACCGAATCGCAAATATTTTGCGAAAATATACATGCATCCCATTTTGCGAATTCCAAATTGCGATTCCCTATTTTTCGCAATTTGGAATTCGCAAAAGGCCGGGATGATGCATGTGGCCGATTATCCCAAGAAGACAGCGTACTGATTACGGGAACCTGCCTTATACACATGCGCCAAACGCTTTCTTAAACAGCCAGGTTTTCAATGCATGTCTTAAAGTTTCCATTTTTGTGAGAAAGCACATGTAAAAGGCTAGCACAGGTACATGCAAAGCTGCTCTTGATTTGTTTTAGGCTCTAAAGAGCGTCATCCCGGAATTGTACAGGATCAACAATTCTTTGTAGTTTCAATGCCCCCTCCCTTCTCAGCTGGGACAAGCCCCTGCCCTCGGAGCACACTGTGTTCACGTTGTTGTGCAGCGTCCAAAGGGGCACTGAACCACTGGTAACTGGCAGTGCTGAGGTGTATTAAACACACAAACCCTTGGTTACAGGACATAAGGATTATTATAGTGAGTGCAGAGTGCGAAGAGCGCAGAGTGCAGATTGTGAAGTAGTGAGTGCAGAGTGAGTGTGCAGATTATGTGTGTAGAGTGAGTGTGCAGAGTAGTGAGTGCAGAGTAGTGAGTGCAGAGTAGTGAGTGCAGAGAAGAGAGTGCAGAGTAGAGAGTGCAGAGTAGAGAGTGCAGAGTAGAGAGTGCAGAGTAGAGAGTGCAGAGTAGAGAGTGCAGAGTGGTGAGTGCAGAGTAGGGAGTACAGAGTGGTGAGTGCAGAGTGACTAGGGAGTGCAGAGTGACTAGGGAGTGCAGAGTGACTAGGGAGTGCAGAGTGACTAGGGAGTGCAGAGTGACTTGGGAGTGCAGAGTGACTAGGGAGTGCTAGGGAGTGCAGAGTGACTGCAGAGTGCTAGGGAGTGCAGAGTGACTAGGGAGTGCAGAGTGACTAGGGAGTGCAGAGTGACTAGGGAGGACAGAGTGACTGCAGTGTTAGGGAGTGCTAGGGAGTGCAGAGTGACTAGGGAGTGCAGAGTGACTAGGGAGTGCAGAGTGACTAGGGAGTGCTAGGGACTGCAGAGTGACTGCAGAGTGCTAGGGAGTGCAGAGGGAGTGCAGAGTGCTAGGGAGTGCAGAGTGACTGCAGAGTGCTAGGGAGTGCAGAGTGACTGTGGAGTGCTAGGGAGTTCACAGTGCTAGGGAGTGCAGAGTGACTGCAGAGAGCTAGGCAGTGCAGAGTGGCTAGTGAGTGCTATGGAGTGCAGAGTGGCTAGGGAGTGCAGAGTGACTAAGGAGCGCAGAGTGACTAGGGAGTGCAGAGTGACTAGGGAGTGCAGAGTGACTAGGGAGTGCAGAGTGACTGCAGAGTGCTAGGGAGTGCAGAGTGACTAGGGAGTGCAGAGTGACTAGGGAGTGCAGAGTGGCTAGGGAGGGCAGAGTGACTAGGGAGTGCAGAGTGACTGCAGAGTGCTAGGGAGTGCAGAGTGACTGCAGAGTGCTAGGGAGTGCAGAGTGACTAGGGAGTGCAGAGTGACTAGGGAGTGCAGAGTGACTAGGGAGTTGTAGGGAGTGCAGAGTGACTCCAGAGTGACCAGGGAGTGCAGAGTGACTGCAGAGTGCTAGGGAGTGCAGAGTGCTAGGGATTGCAGAGTGACTGCAGAGTGCTAGGGAGTGCAGAGTGACTAGGGAGTGCAGAGTGACTGCAGAGTGACTAGGGAGTGCAGAGTGACTAGGGAGTGCAGAGTGGCTAGGGAGTGCAGAGTGACTAGGGAGTGCAGAGTGATTAGGGAGTGCAGAGTGACTAGGGAGTGCAAGGGAGTGCAGAGTGCAAGGGATTGCTAGGGAGTGCGAAGTGACTAGGGAGTGCTAGGGAGTGCAGAGTGACTAGGGAGTGCAGAGTGCCAGGGAGTGCAGAGTGACTAGGGAGTGCAGAGTGACTAGAGAGTGCAGAGTGCTAGGGAGTGCAGAGTGACTGCAGAGTGACTAGGGAGTGCAAAGTGACTGCAGAGTGCTAGGGAGTGCAGAGTGACTAGGGAGTGCAGAGTGACTAGGGAGTGCAGAGTGACTAGGGAGTGCTGGGGAGTGCAGAGTGACTAGGGAGTGCAGAGTGACTAGGGAGTGCAGAGTGCAAGGGAGTGCTAGGGAGTGCAGAGTGACTAGGCAGTGCTAGGGAGTGCAGAGTGACTAGGCCGTGCTAGGGAGTGCAGAGTGACTAGGCAGTGCAGAGTGACTGCAGAGTGCTAGGGAGTGCAGAGTGACTAGGGAGTGCAGAGTGACTAGGGAGTGCAGAGTGACTAGGGAGTGCAGAGTGACTAGGGAGTGCAGAATGACTAGGGAGTGAAGAGTGACTAGGGAGTGCAGAGTCACTAGGGAGTGCTAGTGACTGCAGAGTGCTAGGGAGTGCAGAGTGCCAGGGAGTGCAGAGTACTAGGGAGTGCAGAGTGACTGCAGAGTGCTAGGGAGTGCAGAGTGACTAGGGAGTACTAGGGAGTGCAGAGTGACTAGGGAGTGCAGAGTGGCTAGGGAGGGCAGAGTGACTAGGGAGTGCAGAGTGACTAGGGAGTGCAGAGTGACTGCAGAGTGCTAGGGAGTGCAGAGTGACTAGGGAGTGCAGAGTGACTAGGGAGTACTAGGGAGTGCAGAGTGACTAGGGAGTGCAGAGTGGCTAGGGAGGGCAGAGTGACTAGGGAGTGCAGATTCAGAGTGACTAGGGAGTTGTAGGGAGTGCAGAGTGACTCCAGAGTGACCAGGGAGTGCAGAGTGACTGCAGAGTGCTAGGGAGTGCAGAGTGCTAGGGATTGCAGAGTGCTAAGGAGTGCAGAGTGACTAGGGAGTGCAGAGTGACTGCAGAGTGACTAGGGAGTGCAGAGTGACTAGGGAGTGCAGAGTGGCTAGGGAGTGCAGAGTGACTAGGGAGTGCAGAGTGATTAGGGAGTGCAGAGTGACTAGGGAGTGCAGAGTGCAAGGGATTGCTAGGGAGTGCGAAGTGACTAGGGAGTGCTAGGGAGTGCAGAGTGACTAGGGAGTGCAGAGTGACTGCAGAGTGCTAGGGAGTGCAGAGTGCTAGGGAGTGCAGAGTGACTAGGGAGTGCAGAGTGACTAGGGAGTGCAGAGTGCTAGGGAGTGCAGAGTGACTGCAGAGTGACTAGGGAGTGCAAAGTGACTGCAGAGTGCTAGGGAGTGCAGAGTGACTGTGGAGTGCTAGGGAGTGCACAGTGCTAGGGAGTGCAGAGTGACTGCAGAGAGCTAGGCAGTGCAGAGTGGCTAGTGAGTGCTATGGAGTGCAGAGTGGCTAGGGAGTGCAGAGTGACTAAGGAGTGCAGAGTGACTAGGGAGTGCAGAGTGACTAGGGAGTGCAGAGTGACTAGGGAGTGCAGAGTGACTGCAGAGTGCTAGGGAGTGCAGAGTGACTAGGGAGTACTAGGGAGTGCAGAGTGACTAGGGAGTGCAGAGTGGCTAGGGAGGGCAGAGTGACTAGGGAGTGCAGAGTGACTGCAGAGTGCTAGGGAGTGCAGAGTGACTGCAGAGTGCTAGGGAGTGCAGAGTGACTAGGGAGTGCAGAGTGACTAGGGAGTGCAGAGTGACTAGGGAGTTGTAGGGAGTGCAGAGTGACTCCAGAGTGACCAGGGAGTGCAGAGTGCTAGGGAGTGCAGAGTGCTAGGGATTGCAGAGTGACTGCAGAGTGCTAGGGAGTGCAGAGTGACTAGGGAGTGCAGAGTGACTGCAGAGTGACTAGAGAGTGCAGAGTGACTAGGGAGTGCAGAGTGGCTAGGAAGTGCAGAGTGACTAGGGAGTGCAGAGTGATTAGGGAGTGCAGAGTGACTAGGGAGTGCAAGGGAGTGCAGAGTGCAAGGGATTGCTAGGGAGTGCGAAGTGACTAGGGAGTGCTAGGGAGTGCAGAGTGACTAGGGAGTGCAGAGTGCTAGGGAGTGCAGAGTGACTAGGGAGTGCAGAGTGACTAGGGAGTGCAGAGTGCTAGGGAGTGCAGAGTGACTGCAGAGTGACTAGGGAGTGCAAAGTGACTGCAGAGTGCTAGGGAGTGCAGAGTGACTAGGGAGTGCAGAGTGACTAGGGAGTGCTGGGGAGTGCAGAGTGACTAGGGAGTGCAGAGTGACTAGGGAGTGCAGAGTGCAAGGGAGTGCTAGGGAGTGCAGAGTGACTAGGCAGTGCTAGGGAGTGCAGAGTGACTAGGCCGTGCTAGGGAGTGCAGAGTGACTAGGCAGTGCAGAGTGACTGCAGAGTGCTAGGGAGTGCAGAGTGACTAGGGAGTGCAGAATGACTAGGGAGTGCAGAGTGACTAGGGAGTGCAGAGTGACTAGGGAGTGCTAGTGACTGCAGAGTGCTAGGGAGTGCAGAGTGCCAGGGAGTGCTAGGGAGTGCAGAGTACTAGGGAGTGCAGAGTGCTAGGGAGTGCAGAGTGACTAGGGAGTACTAGGGAGTGCAGAGTGACTAGGGAGTGCAGAGTGGCTAGGGAGGGCAGAGTGACTAGGGAGTGCAGAGTGACTAGGGAGTGCAGAGTGACTGCAGAGTGCTAGGGAGTGCAGAGTGACTAGGGAGTGCAGAGTGACTAGGGAGTGCAGAGTGACTAGGGAGTGCAGAGTGGCTAGGGAGGGCAGAGTGACTAGGGAGTGCAGAGTGACTGCAGAGTGCTAGGGAGTGCAGAGTGACTGCAGAGTGCTAGGGAGTGCAGAGTGACTAGGGAGTGCAGAGTGACTAGGGAGTGCAGAGTGACTAGGGAGTTGTAGGGAGTGCAGAGTGACTCCAGAGTGACCAGGGAGTGCAGAGTGACTGCAGAGTGCTAGGGAGTGCAGAGTGCTAGGGATTGCAGAGTGACTGCAGAGTGCTAAGGAGTGCAGAGTGACTAGGGAGTGCAGAGTGACTGCAGAGTGACTAGGGAGTGCAGAGTGACTAGGGAGTGCAGAGTGGCTAGGGAGTGCAGAGTGACTAGGGAGTGCAGAGTGATTAGGGAGTGCAGAGTGACTAGGGAGTGCAGAGTGCAAGGGATTGCTAGGGAGTGCGAAGTGACTAGGGAGTGCTAGGGAGTGCAGAGTGACTAGGGAGTGCAGAGTGACTGCAGAGTGCTAGGGAGTGCAGAGTGCTAGGGAGTGCAGAGTGACTAGGGAGTGCAGAGTGACTAGGGAGTGCAGAGTGCTAGGGAGTGCAGAGTGACTGCAGAGTGACTAGGGAGTGCAAAGTGACTGCAGAGTGCTAGGGAGTGCAGAGTGACTAGGGAGTGCAGAGTGACTAGGGAGTGCAGAGTGACTAGGGAGTGCTGGGGAGTGCAGAGTGACTAGGGAGTGCAGAGTGACTAGGGAGTGCAGAATGCAAGGGAGTGCTAGGGAGTGCAGAGTGACTAGGCAGTGCTAGGGAGTGCAGAGTGACTAGGCCGTGCTAGGGAGTGCAGAGTGACTAGGCAGTGCAGAGTGCTAGGGAGTGCAGAGTGACTAGGGAGTGCAGAGTGACTAGGGAGTGCAGAGTGACTAGGGAGTGCAGAGTGACTAGGGAGTGCAGAATGACTAGGGAGTGAAGAGTGACTAGGGAGTGCAGAGTGACTAGGGAGTGCTAGTGACTGCAGAGTGCTAGGGAGTGCAGAGTGCCAGGGAGTGCTAGGGAGTGCAGAGTACTAGGGAGTGCAGAGTACTAGGGAGTGCAGAGTGACTGCAGAGTGCTAGGGAGTGCAGAGTGACTAGGGAGTGCTAGAGAGTGCAGAGTTAGTGCAGAGTGACTAGGGAGTGCAGAGTGACTAGGGAGTGCAGAGTGCTAGGGAGTGCAGAGTGACTCGGGAGTGCAGAGTGACTAGGGAGTGCTAGGGAGTGCAGAGTGACTAGGGAGTGCAGAGTGACTGCAGAGTGCTAGGGAGATCTAGGGAGTGCAGAGTGACTATGGAGTGCGGAGTGATTAGGGAGTGCAGAGTGCTAGGGAGTGCAGAGTGACTAGGGAGTGCAGAGTGACTGGAGAGTGCTAGGGAGTGCAGAGTGACTGCAGAGTGCTAGGGAGTGCAGAGTGACTAGGGAGTGCTAGGGAGTGCAGAGTGACTGCAGAGTGCTAGGGAGTGCAGAGTGACTAGGGAGTGCAGAGTGACTGCAGAGTGCTAGGGAGTTCTATGGAGCGCAGAGTGGCTAGGGAGTGCAGAGTGACTAGGGAGTGCAGAGTGACTAGGGAGTGCTAGGGAAGGCAGAGTGACTGCAGAGTGACTAGGGAGTGCAGAGTGCTAGGGAGTGAAGAGTGACTAGGGAGTGCAGAGTGACTGCAGAGTGCTAGGGAGTGCAGAGTGACTGCAGAGTGCTAGGGAGTGCAGAGTGACTAGGAAGTGCTAGGGAGTGCAGAGTGACTGCAGAGTGCTAGGGAGTGCAGAGTGACTAGGGAATGCTAGGGAGTGCAGAGTGACTAGGGAGTACTAGGGAGTGCAGAGTGACTAGGGAGTGCAGAGTGCTAGGGAGTGCAGAGTGACTAGGGAGTGCAGAGTGACTAGGGAGTGCAGAGTGACTGCAGAGTGCTAGGGAGTGCAGAGTGACTGCAGAGTGCTAGGGAGTGCAGAGTGACTGCAGAGTGCTAGGGAGTGCAGAGTGACTGCAGAGTGCTAGGGAGTGCAGAGTGACTAGGGAGTGCAGAGTGCTAGGGAGTTCAGAGTGACTAGGGAGTGCTAGGGAGTGCAGAGTGACTAGGGAGTGCAGAGTGACTGCAGAGTGCTAGGGAGTGCAGAGTGACTGCAGAGTGCTAGGGAGTGCAGAGTGACTGCAGAGTGCTAGGGAGTGCAGAGTGACTATAATAACCCATTTTAATGTTATCTCTAGTACTATTAAGGAAGCCTTGTGGGTTGAAAGGAATAATTCCTTAAAGTCCAGCAGGAAATGGTTCGATAGGAATTGCACTAGAGCCTTAACAAAACTTAGACTTGCAATCCACAAAAGACCACGGGATGCAATCCTAATTAGAAATGCTAGGAAGGTCTATAACTTTGCACTGA
Organism: Lissotriton vulgaris; assembly: GCF_964263255.1. NCBI lineage: Eukaryota > Metazoa > Chordata > Amphibia > Caudata > Salamandridae > Lissotriton > Lissotriton vulgaris. The sequence continues at coordinate 291,230,469 of NC_141695.1, forward strand.
AGGATAGAAAGGCCTTGATAAAAAGGGAGGCTTGGGACAATCTATGCGCTGCCTCAAAATCAAAGGACCCGGCTGCTTTTTGGAGGGTCATTAATACCCCCCTTTTATATGATCAAAAAGCACGCCTGGAAATTGCTATCTCAGAAAATGAGTGGGTGGCTCATTTTTCCTCCCTTTATAAGGCTGTGGAACTGATTCCAGATGTAGGCCAGGACGTGGGGTTGTTAAATTTAGACACCACTAGAACTCTGACTGTAACCCTCCCAGAAGTGATAGCTAGTCTGAAGGCGACTAAGGGGGGCAAGGCAGCAGGGCCAGACGGCATACCAGCTGACCTCTATAAAGCTAATATTGAATTATGGGGGCCTTTGCTGGTTCAGCTTTTTAATGCCGCCCTGGCAAATAGTCCAATCCCTACCTGGTTCACATCGGTAATAGTCCCCATTTTCAAAAAAGGTGACAGGCTAAGTTGTACTTGCTATAGGCCAATTTCTTTACTGGACTCTTCCATAAAAATTCTGGGGAGAGTGATTTTAGCAAAACTGCAGAGCTGGGCTGAGGATAATGGAGTACTAAGTGATTTTCAATTTGGGTTTCAAAAGGGTTTGGGGACCATTGAGCAAGGTTTGAATCTTTTCACCCTGCAACAGAAATACATAAAGGTTAAAAAACAACGTCTATACCTTACTTTCGTTGATTTAACATCAGCTTTCGATTGTGTGTCACACACCAAACTATGGTCTATTATGGCCGAATTGGGTATAGAAAATGCCATTATATGTTTTCTGAGAGAACTTTATTCTGGGGCCACTGCTAGTGTCAGATACGGGAATAATGGTAAATGCAGTAGACAATTTGGGATTGGTAGGGGTGTGCGCCAAGGGTGCGTTTTAGCCCCCTTTCTATTTTTGTTATACATAAATGGATTGGAGAAGCATCTCGTGCATGAGGGCAGAGACATGCCTATGGTGAGAGGTAGGCCTGTCCCTGCACTGATGTACGCTGATGATGCCGTTTTGATGGCTCGTACAACAATGGCTTTACAAACTCTGGTTACAGCCTTTAACACCTTTATGCTTGGCTTAGATTTGAAAATCAACTGCTCTAAAACTTTATCAATGTTCTGTGGGCCCAGAACTAGCAAACATTTGAAGCCAATCTTCATTAATACCGATCCCCTAGAAAGGACCCCTACTTTCCCGTATCTGGGCATATTGTTTCATGAAAGTGGCTCATGGACTACAGCGATTCATGCGAGATCCTTGCTATTTTCTAAGACTATTATGGCCCTAAAATGCTTTATGAAAAAATTAGGTAAAAAACCCATAAAGGAGATTTTAACTGTGTATAATGCGACCTGTATATCTGTAGCCACCTATGGTGCCGGATTATGGGGGTACTCAAATGTTAATGCGCTTCAAATCATGGAAAACAAGTTTTTATGTCACATCCTGTCCGTACCCCAAAGCACCGCAACAATGATATGCCACGCTGAACTGGGTATACCCTATATTACAGACACTATTAAAATTCAGCCAATCCTTCTTTGGCATAGGGTTTGGACAAATGATGATTGTGTTGTTAACCGGGCTATTTTAAAGGATATCATGGTACTGGACAATATCAGTGACTTTAAATGGATAGGCTATGTCAAAAACTTTCTTGGAAAAATAAACTGCCTCCAATACTTTGAGGACCCGCAATCCATGGAATATATATCTAGAAGGGATCTGAAAAACCTATGTACGGTGTACCTCAAGGAAATGAGACATATAGAAGAGGAGAGAAAAAAGACTGTTTCCGCCCACCAGGACATTCTATGTGGAGAGAGATTGCAGCCATATCTTTCATTGTATATGTCCAACCATGAACGCTACCTCTTGACCCGTTTTAGACTGAATATTGTTTTTAGGACATTATCATTTCCGTCGATGAATTGTTGGTCGAAGGATCTATGTCCCTGTCCATGTGATGAAGTATCCCATCAATCCGATATACACATTTTATTTTTTTGTAAATTTTATACCTTTCCTCGGAAAAATCTGATTATCCCTATCCTCAAGGATCTAAATGTATATAGATGTCGCCTAGCGTTTACAGAGTGCCAGAAAATGGAAACTGTTTTTATGGTTGCCTCAATTGCAGAATTTTTAAAATTGGTTTTTATGTGCCGTAAATCAATTCGATTTGATTGATTGTTTTTACCGTATATATGAATTTAACTTTGATGATTCTCCTTTTTCTTGTGTTTTTAAAAATAAGCATACCTCACCTCTTGTAATTTGTAATTTGCACTTGTCATGCTACTTTCATGGTTATCTTGCTTTTTAACCGAATAAAGTATTTTTGAATCTTGAATCTTGACTTCAGAGTGCTAGGGAGTTCAGAGTGACTGCAGAGTGCTAGGGAGTGCAGAGTGACTGCAGAGTGCTAGGGAGTGCAGAGTGCTAGGGAGTGGAGAGTGACTAGGTAGTGCGAGGGAGTGCAGAGTAACTAGGGAGTGCAGAGTGACTAGGGAGTGCAGAGTGACTAGGGAGTGCTCGGAAGTGGAGAGTGACTAGGGAGTGCTAGGGAGTGGAGAGTGACTGCAGAGTGCTAAGGAGTGCAGAGTGACTAGGGAGGGCTAGGGAGTGGAGAGTGACTGCAGAGTGCTAGGGAGTGCAGAGTGACTGCAGAGTGCTAGGGAGTGCTAGGGTCTGCAGAGTGACTGCTAGGGAGTGCAGAGTGACTGGGGAGTGCTAGGGAGTGCAGAGTGACTAGGGAGTGCAGAGTGACTAGGGAGTGCAGAGTGCAAGGGAGTGCAGAGTGCGAGGGAGTGCAGAGTGACTAGGGAGTGCTAGGGAGTGCAGAGTGACTAGGGAGTGCAGAGTGACTAGGGAGTGCAGAGTGCTAGGGAGTGCAGAGTGCTAGGGAGTGCAGAGTGCTAGGGAGTGCAGAGTGACTAGGGAGGGCTAGGGAGTGCAGAGTGACTAAGGAGTGCTAGGGAGTGCAGAGTGACTAGGGAGTGCTATGGAGTGCTAGGGACTTCAGAGTGACTGCAGAGATTAAGCTAATGGCAATGTAAATGACAATGCCATTTATTTATCTGTTTTCAAAACCAACACATAAATACAAATTTTGTCATTTACAATGCCAATAGCTCTAACTTTTCCAAAGGCGAAACCATTGCATTGTAAATGCTTGTTGTGTTTATTTTCAATACATCTTCTTGAAAAGAATCCAATTGATTCAGAATCTCAATGAAACAAAGGATGTCAGCCGACACGTGTTTCGCCCGTTGGGTCAAGTCGACCTGGGCTTTTTCAAGACTTCGGGTATAATATAAATGTGCAACATGAAGAATGATACATGTTGAGGGCGTGGCCACGGAGGCGATCGGAATGGCTGCCTCTGCGTGAAGCTCCGCCATGCAGGCTCCCAACGGCGTCATTTAATATGTGATTCGCCGCTGCTTTTTCCACATTGTAAGCAGATCTGACAGTGGACACCGCCCGACCATCTGGGCGGTTCCGGTGGCCTTTGAAGCGACATTGGCGGTGTCGACGGCGGAGGGGAAGAGAGGCTTCCCGGGTCTCGGGGACATCTTCCCTTGCTGCGCCAGATCGCCGGGTGAGTGCTTTGCGGGCCCTCCTCCCGGGACTGCTGCCCTTTCGCGTGCTGCCCGCGGGCTCTTTTGCCTGTTGCCCGTCTTCCGCGGGCTCCTTGGTAGGGGCGCCGGACTTCTGGGCGAGGTCGGGGCCTTCGGGCCTGGTCGCGCGCTGGAGCCGGGGCCTCGATTTGTGGGCTCGCGGTGGACGCAGGGCTGCGGGCGGAATGGTTCGTCCGGTGGCTGCGGGCGTTGCGGAGGGGGCGCCGGGGGGGGTACTCCCGGTTGATTAATGGCGGCCCCGCCTTAGAACCACACGGAGGGGACCCATTTCCCCCCCCCCCCCAGCCACCTGATCTGGGTGCCTGGCGAGGGGCACTCACCCTATACTGCCTCCAGCAGTGGACTTTCCTGCGCCATTCACTGCTCCACTACATTGTCATGGTGTGTCAGTTAGATGTGGCTTACTGACCGGAACACCGCTACCCTGACCATCCTGAACCCGGTCGACAGAATTAGCTGACGCTACCGGAGCTTTGACACATGGCCGGGGTGCAGTTCATCCTACGTTGGTGTTGCCGGGACATGGGTTGACGCTATTCACTCGGTCCAGTAGGTGTATGTCTACTCCTGGCATCTCGCATTGATCTGCCTTCGTTGTTTTGCACCTCTCTTATTGGTGCCACATAGTGCTTATCCGACGCAGTGCCCTCTCCACAGCTTTGGCCATGGGTAAGAGAGTACCCAATCAGAGGAAGCTGAGCTTTGACAAAACCCCCTTCCTTGCGCTGACGCGCCGCCTGGTTCTTCTACTGGGGCTACCGGTCCTGCGGACAAAGGGGATGCCACGGCCATGGTCACCGCTATGTTGGGGGAAATGCGTGCGGGATTCAAGGTTCTTGATAACCGCTTTGACAGCCTCGAACAGAAAATAGCGGACAAGGGAACCAAAGTGCAGGCCCATGACCGACGCCTGGATGTAGTGGAATCCAGAATATCGGACGTGGAGGATGGTGCCGCAACAACACTCAAGAGGCTAGAGCACGTCGAAAAAATACTCAAAGAAGTTGCCATTAAAAATGAGGACTTGGAAGCGCGTAGTCGACACAACAATATACGCATAATTGGAGTGGCGGAGACGACAGCAACGGGGCGCTTCAACACTTTTGTAGAACATCTCCTCATTGAACTGTTCGGCAGAGACACCTTCACTAGTGGCTTTGTGGTTTAGCGCGCGCATAGAGCACTGGGGCCTAGACCTCGCCCTGGCCAACCCCCACGACCCATTATTGCCAGAATCATGAACTTCCGCAACTGGGATGCCACACTGCGAGCTGCGCGAGAGGCGGGAGAGGTACGGTGGCAGGGCAGTATTTTGTCCTTCTTCCCGGACTTCACGCTGATGGTCCAGGAAGCACGTCGCAAATACTCTGGAGTCAAAGCTAATCTTCGCAAACTGGGATTAAAGTATGGAATGCTGTATCCGGCTAGGTTGAAGGTCGATGTGAATGGCAGATACCGCATCTTTGACTCCCCCACGGAGGCGCAGGACTTTTGTCAGAGCTATAAAAGACAGGGTTCACCGCCGGCTTCCGGCTCTGCACCACGCTCCCCGCCTCGTGACGACTCGCAGACCTTTTTGCTGAAACCGGCCAGGGCTGACCTCTCATTCCTATTTGTTCCTTGTATTGAATAATTGATGTGGATACTCCATCGTATTGCTAACTTGATAGCACTTCTGTTGTCGCTCTAGTTGGAATGCCCGCTAGGCGTGGCGTTGCTACCCCCTATGGCGAATGCCTTTTTGTCTTCCTTCCCTAGGGTTTTCTTTTTGTGGATGTTACGTTGTTTCATTACATGGTTTTGTAAATGTACAGGAATTTATATAGCGCAAATCACCACCGGTTTCTAAGCGCTTGCTTAGGGAACCCGTCCTGGTATTCCCCTGTGAGATAACCCTGGCAGGGTATCCGCAGGGTGAAAACCAGGCATCCCGCCGCGAGGGGCCGTTGTGGAGATTAAGCAAGCTATTGCCCAGAGTCGCAGTGTGTGAACCCATGAATCGAGTAGGCACCGGAGCGAGAATTGTCGAGTCCATGGACATTTTAGGACTCAAGACCCCGCCGAGCCGGGAATTGAACCCTGGTCCCGGGCTGACCTCTGCTTCCAGGTCTACCTCCTCTAACCAGTGAGCCACACTTCTCTTTGGTATTTGTCAGTTACAGTATGCGATTATACAGGGATTGCCTCTTTGGGGGTGCTAGGAGACTGGGTGGTGGTGGTGGGGGGGTGGAATTTGTTTTGTTTTTATGTTTATTTTTTTATGTGGATAATTACGATGCAGATGAGAGTGGACTGACGGGCGCACAAATATTCGCACATTTTTTCAGTTATGAGTTATGGCCAAGGTAGGACTGCAGTCTGGGCCGGCCAGACTAACTTTAATGTCCTGGAATATTCTTGGTTTGAACACTACAAGAAAGCGTAAGCAGGTCCTGAATTATGCATCACGACACAATGTAGATGTTCTTTTTCTTCAAGAAACACACTTGGCACCGTAGGACTCATCCTCCGTTGCCAGGGGATGGGGTGCCCATAGAGTTTTCTCTAATTTTAGCAGGTATACCAGAGGCGTTGCAATTTTTGTACACAGGCGTGTTCCTTTTGTATTGTCTAGTAGCAAGACAGATGGAGAGGGTAGATATGTGATGATCATCGGAGTGTTGATGGGGTACAAAATTGCATTAGTGGGTGTCTACGGTCCCAACATAGACTCCCCTGCTTTTCTCCAGGTCCTTCATGAGGCACTGCTTCGCTCTGACATAGACTTATTAGTGATAGGCGGAGACTTTATAATTTGCTAATGAATCCTGTCAGGGACAGTACTTCTCCTTCCCCGGATTGCAAGGCCCGGGCCCACTCAGTGCTTGCAGACATTTGTTCTAATTTTTCCCTAATAGACATAGAGGCCCGACTGCACCCACACTCACCCGATTATATGCATCATTCCAGGTTCCACAACACTAGCACTAGGACAGATTACTGGCTCCTCTCCCCAGGAGTCGCCGGATGGGTGGAAGGCCTTTCCACCCTTCCGCGCACTTTATCGGACCACTCCCCCATTGTGTTAACTTTGCAAATTCCCAGACTGGGTGGTTACGAGAGGCAGTGGCGGTTTCCTGGTTGGGCTCTGTCGGACCCGGTCTTCAAAGAGGAGATCCGCAGCGCTATTGACACCTATTTTGACATTAACACAGGCTCTGTGGAATCATGGGCCACGTTATGGGAGGGATTCAAGGCCACCATTCGCAGGGTGTGTATCGCTAAACATGTAGGAGCTCTACGTGAGATTCGTTCCACCTTAACCCGTATTGAGAACAACATCTCTATGATAGAGAAAGACATACTTACTGACCGATCTGAGGCTAGGGAGGCTAAACGGCTGGAATTACTGTTAGACTTTCGAGAAAATGCAGACAGGGAGCTGAGGTTTTTGAGCAAGCACTATACGGCGCGTCAGTGTGGAGAAGGGGATAGACCGGGCAAATTGTTAGCGCAACTGCTCCTTCTTCCCCGCCAGGCATCCTACATCACTGATATCGTTGACACGCAGGGCACAAGATACCAATCCACTCCCGACGTATGCAACACCTTTTTGTCATACTACAAGGCGCTTTACACATCCACACTTTCAGAGGAACAACGTGACCCCGGCCCTTATTTGAATGAGATCGCCATGGCATATCTCGAAAAATACATGCAGGATTTCCTTGCCATGCCCATCACTCCTGATTAAATAGTGGAAGCCATTGATGCATTGAAGGCCTCCTCGGCGCTGGGCCTTGACGGTTTCCCAGCCGATTTTTATAAAGAATATAAAGAAGAGCTTGTTCCACGGCTAGTCGAGGTATACGCTGAGGCACTCGAGTCCGGCGTTCTGCCACCCACGCTCAGAGAAGCGGTTATTGTTCTTCTTCCCAAACGAGGTCGTGATCCCTCCTTATGTGGCTCTTACAGACCCCTTCCACTACTAAATTTAGACTACAAGTTTTTGGCTAAAGTTCTCGCGATCCGTCTATCGCTATTAACGGAGTCCATTATTTCACCGGCTCAGTCCGGATTCGTTCTGCACAGGTCCACTTCCTTAAATCTGAGGGCACTGTTCTCTGTGTTGCACAGGATGGACCCCTCTATTCCAGCCGCCACTGTGTTTTTGGACGCTGAGAAAGCGTTTGACACACTGGAGTGGCCCTTTTTTTTTATCAATCATGAGGCGAATGGGCATGCCGGAGATGTTTGTGGCTACAGTCGAATTACTATATGCTGCCCCTACGGCCTGGCTACGTTTAAACGGCACCATCTCTTAAAATTTCACACTCTCGCGTGCAACGCGACAGGGATGCCCCCTATCCCCTCTGCTGTTCATCCTAGCGATGGACCCTCTAGTTTGCCATTTTCAAGAGAAGCACCTCCATAGAGGGCTTCAGTTTCGCACTGGGCCTCTCCTCATTTCTTTATATGCGGACGACACGATTTTGTATGTACGAACGCCTCAGACCAATCTGGAGCCTCTGCTTTTGGAGATAACCCGTTTTGGAGAGTACTCAGGCCTTCGCATAAACTGGCACAAATCTGTCATTTTTCCGCTTACCCCCTCCACCTCACACTGGAACTGTGCTTTTCCTTTTGAGTGGAACACGGATTCGGTGCGATATTTGGCAATTCATGTCCACCTTGACACGGTGTCCATTATTTGCTTGAACTACGGGCATGCCCTGGACTTCTTAAAAGATCACCTGGAGCGATGGATTCGCCTCCCCCTGGCCGGATCGCCATAATCAAAATGATCGTACTTCCTCGGTTTTTGTATCTCTTCAACAATATTCCGATTCCCCTCACCAAGATTTTCTTCTCGCAACTTTGTTCCTTGTTGTTGCGTGTAGTATGGGGTGGTAAAAACCCGGGAGAGCCCCGGCGAACCATAACACTTCCTTATGAACGGGGTGGCTTCGGTGTGCACGACTTTTTTCTTTACTACTTGGTTGCACAATGCTCGTACGCCTATTCCTGGTTTCATCCGGATGCTAGGATTTTATATTTGAAGCCTGAGGCTGACCTGGTGTGGCCTGTACCCCTTAATTCCTTTCCCCCCTGAGGGATTCCCCGGGATCCGCAACACATACAGACAGTTTCCACCACATGCTGGGCTTGGGAAAAGCTGCGCAGGCTACTTCAGATTGAGACATTATATTCCTCCGCCCTTCCGTTGCCCAATGCCCATTGGCTCCCCATCACAGGTGAGTCTGTGGTACAGCGCACGTTATCCAAATATCAAATACACACGGTTGGGGGCTGTTTCCAGAAGGACATGTTTTCTCCGTGACTGAGGATCAGCGTTTTGCTGACCGATCATTTATGGACTCTTTCATACTGACCAGACTTCGGTCCATGCTTCGTGCTAAGTTTCCCACATTTCCACTTCCCCCCGATGACGCTGCAATCCTCACATTCATAATACAGAGTCAGACTGGTTCGCATGTAGTCTCTAAGTCATGGGTACTCACAAACTTTCTCTCGGGGGCCAAATTTACAGTTTGGTTTGTGTCCGAGGGCCGCATCGGTGGGGGGGCAGGGTCAGTGGGGGAGGGGGAGGGGCTAGAGCAACAACATAAAACTGACCATGAGGTTGATCATAGGTCCCTGCAGCGGACGCCTTCGTCCATTGAGCCGTCCCGGCATACACACATCTCTCTCGGTCTCCCTCCCTCTCTCTAGCTCTCTCTCCCTCTCACCCTCCCTCTCTCCTGTCTTCCTCTGTCTCACTCCCTCTCTCTCACTCCCTCTTCGTCCCCCTCCCTTTCCCTCCCTCTCACTCACTCTCTGTCTCACCCCCTTTCACTCCCTTTCCCTCCCTCTCACTCCCTCCCTTTCCCTCCCTCTGTCTCCATCTCACTCCCTCTCCCTCCCTGTCCGTCTCACTCCCTCTCCGTCTCACTCACTCCCTCTCCCTCCCTCTCCCACTCATTCACTCTCACTCTCTCCCTCTCTCTCACTCGCTCACTCGCTCACTCCCTCCCTCTCACTCCCTCCCATTCACTCCCTCCCTCTCACTCACTCTCACTCACTCCCTCCCTCTCACTCACTCACTCACTCCCATTCACTCACTCACTCCCACTCACTCACTCCCTCCCACTCACTCCCTCCCTCCCACTCACTCCCTCTCACTCACTCCATCCCTCTCACTCACTCCATCCCTCTCACTCACTCCATCCCTCTCACTCACTCCATCCCTCTCACTCACTCCATCCCTCTCACTCCCTCCCTCTCACTCACTCACTCACTCCCACTCATTTACTCATTCTCTCTCACTCACCCCCTCTCACTCACTCCCTCTCACTCACTCACTCACTCACTCACTCCCTCTCACTCACTCACTCCCTCTCACTCATTCTCACTCACTCTCACTCTCTCAGTCACTCTCTCACTCCCTCCCTCTCCCTCCCTCCCTCCCTCTCTCTCTCTTCCTCCCTCCCTCTCACTCCCTCCCTCTCACTCCCTCCCTCCCCCTCCCTCCCTCTCACTCCCTCCCTCCCACTCCCTCCCTCTCACTCACTCACTCCCTCTCACTCCCTCTCACTCACTCACTCACTCACTCACTCCCTCTCACTCACTCACTCCCTCTCATTCACTCCCTCCCTCTCACTCACTCACTCTCTCATTCACTCCCTCCCTCTCACTCACTCTCACTCACTCCCTCCCACTCACTCCCTCTCACTCTCTCCCACTCACTCCCTCTCACTCACTCCCTCCCACTCCCTCCCACTCACTCCCTCCCTCCCACTCCCTCTCACTCACTCCATCCCTCTCACTCACTTCATCCCTCTCACTCACTCCCGCTCACTCACTCCCTCTCACTCACTCAACTCATTTACTCACTCACTCCCACTAACTCCCTCTCCCTCAGTCACTCCCTCTCCCTCACTCACTCCCTCTCCCCCTCCCTTTCCCTCCCTCTCACTCACTCTCTGTCTAACTCCCTTTCACTCCCTTTCCCTCCCTCTCCCTCCATTTCCCTCCCTTTCCCTCCCTCTCCGTCTCCTTCCCTTTCCCTCCCTCTCACTCATTCCCTCTCCCTCCCTCTCCCACTCATTCACTCTCTCCCTCTCTCTCACTCGCTCACTCCCTCCCTCTCACTCCCTCCCATTCACTCCCTCCCTCTCACTCTCACTCACTCTCACTCACTCCCTCCCACTCACTCACTCCCACTCATTCACTCACTCCCTCCCTCTCACTCACTCCCTCCCTCTCACTCATTCCATCCCTCTCACTCACTCCATCCCTCTCACTCACTCCATCCCTCTCACTCACTCCATCCCTCTCACTCACTCCCTCTCACTCACTCCCTCCCACTCCCTCCCACTCATTTACTCATTCTCTCTCACTCACTCCCTCTCACTCACTCCCTCTCACTCACTCCCTCTCACTCACTCACTCCCTCTCACTCATTCTCACTCACTCTCACTCTCTCAGTCACTCTCTCACTCCCTCCCTCTCCCTCCCTCCCTCCCTCTCTCTCTCTCACTCCCTCCCTCTCACTCCCTCCCTCTCACTCCCTCCCTCCCACTCCCTCCCTCTCACTCACTCACTCCCTCCCTCTCACTCCCTCTCACTCACTCACTCCCTCTCATTCACTCCCCCCCTCTCACTCACTCTCTCTCATTCACTCCCTCCCTCTCACTCACTCCCTCCCACTCACTCCCTCTCACTCTCTCTCACTCACTCCCTCTCATTCACTCCCTCCCACTCCCTCCCACTCACTCCCTCCCACTCACTCCCTCCCACTCACTCCCTCCCTCCCACTCCCTCCCTCCCACTCACTCCATCCCTCTCACTCACATCATCCCTCTCACTCACTCCCGCTCACTCACTCAACTCATTTACTCACTCACTCCCACTAACTCTCACTCCCCCTCCCTCACTAACTCCCTCTCAACCCCTCTCTCTCCCTCTCACACTCTCCCTCTCACACTCTCCCTCTCACTCCCACTCACTCACTCACTCCCACTCATTTACTCATTCTCTCTCACTCCCTTTCAGTCACTCACTCCCTCTCAGTCACTCACTCCCTCTCCCTCACTCCCTCTCCCTCACTCCCTCACTCCCTCACTCCCTCTCCCTCACTCCCTCTCACTCTCACTCCCTCTCCCTCACTCCCTCTCACTCCCTCTCACTCTCACTCCCTCTCACTCACTCACTCACTCCCTCCCTCTCACTCCTTCCCTCCCTCCCTCTCACTCACTCACTCCCTCTCACTCTCTCTCTCCCTCTCACTCTCTCTCTCCCTCTCCGTCCCCCTCCCCCTCCCTTTCCCTCCCACTCCCTCTGTCACCTCACCCTGCCTGTGCGCCAGCCGGGGCACACACACCTTTGCCTTTGTATTTCACCTCTTCTTAGGCCCCTGCAGCTTTACTCTGGCCATTCCTAGGATCGCCCGCCGGAAGCCCCCACAAAGCAGCAAGAGTCTCTCTCGCTGCTGCAGACACTTAAAAAAAAAAACTCGGGAAACACAGGTATGATGTCTTGGGGGTCCGCGGGCCGCCAGGGAAGGCTTGCCGGGCCGCCACTGGCCCGCGGGCCGTACTATGAGTACCCCTGCTCTAAGTTATACAAACTATGCCTGGCCGCGCTTCCCTCCTCGGACACTGCAGTGCGCGCCGCGTGGGAGATAGACCTGGGCAACCCGATAACTGATGACCAGTGGGCGGCGTGCTGCGCGGCCACTAGGGACGTCTCCATTAATAGCAGACACAAGCTCATACACTTTAAGTTTTTGAGACGGATGTATCATACCCCTGCCCTTGCTCACAAGATTGACTCTGACAGGCCTCATTGCTGCCCTAAATGCAAAGCCCCACAAGCTAATTTTGCCCATCTTTCCTGGACATGCCCTCTTTTACATGATTACTGGATGCAGGTGCATCGTGTTTTAGGTGACATATTGGACTTGGAGTTGACACCCATCCCTGAGATAGCACTATTAGGCTATGTCGCAAATTTCTCACGTTCTACCCGCAAGCTGGCAGCCATTGGCTTTCTACTGGCAAAATTAGAGATTGCGCTGCTCTGGTGCTCTAGACGAGTTCCCAGCTCTCATGCTTGGCTTCGCAGCATGGCCTACTGCAATGTCAATTGTGCAGAATACTTCACACAGATCCCGACTGCGTCCCGACCGGTTGATATATGGGGACCATATCGTACATATAGTGCGAAGCTTACCCAGGAAGCACAATCTCAGTCGATGAGCTCCATTGTTCCGGAAGGGGCGGGCTAGGTACACATTCAATGCGGCGCCGTGGTCAACCACACCTCGACTCATGCATCACACATATTGGAATTGAATACTAGGCTTCAAGGATTGTAGACACCACGGGTTGAATCGGAATTTAGTAGGAGGATCTGGAATACGGTGTATGCTTCTAGACAGCTCCATATCCTTACATAAGTGTTCATCACGAACAGGCTTGACTCACAATATAATGATGTTTACCCTTAACCCATGAACGGGTTAATCTTATGGTATTTGATGTGCTCATCGAACTGCTCTCTCCCCCACACAAGCTTCCGCATACGTTTTGTTTGTTTATCATTTGTCTCTTTGCATTGTATTCTCGCTACATTGATTTGTTTAAAAAATACCAAAATGAGATGTATCATATATGATGTCTGAGATCACTCTGAATGGCTATTTACTTTGCATGTTGTGCTCCAAATGTTTTCCAACATGCATCTGCTTGATTCTTTTGTATATCAGAGTGCATCAATTGCCTGTTCAATAAAGAGATTTTAAAAAAAATGATACTTGTTCTTAAACTGGTCGTGTCAGTTCAGGTTTCAACATTTCTTGAGCAGATTGCTATTTTTGTTGGGGTTGAGGACTTGAGAGGCACCCCTTGGGGGTCAAGTACTTAAGCAGAAACCAACAGGGCTAAGGCAGTAGGCAAGCTAGGCAGACGTACGGAGGCCTTTGGAACTTGTTGTGTCCCTGTAAGTAACAGGAGGTCAGTCAGTTGACCCTTGGAGTCACTTCAGCCAGGGATGAACGATGCAGGTCCGGTTTTATTTCTCAGCAAGCGGGGAAGCCTTCAGCAGCAGGGCATCCTTCTTCTGTAGTATCCACAGGTTCAGGAGTGTACTGAAGAGTTAGATCTGAGGGTCCAATATTTATACCTGGCACCCACTTTGAAGTGGGAGAACTTCTGGATTTTCCCTCTCCAGAGGTGTCTGGAATTTCCCGCCTACTTGCCCTGGTCCTAATCTGTCTTGGGGTATAGTGTGCTAGTGTGAAGTTCTTTGTGCTGAGTCAGCCCCATTAAATTGCAATGATGGCAGGTGACAGCTCAGCCTGCTCATCCTGCCAGAGATGGCCCATCCTGCCAACACCCAACTCTGTTTTGTGGCTGTCTAGGAGGAATACGCAAAGGCCAACTACACCTACTCATGTGAACCAGAACTAGGCTGCGGGCACCAACAGGACAAGAAAATGCCAACGTTATCATTAAAGTAGATTATAAATTAAGGGAGGTGTGGCCTAGTCCGTGGCTAAGATGGCAGCACACTTCTGAGCTCCGGCAGGCCTCTGGTGCATCTCTGGCAACAGCCATGCCGGGACCGCCAAGTAAGATGTGGTGAAGTGGAAGGGGTTGGGACTTGAGGGGAGTTGTTTCCAGCACTTGGGCCCCCACAACAAGTGTCAATGCAGCGGCCCCGTACTTGAGCGGATCCAACGATCGCACCAAAGATGGCAAATACATCTGAAGCACCTGGAACTTTGAGGTCACCCTAGCGGGCATATTTATAATGACACCATGAAACTTAACGGGACAGGAGCAAAGGGAGTACAGTAAGTGCTTACCTTCCTTAAACCTGAGCATCTCAGTTATAATTATCGTGATGACCCTGCAGCTACCCTGCCCCTGTGTTACTTCTGAGATGGTGATGCCCACATTGGGAGCACCAAATACAGACAGCAGAGAGTGAATATTTCCCAGATGGAAGACCTTTGAGCTTAGCTTGCCCAATAACTGCTTCAGGAATGCTGTTGGCACTGATGAGACACCCCCTATTTGGGTGCAGCCTAGGCAGCACTGTCGCTTAGCGACCTGTGGTAATTGCTTTCTGGAGTTCCAACTCCACCCATTACCTGCTTTTGTTTATCACTTGTCTATGTCAGTGTCCTACAAAAATCGTTGCTTGGCAGTGGTCAGTCCTACCTCTTTGTCCATCCTTTTTCTCTTCTGTTCCTCCCATGCAGCAAGGACTAAGTACTGTCTCGTCACACTACAGTTCTTTGTCTGTTTTTTTGGGGACTACTTTTTCTTTTGGTTTCCTGCTCTGTTTCTGTTTGCCTGTGTGTAGTTTCCGCACCATAGTTGATTACATTTAAATATAGTTTTCCTCCCTCCCACCTATTCTTAATTCCGCAGTTGTATTGGGGGTACCTCTTGCGCCATGCCTCCAGCTTCGTATGTTATCTTTTTTAAGCTTTTAGCAATTTTCCATGTCGAATGTCATTTGGGATTTTTTTTTATTAGGGTGTTTGGTTTGGGCTTTGTTTTAAGGAGGATTGGGCTGGTTTAACGTTTGTTTTACAGCCAATGCGCGTCTAAGTTTCCCGCTTGTTGGGCTTTGTTTTAAGGGGGATTGGGCTTGTTTAACGTTTGTTTTACAGCCAGTGTGCATCTTAGCTTTGTGATCTTCCAAGCTCTGGAAGTTAAGAGCATGAGCAGCTTTCTGTGGCCATCCAGCACTTCCTGTTTCATGGCAGCTGTCACCTCCCTCTTGTGTCTGTTCATGGTGGTATTCAGACCCTCCAGCCTTTCACGATTCACGAAAAAATTGCGAAATCGGCTGATTAGTGGATGGCCGTGATATTTGCTATTGAGGCAGCTAAAAAGGGTTTACCAGAAGAAAGGAAAAAATCATGTCTTCTTATTGGTTGCACTCGTGTGCACGTCACTGCGTGCCACTGTGCAGCCTTAAAATAGCTGCTTCCTAATGGGCTCAAGTCCATTGCTAACGTTTACATGTCTTCTCTGTCTTCAAGGAAATGGTAAGAGTAGTGTGGTTGGAGGGGTACAGTTTTGCGGCCTAGTGTGCGCCTGCTGAGCATAGTTGGACTTTATTGACTGGTTTCTCTTCTTTAACACCGAGCCATGGCTCCGAGTAGGGGGGGATTGGGGGTCGGATGTACAGTCTTGACATGTGGAAGTATCTTTACCTGTCTGTAAACCCTCTATCCCGGGAGGGCCTTGATTTATTTAGCTATGTTTTGTTTCTCTACTGGAAATGTTCTCAGGTGAAATAATTATTTATATCCTTTTTGCGCAAATTTAATTGGTTGTAACATCAAATATTTTGGGAATCTTAGCCTTAAGCGATATGTGAGGTGTGACCGAAGTGTAAGTTAAAAATATATGTGTCATAAGCGTAGCTTAGAAGATGGTATATTAATGGAACAGTCGCGGTCATCTGAAATTTAAAGTCGATCATCTTTACAGCTCTTACAAAACCAAAATGCTACACGATGGGCAGTTAAAGTTACACTAACTTTGCTAATGTTGGAGTTGACTAATCACTGGCTAGAAACCATCAGCTCCTTCAAGATGTTTTGCACCCGTGGGTAGTGCATAAAGACATTCAACTGTGTGTAAAGGTGTGTTTTATTTTGTTCAGCACGGCTAAGGATGCCATTTGCGCTTAAACTGGTTTAAAAAAAGAAAAAAGTCAAGCTTTATTTCCTTTCGCAAAGCCTTAGAACTCGTCTCTTTAAACTATGATTCTTTCAGTTATTAGATGCCTGCCCTACTCATGCCGCTCTTTCCTTTTTAGGGCTCGGCCTACGTCACCACTGCGTCAGCTCCGAGCCGTATTGTTAAGGGGCTCAGAATAGTGAAGTAAAAATTCCTCAGTGCGCGAGATTTTCAGTAGTTATTTTTGCCATCTGCATGGTAATTGGTCCTCACGGTGCCGTGTTTGTAGTAGCCTTGACGGAATAGGCCATATATATTTTATGTTCGGCACTTCCTGCATTTTCTGTGCGGTTATGCGCAAGGGAGTCTAATAAATTTCAATTAGGAGCTGTCAGGGTGCCGCGGTAATAGAATCCAGATGGTCGGGGCGCGTTCACCAGTCTGCAGTGAGTTTGGTGGGCGCGCGTTCGTCTGCATCCTTTCATGTGTAAGTGTTGGCCTTTGCAGAGCTGGCTTGGTCGTGCGATAAGAAGTAATTAAGACCGAAACAGATGTTCCCTTCAGTTTTATGAGGGCAGGAGGGCTTTTGTTTCTGTCAATACAACAACTTTGTGGCACAGCTGTCCCTGTCAGTGTATATGTGTATTGCAGTGCTTTTTAATATTTATTTTGTCGTCAATTTACTGCAGCTAAAATGTGTTTTTTTACATTTTAGTGCACATTAATAGTCTGAGCAGAGTTCACCTGAGTATGCATGGTGAGCACACTGAGTATGCAGGGTGATCAGTAAGAGTATGCAGGGTGATCAGTAAGAGTATGCAGGGTGATCAGTAAGAGTATGCAGGGTGATCAGTAAGAGTATGCAGGGTGATCAGTATGAGTATGCAGAGTGATCAGTATGAGTATGCAGGGTGATCAGTATCAGTATGCAGGGTGATCAGTATGCAGGGTGATCAGTATGCAGGGTGATCAGTATGAGTATGCAGGGTGAGCAGTATGAGTATGCAGGGTGAGCAGTAGGAGTATGCAGGGTGAGCAGTAGGAGTATGCAGGGTGAGCAGTAGGAGTATGCAGGGTGATCAGTATGAGTATGCAGGGTGATCAGTATGAGTATGCAGGGTGAGTACACTGAGTATGCAGGGTGAGCACACTGAGTATGCAGGTGAGCACACTGAGTATGCACTGTGAGGACACTGAGTATGCAGGGTGAGCACACTGAGTATGCAGGGTGATCAGTATGCCGGATGATCAGTATGAGTATGCAGGGTGATCAGTATGAGTATGCAGGGTGAGCAGTAAGAGTATGCATGGTGAGCAGTAAGAGTATGCAGGGTGATCATTATGACTATGCAGGGTGAGCAGAGTGTAAGTATGCAGGGTGATCAGTGTGAGTATGCAGGGTGATCAGTATGAGTATGCAGGGTGAGCAGTATGAGTATGCATGGTGATCAGTATGAGTATGCAGGGTGAGCTGTATGAGTATGCAGGGTGAGCAGTATGAGTATGCAGGGTGAGCAGTATGAGTATGCAGGGTGAGCAGTATGAGTATGCAGGGTGAGCAATATGAGTATGCAGGGTGAGCACACTGAGTATGCAGGGTGAGCACACTGAGTATGCAGGGTAAGCACACTGAGTATGCAGGGTAAGCACACTGAGTATGCAGGGTGATCAATATGCAGGGTGATCAGTATGAGTATGCAGGGTGAGCAGTAAGAGTATGCAGGGTGATCAGTATGACTATGCAGGGTGAGCAGAGTGTGAGTATGCAGGGTGATCAGTATAAGTATGTTGGGTGAGCAGTATGAGTATGCAGGGTGAGCAGTATGAGTATGCAGGGTGATCAGACAGAGTATGCAGGGTGATCAGACTTAGTATGCAGGGTTAGCAGACTGAGTATGCAGGGTTAGCAGACTGAGTATGCAGGGTGATCAGTATGAGTATGCAGGGTGAGCAGTATGAGTATGCAGGGTGAGCAGTATGAGTATGCTGGGTGAGCAGTATGAGTATGCTGGGTGAGCAGTATGAGTATGCAGGGTGAGCAGTATGAGTATGCAGGGTGAGCAGTATGAGTATGCAGGGTGAGCAGTATGAGTATGCAGGGTGAGCAGTATGAGTATCCACCAAACACACACACCAACAGCCATCACTGCACAATTCCTACAGGCACACACATCCAACACCCATCAATGCACACACCAATTGATAATGCATCCACCAATTAATATTGTACCTATCGCACTATGCTGCACTTTACCTTTTAAAGATAATGCGTTAAAGTGCAACATGCCACCATTGATAACATCCCAGTCCAACACACATATCTCCAACACACACCGCATGCTTCCACTCCAAAACACATGCCTAAAACACATTGCCATTTACAATGCCATTATCTCTAACTCAAACAAACCCGAGCCCTAATGCATTCCTAATGCTTGTTATAAACTTATTTTTCATTTCTAATATGTACTTCATGCTAGTCCAGCGTAGTTTGCAGCTGCAGGTGCCTGTAATTTCCGATCCACTAGAAGTTATGTGACAGTTACTCTTTGCATAGGGTGTGACACTGTGCGGTACCACATCACCAATATGTGGCAGACTGTCATCAGTGCAGATGTTGACAAATAGGTGAAGGTGCAGAGCACTGGAAACCACTGGCTCAAATTAAGCCCTGCTACTACCCACCAACAGTGCTGCTGGACTGCCAAGGAACTCTGCAGCACGTGCTGACTGCTGGACGTGCAAGGAACTCAGCATGTGCTGTAAACCCATACATTATTTTTAGCACAGCTCCCTCCCCCCAGGTGCGCCCGCACCAGTTGCACCACCCTAAAGGCATTCCTGACCATATCCACTCTTATCCTGCAGAGGTTGATAGAATGAGTAATGACCACTTCCAGAACCAGCAGTCCTTACTTAATTTGTAATCAAATAAGTGCAGGGCTCAAAGTTTTTCTTATAAGCCCGCCGTCAAATGTCAGTATTACGAACACCAGTCTGTGTAGTCTAGATTCCACATCTTGCCTCTTTCATCGTCAACGATACACTTGTGCCCCTTATCTCTCTCTTGCAGGTTCTTTTTCATCCTGCTTTCTATCTTTTTAAATTTTTTAATGTTTTTCCAACTTTCTCTTCCCTTTTCTTTCCCCTTTTTATGCCTTTCTGTCTCTAGTTCATTGTTCAAGTCTGATATTGGAAGTTTCGGTCCCCACGAATGAGTGCCAACAGGCCCCACCTGCTACCACACGCTTACATTAATTATTATTATTATTAAATTAAATTTGTAGAGCGCGCTGACACCATGGGTTTCCTGGCGCTATGGGACATCGAATTCCGGGACTGAGGTAAAGTGCAGAGTTAGCAGGGTGAGGGAAAAAGGAAAGTTTTAAGCAACTTCCTAAAATGAAGGAGGGAGCTGCTTGATTTGATGTTCAGAGGAAGGGAGTTCCAGAATTTCGGAGCTAAAAAGGCAAATCTTCGTCCGCCGAATTTGTTAGTTCTGGTTTTGGGTGTGATAAGTGATTTTTGATAGGAGGAACGGAGGTTGCGGTTTGGACAGTAAGGAATGATAAGGGAACTCAAAAAGACAGGGCTGGGGCAGTTGAGGGCTTTGTACGTGAGACAGCCCAACTTAAAGGCCACCCTTTGTTCAATTGGTAACCAGTGAAGTTTGTGTATCATTGGTTTGGCAGATTGCCATTTGGGAGATTTAAAGATGATTCGGGCCGCCTGATTTTGGACCACCTGAAGGCGGTGGAGGAGAGTTTTTGGAAGTCCATGATAGATAGAGTTGGAAAAGTCCAAACGGGAAAGCACAAGAGAGATGATAACCTGGGTCAGGGCAGGTGTGGGAAGCAGATGGCTGACCTTCCGGATTTTCCTGAGCTGGAAGGAGCAGGATGAGATCACGGAGCCCATATGAGGTCGGAGGGAGAGTTCGGCGTCAATAATTACGCCGAGGCTTTTTACAGAGGTGGAAGGGATCGGCGAGGGGCCTAGTTCGGAAGGCCAGAACTGGGTTCCCCAGGAAGAAAAGCTGGAGCCCGGGAGGAGGAGCTCGGTTTTCCCGGGGTTTAGCTTCAACTGGTTGGAGTTCATCCAATCTTGGATATGAAGCATAGCAGAGTGAAAATTGTCTATTGCATTGGGAGAATTGAGTGGAAAAATAATCTGCAAATCGTCTGCGTAGTTAAAAACTGTAATGTCCCAGTTACGGAGTGAATGGAGTAGGGGCGGGAGGTACAGATTGAACAGGAGGGGAGACAGGGAGGATCCCTGGGGGACTCCGCAGGTTGTGGGGGTCTTGGGAGCTGTGTAGGGGCCCAGGCGGACGGCTTGGGATCTGTCAGATAGAAAAGAGCAGATCCAGTTGAAGGCGGAGCCCTGGATGCCAGCCTGTTCGACACGGTTGAGCAAGATGAAGCACAGAGAACACATTTTTCACCTGCATGTACTTGGCCCTGGGCCAATTAAGGCTATCTAAGGTACTTGAAAGGAATGTTAGCACCATTTTTGGATGTGCTATTTAGTTTTCACTGTGCAAGAATGAATTGTGAGCCGCTTGTAAAGTCAGGTGGCCCCTCCTGGATTTACATACATAGGCCGCAGGTTTCTGCTCCATAAACTATTATGGTGTGTGTAATAAAGTAGGATTTCCACAGGATGTGTTCATCAAGTAATATTTATTCAGCCCCAACCAACAGTCAGCTGGCAACTGACACATATGGAATTTACAAGATAAGGAACATTGGTGTAACATGGTTCCAAGCCCTAGGTTCCAACATGGAACCAGCACACCCAGGAAGACAGGTCATTACACTTCTCCCTCTTAACCACCAAACAGGTTTACATGTCCAGCAATGAATTAGGCAACAAAAGATAAGGAACAAAAAAGAAGAAATTACCTAGACATAATCACGCAAGTGAACAGGAGGCCTGCGTACTCTCACACTCTTATGAGAATATTTAGAACCCAGGTCAGGAGCAATAACAAAGTCATCACATGTTCCAGATACGACCATCCTCCGTCTTTACAGCATTTTTGAAAATTTTCACAATGGTTCTGGGAACAGAGAACTTCGACCAGTTTATGGTCGTATCTGGAACAATAGTCGTGTTTCTCACTTTGGGGGAAAAGAGAAATGTGATGACTTTGTTATTGCTCCTGACCTGGGTTCTAAATATTCTCATAAGAGTGTGAGAGTACGCAGGCCATCTGTTCACTTGCGTGATTATGTCTAGGTAATTTCTTCTCACCACTCAAATTCGCACCACACACCCTCGCGTAATTTTCGAAAATTTTCTTCCATTTTTTCCACCTAATAAGTGGTTCACCAGGTTCCATTAGAAAGAAAGGGGGTGCAGTTACGTTTTGCATCTTGCTACCCCTATACCACTTAACACACTCTAACCTTATTCACTTGTGTTCCTTTAAAAACAATGTTCCACCTCCCTTCCCTCTTTAAGGTGTGCCCATCACCGTTGACAGGCTCCAAGATGTCAATGTAGGACTAAAAGAATCGAGTCCGATCCTCCTTTCCAGTCACTGCTTCAAGTGTGTGACACCTACTCTTCTCCATCAAGCTCCTCCGACATTGCTCTTCCTCCCATGCTCACTCGTTTTTTTTAATGTAGAACAGATCACACAGTTCTCCTTTACCAGTAGAATTGGAGCTCCTTCAATGTCAATGCCAAACCACCGCTCCACACGTTGTAGTCTTCTCGAAATACAAAAAACGAAAGAAAAAAACGGGAGAAGAAAAAATCCAAGATGGCCGCCACTAATCCTTCACCAACATTCAGTCTTGTTTTCAAAGAAGATTGAGCTTCTTTTTTTTCTTAAACCAAGTCAAAATGGCCGCCCCGAAACCAAAGCGCTTGTTTCTTTGACAGGTCGAGCTTGTTTCCTTTTTCCCAACTCAAAATGGCCGCCAACAAACAATCGAGTCACTTTCTGTTGCCAATCTCGCTTGTTTTTTTTTTTTTGGAAACGCTCCCATTCAAAGATGTCAGCCAAGTTTTCTCCAAACAAAAGGTCTTTTTTCTTAGGGAGATTGCCCTCGAAAATCGACGTCACTTTCACACTCCGTTTTTTTCAATTCCCTTTAAAAAAAAACATTGAAAATGACTACCTTTGCCGATTTTCATCGCGTTTTCGACTTTCCAGAGTCTCTTCACCGCGTTTCCTTCGCTGATCCACGGTTGACCCTTGAGGATGAGGATAAATCTCCCTACATCGAAACAGCAGTCATGTGAGTTCTTTTCTTTGCATTCAGCTAATCTCCTGTTGTTGAGGCTAGTCTGCACGAGTGGATCCCGTCCTCCAACGTCGCCAGTGTAATAAAGTAGGATTTCCACAGGATGTGTTCATCAAGTAATATTTATTCAGCCCCAACCAACAGTCAGCTGGCAACTGACACATATGGAATTTAGAAGACAAGGATCATTGGTGTAACATGGTTCCAAGCTCTAGGTTCCAACATGGAACCAGCACACCCAGGAAGACAGGTCATTACAGTGCGTAGTTGTAAATACTTTCCCTGCCATCTACAATGGCGTTTTGCTGCAAACACTGGTGCAAGTGCCTGAATTTCACTTCAGAATGCTACCCAGAGGGATGGTGGCTTGTGTGTGAAACTGCGTTCCAGTCTCGATAATACGAATAAACTTGTTTTGAAAAACTCTGAACGTTTCAGACTTTTGTTCTTTGAACTACATACTATGTCGAATAGACGTGATACCTATTTTGAGCTAAACATACCTAAAGCTGAAAACTCAAGTCGCATAAGGTTAAAAAGTTGTAACATGGAATAGTACCTCAATCCAGATTTTTTTTAAATTGTACTTAATGATGGTGGCACTAGAGACTTGGTATAAAGTAAGCAAGACAAAGTGGGCTTTTTCGCATTGTTTGACATACTCAGTACTTTCTTCAGTTTTGATTAATTGTGTTTTTCTGAAAAGCAATAGGCATGATTTGAAAAATCCGTAATGAGAACCTAGGAAAAGTTGTTATTAAACAGCCCCAAGGACAGCTCCATCTTCCTCGCATTGTTGATCTCAACCAATCCGTGGCAGTGCACCGCCACCAACTACCATCCTGCGCCTGATGAAGAGGTGTCATGCCTCATGGGTCCAGGAGGCAGCAGTGCCCCAGCAGGGGTATGTACGTTGGCGCTAAAACATTCCAGGGGGAAATGGGGCCCCCTCTCACGAGGTTAGGATAGAGCTGTGCTTCCGTAGAGTTGCAGGCACTTTTAACCCCTTGCCCGCGTCCGGAATTCCGCTCCTATGCGGCACATTCCGATCGCGGGCGGGGTCATGACGGCCCCAGCCGTCATCAGCACACGAGCACTGTGTGCCATGACGGCTGGGGGCCGTCATCAGCATCGAAGGGGTTAACATGCCTATTTTAAAGTGGAATACTCTGCTAAAACAGTTTCCATTGATTTAAGGCTGAAAAAGAATGATTGTGAGTAAAATAAAGTGCTGCAATAATGCCGCAAAATGTTAATTTTTGTGCCGCAAAATTTCCATTTTTGCACTGCTAAATTTGCAAATGTATGCCATAATAATCTGAGGGGTCTCGATATTGGATAGGCTTTGTGCTGTTCGCGTGTCCGGAGCTAGGAGAATAGAGCTGTATGTCTACGGACTGCTGTTATTCCCCATTTTCGCTTTACTCCTGTCTTTATGGGCATCAGATGACAACTATTTGGAAAACGGAGGCATACAGGCGGTGCATCTTCACAGGTAGGATATAATGACTGTAACCCACTACTTTATTTTAGGTCTACTCGATGCTAGGATGGAATCGTGAAGAATGACATTCGGCGCAAGATCAGTGAGATGAATTATGTCTATGCTTCGTCTTCTATTTCGCCTTCATTTATTCTAAATTTAAATCAGTCAGACGTTACAAGTTAATGTAATGAGGAATAAATGAGGAAGATAGATCATCTTATTAAAATACTGTCCAGCTCTTGAACGATTATGGGTAAATCCAATATAAATTGATATGGGTATGTTTATGCACCTCTCCGAATTCTACTTTCTAAAAGTACTGTTATAAGATTTGTGCGTGGATTGTCTCATCTCGCCTAACTGGGGAAGTAACACATATAAGTATTCAGTCTTTTAAACTCAACTGAAATTGCTCCCAATATTAATCAGTGTGGGAATTAACCCAGCAGCAATTATGCAAACAGCAATACTTAATTCCAAAAATTGCTCCTATAGGAATTATTGGCCACAAAGCAATTAATCCCTCTGTTTGTTCCTTCTTGTTTGTTTGTGCAACACAGGAGATGTAGCCTCCTGTTGAACGACTTATTTTGATTAAAAAACGCCAAACCTGCTTCCTTTCAGCCCTTATTACATGTCAGCTGGTAATTGCCATGAGCTGGTTACAAAAGTTATCGACCCCTTTAGAATTACATATTTAGCGAGAACACCTCATGTCCACTGTATGTTGTCCAGCACATTTCACCCATATATTTCACCTAGAAGCAGGAAAATGTCTGTGTCTGGTTGTTTAGATTGGTGAGTGGGAAATGAGTGAATGGGTGGATGGATGTATGATTGCATTGATGGATGAATGAATTAGTGGCTGAGAGGATGGTTAATCAATGAATTCCTGAATGAGTGGTGTGCTGTGACAACACTGTCCACTCAAAAATGAGATAGCATTGTTTATGCCCTGCAACAGCAAATAGTAGATGGAAGGAAAACGGGAAATCTTTAAGGTGAAGGGCACGATTTTACTTGATTTGTTATCAGAATCCAACCATGCAGTTTGTAAATGGCTTCCTGATGCGGAAGTCAACTTTAAATCCCACTTCATGCCCACACCTGAAGACATCTTGGAGGATCGAATGTGCTTTTTAAAGTACATTTCTCATGCATAAAAGAAAAAAAAGGTTCAACATCCTATGGCTAGCTCCTATCACACCAGCACATTTTGTGTACATTCTGTGGGAAACATTTGCAATTAGTGCCTCAGGATGCCTGATAACAGCTTGGCATGTGTTAACACTGCCTCCACTGAAACGGACTGAAAAGAATGCTGCAACAATATGATGGGCTTTATCTCTGTTGCTGTGTGCATTTGCATCTCCAGGCGTGTCTTGTCTTCATTTTGCTGATACTGGCCTCGAATATTTAATTTTGTGGTAAGGATACTAATAGTGTGAGCTCTGTGTGTGTTTGTGCTTTATATGTGTGATTGTGTGTAAGCTCTAGACGTGCTGTGTGCTGACAGTGCATAAAGTGTGTTTGTGTGAGTGTGAGTGCATACTGCGTGGTGCATGGTTATGTTTCTGTTTGTGAGGTGTCTTTGTGTATAATTTGTGGTATGTATTTGAGTGTGCATCATTTGTTGTACAAGTTGCTTTTTTGTCAAAGTTAAACAGAATGATTTGCCAAAAAGCTGACTATGTGAAATATGGTGTTTTATTTTGTTGAACAGCACAGTGGAATGGATTAAAAGAAATCCTCCTGCATCTACTCCGCAGGCAAACTAGACAAGTATTTGCAGTGCAATAGGTCTTGCATTTATGGGAGTTGAGCTATTATCATTTTAAATGGCAATACCTTTTATTTATTTGCTGTTTTTGAAACAGATAAATAAAAGGCATTGTTATTTACAAAGCCAATAGCATAAACTCTTGCAAATGCGAGACCTATTACATTGCAAATGCTTGTTTCCTCTGCCTTGTTCTCTACACCCAATCCCTTCCTGCAGTGTAGAGGAACAGAGGGCGTGGATAGACAAGTAATTCACTTGGTAAGATGGTGAAAGGACCGGTGATTAACTCTCTGTGCACTGCAGACCCCCACATCAGTTCAGCGGTGAAAATAGATGCCGTATTAACCACTCGACAAGCTTCCCCAAAAGTCATATCCTGAACTTTGTGCTCAGCGCCCACATCCTAGATCACACCTGTGGGGTAACACATGAGAAACTCTAGTTGACCCACATTGTCATTAGTGGCACAGTCTGCAGTGATTCGCCAAATCCTTGCTAATTCCTGGATCGTCGGAAGGATGAGGCTGTGCACATCACTGCTAATCAGACAGACAGTCTTACTCTGGACGATAAGGCTGCTTCACAAAACATCCATCATAGCTGACCACAAGGACACCAGCATGAAAGAAAAGGAAATTAAAGCTAAACTTGAACGCTACGAAACAAGACCCTCCGAATCCAGAGTCTATAGTGAAAGACAAGCCAGACTCTTCCTCCATTCTAGACATTAGCCTCAAAAAGCTGTCAACGGTACGTGACATAGCCCAAAAGACCAAAATGTCATGGAGCCGGCAGAGCTCTCTACTTTTTTGGACAATAAATCTGAATTCTAGATGGATGCAGACCTCTCCCTGGGGTTGAGGTTTGATATTTAGTGCCACTGTCCAACTCAAATGTGCTTGTTCCCCACTGTGAACAGACTACACCGAACATGGACCATGTTGGTATGTGATGCTACTTGGTATATTGCTGTAAATGTTATTTGGTGGCCAGCTTACTGGCTTTCTATGGTGAGTCTTTACTTATCTCATAATAGCTCATTTAATAGGTATTTATACACTGTTTGGCCTAGGTAGGTCAGTGGAATGACCCCACAAGTATGGGTCTGATCGTCAACATGCTAATTTGGTATGTTACTCTCTTTGTAGTTTTGTAAATGTTTTGAGGTGAACATCTGTAGCTCCTTGGCTGCCTATGACAGGTCGTGTTTCGACTCAACTTAGAAAATTTGATAGATCACAACTCTGCTCTAACATTGACACCGTCCTTCTGTGAAGTCGATCTACTGTTATATATACTGTGGTGAACGTCTACAGCTCTATTATAATCTTCGTTATTATGCTACCTTTCTTCACATATCTCTATTCAGTCATGCTGTGGGCCAGTATACACTTAACACTGTCTGATACTTCAATATATCCATAGAGGACTGCGCTATCTGCAATACAACCTTCAAACCACTGGTAAGCGTCCAGTGGCACTTGGCAGTGACATCACTGAATCTCCCCATCATCCACCTACAGTGATATCACTAAATTTACCATCATACATCTGAACAGGAAGTCACATCATTGTTTTTTGTGCCAAATCCTTCTTTAAAAGAGGAAGCCAAGCAAGAGCGTTTCATTCCCTATCAACCATCAGCACAGGAAAACGACATCACAGCATCATGCACGCTTCCCCTCTCACTAGACCTACTAAATTGCAGCTGCAACATAGACGCATAATGAGCGCACCGTTGGTGCGCCAAAGGCAAGCCCATCTGAACCAATCTGCATCTGGACCATGCGCTGCGTCAGGAAGCCTGGTCGGATCAATGCCCATCGATACTTCGTAGGTCACTAGACCCCAACGCTATTCCCCCACATGCTTCCGTGCCGCACCTCACACCACAATAGGAGCTTTCACCTGCACTCACTGCCAGTTCTCCAGCAGCCACGCACCCCACACAAATACTAACAACTCCCTCAACACCCCTGCCAACAAAAAAACAACACCTTCAACACCACCCCATACCACACGCCACAGAAAACCAGCATGTTAACACCCACTTGCATGCATGCTTCTCAACACACAATCACTCAGCAAACACAATCAAAATATGGAACCTGCTGAGTAGCGATGTACCTGACATCCTCTTTACCAGAGAGATTTGGCTTAACCTGGAAGACCCAAACAACCTCTCCTCTGTAGCATTTCGTGAAAGTGTGAGCAACATCAGACTCGCCCAGCTCGTTCCAGCCTCATCTGGAAGACTCAAACGACCCCTCCTCCACAGGATTTCTTGAAAGCGTGAGCAACATCAGACTCATCCAGTTCGTTCCAGAACCAACACACACCACAGGACACACACTATACTCCCATCTTCACCACAAGCGACCGCATCAATTACAACTCCAGCACACTGCTTTTATGGACCGATCACTCCATCATCCACTTCGAAATGAACACACCTCAAATCAACCCCCCCTACCAGGCTCAGCATTTCAAGCTGCAGCTTGGGCAAAATCACAGACTCTCTCGCACCCACCAAACCCAACAAGCATAGTAGATCATTCAAACAGGCTGGATGGTACACGGAAGACCTCCAAGACACCAAACACTGCAAATAGCTAGAAAGGAAATTGAGAGCTAGCCGCGACAGAGCTACCTACAAGGTTGCACTCCGAATCTATCACCAGCAAATAAGATACACAAAGAAAAAAGCCCTAGTGGACCGCATCGAAGGAAGCTACAACAGCTGCAAGGAGATCTCAATCGTTAAGGATTTCACTACGCCCTCATCCACAGTCACCAACATCGATGCCTCCCAGCAACTCTGCAATAACCCATCCAACTTCTTCTAAAGCAAAATCGTAAACATCTACAGCAACTTTGCACACCAACCCAACCCTAGGTAACTCCTTGCTAACCTACCCACCACCAACCAAGACGGCCCCCTGACCAAATGAGCAACCCTCACGAGAAAAAACACTGCGGCAATCATGAGGCCCATCCACACAGGGGCCCAAATGGACCCATGACCCGACCTCATGTACAACCTGGGAACATCACCAATCATCAGCACTCTGCCCCACATCATCAACATCTTCTTCACGGCTGCCACTTTCCTAGATGAATGGAAACTTGCAGAAAAAAAAGTCTCAAGAAGCCCATATCTGACCCCAATCAACAGAGCTTCGTTTGACCCATCTATTTGCTTCCCTATCCAGCCAAAGCGATTGAGAAGGCCATCAACAACTAAGCAACTCATAACCCACCTCAAATGGCACGCACCATCTTCAAGACAACACTCAATCAAGATTCACACAGAACCACAGCACTGAAACAACACTCATCGTGACCACCAATAAAATGTGAAACATCCTGGACTGAGGAGAAACAGCGGCCCTCATAGTGCTCAACCTCTCTGCGGCCTTCAAAACTGTCTGCCATAACACCCTCATTAGAAGACTCCATGAGATTGGCATTCAAGGATCCAATCTGAAATGGATCTGATCCTTCCTCACAGGAAGAATCCAAAGGGTCAGGCTGCCACCCTTCACATCCAAGATCAAAAAATTTATATGCTGAGTCCCACAGGGACCACAAACCTACACACCCGCCCAAGCGCCTGAATATCCTCTCGGGTGATTAGTGTGCTATACAAATCAATTTAACCTAACATAAAAGTTACTTAATCACAAATAGGATGGTGCGTAAAATGGGCAAGCCTCACCTATTTACAAGTAACAGAGGTATACATCTAGGATTTGTGACCACAATTGTGGTTACAAATTACTGATCAGTTACTGACCACCGAAATGAGACGGCATCCTCTTTGGGAATCGTGTGTGGCCTCAGTCCTGAAGTCTCCCTAAATGTTATTTTTTATTATTATTTTCAGAAACGTAGCACCTGTCTGATTAACTGGCATGCACTTTTTATAACTAGAAAATAATTCTGGAATGGTAATGCAGATTCATGGAAGGTGGTCTGCTATCCTAGCAGGCCTCCATCTTTACATGTGCAAGCAATTACTGGGATCGTAAATTCCGACCTGCAGATATTCATTGGGCAGGTCGTTTTGTGACCTGCAAATGATTAATTTGTGATACTGCCTGTTAATATACAGGTCACATGCAAATTCTGGTGAAGATATCCCTGCTACAGATGGAAGGTCTGCAATTGTTGCAGAAGTGGATGCATTCCGCACATATTCTTTTGATTTGGGGCTCAAAATGTTATGCTTACATTGAGTGATCGCAGTACCTCTGTCAATGAAGGGACCCTTGCTTGGTAAGGAGGCGTTAAAGGTGCGGTACGAGGAAGAAAAGAAGCAAATGAAGGCGACCGCGGGTTCAAGCTTCTTTGCTCTCCGACAGCCACCACATTTACATGAACCATTGAAGGGATTGTGGCTTTCTCATTTGTAACTATTTGATGTTGCACCATGTGTTTATCAGCAGCAGGCATAGGCCCAAGGGCACTCCTTTTAACTTGGATGTACTGAACTGGGTCGGCTCTCTTATCAGTATCCTGGTTATGTTTCATTAGAGTCAGAAATATATATTTGACATTTGTATATGTACAATGGCTTTTTTTAAACATTGTTCTTTTTTTTTTACTAGTGTTTACATTTTTGTTTCGTCACAATTCTTGCCGCGTGACATTTCGTTCCATGTATGCTTCCTTTCCCCTTCTGTTCCTTTCTTTTGATCGCGGTCTTTGATGGCAGTTGGCAACGGCAGATGGTGAACAGGCTTGGTCTTCCTTCTGTTTACTTTGGATGTAAATAATTAATTGCAGGGGAGGCTGATGTTCACTGGTCCAGGAAGGGCAGCTGCTCTTTCCCAGTCAAGGCTTATGACAAGTTAGAGGTCCATGTAAAGCCCCTTCTGCATCCCCCACCTTTGACCTGTATTTTCTTTTCTGCTTTACAGCTCAGCCCTTCACATAGTCAGCCCTTTCCACAGCTACACTCACATCCCAGCCTTCCCCATCAGAGGCTTCTTCTCAAAGTCTTCCTTCTGCCTCCTCTTCAGCCAGCACCACACAAAATCAAAGAGAAGTCGTGGCAGATACAAAGAAATATAACTTAAAAAAGGACTGCCGCTACTACTAAAGAAGCATCCTCTATCGACCATCTCAATACATTCTGTACCCCACCTTTCCGCTCCCCATCTGCACACCACACCATTAATCATCATCATGCCTGGATTTGTAGGATGCAAGAGATGTCCCAGAGACTCTGCCCATTTCTAGCAAGCACCATCCCCATAACTTCGTTGTGTCACCACCACAACCTATCCTACGCCAGAGTTTCCCACAGCACAATTGCTTTCCCCGAGAGTGTATCCATATCACAGTCAGTCTCATGTACTAAACAACTTCCACCTGAATCTACTTCTCCTTCAACCTGAACTTCCCAGTGGCACTGCTCAGGTATGTTTTGTTTCATGCCAGCGTCTGCACAACAGACACGTCATGGTTATCACTTTCTGCCTCAAGAGTTTAGTATGTATGTATCCCATGCAATTTGTGCATGAAAGTGAGTGTATGTGTGCGAGTGAGACGGTCCTTGCACGAATGTGTATGGATGGTGTGGTGTCCGGAGACACGGGACAAGGGAATGCCTAGGCCGCAAAGTGGGGCCTAACTATGACTGACAATGAATGACGCAACACTGGCTAACAGTTAGGGCCAAAGACCTCGAGCGACCTTATGACCGTTTATTTAACCTCAGGGGCTGCCCCGCCCCCGAGGCGTATGCGTGCGTGCATGCGTATGTGTGCGGGCCGGGTGGCTCCATTACTACATCCCTCCAAACTCACAGATCAATAGTCCCGGCCATGAGATGTCTTGAGTCAGTTCATATTCCATGCATAGTCCTTTAATCGTTGGTTGGGGGTCGGATTGGGTCGCAGGTGATATCGTTGGCTTTGACGACTTTCCAGACCTCCTGTCTCCACTGGTTGCTCAGGGCGATGTTGATCATTGCTCGATGAGTTTCCAGGGCTGATGTTGTCGGCTGGTTCGGGTCTCTGTGAAGTCGATCTTTCTTCTTCTTGTGGGGACGTGGGTGACTCCATGCGCGCTGGCTCCTGGTCTCCGTCTTCCGCCTCCTCAGATGCAGAGCCGGCGTGTCCACTTTCGCAAGAGACACGCTTAAACCATGACACGTTTCGAGTCACGGCTCGTGTGCCTCTGGATGCGGACACCATGGTGCCGTGCACATTCACGATCTCCCACACTTCTGGTTCAAAGGCTGAGTCGTATTTTGAATGTCGGTGTCGGTTCTTGAGGACCACTTTGTCTCCAACTACTAATGACCTGGCTTGGGCTCTCCTGGCTTGACTGGCTTTGTCGTTTGTGCGCCTCCGTCGATCTTGGGTGGCTTCGTGGTTTATTTCTGGGGGGCACCAGGTAGGTGTAGCTGGCACGCAGTCTCTGGGTACCTTCTTGAATACTAGGTGCGCGGGAGCGCAGCGGGTGGTCGAGTGGGGTGTCTGTCGATATGCGCTGAGGAACTGTGACAGGCACTCTTCGGCGTCCTCCCTTCTTTCCACGCCAATTTGCAGCGCGCGGTTCAGAGTCCGCATAAATCTCTCGACTTCCCCGTTTGCCTGGGGCCATTGTGGAGTGATTTTTCTGTGGTGGATGCCCCGGGCGGCGAGGTATGCCTGGAAGTCTTTCCCCTGAAAAGGAGGGCCATTGTCCGACCTCACTTCTTCTGGCAGGCCTACCATGGCGAATACTCTCTCCAGGGCCTTCTTGACATGGTGGAACGCTGTGGAGGGTACAATTTCCACTATTGGAAAATGGGAGTAGGAGTCGATTAAGACAAGGGTGTGCCGTCCATCTGGGAATGATCCAAAGTCCACACTTATTTTTGACCATGGCTCTTTACAGGGATCTTCTGTGATCACAGGGTGAGGAGCAGGTTCCCGGCCTGTGATTGTGCACGAATGGCAGTTGCCAACCTCTTTCTCTACCGCTGCGTCCATGCCGGCGAACCATACTTTGTTGCGCAGGCGTCCTTTTGTTTTTGACACCCCTTGGTGGCCTTGGTGCGCGAGGCGTACGACTTCTCCTTGTAACCTTGCAGGTACCACAATCGCTGTCCCTCGGTGGATCACACCATGGGGTCCGACGCTCAGCTCGCTCTGAGCCCTCCACAGTTGTTGCCTTGCCAGCTGTTCCTGGGGCGTGAGAGCGCTGACTCCATCCAGAAAATTTTTCCAGTTTCTATTTGCCAGCGTTGCTTTTACTTTGATGAGGCACTCGTCCTCATCTGTGGCCTTTCCGATGTCTTCCAGCGTCAGGGCTACTGGGCAAGCGTCTTGAGAGATCATTCGGACGTATTCCTCAACGTCGTCTTCATCACTTCCAGTTTGGACTGCATTTGAGGAGCCGGGGTGTCTTGATAGGAAGTCCGCAGGATTGTCGGCTCCAGGCCGATAGATGACCTCGAACCGGTATTTTTGGAGTTGCACA
Organism: Lissotriton vulgaris; assembly: GCF_964263255.1. Lineage (NCBI taxonomy): Eukaryota > Metazoa > Chordata > Amphibia > Caudata > Salamandridae > Lissotriton > Lissotriton vulgaris. The sequence goes on from NC_141695.1 coordinate 291,263,806, forward strand.
GCCCATCTTTCAATCCTGGGCGGGGCGAGCCTAGCGGTTCCTGCAAACAAAGGCACAAGGGGCTTGTGGTCAGACACTACTTTGAACTCATGTCCAAACAGGTAGAGGTGAAAATGCTGGCACGCCCATTTGATGGCCAGTGCTTCACGTTCAATTTGGGCGTACCGCATCTCCGTCGCGGTCAGTGCTCTGCTAGCGTAGGCTGTCGGCACCCATTCATGGGCTTCTGTCTCCTGCATGAGGACGGCCCCTAACCCAACGGGACTCGCGTCCACAACGACTTCCGTGCGCCGGTGTGGCCTGAAGTATGCCATGACTTTGTCGTCCATTAACGCAGCCTTGATTGCCGCGAAGGCTTCATCTTCCTTGGCAGTCCACGCCCATGGTTGGTTCGATTTGGTGAGGGTGCGTAGTGGCTCGGAGAGGGATGCCAATCCAGGGATGAAACGACCACAGTACGTGGCCATCCCCAAGAAACTTCTGACCTCAGTAGCTGACATCGGTTTGGGAGCTGCCCGGATGGCGTCCGCTTTCTTCGGATCGACCTGAAGTCCCTCCCTGGAGAAGATGTACCCGAAGAAGTCCACTGATTCCTTGTAGAAGGAACATTTTTCTCTATGGAGAGTGAGGCCGTGATCGGCAAGGCGCTGCAACGTGGCTCGGAGGTGAACGTGGTGCTCTTCCAAGGTTTTGGAGAAGACAAGGATGTCATCACTTAGGTTTATGACCCCTGTTAAGCCTGAGAGAGTCTCCCTGATGGCGTTCTGAAAAACTTCAGCCGCCGACGACACCCCAAAGCTCAGCCGTTTGTACCTCCGGAGTCCGACATGGGTGGAGAATGTCGTGATGTTGCGACTGTCCGGGTGAAGCTCAAGCTGGTGATATCCAGCATTGAGGTCTAATTTGGAAAACCAGCGTGCACCGTTGAGATCTGCCACGATGTCGTCCATAGTTGGTGTTAGATGCCTCTCCCTTTTCACTGCTTTGTTTGGAAGACGCATGTCCACACACAGGCGTATTGCACCTGGCTGCTTCGGCTTAGGAGCGATCACGAGCGGCGATACCCAGGGCGTCGGGCCCGACACTTTTTCGATTACCCCCAATTCTTCAAGTTTGCGCAGTTCTTCCTCTACTTGCTTCCGCAGGTGAAACGGCACTCGTCTGTGTCGGAGGGCAGTGGGACGGACCGTTGGGTCAACGTGTAGTTTAAACTTTCTTCCTTTTAAGCATCCGAGTCCTTTGAAAAGGGTCGGGAAGTCTCGCAAGATGGCATCCGCGTGCAGTTCATGCACTTGTCGCGCGAAGAATACCAGTTGCAAATCTTCCGCCGTGTGGCAGCTCAGGAGTGTGCCACGCCTGCCCCCGGTAACATGGAATTTGGTCTTGACTTGTTGATCGTTGCAAGCGGCTGTCACTTCGATTACTCCCCTCAGAGGAAGCGGGTCGTCGCTGTCGTAAGTGTATATCTTTGCGTTTGAAGGAGACAGTGGTGGGCGTGGAGACAATAACTCATATTGCGTGCTGTCCATCACGTTTACTGATGCCCCAGTGTCAATGAGTGCTTGCACGGGAGAGCCAGCAATGGAGATCTCACACATCGGGGGTGGGCGTCTTCTAGAACCTTCTCTCCCCACGAAGGAGACAAAGAAAACATTGTCATCATCGTCGTCAATGTGGAACGCTGATCTGGAGGCATCACTGCACGGGCCTGGATCTTCCAAGGAGAGTTGCCGCACCGCCTGTGTAGGGCCTCTTCCGCTCGAGCTAAACCGGCGGTTCCCGCTGCTGCGACACACTTTCGCAAAATGATTCGCTTTTCCGCAGTTGGAGCATACTTTTCCTCTCGCGAAACACCTTCCACTTGCAGGGTGTTCCATGCCGCAGTTCCCACAGGGGTTCCGGGAAGTGGCTTGTGAGGCTCCCCTTTGTGTTTGTGGCCGGCGCCTTATAGCGTCTACTTGTTCCTCCTTGATGTGAGGGGTCTTTGTGGGGGCGCCGGGTCGGTCAAGAGCAGCTTGCATTTCGTCAGCTCTGGCGTTGGAGAGCTCATGCGAGCGCGCAAGGACGAGGACCTCGTCGAGAGAGATACGTGGTTGCCTAAGGATGAGGCGTCTGAGTTGTACCGACCGGCACCCTTGGATTAACTGTGCGCGAATCTCTAGGCGCTGGTCAGGAAGTTCGCAGGCAATAGCTAGTTTCCGTAACCGGGCATAGAAAGAATCAATGGGCTCCGTCTCTCCCTGCCTGGCTTGGCGCAGCTTAAACCATTCGTAGTCAGGGTTCACCCTGGGGTCGAAGTAGAGATTTAATGCCCGTACTGCGGCTTCGTAGTCTTGTTCTCCTCCCCGATCTGGCAATGTCTCAAAGAGTTCATATAGCTCATCCCCACCATAACACATAAGCAAAGAGCGCTTGACTTTGCCATCAGTCTCACGGACACCGATAAAGTAGTGCTCCAATCTTCCAATCCACAGACGCCATCTTGCCGCAGCCGTGGGTGGATCCGCCAGCTCGCTGAACGGAGGAAGCGGCGCTGCAAGGCCATGCCCAGGGGGGGCTGCAGCAGCGGTTGTGGCAGCACCAGGAGCCGGACCAGGAACAACGAGGGGCATGGCCGGGGGACCAGTTGGAGCAGGCGGTTGGTTCTGTGCAGGTGTCGCGGCAGCGGCACCACCATCGGCTTGCTGATCGTTCATTGTCGTAGCAGTAGTAGGGACACGTAGGGAAACACGATGTGAGAGGGTGAGGCAGGGTAGGCGCAGTGAGGTACAGATCCCACGTGGCAGAGGAGAAAACGCCGGGTAACTAGGCTTTTATTCCAAGCTAGGCGTGTAGAAATTATGCTGTAGGACAGGCTCCAAACAGCCAAGGGTGCAGTGTTGGTTGTTGAGGCGGTCGATCTGACTAGGAGCGAGCCGATTCGCCGTCTGGTCAATGGCCGAGTGAAAACAAAACTCCTTTCCAGTCAATTTCAGCGTCCGCCCAATGCGTGTGGATACGCAGGGCCCTTCGCACCGGTCGGCAGCCTGAAATCTGAGCTGACAGGGCTTACGCGACCTTGTGCAGTGTGCGCATGCGCGAGCCCACGGCTCTGAGCGCGGCCGCTGAGGTACAGGCGCGAGGGCCGAGGTTTACCCCCCGAAGCGCCGGCGGCAGGCGGTGAAGCGCACACGGAGGCGGCAGGTAAGTGAACGGCAGCGTGAGCGCCGGTAAGCGGCCAGAAAGGCTGGGTGGCGGGCGTCGGTTGAGGCCTCAGAGAAGCGCAGGCTCACCTGACGCACCACGGCCTGGTGCACACGTCACACGCGGCAGCACCACCTCAGGGCTCGGCCGAACAGGGATGACCGGCACAGCTGCGTGGCGAGGCACGGGTAACGAAAGTCCGCCTCGTCGCCAGTGTGGTGTCCGGAGACACGGGACAAGGGAATGCCTAGGCCGCAAAGTGGGGCCTAACTATGACTGACAATGAATGACGCAACACTGGCTAACAGTCAGGGCCAAAGACCTCGAGCGACCTTATGACCGTTTATTTAACCTCAGGGGCTGCCCCGCCCCCGAGGCGTATGCGTGCGTGCATGCGTATGTGTGCGGGCCGGGTGGCTCCATTACTACAGATGGGTATGTATATTTTCACGGGGTTGTGAGCGTGTCACTGAATGGATGTTTGTGTCAGTGCATAGCTTTCTGCTTTTAACAGTGCATGGCTGTGTCCTACTGTGGGAATGTTTGCATTTCTAATTTGAGTGTGTGTGCGCGCATGTGCATATGTGAGTGTATGCGTGCATTTGTAACAGTGCCTGCGTGTTTGTGGGGATGTGGACGTGAGTGTCTACATGTCTGAGACAATACACGTCTCTTTGTGAATACCTCCGTCAGTGTGCATGTAAGAATGCATATATGTATTTCCACAAGTGCTTGTGTGTATGTAGTTTTGTGTTGGAGTGCATGTGTGTGCATCATGGGAGGACTTGGGAGTATGAAGGCAATACCTGGCACTTTAGAAGAAATCATGTGTGGGAAAGTGGAGTATTAGTGGTGTGGGAGTTAGACCTCACCATGTACTACTATCACAAAACCCCAAAGATGGTCTTTGAATTCACACTAATAAATGCTGAGCTCAGTCCTGGTAGTGTGGCACAGAGAATTCAGGCTTTACCAGAGGAACATGTGTTAAGCATTTCATAGTATCAACATGGACGATAAGTAATTAACACAACAGGGGGGTGGCTAATGACCGGAAGATGGCAGATGTGTGAGCTTGCAGCTCCATGCTGGCCCATTATCTATCCTACGCCATCCGCTGCTTGGGGTGACCCTGTCCTTGCTGGCAACACATCCTTAGTGGCAGCTTCCCTAGGGCCACTTTTTAAAGGCAAGACATTTCGTCCCTGTCACGGTAGAGACTGGCCAGATTGGGCACAGTGTTTGCAGCCCGACCATCAAGATGGTGACTGGGGATTGCTGGTGCTGTTTCCCCTGGTTGGAACAGGCTGGGCAAGAGGAGTGGCCCGCCCCCGTTATCATAGGGCAACTTGCCCGTGAAGTCACCCCCGAGTGTCTTCTGGAAGAGCCGGCTTCACACAGCTCTTCAGTGGTGAGTAGGGCACGCCATTTCGACTGGCAGGCACTGGCTCCCGGGAAGGGAGGAAGCTGGGCACATATCGGGATCCTGTAGTAAAGAGCGAGGCAAGGGTTCGGCGAGGGACTGTCCTGTTGTGCGTGGGCTCGGGGGACCTGGCTGGGTATCTCCAAATGTGCAGATTGCCCTTGTTAGAGACCCAGACTTCTGGGATGGTGCCAGGGAATTAGCGGGGCTGCCTTCCCTTTGGGGCGAACAACCTCTGTCAGACACGTGAGTCCCTTGCAGCTCCGGCTGAGAGAGACTCACGATTCTCCCCAGCGGGGCACAATGGACTGCAGGGCGTGGTCCTGAATAACTGTGGGGAGAGGGCTCATGGAAAATTGACTACCAGACAAAGTGACCAGTGTACCTAAGGGCCTATATGGGAGCCCAGAGCAAAGACATTTGCTAGGGTAAAGATTGGGGGCCTGCAAGCAGGCCTCCCCTTGCGATTAGTGGCGACTGCTGAACCAGGGTGGGGTCTGCCTGAATAGTACTGGTAGTGTGTGGCCTGTGGGTTGACTGGCACCGATGGGTGTGAGGGACTGATATTGCCTGCTACCCCAGGAGGCCCAAGCTGCTTACAGTGCAGGCATTGAGGATTTGGGGTCACCTGCTTGGGCAAACTGGAGCGGGCTTGGAGGAGGGCGGAGGGTCTAGGAAGCTACTAGTTTATGCTGACTTCACCCTGAACACAGTGAGAGGAGCAACAAGGTGCGAGTGACGCCTGTTCGTCCCTAGAGCAACACCCTGACGTTTAACCTGGCCTGAAGTGTGCTTTACAGTCTTGGGCCATTTGGGGAGATGCCTTGGGCCCTACCTATTTACTGGTGTGACTGTATGGGATTCTGATGGCGTAGACCAGCATCTTTAGAGGATTTAGAAGAGGAGCTGTTACTCTCCTGGTGAGACACATGCTGACTGAGACTAAGGGCTCTGGGGATGCTCCCCCTCCCTGTAGGGGAGACCTCTGCCATACCGCTGAGTGTAACTCAGACGTATCTGGGGCTAGTTGTCCTTAACTTTGTTGGGGCTTAGGACATATTGTTTTTATGGTGAGGCTAAAGACCAGGTGGTGGACACCCAGCCTGGACCAGGGGAGTCTTCCTAGCTCCCGCCACAGAGACTGAGGGACCAGATGCCCCATCGAACTCCATTCATCTCCATCTAGACAAGATTTTTGGCCTCCTGCAGGCTGAACGCCGTAAGTTGGGTGACCAAATTAAGGAAGTGGAGGCCACCGTGGAGTGCTGCAGCCGGAACACCAAGCACTGTCACATCGGATGGACAATCTGACCGACAGGGTACACATATTAGAACATCAGGTGGAAGATGCAGAAGGCCGCAACCCCCGAAACAATATCCGTGAGGATACTGAGGGTGACAATAAGGTGATGTATCTAAAACAAGTGTGCAAAACATAGGTGGCCCCAAATCATTCTGTCTCCTTCTTTGCACTGGAACATGCCCACAGGGTGCTGGCACACCAGCTGGCGTCCGGTCGCCCGCCCACCCTATGCTAGCACAACTACTACATTATAAGGACAGATATAATACTCAGGCACAAACAGGGGGCTTCTTCAAAGTGGGCAATAGTAAAGTATCAGTATTTTCCGATTTCACTGCAACATTGCAAGCTAAGCATGCTTCTTCCTTCTTGGAAGTAAAGGATGCCTTCAGAAAGAAAGGCTTGCAATATTCTTTGATGTTCCCTGCCAAACTCGGAATCATACTTGAGGTGACTACTCACTTTGGTGAAGATCCAGGCATGGCATGGGTCTTTTTGGAGGCCTATAGGACAACGTTCACTTTGCTGGTGGCTGACCCAAGAAGGGAGTACCTAGACGCAGACCTCAGATGGACCTCGGGCAGCCTGTTGCTGAAGAAGTCATCCCCTTCACGGACTGAACAAGAGAGGCCTGCCACACTCCAGGCAGCGGCCATGATTGCAGCAATTCAGGAGTCGGATTCTTCTGAGACTGACGCCTCTTCGGTCTGATGACCAGTGAACTCACAGTCTGGAACTTCACTGATGGATGGTGCTGCCCTGCCTTTGGTGACTTCATAGTCGGTGGACAAACTGATCTGAAGGGCTGGGTGTTAGAAAGGGGTTTTCTGCTTGGCTAGGGTATGCACCTAAGCCAGGGAGAACCCAGCACTCTAGACAGGGTAAGGGAGGTACACACCCAAGAGAACCCCTGCTCACCCCCTTGGTAGCTTGGCAGAGCATTCAGACTTATCCTAGAGGCAATGTATAAAGCATTTGTGCAACACACTCACACCTGTGACACAATAAATACACCACAAAAGAGACACCACACAGTAATAAATAAAAATATCTCATATATTGCATATAACACAGAGACCAAACATGACATACACCATAAATCACTTTGCCAACTAGGCAATTGTCATAACATTACAAGTAGTGCAATAATATAAAGACTTTATATGTTGCACACGTCATAAGAACACCATCCCTGTACATATGCAGATCCTGAATTAAGACTTGTTATCCTGTCACTGCAAGGCATAAAACGACACATATCATAACCTCAGGGCATATAACACAGCAGTTAGGTTAGGGATATCACATGTAATCATACATGCTGTACATACTAGGCAATCCTCTATTAGTACTTGTTGGCCTGACTGTACAAGGCATAAACATGACAAATGCAACAGGTTTGAAAATAAATCCTACAAATCATCACGTCATCATAACAGCATGGATCACAAAATACCCCCATAAGAATATAGGGTGCAACTCACAAGCACACCTATTATGGGTTATACAGTAACCAATCACCAAGCGTAGGGGTGTGCTTATTCCACAGGATATGGTAATTTTAGCACATACACCAGGAACCCCTGTTGAGGATTTACCCCTCCCTGGGAACAAGATCCCGTGCCCCAATGGTATGTGCAGAAGCGGGAGGGCACACACACAAGGCTATCCGCTGAGAGATCCTGCTCGGTCTCCTCCACAGGAAGGGAAATTAAAAGATATCTGTCCACAAACATGCAGAGACAGCGGCCGAAGCTGCTTTTGTAATTAGAGGGCTTACCTCTTCAACCTGTTCAAGCCTTGTTACTTCTCTGAACCCCCACCAAATTGAACAACAGAACTGGGGGTACGAAAGCAGCGCTGGGCTGTCGGCTACCAGGGCGACATGACGTCAGCAGAGTTCCTCAGTCCTGTTCTCGCCACTCCCTGGGGTTTCCTTTCACAGCTGCGGCAAACTGGATCTGCAGTCACTGGGGATGCCCGGGATCACAGCGGGGGCTGTGCTCCCAGCCTTTCCTCTGTACTGCAGCGTCTCCATTGCCCACGGCGCTTTGACCAGCGTTTCAGCACGATATTTTCATATTTATTTATTTATTTATGCATTTTTATATAGCGCAGACTTTACCCAAAGGTGTCAGGGCGCTTCACAATAGGACCATGTCGTGACCCGACAGATAGGGCGACAGGACAGGAGGACACTAGGACCCTGTGGGTCATGAGGGAGGTGACCAGGTCACCGGACACCACATCCGGTTAGGGACAGGAAGGGCAGACTGACTAGGACGAGTATGGGGACGGACGTGCATGTGGCCAGCAGCGAAGAGCAACAATAAAGGAAACATCATTAAGCAACCTAGCTGTGTCCAGAGTCTGGTGTTTGTCCGGCGCCCACTAGCACGACACGACATCTGGCGACGAAGGCGGGATCCGGGACCCACCGACAAGTAAAGATCGCGATTTAAAACCAGGAGCCCACCCTGGATCGCATTGTGACGAGATGAAGGAAGTGCCATACAGAGCCGTGCAGCGACGTGGGAGCCCACCTCAAGCGCTGCAGAGTGAAGAGCAAGCAAACCGGTAAGCGTCGAGAAAAAGCGTGAAGTCTCGGCGGCCATCTTAGGAACAGGCGCGAGAGCCAATAGGAGCAGGGAAAGAGCGGCCGTAGAAAGAGGGGAGCCAACGGAAATTGTGCCAGCTGGCCCAGGACATTGGACACACGGCAAGGAACCAGAAGTAGACGAAGAGAGGCTGGCCAGCGGAGAGCAGAAGGATGGCAACCGACAAACAGAAGAAAAAGCCGATGGCAGAGAACAGCGACCGAAAAGGAATGCAAGGGGACAAAGAGACTAAGTGATAAAACAGAGGAGTCAGAAATTGGAGAGACGGGTCGACCAGACACCTGGACTCTCTCTCTCTCTCTCTCTCTAACCACAACAATGAGTAAATGCTGTAAAGGGTGATGGGGCGAAATTGATCATTAGAACTGTACCATGAACATTTGTTTGCAACAAAGGGGGAGATGTCGTGACCCGACAGATAGGGCGACAGGACAGGAGGACACCAGGACCCTAGGACCCTGTGGGTCATGAGGGAGGTGACCAGGTCACCGGACACCACATCCGGTTAGGGACAGGAAGGGCAGACTGACTAGGACAAGTATGGGGACGGACGTGCATGTGGCCAGCAGCGAAGAGCAACAATAAAGGAAATCATCAATAAGCAACCTACCTGTGTCCAGAGTCTGGTGTTTGTCCGACGCCCACTAGCACGACACAACAGACCAGTTGCGTTATATGAGGAAAATGTTACAAATGTACATGTTACAGAAGCAAATGAGATACAAGAAGAGGTATAATACAGCAATAGATGGCAGTCACTCAAAAACACACTGGGATGACACTTGCACAGGCATATAATACAAATTTACAATAGTGAAAGAACTTCAATGAGGGACTTGAAAGGGCGTGTATTAGTTCTGGAAGAGAATTGAGGTCAGATTTGAAGGTTTGGGTAGAGGTGATGGTGCGGAGCGGCGACGGAAGTGAGTTCCAAGTTCTCACCGCATTGCCTGAGAAGGATTGAGCAATCAATCTCTCCCTTTTGAAAGTGGGAGGTTCAAGCAGTAATTTTTTACGAGACGACCTAGATCCTTCAGAGATTTACAGTTTATTCGCCAGGTAGCGAGGGGAGGAAGTTTGCAAGGCTTTGTGGGTGATACAAGCCATCTTTTAGATTGATCGTGCCTCGATGGGAAGCCAAAAGGGAAGACAAAATGGGTATTACGTGGTCATTTCTTTTGGCCCCAAATATAAAACGAGCTGCTGAATGGAGAACGGATTTAAAAGGGTAAAGGTGGGATTTGGCCAGTAAGAAGAGGATTGCAGTAGTCCAAGCTAGAGAGAACCAGCGATTGGACCAGGATTTTAAGGTCTTGCTCCGGGAAGAAGCGTTGAATCCCGTAAAGAAGGCGCAGTTGGCATCAAGCATTCTTTGCCATGGAGTTGATATGTGAGAGTTAATTGAGCCTTTTGTCAAGTAAGACACCAAGGGATTTTGCGCTGTCGACAACGATAGGTTTAGTGTTAAGTAGATTCAGCTGATCCATCCAAGATTGCACAGGAGGAGGAGAGACAGAGGTTGAGAGGAGGAGGACTTTGTTTTGGAGGGATTCAGAATGAGTTGATGAGTTAGCATGCAGTTTTGAATAGAGTGGAGAGTAGAGTTGAGCTGACATCAGTGTAGAGATGGTAGAGGATCCCAGATTTACTTAGGAAATTTCCCAATGGTTCCAAATAGACATTGAACAATGTGGGTGCAAAGATAGAGCATTGAGGGACACCTTGCCCTACCGTCAATGAAGATGAAGGGCTGTTCGCTATTTTGCCCATTTGGGATCAGTCCGAAAGGAAAGAGGCAACCCATTTAAGCACGGTGCCTTCCAAACCCATTCTCTGTTGAAGAGTGTTAAGGAGAGTGTTGTGATTGACTGTGTCAAAGGCTGCAGAAAGATAAAGAAGAATCATAAGACAAGACTCCCCTGAATCAAGTATACACAGCGCATCATTAATCACTTGCAGCAGTGCGTTTTCCGTGTTGCAGTTTTGAATGAAACAATGCTGGAAATTGTTAAGAAGATCATTGTCCTTGATATGACGGGACCGTTGCACATCTTTCTGTGATTTTCGCAAGAAAAGGGAGGTTAGTGATGGGGTGGAAGTTGTTGTGGTCGTTCTTCAGCAGTGGGTTTTTTAAGAAGAGGGGTAACCTGTCCTGTTTTAAAGGTAACAGGAAAGACGCCTTGACTGAGGGAGAGGTTAGTCAGACTGGTCAAATAAGAAACAGTATGGGTTTTGAAGTCAATGGCAATGTCACTAAGGATGGGGTCAAGAGAATGGTTGGAGGGCTTTGTTTCGAGGATGCATTTGAGGAGGGCATTGTCAGAGATGGCGTCAAAGTTCTGCCAAATGACTAAGGATTTACCCTCCTCTAGAGGGGTAGGAAGAATGACCTGATCCACCAATGATTTAACTTTTTCTTCAAAGAATATAGTGAATTCCGCTGCTTTATTTGGAGAATCCTCCTGCTTGGAGGTTGGGGGAGAGCAGTTTGGATTTTTGATGAGGTTGAATAGTTTTTTGGGTCAGTTTTTGGCTGAGTCGAGGAGGGTTCTGAAGAGAGAGGCTTTTTCAAGGAAGATGTGTTTGTGGTACTTGGATCATGCTAAAGGTAACGTAGCAAGATTTGAGTTGGATGGAGCTTGTCTCCATTGCTTCTCCAGGATTCTCAGGTTCTTCCTTTCTTCATAAAGGGATTTGTTGAACCAAGGTGCTGAGGGAATAGGCCTTTTCCTTTTGCTTTGGAGAGGAGCAGCATTATTGATTTCGACTGCAAGGACTGAGAGGCATTGGGAGGTGGGATCTTTGACATCCAAGCTCGGAAGTGATAGCATAGCTGAATCACAGTTTTTAGAGATACGGAACAAGATAGTTGTCCTTTTAGGTTGGCCAAGAGTAATAGAGTGTGATAGGTGCAGAGAGAAGGGGATGAGGAAGTGGTCAGACCAGTCTACATGAATAGGAATAGCAATCGTACGCATGTCTGCTTTAGAAAGAACAAGGTCCAGAATTGAGCCCTTAGAGTGTGTTTCAGTGCAGTGTTGGATAAGATCGTTTGCTGAGAGAAAGGTGGCCAGCATATTAGCAGAGGAATCTTCCAAGTGACCCAGTGAAGATTGAAGTCTCCCAGGAAGATATGTCTGTCACTTTCAAAGTATTGGTCGCTGATGAAGTGGGTGAGTTCCTCTAAAAAAGAAGAAGAGCAGCCACCTTGCGGCTGGTAAATTACATGGAATCTGAATGGTGAGCAGTGTTGCACTTGAAGTTCAAGAGATAAGCATTCGAATGAACGGAAGAAGCTGTTGGGAAAAAGCCTTAAGTTGAAGGGAGTTTCTAAAGATGATTGCAACACCCTCCCACCCAATTTTGTCTGTTCTGTTGTTTCTAAAGATAGAGTAGTCGGTGGGTAACAGAAGATCAAACATAGAATGAGAGGTGCCATTGAACCAGGTCTCTGTGAGGAAGAGCATGTCGAGATTGTGAAGGATGATGGTGTCAGAAATTTCCAGTTTGTGTTTCATTGCAGATCTGCAAATGTGGAGCAAACAGCACAACTCTGACGAGACTGTTTTGGTGACAGGGACGATTGGGCTAAAAGGGGTGATGGGGATATTGTACTTGTAAAAGGGTGCCCGGGAGGAAGAAGGCAGACAATTGTGTCAGAAGAGATTGTCGGAATAGTGTAGATAGTAGGGTTACTTGGAGAGGAAAGTGGAAGGGCGGTGGCGTTCGAGGTCTTGTTACTAGTCAGAAGGTTAGTGATGTCTGCAGAAGACAAATTGTGATTGGCTTTTTTGGGGCGTGGGGGCAAGGTGTTTCTCGGGTTTGGGTAAGTGAGTTATCAAATTGGTGAGGAGCAGGCTCCAGCGCACACTGCGCTTTGGCCTCAAAAACACTAGGTCATTAGCACAAGCTTTTCCTCGAAGGAACAAAAAACGATTTTAATGTGCTGGGTTCACAGAGGCAAGGAGCTCTAAGCAGCGATCTCCATACACTGAGTTGACAGACACAGGACACGGTGAAAACTTTAAAGGAGTTTTCCAGAAACCCGCACCATAACAGGGGGAGGGGAGGCAAGGCTAGCCCACAAGTCCCTACAGAACACTGGGGCTCAGAGTAGGGCACAGGAAGGCAGGCCAGCACAAGGATCCTTGTAGAAAAGTGGCAATCTCTAAAGCAAGTCAGCCCAACAAAGCAAATGGTCCAAATAGCAGTTCCTCGTGGCAGCTGTATAGTCCCTGGCAATGTGCAGCATGTAGAGCCAGCAGTGTCTGGTTACAATCCTACACAGTGTCTTAATTCATTGGGTCAGAGCCCCTGTACTTATACTCAAAATGTGTATGATGTGGAGGTAACTTCAAACAAACTTTAGAAGTACACAACACCCCCATTCAATCCCCAGCCCTGGCTCCCGACACACTACAGGGGGTGGAGACAGCATTGTGAGAGGACAAACACAGCCCTATTCAGGTGCAGGTGACCACTCCTTTTGCTCAGGAAGACCTATATGAATATGCAGGGCACACCTCAACTGTGCTGTCTAGAGTGAATGCACAACACAGCCTCCTGTCAGTCTAAACATTGATTAGAGTCAGGTTGCAAAGCACAAAGAGTCATAAGAACATAGAAATGCCTACTTTCTTAAAGTGGCATTTCAAAAATAGTCATAAAAAATCTACTTTCACCAATAAGCAGGATTTTCCACCTCTGTTCTAAACCTACCAAACATGGCAACGCTACTCCTTCCAGATCAGAAATTACCACTGAAACGCATACCAGGGAATTCCCACTGCAAACCTGAGAGGAGCAGGTCTCACAGCAGTGAGACACCAAATAGGCTGTTTGTCACTACCAGGACATACCACCCAACAAAGGCGCATGTCCTACCTTTTACTTACACAGCACCCTGCCCATACGACTATCTAGGGCCTCCCTTAGCAGTTACCTATATGTAGTAAAAGGGGAATTCCAAACTTTGCAAGTAACTTTAAATGCCAAGTCTCTCTGTGGTTGTAAACTCAGCATGCAGGATCTGCAGTGGCAGAGGTCTGAGACAGGTTTAAATTGCTACTTCTGTGGGTGGCACAATCAGTGCTGCAAGCCCACTAGTAGCATTGAGGCCCTGGATAATAGGATACCACGGTCCAAGGGACTTACATGTACATTAAATATGCAATTTTCTTAAACAAAGAGAATGAGCATAAGACTATGCTCCAAGAAGGATCCAAATTAGGAATTGCTTATTGCATAGTCAAAGCTTGTTGCTTATAGCATATAAGTCTCCTTAACAGGGAAACCATTTACTTTTATAGAAGAACCCTCACCCACCAGACTTATAGGCAATAAGCAACAAGCTTTGACTATGCAATAAGCAATTCCTAATTTGAATTCTTCATGCTGCATAGTCTTAGGCTCTTCCTCTTTTTTTAAGATTTCTATAGCCAGGGGAGACGAATGAGCTCTCTTTCTCCTCTTCCTCTCCATTTGTTTGTTGACTTTAAATATGCCAAACAGGTGTAGACCAATCTTACCAAGTTTAAAGGAGAGAGCACATGCACATGCACTTTAGCACTGATCAGCCTGAGAAAGTTCTCAGAGTCCTAAAGCCAACAAAAACAGGTCATAAAAAATACAGAAGGATGGCAAAAGGTTTGGGGATGACCCTGAAAAAATGGCGAGGTCCACACTGGGTTACTGGCAAGATGGCAAACTAAAGGATGTGGAACAGGGATGTTGTTTTTACACTGCTGGACGGGGTTTATGGAAGTTCTAGGTTTGTGGAATCTGCCTATATATACTTCTGATATTTATTTTGAAACTCTGGATCGAGGGTGCCCTTGATGCTGGGTGTGCACTTGGCTGAGTGCCCAGACAGTACTCAAATGTGATGCAGGTGCGGAACTGGTTTAGCCTGCACTACATAGCCTACCCCATCTCCATTGGCCACTGCCAGGAGACTGGAGGTGGCGTTCTGTTGACAAATATTTCACCTTACAGGTTCGGGCGGCATGCCTTAGCTGGGCTGCATTAGGGCAGGGGAGGTTACAGTTGGGGTACTTATGGGTTCTTTTGGGGATTACACCACCAATTGATGTGGGGGAGCTGGTCACTGGGGGTTACCTGGAGGATGTACATGGGACACACACACACTGTTTGATCAGATGCAAGACCAACGTCATACACTAAAGTTCTTGACCTGGAATATCCCGGGGATGGGTTTGGCATCCAAATGCTATAATAATCACAAATCCCTGTGGCATAGGGAGTTGGAGGGGTCTATATTACATGAGACTCACCTTGCCAGATGAGAAATTGAGCGCTTGCGACGTAGATGCCGAAGCCAGTTGTATGCTACCTCCTATTCTGCTTTTGCAAGGGAAGCACTTTCTTTATTAAAATCGGAACGCCCCTTGAGCTTATACCTTCCACCATCAACAAGGAAGGGCGCTATGTTGTACTTAAGGGTAGATAATTGGGCAAGGAACTTTATCTTTCTGCCCCAAACCAAGATCAAACAACTTCTTTTTTACTCTCTCTGCTCCGTTGGCACCACTTGTTACAGCCGATCTTTAGCTGGGTGGAGATTTTAATCGTGTAGCTGATGTCGTGCTTGGCTGTTCTACCCCCGCTCCTCTCCATTACCCGGTACAACAGCTCACAAGACAGCTGAAGGCCT
This sequence comes from Lissotriton vulgaris, assembly GCF_964263255.1. Classification (NCBI taxonomy): domain Eukaryota; kingdom Metazoa; phylum Chordata; class Amphibia; order Caudata; family Salamandridae; genus Lissotriton; species Lissotriton vulgaris. Next base: position 291,279,006 of record NC_141695.1, read on the forward strand.
CAGGGACTGGTTAGATAGATTGGAACTGTTGGACCCTTGAAGGACCCAACATGGAGTAATGCGAGGTCTATTGCTCCCACATTTATTAACTCCACACTAGGTTAGACAAATTTGTGTTCAAACAGGCCCAGCCAGTATGTTACCTACACTGAGTACCTAGGACATACCCTTTCGGACCACAGTGCCTTGCTGTTAGGCTTCTGGTCGTTTGAGGAACCCTTGGAGATTCCTACTTGGTGACTTAACCCTCTGTTCCTAGAGGATTCTTGCTTTCGAGACTCCTTGAGGGAGGCGGTTGCCGGGTACTTCGAATTTAACCCGGGTTCCGCCTCCTCCCACATGATTAAGTGGGAAGCCTTTAAGGTGGTGATTTGCAGTCACTATTTCTGTCACTCGATGGGAGTTCAGAGAGAACTGAATGGGGAAATTCAGACATTGGACAACAGACTGCACAAATTAGGTAATGCTCTGTGACAAACAAGGCTGCAAAGACTAGACTCTGGGAAGCTAGGGAACAGTATAATACCGTCTTAGAGTGACTGCTGTATCATGATTATAAAAATTACATTGCTAAGGCACACGAAGAAGAGGATTTGCAGAGTAGGTTCCTAGCTCGGCTCATTAGACCGGAGTCCTGCTGCTTTTCTCTCCCAAGACCATCAACACCTCATTTCAGGAATATTATGAAACATTATATAGGTGTCCTCAGGCTTGTCCATCGGGGGTCAGGCTGCCTTAGTGCACACATGACACTGAGAGAACTTCCTCGAGAGGCTCAGGAGAGTCTGTGGGGTCCGGTCACAACCTAGGAGATTTGGCTCGCAATCCGGGAAATGGCTACAGGGAAAACCTCAGACCCGCACAGCCTACCTGAGGAGTTCTACTCTGCTTTTGCAGGAATTCTGGCTCCAAGGTTGGAGTCGCTGTACACTGACTCTTTAAAACATTAAGCACTGCCTGAATCCACATGAGACGTCCTGATCCCACTTTCCAAGACTAATGTACAGGGCACACCTACCACAGCATTTTGCCCTCTGTCTGAGCTGCACATGGACTTCAAAATTCTTATCAAGCTTCTGGCCTTTGGCTACTTACCCATATGCTCGCATTGATAAATGAAGACCAAAGCGTTTTCATTCCAGCCCACGGTCCTTCCCTTAATCTTCAGAAGTTATATCATGTCCTCAGTCATCCAGAAGTGCAGTCTTAACCGAGGGCCTTGTTTATTTCCGGGGACAAGAAGGAGGGAATTTATCCACTGTAAGGTAAAGGAAGGGAATAGAAGGGAGTAGCAGCGGGGAGTCAAAGATAGTGAAATCATGAAAACAAATAATGAAGCCCGATAAGAAAGTGCCCCCTTGAATTCACAAGAGGTTGATGAAATAAAACACCTTAAGTACTCACCAGACGGGCCATGCAGCAACCTGCTGAGCGACAGCCCTGGGGCAGTAAACCCCACTTAAGAGGTCCGGCGCAAGATGAGGCGACGGAGGGCGCCAGGAAGACGGAAGGTGAGAATAATCTCGCCGTCGGAAGAAGAATGCCCAAAGAGCTCCAAGAAGGACGTCAGAAAAACGGGTCCATCAGGTGCATACCATGAGTATGGATCTGGACTGTGAAGTGCCAGATTATGAGTCCATCCCCTTGCTACACCCACTGGGAATAAGGAAAAGCTGGAATGCTGAGGGTACCACAAATAAAAGTGCGGATCCGATCGCCATGTTGAAAAACTCGTGACCTTAACGTACGGCCACAAATGAGAAATGTCCTAGTTATCACAAAAGAAAGTTTCAATTCTATTAAGGACGCGGATGCGAGGATTATGCATATCCTTTCTTCATTTTATTAACAGCAAATTAGAAGAAACAGAAAAAACACAGGCTGCCAACTACATATCACATGAGGCACAACAGTAACCATAGGAGCCAGTCCACCAATCATAGTCCAGCCAAATACATAAAGCAGCTCCCTCGACGAAGTCCGTCCTCTTTCGTCGCTGCAGGAAGTTAAGTCGTCCCCAGATTAATCCGTCATCTGATCAGATCCTAGGGCAACAGAAAACGTTATAATCTCTTGACTATGGAAATCTCAGAAATACAAGAGAAGAACCACAGAGCAAGATAAAATGCAAATGCAAAAGCACTATCAGTAGCATAAACAAATGAGAAATAGAAAGTGCAAATGTACAGAACAAGATCAATGCACAAAATACCATAAATATACAATAAAACATGACTCTCCTGATATGTAGAAATACGAAATCCAGCAAGACCTCCAAGCATAAGGGAGGGAGGCTACAAAAGCCAGGGTGGGATAACCCTCGCCTCTGCGTCCTTAATAGAATTGAAACTTTCCTTTGTGATAACTAGGACATTTTTAGGTCTCGCCTGTCGATGCGCATGCGCATCGAGCAAGGCGAGAGTATTGCGAGTTATCCACTCTTTATCTGCACTGCAAGGAATCGTGGCGATTCCTTGCAGTGCCCGTGACTTTTAAGGTCAATGCGCATGCGCATTAAGCTTATGCGCATGCGCATTGACCGTAAAAGTCACGGGCGCGTGCACGTCCGTGTTTGTTTACCCTTGCCTACTCTCTCTCTCCCCTCTCCGCCCCCGTTCCGCCCCCTCCCCTTCCCGCCGTGTCGCATTTCTCCTCCCCCCTCCCCTCTCTTCCTTCCTTCTAACGCCGTGTCGCACCTCTCCCCTCTCCGCCCCCTCCCCGCTCCGCCCCCTCCCCTTCCCTCCGTGTCGCATTTCTCCTCTCCCCTCTCCGCCCCCTCCCCTGCCCGCCGTGTTATTTGTTTATTCCACCAAGCTCCATACTGCAGCAATCAGCTTTTCCATAAATCCCAAACTGAATTATACGGGTGCCCAGTTCGAAGGCCTTTCCATACATCCTTCTTTCAAATGCCAGCTGGTGCAAAATATGACAGGGCGATTCTATGATGGCCTGCAGGCATCTGAAGTGCACACAGGAAATTGCGGACCCAAACCAATGCAAAACCTCGACAGTTAAACATCCAACAGAGGTCTCCTCCTCACCAGGGGTCTCCTCGCTCACTACCCAGGTCTATAATCTGCAGACGCCATTGTGCCGACACAACATGATGGTCTACCCTGGATTCGTTCAGCGAGCCATAAAAGCACACTTGGTTCTTTCTCCTACATTCACCCCACACTCTCGCTATAACCTGCAGGGTGTGATGCACACTGATGTCGCACCTCTCCCCTCTCCGCCCCCTCCCCTTCCCTCCGTGTCGCATTTCTCCTCTCCCCTCTCCGCCCCCTCCCCTGCCCGCCGTGTTATTTGTTTATTCCACCAAGCTCCATACTGCAGCAATCAGCTTTTCCATAAATCCCAAACTGAATTATACGGGTGCCCAGTTCGAAGGCCTTTCCATACATCCTTCTTTCAAATGCCAGCTGGTGCAAAATATGACAGGGCGATTCTATGCTGGCCTGCAGGCATCTGAAGTGCACACAGGAAATTGCGGACCCAAACCAATGCAAAACCTCGACAGTTAAACATCCAACAGAGGTCTCCTCCTCACCAGGGGTCTCCTCGCTCACTACCCAGGTCTATAATCTGCAGACGCCATTGTGCCGACACAACATGATGGTCTACCCTGGATTCGTTCAGCGAGCCATAAAAGCACACTTGGTTCTTTCTCCTAAATTCACCCCACACTCTCGCTATAACCTGCAGGGTGTGATGCACACTGATGTCGCACCTCTCCCCTCTCCGCCCCCTCCCCGCTCCGCCCCCTCCCCTTCCCTCCGTGTCGCATTTCTCCTCTCCCCTCTCCGCCCCCTCCCCTGCCCGCCGTGTTATTTGTTTATTCCACCAAGCTCCATACTGCAGCAATCAGCTTTTCCATAAATCCCAAACTGAATTATACGGGTGCCCAGTTCGAAGGCCTTTCCATACATCCTTCTTTCAAATGCCAGCTGGTGCAAAATATGACAGGGCGATTCTATGCTGGCCTGCAGGCATCTGAAGTGCACACAGGAAATTGCGGACCCAAACCAATGCAAAACCTCGACAGTTAAACATCCAACAGAGGTCTCCTCCTCACCAGGGGTCTCCTCGCTCACTACCCAGGTCTATAATCTGCAGACGCCATTGTGCCGACACAACATGATGGTCTACCCTGGATTCGTTCAGCGAGCCATAAAAGCACACTTGGTTCTTTCTCCTAAATTCACCCCACACTCTCGCTATAACCTGCAGGGTGTGATGCACACTGATGTCGCACCTCTCCCCTCTCCGCCCCCTCCCCGCTCCGCCCCCTCCCCTTCCCTCCGTGTCGCATTTCTCCTCTCCCCTCTCCGCCCCCTCCCCTGCCCGCCGTGTTATTTGTTTATTCCACCAAGCTCCATGCTGCAGCAATCAGCTTTTCCATAAATCCCAAACTGAATTATACGGGTGCCCAGTTCGAAGGCCTTTCCATACATCCTTCTTTCAAATGCCAGCTGGTGCAAAATATGACAGGGCGATTCTATGCTGGCCTGCAGGCATCTGAAGTGCACACAGGCCCCAAAGGAGAGGAAAATAAACGCTGAGATTATCCCCAGAGCATTCAGATTCCTCATTGAAATTGCGGACCCAAACCAATGCAAAACCTCGACAGTTAAACATCCAACAGAGGTCTCCTCCTCACCAGGGGTCTCATCGCTCACTACCCAGGTCTATAATCTGCAGACTCCATTGTGCCGACACAACATGATGGTCTACCCTGGATTCGTTCAGCGAGCCATAAAAGCACACTTGGTTCTTTCTCCTAAATTCACCCCACACTCTCGCTATAACCTGCAGGGTGTGATGCACACTGATGTCGCACCTCTCCCCTCTCCGTCCCCTCCCCGCTCCGCCCCCTCCCCTTCCCTCCGTGTCGCATTTCTCCTCTCCCCTCTCCGCCCCCTCCCCTGCCCGCCGTGTTATTTGTTTATTTTACCCGCCGTGTCTCTGCTGCTTCCCCCTGTCCTGTCTCTCCTCCTCTCTCTCTATACCCTCCCCCTCCTCCCCACCACTCCCATCAAGTCCCTCTGGCCCTTCCCTCCTCCCCGGACCCCTCCTCCCCTGCCCCCTCCACCCTTTCTTGTTCGGATTTGAGGTTGAACTGCGTTTGCTCACGCATTTTTTGCTGTTTGTTGCTTTTTGCTTTACTATGAGGTAAAGCACAGGGCTGAGTTGGTTTCTAAAGTCTCCTGCCACATTGCCGCCTCCTCCCCTCCCTGCAAGTGCATTTGTCGTGTTGTCGATTGTCGTGGTACACACTCACACGAGGTCAAGTTCTGATAATTTTAACGTTGTAATTTGCACATCTCCGCCTAAAGCGCCTTTTACTATTTCCACAGTAATTTCTTTGTTACATCAGTTCTGCTTTGTCCAGCTCTTTTGAAGAGGTCAGGTGTTTCTCTTCTTTCTTGATCTGCCTCCTTGTTTGTAAATATCTCTTCACGCATGTAAGCTCGGGTGAAATGCTGTTACCGGCTGTTGTGCAAGTTAGTCTGCTCTTTTAATTTGTGTGGATTTTGAAGTCTACCCACATAATACAAAGTTACATTTTGCTGTAATCAGGAGGTTCTCTGGGAAATGTTGGCATTTTGGCAGTTTTATTTATCCTGGTATTTGCTACAGAATCGGGAAATTCCTGGAATATTTGAATACTGCTTCTTTCGGGTGTGTTTTTGTGTAGCCAAGCAGCTGTTCATCACCCCACCCAGAGGAGACTTCGAACAGATCTTCTGTCCCAAAGTAAAGTGTTGATTGTCAGGGCAGGACTGGGGAACCAAAACCTCACTCACCCTCAACCCCTCACCCTCAACCCTCACTCACCCTCAACCCCTCACCCTCACTCACCCTCAACCCCTCACCCTCAACCCCTCACCCTCAACCCCTCACCCTCAACCCCTCACCCTCAACCCCTCACCCTCAACGCCTCACCCTCACTCCCTCACCCTCAACCCCTCACCCTCAAACCCTCACCCTCACTCACCCTCACTCACTCACCCTCAACCCCTCACTCTCACTCACTCACCCTCACTCACCCTCAACCCCTCCCCCTTGACCCCTCCCCCTCAACCCCTCACTCCCCCTCAACCCCTCACTCACCCTCAACCCCTCACTCACCCTCAACCCCTCACCCTCAACCCCTCACTCACCCTCACTCTCACTCATCCTCACTCACCCTCAACCCCTCACCCTCACTCACCCTCACTCACCCTCACTCACCCTCACTCACCCTCACTCACCCTCACTCACCCTCACTCACCCTCAACCCCTCACCCTCACTCACCCTCACTCTGACTCACCCTCACTCAGCCTCAACTACTCCCCCTCACTCACCCTCACTCTCACTCATCCTCACTCACCCTCAACCCCTCACCCTCACTCACCCTCAACCCCTCACCCTCACTCACCCTCAACCCCTCACCTTCAACCCCTCACTCACCCTCACTCTGACTCACCCTCACTCAGCCTCAACTACTCCCCCTCACTCACCCAAAACCCCTCACTCACCCTCACCCTCACCCTCACCCTCACCCTCACCCTCACTCACCCTCACTCACCCTCAACACCTCACCCTCAACCCCTCACCCTCACTCACCCTCACTCACCCTCACTCACCCTCACTCACCCTCACCCTCAACCCCTCACCCTCAACCCCTCACCCTCAACCCCTCACCCTCAACCCCTCACCCTCACTCACCCTCACCCTCACCCTCACTCTCAACCCCTCACCCTCAACCCCTCACTCACCCTCACTCAACCTCACCCTCACTCACCCTCAACCCCTCACCCTCACTCACCCTCAACCTCATGCTAAAGATTTACAAAAAAACCCATAAACAATTCTAAAAGCACTAACTCTAATGCTGCGAGACCTATTGCATTTCTAATGCTTGTTAATTCTATGTCAGGAAGCGGAGGCGAGTATTATGCAAGTTCAAAGCTTACTCACCACCAGCGCAGCGGCTTCATGAATTGGTTTAAAATAGAACTTCTTAAACGTAGATTCTGAAGATCAATCAGCTGCATTCATAATGTCCTCCAACCTGCCACCTACCTGGACAGCCTTGGAGGCCATAGCTCCCCTAGTGGAATGAGCTCCAAAATGCCTGACGTCAATACCAGATTCAGTCATAATCCATTTGACCCATCTAGCAATGGTAGGAGAAGATACCGCCTGAAACGTTTTTTTAATGGCAATCAGAAGCTGCCGTTCACCCGGAGGACGAACCTCCAAAGTCATATCTTCATAAGATTTTAAACATCGAACAACACACAATTTTGGAGAATCTGGAAAAGCAAGATAGGTTACTGACCTCGTACTCAATTTAGTTCTCCTGGAGATGGTAAAGGTAACTCCTTCCGGGGAAAAAACACGGGCAGAAATATCAAGGGCCCTGACATCCGACACTCTCTTACAAGAAAAAAGACACAGGAAGATAGCAAGTTTAGCTGAAATCTCCTTTTGGGAAAGGAAATCATTATCTTGCCAGGATAAAAGTAAGCGGAGGACCACATTAACGTCCCAGAGGCCCAGGTAACGAGGCTCCGGCGGACGTGAAAGACGTATGCCTTTCAAAAGCTTACAAACCAATGGGTGTTCCCCAATTGGAGCCCCATCCACGAGAGAGTGACCAGCAGAAATGGTCGACCTAATAGAGTTGATAGTGCAATAGGGCAATTTCTGATGAAAAAGTTCCGAAAGGAAGTTCACAACTTCTGCAATGCAGGCGCCCGCGGGATCCAGGTGTTTCGCCACACACCAACGAACCCATCTTCTCCAAGCTGATCTGAATCGCTTGGTATTGCCCGGGGCCCAAGCCTGCTGGATAAGGAGTTCAGCTTCTCTTGAAAGCGAGACGTCAGTCCATCGTCTCCTGAAATCCTCCACGCCATAAGATGTAGATGGCCTTGGAGAACCAGGGGGGGAGGGAGTCCCAGAGGATCTGAGAGGATGTTGTTGAAAGACGGCAACCAAAGACGTCTGTCACAAGACAATTCTAGAAGGGACAGAAACCAAATCTGGGCTCTCCAAATTGGAGTGATTAGGATCAGAGAGGCCCTCTGTCTGCAGACCTGGGCTGCAACCCTCTGGATGAAAAGGAAGGGTGGAAATGCGTAAGCTGGTATCCCCTGACAATCCTGAAGGAAGGCGTCCACCGCCTCCCCTCCCGGATCCGGTTTTCAGCTGAAGAATCGGGGAACCTGAGCGATTTATCTGGATGCAAAAAGATCCACTAGGGGAAGGCTCCAAATGGACACAATCTGAGAGAACACTCCGGGATCCAGTCTCCAATCGCTGGCATCCCTGAAATTCCTGGAATTCCAGTCTGCCACACAATTCTGATCTCCCGGGAGATACTCCGCCGTCACCGAAATCTGACGTTGGAGGCAGTAATGCCAAAAATCCTTGGCGAGATCCGCTAGAATCTTGGAATGAGTACCTCCAAGGCGATTGATGTACCTCACCGCCGTCGTGTTGTTCATCCTGAGAAGGACACAACAGGATACTCTGTTGGTCGTGAAAGATCGAATGGCAAAGGAGCCCGCTAGGAGTTCCAGGCAATTGATATGGAAAAGCAGTTCCTCCTCTGTCCACCGACCTCCCACCGATAGAGAGCCGCATCTGGCACCCCAGCCCAGGCGACTGGCATCCAATTCAATCACTAGATCCGGAAGGGATCCAAAGATCGCTCTCCCATTCCAGGCCTCCATATGGTCCATCCATCAAAGAAGTTCCGCCGTGGCCTCCGAGGAAAGGGAGATCTGCTCCGAATAAGTGAGACCCCTGTGCAGGTGGGAGGCCTTCAGCCTCTGCAGGGCCCTGTAGTGTAGAGGACCAGGAAAGATGGCTTGAATCGAAGTCGATAACAAACCAACAATCCTGGTCAGCTGCCGCAGGGATATCCTGTCTCTGCGGAGAACCTGTCGAATCTTCTTCTTGATCTTTGAAATCTTCTGAGAAGGAAGATTCAAGGTGGCATCCCTCGTGTCGATGCGAAAGCCTAGAAAGATCATGCTCTGTTGGGGAACCAGGTCCGATTTGTGGACATTGATGCTGAACCCGAGATTCTGTAATAGGGAAATTGTAATCTGTTGTGAAGAAGAAGAAGATGATCTCTGGATTGATCCATGAGCAGGATATCGTCCAGTCGAATTCCCTTGGTGCGGAGATGTTCCAACACAGGACAAAGATGCTTGGTAAAACACCAAGGAGCTGATGAGAGACCAAAGGGAAGAGTTTTGAATTTGTAAGTTTGACCCTTCCACAGGAATTGCAGGAACCTGCAATGGGGGAGGGGGGGGGATTGGAACTGACAGATACGCATCTTTGAGGTCTAGCCGGACCAACCAATCGTTCTGGAGAAGAAGGTCCCTGAGCAGATGGATTCCCTCCATCTTGAAGTGCTGGTAAACTAACCACTCGTTGAAGGACCAGAGATTGATAACCGGTCTGAAGCCTTTTTCTCTCTTTTTACCAGAAAAATATTGCTTAAGAATCCGCGTGGATGTAGATGGGAGAGGGCGATAGCACCTTTTGAAAGAAGATCTAGAACCTCGTGATCTATCAGATCGGTCTCTGAGTCTGAAAAAAACAAAGGGCGAGGACGAGATGTTTGGACGGGGGACCAGTAGAACTCTATGTGAAACCCTTGAACTGTCTCTAACACCCAAGGATCTGACGTTAAATCTGCCCAGTTTGCCAGAAACAGAGAAATCCTGCCCCCCCAGACGAACAGGAGAGAGGATTTTCAAGCTTACCATTGAATCCTCGTGCATTCTAGTTGCCACCACGGCCTCTGCCTTGTCCTTTGCCTCCACAGGAAGGATAGAAGGTTCCTTGTCTGCCATCGTTCCATCCATTATTTCTTTTCGCCTGGGCTCTATTGGGACCTTGGTTGAACTGTCGGCCGGAAGAGCGACCCCTGCCTCGCCCGGCCCCCCCAAAAACCTTCTTGGGGAATATCTTCATCATAGAAGCCTGAGCCTTATCCAGGGCAGAAAAGGTGGCTACAAACTTTCCTAGCTCCTTAACGAAGGGAGGAAGACAGTTCTCCTAATTTGGGGTCAGTTTTCAAAAGAAGGGAATGACGAGGCTCGGCGGAGAGGGCACAATTGGCATTGCCCAAGAGACACATTGCCCTTTGCGCCCATCCCGCAACATCATCCGTTGGGAGAGGAAGGCCTGACTTCCTGGACCGTTCCGCCAACTCAATGATTTTAGTTAGGGGCCTCACAACGTCAAGAAGTTTGTCCTGACAAGCCCTCCAGGAACGATCTATCCCCTTTCTTGGATCCTTCATGTATTTAGCAAAAAATTTGCAGAGCTTGGTGTCCAACTCTGGGGTACTGGCAACGCCATTGGGAAGAGACGGTCTAGGGCATTCTGACCTAAGGAGGGATCTCACCTCTTGAGAAAGAGGCTGCCTAATCTTTGCGGCAACATAATCTGCAGTCTTCTTATCAGGTACCCAATCAGAACTCCGTGTTCGTAAGATACAGGTAGGGTCAAACATATCCGCATGAACCTGATCTCCCTCACCAACATCAGAACAAGAAGAACGTGGACGCCAAGACCTGCCCGAATCAAACATATCATCGGAGAAATGGTCATCATCCTCAAACACCTCCTCATCTTCACCCTCTCCGCCTTCGGGAAACCCCTCTTCAGGGTCAAAGTCTGGGGTGGACTCGCCACCAGTATATACGGGTAAGTCTTCCTCCCGGTAGGGTGCGCTTCTTAGCGTGCGCACACTCTTATGGAAGACCTTCGCAAGTTTGCTGAAGCCTTCCAGGTGCTCTTGTCACGCTTAATGGCCTTACGTGGCACCACAGTGTGAATGCCACTAGGCCCAGCCCCACTGTCTCCCAGGATACGAGAACCAGTCTTGAACACATGAGCAGACAATTTATTAACGCTGTCCTGCAGAGGGACAAGCGCCTTGGCAATGGCCGAAGAAAGCAGCTTGTCAACCTCTGCAGGAGTGCTTGCCTGGGGGGGGGCTGCACCTCAGCAGAATGAGCTGATACATAGCCATGGTCAGAAGGTGACTGCATATTTAATGAGGGTCGGGCACCCATAAACAGACACCCCCTACTAAATTATAAAGGGTTCCCCCCAACACGAGCGCCTCTAGAAACAGGTGTGTTACCCAAAGGTTAGACTTCAAATGTACAAACAGAAGTGGCTGTGAAGACTGTCACATATATTTGAACGTTATTCTTTTTTTTTTTTAATACAACTAAGCCACTCTTATAAATGGGCAAAGCCCGTAAAACATACAGCCACGCGGTGTCAGTGCTGGGGGGGAGGAGGCAGAGCAACATGAAAGATGAAGCGCCAGAAGCCTCAGCGCGTTTCACCACACGCACAAAGGGCGCTGTGGTGAAGGAGAAGCACTGGCAGCGCGTCTATGGAAAGACAGCACCTCAAGGCGCACGCGCTAAATAGAGACGCTCAAGCCAAGCCTACTGCGTCAGCCACACAGCGGGAGAAACCCGCAAACAATACAAGATAAATAAAAGCTGTCACAACAAGGAAACTGCCCCCGCAAGTCCCGAATACGCAGTTAAGAATATGCAAAGGGACTTACCTGAAGGCAGCAATGAAGAAAGAGGACGGACTTCGTCGAGGGAGCTGCTTTATGTATTCGGCTGGACTATGATTGGTGGACTGGCTCCCATGGTTACTGTTGTGCCTCATGGGATATGTAGTTGGCAGCCTGTGTTTTTTCTGTTTCTTCTAACTTGCTGTTAATAAAATGAAGAAAGGATATGCATAATCCTCGCCTCCGCTTCCTGACATAGAATCATGTAGCCCAGAAAACTATAGTGATAAAACTTGACCACAGGGAGAAATGACTCCGATCGTTATGGGGAAGTCTTGATGGTCAGTAACACGAATCCTTAAATACAGGCTACTAGGCAGCATAGAACACCCCAAAAATAACAATACATATAGAAAGAGACAATAATGTGATAGAAAGAAATGAAGGTAAAGCCACAGAATAATTTGTATAGGTGACAAATAGCAATAGGCCACTAGAATTGGAAAGAATCCGTCAGAGGGAACTGATAGGCTAACTTGGGCACAGAGGATAAGTTCCTACAAAATGATAAAGAATAGAGGAGCAGTGACGGGTCACAAAACGCAGTACAAATAGATAAACACACAGAGGGAACCTATCGAGCCCGAAAATGAGAGTGCAGAAGGAAGGCTTAGTTTCCTGCAAAAGGACCAAGAATGGAGGAGAAGTAACAGCGATCACAGAGCGCAGTATGTATAGATGAAAGAGAGAACCGGTCAGACCCAAAAATCAGAGGGCAGTTAGATGGCTTGTTCACAGGGGATAGTTTCTTTGAGTCCTCTAAGTTGGGTATTGAGAAGAAAAATCCAGAAAATGTTTGGTATTGTTGCATCCTCGAGCGGATGTTATTTTCTCCAGTATGGTCTATCTGAATTCCCTGTCTGTGTGTCCTTATTCGAGCCAATGTTGGACCAAGGGAGGATAATGGATTTGTGTTCTCCAATGTGGATTCTTATTTCTCTTCCGGTTTCACCCACATAACAAAGGTCACACGGGCAGAGAACACAATAAACCACATTGGAGGTCCTGCAATTTGTCATGTTCCTAGGCTCAATACTCTTGTGTCCAATGCTGATGTGGTCCGATGTGATGGCATTGTTGCATGCGTGGCGCGTTCCACATCTATGGTTACTCTTGATGCGATGGGAAGCTGTAATCGATTTTTGGCAAAACTAGTCCTCCGTTTTGGGTTTAGCTTTGGTTGTGCAGGTTCCTATTCCTTCTAAAGGCAAATGTGGGTTTGGGTAATTTGGGTACATCGTCCCTGATGTTCAGGAGATGCAACTGGGAATATATGGATTGTCGGATTTTTTGATCTTGCTTAGAATGTCGAGTTACACAGACCAACTTCACTTCAGTGGTGTTCCTCTTGGGCTCGAACATGACTTTTCTGTTGTAGTACTTAGCACTTTTAAAGGAATTGCGAATGAGTCTCTTAGGGTATCCTCGAGCTAGAAACTTATGTTTAAGAGTCTCAGCATGTCTGAATACCAGGCAGACAGTCATGCAAGCACCTCTCTATGCCTGAATCTCCAAACAACTCCTACACAGACTACAGACTACTAAAATGGCCGATTGATGAGGAGCCCGCAAAGGGAGCTCTTCCGCTGGGGATCATTACACATTAATCCCGGTTAGCACCATCGGCCTTTGACACCGGAACTTTGATACATCGCCACCAAACACAGACAGAACTTTTAATCTATTTTACCTTGTTCAGAGCCGTTGACTGGTTGTTGAAATCCGGGATTTGGAGCCGCACTGACCAGGACCCCCATCTTGGGCGCCGGACTGGAGGAAGGAAGTGGGTCCATGCCTCTCAAGCCTGAGGCCGCTGCAAACTCAACCAGATCCCCCCATTTTGAGCACCGGATGGAGAACGAAAGAATGCCTTTCGGTCCATCAGAACCCACTGCGATTCCGATCCTGAGGCTGCTGCAGAACTGACTGGGACTCTCCATCTGTATCACCAGGCCGGAGGAAAGACTTTTTACCCACCAGTCTCCCTGATCCAATGCAACCCAGCTGCCGCCACCTGGAACTGCTCGTGTCCAGACCAGAGGACCGGAGGCGGGCCAAGGCTCATCTTACCGATTGGCGGGCTGACAGCTCTGGGACTCGATGTGCACTAATCGGGTCCCCCATCCCACTGCCTGAGCTGGAAGATGGAGGTGAAGGTGTAGGGCATCTAGGACTCACAGCGGGTTTGCTGTTGGTGAGCGGCCTGGACACCTGCCGAGGTTGTCGAGGTGCCGAACCCAGGCATCGCTCTCTTTCCTGTGTTACCTCCCTCGTGGTGCCAATCCTGGCATGGTGCCTATCCCAGGCATCTCTTTGTACCCTGCGTGCCTTCCGTGCATGGTGCCGGTCCTGTCGTGGTGCCGATCCCAGGCATTGCTCTGTACCCTGCGTAGTCTTCACTCGCCTGCGTTATTGGATGCCATACGCAGACGAGCACACACGCCAGTCACACAGATCTTGACCTCGGCTGGAGAGTGACCCGCAATAGCTGGTGATGCTCTGTGCTCGCTGCAGGAGTTTGCTCACCCTCCACATGGGGTTCACAGTGGAGACGTGCACCAGTGATTCATGGTGGTGACCTGCGCGCTCAGCTCTTAGAACTACGAGTGTCCTGTCACCCCGTGCTGGTTGCTTGGTTTTGGTTTGCTGGGGAACTGGAGCGCAGGCTCGGTGAAACAGTGGGATTTGCGAGCGACTTCGAGCCCCCTCACAGATTTGCCTCACTTGCCTCGGAGTCGGAACCCATGCTCGAGAGAACTCCCATCGGTTGTTCGCTCTGGGCTGGAAGATCCCTGATAAGAGGGTCTCGTAATTGGTATAAATTCTGCCCATCTGCTAACTTTACTATTATTTTCTTTTTTCTATGTTATTTTCCCTCTGCCTCCTGATTGCTCAATATATGGAACTGATTTTGCGAACTACACCAGCTGCCCCCCTACTCAACAAAATGGAAGCTTAGCATACACCCATTGAGAAAGGACTCCCCCGGGCATGATTTTAGGCAGAAAGATTAAAAAGGACCAACTATTACTGAGGCTTAGATTGGAAAGAGACATAGGACTTCCCCCCTAAAACCCACCATGGAGAAAAGGAAGATAGGACTAACCAACAGGGCGCAAACAGTAATTGAAATAGGACCACATCCTAAGACATTAGCCCATGACCAATCTTCTACAGCAAAAGGGGCAGCCATCTTGGACTACCTTTCATGATCAGCAACTGTCAGCAAACGTCGTGGCCATATCGAACTTAACACCTTCCCATGGGATTTCACCACCAGCAGTTTGAAAGCCTAATGAAAGGATACCTCTACGGTCTTGAGCCTACTTGACATTATGCTACGCCTCTCATGGAGGAATATGGCCGTTCAGCAGGGTATCTTTCTCCTTGTTTTCCAACGTTGATCGCAATCCTTCACTCTGGACCGGCTTAGACAGCAGGCAAGTTATACTGATCAGTCCTCCCCCCGAAGACACCCCAGTCTAATGCATTCCATCCAGCTCTCGATCATTGCCCGCTCCCTGTCCTCCGGACGTACGGCTAAGCTGCGGAACTCCAGTGCAGGCCCAGGAGCGCTTTTCCCGGGCCTGAGCTGATCACGGCTGGAACCATACCAGCAACCTCTCTCAGCTCCCTCCTAACCCTAAGCGGCCAACTCTTGTCAGCATTGCAGGTCCTTGCCTGAGCCCTACGGGCGATATCTCCTACACCGTTGTCTATCCTTCGTATCTCACTAAAACCGCTGCAAATCCTTCAAATACTCCATCCTGAAAAGCCACCCGAGACTCTGATCTCTGACTTAAGATTCAGCGTGAACAAGGGCATAGTCACTAATGACCTCATGTTTTACACCAGAAAAACCTCCCTTTGCCGCAAAGCCTTCTCGAACCGCCTGAATGTACACGAAACCAGGAACATTTCTCACGGCACTAAGCTCACAATCGCTCCTTCCCCAAACCTGCGTTCTGACCTCACTATCACTTTATACAACAAGCATTTGCAATGCAATAGGTCTCGCATTAGGAAAGTTTGAGCTATTGGTATTGTAAATGACACATTTTTTATTTATGTGTTGGTTTTGAAAATAGCTAAATTAATAGCTTTGTCATTTACAATGCCAATAGTTTTAACTTTGGCAAATGTGACACCTATAGCATTTGTAATGCAATATGTGTTGTATTTACGTGACTTAGATGTATTGATATTACAAATAACAATGGCTTTTATTTTTTTAAATAATTAATACTTAAATAAAAGCTATTGTAATTTATATTGGCAATAGCTTAAACTTTTGTAAATAATTTCTTTGAAGATTATGTTCAGTGTATTTTATTGTGACAAATATTAACATTTTTTTGTGACATTTGTAATAAAGCTTGAAACATTGAGAGAACATATTTGAACCCGTTGTTGTTGAATGGTTGCACAGATTGATGCTGTGGTGGCGCTGAGTGATGTTGTGCTGGCGACGAGTGATGCTGTGGTGTTCAGTGATGCTGTGGGTAGAGCATAGTGATGTTGTGATGCCCCTGAGTGATGCTGTGGTGGTGCTGAGTGATGGTGTTGTGGTGCGATAGAGTGAGTGCGATGGATAGATAGAGTGAGGGCAATAGATAGAGGGAGGAAGGGCGATAGATAGATAGAGGGAGGGCGATAGATAGAGGGAGGGTGATAGATAGAGGGAGGGCGATAGATAGAGGGAGGGTGATAGGTATATAGATAGATAGATAGAGTGAGGGTGATAGATAGACTGATAGATAGAGGGGGGCGATCGATAGAGGGAGGACGATAGATAGATAGATAGATAGATAGATAGATAGATAGATAGATAGATAGATAGATAGAGTGAGGGCGATCAATAGATAGATAGAGTGATGGCGATGGATAGAGTGAGGGCGATAGATGAAAAGAGTGAGGGCAATAGATAGCTAGAGTGAGGGCGATAGATAGAGTGAGGGCAATAGATAGAGTGAGAGCGATAGGTAGATAGATAGATAGATAGATAGATAGATAGATAGATAGAGTGAGGGCGATAGATAGAGTGAGGGCAATAGATAGAGTGAGGGCAATAGATAGATAGATAGATAGAGTGAGGGCGATAGATAGATAGAGTGAGGGCGAGAGCTAGATAGATAGATAGAGTGAGGGCGATAGATAGAGTGAGGGCGATAGAAAGATAGAGTGAGGGCGATAGAGTGAGGGCGATGGATAGATAGAGTGAGGGCGATAGATAGAGTGAGGGCGATAGATGGATAGAGTGAGGGCGATAGATGGATAGAGTGAGGGCGATAGATAGAGTGAGGGCGATAGAGTGAGGGCGATAGATAGATAGAGTGAGGGCGACTGATAGATAGAGTGAGGGTAACAGATAGATAGAGTGAGGGCGATAGATAGATAGAGTTAGGGTGACAGATAGATAGAGTGAGGGCGACAGATAGAGTGAGGGCGATAGATAGATAGAGTGAGGTGGCCTTGTGAACGTGGTGGTGGTGGACGTGGTGGTGGTGGACATGGTGGTGGTGGATGTGGTGGAGGTGGATGTGGTGGAGGTGGGTGTGGTGGTGGTGGTGGACGTGGTGGTGGTGGAGGACGTGATGGTGGTGGTGGAGGTGGGTGTGGTGGTGGTATACGTGGTGGTGGACATGGTGGTGGTGGACGTAGTGGTGGTGGATATGGATGTGGTGGTGGTTGTCGTGAACGTGTTGGTGGTGGATGTGGTGGAGGATGTGGTGGTGGTGGTGGTGGTGGATGTGGTGGTGGACATGGTGGTGGATGTGGTGGTGGATGTGGTGGTGGACGTGGTGGTGGTGGAGGTGGGTGTGGTGATGGACGTGGTGGCGGTGGACATGGTGGTGGTGGACGTAGTGGTGGTCGATGTAGTGGTGGTGGATGTGGTGGTGGATGTGGTGGTGGTGGTGGTGGTCGTGGTGGTGGTGGACGTTGTGGACGTAGTGGTGGTGGACTTGGTGGTGGTGGTGGATGTGGTGGGGGTCGTGGTGGATGTGCTGGTGGTGGTAGTGGTGGTGGTGGACATGGTGGTGGTGGGTGGTGGACGTGGTGGTGGTGGAGGTGGGTGTGGTGGTGGTGGACATGGTGGCGGTGGACATGGTGGTGGAGGATGTAGTGGTGTAGGATGTAGTGGTGGATGTGGTGGTGGTGGAGGTGATGATTGTGGACATGGTGGTGGTGGTGAAGGTGGTGGTGGGTGTGGTGGGGATGGATGTGGTGGTGGTGGACATGGTGGTGGTGGACGTAGTTGTGGTGGATGTAGTGGTGGTGGTGGTGATGATTGTGGATGTGGTGGTGGTGGACGTGGTGGTGGTGGTGGAGGTGATGGTGGACGTGGTGGTGGTGGTGATGGTGGATGTGGTGGTGGTGGTGGATCAGATTTAATGAAAAAAACTGTATTGCATGCAGATTATAAAGTGTAGAAATTGGATTTCACTGAATAATAGTCATTGTGCATCACCAAGTATAGAGTCTTGATATGTTATATTCTTCGTTTGAAGAGCAGGCAAATGTGACAATATAAATACAGAATTTTAATGCATCTTTAATTATTCCTTGGACTTTCCAAACCCACCAAACATCGGCTCAAAATAATCATGCCTAGGGAATCTGAGATAGTACAACAGTGACCTGAGCCACCTCTAGCCTCTGTTAGGTTTCGGGGTGGAATTTTAGATTTTCCTTGAAAGATCCAACTTTGGATACTGTCAAACGGAGCATGGGAGGAGAGGCGTTTGTGAATTGAGGCCCCCTCTGCTTTCGCAATTCCCCCCTCTGCTTTTGCAGAATGTTTTAGGAACACAAACGAAGTTGCGTTTATAGTTATTATGGGTTCGTCTTGAGCAATGACACACTATTTTGCGGTATCTCATCTATGGATAACTCATAAGTGAGTACCTCTAATCTTCTCTATTTATTTTTTCTAAATCGTATTACTGCCAGAGCGGATGCCAACATAACCAAAAATTGAAACGAATTGTGAATTTGTGATTTTCTGGACATTTTATAAAATGTAATTTACTTCCACAAGCAAACGTTTTGGGGCATGCAACTAATGCAACTCTCAGAACAGAAATGGTTAGGTTATTCTCGTTGTTTTTCCTGTATTCTCCAAGGAACTCCAGAGGCAGATTATGCAAACGCTGCCTCAACTACTAGAGCTCATGTTTTGTGTGACTGGTCTCATTAATTGACGAACATACGCTGGCTGCTCTCCCTGCTGAATATCTGTGCAAATAATGTCGCTCTTACAAATGTTCTGGGGGAAAGAGGCGGGACCTTGAGAAGAACACTGGAGCAGGTTTACCATTTTCTGCTCTCCAAGGCCTGCCGGCAAGCGCGGCAGAGCCGGAGTACGCGGTATCCAAAGCTTTTGTTGGTTTCCGTGGAAATTGAGACTGATATTATGGGCCTCGTAATCACATAGCCCCCAGATCACGCCGGTAAGCCTCCATGACAGAAAAGGCCGCAGACCTCGGTATTTTTGTTTACAGCCTGCGTGCCAGATGTTTGCTTCCGCAAAGAGATAAGAAAGTGTTTCACATTATTTTGCTGAGTTCCTTTTACAAATGAAGTGGCGGGAGCTCTGGGGATTTGCTGGTGTCGGTAATTATAATGGTTTATATTATACCTGGGAGCTAAGGTACTGGATATCAGAAGTGACTTACAAAACCACTGATGGGGTAAGATTTGCGTGTCCCAGATGAGTCCAGTCAGCAAAGAGCGTTTCGGCACTTTCTAATCACTTTTCTTTGTAGCTGCTTTAAAAACAAGGGAGGAGATGCTGCCCGCGCGAATCACAGAGTCTGCCGGGATCCCCCTGCCCTCCCCGTGACCCGTGCGCCTCTGTCTTCGGTGCCTGCTTCGCAGCTGACAGTGAAGAATGTTCTTATCTGCTTGTTAAATAAACAAGCAGATAATAATACTCTTCACGACAAGCCCCAAATCAGGCCACGGTGTCCGGAGGGGCAGTGCGAAAAGCGGACAGGGTGGCACCCAAAACCCCTCTTTTCCAATGGGAAGCCAGCGTTTACCATGAACGCTGACGCTACCCAATGGAAAGGAGGGGCGGGGCTTAGAGACCCTTAGTTGTTTACAAGATCTCTCGCAGGGCGGGGCAGCTTCGCTGCTGGCCCACGCTCGACCTAAAAACAGCATTGTCCTGATCCAAGCTCCACCCAAAGACATCAACATATTCGCAGACCTCTTCTCACTCTTCAAAAAACATACACACAACCCTTTTCCGTCCACGCTCCCCCTGCATCAACCCTCGACCCACCCGCCTAGGGTGCCTTGCCAGTCTCAAACCACCCCTCCAAGGGCTCTCGACAAAGGCCGAACTAGCCAAACTACCTTTCTCCCAGCGCATGCCCACAAAATCGTGTCCTATCCTTTGACCCCCTGCCCGCAAACTATTCCCTCCAATATATTTACTGTGACTCCTCCTAGGGCTCCTGATGCCAGCCGACGTAGCCCCTCCACCACGCTTACACCACATTCCAATAGAAACATCCACAAACCTCTGACCTCCTTTCAGCAAACATCTCCCTTCCCTTCAACTATCAGAGCTCCCCCATTGGTTCAGGACATTGATCGACCTAGCCCCACTACCCTACTACCAGCGCATGCCTTCAGAACAGTCACCAAGCCATCAACCCCCATCCACAAGAATATCCCTCTGTTAGGGACATTGAAACTCTTCACTGTAGAGCTGCCACACTAACCTAGCACATCCATAACTCCATTCTGGAACTAAAAAACCTCCTGCTCCTCACTGAACTCTCTTTCTCAAATCTCAAGCTCCCACAGAACCCTACTCCCCCCTCCAAATGAACCCCCCGTCACCCATTACCGCTAGACCTGAGACACCTGCATCCTCGCCCTACCTCCTCGCTCTACCACCTCTCAGAAGAAGACCTCACGGAGGAAGACGTTCTTGACCTCCTGCTTAGCTACAATTCTGCCCTGGTAACCCCATGCTTCTCAGACCTGAGTGACGAACACACTATCCGCACGGTAGAAACCAACCCCAACAGAACAGCTACCAGCTTAATCTCTTTATACTTCATTAGTTTGGGGAGTTGCATCAGCATTTAACTTTTGCAGCCGTTTCCCTAGTGGTATTACCCTTGCACACTATTTTACAAGGGAAGTTACCATCAGTTAACAGGTTGCGTTAACTGCCAGTGTAAACCAAGACCAAGCTTAATTCATTCAGTTACTAATGGGGCGTGCTGGTAAATGCAGTACAAATGAAATTTACACCAGATTAAAAGGTGGCTTCTCTGCTATAGCAGAGGAGCGTCACTCCCCCCCTTCCCCCTGCTAGCTGCCAAAAAATGAAAAGTAAAGCTAAATGCTTGTTTATTATCGTTTCATTTTGACTGTCGGACCGAGGCTTGGAGGCAGGACCAGAGATGACAGGCTAGTGAAGGAGTGTTTTGCACTATAACCAGTGTGCATGATGGTTTGGCCGGCCGTCTCAGGACAGCCAAACCATCATGCGCGCTGAAGCTCTCTGCAACCCCAGCTGCTTTGTTGGGTTGGAAAGAGCAGACACAGGATCCCAGTCGGCCTGGGAGCGCAAATCCACGGCGCTCAGGCAAAGCCTGACGCTGCTTTCATGCAGTGTCAGGATTGGCCGCAGGGGATTCTGGGAACCTGTGCCTGCAGTGCACGGAGCCAGATTGGATTGTGAATGCAGGTAAGTTCTTTTTTTATTTTGCTGTCTATACCCGGGTCCCTCCTCCCCCACCACTGCCCAGATATCATCCACTGCTGCACCCGTTTGAGCTCAGTGAGCCTGATTTAGAGTATGGCGTGAGTGAGCAAAATGATGGCCTGCTCTCTGGCGCAAACTCCCACCATAGTTAGATTAGGTGTGCAATGAAATCATACTCCCTCCCATCACCTTGAAAGTACACCCCTTCTCTCACCCGGACAAACTATTGTGGCAAAGGTATCAGGTGGTCTTCCCAGGTGACCCGGGGGCTCCCTGTTCCATGGGGCCCTTTGTTACATCTCTCTTTTAGAGATCCCCACAAGGCAAGCAAAGATTAATTTACCTTAAATGGAGCTGCTACTGCAGCAATACCTTTGAGGGCACATTGTGAAGCTCTTGCTCTGCAATCGTCATTAGATAATGATGGTGGGCCAGTGGACTAATGCGTCCACTCCAGGATTTTCCATTTGACTTTATAGCCACAGGTTCAAATTGAAGCATGTCCACTGCACCTTTCATCCTTTCTGGATCAACAAAATGAGCGCCATTGAGTTGCATAACAAGATGTCCCAAGTGGTGAGCTTGTGCTTTAGAAATACACAGGTTACTAAGACCGGACAGCCCTGTGGCCAACAGGCCCTATTTATGGTGGTGCTCCAGCCTCACCAAACTCTTAATTACTTCCTTACTATCCTGTCTAAATGACTCTGTTGATATAATACATTTCCCTTTTAAGAAATCTTTCTCTCTTTGCCACTTCATGGTGTTTTTATCCAAGGCCCAGCACTTGCGTTGTTCTACATTCACCCGCAAGGGATATGGAAGCCCTATAGAAATATCAGTTCAATACAATGCAAGGCAAAATGTGGCAAATGCTTGAGCTCTCACAAACACAAGATCACTTTTTTCTTTTCAAGTTTCAATAAAACACATTTTCACGTATGGCATAAGCCAAGATCGTTTTATTTTTCTAACATAATATATAATATATATACTTAAAGGGACTTTCAGCCAACCCTTTTCAATCATTTGCTTGTTGTTGTGTCATTCACATTTTCCTTCTACCCACTGCAGCAGTGAGTCAGTCCACTTCAGCCATTGGCTAACTGCACTGTGAGTAACTTCATTCCTCTCTTTCACTAAAAGCATATCCATAGAAATTAGTTCTCTTCAGCACCAGGGAGAACTGTGGCAAAGAGTGCTTTGTGACGGTAAAACATGGGTACTCACAAACTTTCACTCGGGGGCCAAATTTACAGTGTGGTTTGTGGCCAAGGGCCGCACTGGTGGAGGTGGGGTCAGTGGGTGAGGGAGGCGGGGCTTGAGAAGAAAAAAAGCTGTGACCATGAGGTTGAACACAGGCCTCTGCAGCGGACGCCTTTATCTAATGAGCCACCAGACTTGGCATACACATATCTTTCTCTCTCTCTTTCTGTCTCCCTCCCTCTCTCTATCTCTCCCTCCCTCTCTGTCTCCCGCTGTCTCACTCACTCTGTCTGTCTCCCTCTCTCACTCTGTCTCTCTCTCTCTCACTCTGTCTCTCTCTATCTGTCTCCGTCTGTCTTTCTACCTCCCTCTGTCTCTCTCTGTCTCGCTCCCTCTGAGGGCCTCCTCCCTCTGTCTCCCTCCCTCTGTCTCCGTCCCTCTGACTCTGTCCCTCTGTCTCTATTCCTCTCCCTTTGTCTGTATCTCTCTGTCTGTCTCCCTCTATCTCCGTCCCTCTGTCTGTCTCCCCCGTCTCCCTCTCTGTCTCCCTCTCTCTCTGTCTCCCTCCATCTGTCTGTCTCTCTCTCCCTCCCTCCCTCTGTCTCCTCCTGACTCACTCCCTATGTCTCCCTCTTTCTCTGTCTCCCTCTCTCTCTGTCTCCATCCCTCTGTCTCCCTCCCTCTGTCTCCTTCCCTCTCCCTACCTCTCTCTCTCTCCCTCTGTCTCCCTCCCTCTCCCTCTCCATCTCCCTCTCTGTCTCTGTCTGTTTCAGTCTCTGCCTCTATCGGTCTGTCCCTGTTCCTGTCTCTGCCACTATCTGTCTGTCTGTCCCTGTCTCCCTCCCTCTGTCTCCCTCTTCGTCTTCCTCTCCGTCTCTCTGTCTCTGTCTGTCTCTGCCTCTATCTGCCTGCCCCCGTCACTGTCTCTGTCTCTTTCTCTGTCAGTCTCTGTCTCCCTCCCTCTCTCTCTGTCTCCCTCCCTCTCTCTCTCTCTGTCTCACTCTGTCTCACTCACTCTAACTGTCTCCCTCTCTCTCACTCTCTCTGTCTCCCTCCCTCTCTCTCCCTCTGTCTGTCTCCATCTGTCTCCCTTTGTCTGTCGCCCTCCTCCCTCTGTCTGTCTCCCTCTTTCTCCACTCTGTCTATCTCCTCCTTCTGTCTTCATCTGTCTGTCGCCCTCTGTCTCCCTCTCTTTCTCTCTTCCTCTGTCTCCCTCTCTCTCTGTGTCTCTCTCTCTCCCTCCCTTTGTCTCCCCTGGACTCCCTCTCTCTGTCTTCCTCTGTCTCTCTCCCTCTGTCTCCCTCCCTCTGTCTCCCTATCTCTGTCTCCCTCTCTGTCTCCCTCTCTGTCTCCCTCTGTTTCCCTCGCTCTCTGTCTCCCTCCCTCTCCCTCTGTCTGTCTGTCTCCCTCTGTCTGTCTCTCTCTATCTGTCTCCCTCCGTCTGTCTCCCTCTATCTGTCTCCCTCCCTCTGTCTGTCTCCCTCTCTCTGTAGCCCTCCCTCTGTCTGTCTCCCTCTGTCTCCCTCCCTCTGTCTGTCTCCCTCTGCCTGTCACCCTCTGTCTCCCTCCCTCTGTCTGCCTCCCTCTCTCTCTCCCTCTGTCTCCCTCTGTCTGTTTCCCTCTCTCTCTGTCTTCCTCTCTCTCTGTCTCCCTCTCCCTCTCTCTCTGTCTCCCTCTCTCTCGGTCTCCCTCCCTCTGTCTTCCTCCCGCTGTCTTCCTCCCTCCGTCTCCCTCCGTCTCCCTCCGTCTCCCTCTGTCTGTCACCCCAGCTTCCCGGGCGCACACACAGCCGCACCTGAGTACTTCACACGTCTTTAAAAGACGATTTACTTGTTAATGAGGCTTTGTCGTGAATCGCCCGGCCCCCATAGAGCAGAGTGTCTCGGAGTCCGCGCTTCTAAGGCGGTGTTTGCTGACACTCTTTAAATAAAAAATAAATAAAAAACAAGCATTTGCAATGCAATAGGTCTCGCATTTGCAATAGTTGGAGCTATTGGCATTGTAAACAGGGGCGTAACACAGGCCCCCGCAGCCCCCCCACGCTCCAGGGGCCCCCCACGCTCCAGGGGCCCCCTCACTCAGCAGAGCCAGCAAGCCCCTTGCCTTCATTAATTAAATGGTGTGTGCACGCCCATAAATGGTGTGTGCACGCCCGTAAATGGTGTGTGCACGGACTATTTAATTAATGAAGATAAGAGGCTTGCTCGCTCCGCTGAGTGAGGGGGCCCATGGAGCACCACGATCTCTTCTGGCTCTTGATGCACTCCCGGCCTCTGAGCTGAGGCCCTCCTCATTATTCATTAAATGTTGCGCAGTTGTCTCCGCGTCTGAGCGCCGCGCGGCCTTCTGGGTGGGGCTGGTGACTATAGTCAGTCATGCGCATTGAGCAGCGCAACTAAAAGTGCGTGTGACCAGGGAGATGAGGGCGCCATCCCACAGAGACTACTAGAAGTACCTTGCGGCGACGGCCATTAACTTCCCCTGCTTGCCTTGCTCCGTCTTGTGCTGCCCGCTCGTGCCTGCCATGTAAGATGCAGCTGCAGGCCAGGCCTCGGCTCAGGTGAGTCAGTCTGCCTGAGGCAGTAGTGGTCCGTGGCGAGGAGTCGGAGGCCAGGGTGGGATCGTGAGATCATTGCTGGAATCCATCACAGCATCAAGAGGCCCAGCCGGGAATAAAAGTAAAACCGGATGTAGCACAGGCCCCCGTGTTGCAAGTGATGGGGGGCCCGCTCCAGGGAACCCCTCACTCTGCAGTGGAGCCAGCAAGCCTCTTCGCCTCTTCAATCTTCATTAATTAAATGGTGTGCAGACTTGGTGCGATCATCCTCGTTTATACTGCCTGTCATTCTTTAATGTGCGTCCCCTTTTATTATGGTGTGGTGTTAACACCAATCTGCTGATTTTGGGGGGTAGAGGACGGGTGGGGGGGGACAACCGAACAGACAAAATTCAAAACGCTGTCGTAAACAAAAGTAAACACCATGGATAGCGTATTTTAATCACACAGCAAGTTTAGCGGTTCGAAGCACTGGACTGCTGCTATATGTGGTCTTCTGTCACAAGTCGCATATTACTATGGCGGCGCTACAAATGGCCGAGAGCACGTCCTCAACAGCCCCCAGGGTCATGTACTCCCATCCATCTCCCCCACAGACTCACACCTCATGCAACTGCCCTTCTGAAATCCAATAGCACAAAAAAGGCCAAGCAAAAACATTACTCAGCTGATTTTACGCTACTACACCTCTCCAACCAGCTTTCTCCCGCCTATCAAAAAGATTTAAAAAGCAACCTGGCTTAAACTTTTACACAGACTCCGACTGTGCAGCCCAGCCCTAGGAAATAACAGCCATCGCGAAACTAAACACGCACCACTCCCGCCCTACAAAATAAAACATTTAGCACACTCTGGTTTGATTCACCCGCACCTCAGAAACAATTCCAACAAACATTAATTTTCACACACTCTTGCAGGGCATCACTGCCCCAGATGGCATACACACCGCAGCATGCATTCACACAGTAGCGCAAGTCATGCACAGACTCCACATGGTCTTCAGTGTCCAGCTATCACTTACACTCCCCTAAATATGTAACTTTCCTGAAGCCCCCTACCCAGTGTGATAAGACCACGTACCACCCAAACAGTATGAACACAGCCAAACCCTCTCATAGCCCACTACCCTGATACATAAATCACTTAAAAAATAACACCTCACATGTTATATGTCCAGCACACAGACAAACACAACAGTCAACAAGCATTGGCATAGCTAATGGGTCTCATCTTTGGGGCCTTTTAAGTATTAAGTTATGCAGCACAATATCCTTCCTGCAACAACATCAACTGTTGCATGGCTAAACACTTTTAAGGTCCCAAAGGCGATACCTATTGGCTATGCGAATGCAAGCATTTACAATGCAATAAGTTTCGCAACTGCGAGTTTTTGAGCTATTGGCATTGTATAGGGCAATGCCTTTAAAGAAGTTAAAAGGCATTGTCATTTACAATAGCAAAAGCAACACCTATTGCATTGCAGAGCGCGGTGTCCGTGAAGACAGCGCCGCGCTCACTAAAGGAAAAAAAAAGTGTGGTGTCCCTGAAGCGAGGGCCGCGCTTTGGATTTTGGCTGGATTAGAGACCAACTCCCGTTGGGCAGCTCCTATAAGGTGCTAGGTACTCCTGGTAGGCTGCTCGTTTAGAGGTATCTAGGTACTCCCACTGGGCTGCTTCTGTGCCGTCGTGAGAGATGTACCTGCCCGAGTTAGGGGTGTACTTGTCAGGCGTGCTATCACTGGGGTAGTACTGTTAGTACGGAGAACATCTTCCGAGACATTTGCGTGCTCTTTCCCTATTGAGGGGGGCACTGAGGTATGAATCTGCTGGGTGGTTGTCTGCACCTCTGAGTGAGATGCTGAGATGCTTCCATTAGCTGCAGTGGGGGACTGCTAGGTGTGGCTAATTTTTGGGTGTGGTGCTGTTACCTGTTGCAGGGTTTTCTGTTAGGGCAGGGTACGGAGCACTGGCTTCTGCTACAGGTGTCATGCTACGGTGGGGTGCAGATAATTGTTGGGGGTCTAGTGACTATTGTCACCTATGAGAGTGAGGTACTGGTAGGTGTTTGAGTCTCCTGCTAGTGAAAGGATGGATAGATTAATGGATGAAAGAATGGGTGGATGAAAGGATGGATGTGTGGGTGAAAGGATGTGTGGGTGAAAAGGAGGGGTGGGTGAAAAGGATGGGTGGGTGAAAAGGATGAATGAATGAGTGGGTGAAAGGATGGGTGGGTGGGTGAAAGGATGGTTGAGTAATTGAAAATCTGAAAGGATGGATGATGCAGAGTAAATAAAAATCTGAGAATATGGATGGATGGACAGATGGATAGCAGAGTAAGAGAAAATCTGAGTTGATGTAAAGGTGGATGAAAAGGTGGTCGATTAAATAGAAATGTGAGCGGATAGATGGGTGGTCTGGGTGGGTGGGTCAAAAGGGTGGCAGGTTAAATAAAAATCTGAGAGGATGGGTGGGTGAGTGAAAGGAGAGTAGAGTAAATGGAAATCTATGAAGATGGACCGATGAGTGGATGATGGATGGAGGGAGGGGTGAATGGATGGGTGTATGGCAGAGTAAATGCAAATCTGAGATGGATGAATGGCAGAGTAAATGGAAACCATAGATGATGGATGGCAAAGTGAATAGAAATCTGAGAGGCTGTAATGATGGACAAAATGTCAATTGATAGATGAAAGGCTTTATTGATGAATGGGTCAGTCAATGATGGGTGGGTGTATGAATGAATAGATGCATGAATGCATAGATGATAAATGTGTGAACGGATGGGTGGATGGAATAGCCAGTGGCTGAAAGAAATGATGAAAGACTGAATGGTGTCTGAAAGAATGCATGGGCTGTAGAATGTAAAGATGAAATGATAGATGGAGGTTGAATGGGAGGGTGAAATGATAGATGCTTGGATGGAAGAGACAAGGGATCGTTTCTAGGGAGGGTTTGGCCCACTTGCTTTGGATCAAAGTAGGAGGCAGTTTACTTTTTTGGTTATTCTCTAACATTTAAGTACACTTCATTATTTACAATGTTTTGATAAAATGGCACACTGGTACAGAGCTGCTTCAGTGCGCTAGGGTGTAAGACCACAGTCAAGTGTTTAGTCCGAAAGTTTACATAGACGAGGGTGGAAAGGCAGGATGCTGACACTCAATTTAGGCAGTATTCGGTCGAAATGCTTAACAAAAGAGAACAGTATGTCTCTGCTTTCAAAACATAGGGCCATGTTTAGAGGAAAGGATACTCCATCACAAAGTGGTAAAAATACCATTCATTGTATTACAAGTGTCAAAAAGCTATAATGCCCTTGTTACGTGGCAGCCGGGACATTTGCCGCCTTTATGACTTAGTAAAATGTCCGCCAGACTCCAAATAAGTCCCCTAACTTGCCGTGCTGACTTTACCCCGGATAGCCACACTCTACACCTGTCTAAAACAGCGGCTGCTGCTCAAAGGCATAACTACACAGACATGCCCTTGCACACTAAATGCATTTGTTCCGCCACAGACACCCACCCACGTGCTGTAATGTAAGTGGGCAGAAGTGCGTACATGCAGCAAGCACAATGGGCTGTGTGTTTTTGTTTTCTTGGATTCAACTCTGATAGACCCTTTTCCTGCTCGTCGATTGTAAGGATCTTGTGGAGGCCAACCAAGGTGGTGGACATAAAAAAAAATGAAAAGGGAAGAAACGAACGGAAGCGGAAAGAAACTGCGTGAATGTAAGATAGAGCAACAGCCAGAAACACGAGAGAAAGGGTGGAGAAAGAAGCAAGAGCAGCAGTGCATGTAAGAAAAAGTAGTGAGAACATCGGGGAAAGCAGGACAGCAAAACAGAATACAAAGCAGAGATAGTGGGGTAGCAAATATTGGGGCTAGGGAAGAAAACAAGGGCATGAAAGACTCAGAGAAAGAAGGAGCGCGGAGAGTAGACAGAGTGTAAGACATTCAGTGGGTAGACGAGCCAGAGTCTGGAGGGAGGAGAGGCAATGCTGGAAGTCTGAGCCAATGAGATAACAATGCACCTACCCGAAAAGAATGATCACCAACACTGCATACACTCTAGCACGAAAGCTCTATACTAACAATTTATGGACACTGTGCCAACAATGCATATACAAGCATGAAAACCC
This sequence comes from Lissotriton vulgaris, assembly GCF_964263255.1. NCBI lineage: Eukaryota > Metazoa > Chordata > Amphibia > Caudata > Salamandridae > Lissotriton > Lissotriton vulgaris. The sequence continues at coordinate 291,308,262 of NC_141695.1, forward strand.
ATCTAACAATGCAACACAAGCACTTAGAATCTATTTACTAAGGATGCTTATGCCCATGAACACTAGAATAGTAAACCTATATAGGAAAACACTAAGAACCTCTCTGCAAACACTGTGCATATGAAAAGCTGCTCCTTAATAGATACTAAATGCTCTTTACACCAGTAACGTACATGCCAAAATGTAGACCTTTGCTAATAGCACTATAGGTAAGCGTAGAATTGATATTTTCCTTTAGCAGTATATCTGTTTGAATGCGAAGGTCTATTCCTTCATATGCTCATGGTACATACAGAGGCCAGCCATCCATAAACACCACTTTCAAGAGACAATAGGGCTTTTCACACTGCACATAATCTCACACTAGAGACTTCTTCATTGCACAAAAACCATCACTGGGGCGAGGGAGGGTCATAACTGAAAACACCATGGGCTCTCACTTATTGAACATGAATACAGATATGGGGTACAGGAAGGAGGGAGCAACTGGACAGATGTCAAGGATTAGCTTTTAGCAGTTAAAGTTTGCAAACAAAGTGGCAAAATTCAGATGAATGGATTTCGGGATCTTGTGTTTTTTAGCCAATCAGTGCCCATAAATCGAATTTGTTAATGACAAAAGTTTGCAACAACCTCGAATATTTTATGGGCCTGGCAATCACACTTGTAATAGCATAAAATACTTTAAGTAACGCATAAAAATGCCTGTGTATAACTCACACACTGGTATGTTACCAGATAACTATTACGCCATTGCTGTAACTCAGTACAACTTTGCTTCTAGAAATGTTTTCCAGCCTATATTTAACTGGCAAATAAAAGTGACTTGTACATTTTAGTTAATTTTATAAACTAGATACCCAGTTAGCAATTTCACTATGGCTGTCATTATGAAAATGTTATACTATTTCAAACTCTAAATTCGCTTTATGCCAGCATTCCTGCCCCGCCCTACTTTTCCTCTGACTAACAATCTACTTCTGTGTTTCTGGGCCTCTTCTCTCAGCCCTGCATAAAAGAAGCTCATGATTAATACTGTTGGGCAATATCATGAGAGGGGTATAGGTGGTAGGCTGACATGGAGCAAGGAAATAGAGAAAGAGAAATTAGTGGAAACACCTTGATAAAGGGACAAATAGAAAAAGTGATAATGAGCGAAAGAAAAATTAAGGATGTGAAATAGAAGATGGGTATATGAAAGAAAGACTGGAAGGAAAGAAGCATAAAAGGAAATAAGGGTGAAAAGGCAGGATGGAAGGGAGAAAGGAATGATGAAAGAATTAATAGAATAGTGGAAGAATTGATAGAGGGAATGTTGAAATGGTGGATGGGATGGTGAAAGATCAAATGGTTAAAGAGTGAATGAACTGAAGGGTGTAGAATAGATAGATTGGGAAGAATGAATAGTTTAAATAATGTGTGGATTGATCCGTGGATATAATGATTGAAGAATGCATGAAAGAAAGGCTATACATTTGTATATATGAAAGGACTACAGTCTTCCGATCGCATCCACCTGTCACTGTCAGGGTTGGTGAACAGCAGTGGGAGCATTTCCCACTATAAAAATGCAAACAGCACTGCGTCGTGGTCACACACAGAGGAAAGATCGCATTCTGAGATATAGTTGCCGTAGTAGTTTATTCAAATGTTTATTCAAAAGACTGACGTGTTTTGACCAGAATGGTCTTTGTGGTGTTATTACTGATATTTATATGTGTTGATCGTCTTCATTGCTTAATTGTGCCTGCAAGAAAGTGTCACTCTTAGTCGTTGAAATGTCACTCATAATTACACTAAAATTATGAAGATGTCACACATGGCATGCAGATAATTCACCAGTCTATTTCTCTTAACTTTCGCACAATACTGAGTTATATCTTGTGTACTTCTCATGTATATTGTCAGTCGAGTTTTTATGGAATTGCAGGATTGGGTTTGTCTTTCAAAGTTTCAAGTTATTGTCTATTAATGTCAATTCTATTTCAGACGCTTCATAGTTGTTCTTTGTTCTTCAGCCATAGGTAGTTCCTGAGACAATAAGATTGGACCTTGGCATCATTCTGATTGCTGCCTCAGTTAAATAATGTGCTTTTGACAGTATTTTTACAAATGACATAGCTTGTATGTTAAGAGCGTTTCCTACTTTCTCATTAGAACTTAGCAAGACAATATAGAGGCATTTCATTTAAATGTTGGTTGTTTAAAATCAAAATATAATAGATTCCCGGGTGGTAGGGCAAAGTGGTTGGTGGTGGGACGGGCCGCCGCGGGGGCCCCCTCCGTGTGCTTTGCAGGGGGGCCCCCTCAAGTTTCGTTACGCCACTGATTGTAAATGACAATGCCTTTTATTCTTTTGTTTTGAAAACCTACAAGCCATGCATAAACATGCAATTTGCACGTATAGTCCTTGCTAATGAGAAGCAAGGCTGTCAGTAAAAGAGACTGCCAGCTTTGCTTCACATAAGCAAGGACTACAATTACAAAGTGCTTGTTTACGCACAGCTTGCAGGTTTTCAAACGCTTTTAATAAAAGGCATTTCCATTTAGAATGCCAATAGCTCAAACTCTCGCAAATGCAAGACCTATTGCATTGCAAATGCTTGTTTTAATGAACTGTGCAACTACAGATTTGACTCTAGTGAGTCCCCGCCTGTGGCGGCGCAGAGTACTGTGAGCCACTGCATCCCAATGCTAGCCGTGCCAGGGGAAGGCCAGATTTCGACAGAGACGGGTATCCCTGAGACAACATAGAAGGAACAGTTCCACAGTGTCAGGAAGCCACCTGAGCCCTGTGAGCCACGGATTTCTCAAGTCACCAGAGCCTGTGGCCGGGCAGAGAAAAGCAATGAGCCATGGTGGGTCAGAGCTTCCTTAGACCGTGGCAGGGCATCCTTTTAAGATGATGTTTCGTGCAGCTCTGTTTTAAATGCACCAAAATGATTACAAACACAAAATTGTTTTTTTCCCCCAAGGACTTGCGAGTCTAATAGGCACCAGAGAGGCACCAGTGCCACCGCATTCACACTTATAAACATTTGCATAGCTCCCACGCGGTTGTCTCTTGAGAGGCGCTGTATCAGCTGTGCGTTTTCCTGCAGACCCCGGCCAGTATGCACTAGCTGTAGTGCAGTATGAGGGCAGCAGCAGCCCAGACCCCTCTGCGGAGGACGCCCCCTGACCAGCTGTGCGGGGCTAACAGAAAGCGGGTGGGATATTAAGCAGGCCTTTGATTAATAATTACAGTTATATGGGAATCCCAGCATATGACATGATAATCCACATTTGTAAAGCGGCACAATCACCCGTAAGGGTCTCTAGGCGCTGGCGGCCGTCGGGAAGATTAAGCAAGCTTTTGCCTAGAGTCATGATGGTAATTTGGAAACGTTACTTTTGATGCCAAGCCCCTCCAGAGATCAGCCCCAGCCCGCTTTGAGAAGGTTGCAAAAGTCCCTCTGAAGCCCCCTCGAAGGGATTCTTCAGATCTTGCGGTTGTCGAAGTGCACATGAATCTGAAAGGCGTGCTTCTGAGCGCTCCATAAAATCATAGCTCCCCGCACCTTCCTCCGGGAGAGCCCCCTTTCCTGACCATTCACCCACTCCCCGCCTCGTGTTCATTTCTAGGCAGATGCATTCAAGGGCCGGCGGCGCTCAATGGGGCTGAGTGACAGCCACCCCTAATTGGCGTTAAAGCACTCAGTACTTGGGAGCATATGCGGGGAGGGGGCTCCCAAGTCCCATCGAGCAGCGCACCCACCCGCAGGACCCTCAACCAGGAGGGGAAAGGCAGAGCAGAAGCTGAAAGTGTCAGGGTGTGAGGGAGTGGGAACTGGTACGTACCAAGGGGCATTACCCCTTGCATTCCGCAGGTGTGGGAGCAGGAAGGGGGTTAATGGAGACCTGCCTTCTACAGGCAGAGAAATCTCGCTATAAGCCCCACAGGCCAGGCCACGAGGAAGGGCCAGTTTTTCTGCACTCTGGCTCTGCAGTACAAATGGGAAAGGGTTGGGGGCATGCGTACCCCATGAGGGGCATCGATGGAAGGACATTACCCCTGCTTTCCACAGACGGGGCCCAGTGAGGGGGGTTCATGCACAGGTGCCCTCTACAGGCAGAGACATCGCACTATAAGCCCCACAGGCCAGGCCAAGAGGAAGGGGCAGTGGCTCTGCACTCTACAGTACAAATAGGAATGGGTGGATGCACACCCCATGGGGGGCCTCGATGGAGGGACAGTGGTTTGGCTCCCCTCAGGCAAAGAGCCCGGAGGGGATCTAGGCGAGCTGCACTGTATAGGCAGGGCCTAGAATGAGGGCTGCAGGCATCGGACTGAGCGCCACACAGGCAAAGCCCCAGAGAGGGTGCTTCAAGGCTTTGCGCCCGCATGCAGGGGCCCAATGGGGTGTGAGGGGCTCAATACCTCAGAGAAGAGGTCTGCTTGAATCTCACAGGAAGGGCCATGAGAGGCTGAGAGAGAGTCCCAGAGGATAAAGGCGGTGGTCTCACCCGGCATAAAGAGGCCACTAAACAGGGTGCATCCAGCTGAGAGAGCCTGTAGTGAAGTCTGCCCAACAGGTGGATCCAAGGAAGACAGGATCTCGCACAGCTGAGGCAATCTTTTTTCCTCCAAAAACAGTCTATAAATGGTAACGTTTGTCTAAGGCTATAAGAGTAAATAAATTTGCCATTCAGGTCAGAGTAAGCGTTGGAACTTCAGACTGAGGTGAGCTGGGGCAGAGCAGAAAGTGTGTCTCTCTCTCGAAGAAGAAACCTAGGTTGGAATCCCGGCTCCCCACTTCATCAGCTTGTGTGATTCTTGGCCTATCACGCCTCCTTGTATACAGCAACATTCGCAGCTCTTTAAAATGTAAATATTCTTATCTAGCTAATTGAAAGCTTAGAGCGCATCAAACAAAGTTGGTAGACACTACTTAGAAACGCTACAAGCAAATGCCGACCACAACAAGCAACGTACTTTTCTTGGATTGAGTGTTTCTGGTCCCTCTGCACGGGCGAGACACAGGAAGCCAGGCTGGACTGCCCGGGACTGCCTGCTTGAGGGCGGGGCCACCAGCACAGACTGGAAGCGGACGGGAGCCTACCCCACGCTCCTGTGAAGGGAAGAGAGCTAGCCGCTTACGAATTCCGTGCAGGGCCACTACCGCGGGACAGGATGAGAGGAGTATGAGAGACCCGGTGAGTGGGGGCGTCGGGCCACATTGATGGCTAGACTGATAGACGGAAGTCATTATGCGCGGTCATTAGGCACGTTCACAACCCCAGAGCTGCAGAGCCCAGGAGAGTCTAAACATGTGATGCGAGCCCGCCAGCTGAAGCGCGTCCTCGAGGTGAAATCGCCGAGGTTATGCTCGTAACCACCCCCTCTCAGCCATTCCCAGGAAACCCACAACAATAGGTCTTTTGCTGGAGCAGCGCTATGCGCTGCTAACACCAGCGAGACCTAAAAAACACCAATCACATTAGTTCACAACATCTGAATGGAAGCACACAGGAGAGTGTGCACTGGGCCAGCAGAAGCGGCAGTGAGGCGGCTTTTTACATAACTTGTTGATTTTAAATAATTCCATAACATGAGAGCCCACTGTGGTTAAATAAAAATCACCTATCACATTAGTTCACAACAGCTGAATGGAAGCGCACAGGAGAGTGTGCACAGGGCCAGCAGAAGCGGCAGTGAGGCGGCTTTTTACATAACTTGTTGATTTTAATTAATTCCATAACATGAGAGCTATCCTAGAAATGATATATTGTAAGCCGTTCTTTTAACCGTTATGGTGTCAGCGACAAAAAGGGTTACGAAGTTTGAGACGTGGTAATGCTTTGGAATTTAAAAGCAACCATAGTCCCAGTGAGGCGGCTTTTAACGTACCTTTGCGACTTTTAACACCGTGGTTAAATAAAAATCACCAAGCACATTAGTTAACTACATCTGAACTGAAGCGCACACGAGAGTCTGCACACGGCCAGCAGAAGCACGTGCCACTTGCCTAAAATAATTAGAGACGCGGAAGTCATTAGGCACAATCACAACAACGTATCTGCAGCGCCCTGGAGGGTCAAGCGCGTGCAACTTGCCTAAAAAAAATGCGAGGCACGGAAGTCATTAGGCGCGATCACAACAACAGATCTGCAGCGCAGATCTGCAGCGCCCTGGAGAGTCAAGCGCGTGCCACTTGCCTGCAAAAAAAAAAAGCGCGTGCAACTTGCCTAAAAAAAAACAAAACACTGAAGTCATTAGGCGCGATCGCAAAAACAGATCTGCAGCGCCCTGGAGAGTCTGCACACTTGATGCAAGCCCGACTGCAGAAGCGCGTCCTCGAGATGAAATCGCCGAGGTGAAGCGCGTAGCCACCCCCTGTGCCCCATTCCTGGCAAACCCACAACAAGAGGTCCTTCGCTGGGGCAGCGCTTCGCGCTGCTAACACCAGCGAGACCTAAAAACAGTTACATGGTCCCGGGCCGCCATGGAAGGCTTGGCAGTCCGCTGGCGACCCGCGGCCTGTACTATGAGTACCCGTGCTGTAAAACAATATCTGTACTGTTAACTGCTGTTTTTTCAAGATTGACATACACGGCGACCCAGGCTGTGGAAGCAGGCAGTTGTAAATCTTTCTGTAGACTTAATAGCACGCATTTTAGCTTTTTAAAAAACTGTATTTGTACCTTGACTCTGTTGCTGATTTTATAGCACGCAGACTTTCTTTTTAAAAATTGTACTTTGCACATTGCATCAGTAGCTTGCCACAGTCACTCTTACCTGTTCCTACTCCCCTCGTGGCCCCGTTCCGCCCCGGCTTGTGCCGTTTGTGCGGAGGGTCAGTCCGAGGAGTATTCACTCGTGCTCATTACATCACTTCCGCCCTGCACAGAAGCCCCGCAGGTTAGCGGTCTAGTGCTGCCGAGCTCATTGTTTATTTAACTTCCTCTCTGCTCCCAGCCTCATTGACATACACGGCGACCCAGGCTGTGGAAGCAGGCAGTTGTAAATCTTGCTGCAGACTTAATAGCACGCATTTTAGCTTTTTAAAAAACTGTATTTGTACCTTGACTCTGTTGCTGATTTTATAGCACGCAGACTTTCTTTTTAAAAATTGTACTTTGCACATTGCATCAGTAGCTTGCCACAGTCACTCTTACCTGTTCCTACTCCCCTCGTGGCCCCGTTCCGCCCTGGCTTGTGCCGTTTGTGCGGAGGGTCAGTCCGAGGAGTATTCACTCGTGCTCATTACATCACTTCCGCCCTGCACAGAAGCCCCGCAGGTTAGCGGTCTAGTGCTGCCGAGCTCATTGTTTATTTAACTTCCTCTCTGCTCCCAGCCTCATTGACATACACGGCGACCCAGGCTGTGGAAGCAGGCAGTTGTAAATCTTGCTGCAGACTTAATAGCACGCATTTTAGCTTTTTAAAAAACTGTATTTGTACCTTGACTCTGTTGCTGATTTTATAGCACGCAGACTTTCTTTTTAAAAATTGTACTTTGCACATTGCATCAGTAGCTTGCCACAGTCACTCTTACCTGTTCCTACTCCCCTCGTGGCCCCGTTCCGCCCCGGCTTGTGCCGTTTGTGCGGAGGGTCAGTCCGAGGAGTATTCACTCGTGCTCATTACATCACTTCCGCCCTGCACAGAAGCCCCGCAGGTTAGCGGTCTAGTGCTGCCGAGCTCATTGTTTATTTAACTTCCTCTCTGCTCCCAGCCTCATTGACATACACGGCGACCCAGGCTGTGGAAGCAGGCAGTTGTAAATCTTGCTGCAGACTTAATAGCACGCATTTTAGCTTTTTAAAAAACTGTATTTGTACCTTGACTCTGTTGCTGATTTTATAGCACGCAGACTTTCTTTTTAAAAATTGTACTTTGCACATTGCATCAGTAGCTTGCCACAGTCACTCTTACCTGTTCCTACTCCCCTCGTGGCCCCGTTCCGCCCCGGCTTGTGCCGTTTGTGCGGAGGGTCAGTCCGAGGAGTATTCACTCGTGCTCATTACATCACTTCCGCCCTGCACAGAAGCCCCGCAGGTTAGCGGTCTAGTACTCCCTCCCCCTCCAGTATTTAACAATGGAATGGAGGAAGCGCAGCGGGCGAGCGCAGCGGGAGCGCCGTCTTCGCGCCGAAGTCGCGCTTAAGTCAAGCCCGTCTGCGCCCGTCCGCGGCCGGCCGAGTCCTGCGGCCCCCCACCCTGCCCAAACATTCAGGTATTCGCTCGCGGACCTGTATTCCCTTCAACACCCAGTCCCCCTGCCACCTGAGGCCATCAGGCGGGCTCACGAGTGCGGCATTTCCACCATTCCCTGTTTGGTCCTTCCTCCCCCGCCCGGACCTGATCCCTCCCATGTCCTCGCTAACTCTCCATCACCTACACCCGCCAGCTGTACTCTTACTATCCTCTACTTGAATACGCGCTCCTTGGTGAAACACCAACTAGAAATCTACTGTCTACTAGAAGATACTAACGTAGACATTCTCTTTTTATCTGAGTCTTGGTTGACGGAGGACTCTGCACCCGATATTCTGTCCGCCCTCCCCACTGGCTATTACATTCTTCATGTTAATCGCCCCGGGGGGCAAGCTGGCGGTGGAGTAGCAGCTATTATTCGCAAGGAACACGCATTCTCTACCTTAAACTGCACTCCCATTCCCAATTCTCAAACCCTCGTTATCCAGCTTCGCTCAACCACTACCTCCCTTATCTGTGTCCTTATGTACAGATCTCCCACCTACATGCCGGCTTTTGCTGAAGCTGTTGGGGAACTTCTCTCCCAGCTTCTTATAAATCACTCCAGAATTCTTATCTTGGGAGACTTTAATTACTGGCCCATTGACCCCCAAGAATGCCGACTTTCTAAGCTGTTTTCAGACACCCTCACTAGCCTGAACTGTCAGCAATTGATCTCTGTCCCCACCCACTGTAAGGGTCATATACTTGACCAGGTCTGGACGGCCAATCTCGATCTCTCACCTCCATCGATCACCCCCTGCACCTGGTCAGACCATTACTTCGTTTCTTTCTCCATTGATCTTCCCAGTTTTCTTCGCCCCCGCGCCCCGCTAGCATCATAGCTCGGAACTGGAAGAATGCCGATGTGTCAATACTTCATTCTCTTCTGGCGGCCTCAGTTCCTTCAGCCTCAGAATCTGTCTCGGACCAAGCCTCCGCTCTCGAGTGTTGGGTGAAGTCAGCTGCTGATACTGTTGCCCCTTTAAAGGCTATTAAAGCCTCACGCCCCCACGATGCCCAGCGCTGGTTCACTGACCAGCTGAAATTAGACAAATTGGCTCTTCGGCAGGCCGAACGGCGCTGGCGCCACAAGTACGACCCAGCACTCAAGACTGAATTTACAAGCTTACTCAGCAAATACAAATCCTCCATCCTAGAGGCTAAGACTTCCTACTTCTCTGGTAAAATCCTGGCGTCGGCTTCAAAAGCCAAAGACATCTTTTCAATAGTCAACGAGCTTTCCCTTCCCGATCGTGTCACCCTCCCACCCGTTCCCACTCAGGCTTTGTGTGATGAGCTCAATGCCTTCTTCCAAGACAAGATCTCCACTATCAAAAACAATATCTCTCCACCTTCCCCTTCCAAATCATTCCCCCTCCCCCCGGAAAACTTTCAGAAATTTCTATCTTTCCCTCCCATTTCCATCACCGAATTCAACAGTCTCCTTCACAAAGTTAGCTCCGGGTCCCCGAAGGACTGCTGCCCCCCATATATTTTCAAAGAAATCTTTATGCACTGCCCTGACCCCGCTCTAACCCTTCTTAACTCCTCTTTAACATCAGGCGTCGTCCCAGAAGCTTTCAAGCAGGCGGTAGTGTTACCCATCCTGAAAAAGCCCAGTGCAGATCCCCTAGTGCTAAGCAACTATAGACCTATTTCCCTTCTCCCTTTCTTGGGAAAGATCTTAGAGACCTACGTCACTAAATGTTTGAGCACTTTTATTGAGTCTTCCTTCTTCCTTGATCCACAGCAGGCGGGCTTTCGCCCCCTGCACTCTACAGAGATGGTGATTGCAGCTGTGATGGATACCCTTCGAACTGGAGCCGACAACAATATCCCCCAAGCCCTTGTACTGTTAGACCTGTCGGCGGCTTTTGACACGGTCGATCACACTATCTTGATCGACCGTGTCAGAAACGCCGGCATTCGGGGCACTGCCCTTGACTGGGTCCGATCCTTCTTGCAGGACCGCTCCCAGGCAGTCCACCTTTCCACCTTCTCTGCTTCTTCTCTCTCTCTCACTTGTGGTGTTCCCCAGGGATCTGCTCTTTCTCCCCTCCTTTTCAATCTGTATATGCAACCCCTCATGGCTTCTCTTCGCCATTCCTCTGCTACAATATACAATTATGCCGATGATTTACAACTGATTTTTCCTCTGGACACTACACCTTCCTCTCGCCTCAACTTCCAAACAACCATGTTACTCATCTCGGACTGGATGGCACACAGCCAGCTCAAGCTGAATCCGTCTAAAACGGAACTTGTCCTGGTGGGTAGTCCGTCCAACCCATGGGATGATAACTATTGGCCCCCCTCTTTAGGTCTCCCCCCTTGCCCGGTCAGCTCTGTGAAAAGCCTAGGAGTGATCATCTCGGAGGATCTTTCCATGAAACCTCAGATCTCTGCGGTAACATCATCCTGCTTTTTCCAGCTACGCAGGATTCGCAAGATCTGTAGATTTCTAACCAGAGAGGCACTCACGCTAGCAATACTGGCTTTGGTCATCTCCAGAGTTGACTTTGCCAACATCTTGTATGTGGGGATTCCTGTCTATCAGCTTCATAAACTTCAGCTGATCCAGAACCAGGCAGCACGCCTGGTGTACCACCAACCTAAACATCAGCACGTCTCCCCCCTCCTGAGGAGCCTTCATTGGCTCCCAGTGGCTAAACGATGTTCCTTTAAGCTAGGCTGCACCCTATTCAAATCCTTGCATAACCAGGCCCCTGAGTTCATCTCTTCCAAACTTAAGCGCTATTCTCCAACCCGCAACTTACGGTCCTCTGCCAATAATCTTCTTTGCACTCCATCATTCCGCCGTAAAAAACATGGAGGATTATGCTTTTCTTTCCTAGGCCCCTCCTACTGGAACTCCTTCCCTTCTTCCTTTCGCCATTTTACCTCATATGAGTTGTTCCGCAAAACCCTAAAAACACACCTTTTCAAGGTGGCTTTTGAGTAACTCTTCTGCCCTGGCCAGCTATGTCTGTTATGAGCGCCAAGAAACCGTCTCGGTGTACGTGCGCGGTACAAACTTTTTTAACATAACATAACATAACAGCTGCTTCCCCAACAATAAAGATTTGCAAAACTCATGACAAAACACGCATTGACATAGTTAAAAAGACTGACATCTCACACCAGACCTATTGACTTTGCCAATATTTGTTTTACATCTATGAAGCAATTTTAAAACTATTTAGCAAAATTTGATGTTTGTATTCTTGTTCATTAAACTTTTCTGTCATTATCTCACACGTTTTTTAGTTACTGCAAATATAACATGCCTTATACCCAGAGGGCTGCAAGGCATTTTAAAGTGTCCATGGTATAAATGGTTCTCTTGAGTTTGATGTATTTATTATATGGGAGTCTGTTTGTAGTAGCTGTGGCTGATTACACTGTTCAATATCAAATATCAAAGCCAACTATACATTCCCTCAACTACACCTTTACATTCGGAACCACATCACATAGGATAGTAAACGGTTTCAGAAACATTTTAAGGCGATAGTTCTACTCTTGGATTATGTTGTCTTCATAACTGAGTGTGTAGTGGGATCTGGTTACTCGGTTTGCAGTATGATGGTTCTCCAGACTGTGTTCATTGGGACTGAACACGCTGTGCTGTCTGACTCATGGGCAAGGTCGGGCTACAGGCAGGGCTGTCTTAACAGTATTATAGGCCCCAGGGGAAAGCAGTGCACTGGGCTCTGCCTACACAACAGGAATAAAAGCCTTTAACAGAAAATTAGTGTTAAATTCTGGTCTGCATGGGGCCCCTATGCTCGTAGGGCTCCCGGGCAACTGCTCAGCACGCCAATGCGTTAAGACGGCTCTGCCTACAGGGCAATTTCGGAGTGTCAAAAGGGCTGGTCTGACTAGTCAGTCTGTAAGCCGTTTTTTGGGGTGTTTGTGGGCCTTTTTCTATGCCTGCTGGGATTTTTTTCACTATTGATTTCCCTTGATATTATTGTAAACATTGCATGCAGTCTCCCATACCTTGCATGCCTCCATAAACTGTGCTTCTTTGCAATTTCAACAAGCATTGGTGTAGCCAATAGGTCTCGCCTTTGGGACCTTATAAGTGTTTAGCCAGAGCGAATGGGTTTGCCAAAGTCGTTAAACTAGGTTATAGAGCAGTGTGGCTGCTATGCAGCATGTTGAAAAGTTATTAAAAAACTTTTATAGGCATTTTTCCTTCCTTACATATAACCAAGAAGACATTATGTACAACTGACAGACACAGACAGACAGACACACACACAGAGACACAACGGGTATAACTTGCTTGGCCAGAGAGGAAGTGAGAGTTTGCCAAAAGGATGCAAATCAGCTCTGAGAAGTAGACTGAGAAAGACAGCAGGCTCCTAAGGAAATAATGACCCCCTATACAGGGTTTATACAGGGAGGAGAGAATTACGAAACAGATATCTGTAGCTGTAATTGCAGCCGGCATTGAGCGTGCAGGAAGAAAATATGAGGGCCCCACTTTTATTACGTGGAACATAATAATCATCTGAATAAAGAAACTAAGAGTAAATCAGGAGCATGGCAATTGTGAAAATAAAAAAGCCCACTAGTTTGATCCGAAAAAATATTGTCCATGCCATGGTGTTTTTTTCTCTCTAAATATTGGGCAATCAGCAGAAAGAAAACCGCACAGCTCGTTCTCAGGTGACCAATACAATGCGCGGCAATGCGCATCTGGTGCGAGCCCTTCATTAATTATGAGACACCATCCTCTGGCAATTTGCATCCAACCTTTCAGCCGAAAAGAGGAAACAAATCTGCTGCAAGTGAACTGTAATAGTATTCACCGCCTCTCAACGTTTTGCAAGAAACCAACTCATTAATTGCTTGATGAAAAGTTTCATTAGGAACGCATTGCTTCCCCCCCACCCTAATATGAATCACCATTGGAAACGGCTCCTACACAAAGGATTACGTTTTTACATCCTGTTGTCTGAGAGTGGAACATTATTGCTACCCTGAAAGGCCCACTCTGTGTCCTGTGTCTCTGCTCTCTATCACTGTTCTGTGTCACCGCAGATGTTACTGCCCTGTGTGCTGGTGTGTGTCTCTGACCTGTGTTACTGCCCTGTGTGATCGTCCTGAGTTTCATTCCTTTGTCTGTGTCCCGTGTCACTGCCTTCTGTTACTGTCCTGTATCACCATCTTGTGTCACTGACCTGTATCTCTGCCCTCTATCACTGTCCTGTGTCACTGCCCTCTGTTACTGTCCTGTATCACCATCCTGTGTCACTGACCTGTGTCTGTGCCCTCTGCCACTGCCCTGTGTCACAGTAGGTGTCACTGTCCTGTGTGAGAGCCTGTGTCTGTGTTCTGTATCTCTGCCCTCTGTCACTGTCCTGTGTCACTGACCTGTGTCTGTGCCCTCTGTCACTGCCCTGTGTTACTGTAGGTATCACTGCCCTGTGTGAGGGCATGTGTCTGTGTTCTGTATCTCTGCCCTGTGTCACTGTCCTGTGTCCTGTGTCACTGCCCTCTGTTACTGTCCTGTATCACCTTCCTGTGTCACTGACCTGTGTATGTGCCCTCTGTCACTGCCCTGTGTCACAGTAGGTGTCACTGCCCTGTGTGAGGGCCTGTGTCTGTGTTCTGTATCTCTGCCCTCTGTCACTGTCCTGTGACCTGTGTCACTGCCTCCTGTTACTGTCCTGTATCACTATCCTGTGTCACTGACTTGTGTCTGTGCCCTCTGTCACTGCCCTGTGTCACAGTAGGTGTCACTGCCCTGTGTCACAATAGGTGTCACTGCCCTGTGTGAGGGCCTGTGTCTATGTTCTGTATCTCTGCCCTCTGTCACTGTCCTGTGTCTGTGTCCTCTGTCACTGCCCTGTTAGAGGGGGTGTCGTGGACAGCTGCCTCCCTGAGCCCTTTGTGACCCGCTGTGTCGTGTCAGCGCCCCGGAGACAGCAGAACTCTGTTATGTTAACCGAGCCGGCTCCGGGGCTGTTGTCCTATAGGTGTCTCTGGCACAGGCGACCCCTTCCCTGCCTACCCTGTGTGCGTGCCCTCGGCTCCCCCACGCCTCCTCCTGCCTGTGGGACCCCGAACTCGTGACTGTCCAGAGGGGTGAGCTTTCTGGAGCTCTCTCGAGGGGTAGTGAAAGAGAGACCCCGGGTAAGCACATATAGACGATCATAAAGGTTTCCAAGCACTACAGTCTCTTCAGAGAGCTCACTATGCGGGCAGGAACCTGCCTTCAGAGGGGCAGATCCGAAAGTTGGCTGGGACTTTGTTCAAGAGCAGGAGAAGGAAGTGAAAAGGATGTGTGTGATGTTTGTGGGCATTGGGGGGGTGGGGGGTGGGGAGTTGGTAGAGTGAGTAAATACATTAAGGGTATTTTTGCAAGGATCTCAGCCTATGTCTTTTAGAAAGCATTAGCAGCAGGGCTGAAGTTGGAGAAAAGATTTCACGGGTCAAATACACGCGGGCTGTATCCTGGTGGAACCAGTGCAAGCCGCGGATAGAGGGCAGTGCCCACTCCAAACCCCGCTCTCTGTGGGAGCAGTGCGCCCCTCACCATAGACGAACACATCCTTTGCTTCGCAAAGCTCTGAACCAACGAGCGGGGGAGGGGGACGCAGGCTCCATGGTGGACCCAGGCGCCTCCAGTAACGCTCTGCAGAGACCCTCGGTCTCTTGACTCTCGACGGAAGTTGTGGTGGACAGACAGCGCAAGAAAAAAAGAAGACAAGGCGTGAGACTGCAGAAAGGATAAATGGGCTGCTGGCGTTTAGCGGTTTTAATGAAAACAAGCGCGCGCGCTTGACGAGAGGCAGCGGGGGAGGAGGGGGCCTGTGCCTGTTTGCCTTGCGGGAGCGAGCAGGGGCATCATATGTTTGCAAGTTAATTACAAACATATGGTGTCAAAGCTCGCTTCTGCAAGGGAATCGCCAAACGTGCACGTGTTGCCATTGAAAGCAATGCATTGTGTGCACGTTTTTAGGGCAAAAGCTGAATCGATTCCAAAAGGTCTCTCTCATAGGCGAGACCCAAAAATACCCAAATTTTCAAATGTGGGCAACTTTTTTTAGCTATTTGATTCACCAATGGGTAAGCCATTTCTAGTTTAGTGGCATGGGTGTGGCTGCAGGTCCGTTGCTCTCTGTGCCAAAGGGAGGGACCCCGGGCCTTATTTATACTAAAATACTCAGGCGCCTCGACCATTCACCTCTGCTGTGATAACCACATTGGTCGATCAACCTAACATGTAGCTGAAATGTGTTGATACTTCTGGTTTTTGCGCCTTCTGATGACTACACAATCTGACCCTTTCTGAGTGAGGCATGGGTTGCACAGATGTGAGAGGGGTCGATAACGATGCTTCAATAGAATGATACACAAATGCCAGGGATACTGGAGGATTCTAGTGTGTCCAGTCATGAGCCCAAGGGACCAATGAGGTACCACAACCTCCAGGGCCATTGTCATCTTCCTAAGACTATTTTACTAAAGCAATGCTCAGCACACTGTTTTCTCCCTTTCAATTCTCTTTTCTCTATCATTTCATCTCTTTCTCCTGTTTTATTGGCAAACTGAGATACTTTGTTTAGCAGTGTGCCCGCCCTATAGAAATACCTCCATGCCTTTTCCAAAGGTCTTCTAACTTGGTCAACATCATCTTGAAAACCTCTCACTGTTTGGTGGCATTGTCTAAAATGAAACTTTTCCAATAGTGTGTTAAGGCAAAGCAATGGCGGCAGAGGAAGTCCGGAAGAAGTTGGAAAACTACAAAACCGCCCCCTTCGATGCACGCTTTCCTAGTGTGAGCCAGACCAGAAACTGCTATCGGAATTACCTTGGTAAGACATCAAATATAAGCATAGATATAATTACGTATGATTTTATTTGGTAAAATGTACTTTACACTGTTGTAAGTTCCATAACGGCAGGACTAGGGCCAGGCTCAAAAGTACAGGATTTTTTAGTTTGCATAAAAAAAGGTGGTTGTTGGTGATATCCTTGGAGGATAATCCGAGAATCATAGCAGTCTGATTGGCTGGCTGCAACGGAAATCCCACCAGCATTTTGCATTGGATTTACGGATGCAGATCTTCGGAAATGGGTTTGCAATTTATTTATTTTTTTAATACAGAAACATGTAAATTCACAGTGTGGCGTTGCATGGAAAAAGCTCCGTTTAATGACCAACATGAACATGTGAGCTAGACAGAGGGCACAGCTGGTATGGGTGGAATAAGTGCTGAGAAACAGCATGACTACAGCTGAAGTCTGTGCGCAGCTGGTTTGGGTGAAATATGGGCTAGACACAGGGCTTGGCTGTAGACACTCCTGTGTCACTGTCCATGGCCAAATGCCAGGGGCAGCTGGTTTCATTATGACAGGCCATACACTGAGAGTTTGGTGCCCATGACCAAAGACCAAACAACTGACTTGTGTGAAAGGAGGCTGGACCCATGACCTGGCCATAAGCCGAGTCCTACATCCAGAGCCCACTCTGCTGAGCTGTAGGCCGCATGCAGGTGATTTGGGTGGGACAGAGACTAGGAGTAGGGCCTGGACAGAGGCCATGTCCTACACCCAGAGATCCCTACACTTGGCCAAAGGCTGGCAGTAAGAGGCCATACAGGGACTCTTAGCCTTTCTTAGAAGAGGTGCGTCAGGGCGGCTGACTCTAGACCATGGGGTTCACGGTTCGATCCCGGTGCCGGCGGCAGGTTAGTCCAGCACCATGTGACTCAGGGCAATAGCTCGCTTAATCTTCCCGACGGCCCCCAGCGCCTTGACACCCTCGGGTAATTGTGCGCTTTACAAATACTGGATTTTATTTCATTTTTGGGTGCTTCTCTTCTCACACCAGGTGGTAGGCTGGAGAGCCAAAGCTCACTTCGTAAAGGAACCAACAGCGCTCTGGCCCCGGTAGTTGAGCGAGGTCCCTCAGAAAGAAATTAGGCCGGAATGTCTGTGAATGAAATATGGCCTGAGGCATGACATACCAAGCAGGAGTAGCCCACAGGCATATTGAATAGCCCTCTGACATATGATGGCAGCGTACTCTTGCCCATTAATGGCAGAACATCCATGCCATATGATCGTAGCATACCAGACTGAAAATGGCGGCATGACCTGAGCCTAAGAGGGCAGCACTTCTAGAATATAATGTCAGCACGTACCTGACATGATGGTAGTGCCCTCCCCCTCGGCATGTGATAGTAGCACATCGCTGACACAAGATGGCAGCACGCTTCGGATATGTGATTGCAATAGTCAATCCTCAGTTTGCCAGTTTCTTGGATCTCCATGGTATATTGAACTGAGACCTGGCTTCCGATGGAACTGCCCTCGACTTGTTGTGATAGTCTTGACGTATGATTCCAGCACCCTGATATGTACTAGTGGCAGCACACTGGATCGCACTAATTGTAAAATTTTGTATCCATTTTGGTATTAGTTTTTGGGGTGTCATACTGGTTAAAGTTTGTGTGGAGCCCCTTCCTGTGATTTCCTTGGGCTAAAGGGTCATGTGATCTGATGTCCTCTAACGTCACTGGGAGGAAGTCAAAGTGCGTGTGATTTAACCTCTCTGCCTCTAAAGTGTTGATGGAAAGACACCAGAAAATGCTATTTTTGTTTTATTAAGAGATGTATCTTCTATTTCAGATTTTCATCGATGTGAGCGCTCTCTGAAGGAGAAAGGTGTCGACCCGTACCCCTGCCAGTGGTACTTTCGTGTGTACAAAACCCTTTGCCCCATGTCCTGGGTAGGTGCCAGTGAGAAAATGGTGCAGTTGAAAAGAATCATTTGTCTGTACTTAAACGCTTATGAACTGTTATTTACATTTGTTGTGCATATCTACAAGGAGTGCGTGTCAGTGCCTCTCCCTCTGGTGTAGAGTATTGTATTGGGTGTCTGTGTGGTGTAGATGGCACCGTCTGGTGTGTAGTGTGGCAAACGAGGTCATTTATGTGATGTAGATTGCTACTGGCTGGCAGGTGAATGAGGGAGCGGAGGCTGAAGGGGAGAACATGATGCTCTAGTTAGGAGCGGCTATACCTGGAACATACAAGTACATTTATAATGCATATATAAATCAAGTCAAGTCAAGTCAAGTTGATTTATATAGCGCGCTACATACACAGAGGGTCTCAAGGCGCTTGGGGAAGGGTAGGGAATTACTTGTCAAATATCCAAGTTTTAAGTTGCTTTCTGAATGCTAGGTGGTTCTGAGTGAGACGAAGGTGAGTGGGGAGTGAGTTCCAGGTTTTAGCTGCCAGGTAGGAGAAGGATCTACCTCCCATGGTGGTTTTATTGATGCGAGGTACGGTAGCAAGGGCTTGGTTGGAGGATCGTAGCTGGCGAGGGGGGGTGTAGAAGGAAAGTCGTGTGTTGAGGCCGTCAGGTCCAAGTCCGTAAAGTGCTTTGTGTGCGTGGGTTAGGAGGCGGAAAGTAATCCTCTTATTGACGGGGAGCCAGTGGAGTTTTTTCAGGTGACTGGAGATGTGGTCTTTACGCGGGATGTCTAGTACGAGTCTGGCTGATGCGTTCTGGATGCGTTGGAGTTTTTTCTGGAGTTTTGCGGTGGTACCGGCGTATAGGGTGTTTCCGTAGTCCAGGCGGCTTGTAGCCAGTGCATGGGTGACCGTTTTTCTGGTTTCGGTGGGGATCCAGCGAAATGTTTTTTTGAGCATGCGCTGAATGTTGAAGCAAGATGATGAGACGGTGCTGACCTGTCTGGTCATCGAGAGTGAGGAGTCTAGGATGACGCCCAGGTTCCGTGCGTGGTCCGTCGGGATGGGTGCTTTTCCAAGGGCCTCTGGCCACCAAGAGTCATCCCAGGCGGAGGGGGAGGTTCCTAAGATAAGGACTTCTGTTTTGTCTGAGTTCAGTTTCAGACGGCTATGCTTCATCCACTCGGCTACTTCTTTCATTCCTTCATGTAGGTTGGTTTTGGCGGTGTTAGGGTCTTTAGTGAGTGAGAGGATAAGTTGGGTGTCATCAGCGTAGGAGATGATGTTGAGGTTGTGTTGGCGTGCGATGGCTGCGAGGGGGCTCATGTATACGTTGAAGAGTGTGGGGCTGAGTGAGGATCCTTGTGGTACGCCGCAGATGACTTCAGTGGCCTCTGACTTGAATGGTGGGAGGCGGACTCTCTGGGTTCTTCCGGTGAGGAACGAGGTGATCCATTCCAGTGCTTTTCCTTGGATTCCGATGTTTCTGAGGCGCTGTAGAAGGGTGCTGTGGCAGACTGTGTCGAAGGCTGCGGAGAGGTCGAGGAGGATGAGGGCGACTGTGTCTCCATTGTCCAATAGAGTTCTAATGTCGTCTGTTGCTGCGATGAGGGCGGTCTCCGTGCTGTGTTTGGCTCGGAAGCCGGACTGTGAGGCGTCGAGGGATTTGTTGGTTTTGAGGAAGGCGGCGAGCTGGTTGTTGACAGCTTTCTCGATGACTTTGGTCGGGAATGGAAGGAGCGAGATGGGGCTGTAGTTTTTTAGTTCGGTGGGGTCAGCTGTGGGCTTTTTCAGAAGGGCGCTGAGTTCGGCGTGTTTCCAGCTTTCCGGGAAGGTGGCGGAGTTGAGGGAGCAGTTGATGACGTCTCGGAGGTGT
Source organism: Lissotriton vulgaris (assembly GCF_964263255.1). NCBI lineage: Eukaryota > Metazoa > Chordata > Amphibia > Caudata > Salamandridae > Lissotriton > Lissotriton vulgaris. The sequence goes on from NC_141695.1 coordinate 291,328,099, forward strand.
GGTGCTATGATGGAATCTGCTTTGTTGAAGATGTGGTGAGGGCATGGGTCTGTGGGGGATCCTGAGTGGATGGAGTTCATCAGGCGGATGGTGTTCTCAGTGGAGATTGGGTTCCAGTTGTTAAGGATGTTCAAGGGGGGTGCAGGTGCGGCAGAAGGTTGAGTGGGTTGGTCTCCGGATTGGTTGTCGAAGCTGTTGTGGATGTCTGCGATTTTGTTGTGGAAGAACGAAGCTAGGGAGTCGCAGAGGGCTTGAGAGGGGGTGATGTCGTTGGAGTTGGCTGAGGGGTTGGTAAACTCTTTGACGATGTTGAATAATTCCTTGCTGTTGTGGGCATTGTTGTCTAGTCTGTCTTTGAATGCGGCTTTCTTGGCAGTCCGGATCAGTTGGTGGTGTATGCGGGTGGCGTTTTTGAAGGCGTCCTTGGTGCTGTTGTTAGGGTATTTTTTCCAGGCCTTCTCGAGGGAGCGACAGAGTTTCTTCGATTTCTTAAGATCATCGTTGAACCAGGAGGCGTTTTTGCTGCCTAGTTTGATTTGACATTTTTTCAACGGTGCTAGGATGTCGGCGCTGTTGGATAGCCATTGGGTGAAGTTAATGGCTGCTTGGTCGGAGTTTGAGGAGTGGACAAGGGGGTTTTGAAGCAGCGATGAGGAGATCTGGTCGATGGTGATTTTGTTCCAGTTTCTTCGAAGAGTAGGTTGAGGATGGTTGTGAGTTGTGGTCTTATTGTAGGTGAAGTGAACGCAGCTGTGGTCCGTCCAATGTAGAGTTGTGGTGTGACTGAAGGAGACATGTTTGCTGGAGGTGAAGATAGGGTCGAGTGAGTGACCTGCAATGTGGGTGGGGGTAGTGACAAGTTGTTTGAGTCCGAGGTTGGCGAGATTGTCCTGAAGGGTGGTGGCGTTGCTGTCATTGCTATTTTCCAGGTGAAAGTTGAGGTCTCCCAGTAGAATGTATTCCTCGGAGGGGAGGGCGTGTGGGGTGATAAAGTCAGTGATGTCATCGCTGAATTGTGCACGGGATCCTGGAGGCCGGTAGAGGAGGGTGCCTCTGAGTGTGGTCTTGGGATCGGTGTGGATCTGGAAGTGAAGGTGTTCGGCGCTGGTAAGGTTGACGTCTGAGCTGGTTGAGATGCGGATGGAGTTCTTATGGACGATAGCGATGCCTCCTCCTGTTTGGTCGGTGCGGTCCTTACGGATGATTTTGTATCCTTCTGGGATGGCAATGGTGATGTCTGGGGCTGATGAGGCGTTCATCCATGTTTCTGTTAGGAAGGCGACGTCGGGAGAAGTGGTGTCTAGCAGGTTCCAGAGGTCAATGGCGTGTCTGTGGATAGAGCGGGTGTTGAGCAGGATGCATTTTAGGTGGTTGGTGTCAGATCTCTGTTTGGTGTTCGTGGATGAGGAGTTGTTCTTGGTGGCGTCAAACTTGCAGGAGTTGCAGGAGAAGGGTCCATGGGTGAGTCCAGGAGCGGCTTGGGCGCAGTTGGGGAAAAGGCCGGGATTGAGGGCTATGAGGGTGGTGACGTCGTATGTAATGCGGGAGGGCTGGGCATTGCGTGGACCAGGGGGTCTGGCACTGGGCGCGGTCCAGGCGCGGACGGGCGTAGACGGGCTTACCTTTGGCGCACCTTCGTCGCGCAAGGGGCGCGAAACGCTGCGCGCTGATGCATTTGTCATATATGGATAGTGGAGGGGGCGGAGCGTGGGAGGGGCAGCAGGGAGGCGGGAGCGAGGTTCAGGGAAGGTCAGGGACGGTCAGAAAATCAACAAAATGGCAGTCTGGTAAACAAAGGTTGCGAGCGTCTCAACCAACAAAAGCCACAATGTGAATGAAGCGCTATGCAGGGCAAGACAATCTCAGGCCAGCAGAAGGAAAGCGCTATATCAGGTGAAGCCAGAAAGCGCTTGTGCAGGGCTAATCACTAATCACCACACTCGAAAAGTTATTCAATTAGGCAGCAAGGCACAGCCGTGTCACCGAGCGCGGCGCAGCTTTCAATTCCAACATTAAATGAAATGCGAGGCAGAATTCAAAGCGCTATATCAGGTGAAGCCAGAAAGCAAGTATTTTTTATTTTGAGATGTTCCTTTACTCATCGAGGGCCAGATGTAGGTAAGTATATTTTACCGACTCATAAATACCGAATTTTATCGATTCAGTATTTATGAATCGGTAAAATTGAAGGAGGGAGATTTAGGTAAATTCGGTAATTGAATTACAGTATCTGTAAAAATTGGTATTTACCGAATCCTTAAATACCGATTCGGTAATGCCCATTGATTCCTATGGCCCTTGAAGCCCATAGGAATCAATACCGAATCCTGCAAGGGTGCAGGGGGTGTCGCTTTGACACCCTCTAGCACCCCAAATACTGGCATGTGTGCCATGTGGCACACAGACATGCCCTAGGGGCATGTCTGTCTGTCACATGGCATAGGTGTGCATGCACAAATGTGCATGCACACCTGGATTCAGTATTTTACCACCCAATTGGATTGGGTGGTAAAATACCGAATCTGTAAGGCCTTTGGGACTCAGAAGAGTCCCACCTACATCTGGCAGTTACCGAATCGGTAAAATAGGGCCCCTACATCACAAATACCCATTTACCGGTCGGTAAATGGCCACCTACATCTGGCCCGAGTGTCTCCTTCATTCTGCTTGTTTTTTTCCTATGGTGGTAGAGTGTTCAGCAGGGCAGCCCTGATAGGTGCATGGCCTCCTTTGTTACTCACACACCAGCAAGATCAGTTAGGAGATGCATTATGGATAACCGGGGTCAGTGAGGGCGTTCGTCTCTGAGCCAAGCAGAAAGAGCTTGGAAATACCTCTGATGCTTCTTCTTGAGGGCCCTCTTCCCCAGAACAGACAGGGAGGCCAAGCTTATCTTCTTCCACCCCTGAAAGAAGCAGCGAGTTGATGAACACGCCTTGGTGTGACCATCCTTCTCCATGCCAGTTGGCTTTGATGTGCTCAAACTGGACTTTTTCAACTTGTGTTTAACTAAACCGACGCCTCTGTGGTTAGTGACTAGAGGCATTAGACTCCCACTTTCTGGATTTCACCTTATGCTCTGAATCAATCAACCCTAGATGAAACCTGCAGCACTACATAAAAGTCTAAGCTCTCTCGAATATTTATTTCAAGACATTTCACCTTTAATGATTGTTATCCATTCTAATTCTCTCTTCTTTTCAATCAACATCTGGAGTGACCTGGATGTTCTTGGTCTGGCAAACACTATATATTTAAACAAATTACATTTATGTTGTTTACAGGTTTGCTAATATTTTAACCCCCCCCCCCTTTTAATTACCCTTTAAAATGATACACTACTTATCACATACTCACAAATAGAAACATACATGCATTGTAAAGACTTGCATGGTAATTGCGATGTAAAAAATGTGTTGTAATTGCTTTGTAAAAATGTCATGGTAAAAGACTGCTCCCTGTTTATGGAGGACCCTTGGTTCCATTTTGAGAAGCCTAGGCCTGCCAGATGAAGATATGAGGAGAAGAATCCCCAGACAGATTTGTGCATTGCTGCATTCCTGGGCACTAGGTGAGACAGAAACTGGAAGGAGAAGAAATAGACTATCTTTTCACTTGAAAAGACTGCTCTGATTCAGTCATAGATCACAAGCAAGGGTACTTGAACACATGTCAGGGAGAGATATAGCGCAGATCAGGGATTCAAGAAGTGTACGGCTGGGGAACTGGGATTAACCTTTTCATGCACATATCATTGTGGCTGACATCCAGGTTGAACTCTGGTCACTCCCATGAATTGTGTTGTGGAACATTCAGATGTGGAGACCTGCCTGCTGTGACAGACATCTTTCATGAGGAAAGAAAAAAGATAGAAGTGTCCACTTCAAATAAAGCGGAACCCCAACATAAGACCTCAAAGACTCAGACCCTAAATCACGTTTGGTGTCTGGAAAAGAAATATAAGAAGGGGACGTTGAGTCCCCAAAAATATGTAATCTTCCCAAAAGCCATGCTGGCATTAAAAAAGTGGAGGAGCAGTAAAGATGCAATTAAATGTTTTTTGTATCGTCACATGTGCTGTGCTTCCAGACACAGTTCAAATGTCTAGCTAAGTCTTCTTATAAATGGCTGCTTATTTTTTTTCTATGGAAATTCATGTTTGCTTTTCTTTCTCTGAATGCAAAGTGAGAAGATGTGACATTCTTGCTGGGGTACAGGACGTGGAAAAGAAAGGCTACAGGATGTCATTGTTTTCTAAAACACTACATAATTTAAATACCTGTAAATAACCTGTGCCAATATTTCAAAATATAACGTCAGTTAGAAAAGCACAACTGAAGCTAATTTTTCATGTAATTCTGAAGTGTGATGGAAACAAAGATTTTAATGGGATCAGAACAAATCAAGTTACTTAACTTGGTAATGCACAAATGATAAATAATCACTAAAACTCGATTCCAACCCATTATTGTTTGCACGCTACATCGTTTTAGGTTTAAATCTTTTTATTGGAAAACAATGCAATAAAATACACAGTTTACAGGAATAACACAGGCCAGTGCCCATTAGACTCGGTAGAGAGTTCAGTAGAGGCCAAAGGGCCTTTGCGGTATTGGATGAGTTCGACCTGTCTGGAAGAAGGCAGTTGTGTTCAACAACAAATTCGATAACTCCCAACAGAAAACTCCCCCCACCCTCTACCCCATTCCCCTCCCACCCTCGGGCCCTCCCTCCTCCTGCCCCTTGTCCAGTGCTCAGGTTCCTTCTTGGAAGGTCAAGTGTCTGGTCCAGCGTGGTCGCATCGATGTTGTGTATATCACTGATCTGAGGTCGTGGCCGTGGTAAGGCGCAGAAGTCTAAGATAGCGTGGGCATGTGATTTCGGTGAATTCAGTGAGTAGTAGAGACCGGAGTGATTGCCAGAGCTCTTCTAATTGGTCTCTATCTCCGGCTAGAGTGAGGGTTATCTTCTCCATACCTAACACATGCCACAGCCGTTGGAGCCAGCCTGTGGTGGAGGGGACCCTGTCTGTGCGCCAGTGTGTGAGAATGTTTTGGCATAGCTGACCCCAAAGCGATGGCGATATGACGTCCTCTGCGAGATTGAAGGGGATACATCAATGCATTAGGGAGTCCTAACAGGACGTATGCAGGGAGGCGTAGTATGGTGGTCTGAAAATGGGTGTCTACTTCGTCGAGTATATGTGTCCAGTAGGATTGGAGGTGAGGGCATTCCCATAACAAGTGTACCAGGGTACCCACTTGGTCGCAACCCCTCCAGCAGCGTTTGTCTTTGGAGTGGTCCATCTCGTGTAACCTTTCTGGGGTGTAGTACCAATATGTGGAGATTTTCGTAAGGGTTTCAGTGAGTCCTAGGTGATACGCAGAATGGCGCGCCCTGTAGGAGACCCCCTCCCATTCTTTGTGGCTGAGTGCCCTGCCCAGGTCCCTCTCCCATCGCTCCCGACCCGGGTTATGGACATGTGTGGGGAGTGTTTGGATCATCTTGTAGATGTCAGACATAAGTTTGGTGTCGGAGGTGCGTGTAACCAGCCACCTTTCATATGGTGTGAGGCGTCTGTCTGCAGTTTCCCGTACGTCCGGATGAAGCGCCCAGTGCCGCATCTGAAGGTACGCAGGCGTTCCGTCTCAGGAAAGCCATATTCCTGCTTGAATAGTGTAAAGGGGAGTACGCCGTCTGGGCCGTATACGTGGTATAAGAACCGGCAGCCTGCCGGGCGCCAGTGCGTGAAGGCTCCCTTCTCCATGCCCGGGGTAAAGTCTGGAATGTCCACCAGCGGCGTCAGCGGGGAGGGAAAGGTAGTCAGCTCATGAGAGCTGTTGATTGCGTCCCAGACTTCCAGCGAGGCTCGGGTTACCTGGGAAGCGTAAAGGTTTGCAGGTCTGTGCGTTTTCGGTAGAAAGGGGAATTCCTGTAGTAGAAGCCCCGCCACCGCTTGGTCCTGGAAAAGCCAGTGTTACGCTATATCGTTTTAACAGTAAAACGACATGTCTCTGCAAATTTAGAGGCCATTTCAGTAGACGGTGGGCTGTCTGTAAATGACTGCGCACTAACACACTATGCTTTAGTAATATATTTGTGAAAGTGTGCTCCAAAATGCATCATCAACTATGTTCCACAACCAGTGCTTTAAATGGTCCGGTACCGTCTGGTACTGAGTGCCGGTACTGTCCGGTACTGAGTACCGGCACCTTTTTAATTTAAGAGGGAGAGTACCTGCACTTCGAGAATGATGTAATATTTTCCATGGAGAGTGTCGGCACTTCTCAGAAACAGGTAATTTGACACAGGGTACCTTCACTTCTATTTTTCCATTTCCAGCGCGGTCCACACCCTTACCGTTCTGCTGAATGGGGGTGGTTTATTTGCTAAACTTGTTTGCGTGAGTCTTAGAATTTCCAGAATCTCGATGACGTCAGTGATACAACATTGATGGCAGGTCCTCCACTCTGCACATTGTTCCAGCACCACTGACCTAGACAAAATGTTGCTAAAAGCTAATTGTCAAAAGTGAGCCGGACTTGTTAACCACCTCGGAACTGCGACACAAACTGAGAAACCAGATCAACCTTTAGAAAACAATATCGACACCAGTTCAAAGAATATCCTATTTATGCGCAACAATAGACACCATACTAAAAGAGCGTATCCTTAGGAGGATCATCTGTCTGGGACATATGCCATCTGCTGGGGGACACTACCAACCTCTTCCCTTCTACGCTCCATTGCATTCCATATGCACATTGGCCCAAGAGCAAGGCTGCACATGAGACCCCCAGTAGCACTACTGCAGGTGGTGCGCTTTAAGCTCACACTCTTGAGCACCTCCACCTTTATCCTTCTTTCTTTAACATTTCCTGCCTTTTTTACAAGTTCATTCACTGGGTGTCTCTTGCTGTGTGCAAAATGGATGAGTCGCACTGATCGCTGAGCTCAAACAACCACACTTCAAGCACTGTCCCAGTTATGGTAAAGCTCTTCATGTTATTACACTACCTCATTTAGGTCATTTAGACTCCATCCGTCATCATTTTTTCCCAAACAAGCACTTTTTTTATGTGAACAATAATCGATCCTTTTTAATTCAATTAATGAACTTTATTTCTATTTTCCTTGCCTTAATATTAAAATAGTATTAGAGGGGATATATACTCGTAGGATTCAAATCCCACAAAGTGTGGAACAAAGACACTTGGGACCATATGTACAAGGAAGTGGAGGAGCGTGTTGTTAGCCTCCTTGGCTTAACGCCGCACTCCGCCACTTCCGACACGCAAAGCTGCACCATATATACAAGAATGTGTTGAAGCCTTGCAATTGACCCAGCGATGGCGCTAAGTTTAACAACTTAGCGCCAACGCAGGCACCCTTACACCGTAGTGCAAGGGTGTCTGCGTGAAGAGGAGGATTCTTTATGTGTACAAAGGTGTGCCATCCTGCAAATAAGCAAACCTAAAATGCCATTTTGTAACTTTCATGTGTGCTGCTTCGTGCAGCACACAGGAAAGTCACAAAATGGCATTTTTTAAAAAGGTTTGTTTATATACACCATCCTGTACATAAGCAAACCATGCATTTTGCTTTTTCCATGAGTGCCGCACAAGACAGCACACATGGAAAGAGTTGGCGAAACGAGGAGAAATGCATTATTTCTCCTCGTTTCGCCAACTTAAGACCAGGATTTTCCTGGTCTTAATTTTGGCGCTGCCTCCTATGTACGCCACCCTTGTACATAGGGGGCAGCGTCAAATACAATGAGTGTTGCGGTGGAATGCCCACTGCAACACCCCCTGCACGCCCCTTTCAGGCTAACCATAGCATGAAAGGGGGCCTTATGTACAAGGCAGCTTTAAGCCACGTTAAGTAGCTTAATGCTGCCTTGTACGCAAGGCGCAGCCCCTATCGCCACCACAACGCCCGTAAAAGTGACGTTGTGGTGGAGATAGGGGCTTGTACATATGCCCCTTGGAGTCTTCAGAGGCTCCACCCACTGAGCAAAGTAATAAACAGATGAAGATACTGGCGTCCCCTCGCCTGGATGGATATGTCAGGCTTAACATTGCTCGTCGGAGAAAGCTGAGGCTTCAAAAGGTCTTCTTTGAGGATAAACAGGGCCACTGCTCCTGAGATGAGCGCCTCTGGCTGTCAGAGAATCGTGCATAGCTCAAGTTTATGAAGTGGTCTGTTGTGCACTTTCAATATTGGGTACTGTCCTTTCAAACCCCATAGACGTGAAGGGACCTGTCTGCAGAGGACGCCCAGGAGAACTAGTTCAGAAAACCTCGAGCTGCCAGAATTTTCAGATCACGTTTAGTTTGCTTTGGTCACCAAAACCTTAAAAGTTTGGGTTTTGTCGTTTCTGAAAGTTGGCCCTCGTCTGGAAATGTTTAGTCAACTTGTAAATGTAAATGCTTCGAGTTCCTGGCTGGAGCTGTTCACAGAAACAGGATCACTTTTTGGGGTGTTTCTGAATTACATTTTGGAAGATACAAACAGTGAAACTAGATGAAAGAAATGATGTATTTTCAGCAGGCAGAAAAATAATTTAAATAGTGCGATAAGCACCCGGAGCTCTGTGGGTAATGTGCACATCACAAATCGGAATATTTATTGGTAAAAATGAATTAGGTTATAGTATCTACAGTGGCTGTTGATATTGTAAACTTAATGGGACTTAATAAATCTACTCTAGAAGGATTAAATGCGGAGTCATCACTGCCTCGATTTGAATTTATTTTTTTGAATTTGATTTTAAATATACCTGCAGTACAAGACACACCCGCACAGCGGACAGTTGTATAATTGAGCTGTATGCTTGGATTGAAAACTGCAGGTTGCCCAAACCTCTCGAGAAGCCCCATGTTAGACATGTATATAGCTCATACCGTACTGTTTTGGGTGTTGCTGGGGCGGGTGAATTTGATGTAGCTCTGCAGTCGTGCTCGATACCTTTACGATGACCACTTCTCATAATACTCTTGAATTCGTACAATTAGTATTCTTGTACCATTGGAATGTGTTCACGTCTGTGCTCTGGACACTGAACATGAATCTTTCTGTCGGTTTTTCCAGGTTAATAAGTGGGACGAGGAGATTGCGGCTGGAACCTTTCCTGGAAAGATTTGAATGGAGAGTACTCACGTCCTGAAAATGAACTTGTAGCCCACACTGTGGCCGTAAAATGGAGTTAATATATAATCTGTGTTGTTTGTTTCTTCGTCATTCCTGGGTCCTCATTCCAGGTGGTGTTTACGGAAGTGTTTGAAAATTCGGGGCATCATCTGATTACCTCAATAAACTCTCAGGGACCGTAAGTTATTTGTGTGCGCCTCTTCATTTCCCGGTTCTTTTTATATCGCGTTATAAAGAAATGATTTCCTTTGGACAGTTTATATCATGTAGGTACCATATATACTGTATATTCCATTCAATCCAAATTTCTCTCATTCAACTACGCACTGTACATACACGGGAAGTAAGACCATATATCCCGACAGATAATCTGGACAATTTAAATTGTAAAGAAAAGTACAAATCGATCTATTGGTTAAAAAATCATTAAGTACACAGTTTGAATGGAATATACAGAATATATGGTGCCTACATGATACAATACTGTCCAAAGGAAAGCGTTTCTTTATAACTGTATAGTGCCCTATTCCTTTGGTTTAAAGGGAGTCCTCTTATTTTTCTGCAATCTTTTTATATCCCTCCATAGGTTCAGTTTCTGTGGATGTTGAGAGGAGTAACATAAAACATGCACCACCTTACAAGGGACCCTGCACATTGGTCGTGGTGGATTTGTTGTGGTATAGTATCCTTGCCTCGTGAAGTACTTGTCCAGCCGGCCTGTTCTTGGCCTTGTTTTTATGTGCCCCAACCACCGAGCCTCTATTCAATCAATCAGCACTTGTAAAGGACCCTAATCACCACAGGAGTATCCAGGCACTGCGTGGGGGGTGGGGGAAGGGGGCTATTCGAACATCCAGGTCTTGAGGCCTTTCCTGAATTCAGCGAGGTAGAGGTTCGGAGGGGGATAGGGAGATCGAGTAATGTACTGATCTGTGTTGTACATTTACCATGATTTTTTTCAAGGGATCCTCTCAGGTCTAGTACCCACCCTTACTTCTCTTCTGGAGACCCTCCTCGATGGTGCTTTTTGAAAGCTCACAGACAGCAGATTTCATTTTAAAAACAGCAGGCCCTATGAGGCGCCGATGCAGAGGTTTGTATTGATAACAGAGAACACTCCCTCGTGGCCTATCTATCACTTATATTGGAGACTTAATCTCTCTTGGGCTATGTACTACATAGAATTACAATGTAACACTTGACATTTTAATTTGCATTACTTTTATTATTTCATTCCTTTGTATACTTTATAAGATTTCATTTTTACTTTCTTTTTTAGGTCTCGCCTAGCGTATGCGTAAGCAATATCTATGCGAGAGATATAGAGAGCTGCTCCAGGAAAGCTTACCAAGGGGCTTTTGAATGTGGATTCTGGACAGTGCATGTGCGACGTGCGTGCGCATGCCATTTGCTCCCCGAGACTCGCATCAGACTTCAAAGGACTGCCTCCCACTCCCCCGCCACACCAGCCACGTCACAAACCACCATTTGCCTCGCATCAGACTTCAAAGGCTCGTGCTAACATCCAGCAGGCAGTCTCTGGCCCTCGGCTGCTTCGACAACAGTGTCAGAGCTTCAATTATATGTAAAACGAAGTAACACTCGCGCTTACATCCTTCTCTTTCCCCTCATTAACAGGCTTTTAACACCTCACTTTAATTTAGTTTTTAACAGCAGACCGCTCCGCTCGGACATGCTGCAATGCTGAGTTAATTATCTCCCCACCCCGCCCTTTCATAAATGTGGCATCCGTCTGCTGTTTGGATCGGCATACCAGTGGGGCAGCTCTCCTCCCCCCGCGCTTGTAATTGAAGGCAATGCAAAAGTTAGGAGAAAAAAATATATAATTATGCCCTTCTTTTAATTAAGACGTTCACTACCAACAAGTTAATTGTAGCAGTGCATAGCTATAGTCTTACCTTCTAACTTTTACTGGGCGTGACATCATCGCACACACAGACACACACAAACCCACACCCACAACCACCCACCCACACACACAACCCCAAACACACACAACCCCCACACACAAACCCACACACACACCCCCACCCCCCTACCGCGCGCTCGGCCTCACTACCTGCTCCCCCTCTTACTTTCGTTATCGCTCACACCCCATATGTTCGTTCCCTCTCACCCTTCCGACTTCAAAGGAACGCCGCTCCCCTGCTCCCCCCACCACACAATCCCGAGAGCACGACACTAGAATGCATGAACATGGGGCTGTACTCTCATCTCCATCCTGCCCATGTTGTGCATTCTTACTTTTCACGTGCTTTACTTAATTTTGCCATGCTTTACTTAATTTAGTTTTTAACAGCAGACCGCTCCGCTCGGACATGCTGCAATGCTGAGTTCATTATTTCCCCACCCGTCCTTTCATAAATGTGGCAGCCGTCTGCAATTGTTTGCATCAGCATCCCAGTGGGGCCGCTCTCCTCCCCCCGCCCCCAACCCCCGCGCTTTTAATTGAAGTCAATGCAAAAGTTAGGAGAAAAATATATAATTATGCTGTTTTAATTAAGATGTTCAGCATTCTGATACACCTGAAAGCCACTGGATTAGTAAACTTCCCTTCCAGCACTCGTGGTGTGGCGACGTCGTCATCACCGACAGTTTTCAAACGCCTCTTTTAACTGTGTATTTACTGCCTGTGTTGTAGATGGCAGGTAATGAAAGTCAGTGAGTCACTTTCACGCATTTTGGTCTTCTCAGCTGTTCAGTCCCTCATCTCTGTCCTGGCCATGTTGTGCATTCTTACATGTCACGAGCTTTACTTAATTTTGCCATGCTTTACTTAATTTAGTTTTTAACAGCAGACCGCTCCGCTCGGACACGCTGCAATGCTGAGTTCATTATCTCCCCACCCCGTCCTTTCATAAACGTGACAGCCGTCTGCTGTTTGGATCTGCATACCAGTGGGGCAGCTCTTCTCCCCCTGCGCTTGTAATTGAAGGCAATGCAAAAGTTACTAGAAACAAAATATATAAATATGCCCTTCTTTTAATTAAGACGTTCACTACTAAGGTGTTAATTGTAGCAGTGCATAGCTATAGTCTTACCTTCTAACTTTTACTGGGCGTGACAACATCGCACACACACACACAACCCCACACCCACACACACACCCCACACACACACACAACCCCCACACACACAACCCCACACACACACAACCCCCCCACACACAAACCCACACACACCCCACACACCCCCCACACAAACACACACCCCACACACACCACACACACACAGCCTTGTTAATTCTGCTCATGGGCCCTCCTTTCCCGTTCACGGCATCTGGGAATACGAAAGCACATAGGCTGCTTTGATTACTTGAATTAGTTTCACTTATACAGAAAATCTGCTTCTTGTATTAGTGTTGCATCTTTATAGACCCACTCGCCCTCTGACCTTTCAAATATTTCACATCTCTTTGCTTTCTACTCTGTCTCTGTCTCTCTTTATTTCTTTCATTCTTTCTACTTCTTAATCCAAACACTGGGCTCTAAAGTACACGTCTTTGCCACTGCACCCCCCCCTCTAAAGATAACCCTTCCCAGATTTGCTGAAAGATGGTCCCGGTGGTGTTGATTTAGGGGCACTCTCCTGACCCAGGCCGAGCGGGTTGCAGGCTGTCTCCGTGCCTGTGTTTTCTTGCTCTCTCCTAAACTTTTCTTTTCAACTAAGAAATATTCTTGGCAGTTGCTGTTGCTGACGAGCCTCAGGCTTAGTTCTCATCAGCTTTTGTACAGTGACTCGACTATTCTGCCACCTTTCTTTCTTATCCACGCACTTTGTCTTCTTATATCTTCTTCTTCGTGTCTTCTTCCTCTCTTTGCTTCTTTCTCATCCGTGTCTAAAATTTCCCTCTTCTGTTCTTTCTGCTTCCGCTCTTACTTTCTCCTTTTCTCTTCTCCCTCCACTTTTCATAGCTAATTTTCTCGACGTTTACTCTCCCTCAGCCCATGCTCTTCTCTCCCTTCACCCTTGCTTCCTCTCAAATGTCTCTCTGCCTTCACCCTTCACCCTTCATCTTACACTTTCACTCTCGCCTACTCTTGTTCTCACCTTTTATTTTCTCCCTCTTGTCTCCCTCTCTTCGTGTGCTTCTCCCCCACACTCCGTTACTTTTTGTCTGGGTGCTTTTGCCCCCCCCCACCTGTAGCAGGGTTTCCGTTCTCCCACAGAACTGTGCACAGAGATCTAGAACCTGGGTGAGTTAGGGTGACCCAAAACTCACCTTTGTTTCAGAAATCCCCTTACCAAGCTAGCTACAGTGTCTCATCGGCAGTAATAACTTACCAATGACTTAGACAATCCAGAACATGAACTTAGAATACCTCAGGTATCGTGGAACACATGAACACTCTTTCGTTATATAATCATTACAAACCGAAACTGGGAGGCAGAGAATACACGTGCAAGTTTGAAATGTTTATTTTTCAATGCAACATTCTCAAACGCAGTATCTTGTATAATATCAACATACATATTATAAAAATCAGAGTTAGCAGCATAGTCACTAATCCATAATAAGCAAAAGGTGATAGCATGTTATGATGCAAAAATCTATAGAATTATGTATCACCTATATTTTGCGCACCCTATTTAGCATATTATATTATATCTAAGAAGGTCTCATCTGGGTTCTTAGCAGGGCGGACCCATACCTCTAATTCTCAGTAGGAGGAGATCACATCAACCGCTACCAGCTCTCAGCATGCGAAGCATCAAGTGTGTTGATTCATTCCCTGTAACTGTATCTTAAACCCGCGTAGAGCCCAATGTTGGCAGCAACATTATTTGTGTTATGACTAACGTGGTGCGAGGATCAGGCCTTCAGCAACCTTGTGTTAGGTTATTCTTAGAGTGTGCAGTTCTCAGTGTGCAGACAGTTGTACCAAGTGTACCAAGCACGACTGATACCAGGGCAATAACATATTATTCTCAAATAAATCACATCTTTCGTCTAGGTTGAAAGCTACAATAACAATTAGGTGTCGTGTGCAAACCGAAGCAGAAAGAAAATATGGCGTTTAAACATTTAATAAGCACATGCTAACTTAACACAATATATAGAAACGTAGTAACCATTTGACACCCCCCCAATGATCCGAGGACGGTTAAAAACGAAAAAATATAAGCCAATACTCTATGAGAGGCAAGACATGAAAGCAGAGTTCAATGATATTAGCCAAGCTAAATGTATGCAAATGTATGTAAAATTCAAAAACAAAATTTATGTATGAATGCCTATAGTGGCCACACAAAATATAAAAGGTCGAACTTAAGGCCTACTCTCAGTTAATAGGCCTAGAACATATGAAAAAATCGAATGTTCGTATTGAAAAAAGGCACCATTCAGAATTACTAAAAAGTCACGTGCCATAATGATGGAAGTCTTCAAAGTCACTCATGGTTGAATGAATATGCAAAATAGGTAGCTACAGCTTCCAACATGTAATCACTGTCATCATCCGAAAACAGTTCAGCCATCCAATTAAGCAATGGGAAAGAACATACGTGCTCCTCCAACACCGATTCCTCTAGCAACATCAGAGGACCACTCAGTGGGTTCTCGAGAACGCTCTGTGCCAGAAAGTCATGCGCCGCTGCGAATATGTCCCACTGACCCATTAGTCCATGCATCGCTGCCACAGCCATAACCCTTTCGCCAGAACAGACCAGCTCGTGAGCCACTACGGGGTTCATCAGCTGATCAAAGTTGACGTCAGGAGAAGTCGGTAAACAGAGACACAAATCAATGGCCCAGTCGAAATCACAGCTCAGGCAATGAAACACGGGCTGGACACATGTGAAATAGGAAAATCTGAAGGATAATCCAAAAGCCGTGCTTAAAGTCGCAAGCGGCAAGGAGCCATAGTAATCAAGCATCCGGTTGCGAAACTGCATCAGTAGGGGCTGAGCGTTTTCTTGCGCAGGATGGGCATCCATGTTTTATAAAGTAAAATATCACCAGAACGCCTGCAGCCAAAGCCAGCAAAACAGGAAATCCGCCAAACAGGCTAGCGAATATAGAATGAAAGAACGCAGGGATAATACCAAAAACTTTTTCAAATGTAGTCACGAGACCACTGCTAACCATTTTAAAAAAATGAGCCAGGCTCGTTGTGGAGGAGGCATTGAAGATTTGATGAACCAGCTCGCAGAAATGAAACGGCAAATCAGTACTTAAAAGTGCCTGTACTTCTGTGCGTGTGTTTGCTATGTGAAGCACATAAGTTTCGCGGGCAGAGCTCAGGGCCACTTGCTTTTGAGACAAAAGGGCTCTTATACGGCCTAAACCATTGAACTCAGCTCTCAAGGTTGGTATTCTTGGCCAAATTAAAACATCTGAATTCCCATGCGTGGGTGGATATAACACATTCTTGCAGCAAACCACCCTTTCTGACACGGTAACCACATATGCGATACCGGTCTCTAACCCACAACAAAATTCGTTATTCAAAAGTAAATAACTACCGTTGGACAACAAAGTGAACGTGGGAACTATTGCAGGAACTGGTGTCCCTTTCAAAACACAGGCCAAATTAGGTTTGTCCTGATTACAAGAACCATGCAACTGGATGTGTCTGCACATTAGTGAGCGGTCAGGTGACTGTGTACATTCTTCACCATTCAGATTCACTTCATTTCCCTCTTTTAGGCATCTGTAAGTGTATGGTAAAGACCATGTCTCATGGAGGAAAGCACTGCCTAATGGTTCATATCGCCCAATGGCTATATATTTCATACAATTTGTAAATTTATACAAAGCAAAAGGTAAAGTAATAACACCATGGATAAGCCATGTAGCAGCGGACACCTCAGCCACAGAAAAGGGCAAGGATTCTAATTTTTCAATGTGTAACATAGAAAATGTCGCATCTCTCATTGATAGCATGCGCTGTTTTTCAGTCAGATTAAATGGGGCAAATAGTGATGAGACGTTCATAAAATTCCAAGGCACTCGACCAGACTTAAGAGTCTGTAGTGTCCAAGCAAACTGCATCACAGAACGTAATTGATTCTGACCATGATATAACACGGACACTTCATCATGTACAATGTCAACAACAGAAGACACAATATTGTTTAACGTGTAAATTCGGGAAGAAAGCGTGTTAATACTGTTATCAACAACTGCAAGCACCTTTTCTAAATTTGCTTGATCAATAGCTCTCAGGCGTTTAGCAGCCTCAACCTGGGTAACTTTCCAAATTTCATTGTAAATCGCATACAGCCATCGTTTAGATCTACCTTTAGCCGGGCCTTTTATAAAATCGTTCAAATCCACATTATCATTTAATTGAGACAGATTTAGTTTAACTGCAGCTAATGTGGAATGTTGTAACCAATTTTGACACAGCTTCCCCACAGAATAAGTTGTGACAGTATAGTCTTCTTCAAAATGCGGATCAGGCCTGACTTCTGTGAACCCTTTAGCCAAACCTAGAAAACGGTGTTGGCAAGAATCAGCACTCTTCTGCCATATCAGCCAACCCTTGGAATCCAAAATGGAAATGTTAAAGGACGAATTGTATAAAAGAGTTTGCAACTCATGAATGGACAAATCAGTAAAATTACCCCAACCTGTATATTCCTCTAAATCTGGGATGGTCGGTGTATTTAATTTTTTAGAAGTAGCCAATCCAAAGCATGTTGTTTGGAAAATGGTTGAATTTAAAAACAACATGTGATTCGGGATGAGACATGCACGGTGCAAAGCCTCAGTGCCTTGTACCTGCCAATCTTTGGTACCCCAAACCGATTTAAGGTCAATTGTTCCTTTCCAAAACTCGTAGCCATCTACAGCCAACCTGTCTAGAAAGGACTTCGAATACAGCAATTTTGTATCGGTAAGTCTAACTTTGGACATGGACTTTTGTGTCATTTTAAAATAAAATGACTCGGGATTAGACTGATTAAAGTCTGTAAAATAGGTATATTTTTTCAGAAACGTATTGGAACTGCCACCGAATGGAGCAGGGCAATGTTCCCATTGTGTATAATTTACAGCAACCCTCCTGGAATTTGTCTTATGTAAAAAATGATTACCATAGTATTGAAAACAAAACAAATCACCATAATTAATAGAATCTGTGTACAGATCCTCAGCATCGAAGGCAGCATAATACTTCAAATCAGAGAATAATGCTTCTACGGCCTGAATATCCCAATCATCAGAACGTATATTCTGTTTAATAACATCTCCCATGTTTACTCTAAGCACATTTGGAACATTAATCACTTCAGTGGGCCCATGTATCTGAAACCTAACCGCATCCCACACAATCCCATCAAGGACAGGCCAAGCAGTAATGTTAACTGTATTTAAGTTTCGTTTCAGTCTGTGCGCTGAATGTGAAGAGGAAAGAGGGGCCAATGTTCCATTAAGGTACCGAATTCCTGTTCTTTCTTTAACGTAGTGACCATCAATTAGACGGAAAAAATAAAACACAAAACCAATTGACATAAAAAGATAAAATGAAAATAGGATCAACCAAAAGTATGTCCAAGGGGGAATCAAAAAATGTTTTTAAACAACGTGGCCTATCTTGCAATGTTTGAGGTTTTCTTTATAGGTTCCGAAACAGAGTCAAAAGAGAATCTGGACTGGTCGGCCAAACGGGTCTGCAAATCAGGCATCGATAAATCAGCAGGATAAGTGTAGTTTAACTCATCAATGTCAGTAGCAGGAATAGTATTTAATAAAGGACTGGATATGGCAGGCATCTCGAGGGACACCTCCTGTTCTGCGCCAGATGTTATTGCTAGTACAGAGTGCCTCACCATGGAAGGACAGGATACAGCCGGTGTCATGCTATGAAGAATCGGCCACCCTGTGTGTCTTGACATTGTCAATAGAAATAAATCTGTTTTCCTTACGACCTGGAAGTGGTGGTAAAATGACTGTTCTTGTGCCCTTCACTCCAAGAACTCGAACCGGTGTTCGGTATGAGGGACCAAACTCTTTCTTGTTATCGATCTTCTCTCGAACCAGTTCTCCAACTTGGGGTAGCCAGCCAACTACCGGGATCTGCAGCGCATCATCCGATGTGGAGGGCAAATGTTCCTTTGCAAGACTGTCTCTGGTCTTTTGTAGATTCTGTAAAACATTGCAATGTTCATCTACGTCAAAGGCCGTGGCCTGGGCCTTGTAGTCCAGCCCATCGAGGTCAGGTACATACATCTTGATACCAAAGAGCATTTCGTATGGGGTCCGCCCACCCAGAGACCTTCTAGGGAGATTATTAAGCGCACGCTGCACGCCTATGAGGTGGGCTAACCAGTTTCTGCCAGTGCCTATAACTCGAGCTGTCAAAGATTGCTTTAAGTCGCGGTTCATTCGTTCAACTACACTGTTACCCTCGGGTCTGTAGGGACTCGAAAACTTGACTTGGACCCCCATCGAAAACATAGCATCCTTATACGCCTTAGAGGCAAAAGACGGACCCTGATCCGAATGGAAGGTACCACAGGCAAAAATTCCCACAAAGACTCGCAAATCCTTAATGACAGTACGTGAATCAGCGCTCCGATGTGGCCATACCCACACAAAGCGTGTGCATGAATCTACTGCTACTAAGATGTACTTGTATGCAGTATCAGAAGAAAATGGACCGCAGTGATCCAAATAAACGCATCCAAGTGGTTTATTCGAAATGTACAACTGTGTCTGAGGCGGACGCGCCGCAGTTGAAGGCTTAATCTGCTGGCAAATGTCACATTGAAGGACATAGTCGCGCGTCTGTTTATACAGTCCCTGCCACCAGAACCTCTGTTGTAGCTGAGTTACAGTGGCTGAGACGCCCGCATGCGCAGACGCCACACCTTCATGAGCCGCTGTAATCAAAGCAGCCCTGCGATCTGAGTTGGGAACTAGACGTTCGCCAACTTCAGGGATTTTCACATAAGGAACCTTATCGGGACTTAAGTGGTATGTGTGTTTAGAAGGGAACCCCGCAGGATATTTACTTCCCTTCTCTGTTGCAGCAACTGCTGCCAAGATGTCATCATCTATTTTGCTTTTGGACCTCGTGACTGCTGCAACTAAGTATTTTGATACCGCTGACTTCGCTGCTTCATCAGCAAGCGAATTGCCAACAGCGTGGACCCCCACGCGCTGATGACCGAGAGTATGAATCACAAACACGAGTGGCAGCTTCTCTTTAAGTTCCACCACTCGGACCCAGATCATTTTATGTTTTATTGTGCTACCTTTGGAATCACGAAATTCATTCTGAATCCAAAAGAACAAGTTTTCATTGTAAGACTGGACACAGTAGTAAGAGTCACTTACGATCAAAGTCGTCACACTAGGATCTGCGTACTCCAATGCAAGCATCAGAGCACGAAGCTCTGCTAATTGTGCGGTGCAGTCCCCAAGCGTCTGCGTGTGCACGACACTGGACTTGAACTCATCGTTCACCATGGCACCGACCACAATGGCGCAAGCGGAAACGTAGGCATGTTTAGAGCCATGCGCAACCTGCGCCGAACCATCAGTGTAAATGATGCAATGGAAATCCTCCAACGGCCGCATTGCTAAAGGAGCAGGATGAACAAATTCATACTGTAAATACTCCTGCGACCGTAAAGTGGCGTCAAAAATAAACGTGACATCTTGTGACGTCAAGGATGCAGCCCATTGAATCCACCGAGGGTGCAAAGCCTTGGAATTTGGTACACTGGCTTTCGGAACTGCCTCTAAGGCAGGACACGGGGTTACAACCAACATGCGCTTCCCTTGTGACAGGGCACGTTCCTTAAGAATCGCCATCTGCACAGCCGTTAAAACTTTCTCCACAGTGGAAAAACGCAATTCAGCCGAAGTGTACAAGTGTGACTTGTAAGCAATAGGTACTGTATCTCCCTCATTAAAAGTCAGGTACGTGAAACCCACCGCCCCAGGGATAATTCTTATCACCAGGTTGGTTTGGTTATCACGAGTCTGTAAGTATTCAAAAGCGAGCAAATCAGCCTGCAAAGACTGCAGAATGGCCGAATGCTCAGGCAGCCAGCATGATTTGGAAAAAGATGGTTGTATCAAAGCATATAAAGGCTTGATACGCTGGGCATATTCCGGAATGTATGTCCTCCCGAAATTTAAAAAGCCCAGTAGAGATTGTAATTTTTTCAGTGTTGTCGGAGAGCGCAACTGTGCGCACTTCTCCAGGAAATGGGGTGCTAAACCCTTCCCCTCATTGTTAAGCTCGTAACCTAGAAACAACACTGTGTACTCTGCAATGTGCGACTTTGCAAAGTTAAACTTGTAACCTATGTCAGCAAAGTTACAAATTATGCTATTTACTCGACACAGATGCTCCCAAAGATTGTCGTCTGTTAGATAAATGTCATCCACATACGAACAAGCAACTGGGTCGAAGCTCTCCAGAAGAGAGACAATGCGGGCGGAGAATACTCCAGGACTGTTCTTATAGCCCATTGGAAGACGGCGAAACATTTTTTGCACACCGCCGCATGTAAAACTGGTCCATTGGGAACTTAGACCGTCTAGTCTATGGGCATAAAAACCATTGGAAATGTCAAGCGTGGTTTTGAACCGTTTACGCTCAAGACTATTCACTAACGCAGAGCCATGAGTATTCTGTACTGCACAGTTACGGCAATGCGAGTTCAAATGCCTATAATACAAAACCAAACGATATGAGCCGTCCGGCTTGTTTACAGTAAAAAGGGGGTTATTCATCGGTGACACACACGTTTCAATTACACCTTGATATTCCAATTGTTCAAGGATAGCCGCGACGGAAGCTTTGGCTTCACGCCGTATGGGATATTGAGGTTGAGGCTGTGGCTGAGACCGTAAAGGAATCTCGTGGCTTGGTGACAATTTATCCCAGCCACACTGATTGCGGTACACAGCCGGCGCAAGCGCCAGAGCCCACTCTTCTGCAAAATGCAGCGCTTCCACTCTCGGCACAGTGTGCGCGATGCTGGGCAGGATTACCTCCTCCCCTCGCAGAGCTGCGAGAACAAAAGGTGGGGGCCAGTCAGCCTCCGAAAGCAAAATGTCATACGTAGACGAGAGATTTTCCCAAAATACCCCTTTTACAGTTCGCTGCATGTCACCTTCAATTAACAGGACAATTTCAAAAAGACGTTCAGGGGGAGCAACATGCGTATCAGCAGTTTCAATCACACCATAAGTATCAGTCGCTGTCACCTTCAACAGTGGACGGAGGGCCTCTCTCATTATGGTAATCTCTGCTGCGCTGTCCAGCAAGGTCAGAGCCCACGTCAGATTCCGAAGCCGCGTTCTCACTATCTGGGGCATAACGAAGCGCTGTCAGGGCGGCGACTTTCTTCGTGGCAAACTGTGGTCTCTTGGGCGTAGAGCCTTCCTGCTGCTCTCCACTGTTTCGCGGGCGGGGCTGACCACGTCCTTGCTGGCCACCCCGGCCCCTGCCGCCCCCTCCACCACCGGTTGACGGAGCCGATGAGTCCTGAAAGGAACGAGGAGAGCGTTGGTCAGAAGCCTGAAATCTCTCAGGCGATTTAATCATCGCGCGGTCGCGCAAATCATAAACACGATCCGACTGCGCAGGCAACGGAGACACAGGAGCAGAAACCTGTGTTTGTTGTTGTTGTTGCTTTCCCTGATTCTGCTTTTTAGGCCAATTTTGTTTTTTGGACTTTTGTTGACCACTAGTTTCCGATGTCTGGCCCTGGGGCTGCTTCTTCTCCTTATCAGGAAAAGCTTTAACCCCATTGCATTGCGGCCAACCATTTTGTAAGCAGCTACAATTATCCTTGCTAACCGTAGGGGTCGTTCGGCCTCGGGAACCAACGACAATGCGTTAGCAACCTGAAAGTTCACTGCATCCCCCTTGACATTCGCAAGGATCAGATCGCAAACCACATCAAAGGAGCCACACAGGCGCATACCCAATTCAACAGCCGACTCCGGTCCGTGTTCGTCTTGAACACGTTTAAGGACCCCACCTAGATTGGTCACAGACGGGGAGCCATAGCACCTCGAATAGACCGCTGCAAAAGTCTTGCCCCAGATCTCACAGTCAACAAGTTCAGGAGCCAAATCTTTCGGCAAACTTAGTGTAAGAATCCGGTGTTTATCACCCGGGCTCGTGTTGGGAAACACAGCTTCCAGCTGTCCGAATTTCTCAGCAAGCCAGAACGGAAAATCATCCTTGTCCTGGGACTTTTTACCCATCACGGAGTTTACCATGACCGGATTGATTTTCAGACCAGCATGTTCTGCACGAAGCTGTGCGCCCCTAGGGGCCGCGTCCTGAACATTACGGCTAGTGTAATGAACAAGCGCTCTAATCACTCCCACTGCGACTTCATGAAGCCGCCGCAGATCAGCCACGTTACAAGTGGCACGTTGAGGGTGGGGAGTGAATCCAGCCAAAGCGGGCCAAGGCGTGCCCGGAATGGACAAAGGACCCAACCTCGGAGCGGTTAAATCGTGCGGTAGGGCGCCACCAAACCAAACTCCATGCTGCCAAGCATCAATAGGAACCTCCAGTGCTCTGTACGGAGCGTACGCAACTGGTACATCCGAAGCAGTGTATGAGTGGAACACACCAGTATTAGCATTCACTGCCGGAAATGCCACCCACGAATAAAACAGTTCGTACGGGTAAGCATGTTCCGCACTCACCACCAGAACCACAGCCAAGCCTTCCACAGGAACATCATACATCCGCAAATGGTCACGCACCGCAATGCGACTATGCTGCGGGATGTCCACGGCTTGTGCCATGTCAGCACAGGAAAGAGAAAACACAAAGATTACTTTGTAGCACAACTGGGTAGTAATTCAAAGAAACCGTTTACAGATAGATTCAAGCTTGAAAAAAACCTATTTCAAAAATAGGTAGGTTTTTCCTACACTGCCGTTTTCCGGAAACGGGAATGAAGGCGTTAAGGTTTGAATGTTATACTACTCGAGTGTCATGATATAAGGCCAACCAACGTATGGGCGCCATGTAGCAGGGTTTCCGTTCTCCCACAGAACTGTGCACAGAGATCTAGAACCTGGGTGAGTTAGGGTGACCCAAAACTCACCTTTGTTACAGAAATCCCCTTACCAAGCTAGCTACAGTGTCTCATCGGCAGTAATAACTTACCAATGACTTAGACAATCCAGAACATGAACTTAGAATACCTCAGGTATCGTGGAACACATGAACACTCTTTCGTTATATAATCATTACAAACCGAAACTGGGAGGCAGAGAACACACGTGCAAGTTTGAAATGTTTATTTTTCAATGCAACATTCTCAAACGCAGTATCTTGTATAATATCAACATACATATTATAAAAATCAGAGTTAGCAGCATAGTCACTAATCCATAATAAGCAAAAGGTGATAGCATGTTATGATGCAAAAATCTATAGAATTATGTATCACCTATATTTCGCGCACCCTATTTAGCATATTATATTATATCTAAGAAGGTCTCATCTGGGTTCTTAGCAGGGCGGACCCATACCTCTAATTCTCAGTAGGAGGAGATCACATCAACCGCTACCAGCTCTCAGCATGCGAAGCATCAAGTGTGTTGATTCATTCCCTGTAACTGTATCTTAAACCCGCGTAGAGCCCAATGTTGGCAGCAACATTATTTGTGTTATGACTAACGTGGTGCGAGGATCAGGCCTTCAGCAACCTTGTGTTAGGTTATTCTTAGAGTGTGCAGTTCTCAGTGTGCAGACAGTTGTACCAAGTGTACCAAGCACGACTGATACCAGGGCAATAACATATTATTCTCAAATAAATCACATCTTTCGTCTAGGTTGAAAGCTACAATAACAATTAGGTGTCGTGTGCAAACCAAAGCAGAAAGAAAATATGGCGTTTAAACATTTAATAAGCACATGCTAACTTAACACAATATATAGAAACGTAGTAACCATATGACACCCCACTCCCTACGTTGCACGTTTGAATTTTTTTTCTGTTTGCCAAAACATCCATGTTTGTTCTCCCCTTCCACGGGCCCCTGCTGCTGCCTTTTCTCAGCGTTGCCTGACACTCGCTTTCACCTACTTTGCTCTGGCTTATTGCCCCCAACGGTTTTCTTTCCCCAAACCTTTTACCCTATATGGCAACTGTCAAAATCAATATGCCTGTCTACACTCAGGATATAAAACGGAGCGTAACCTTTATATGGTCTAGTTACAGCCCCAGTTCTTCATGGGGAGGCAGCCTTCTCACTACTGTCTATGCCGCCACTTAGTAACAGTAAAACAATGTTAATTAGCAAAGATAAAATGCATATTTGGAGTTGTTGTCACTCATAACATAATTAAAATGCACAGAGTGATAGAGAAGCACCCCACGCCATTTGTGGCAATTTTTTTTTTGTTTTTTGTTTTCCCATTCAACTTGGATCCAAAAATAGAAAAAAAGGCTCTTGTGTAATTTATTAGGCACATGTTTTATTGGTGTGCGCACCTACAAAATGACATGCAGGTCGCTCAAGAGTTTTTTAAAAAGCCATGCTGCTCAGTATTGGTGACTGCACACTCACACATTGCACACTCACACTACTTTAGGCCACACACACTGCACCCTCACACCTCGCACCCTCACACACACTCATTACACTGTGCCCTCACACACTGCCCCCTCACACACTGCCCACTCATACACTGCACACTCAGACATTGCTCACTCAGATTACTTTAGGCCACACACACTGCACCCTTACACCCGCACCCTCACACACATCACACCCTCACACACTCTCATTAAACTGTGCCCTAACACACTGCCCTCACACACTGCCCCCTCACATACTGCCCCTTCACATACTGCCCCTTCACACACTGCCCCCTCACACACACAACCCCACACACACACACCCCCCCACACACAACCACTCCACACACACAACCCCACACACCCCCCCTCCACACACGCTCCCCTCCACACACAACCCCTCCACACACAACCCCTCCACGCACACAACCCCTCCACGCACACAACCCCACACACACCCCACACACAACCTCCCCACACACAACCCCCCACACACAACCCCCCACACACAACCCCTCCACACACACAACCCTTCCACATACACACACCTCCACACACAACTCTCCACACACACAACCCCTCCACACACACAAACCCCCACACACACAGCCCCTACCCCCACACACACAACCCCCCCCACACACACACACACAACCCCCCACACATGCACAACCCCCTCACACACGCACAACCCCCCCACACACACACACACAACCCCCCCACACACACAACCCCATACACACACACAGCCCCATACACATTACAATTTGCCGGAGCACTCTCATGTGAGTATACAGATTGTTCAGTAACAATTTACATAAATCCAAACACCAATTATGACAGAAGTACAAGAAATCCAAAAGATGAGTGAATCTTGGAGTCTTTAATGAAGATTACAGCCAGCCGACACGTGTTTCATCGCCTTCGCGATTCATCAGGGCTGAAACAGACAAATAAGTAGCGTCTAGCATGTTCTTAGATCAGATGGATTTACATACAAGACCATAGTGTATGGCCGTTAAAAACATGCAGTACAGCTTCCTCCTGCAGTGAACATATGGTGATTGTTTCATTTCATTGAATTCATCTCACTCGTGCAACCACAACACATCCGTGTCGGAGTTATAGTGGATATTACCAATTTATTGTAAAGACGTGGAGTTATGTGAAAGTGATTGTGGGGAGTACGTGTAGGGACGAGATAACCGTAGTGTATCTCAGAGGCAAGCAATGACACATGCTCTATATCTTGACGAAAGTGTTTTAAAAGTGCGCGGCTCTTTCATCCTACATGCTAGTCATTCCGTGCAAAATAGTGAGAAACAAGTGTCATTGTGAGAGCATACCTAGAAGGCCGTATCGACGTCAAAAAGGTCTGCATATTTTCGAAAAAAGAGAAAGACAAAACGGAAAAATCTCATCACTAACTCATTTTTAGTGATATTCAGGCAAAATGTCACCAGAATGAGACTGTTCGCCACTAGTAGTGCATCAGCTTACCGCTTAGCTGGTGATAATTCCGACCCAGCCGGGCCCGTGACCTATTAGAGCTGGTTCGAGTGCGTCCAGCAGCAGTCTAAAATCTTGTTTCTGTGTAAAGAATATAGGTTGTCTTACTACGTGTTATTCCAAATGTTAACACGATAAAATAAGATAGTACTGTTCTGTCTATTCTAATGTCACAGGGATATTCTCCTTGGAACCCTGTTATTTAGAGCACCAAAATTAATTGTATACCTATGGGGAGTTCCCTACCTCTATTTCAACATAAAATTAAATTTAAAATATGATTCAACTCATCACCACTCTTTGGCATGTTATTCAATACCACAAGGTACTGCTTGTCAACTTACATGAATAATAAATCAGGGCGTATTGTAATGGGCTCGGAGGCGACCCAATACAGTTCTTTACGTATGTGTTTATCTCATCAGACAAATACTGTTCAGGAAGAAGAGACAGCTATGTTATATACATACATATTTGGAGCACGTCGTTGATATGCGAAATATAGTTAGCAAGTAAAATAACGATGTCCAGGTTTTACCTCTCTTTCTCAGAATTGTGACGGTATCAGTTTCGGTTTCAAAATATGTCGTGCACGAAGCTGGAGGGAAACGAGTAATAATCGAATTAGACTCTGTAGGTATACAGAGAATCTCCAGGTAGTATCTCCGTACAAGCGGAGGAGCACGTAGGTAACTTACCCGTGTGTTGGCTCCTCCAGCGCGTTCGGCGGGTGCGCCTCCTCCGAGCTCAGTTCCTGTTTGGACACGTGGTTGTGTCCAAACAGGCGTATATGCGCTTTCCGACGTTACGTGTGTTTAGACTAGAACGCGTTTGCAACTATGTTAAACGGCCATGTTGGATGGTCGTTCGCGTTATAGTATAGCCTCATTACGAAATACACGTGAAATTATGAATATTATACACATCGAGTGCGATGTAGAAATTAACGTGCTCACACACATTGTGCTTACTAATATTTAGGGCGAAAAATTGCGACGAGTGAATCGTAATTACGATTGATGGAAAAATGCCCGACAAGTATTATACAATGCGTATGCTCCAGTTTAAGAGTGGGTGAGATGTATAGAAGAAATAGGTATCTGGACTTATTACTCCATGCTGAAATATAGCGTGACATTAGTTAAAAGATGATTGTTGAAGGTGGAGTGCGCACCGTGACTGATTTGACTTTCTAGTTATGTGAAAAGCCCAATCATACCGTGACTGATTAGCATTTAACACTTTGTACAGTATCATGAGTAGTCGTTACAAAGATCTCTTGCACAATATTCATATGTACAGGAGAAAAATCCCAGCATTAAGAAAGATCTGGATGTTACCGGATTTACATGCACAGGTCTGCATTATATCATAATTCATACAAATTATTCAGACGGTATAGTACAAGCAGTATCTCGTATCTAATCACCCAAAAAATATTGCATCTCTTGGTCATAATTTAAACCGGACTCTACAGATTTCAGACGCATAATCCAAATCGCTTCAGTGCGTCTCAGTTTCAGTTCTCGATTTCCCCCTCTTATTGCCAGTGTTATGGTTTCAATACCAAAAAATTGCACATTTTTGTTCATTTGGTCTTTTTGGCAGGAGGCCACATGCAAAGCCACTGGATATTTGGGATCACAATTCACAATCGCTCTTATATGTTCCATCATTCTTTCTTTCAATGGTCTAATTGTGCTTCCTACGTAATACTTGCCACATTCACATTCTATAATGTAAATAACAAATTTTGTCGTGCAATTGATGTTGCTCTTAATGGTGTAACATACGGCATCTGGACCTGTGAAATTTGTTGTGCCATGTTTGGCCCATTTACACATGCTGCAGAACCCGCACTTGTGAAAACCCAAACCTCGTTGTGTTAGCCAGTCCGTACTCCTGGTGTCTCGGGGTACTGTAGGACTCAACTTATTTCGTAATGTATTGCCTCTTCTAAACGAGATTTGTGGCCGCTCTGTAATGTATTAAAAAAGTTAGGAGAACAGACACCCTAACCACTAGACATAAGCTCACCTCTGAGAACAAGGAATGCATAAGAATGGTCACGGATTTCAATTCACTCCATTTAGACTTAAGAAAGAGTCTAACAAAACATTGGAGCTTATTGAAATCCGAAAAAGCATCGACCGTATATATTACAGAGCGGCCACAAATCTTGTTTAGAAGAGGCAATACATTACGAAATAAGTTGAGTCCTACAGTACCCCGAGACACCAGGAGTACGGACTGGCTAACACAACGAGGTTTGGGTTTTCACAAGTGCGGGTTCTGCAGCATGTGTAAATGGGCCAAACATGGCACAACAAATTTCACAGGTCCAGATGCCGTATGTTACACCATTAAGAGCAACATCAATTGCACGACAAAATTTGTTATTTACATTATAGAATGTGAATGTGGCAAGTATTACGTAGGAAGCACAATTAGACCATTGAAAGAAAGAATGATGGAACATATAAGAGCGATTGTGAATTGTGATCCCAAATATCCAGTGGCTTTGCATGTGGCCTCCTGCCAAAAAGACCAAATGAACAAAAATGTGAAATTTTTTGGTATTGAAACCATACCACTGGCAATAAGAGGGGGAAATCGAGAACTGAAACTGAGACGCACTGAAGCGATTTGGATTATGCGTCTGAAATCTGTAGAGTCAGGTTTAAATTATGACCAAGAGATGCAATATTTTTTGGGTGATTAGATACGAGATACTGCTTGTACTATACCGTCTGAATAATTTGTATGAATTATGATATAATGCAGACCTGTGCATGTAAATCCGGTAACATCCAGATCTTTCTTAATGCTGGGATTTTTCTCCTGTACATATGAATATTGTGCAAGAGATCTTTGTAACGACTACTCATGATACTGTACAAAGTGTTAAATGCTAATCAGTCACGGTATGATTGGGCTTTTCACATAACTAGAAAGTCAAATTAGTCACGGTGCGCACTCCACCTTCAACAATCATCTTTTAACTAATGTCACGCTATATTTCAGCATGGAGTAATAAGTCCAGATACCTATTTCTTCTATACATCTCACCCACTCTTAAACTGGAGCATACGCATTGTATAATACTTGTCGGGCATTTTTCCATCAATCGTAATTACGATTCACTCGTCGCAATTTTTCGCCCTAAATATTAGTAGGCACAATGTGTGTGAGCACGTTAATTTCTACATCGCACTCGATGTGTATAATATTCGTAATTTCACGTGTATTTCGTAATGAGGCTATACTATAACGCGAATGACCATCCAACATGGCCGTTTAACATAGTTGCAAACGCGTTCTAGTCTAAACACACGTAACGTCGGAAAGCGCATATACGCCTGTTTGGACACAACCACGTGTCCAAACAGGAACTGAGCTCGGAGGAGGCGCACCCGCCGAACGCGCTGGAGGAGCCAACACACGGGTAAGTTACCTACGTGCTCCTCCGCTTGTACGGAGATACTACCTGGAGATTCTCTGTATAACTACAGAGTCTAATTCGATTATTACTCGTTTCCCTCCAGCTTCGTGCACGACATATTTTGAAACCGAAACTGATACCGTCACAATTCTGAGAAAGAGAGGTAAAACCTGGACATCGTTATTTTACTTGCTAACTATATTTCGCATATCAACGACGTGCTCCAAATATGTATGTATATAACATAGCTGTCTCTTCTTCCTGAACAGTATTTGTCTGATGAGATAAACACATACGTAAAGAACTGTATTGGGTCGCCTCCGAGCCCATTACAATACGCCCTGATTTATTATTCATGTAAGTTGACAAGCAGTACCTTGTGGTATTGAATAACATGCCAAAGAGTGGTGATGAGTTGAATCATATTTTAAATTTAATTTTATGTTGAAATAGAGGTAGGGAACTCCCCATAGGTATACAATTAATTTTGGTGCTCTAAATAACAGGGTTCCAAGGAGAATATCCCTGTGACATTAGAATAGACAGAACAGTACTATCTTATTTTATCGTGTTAACATTTGGAATAACACGTAGTAAGACAACCTATATTCTTTACACAGAAACAAGATTTTAGACTGCTGCTGGACGCACTCGAACCAGCTCTAATAGGTCACGGGCCCGGCTGGGTCGGAATTATCACCAGCTAAGCGGTAAGCTGATGCACTACTAGTGGCGAACAGTCTCATTCTGGTGACATTTTGCCTGAATATCACTAAAAATGAGTTAGTGATGAGATTTTTCCGTTTTGTCTTTCTCTTTTTTCGAAAATATGCAGACCTTTTTGACGTCGATACGGCCTTCTAGGTATGCTCTCACAATGACACTTGTTTCTCACTATTTTGCACGGAATGACTAGCATGTAGGATGAAAGAGCCGCGCACTTTTAAAACACTTTCGTCAAGATATAGAGCATGTGTCATTGCTTGCCTCTGAGATACACTACGGTTATCTCGTCCCTACACGTACTCCCCACAATCACTTTCACATAACTCCACGTCTTTACAATAAATTGGTAATATCCACTATAACTCCGACACGGATGTGTTGTGGTTGCACGAGTGAGATGAATTCAATGAAATGAAACAATCACCATATGTTCACTGCAGGAGGAAGCTGTACTGCATGTTTTTAACGGCCATACACTATGGTCTTGTATGTAAATCCATCTGATCTAAGAACATGCTAGACGCTACTTATTTGTCTGTTTCAGCCCTGATGAATCGCGAAGGCGATGAAACACGTGTCGGCTGGCTGTAATCTTCATTAAAGACTCCAAGATTCACTCATCTTTTGGATTTCTTGTACTTCTGTCATAATTGGTGTTTGGATTTATGTAAATTGTTACTGAACAATCTGTATACTCACATGAGAGTGCTCCGGCAAATTGTAAAGTATTTAGCAGTAGTTGTCTCTACTCTAGGGAGTGGTTTAGGTTTGTCCACTCGCCGAATAGCACCTAAGATATCTACAATAAACAGAATCGTATGCGTATAAACTGGCAGTGCACCCATCCGGAACTGAGTTAAAAACCTTTCCTTTCTAGTCATTTTCAGTTGAGGGTAGCCGCCACGCAACCATAAATAACGTGAGGGATTTCTAGTATACCATTTGCTAGAATACACCATATTATCCAGATATGGATAGGACTAAAATGGCAGAAGAGTTGTTTGAGAACTTAGCCAAAGGCATGTCCTCTCAAACCGCTTCCACCAGCACTAATCCCCCTCGTATAGAGGGACTTAGAGATAAATTCATAAAATTAGAACAACTAAAAAAACTAGAAAACTCAAAATGGTGGGATGGCGCGACTCTCAAACAATATTTGAGATTGAAACGCTTTCCAAGAGGTCTTAGAGGCCAAATTTTTCCCACCTACGACGACCTAGATGCCGACCTCATGATCAAATGGGAAGAATCTCTATCTAACAATTCGATTACCCTTATGGAGATATTAATTGTTAGTGCGGAACGCAAGGTTACTAAATTGCAAGCAGAGATAGCCACCATAGAGCAAGAAATTAAAGATCTTAACAGACCTGAATCCACTGTTAAAAACTATACTATCCTGGATGAAATCCTACTAAAACATCAATCGGATATTAAAAACAGGAAAGCCAGGCAACTAAGAAGGGATGAGTTGGATTACACCCGTGGTCGAATTTTTACTTTTGATAAAAAATATGATTCCCTGATCCCCAATAACTCTAAAAATACCAACAAGAAAACTCAGGGCTCAGAACCTGCCTCATTATCATCCAGCAATACTTCACTCAACTCCACAGGTACTGTAGGAGGTGAATCAGACAATCAAGATAGACAAGGGATGCCACCCTTTTTTCAAGAGGTTTTACGGATCAGGAAGGGCAACAGATACCCTACAGTAAGAAACCAATCCGATCCAAAACCAGGAGGGGCAGGGGACGAAAGCTCAGAGGATTACAGAAGGAAGTTGAGGTCAGGGGCCAACAGGAACTAGATGGTGCTAACACTAGAGAAGTGCAGGTGATTAACCTTTCCAAAATAAACCTTACTCCAGACATGGTTTCTCTTTTAAGCAAAGGTCTTAGTTTTAACCCATATGCAACGGGAGATATTTGTCAATTAAAAATTGATTTGTTTAAATTTGTGAGGAACCTTAAACTTAAAAAACATTTCTTTAACTTGGGGAAGAAGGACAGAGGGGTTACGAAGTCACCTGTAACGAGCACCACTGAAGCTTTATCAATAAATGATGTACATGCAACTCATCTTCTTTTATCATTGACCGACATGGAGGATTCTCCTCTAGACATGGACAGACTCCTAGAAGAGTTGGATATAGAATCGGATTTTAGTATTGTCAGTGGACTGAAGTCCAAATCTAAATGGATTCCTACACTACCTGGTGGCAATGCCATAGACACATTTTACAAACGTGTGTTAGAAGATCTTGACAAACTGAACCGTCTACGCAAGGACAGGATGTTCAAATATAAGGACAATCTTACCATTGGGGAAAGAGTAGCACTTAACACACTTATGAATAACAACACTATCACTATACGTGAGGCAGATAAGGGAGGGAATGTAGTGATTATGGATCGCATAGACTATCAAATGGAAATTAGTCAGCAACTACAAGAAGAAACATGCTATGAAAGCCTCACTTACAACCCCATTGGTCCTTTAACAATAGAAATTAACTCTCAGTTGTTAAAGTGGAAACAATTAGGTTTACTGAATGAGGAAGAATACCTGTATTTGAAAGTTTTTAGACCCACATATCCATGGCTGTACACCTTACCTAAGATTCATAAAGAACTCCCTTTTCCACCAGGGAGACCAATAGTTTCTGGCATAGGGGGCCCTACAGAACGGATAGCAGAATACGTGGATCTCTTTCTGAGTCCGCTAGTCAAAAACTTACCGTCCTACATACAGGATTCCAAACATATCCTTAGCACTCTAGCAGACATGGAATGGCAAGAAGATTTTCTTCTAGTAACTATGGACGTGGTGTCACTATACACCAGTATCGACATAGAGCTGGGTATTCAGGCCATTAACAAAATTCTGTACAACAGACCAGCTGCATTATGGAAACACACTGAAATGCTATCAGCAATGATAGAATTGGTCCTTAAGAATAACTATTTTATGTGTGATAAAAACTGGTACCGACAGAAACAAGGTGTAGCCATGGGCTCCAAGATATCACCCTCGTTTGCAAACCTATTCATGGGGGCACTGGAAGCAGACCTAATTTGGGGAACAAAGGGTGCTCAATATATCGACTCCATAATATTTTGGGGTCGATATATTGATGACTGCATCCTCATATGGTCAGGCTCAGAGGAGCTACTACAGAAATTCTTCGAATATCTGAATGATAATACATGGAAGATCAACTTCACCATGAAGTGGAGTAAAACCAATATAGAATTCTTAGATATTGAGTTTTACATCTCGTCTAGCTGTCTGCATAGTAGACTGTTCAGAAAGTCAACAGCATGTAACGCAATCTTGCATGCATCGAGCTCACACCCCTCACACCAGATTAACGCCATACCATTTGGCGAATTTATTCGGGCAAGAAGAAACTGTAGTGAGGACTGTGAATTCGGGAGATGTATTGCCAGCATGAAAGAAAGATTTGAAACAAGGGGTTATGCAAATAACACCATTAAAAAAGCAGAAAAAAGAATTAAAAAAGTTAGGAGAACAGACACCCTAACCACTAGACATAAGCTCACCTCTGAGAACAAGGAATGCATAAGAATGGTCACGGATTTCAATTCACTCCATTTAGACTTAAGAAAGAGTCTAACAAAACATTGGAGCTTATTGAAATCCGAAAAAGCATTGACCGAATACATTACAGAGCGGCCACAAATCTCGTTTAGAAGAGGCAATACATTACGAAATAAGTTGAGTCCTACAGTACCCCGAGACACCAGGAGTACGGACTGGCTAACACAACGAGGTTTGGGTTTTCACAAGTGCGGGTTCTGCAGCATGTGTAAATGGGCCAAACATGGCACAACAAATTTCACAGGTCCAGATGCCGTATGTTACACCATTAAGAGCAACATCAATTGCACGACAAAATTTGTTATTTACATTATAGAATGTGAATGTGGCAAGTATTACGTAGGAAGCACAATTAGACCATTGAAAGAAAGAATGATGGAACATATAAGAGCGATTGTGAATTGTGATCCCAAATATCCAGTGGCTTTGCATGTGGCCTCCTGCCAAAAAGACCAAATGAACAAAAATGTGAAATTTTTTGGTATTGAAACCATACCACTGGCAATAAGAGGGGGAAATCGAGAACTGAAACTGAGACGCACTGAAGCGATATGGATTATGCGTCTGAAATCTGTAGAGTCAGGTTTAAATTATGACCAAGAGATGCAATATTTTTTGGGT
Organism: Lissotriton vulgaris; assembly: GCF_964263255.1. Lineage (NCBI taxonomy): Eukaryota > Metazoa > Chordata > Amphibia > Caudata > Salamandridae > Lissotriton > Lissotriton vulgaris. Next base: position 291,362,717 of record NC_141695.1, read on the forward strand.
GATTAGATACGAGATACTGCTTGTACTATACCGTCTGAATAATTTGTATGAATTATGATATAATGCAGACCTGTGCATGTAAATCCGGTAACATCCAGATCTTTCTTAATGCTGGGATTTTTCTCCTGTACATATGAATATTGTGCAAGAGATCTTTGTAACGACTACTCATGATACTGTACAAAGTGTTAAATGCTAATCAGTCACGGTATGATTGGGCTTTTCACATAACTAGAAAGTCAAATCAGTCACGGTGCGCACTCCACCTTCAACAATCATCTTTTAACTAATGTCACGCTATATTTCAGCATGGAGTAATAAGTCCAGATACCTATTTCTTCTATACATCTCACCCACTCTTAAACTGGAGCATACGCATTGTATAATACTTGTCGGGCATTTTTCCATCAATCGTAATTACGATTCACTCGTCGCAATTTTTCGCCCTAAATATTAGTAAGCACAATGTGTGTGAGCACGTTAATTTCTACATCGCACTCGATGTGTATAATATTCGTAATTTCACGTGTATTTCGTAATGAGGCTATACTATAACGCGAACGACCATCCAACATGGCCGTTTAACATAGTTGCAAACGCGTTCTAGTCTAAACACACGTAACGTCGGAAAGCGCATATACGCCTGTTTGGACACAACCACGTGTCCAAACAGGAACTGAGCTCGGAGGAGGCGCACCCGCCGAACGCGCTGGAGGAGCAAACACACGGGTAAGTTACCTACGTGCTCCTCCGCTTGTACGGAGATACTACCTGGAGATTCTCTGTATACCTACAGAGTCTAATTCGATTATTACTCGTTTCCCTCCAGCTTCGTGCACGACATATTTTGAAACCGAAACTGATACCGTCACAATTCTGAGAAAGAGAGGTAAAACCTGGACATCGTTATTTTACTTGCTAACTATATTTCGCATATCAACGACGTGCTCCAAATATGTATGTATATAACATAGCTGTCTCTTCTTCCTGAACAGTATTTGTCTGATGAGATAAACACATACGTAAAGAACTGTATTGGGTCGCCTCCGAGCCCATTACAATACGCCCTGATTTATTATTCATGTAAGTTGACAAGCAGTACCTTGTGGTATTGAATAACATGCCAAAGAGTGGTGATGAGTTGAATCATATTTTAAATTTAATTTTATGTTGAAATAGAGGTAGGGAACTCCCCATAGGTATACAATTAATTTTGGTGCTCTAAATAACAGGGTTCGAAGGAGAATATCCCTGTGACATTAGAATAGACAGAACAGTACTATCTTATTTTATCGTGTTAACATTTGGAATAACACGTAGTAAGACAACCTATATTCTTTACACAGAAACAAGATTTTAGACTGCTGCTGGACGCACTCGAACCAGCTCTAATAGGTCACGGGCCCGGCTGGGTCGGAATTATCACCAGCTAAGCGGTAAGCTGATGCACTACTAGTGGCGAACAGTCTCATTCTGGTGACATTTTGCCTGAATATCACTAAAAATTAGTTAGTGATGAGATTTTTCCGTTTTGTCTTTCTCTTTTTTCGAAAATATGCAGACCTTTTTGACGTCGATACGGCCTTCTAGGTATGCTCTCACAATGACACTTGTTTCTCACTATTTTGCACGGAATGACTAGCATGTAGGATGAAAGAGCCGCGCACTTTTAAAACACTTTCGTCAAGATATAGAGCATGTGTCATTGCTTGCCTCTGAGATACACTACGGTTATCTCGTCCCTACACGTACTCTCCACAATCACTTTCACATAACTCCACGTCTTTACAATAAATTGGTAATATCCACTATAACTCCGACACGGATGTGTTGTGGTTGCACGAGTGAGATGAATTCAATGAAATGAAACAATCACCATATGTTCACTGCAGGAGGAAGCTGTACTGCATGTTTTTAACGGCCATACACTATGGTCTTGTATGTAAATCCATCTGATCTAAGAACATGCTAGACGCTACTTATTTGTCTGTTTCAGCCCTGATGAATCGCGAAGGCGATGAAACACGTGTCGGCTGGCTGTAATCTTCATTAAAGACTCCAAGATTCACTCATCTTTTGGATTTCTTGTACTTCTGTCATAATTGGTGTTTGGATTTATGTAAATTGTTACTGAACAATCTGTATACTCACATGAGAGTGCTCCGGCAAATTGTAAAGTATTTAGCAGTAGTTGTCTCTACTCTAGGGAGTGGTTTAGGTTTGTCCACTCGCCGAATAGCACCTAAGATATCTACAATAAACAGAATCGTATGATTATAAACTGGCAGTGCACCCATCCGGAACTGAGTTAAAAACCTTTCCTTTCTAGACAGCCCCATGCACACACAACCCCACACACACAACCACACACTCCCACACAACCCTCCACACACAACCCCACACACATCCCCACACACACACAACCCCACACACACAACCACATGCACACACAACCCCACACTCACACAACCCCACATTCACACAACCCCACACAACCACACACAGACACAACCACACACCCTCACTCTATCGTCCTCACTCTATCTATTACCCTCAGTCTATCTATCTATCTATTTGTCGCCCTCCCTCTATCTATCGCCCTCCCTCTATCTATCGCCCTCACTCTATCTATTGCACTCGCTCTATCTAGCGCATCACCACAGCATCACTCAGCACCACCACAGCATCACTCAGGGGCACGACAACATCACTATGCGCTACCACAGCATCACTCGTCGCTACCACAGTTTCACTCATCGTCACCACAGCATCACTCGTCGCCACCACAGCATCACTCGTCGCCACCACATCACTCAGCGCCACCACAACATCACTCAGCGCCACCACAGCATCAATCTGTGCAACCATTCAACAACTGGTTCAAATATGTTCTCTCAATGTTTCAAGCTTTATTAAAAATGTCACAAAAAAAGTTAGTATTTCACTTCTGTTCTTGGCTTTTCGTCACAATAAAATACACTGAACATAATCTTCACAAAAGGTATTTACAAAAGTTTAAGCTATTGCCATTATAAATTACAATAACTTTTATTTAAGTATTAATTATTAAAAAAACAAAAGCCATTCTTATTTGTAATATCAATACATCTAAGTCATGTAAAAAAACACATATTGCATTACAAAGGCTATAGGTGTCACATTTGCGAATGTTAGAACTATTGGCATTGTAAATGACAAAGCCATTAATTTAGCTATTTTCAAAACCAACACATAAATAAAAAATTTGTCATTTACAATACCAATAGCTCAAACTTTCCTAATGCGAGACCTATTGCATTGCAAATGCTTGTTTCCTATGTTTTTCATTATAATAGTTTGTACATCATAAAAGGCAAAATCATTTCAATGATTACATCAAATGTACATAATGCAGATTCACATCTATACATTTACATGAAAGGAAAAAGAATAACCCCTGGACTGACTCATATAAATACATCCATATCACAACCATTCAAACACATTCAAACTCACACACACTTCATAGGAACAGCATCTGAACAAGGTGGAGGTTATGAATGACAGAGAAACCTTCACGACCAGATTGAATGATATGTTCAAAGCACAAGGCTGAGCATGAGGTTGACGCGTGTTTCGGTGTTTGTGAAGAGTAGTTAGACCACCTTCATCAGTCAAGTCAAATAATTTATATAGCGCGCTACATACCCAGAGGGTCTCAAGGCGCTTGATGAAGGGTGGGGAATTGTTTGTCGAATATCCAGGTTTTAAGTTGCTTTCTGAATGCTAGGTGGTTCTGAGTGAGGTGAAGGTGAGTGGGAAGTGAGTTCCAGGTTTTAGCCGCCAGGTAGGAGAAGGATCTTCCTCCCATGGTGGTTTTGTTGATGCGAGGTACAGCGGCAAGGGCTTGGTTGGAAGAGCGTAGCTGGCGGGAGGGAGTGTAGAAGGAGAGTCGTGTGTTGAGGCATTCGGGTCCAAGTTCGTAAAGTGCTTTGTGTGCGTGGGTTAGGAGGCAGAATGTTATCCTCTTGTTGACGGGGAGCCAGTGGAGGTTTTTCAGGTGATCAGAAATGTGGTCTTTACGCGGAATGTCTAGTATGAGTCTGGCTGATGCGTTCTGGATGCGTTGGAGTTTTGTCTGAAGTTTTGCGGTGGTACCGGCGTAAAGGGTGTTTCCGTAGTCCAGGCGGCTCGTGACCAGTGCGTGGGTGACCGTTTTTCTAGTTTCGGTGGGGATCCAGCGAAATGTTTTTCTGAGCATGCGAAGAATGTTGAATCAAGATGATGAAACGGCGTTGACTTGTCTGGTCATCGAGAGTGAGGAATCCAGGATGACGCCCAGGTTCCGTGCGTGGTCCGTCTGGATGGGTGCTTTTCCAAGGGCCTCTGGCCACCAAGAATCGTCCCAGGCGGAGGGGGAGGTACCTAAGATAAGGACTTCTGTTTTGTCTGAATTCAGTTTCAGACGGCTGTGTTTCATCCACTCGGCCACTTCTTTCATTCCTTCATGTAGGTTGGTTTTGGCGGTGTTGGGGTCGTTGGTGAGTGAGAGGATCAGTTGAGTGTCATCAGCGTAGGAGATGATGTTGAGGTTGTGTTGTTGTGCGATGGCCGCGAGGGGGCTCATGTATACGTTGAAGAGGGTGGGGCTGAGTGAAGATCCTTGTGGCACGCCGCAAATGACTTCAGTGGCCTCTGACTTGAATGGTGGGAGGCGGACTCTCTGAGTTCTTCCGGTAAGGAACGAGGTGATCCATTCCAGTGCTTTTCCTTGGATTCCTATGTTTCTGAGGCGTTGTAACAGGGTGCTATGACAGACCGTGTCGAAGGCTGCGGAGAGGTCGTGGAGGATGAGGGCGACTGTGTCTCCATTGTCCAGTAGAGTTCGAATGTCGTCTGTTGCTGCGATGAGGGCGGTCTCGGTGCTGTGTTTGGCTCGGAAGCCGGACTGTGAGGAGTCAAGGGATTTGTTGGTTTCGAGGAAGGCGGCGAGCTGGCTGTTGACGGCTTTCTCGATGACTTTGGCCGGGAATGGGAGGAGCGATATGGGGCGGTAGTTTTTGAGTTCGGTGGGGTCAGCTGTGGGTTTTTTCAGAAGGGCGCTGAGTTCGGCGTGTTTCCAGCTTTCCGGGAAGGTGGCGGAGTTGAGGGAGCAGTTGATGACGTCTCGGAGGTGTGGTGCTATGATGGAATCTGCTTTGTTGAAGATGTGGTGAGGGCATGGGTCTGTGGGGGATCCTGAGTGGATGGAGTTCATCAGGCGGATGGTGTCCTCAGTGGAGATTGGGTTTCAGTCATTAAGGATGTTCAAGGGGGGTGAAGGTACGGCAGAAGGTTGGGTGGGTTGGTCTCCGGGTTGGTTGCCGAAGCTGTTGTGGATGTCTGCGATTTTGTCGTGGAAGAACGAAGCTAGGGAGTCGCAAAGGGTTTGAGAGGGAGTGATGTCGTTGGAGTTGGCAGTGGGGTTGGTAAACTCTTTAACGATGTTGAATAATTCCTTGCTGTTGTGGGCGTTGTTGTCTAGTCGGTCTTTGAATGCGGCTTTCTTGGCAGTCCGGATCAGTTGGTGGTGTATGCGAGTGGCGTTTTTGAAGGCGTCCCTGGTGCTGGTGTTTGAGTCTTTTTTCCAGGCCTTCTCAAGGGAGCGACAGAGTTTCTTGGATTTCTTAAGATCATCGTTGAACCAGGGGGCATTTTTGCTGCCTAGTTTGATTTGACATTTTTTCAAAGGTGCTAGGTTGTCGGCGCTGTTGGTTAGCCATTGAGTGAGGTTATTGGCTGCTTGGTTGGGGTTCGAAGACTGGGTAGGGGGGTATTGAAGAAGTGATGAGGAGATCTGGTCAATGGTGATTTTGTTCCAGTTTCTTCGCAGAGTAGGTTGAGGATGGTTGTGGGTTGTGGTCTTTTTCTAGATAAAGTGAACGCAGCTGTGGTCCGTCCAATGGAGAGCTGTGGTGTGACTGAAGGAGATATGTTTGCTGGAGGTGAAGATAGGGTCGAGTGTGTGACCTGCGTAGTGAGTGGGGGTATTGACAAGTTGTTTGAGTCCGAGGTTGGCGAGATTGTCCAGAAGGGTGGTGGTGTTGCTGTCGTTGCTCTTTTCCAGGTGAAAATTGAGGTCTCCCAATAGAATGTAGTCCTCGGAGGGGAGGGCGTGTGGGGTGATAAAGTCAGTGATGTCTTCACTGAATTGTGCACGGGGTCCTGGTGGCCTGTAGAGGAGGGTGCCTCTGAGTGTGGTCTTGGGGTCGGTGTGGATCTGGAAGTGAAGGTGTTCGGCGGTAGCGAGGTTGACGTCAGAGCTGATTGAGATGCGGATGGAATTCTTATGGACGATAGCGATGCCTCCTCCTGTTTGGTAGGTGCGGTCTTTTCGGATGATCTTGTAGCCTTCCGGGATGGCGATGGTGATGTCTGGGGCTGAGGAGGCGTTCATCCATGTTTCTGTTAGGAAGGCGACGTCCGGAGAGATGGTGTCTAGTAGATTCCAAAGGTCGATGGCGTGTCTGTGGACCGAGCGGGTGTTGAGTAGGATGCATTTTAAGTGGTTGGTGTCAGATCTCTGTTTGGTGTTAGTGGATGAGGAGTTGGTCTTGGTGCAGTCATACTTGCAGGAGTTGCATGTGAAGGGTCCATGGGTGTGTCGTAAGTAATGCGGGTGGGGTGGGTGGGACGGGGGCCAGGGGGTCTGGCGCTGGGCATGGGCTTGGCGCGGACGGGCGTAGACGGGCTTACCTTTGGTGCACCTTCGGCGCAACTGGGGCGCGACCGCTGCGCATGGACGCTGCGCGTAAAAGCATCTGTCATATATAGATAGTGGAGGGGGGCGGAGCGTGGGAGGGGCTGCTGGGAGGCGGAGAGCGGGGAGGAGACACGGTCCACGAGTGACCAAACACAAAATGGACGGGCTAAAACGAAACTGGGACCACAATCAAAGCATCAATACAGTAAATGAATAAACAGTCAATGCAGGGCAATATGCAATGAAATGATTCAAAGAAAAACGATACCAGGCGCTATGCTCGCCTCTAGGCACTCAGGGAATGCAGGCGACGTCGGAGCGCGCTCACCCAGGCAGGCAAAGGGTGTCAGGAGCAGTAGCTGGGGCAGGCAGTCGGCAAAACCAGCAAACTCTGCAGGAGGAGTGTAGCAATCAGCCAGGAGATCGTGGCTGGGAGCGTGGGGGAGCGAGCGCTATGGAACTAGTCCAGCTGGTCACAGAGGGGTGTAGGGAGGATCGGGCTGCTTTGCTTGTGGGTGGGAGGGGCTGCTGGGAGGCGGAGAGCGGGGAGGAGACACGGTCCACGAGTGACCAAACACAAAATGGACGGGCTAAAACGAAACTGGGACCACAATCAAAGCATCAATACAGTAAATGAATAAACAGTCAATGCAGCGCAATATGCCATGAAATGATTCAAAGAAAAACGATACCAGGCGCTATGCTCGCCTCTAGGCACTCAGGGAATGCAGGCGACGTCGGAGCGCGCTCACCCAGGCAGGCAAAGGGTGTCAGGAGCAGTAGCTGGGGCAGGCAGTCGGCAAAACCAGCAAACTCTGCAGGAGGAGTGTAGCAATCAGCCAGGAGATCGTGGCTGGGAGCGTGGGGGAGCGACCGCTATGGAACTAGTCCAGCTGATACCCAAATGTTTTTTACTGCAACCAGGGGAAGTAAAATAACATAAAAGAAAATCACTGTTGTATGCCCATAATTTATCTAATCAGTTATTGATTGGACCAGGCATAAAAGTGTGTTCTCCAAAGAAAGAGACCAAACCACCAATTTTCCTGCTCCCACTACTCACAAATGGGGGCATGATAATCTTAAATACCAATATTTACTAAAAGAATAATGCAACAGAAATAATAATAAAAAAATAACAAATACCATCCACCAATGTTACACCTCTACATTCAAGTGCCACACAACTCACATCACAAAAACAGACCCTACCACCTCAGTTAGTCCTTTAAGCTATTCACGGTCAAAATAAAATGTAGCTACCCATCTCCTCATAGTTACTTACAAAAGTAGAAGAGATGTTCAAATCAGGACGAATAGTCGCTATTCATACCTTCCACTTATCAATTGAAGCACTTTCCGCTTATCTTAGGGAAATGCTGACGCCCTTTCTGTGTGGGTAATACATTATGTCATTATCAGGTTGTCCACAGATAACGATTCTTGAAAAATATATTTTATACTTCTCACCCTAATACCCTTACCCAAAGGTGATTTCTCTTGACGTTCGCAATTCACTGTATTTATTTCTAGAAACCAGTGCAAGATAAAATAATTTAATAAAGGGAAACAAAATTCAATTTTAGTAAAGCTCAAAAGAGCATCCAAAAGATACCTTTGATATTAGATACGTACATTTTACTATGTGATTCCACATATACTAACCAAAAGATTTTTTTATTGGAAGAATATGTGCAAACCCTTTTTCCTCGTTTTTCTTCGCAACTTTACTTTCCACGTTTCCGTTTTCAGATTTTCCCGCTTGTGTGAAAATATTCTGTACAGTATATTAGCTTGCTACAATAATGGAGAGAAAGAATATCCAATTTAGAATCTCATTGCAGTGGCTCCGCATGATTTTCTAGTTGTTACTCGATACTGTTCATAACCATACCGGGCAGTAAAACATTATCTACCCCTGTCTCCATGTACCCTCACAGAGAAATACCAAGAATGTACATTGTGTTCCCAAGATAAAATGTGTGCACCAGGGATTATAAAAGAAAAGGTTCTTATTCGCGGTGCAATGAATATCTAACGATCGATTTAATGACACTATTTCAAACATGCTCATATAAAGAGCTTGCATGTAAGTTGCACAAATCCTTTCTCCCATAACTTTATCATAAAGCTTTGGCCCATGTCCCAGACAAAACAGCGGTTATTGGAAAACGTATCCCCAAATTTCACGCTGTCGTTACATGCTCACCTGTCTTCAAGAAACACAATTTTCCTCCATAGAACGCCTCACATTTTGTAGTCAAATGCACAAATGAGCTAGAAAAGTTGCGAGCTATAAATAGCTAGCGCCTAAGGCAATGCAATAGGTCTCGCATTAGGAAAGTGTGAGCTATTGGTATTGTAAATGACAATTTTTTTAAATATGTGTTGGCTTTGAAAATATATTAATTAATAACATTGTTATTCACAAAGCCAATAGCTTACACTTTCCTAATGCGAGTCATATTGGCTATGGCAATGCTTGTTGGTAGCAAGCAAGGACAGTGCTGTTGTGCTGCTGAGTGATGATGTGGTTGGGCCGAGTGATGTGGTGGTGTATTAGAGTGATGTGGTGGTGTTCCTGAGTGATGTGGTGGTATCCCTGAGTGATGTGGTGGTGTCCCCGAGTGATGTGGTGGTGTCCCTGAGTGATGTGGTGGTACCCCGGAGTGATGTGGTGGTGTTCCTGAGTGAAGTAGTGGTGTTCCTGAGTGATGTGGTGGTGTCCCAGAGTGATGTGGTGGTGTCCCTGAGTGATGTGGTGATGCCCCTGAGTGATGTGGTGGTGATCCTGAGTGAAGTGGTGGTGCCCCTGAGTGATGTGGTGGTGCCCCCGAGTGATGTGGAGGTGTCCCCGAGTGATGTGGTGGTGTCCCCGAGTGATGTGGTGGTGTCCCCGAGTGATGTGGTGGTGTCCCTGAGTGATGTGGTGGTGCCCCTGAGTGATGTGGTGGTGTTCTTGAGTGAAGTGGTGGTGTTCCTGAGTGATGTGGTGGTGTTCCTGAGTGATGTGGTGGTGTTCCTGAGTGATGTGGTGGTGTCCCAGAGTGATGTGGTGGTGTCCCTGAGTGATGTGGTGGTGCCCCTGAGTGATGTGGGGGTGTTCCTGAGTGAAGTGGTGGTGCCCCTGAGTGATGTGGTGGTGCCCCCGAGTGATGTGGTGGTGTCCCCGAGTGATGTGGTGGTGTCCCCGAGTGACGTGCCGCTGTCCCTGAGTGATGTGGTGGTGTTCCTGAGTGATGTGGTGGTGTCCCTGAGTGATGTGGTGGTGCCCCTGAGTGATGTGGTGGTGCCCCTGAGTGATATGGTGGTGTCCCTGAGTGAGGAAGTGGTGTCCCTGAGTGATGTGGTGGTGTCCCTTAGTGATGTGGTGTTCCTGAGTGATGTGGTGGTGTCCCCAAGTGATGTGGTGGTGTCCCCGAGTGATGTGGTGGTGTCCCCGAGTGATGTGGTGGTGTCCCTGAGTGATGTGGTGGTATCCCTGAGTGATGTGGTGGTGTCTCCGAGTGATGTGGTGGTGTCCCAGAGTGATGTGGTGGTGTCCATGAGTGATGTGGTGGTGCCCCTGAGTGGGGCCCCTGAGTGATGTGGTGGTGCCCCCGAGTGATATGGTGGTGTCCCTGAGTGATGTGGTGGTGTCCCTGAGTGATGTGGTGGTGCCCCTGAGTGATGTGGTGGTGTTCCTGAGTGATGTGGTGGTGCCCCTGAGTGATGTGGTGGTGTCCCTGAGTGATGCGGTGGTGTCCCTAAGTGATGTGGCGGTGTCCCTGAGTGATGTGGTGGTGTTCCAGAGTGATGTGGTGGTGTCCCCGAGTTATGTGGTGGTGCCCCTGAGTGATGTAGTGGTGCCCCTGAGTGATGTGATGGTGTCATATAGTTAATGCTTTTCTATATATTGTGTTAAGTTAGCATGAGTTTATTAAATGTTTAAACAACATATTTTCCTTCGGCTTCAGTTTGCACACGGCACATAATTATTGTTATAGCTTTCAACCTAGACGAAAGATGTGATTTATTGAGAATAATATGTTATTGCTCTGATATCAGTCGTGCCTGGTACACTTGGTACACTGTCTGCACACTGAGATCTATAGCCTCTAAGAATAACCTAACACAAGGTTGCTGGGAGGCCTGATCCTCGCACCACATTAGACATAACACAAATAATGTTGCTGCCAACATTGGGCTCTACGCGGGTTTAAGATAGAGTTACTGAGAATGCAAAAACACACTTGATGGTGCTTCGCATGCAGAGAGTTGGTAGCTGATGATGTGATCTTCTTCTACTGACATTTAGAGGTATGGGCCCGCCCTGCTAAAACCCAAATGAGACCTTCTTAGATATAATATAGTATGCTAAATAGGGTGCGCGAAATATAGGTGATACAGATTTCTATAGAATTTTGCATTATAATATGCTATCACCGTTCGCTTACTATGGACTAGTGACTATGCTGATAACTCTGATTTTTATAATATGTATGTTGGTATTATATAAGATACTGCATTTGAGAACCTTGCATTGAGAAATAAATATTTCAAACTTGCACGTGTGTTCTTTGACTCCCCGTTGTGGTTTGGAATGATTATAGAGCGAAAGAGTGTTCATGTGTTCCACGATACCTGAGGTATTCCAAAGTTCATGTTCTGGTTTGTCTAAGTCATTGGGAGTTCGTTATGACCAATGAGACACTGTAGCTAGCTCGGTAAGGGGATTTCTGATACTAAGGTGAGTTTTGGGTCACCCTAATTCACTAAGGTTCTAGATCTCTATGCACAGTTCTGTGGGAGAACGGAAACCCTGCTACATGGCGCCCAACGGTTGTTGGCCTTATATCATGACACTCGAGTAGTATATCATTCAAACCTTAACCCCATCATTCCCGTTTCTGGAAAACGGCGGTGTCGGAAAAACGTACCTATTTTTGAAATAGGTCTTTTCAAGCTTTAATCTATCTAAAACGGTTTCCTTGAATTACTACCCAGTTGTGCTACAAAGTAATCTTTGTTTTTTCTCGTTCCTGTGCGGTCATGGCACAAGCCGTGGACATCCCGCTGCATAGTCACATTGCGGTGCGTGATCATTTGCGGACTTATGATGTACCTTTGGAAGGCTTGGCTGTGGTTCTGGTGGTGAGTGCGGAACATGCTTACCCGTATGAACTGTTTTATTCGTGGGTGACATTTCCGCCAGTGGACGCAAATTCTGGTGTGTTCCACTCATACACTCCATCAGCTGTACCGGCTGCATATGCTCCGTACAGAGCACAGGAAGTACCTATTGATGTTTGGCAGCATGGAGTTTGGTTTGGTGGCGCCCTACCACACGCTTTAACCGCTCCGAGGTTAGGTCCTTTGTCCATTCCGGGCACACCTTGGCCCGCTTTGGCTGGATTTACTCCTCACCCTAATCGCGCCACTTGTAATGTGGGTGACCTGCTACGTCTTCACGAGGTCGCGGTTGAAGTGATTAGGGCACTTGTTCATTACACAAGTCGTAATGTTCAAGGCGCAGCCCCTAGGGGTGCGCAGCTTCAAGCAGGTCAGGCTGGTTTGAAAATCAGTCCTGTCATGGTGAATTCCGTAATGGGCAAGAAGCCCCAGGATAAGGATGACTTTCCTTTCTGGCTTGCCGAGAAATTCGACCAGCTGAAGGCTGTGTTTCCTAATGCGAATCCTGGTGAAAAGCACCGGATTCTTACGCTTAGTTTGCCAAAAGATTTGGCCCCTCAGCTTGTTGACTGTGAAACATGGGGTAAGACTTTTGCAGCAGTCTATTCGAGGTGCTTTGGCTCCCCGTCTATGACCAACCGGTCTGCGGTCCTTAAACATGTTCAGGATGATCACGGACCGGAGTCTGCGGTTGAGTTGGGTATGCGCCTGTGTGGCTCCTTTGAGGTGGTTTGCGATCTGATCCTTGCGAATGTCAAGGGGGATGCTGTGAACTTCCAGGTGGGTAACGCCTTGGCGTTGATTCCCGACGCGGACAAACCCCGTCAGTTAGCAAGGATAATTGTGGCGGCTTATAAAATGGTTGGCCGCAATGCCAAGGGTCTTAAGACTTTTTCTGATAAGGGGAAAAAGCAGCCCCAGGGACAGTCTTCGGAGGCGAACGCTCAGCCCAAGTCCAAAAAACAAAATTGACCTAAAAAACAGAATCAGGGTAAGCAACAACAACAACAACAAACACAGGTTTCGCGCCCTGCGTCTCCGTTGCCTGCGCAGTCGGAACGTGTTTATGATTTGCGCGACCGCGCGATGATTAAGACACCTGAACGTTTTCAGGCTTTTGACCAACGCTCTCCTCGTTCCTTTCAGGACTCATCGGCTCCGTCAACCGGTGGTGGAGGGGGCGGCAGGGGCCGGGGTGGCCAGCAAGGACGTGGTCAGCCCCGCCCGCGCAACGGTGCAGACAAACAGGAGGGCTCTACGCCTCAGAGACCGCAGTTTGCCAAGAGGAAAGTCGCAGCCTTGACAGCGCATCGATATGCCCCAGATTGTGTGAACGAGGCTTCGGAATCTGACTTGGGCTCTGACCTTGCTGGACAGCGCAGCGGAGATTACCATAGTGAGAGAGGCCCTCCGTCCACTCCTGAAGGTGACAGCGACTGACACTTATGTTGTGATTGAAACAGCAGATACAAGAGTTGCTCCCCCTGATAGACTTTTTGAAATTGTCCTGTTAATTGAAGGTGACATACAGCGTACGGTTAAAGGGGTATTTTGGGAAAATCTTTCGTCTACATATGACATTTTGCTTTCGGAGGCTGACTGGCCCCCACCTTTTGTGCTCGCAGCTCCACGAGGGGAGGAGGTAATCCTCCCCAGTTTCGCGAACACAGTTTCGAGAGTGGAAGCGCTGCACTTTGCAGAAGAGTGGGCTTTGGCGCTTGCACCGGCTGTGTACCGTAATCAGTGTGGCTGGGATAAATTGTCCCCGAACCACGAAATTCCTTTACGGTCTCAGCCACAGCCTCAACCTCAATATCCCATACGACGTGAAGCCAAAGCTTCGGTCGCAGCGATCCTTGAACAATTGGAATATCAAGGTGTAATTGAAACGTGTGTGTCACCGATGAATAACCCCCTTTTTACTGTAAACAAACCGGACGGCTCTTACCGTTTGGGTTTGGATTACCTGCATTTAAACTCGCATTGCCGTAACTGTGCAGTACAGAATACTCACGGCTCTGCCCTTCTAAATAGTCTTGTGCGTAAGCGGTTCAAAACCACGCTTGACATTTCCAATGGTTTTTATGCCCATTCATTGGACAGTCTAAGTTCCCAATGGACTTCTTTCACATGCGGCGGGGTCCAAAAAATGTTTCGGCGTTTTCCAATGGGCTATAAGAATAGTCCTGGCGTATTTTCCGCACGCATTGTCTCTCTGTTGGAGAGAATCGACCCAGATGCTTGTTCCTATGTGGATGATATCTATCTCACAGACGACGAACTTTGGGAGCATCTGTGTCGAATGAACAGTATTATTTGTACCTTTGCAGAAATGGGTTACAAGTTTAATTTTGCAAAATCGCACATTGCAGAATACACAGTGCTGTTTCTAGGCTATGAACTAACTAATGAAGGAAAAGGCTTGGCTCCTCACTTCCTGGAGAAGTGCGCACAATTGCGCTCTCCGACAACACTGAAAAAATTACAATCTTTACTGGGCTTTTTGAATTTCAGGAGGACATACATTCCGGAATATGCCCAGCGTATCAAGCCTTTGTATGCCTTGATACAACCATCTTTTTCCAAATCATGCTGGCTGCCTGGGCATTCAGCTATTCTGCAATCATTGCAAGCTGATTTGCTCGCTTCTGAATACTTACAGACTCGTGATAACCAGACCAACCTGGTGATAAGAATTATCCCGGGGACAGTAGGTTTCACGTACCTAACTTTTAATGAAGGAGATACAGTACCTATGGCTTACAAGTCACACTTGTACACTTCGGCTGAATTGCGATTTTCCACTGTGGAGAAAGTTTTGACGGCTGTGCAGATGGCAATTCTCAAGGAACGTGCCCTGTCACAGGGAAAACGCATGTTGGTTGTTACCCCGTGTCCTGCCTTGGACGGGGAGGCAGTTACGAAAGCCAGTGTACCAAATTCTAAAGCGTTGCACCCTCGGTGGATTCAATGGGCTGCATCCTTGTCATCCCAGGATGTCACGTTTATTTTTGACGCCACTTTACGGTCGCAGGAGTTCTTACAGTATGAATTTGTTCATCCTGCTCCTTTAGCAATGCGGCCGTTGGAGGATTTCCATTGCATCATTTACACTGATGGTTCTGCGCAGGTTGCGCATGGCTCTAAACATGCCTACGTTTCCGCTTGCGCCATTGTGGTCGGTGCCATGGTGAACGATGAGTTCAAGTCCAGTGTCGTGCACGCTTGGGGACTGCACCGCACAATTGGCTGAGCTTCGTGCTCTGATGCTTGCATTGGAGTACGCAGATCCGAGTGTGACGACTTTGGTCGTAAGTGACTCTTACTACTGTGTCCAGTCTTACAATGAGAACTTGTTCTTTTGGATTCAGAATTAATTTTGTGATTCCAGAGGTAGCACTATAAAACATAAAATGATCTGGGTCCGAGTGGCAGAACTCAAAAAGAAGTTGCCACTCGTGTTTGTAATTCATACTCTTGGCCATCAGCGCGTGGGGGTCCACGCTGTCGGAAATTCGCTTGCTGATGAAGCAGCGAAGTCAGCAGTATCAAAATACTTAGTTGCAGCAGTCACGAGGTCCAAAAGTAAGATAGATGATGACATCTTAGCAGTGGTTGCTGCTACTGAGAAGGGAAGTAAATATCCTGCGGGGTTCCCTTCTAAATACACATACCACTTAAGTCCCGATAAGGTTCCTTATGTGAAAATTCCTGAAGTTGGCGAACGTTTAATTCCCAACTCGGATCGCAGGGCTTCTTTGATTACAGCGGCTCATGAAGGTGTGGCGTCTGCGCATGCGGGCGTCTCGGCCACTGTAACTCAGCTACAACAGAGGTTCTGGTGGCGGGGACTGTACAAACAGACGCGCGATTATGTCCTTCAATGTGACATTTGCCAGCAGATTAAACCTTCAACTGCTGCGCGTCCGCCTCAGACACAGTTGTACATTTCTAATAAACCACTGGGGTGCGTTTATTTAGATCACTGCGGTCCTTTTTCTTCTGATACTGCATATATCTTCGTAGCAGTTGATTCATGCACACGCTTTGTGTGGGTTTGGCCCCATCGGAGCGCTGATTCAGGGACTGTCATTAAGGATTTGCGAGTCTTTGTAGGGATTTTTGCCTGTGGCACCTTCCATTCGGACCAGGGTCCGGCTTTCGCCTCTAAGGCGTATAAGGATGCTATGGTTTCGTTGGGGTTCCAAGTCAAGTTTTCGTCTCCGTACAGACCCGAGGGAAATAGTGTAGTTGAACGAATGAACCGTGACTTAAAGCAATCTTTGACAGCTCGAGTTATAGGCACTGGCAGAAACTGGCTAGCCCACCTCAATGGCGTGCAGCGTGCGCTTAATAATCTCCCTAGAAGGTGTCTGGGTGGGCGGACCCCATACGAAATGCTCTTTGGTATCAAGATGTACGTCCCTGACCTCGACGGTCTAGACTGCAAGGCCCAGGCCACGGCCTTTGACGTAGATGAACATTGCAATGTTTTACAGGATCTACAAAAGACCAGAGACAGTCTAGCAAAGGAACATTTGCCCTCCACATCGGATGATGCGTTGCAGATCCCAGTAGTTGGCTGGCTACCCCAAGTTGGAGAACTGGTTCGAGAGAAGATCGATAACAAGAAAGAGTTTGGTCCCTCATATCGTGCACCGGTTCGAGTTCTTGGAGTGAAGGGCACGAGAACAGTCATATTACCACCACTTCCAGGTCGTAAGGAAAACAGATTTATCTCTATTGACAATGTCAAGACACACAGGGTGGCCGATTCTTCATAGCATGACACCGGCTATATCCTGTCCTTCCATGGTGAGGCATTCTGTGCTGGCTATTACTTCTGGTGCAAACAGGAGGTGTCCCTCGAGATGCCTGCCATATCCAGTCCTTTATTAAATACTATTCCTGTTACTAACATTGATGAGCTGAACTACACCTATCCTGCTGACTTATCTATGCCAGATTTGCAGACTCGTTTTGCCGACCAGTCAAGATCCTCTTTTGACTCTGTTTCGGAACTTTCAAAGAAACCCTCAACTATTGCAAAATATGCCACCTTATTTAAAACACATTTTTTGATTCCCCCGTGGACATACATTTGGTTGATTCTATTTTCATTTTACCTTTTTATGTCAATTGGTTTTGTGTTTTATTTTTTCCGCCTGATCGATGGTCACTATGTTAAAGAAAGAACAGGAATTCGGTACCTTAATGGAACATTGGCCCCTCTTTCCTCTTCACATTCAGCACACAGACTGAAACGAAACTTGAATACAGTCAACATTACTGCTTGGCCTGTCCTTGATGGGATTGTGTGGGATGCGGTTAGATTTCAAATACATGGGCCCACTGAAGTGATTAATGTTCCGAATGTGCTTTGAGTAAACATGGGGGATGTGATTAAACAAAATATACGTTCTGATGATTGGGATATTCAGGCCGTAGAAGCATTATTCTCTGATTTGAAATATTATGCTGCCTTTGATGCTGAAGATTTATATTTGGATTCTATTAATTATGGTGATTTGTTTTGTTTTCAACATTATGGTAATCATTTTTTACATAAGACAAATTCCAGGAGGGTTGCTGTAAATTACACACAGTGGGAACATTGCCCTGCTCCATTGGGAGGCAGCTCCAGTACATTTCTGAAAAAATACACTTATTTTACAGACTTTAATCAATCAAGTCCTGAGTCATTTTATTTCAAAATGACACAAAAACCCATGTCCAAAGTTAGACTTACTGATACAAAATTGCTGTATTCGAAGTCCTTTCTAGACAGATTAGCTGTAGATGGCTTCGAGTTTTGGAAAGGAACAATTGACCTTAAATCGGTTTGGGGGTACCAAAGATTGTCAGGTACAAGGCACTGAGGCTTTGCACCGTGCATGTCTCATCCCGAATCACATGTTGTTTCTAAATTCATCCATTTTCCAAACAACATGCTTTGGATTGGCTACTTCTAAAAAATTAAATACACCAATTATCCCCGATTTGGAAGAATATTCAGGATGGGGTAATTATACTGAATTGTCCATTCATGAGTTGCAAGCTCTATTGCACAATTCATCCTTTAATATATCCAGTTTGGATTCGAAGGGTTGGCTGATGTGGCATAGGAGTGCTGATTCTTGCCAACGTCGTTTTCTGGGTTTGGCTGAAGGGTTCACTCAAGTCAGACCTGATCCCCGTTTTGAAACTGATTATACTGTCACCACTTATTCTGTGGGTAAACTGTGTCAGAATTGGTTACAACATTCCACTTTAGCTGCAGTTAAACTACATCTGTCTCAGTTAACTGAAAACGTGGATTTGAATGATTTTATAAAAGGCCCAGCTAAGGGTAGATCTAAACGGTGGATTTATGCAGTTCACAATGAAATTTTGAAATTTTCGCAAATTGAGGCTGCTAAACGCCTAAGAGCGATTGACCAAGCAAATTTGGAAAAAGTGCTTACAGTTGTCGATAACAGTATTAACATGCTTTCTTCCCGAATTTACACGTTGAACAATATTGTCTCTTCTGTAGTTGACATTGTAAATGATGAAGTATCTGTATTGTACCATGGACAAAATCAATTGCGTTCTGTAATGCAGTTTGCATGGGCACTACAGACTCTGAAAGCTGGTCGCGTTCCTTGGAGTTACATGAACGTGTCGTCCCTATTTGCCCCGTTTAATTTGACTGACAAGCAGCGCATGCTTTCCATGCGAGATGCATCATTTTCTATGTTGCACATTGAAAAGTTAGAATCTTTGCCCTTTTCTGTAGCTGAGGCAGCTGCTGCTACATGGCTTATCCATGGTGTTATTACTTTACCTTTTGCTTTATATAAATTTACTAATTATATGCGATATATTGCAATAGGGCGATATGAACCACTAGGCAGTGCTTTCCTACATGAGGCATGGTCTTTACCATACACATACAGATGCCTGAAGGATGGAAAGGAAGTGAATCTGAATGGTGAAGAATGCACACAGTCACCTGACCGTTCACTGATATGCAGACATATCCAGTTGCATGGTTCTTGTAATCAGGACCAACTTAATTTGGCCTGTGTTTTAAAAGGCACACCAGTTCCTGCAATTGTTCCCACATTCACATTATTGACAAACGGTAGTTATTTGCTTTTGAATAACGAGGAGTGTTGTGGGTTAATGGTCGGTGGTTACTGTATCAGAACGTGTGGTGTGTTGCAAGAACGTGTTATATCCACCCACGCATGGGAATTCAGATGTTTCCATCTGGCCGCGCATCCCAACCTTGAAAGCGGAGTTCAATGGTATGAGCCGAATAAGGGCTCTTTTGTCTCAAAAAGAAGTGGCCCTGAGCTCGGCCCGTGAAACTTATGTCCTTCACATAGCTAACACACGCAGAGAGGTGCAGGCACTTTTAAATACTGACTTTCCGTTTCATTTCTGCGAATTAGTACATCAGATCTTTAATGCCTCCTCCACGTCTGGCTTAGCTCATTTTTTTAAATTGGTTAGCAGTGGTCTCGTGACAACATTTGAAAAGATTTTTGGTGTTATCCCTGCTTTCTTCCATTCAATATTTTCGATCTTGTTTGGCGGATTTCCTGTTTTGCTGGACTTAGCTGCAGGCTGTTGGACAGGCCACATGAAGGGCTTGCTTCCTCCCCGCATAACAGGGCCCGAGCACCGGCCCTCCAGGTGTTACCCCCAGAAGCAACCCGCACCCCATCCCCTACGGGACTCCTGCCCCCGGACATCTCTGTATCATTGGGCCGAGCCACTGTCAGCTCCATCGCCCGGCCCGGCCGCCATCTTGGACACTGCACCACGAGGCCGCACGGCCTCAACTCGACCCTAACGCTGGGCCTGGCCAGGCCCCGACATCCCGGCACCACCATCCACCCAGGAGGTGAACGGACCACTTGGCAGGTCGATGGGAGAAAGAAGTGTCGATGGCTCTCCCCCGCCAGGTGCCGATCGCCCCCAGCTCCCCCGGGCGCTGGCTCCACCCCCCTGCTGGGTGTCTGGACTCCCTCATCCCGGACCTCCCGACCTCCAAGTGCGAGGGTCCGGACATCAAAGGGCGCCAGACCTATAACTGGGGCAGCTCCAGAGCAGGAGGGCAGTTGTATCCTGGAGTCGAGAGACACTGTGAAGAACTCATCCTTGACGGACTGCTGGCGCTGCCGCAGCCCTGCCTTGTGAACTATCGTCCTGCCTGCTGGCGCTGCCGCAACCTTCTGCATCCTCCATCCTCGTCGGGACCTGCTGGCGCTGCCGCGGACCGTTGTAACTACCACCTTCACCGGGACCTGCTGGCGCTGCCGCGGACCGTCGCTACCTACGATCATCTCGGGACCTGCCGGCGCTGCCGCGGCCCGTCCTCCTAGAACGCCGAGCTCAAGGATTGTGAGCTATCCATCATATCATCGCATCTACCAGATTGGTAACAAGACTGTCCCACTACCCCCTTTCCCATCCAAGAGACTAGAATCGAGGGGACCCCTGAGTCCTGACCTCCTTGTACCATTCTACCGTACCTAAAGATTGCTTATAAAGAACGTTAAACCTTATCTTTGTGTGGTGTACATCTGTGGGGGGGAAGTCACTCGTCTGTACGATGGCTGGAGACGGCTCTCCCCGGAGACCTCTCCCCTTGTCCTCGGCCGACCCTCCAGGTCCGTCTAACATTGGTGGCCAGCGGCGCGATCCGAATCAACGCGCAATCGTACAGAGAGTAACTCACCCCACGACTAAACCACAATGACAACCAAAGAGAGCGGATCCACCGAGAAATTCCAGATGGAGAAATTGGAAGAGTACAGCCATCGTGAGTTGAAACAATTTTGCATCGAACTAGGCATCGCTACCACCGGTCTGAGCACTAAAGACGATTTCAAGCACGCCATTGAGTCTTGGGCAGAAACCGGGGCCGTCAGACCCCCGGACCAAAACATTGCAGCATCAGAGAGGAACACCACGGCTCCCGAAGAGCGAAGAACGGGTCTCTCGCAGGAAGAGATCCAAGAGAGAGAAAGAAGCAGACTACATGAGTTAGAAATGGCACGGCTCAAAATGGACGGTGAACTAAAATTAGCCGAACAAAAACTGAACCTAGAACATCTGCGGGTCCGAGAAGAACGGGAAGAAAAACAGAGGCAAAGAGAACTCGAAGAAAAGAGACTAGCGTACGAACACGAGCGCAAACTGGCAGAGTTAGACCAACGGAAGCAAAACAAAGACCTGGGGGTGCCCGAGCAACCGCGCACCCCAGGAGCGACAGAAAAAAAGGTCCACATCCCCAAGGATGTCGTCCGAGAGTATTTCCGAGACGACGACATACAACAGTGGTTCAAGGCCTACAAGATCGCCATGACCTCCCACCGGATCGATCGAAGTGACTGGGGAGCCGGTCTATGGGGGAGGTTCGTCAATGAAGGCCGCGATGCCCTGTTACAGCTCCCAGACCATCTAATGACGTCCTATGACCACATGAAGGCTGCCCTCCTCACTCGATATGGGCTCACACCCGAAATGTACCGCCAGAGGTTCCGAGACTGCACCCGAATCCCAGGTACAACTTGGGTGGAATATGTGAACTATTTCAGCCGAGCCTTCGAGGGTTGGATCAAGGGGAGCCACGTAACGACCTACGAGCAACTTTTTAATCTCATGGTGTGGGAGCACCTCTCCAACAACTGCTTCGTCGAGCTCAGGCAGCACCTCCTCGACAGTAAATTGACTGATCCACGGCAGCTCGCCGCCGAGGCTGACCGATGGGAGAGCACCCGAGTAGGCCGGAGTGGGCCGAACGAACAGAACAGGAACAACCAAGGTCAGCACCGTCCCCGAGGAGGAGGAGGAGGCCAGGGACGGGGAAGAGACACCGCCCCGGCCGCTCCCGCTACCAGCACCCCGCCCCCGGCCAGCCGGGGCAACCCCCCGATGCGCCCGGGGTTCCGAGCCAATGTCACGTGTCACCGATGCCAGCGAGTCGGCCACTACGCCAATGATCTGAATTGCCCAAAGAACCAGACCCCCGGGACCCGCCAGGTAGCTGCCGTCGCCCTGGGAGGAGAGCAAATCTCCGAAGAATCAGAAGAATACGAACAAGAACAACAAGAGTGGGAACCGGCCGCCATGGTTCTAGCGTGCCTAGGGAGAAGAGACATGATCCCGCGGGCTCCCCTACCCACCAACACCAGAAAATACAGTCAGTGGGTGAACATTAATGGGCGCAGGGCTGAAGCCCTACGTGACACGGGGGCCAGTGTGACGGCCGTCCGCTGTCACCTGGTGAACCCAGAACAGATCCTGCCGAACATCCTCTGCCCCGTCCGTTCAGCCGACAATTCCGAGAGTCTGTGTCGGATGGCCTGCGTCCCCTTCGAATGGGGAGGAGTCTCCGGCATGTTGAAGGTGACAGTCCGAGATGACGCCCCCGTGGACTGTCTCCTGGGGAATGATCTCGAGAGTTCCCCGTGGGCCGCCGTGGAAAGAAGAGAGCACCTGGGGATGTTGGGCCTCTCGGACTGGGCGTGCGTAACCACCCGGTCCATGGCCGCCCGTGCCATCCCCCGACCTGAAGAACCAGAATGGCCAGCACCTCCTCCCCCGATCGCTCCAGTAGAGGACACCGACCATGCCGACCCCCCAGAGCAAACCCCCGAAGGGCTCGCTCAGCT
Organism: Lissotriton vulgaris; assembly: GCF_964263255.1. Taxonomy (NCBI): domain Eukaryota; kingdom Metazoa; phylum Chordata; class Amphibia; order Caudata; family Salamandridae; genus Lissotriton; species Lissotriton vulgaris. The sequence goes on from NC_141695.1 coordinate 291,385,280, forward strand.
CCAGGACCTTCCCGACCTGGCCCAGTGGCGTCAAGAAGGGGGGCCCACCCAGGAACAGTTCCGTCAGGAGCAGAAGACCTGTCCCTCCCTCGAGGGACTACGACAGCAAGCCCTCGCCCAGAGCGCGGGAGATACCGCCGGAGCCCTTTGGTTATATTGGGACAAGGACCTGTTGTATAGTGAACAGAGAATCGCGGAGTTAGGGGCCAGTCGAGTGTTGGTGAGGCCCCTCCGTTTCAGAGACTTCCTGTTGAATTTGGCCCATGATGTCCCTCTGGCTGGACACTTGGGACAAGACAAAACCTACAGTCGCCTGGTGACCCACTTTTTCTGGCCAAAGATGAGAAACGACGTCCTCAACCACTGCCGGTCCTGCCCCACGTGCCAGGCCAGCGGGAAGAGCGGCCGCAAACTCAAAGCACCTCTGCAACCCTTCCCAGTTGTTACCACCCCGTTCGAAAGGGTGGGAATAGACATTGTGGGGCTCCTGGACCCCCGAACAGCACAAGGACATCGGTTCATCCTGGTACTGGTGGACCACGCCACCCGCTACCCCGAGGCTGTGCCCCTGCGAACTGTAACAGCCCCAGTGGTCAGCCGGGCCTTGATGGGGATCTTCTCCCGGGTGGGCTTCCCCCGAGAAGTCGTCAGCGACAGAGGCACAAACTTTATTTCAAAATATATGAAATCCCTCTGGCAACAGTGCGGGGTCACCTACCGATTCACAACCCCCTATCACCCTCAAGGAAACGGACTAGTCGAGCTGTTCAACCGCACCCTCAAAGGGATGATCGGGGGGTTGGAAGAGCCCCTTCGTCGCCAGTGGGATGTGCTACTCCCGTGCCTCCTCTTCGCATATCGAGAAGTCCCCCAGAAGTCCCTCGGCTTCAGCCCTTTCGAACTCTTGTACGGACACCCTGTTCGAGGGCCCCTCAGCCTAGTCAAAGAAGGTTGGGAGATGGCCCCCCTGAAGATCCCTCCAGACGTCTTCAAGTACCTCCTGACCCTACGCAATCAGACCAGACGATTCAGAGAAATAGCCAAAGCGAATCTGGAGGCCAGTCAGGAGGACATGAAGAAATGGTACGATCAAAATGCCTCCTCCATCGAATTCGAACCTGGCCAACAAGTATGGGTGATGTCACCCACCGAACCATGTGCCTTGCAGGACAAGTGGACGGGGCCCTTCAAGGTAGTCGAGCGCAAGAGCCCCGTCACCTATCTCATCGATATGGAATCTCCCCGGAACCCTCTCCGGGTCCTCCACGCCAACAGACTCAAACCCCACTTTGTGCGCTCGGAGCTCAGCCTACTGATGGCTACCGACAGTGGGGCGGAAGAAGACTCCGAGCCCCTCCCCGACCTCCTAAGGACCCGTGAGAAAGATGGTTCAGTGGACGGGGTCCGACTCTCAGATGCCCTCACCCCGGAACAGCGCCAAGATTGCCGGGGCCTCCTGCTGCAATTTGCGACCCTGTTTTCCCTCACCCCAGGAGTCAACCCCTGGTGCTTGCACGACGTGGACACTGGGGACAGTCCCCCTATCAGACATCGGGCGTACCGCGTACCAGATCGGGTACATGCCTGCATCCAAGAAGAAGTGTCAAAAATGCTCACGCTCGGGGTCATCAAGCCCTCGGACAGCCCCTGGGCCAGCCCGGTCGTGCTGGTCCCCAAAGCTGCTGCCCCAGGCGCCACTCCTGAGCTCCGATTCTGCGTCGACTATCGGGGTCTGAACGCTGTCACCAGAACCGACGCTCATCCTATCCCCCGAGCAGATGAACTGATCGACCGCATGGGGGCTGCCCGCTACCTCAGCATCTTCGACCTGACAGCAGGCTACTGGCAGATCGGCCTCACCCCCGGGGCTCAAGAACGATCCGCTTTTTCCACCCCCGATGGCCACTACCACTTCAAGGTCATGCCATTCGGCATGAAGAACGCTCCAGCTACTTTTCAGCGACTGGTGAACCAGGTATTGGCGGGACTCGAGGAGTTCAGCGCCGCCTACCTGGACGATATCGCTGTGTACAGCCGCCACTGGTCAGACCACCTCCACCACCTCCGAGAGGTCCTGCAGGCCCTCCAACAGGCCGGCCTCACAATCAAGGCCAGCAAGTGCCAAATTGGTCAGGGGTCCGTGATCTACCTCGGACACCAAGTGGGAAGCGGTCTGGTGGCCCCCCTTCAACTCAAGATCGCTGCCATCCAGTCCTGGCAACCTCCAGTCACGCAAACCGAGGTCCGAGCCTTCTTAGGGCTCACCGGATACTACCAGCGGTTTGTGAAGGACTATGGCAGCATTGTGGGGCCACTCACAGAACTCACATCCAAAAACCACCCGAAGAAGGTCAACTGGACTCCAGACTGTCAAGCGGCCTTCGAGAAGCTGAAGGCCGCCATGTGCACTGCCCCTGTGCTCCAGGCCCCCGACTACAGCCGGGAATTCATCGTGCAAACTGATGCCTCTGACCATGGCATCGGGGCGGTCCTCTCCCAGTTGAACCCCGAGGGACTTGATCAACCGGTGGCCTTCATCAGTAGACGCCTACTGGCCCGAGAACAGCGCTGGAGCACCATCGAGAGGGAGGCCTTCGCAGTGGTGTGGGCCCTCAAGAAGCTCCGGCCCTATCTCTTCGGTACCCACTTCCGGGTGCAAACAGATCATCGGCCCCTGCAGTGGCTAATGCAGATGCGGGGGGAAAATCCCAAACTGTTGCGTTGGTCCATCTCCCTGCAGGGGATGGACTTCACTGTGGAGCACCGACCTGGCCAAGACCACGCCAACGCGGATGGCCTGTCACGCTTTTTCCGCCTCGACGAGGAGAGCCCCCAAGAGGATGGGTGACTCTCCCCGCCTTCAGCTGGGGGGGACACATGTTGGACAGGCCACATGAAGGGCTTGCTTCCTCCCCGCATAACAGGGCCCGAGCACCGGCCCTCCAGGTGTTACCCCCAGAAGCAACCCGCACCCCATCCCCTACGGGACTCCTGCCCCCGGACATCTCTGTATCATTGGGCCGAGCCACTGTCAGCTCCATCGCCCGGCCCGGCCGCCATCTTAGACACTGCACCACGAGGCCGCGCGGCCTCAACTCGACCCTAACCCTGGGCCTGGCCAGGCCCCGACATCCCGGCACCACCATCCACCCAGGAGGTGAACGGACCACTTGGCAGGTCGATGGGAGAAAGAAGTGTCGATGGCTCTCCCCCGCCAGGTGCCGATCGCCCCCAGCTCCCCCGGGCGCTGGCTCCACCCCCCTGCTGGGTGTCTGGACTCCCTCATCCCGGACCTCCCGACCTCCAAGTGCGAGGGTCCGGACATCAAAGGGCGCCAGACCTATAACTGGGGCAGCTCCAGAGCAGGAGGGCAGTTGTATCCTGGAGTCGAGAGACACCGTGAAGAACTCATCCTTGACGGACTGCTGGCGCTGCCGCAGCCCTGCCTTGTGAACTATCGTCCTGCCTGCTGGCGCTGCCGCAACCTTCTGCATCCTCCATCCTCGTCGGGACCTGCTGGCGCTGCTGCGGACCGTCGCTACCTACGATCATCTCGGGACCTGCCGGCGCTGCCGCGGCCCGTCCTCCTAGAACGCCGAGCTCGAGGATTGTGAGCTATCCATCATATCATCGCATCTACCAGATTGGTAACAAGACTGTCCCGCTACCCCCTTTCCCATCCAAGAGACTAGAATCGAGGGGACCCCTGAGTCCTGACCTCCTTGTACCATTCTACCGTACCTAAAGATTGCTTATAAAGAACGTTAAACCTTATCTTTGTGTGGTGTACATCTGTGGGGGGGAAGTCACTCGTCTGTACGATCGCTGGAGACGGCTCTCCCCGGAGACCTCTCCCCTTGTCCTCGGCCGACCCTCCAGGTCCGTCTAACACAGGCGTTTTGATATTATTCTGCTTCCTAAAATATGGATGCCCATCCTGCGCAAGAAGCCGCTCAGCCCCTACTGACACTGTTTCGCAACCGGATGCTTGATTACTATGGCACCCTGCCGCTTGCGATTTTAAGCACGGCATTTGGATTATCGTTTCGATTTTCCTATTTCACATGTGTCCATCCTGTGTTTCATTGCCTGAGCTGCGATTTTGACTGGGCCCTTGATTTGTGTCTCTGCTTGCCGTTATCTCCTGGAGTCGATATTAATCACCTGATGGGCCCCGAAGTTGCTCACAAGTTGGTTTGTTCTGGTGAAAGGATTATGGCCTGGGCAGCGATGCATGGACTAATGGGTCCGTGGGACATCCCCGCAGCGGCGCATGAGTTTCTGGCACATAGCGTTCTTGAGAACCCACCGAGTTGTCCTCTGATGTTGCTAGAGGGTCCGGTGTTGGAGGAGCACGTATGTTCTTTCCCATTGCTTAATTGGATGGCTGAACTGTTTTCGGATGATGACAGTGATTTCATGTTGGAAGCTGTGGCTACCTATTTTGCATATTCTATCCACCCATGAGTGGCTTTGGAGACTTTCACTATACGGGCACGTGACTTTTTAGTAATTCTGAATGATGCCATTTTTGTTACGAACAATTGACTTCAAATGTTCTAGGCCTGTGATTTTATATTAGGCCTCAAGTTCGAGTATTTTTACATTTTTTGTTTGGCCACTATAGGCATTCATACATATTTTGTATTGTTATTTTTTATATACATATACATACATTTAGCTTGGCTCAATATTATTGAACTCTGCTTTCATGTTATGCCTTTATTATATTATTGGCTTGTTTCTTGACCGTCCTCGGATCATTGGGGGGGTGTCATATAGTTAATGCTTTTCTATATATTGTGTTAAGTTAGCATGAGTTTATTAAATGTTTAAACAACATATTTTCCTTCGGCTTCAGTTTGCACACGGCACATAATTATTATTATAGCTTTCAACCTAGACGAAAGATGTGATTTATTGAGAATAATATGTTATTGCTCTGATATCAGTCGTGCCTGGTACACTTGGTACACTGTCTGCGCACTGAGATCTATAGCCTCTAAGAATAACCTAACACAAGGTTGCTGGGAGGCCTGATCCTCGCACCACATTAGACATAACACAAATAATGTTGCTGCCAACATTGGGCTCTACGCGGGTTTAAGATAGAGTTACTGAGAATGCAAAAACACACTTGATGGTGCTTCGCATGCAGAGAGTTGGTAGCTGATGATGTGATCTTCTTCTGCTGACATTTAGAGGTATGGGCCCGCCCTGCTAAAACCCAAAAGAGACCTTCTTAGATATAATATAGTATGCTAAATAGGGTGCGCGAAATATAGGTGATACAGATTTCTATAGAATTTTGCATTATAATATGCTATCACCGTTCGCTTACTATGGACTAGTGACTATGCTGATAACTCTGATTTTTATAATATGTATGTTGGTATTATATAAGATACTGCCTTTGAGAACCTTGCATTGAGAAATAAATATTTCAAACTTGCACGTGTGTTCTTTGAATCCCCGTTGTGGTTTGGAATGATTATAGAGCGAAAGAGTGTTCATGTGTTCCACGATACCTGAGGTATTCCAAAGTTCATGTTCTGGTTTGTCTAAGTCATTGGGAGTTCGTTATGACCAAAGAGACACTGTAGCTAGCTCGGTAAGGGGATTTCTGATACTAAGGTGAGTTTTGGGTCACCCTAATTCACTAAGGTTCTAGATCTCTATGCACAGTTCTGTGGGAGAACGGAAACCCTGCTACAATGGTGTCCCAGAGTGATGTGGTGGTGTCCCAGAGTGATGTGCTGGTGCCTCTGAGTGGTGCCCCTGAGTGATGCGGTGGTGCCCCTGAGTGATGTGGGGTGCCCCCGAGTGATGTGGTGGTGTCCCCGAGTGATGTGGTGGTGTCCCCGAGTGATGTGGTGGTGTACCCGAGTGATGTGGTGGTGCCCCCGAGTGATGTGGTGGTGTTCCTGAGTGATGTGGTGGTGTCCTTGAGTGATGTGGTGGTGTCCCTGAGTGATGTGGTGGTGTCCCCGAGTGATGTGATGGTGAAAAAGGTTGCGTTCATACTTAATAAATGAATGAGGTTCCACAGCTTTCTGTATCTTTTAAGCAGCAAAAAAACAAGTGATATCTTTTAAAGGGGGCTGATTTATAAAAGGGGGTTATGGAATTAAAACTTAAAAATTAGTTTCAGGATGCATAATCTCCGGTGTTCTAATATGTCTTGAACGCAAACAGTTGCTGCGTGCCCAAGTATTACGACCTCTGCAAAAAACCTAATACGTCCGGGCTGCCTGGTAGCTTTCCAGCCTGTAGGAAGGAAAAGTGCTGCAAGCAAAGCGCCTACAACACGGCAAATAAGACACATTGGATTTGAAAGTGTGAATTAGTTGGGGCTTTAAGTATTTGGGTGTGGGGGGAACGAAGACTGAAAAGGAGGAAGGCAGACAGCTAGTTAGGGGCCTGGTGGAGATGTTGGACAGAACTGAACTTCGCCAAGGAAGAAATGGTCTGGATCATGAAAGATCGTGTCTGCCAGCAGCTGCCAGAGTACACTTTAACCCTTGCTGCTCAGAGCGAGAAAGGGAGAAAAGGAAGTTCAGCGAGCCGCGCGCCTTTCTTTTCTTCTGCGTGACTTGACCAACTGAGTTTTTTCAATATTATATGGTTTTTTTAAGCAACGCCAGCAACGTGGCACGCTGGCGGAAGAAAAGAAAGGCGCGGACACCATTGTTGAAGATGAAGTGCCGCGTGCTGCGCTGCTTAAAAAAAACAAGTGCTTGTGTTTTTAGCTGATCCTTGTTAGTTTGTAAGCAATTAACGAAGATCAGCTGAAAACAGAAGCGCTATTTAAAGAAAGACACAAGTTACCCCCCCCCCCATGTAGAATTTTTATATTGGGCGCTGCATACCTTACCCTCGTCTTGGGGAAGTTCACAGATCCTTCCTTTTGCTCCTTCCCCTCATCCATAGCCAAGCTGCAGGCCTCAAAGTGACGCAGTCGGGTGTTGGGCAGGAGCACTGTGTGCAACCGGAATTGAGGTAGTGACTTTGTGTGCTGCAGCCTGCTGAGGCAGAGGTTCTGAGGGCTGCCCAATTATTGAAAAAGACCCCAAAAAAACACAAACACTATGAAGATGATACTGTGTCCAGTGAAGAAAAAAAACAAGGGACACGAAAGGCATTGTTAGAGGAAGGATGGGGGTGTGAGGGGGAACAATGGCGCCCGCAGATTTCTTGAACGTGAGGTGTACATGCAGCAGGGGAACGGGGGCAGCATATTTAAGTGAAAGTGCGTCATGGGGAGCTTTATAAAAAAATACTTTAATGTAAATACATCGAGCCGCATATAAATAAAGCTGCGCTCGCCATGAAAGTGAAAGTACAGGCTAAAAAAATATAGGCATTTGACACCGTAATTGATTAGTGAAGGAGACAGCTTGCTGGAGGTAGGTGAGGCAGACAAGACCGAGAGGTGGGGATTAGTGAAGGAGACAGCTCGCTGGAGGTAGGTGAGACAGACAAGACCGAGAGGTGGGGATTAGTGAAGGAGACAGCTCGCTGGAGGTAGGTGAGACAGACAAGACCGAGAGGTGGGGATTAGTGAAGGAGACAGCTCGAGCAAACTTTCCCGGGGAGCGGCAGCGGCTGGTCTTATCACAAGGAGGATTAAAGAAACAAGCTCTTGGCATTGCTGTGGCGGGGGTGGGGCAGGAGCACATTCCTTTGAAGTCTGATGGGGGGGAGCGGGGGAGCGACAGCCTTTGAAGTCTGATGTGAGGCACAGACAAATGGTGGTTTGTGACGTGGCTGGTTTGTGCAAGCGCATACATCACATGAACTGTGGCTAATCCGCCGTTTTGACAGACTTTTCAGACCGCTTACTCGAAATCTCGACAAACAAGCATTGCTAAAGCAATGCTTTAGGTCGAAACCTAAAAACGGCGCAAAAGATCACGTAATGCGGATACTGCAGCGCGTTATGGTCACAGCTATAGAGATAGAACTGCACCAAATCCAAAAACGGGCGCCTTATTACATTTCATGTATACAAAATAATAATCATTGAGGTGCTGCAAACTAGCCCAGTCTTGCATTTGTTTACAAGCCATGAGCTCTCAGTAGTTAGTGCATGAGTTCAAAACAGCGCAGAGATTCACGCATTATAGATACAGTAGCACGTCCTAGTCATTACTATAGAGATGGGACTGCACCAACTAAAATGACGGGCGCCATATTGCCCTTCATACATATGATCTAATAGGCAATAAGGCGCTACAAATTAGCCAGATATTGTATGTATTTACAAGCCGAAAAATAGCCACTAAGTGGTGCTAATATTAAAGACCTACCCATAATTTTATAGTTTGAAGCAGCCTACAACTTTAGCAACTGCACCCCATTAACAGTTTTCCTCAATAATTTCAGATAGTGAGGTATCATCCTTAATCAAGACCAAAGTAACCACTCAGAGCCCTGAGTAAATATTGTCTCACTAATATCATTAACATCCAGATCGGAGCACACCCAAACTTCTCCCTACCACTATTATACAATCACTCAGGTATAAGAAGGGAGTCACAATTTAGTGATATGCCACGCTATATCTTCATTTAAACCCTTCTTTACACTGTCCAGATGAAAAATCCAAAAGGTATCGCGTTTCTTGCAAGTTAATTCTGTTTGTTGACCTGCTTTACTCTGGACTTTTTTTATAATGCACAATCTCAGATCCAATTCGGAATGTTGTTTGTCCAAAAAGTGTTGTACTAATGGCGCACTAGTTATTCCTGTCCTTATTGCGGATTTATGTTCACGGAATCTAAAATGAAATTCACGTCCAGTATCACCTATATAGGCCAAACCACAGAATAGTATATATACAACGTTGCTACTCCTGCAATTTGTAAGATGTCTAAGTTTAACTAAGTTGAAATGTCTTCTAAAAAAACCTCCCTTGACCCCACTGATCCTGCTAGTTACAGACCCATTGCATGCCTACCCTTTCCATCCAAAATTTTCGTAAGCCTCATGAACTAACAATTATCAGACTTCATTGACACCCATAACTTATTGGACGACACACAATTTGGCTTTAGGAAAGCACACGGAACCGAAACAGCGCTCATCAAAGCAGCGGATGAGATCAGACACACGTTAGACAAAGGAGGAGCGGCAGTCCTGATACTGTTGGACTTGTCAGCGGCTTTCGACACGGTCGATCGCAACATCTTGATCAACCGTGTCGCAGCCATGGGGGTGGAACACAAAGCCAAGGACCTGATCGCATCTTTCTTACACAACCGGTCCCAAACTGTCAAACTGGGTTCCTTCTACTCATCTCCCCTTTCCCTTCCCTGCGGTGTCCCACAGGGCTCCTCGCTAAGTCCGACTCTTTTCAACATCTACGTATCGGACTTAGCGAGGGTGATAAAGGAACACCACATCAGCCTCACCACCTATGATGATGACAGTTAGTCCTCTCAATACACCGGGACGGAGACAGGATGGCTGCCAACTTCCAGGAGGGAATGTTGGCCATCAGCTCCTGGATGGTGGCCAACTGTCTCAAACTGAATTCCAACAAGACTGAGATTATGCTTTTTGGTAAACTAGAGCCCTGTTGGTCCCCTCAGTGATGGCCAAGCAAACTAGGCCCCCCGCCCAAACCTGTCACAAAAAATAAGAAACCTCAGAGTCATCTTCAATGATCGGCTTCTCTTTAATTATCATGTAAACAATGTTGTTTCCTTATCCTTTTTCACCTTGAGGAAAATTAAAAAAATCCTACCTTACATTCCCACCTCAGCTGCAAAGACCCTGATCACCTCCCTCGTACTTTCACGAACGGACTATTGCAACTCCCTCCTCCTCAATGCTCAGGCAAAGGTGCTTAATAAGCTCCAGTTGGTGCAGAACGCTGCAGCCTGGGTTCTGCTCAACATTCCAAAACACAACTCCATTTCCCCCTTCATTCGTAAACTGCACTGGCTTCCTGTGAGAAGCCGCACAAAGTTTAAGGCTCTATGCATAGCATATAATGCCATTAACAATACTGGTCCTCAGTTCCTCAAACTAGCTTTCAGACCTTTAGAGGTACCAAGAACTCTCCGCTCATCCTCAGCCCACCTCCTGAACGTCCCACGTACAAAAAAGGTCAACTGGGGTGACAGATACTTCGTAGTGGCCACAGCCAGACTGTGGAACTCACTCCCCCAGGGCATTAAGACTTGCCCCACGCTACTCAGCTTCAGGAAACAACTTAAGACGTGGCTGTTTGCATAATAGATGCCCTTGTTCGTGTCGTTTTTGATCTTAAAGCGCCGAGACACCTCCGGGTAGTTGGTTGCTGTACAAATCACAAACATAAATAACGTTTTTGTCCTTATAGCTGAAAGATTCAGTTACTAGCGCTGCATCACAGGCATGGCACTGCCACATCTATGGTTTCCCAATACCAAAGGTAATCCAGTGATGGTGGTTTGGTGCTGACTTCTCTTCTGGAGACCCGCCTTGATGGTGCTTTTTGAAAGCTTACAGACAGCAGATTTCATTTTAAAAACAGCAGGCCCTATGAGGCACCGATGCAGAGGTTTGTATTGATAACAGTTCTCGTGTGGCTCAATGATTAGAGTGGCAGACCCTGATGCAGAGGTCTAGCCCGGGACCAGGGTTCAATTCCCCGCCTCGGCGGGTCTTGGGCTCAAAATTCCACGGACCTGATAATTCTCGCCTCGGTGCCTATTCCAATCATGGAGTCCCACTCTGCAACTCTGGGCGATAGCTTGCTTAATCTCCACAACGGCCCCCACAACGCTAAGGATGCCCGGCCTCCACCTTGGGGGTGCCCAGGAGTGGACGCCTCACAGGGAAAGCATGATGGGTTCCACAGCGGTATTCGTACAAGCGCCTTGAGAGCCTTGCGGGTGAGTAGTGCGCTATACAAGTATCAATTTACATTTACATTTACGTGTCCAGAAGGCGTGCAACCCTCCCTAAATGACTACTCAGCACTCCTTGTGAGAGCCAGCTGCTTTGAGTGTTCGATGTGCACGGTGTGCTGCATCCGAACTGCTGAAGATGATAAGAGGAAACCAAAGAATGTCATAGGTCTGTTCCTTCTAGAGATAAACTGCTGCCTTAATGGAACTTTTATCCTGCTAGCCTTTCATCAAATCCAGTGTGGTCGGATTGCAGGAAGAAGAAGTTAGATGTAAGAGTTTGGGATTAATTGGATCAATCCTGATAGAACATATTTGCCTTAGTCACAAACAAAGGTCAGAATAAAGAGTAAAGGGGGCTGAGAAAACGCTACTCGAGCGTGGTGGGTCTCTATTTAAAAAACAAAATATTATTAACATTAGTGCTCTGGAATTGTTTTATATTTTCACTTTTAGCTGGGGGGTCTGCACACAGCATTTAACTCTAGCGCTAACGCGGTGCCCGTCTTTGAAGCGGACCCGCTTGCAGTGTAGCGCTCTAGTTGTTCCTCGAGCTCAGAAGGTTCCCTCCCTCCCTCCCTCACTTCCTATATTAGGACGGATGCAGCGTCCGAGCAGGGGTCGAGCGCAGCGGGCGCGCCGACGGCATGCCAAAGTCAAGCCCACACACATAGCAGGGCACACGCTAGATGGGATATGTGCTAACAACTCCCGTATAGAGATTATGAAGGTCTGCCCTTTGCCATGGTCCGATCATTATGCAGTGCATTTCGACATCACGCCTGCAACATCAATTAGTGGAAGGAGTTCTCGACCTCTGGCTGACAAACATCGGGCATGGAAGTCAGTAAGCAAAGCGGACTTTGTGTCGGCATCAGCAACAGACCGGTAACATCTAATGACATAAATCGAACCGTCACGGATTTTTACAACTGGCTAAACATAGCGGCAGACAAGGCGGCACCTGAGGTGGCTAAGAAAGCTCGACATAAAAAGGTCTCGTCTCCCTGGTACTCGTCTAATCTTAAACTAGTAAAGATCGAGTGTAGGCAAAAGGAACGTATCTGGAGATCCCAATATGATGACTCTCACAAGTAAGAATATTGCGCAGACTTGGAAGAATACAAGGGAGCAATTATACAGGCTAAAGCTACCTTCTACACTTCCAAATTCCAAGAAGCCTCTAACTCCTCAAAAGAACTATTTCAAACTGTCACTGCCTTGCTGAAATGCCTACTGTTAGACCTGGCACCATTGGCATGAGTGATAGAGCGTGCAGGTCACCCGACCCAGTTTACCATACTCACCTGGGCCCATAAACAACCAAAATTTTACTCGTGAGTTTAATCAGGTAACCGGTGCGCTTACTCTAATCAGTGATTTATGAATTTCATTTAGGACCCATACCATTGACTTACCAGTCCTTGTAGTCGGTACCTAAAGTCCTAAGGGATCAAGGGTGTTAGAATAATAGGAAAATAACATTTGCACTCATATAATACCCTCAGACTCTGGAAGTTTTAAAATCTTTATCTAAGTTTCTTAAATGGTCATGATCAAAGATTAAACACCAACAGAATTTCAATTATGAAGATCAGAATTAATGTGTAACTATGCAAAAGATGTATTAAACCGAACATTTAGCAATAAGGGAGGGTAAAGAAAAAGAATATGATATGTAATCAAAACGATTTTGGGCATTTAACAAAAGGAAGGGTAGGGAAAAAAAGGAAATACGTAATCAAGACTGTCTCAAGAGTTCAACAATAGGGAGGGTAAGAAAGGGAACATGTGTCAAACATTTAACGGTAGGAAGGGAAAAGAGAAGGAAACAATATAAAGACGAACCCACACAAATTGATAATTACCTAGAATGGTGTGAAGACCAAGCCCTGGCCACGGGCTGGACAAAGGACAGAACCCCGAAAATGCAGGCGCCAGCAAGGCAAGCAGGTGCAGACCAGAATTCAGGACAGGTAAAGTCAAATTGGATCAGGACAGGACCACCAAAGGTTAAGACCGGCACCTGCAGTTAAGTTGCAACGCCTGCGCTACTCCCTCTCTGCAGCTAACAGCCAGAACCTTGGGATATTTATGTTGATTTTTTTTGTGTTTTGTTTGTGTGGTCTACTCTATTCACCCCCTTCGTGTGTGTACATTTGTTATTCATGGGGGTCAGGGGTGGTAGAGTCTAAACTTATAGGACCCTCACCCCTTTTCTGTGTTGAATAAATACATTGTATTAACATTGTACAGTTGAGCTTCCTCTGACAGAGGTAAAGGATCAGCTTCCCAGGCGCATCTTGGATGAGACTGTTCCTGGCAACCATTCAATGCCATTTCTGAAGCGTCCCTTGGATTCTTGTGCGCATGTTCACAATGGATGCAGGGGAATCTCGTCAGGCCCAAATGAGTTACATGTAAAAATAGAATACAACCAGTTTTAGAAGAAAGGATAAAAGAATATTCTGTATACCACTTATCTCTACTCTGTACCCTTTATTTTATATTTAACTATAGCATTAAGATTAGGCAGAACGTACAGCTTCGCAAAAGTAGCAGTGCAAGCTTCATGTATGCTGTAACACAGAGCAGCCATCTTAGCATTAATGCGCAGAAGCAAAAGTTTCCCTCCAAGAGAAAGATACGTCATGTCACGTGAGTGTGGCAGACTCATACGCAGTAAGAAATCACGCGTAGCAGCAGCCATTTTATTTACAAGCGGATTAACATTAGTAAAACACATAAGCAAGCTTCACTCAGACACACATTTGTGTCGTGTAATGCGATATTAATAAAACAAACTTGTTGATTAGTATATTAACGTTATGTCGAGAGGGCTGATTATAAGCAAGTCGCATTACGTACGAATCCTTGCTCCATTATGAGTCTCCCTTCCATTTTTGCTGTTGCCTCATGTATTTTTGCTGGTGTTAGATGCTTTGGGCACTGTGCCACTGCTATTCAGTGCCACAGTGCAAGTTCTCCCCATTGTAAATTGATGTATTAATCAGTGGTTCCATGTTTGGCTATTCGGTTTACTTGTCAGACCTTAGTCTAGTGCACTGAGTATGCCCAGGGAGTGTAAGTCCAAATGCTGCTGGTGGGCCTGCAGCACTGGTTGTGCCACCCACAGAAGCAGCCTTGTAAAATGTTTTTAAGGTCTAGAAAACAAATGATCCTTTGGGATGGATACAGATCGGAGGAATTTACACTACCGGGTGGAGTCCCGCAAGGCTCAGATTTATCACCAACACTGTTTAACATTTACGTAGCCCTTCTGGCCAGATTGGTAAAGAGCTATGGCTTTACATTGGTGTCTTACGCAGATGATACTCAGCTCATAGTTTCTGTAACTGAGTCTGCAGATGCTAGGGCAGCTGATTTCTGTAAATGTACCTCAGCTTTGATGACTTGGATGAGCTCGAACTTTCTGAAACTGAACGCTGAGAAAACGGAATTCCTGGAGTTTGGCTTGAAAGACTCAATCTGGAATCAGTTGTGGTGGCCTAGTACAGCTGACACTTGCCCACTGCCGGTCATAAATTCAAGGAATCTCTGAGTTGTGTTCGATAAAAATCTCACCTGCAGATTAATCAGGTCTCGTCTGCTTGCTTCTTTATGCTAAAGGGCTTAAGAAAGATTCTCCCTTACATTCCCTTCTCTTTGAGGAAAACGGTGGTAGTAGCCACCATTTTATCTAGAATCGACTATTGCAACGTACTGTATTTGGGAATGGGTACTGCTCAACTGGATAAACTTCAGTCTATTCAGAATGCGGCAGCCAGAGTTTTGCTTGGGTTACCGAAATATCAGCCGACATCGAAAGCGATAAAGAATCTTCACTGACTTCCGGTACGACGACGTATTGAATTTAAATTACTCTGCCTGGTGCGCACAGCTTTATTTGGAGATAGGGCCGAGGACGTGCAAGCTATATTCTCACATTACTCTCCCCCACGGACTGTAAGGTTATCCACTCTTGGCCTTGTACAAATCCTGAAGATAAAAAGAGTACACTGCGGAGGAAAGCGGTTTTCCTTTTTGGCATCCAAACTATGGAACACTCTACCAGTACATCTGAGAAAACTACCTAATAGATTGTCATTCAGGAAAGAAATTAAAACATGGCTCTTCGGTCAACACTAATGTACACATGTTATCTCTCAGCTCATTTTTACCCCAGCGCCAAGACGCCTCGGCAGAAGTGCACTTTATAAATATCGTCAGTCAGTCAGTATACATGTTTGTGACCATGACTGTGTCCATTTGAATACACACACACACACCAAGGGGTTTGTCCATGTGACCTGCTGGACTTGGGCTACATCCATGTATCCAAACAAAATAAAACAGTAACTTGCTAGGATAGATTAAACACAAAGGTTACTTTGACCCACAACGAAACTGATTTGAGTGTGCAAAGTGACTAAATCACAAGATTATTGTACACTGCTTTAAATACTGTCACCGACATTTATCTCCATTCTGATTACTCCAAAACTTTTTTTATTATTATTAAGAACCAAGTAGAAGAAATCCAGATCAAATGTGAACATATATATCATCTAAGAAAAACATGCACAATAACTACCAGATAATTGACAGAACTATTTCCTACACAGTGAAAAACACAAAGTTATACAAATGATAACGAAATACATCTATTCCCGGTGCTTCCATCAGTCTTTTTTGTACAGTAATTATACTGATTAGACATTAACATGAGGAAGAGAATATGTTCCACATAAATAATAGAATCATCCACGCCTTTGGCTTCAGCAGAGAACTTTTATTCGTAGATCTTGGTCAATGTTCATGTAGCCAACACGTTTCATTGGTTTAGCGACTTCATCAGGGCTAATACTACACAAGGAGGGCCAAAGGGAAAAATATATTTATAGACCAAAGAAATTTAAATCCCCTATTTCTTACAATTACAACAACAATAAAATGAGGTGGTCTCGTGATTTATGTATGCCAGAAGTATAGTCTTTAGATATATACTACTGTTCCCACTAACTATCTCCTGTTAGAATTGTGAGAAAAAAGGCACTATGATGCAGACGACTATAATAAAAAAAAGTAAAGAAAGGGTGAGCCAATAGCCTCTCTAGGATTTTTGGTATCCCATCATTGCACATAAATGTGTGCCCAGTGGCATCTTCTAGGTATTACCAAACAACTATATCAAGTTCTCCCTTCAACATTAGGAAGAAACAAGAACAATAGTTGTATCCTCTTGTGGATTCTCACATGACAAAAGTGCAAAACAAGGAAAGCATTTCTTCCAAAGTTACTGTGAAAAAGCAGTGCATGTAGTAAAAACTGTGTGATAAAGTAGGATAAACTCCTAAGGTATCTAATACACCCGTTTCCTTTGTTTGTATTTAGCAGAGTTTTCCAAATTAAAATCAAAAGTGCAAGTGAAAAGAAAGACAGTTGTGATTTAATCACTGCCTATTTGGTCAACATGTTTCAGCCCTTGAGACGGCGCTCCCATGGCATTCGTCAGGACCTCTAAGAATATAATGTCACTGCAACATTAGATAAAGGATACATACATACTTTATATATCCTGTTTCAAACCCTTGGAACAAATGTGATGGTTGATGAAATCTAAGGGAGAACAGTAAAATAAAAGAAAAATAGCCTCTGCAGTCATCAATGTAAGTGCCAATATGTCAAAATATAAGGAAATATAATTGTGAAAAACAAAGTGCTTACCACTATTTGTTCGGGTCTAGACCTCACCTCTCTCGGATTCTGCTCGAGTATCAATATCTGAGGCCCCGCTCTAAAAATATAACCAGAAAATTCTTAAACGCGAAAAGTCTTAAATGTAGACTCTCCTAGCTGTTAATAAATCAGCTCCCACTGAGTCGTGGAAAAATCAGTCTTAAAAACTCTAATCTCAATCACTAAGTCACACGAAGGAAACACCAGCAGCCAGCCATGTCGGGCCTACTATATGTATTAATGCTCTTTGTAAGAAATGATAACGTGTTTGCCCCATTTTTGAGTGGTTCTACAAACGATGCATTTAAAAAAAATGTGTGAACAGAACCACTGGTCGTATTATCAAAGAACTTATATCCTCATGTTCATTGTAGGAAACTTAAAGCGTGTATGCAGGCGTTACGAGACAGCCACTGCATAATCACTAATGTCTCAGATAACAACAACCGCATACTACAGCAAATCTCATGGTCTCCCTCTTTATCAAGTTGGCATTTGTGCTGGTAAAGGAGAACGTCTCCCAACAGATAGACGGTACTGCCCGGCATACAAATAAACAAGAAGCCGACCCTAAGGCTCGAATCGCTACTGCCTTCGATATCCATATATTAACACAGGTACCTTTATTTCCATGGCATCACGGTTATTCGGATCCACATCGTCAAGGACTCAGCTCCTCTTTTCACATCTTTCTGGATACTTTTTAGTTAATATTTCTCTTTTTTCGATCCTTGCATTTTTCTCTTTAAAGAGATTGAGTGTTTTGTTTCATTATTCTGTATTTGATCCACTCCATTGTACTGTTATTATTCTTAGAGAAATCTCTATTGCTGAAGATCATCTGGTAATTTCTCCTTATCTTCAGAGACATAAATCTTTTCCTTTATGGTAAGGTGTTTTTTTCGTTTTATAATTTTTACACTGTTGTTACTCAAATCTGCCATAGTCATGTATATCGTGTTTTTGTTGTCTCTATGGGCATGTATATTGTTTTTTAATCTAAGTACACAAAGATATGTTTAGGCAACCGTTCATATATTTTGTGGCTCGGTTTTTGCACTATAAAGAGAATATGACTGTCTTATTATCTTTTGTATCCATAGACCGCTGCCATTTTCTATACCAATTGTTAATATAATGCAATAGTGACACCTTTATTAATAATATATTTGATTATTATACATGTATTATTATCCTTTCCAGAGCACAACTTATAGAGGTGAAACTCCTGATGAAGACAGTGTTTCTGTCGAAACGCGTGTTGAGTCAGCTTTGCACCCAATTCAACAAAAAGACCTAACAATCTATCAAAAAATCATTATTGTTTTGGTCACTATATATCATGTATCATCTACATCATATAATCTGTACAAGTTATTTTCAACATTTGGTCTGTGTATGTACAGTGTATATGGTTTTGAATGAAAGCAGTAAGAATGTTGTGCGCCTGTGAATGTCTCAGTAGCAAATATTTGTAATTTTTTCTTTAATGTGAATATATGTTTTTATAATGCATGCAAGAATCAGATCTTATTATTGTATAAATAAATATTTAGTATTTCCTAATTTTCTTTGAGTGTCACTATTGTGCTTCCCTTGATTATGGTATAATTTATTTATTTATTTATAGAGGATTTATAGTGCGCATGGCTGCCTCAGCGACAAGGCGTCCCAGCGCAGACCAGAAACCAGAAGGGAGGAAAACAAGGGTATTCACAGCCATGTTTGAAGTAACTCAAGAATGCTTACATGATCAGATAACAACAACTGCATACTACAGCAAATCTCATGGTCTCCCTCTTTATCGTGTTGGCAAAGAACAACGTTTCTTAACAGATAGACGGTACTGTCCGGCATGCAAATAAACATGAAACCGACCCTACGGCTCGAATCGCTACTGCCTTTTGATATCCGTATATTAACACAGGTTCCTTTATTTCCCTGGCAGCGAAGTTAGTATCTAATCAAATAAACGGACATACGAATAAAGAAGCCCAGTCCTGGGGCTGTACTCACCTCTCCGTTGGTACCTCGGCGCGAAGATTCTCGCTGGGTGGAGGTAACCCGACGGAGAGGTCGGCAGGTTTAAACACAAAGCTGCCCAGGTGTTCCTCATTATACAAAGATTTGGCGTGTTTCAGTGTCGTATCCACAAAGAACTACAACCTGAATAGAGGAAGGATGGGACATTTAGTTCTTATAACTCTTGCGATAATACAACCGGCAATTTAGGCAATTCGATAGCTTGTATCTATCTCCACTAAATGAATCCCAACTTATGGAAAAATGTGGCATTCTAAAAAGTACATGATTTTGCGATGTGCAATAAATTCAGAAAGATGAGCCCTCCGAAAATTATGAACTACCAGAACCCCAAAAGCCTGCTGGGACATGAAGTTTAATTGTCGATCAACTGGAAAAAGTTAAATCTCAATAAGAGTGATCAATTTTCAGAGTAAGTACAGAAGACTTAACATCAGGTACTTACACAAGAAACTACCGAGGGGCATATGGCTTAAGTCAGACTGCCTATCAATAATGGCAGAGATCTCACATGACTCCTGTGTACTGTAACTGGCAAAGAGTATCAGTTTATCAACACCAGTGTAGCTGACACAGTTACCACATTGCGACCTTCGAATAGTGTATAAAGCTGTGTAAGAATCTTTATCACTGTTAGCAAATCTCTCAGTGATTATTGTGTTCTAAAAGCAAGAAAATCATGTGGAGGTGTACATCAGATTCGTCAATTAAACTTGAATGAATAACTCAGAGGGAGAGATGAACTTTTACAGATATCAAAGTTGGTAATCATATTCTCAGGGTATCTTCTCCGACTAGTACTAACTCAAGTCCATGATAAGCCCAGTATTTCTATTAGGTGTATAAATCTTTGCTGTACCGCTTGTTGATATACATATATATACAGGCACAAATATGGTGACAATCACATAGAGATGCTGCAACTTACACCTCCAGACAACAAATGGTATCAGATTTCACGCGAAACATACAGACCAGGACAGCACATGGTAAAATTCTGTTTATTTAGTACCAAGCGACATCCAGGGGATCGCATCATTGAGACCAAGGATATCACTTGAAAGTCTAAATACCCATCTCTGTTCACGTTGAAACAGATAAGAGGAGATATCACTAACATGTGGAGGAATCAAGGGTTTTTCTAGAACAGTCCATCTGAAATCTTCAGGCTTATGTTCTTTTTTGAAAAAATGTTTAGTCAATTTAGTTATTGTTTTCTTGCACCGAAAAGTACTCTTATGTTCCATCATACGGAGTTTGACCCTACATGTGGTCATATCCACATAATGATATTCGCATGAGCAAGTGATCAAATACATGGGATTTTCACTATTGCAATTTGTGAAACCTTTCTGTATCCAGGCTTTGAAACCCCCCACGTCGATCGTCTTGGTTGGTTTGGTCTGAGCACACACTCCACATAAGCCACATGGATAATCCCCACAATGTGGTTTCTTTATCTTGTTTAGTGTCTTTTGGCCGTGTATGCAGTAATTTATCCCGTAAGTTACAACTGCTTTTAAGTGCAAACAGTGTAACAGGTATGTTATCAGTGCAACTGTTCAAAATGCGCCAGTGTTTTCTTATGCTTTTTTGAATATCATTGGTGAGGCTAATAAAGTGTGTCCAAAGGTTAGCCGACGCAATGGAGGTTTGTCTTCAGATTCCTCAATCAGGGCACCCCGGTTATTGTTAATGGCACGTTTTTGAGCCCGTTAAATTAGTCTTCTCGGGTACTTTTTCTTTTTTAGCTGTTTAGAGAGATTGGTTGAATGTTCCGCATACTTCTCAGTAGTAGAACAATTTCTTCGTATTCGTAAAAACTGCCCATAGGGCAGGTTTTCATGGAGCGATTTTGGATGTTGACTATCAAATCTTAACATTGAGTTGCGAGCCATAGATTTACGATACAATTCACTCTGTAACCTGCCCGGCACATGATAGATCGATAGATCTAGAAACGCAATCTTTTCTTTATTGACTTCAACTGTGAATTTTAGGAATTGATTTCTGCTGTTCAGCCAGTCTTTGAAATTAGCCACTGATTCAAGGGTACCTCACCAGATGACAAGAACGTCATAAATATAACGTTTCCAACAGCAGATCGATCCAAAGAATGGATTTGTATCATTAAGGACATGTACCTGCTCAAAGGTGTAGACATAAAGGTTAGCCAAGCTCGGCGCAATAATGCTGCCCATGCTTGTGCCCGACACCTGGAAATAAATGGTCTCTTCAAATTTGAAGATATTCTCCTTCATTGCAAGACGTGACAAAGATATAAGAAAAGGCACTGGTGTTCTAGAATTTAGATTAGTGTTAATCAGGATCTGAGAGATGGTGTCTATTGTTTCATCCTGTGGTATTGACGTATAGAGTGATTCAACGTCAAATGACACCAAATAATCAAGATCTTCATCGAACTCTATATCAGATAACAGATGTAGAATTTCTTTGGTATCTTGCAGATAGGTCTGCATAGTCTTCACTAGCGGACGCAAGAAAAAATCCACGAAGGTGGATAAAGGCTCTAAAATTGATCCTATGCCTGATATTATTGGTCTCCCCACAGGAGGTCTTTGTGTTTTATGAATCTTTGGCAAACAATAAAAATAAGGTATAACTGGATGGCTGGTCTGTAACAATTGTGCTTCCTGTATCGTAATCCAGTCTGAAGAGAGTCCTTCTACTAGTAATTTAATTGTTGCCTTCAAACATTCTGTAGGGTCTTCTTTAAGAACTTGATAGGAATTCCTAGCAGAGAGGTGGCGTAAACATTCATTTCTGTATGTGATGGTGTCTTGAATAACTATAGCACCGCCTTTATCAGCTGGCTTTATAGTTATTAATTGATCTTGTGATAAAGTATGCAATGCTGTTTGTTCTTTTTTAGGTTAGTTGTGGAACAGGGTATTCTTGTTCGAATGGTTCTTACACAGGGCCACTACTTTTTCCTGTACTGCCTTTTCAAAAGCAAGTACCTTTGGCGGAACATTCACAATTGGTGGAGTGAATGTAGAGCGCTTTTTCAGACCTGTATTTTTATCCTGTGTCTGGTCTGGTGTGGATTCTTTCTCCTCAAAAAAGTAATGTAATCTTACTTTGCGAAAGAACTGGGCCATTTCGCAATAGACTTGGAAGGGGTCACCGGAGTTAGTCTCTACAAAGCCTAAACCACGGTTTAGAACCTGGGTTTCATCTTCGGTCAAGATTCTTTCACTTAAGTTCACTATTAGACTTGTTCCGAGCTGGTTCCTGCTTGGCTGCTCATCTTGGTTCGCCGTATTTGAAGGTCAGTGAGCCACACAATATATATTCTTGCTCTGCTGATTAAGTAGGTAATAATAAGTGATCATATGTTAAGAGTCTGTGGGGAACCAATTAGAGTAACAGTATATATGTTTTAGCAGCCAGCATAAATCACCATCTGTCTAAATTGCTATTGCTCTATTGATTGCAAACGAAAAATCCTAGTGGTAATATAAAGTGGTAATAATAAAAGGTTAATGACCTACATCTCCCTTGAGCGATCTGGTATACCCCAGTATAAGGAGGGTTCTTAAAGCAAAAATCGCATTTGTGTCTTCTAGGTGCAACAGGTGCTGTCTGATGTGACGGATTGGCCTTCTATCTATTTAGCGCTAGGTAAAGTGCGTGCCAAAACGGTGTACACTTGGACTCACCAATAACATATTAGTCATCGTGATCGCAGAGGACTCACTTGGAACCCCTACCGCACACTATACTGAACACCAACCCGCAGACCTGAATTGGTGACCAGGAAGATTCCATCAAACCGGACGCTATAATACTGTTATTGCAAAGGCTTTAGTGTTTTGATGTAGAAACTGCACTCTGCAAGAGAGTAAGAGCATGTATGCCTTAGTGGCTGAAACAGCTCACCCATCAAGGACATAAACAAAGAATATTTGCACCAGCCTGAGGGGTCCCTGGAACACTTCATTTCCAAATCACCAGGCATATGCCATAGAAAGTGAATAGTTGTCATTTTTCAAGTGCAGGCAAAACCGTCAAAGCCCTAACAGGCTAGATTCTTTTTCAACTTTTAATAATAGAGAAGGCAACATCGCAGCATGATCGTTCAGTGAGCTACAATAAAGGACAACCTCTACATTTACGAAGAAATGATATGAAGTAAAAATCCGCCAGATAGGTTTATCGCGCTGCCCCTTTCAGAGGCTTCCTTATTGTAGCACACTTTTTATTGGTAGTTGACCCACAGGCTCAGTTCCTCTTTGCAAAGCCATGCAAAGATCAGAATGCACCAGCCATTCAGAAATTAGAAAGACTCTGGCGGCTCGATAGATCCCTGTGAAAATATCCACGATGCAGAACTAGTCTAAGTAAGAGAATTCATTGACAAATGGGACCTCATTGAAAGAGATTGCTTGGGGTAGCCTGACCACCCACTGTATACTCTAGGACACTATGGTGGCTGCAAAACAATTTATGCAGACTGGAATATGTGTCACAGATGCAGTTAGACACTGTGTAGGCTATAGACAGCATGAATCCATGATATTAGAAATCTGGAATACATGTCTGACTTCCATACTACGCATGCAGTGACGCATGTGCAGCACTGGGTTAGAACCTTTTTTTTAAAACTAAAAGTTGATATTTGAAAAGTGTAACTAGCTGCCATCTTGTTAGCTCATATATCACGGTTTTGATAGAGACAACATCTTGCGAGCTTCTTCATCAACATCTCCTTAGGTAGCCACTATCATCACACACCTAATTCTGGTATGTAGAGACATTTATGGTTCTTCGCAACTGGGAACATGTTTTGAGTGATTTAACTGTTTATCTACATCCCTGTTTTAGGCACACTTTCCTCAATTGTTTCAACCTCCTCTAACCCGTTGTACTTTATCCGGTTTCTCAAGGACCTTGGGGCCTATTCAATTATCATTTCTTTTCTCATTTATATACATTTACTTTTACAATAATCAATTTTTGTCTCTCTCAAATCATGCTACATTTCAGGTTAATCCATTAGCTGTTTCTCAAGCCTGAACGTAAGCAGCTTTGTCACGCTGTTTATTTAGCTGAGAATAACCCCCGAAGGCTTTCAACATTAATAGGGAAAATAACTAAAACATCTAAAAACGTGTATAAATCGGTTACAATCATCTAAGAAAGAACTGCATAAAATGTGGGGACACATATTGCCTACCAGTTAGACTCATAGCCGTTTGGTGTCTATGTACACTGATGGCTATTAAAATATGCATTTGGTTTGCACCTTAAATATTTGAATTAATGCACATTATTCACCCTGGTGGCCTCCTTAGTCCTACAATCGTTCTTCCTATAGTCGTTAGACCTAGGTGGCAGAGCACATTGTGGTAGGTCATTTAGATAAGTCTTGGCACTGCAGCTGAATCTGTTGGTAAGTCATATGTATAATATTTATAGAGATGCAAGGAAATAATGAAACTACAAACATTACAATTATTCATTACATGAAAAGAAGGCAATGTGTCCTTTTTATCATTTTATTCACAGTCAAAATAAAAAATATAACGTTATGCAAAATCATTGTTCATACACACATTTTTTAAAAATCTCTAAGAAACATAACGGATGTACGAATATTTTGATATTTTGGTTTCATACATGTTTTGCGTTCAAAAAGCAATATGCTGCTTTTTGGCTAGGTTTGCGCTGTAATAATGGCATATGCATACATAAAAAAAATTCTCTTTTTAAATTTAAGAAATTGTGGACGTAGAGCATAATATAACCTGAAGCATTACCTCTTGGCCCTGGGCATCTTTAGCTGTCTATAATGTCAAAAAGAGGATTATCATCTCATTTTGAGTTTGGTGGATGGGATTTACTCTGTCAGGGTTGGAGTAAATTACTTTGTTGTCCTGAGAGAATACCTGCCCACCAAACTTAGAGACATCTGCCAGTCCAGCGAAGAGCTCTTGTATTTACAGGAACCACCATCACAGCCATGCATCAGTGGGACCTGAATTTAGTCCTAACCTTTCTGGTGTGCTCTCCTTTTGAGGCATTACTGCTCTGTCAGGCTCCTTACAATAAAACCTCTGTAGTGGCAATAACATCTACCCGGAGGGTCGGTGAGCTACCGGCTTTGTCATCTCAGCCTCCATACCTTAACATCTACCTGGATAATCTGGTTCTTAGGACTAGAACATCCTACAGAGGGTGGTTACTACCCTTCATGTAGGATAGTCTATGACCCTGCCTACCATTTACGCTCTGCCTCGCCGCTCTAAAGAAGAAGAGACAATCCATTGGCTGGACCATGCTACCTTGATCACAAAAAGAGAGTTCTGGGTTGCCGATCAACTCTTTGTAGGGTCCGCCGGAGCCAAAAAAGGAAAGTCGTGTAGAAATGGATCATCTCGCATTGGATAGAGCTCTACATCTGAATTTGCTATACTCTGGCAAAAAAGCAATCTCCTAAATGTTTGCTAGCTTATTTTACCAGAGCTAAGGCTGTGACTGCTGCGTTAGCTCACATAGTACCCGGTCAGATATCTGTCAGGCAGCAATGTGAGCTTGCCTGCACACGTTTACGAAGCACTACTGTCTTGATAGTCAGGTCCATGATGGCGGGCATTTTGCCTGTTAAGTCCTACACGACTTTCTAGTATAATCCGTGTCACAGCCCTACCTCGGGGAAGGTATTGTTTGGGTATCTATTCTAAGGTAAGGAATCTGCAGCTAGAAGTCTCTTTCAGATGAACAAGATACATACGTTCGGTAACGCCATATCTGTTAGAGACTCTAGCCACAGATTTCTTACCAACCCACCCATCCTCCCCACACTGCAAACAGATTCAGAGTGAAGGGCTGTTCCCTTTCAAGGGCCCTAGCTTTTACGTACCAGTAGTTAGTGTTCTTCATGGCTCAGCGCTTTTGGCATGGAAAACTGCAAAAAAGAAACTGGCATCAGCACGCTGGGGTGGCGCCAATATAGGCCAGCGCATGTTACTTCCAGCATGGATGAATCCGATGACACCACGTGGAGGTGAAATATGGCACCTACCGGCACACAGGGGTGCTGCTCACGAAAGAACTTCTAGATCCAATCTGACACCTGGGGATTATTCCAAGGTAAGGAATCTGAGACTAGATAGAGTCTCTCCCAGATGAGGCATTATGGAAGGTAAGTAACTTGTTCTTTAGCATTGTTACAAGGGTTTTGATAGCTGGGTAAAGTGGGCATGTGGGAACTGATAAGAAATAGTTCAATCTGTGACAGATGAGTTAATGAGTTTAATGATTAGGGTGCCATGGCTGTCAGTAAAAACTGAGCCACCTTGGTTTTGCAGATGTCTGTAGGTGGAGAACATCATGGTCAGGAGGTCTACTTTGATAAAGAGTTACCAACAAGGAAAGCTCTGGCATGAATGATGCCTAGTGGCAGTGTGTGTCATTACCTGTAAGCTGCAGTATTTGTGATAATGATCGCTTGTGAGTCTAAGCCTAATACATCAGGAGATATTTTCTTTCAGATTCCTTCAGGAGTTGGGGAGGAATCTTTGCAATGCACTCTAGAAACAGCTAACCCCCACATTTAGCGTAGTAGCTATGGAGGATGAAGGATAACATCTTGAACTATGTTGACACTTCCTCCTGTGTCCATTAAAGAAGTTGTCCTGTCTGAAATGACAATCTAAAAACATGCAAAAATAATGTGAGTCCCTAACCTTTTCTGATCTGAATGTGACCATTGAACGCTGGGCTCCCATCCCAGTGGGTTGTGAGAAGACACTCAGAACATATTATGACCTCACACATCACACCCTCCTTCTGGCTGTTGCTGCATTTCCTTTGGCGTTCTCCTGACTCTAGCGCTACCTCTCACGACACCCGCTTCGCGGGTGCCGCTCGCCGGATTGACATCTCTGCTGGCCTAATCTTTGAAGAAAGTGGGAGACTTTGCTTTTCCTTGCCGGAATTACCGACGGACTAGAGGCGGGACTGCGAGGACCAGACTGCCCAGCGCCGCTGATCGGCCGCAGCTGGTCCTCTTCCCGCCCCCTCCACTTCAAAATCGGAGCATTGCCTGTGGTCAGTGGGACCCTCCTTCTGGCTGTTGCTGCATTTCCTTTGGCGTTCTCCTGACTCTAGCGCTACCTCTCACGACACCCGCTTCGCGGGTGCCGCTCGCCGGATTGACATCTCTGCTGGCCTAATCTTTGAAGAAAGTGGGAGACTTTGCTTTTCCTTGCCGGAATTACCGACGGACTAAAGGCGGGACTGCGAGGACCAGACTGCCCAGCGCCGCTGATCCGCCGCAGCTGGTCCTCTTCCCGCCCTCTCCACTTCAAAATCGGAGCTTTGCCTGTGGTCAGTGGGACCCTCCTTCTGGCTGTTGCTGCATTTCCTTTGGCGTTCTCCTGACTCTATCGCTACCTCTCACGACACCCGCTTCGCGTGTGCCGCTCGCCGGATTGACATCTCTGCTGGCCTAATCTTTGAAGAAAGTGGGAGACTTTGCTTTTCCTTGCCGGAATTACCGACGGACTAGAGGCGGGACTGCGAGGACCAGACTGCCCAGCGCCGCTGATCGGCCACAGCTGGTCCTCTTCCCGCCCTCTCCACTTCAAAATCGGAGCTTTGCCTGTGGTCAGTGGGACCCTCCTTCTGGCTGTTGCTGCATTTCCTTTGGCGTTCTCCTGACTCTAGCGCTACCTCTCACGACACCCGCTTCGCGGGTGCCGCTCGCCGGATTGACATCTCTGCTGGCCTATTCTTTGAAGAAAGTGGGAGACTTTGCTTTTCCTTGCCGGAATTACCGACCGACTAGAGGCGGGACTGCGAGGACCAGACTGCCCAGCGCCGCTGATTGGCCACAGCTGGTCCTCTTCCCGCCCCCTCCACTTCAAAATCTCCTTGTATATTACAGACCACCAGCAACGCGCACGCGGGACGCGCGCGGGACTTAGCCCGGGGCGAAGCCCGGGCAAAGGGCGGGCCCTCTGTGGCCCTCCAAGGCCTGTAGAGTCTGGTCTGGGCCGCAGCTCCTGGTTAGTTTACTGACTATTTTTCTGTAATTTTGGGTCTAGCAAGTGTGAGTATTTTTAACTATTATGTTATACTAGTGCTGGACGCCACAATCTGACAACCGCTGGTCAATAGTATATATTGTATTAGTCAGTCTTTGACCATTGTCCACAGGGATGTGTACCCGGGAAACGCAAAGCAAGGCCGCGGCCAGCGCTTCCAAACTGACAGGCACACTGGATAATTTCATTGTGCGCACTAACACTCTAATCGATGAGGGAATTGCCCTCATGGAAAGAAGAGTGTCACGGGATCTTGAAGCTGCTAGGAGATCATCTCTAGGCCCTATAGCCTCTGCACCCACACCAGTGTGTGTCATTACCTGTAAGCTGCAGTATTTGTGATAATGATCGCTTGTGAGTCTAAGCCTAATACATCAGGAGATATTTTCTTTCAGATTCCTTCAGGAGTTGGGGAGGAATCTTTGCAATGCACTCTAGAAACAGCTAACCCCCACATTTAGCGTAGTAGCTATAGAGGATGAAGGATAACATCTTGAACTATGTTGACACTTCCTCCTGTGTCCATTAAAGAAGTTGTCCTGTCTGAAATGACAATCTAAAAACATGCAAAAATAATGTGAGTCCCTAACCTTTTCTGATCTGAATGTGACCATTGAACGTTGGGCTCCCATCCCAGTGGGTTGTGAGAAGACACTCAGAACATATTATGACCTCACACGTCACACCCTCCTTCTGGCTGTTGCTGCATTTCCTTTGGCGTTCTCCTGACTCTAGCTCTACCTCTCACGACACCCGCTTCGCGGGTGCCGCTCGCCGGATTGACATCTCTGCTGGCCTAATCTTTGAAGAAAGTGGGAGACTTTGCTTTTCCTTGCCGGAATTACCAACGGACTAGAGGCGGGACTGCGAGGACCAGACTGCCCAGCGCCGCTGATCGGCCGCAGCTGGTCCTCTTCCCGCCCCCTCCACTTCAAAATCGGAGCATTGCCTGTGGTCAGTGGGACCCTCCTTCTGGCTGTTGCTGCATTTCCTTTGGCGTTCTCCTGACTCTAGCGCTACCTCTCACGACACCCGCTTCGCGGGTGCCGCTCGCCGGATTGACATCTCTGCTGGCCTAATCTTTGAAGAAAGTGGGAGACTTTGCTTTTCCTTGCCGGAATTACCGACGGACTAGAGGCGGGACTGCGAGGACCAGACTGCCCAGCGCCGCGGATCCGCCGCAGCTGGTCCTCTTCCCGCCCTCTCCACTTCAAAATCGGAGCTTTGCCTGTGGTCAGTGGGACCCTCCTTCTGGCTGTTGCTGCATTTCCTTTGGCGTTCTCCTGACTCTATCGCTACCTCTCACGACACCCGCTTCGCGTGTGCCGCTCGCCGGATTGACATCTCTGCTGGCCTAATCTTTGAAGAAAGTGGGAGACTTTGCTTTTCCTTGCCGGAATTACCGACGGACTAGAGGCGGGACTGCGAGGACCAGACTGCCCAGCGCCGCTGATCGGCCACAGCTGGTCCTCTTCCCGCCCCCTCCACTTCAAAATCAGAGCTTTGCCTGTGGTCAGTGGGACCCTCTTTCTGGCTGTTGCTGCATTTCCTTTGGCGTTCTCCTGACTCTAGCGCTACCTCTCACGACACCCGCTTCGCGGGTGCCGCTCGCCGGATTGACATCTCTGCTGGCCTAATCTTTGAAGAAAGTGGGAGACTTTGCTTTTCCTTGCCGGAATTACCGACCGACTAGAGGCGGGACTGCGAGGACCAGACTGCCCAGCGCCGCTGATTGGCCGAAGCTGGTCCTCTTCCCGCCCCCTCCACTTCAAAATCTCCTTGTATATTACAGACCACCAGCAACGCGCACGCTGGACGCGCGCGGGACTTAGCCCGGGGCGAAGCCCGGGCAAAGGGCGGGCCCTCTGTGGCCCTCCGAGGCCTGTAGAGTCTGGTCTGGGCCACAGCTCCTGGTTAGTTTACTGACTATTTTTCTGTAATTTTGGGTCTAGCAAGTGTGAGTATTTTTAACTATTATGTTATACTAGTGCTTGACGCCACAATCTGACAACCGCTGGTCAATAGTATATATTGCATTAGTCAGTCTTTGACCATTGTCCACAGGGATGTGTACCCGGGAAACGCAAAGCAAGGCCGCGGCCAGCGCTTCCAAACTGACAGGCACACTGGATAATTTCATTGTGCGCACTAACACTCTAATCGATGAGGGAATTGCCCTCATGGAAAGAAGAGTGTCACGGGATCTTGAAGCTGCTAGGAGATCATCTCTAGGCCCTATAGCCTCTGCACCCACACCAAACAGAACCCAATGTACCCCCCTTCTGGACCCTTCCTAACTTATACTTGCAAACTTACCCATGCCTACCAGCCAAACTGTACCCGAGGATTCTACCCTTTTGCTGCCCCCCCAAGTAGCCCCTTCGACTTCCCTAGTAGTACTCCCGAACGTTACAAACGAACATGACACACTAACTGCACTTAGAGGTCTGAGGGAGGGCGCTATTCCCAAATCCACCCATACATCTCATCAGGACAATACTGATTTAATGTTCATACCGGACGAGGGAGGAACCCTTAGAGATCCAAGTGGCTTGTCTTGTGGGTTAGAGGTGGAGAGGGATATAGTGGTTACTTTAGCAATCAGTGAAGACAAAGCAGAGGAGCGTCGTGTTTCTCGTCCCCTACCCCTGGGCATCCCCGATGACACAGTCTCAACCCAAATTCTGGAAAACTTCCTTGAAGACAGTAGCCTGGATGAACCCTCTGTCGGGGATGAAGACAGGAAAGGTATTTTTATGAGCTCTATAGCCGAACTGATTACATCCCTCCTGTCCCCTTTGGAAACTAGACTAAAAGACATTGAAGATCAATTGAAGGCCTTAAATCTAGAACTAAAAGCCAGACCAAAATCCATCGCTAAAAAGACAAATGGAGGGAAAGCACCGGTTGGTGATACACCATCTTTGTCCACCACACAAGTAGTAGGGAAAAACCCTGCCCAAAATGTACGCTCTTCCAAAACACCTCCAACCGAGGTTACTAAAAATAACTGTAACAAACCGTCTTCCACTATGACTAGCTCACTTCAAAAAGTGAATGGACCCATCATTGTTGCTCCCAATCCTCCCACCACCACCGATCCCAAACCGCCTCCAGCCCTTCCAGCAAGTATTAAAACACGCCGGAATATTAACCTGCCCCCTGATGCCCACCCCTATGTAATTGTTCTAACAGGAGTTCCAGAGCTCCCCCCTTCATCATCAGAACCATTTTGGGCTCTTAAAAACAAAGCATGTTACTGGCTTGATAGAAACTATCCACTTCCGCCAAATACTCGCAGTAATATGCTTATGCTGGAGAGAGCACCTTGGGTGGGTGAGAAGCCCAAAAACATTCAGAGTGACTGTATTGTTGTGACATTTGAGGACCCGTGCACAGTGGAGTATATTTGTGCCAGTTCCCCATGTGACAACAGTTCCCCTATTCTAGCCAAACCCCTCTCCTATTTTTACATGCTTTCAGATCATCGCAGCAATAGATGGAGTTGGTTAAGGGCTCCAAACAACCCAAGAAGGGGGATGAGAGAAGAGTCTTTCCATGATCATAAAGTTAACTATTGGGATGGGGGCGAAGATAGAGGGTGGAGTACAGTGCGAAGGAGAGTAGGCAGGCACCCATATGGGGTTACTCAGTTTCAGGGGGATTGGATTGGTCATCAACATTACCCCCCCCCCTCTACCTTGTTTTAATCGCTTCAGTACTCTAGAGGCAGTTGATTGACACCTAACCTATATTTCTGGATATAAGGTTCCTACTGAGGAGGTTGGGTTATTACAGATAATCCCCACATGTGGAGAAAACACTGAGGAGTTTGTGGACAATGTGCCCACTAGATCGATAGAATTGATCTGCACTCCCTCGCCCTCAACCTTTGTAACAGCCACAGTTTCTTCTTCCATTAATATTATTTCTTGGAATATAGCGGGATTAAGGAAAAACCTTGAAAATCCAGAATGGAATGACTTTGTTGATACTTTCCAAATTTGTATGTTTCAGGAAACGTGGTGCCTGACTCCTCAATATAAAAATGGGTACTCCTCTTATTTTGTCCCAGCAGTTTCTATAGGAAAAGGCCGCCCTTCTGGCGGCCTGCTCATCTGGGTAAAGGTGAATTTGAATTATACTGTTACCATACATAATACACAGTCAAGCGATATCCTGCATATTTCCCTGAAAAGCCCAAATGGGAGTACTGTTCATCTCTTTTGTGTATATGCAAGAGGGTCCCCGGGTGGTTCAATTTCTCAAACGATTGAGCTACTAGATGTTAAATTGACTGAGCTTCCACCTAGGTCTAAAATTCTGCTGGGGGGTGATTTTAACTGTACATTCGAACCTTTAGAGGATGAGGACGTTTTGGGTTTAAATTCTGAAGACTGGAGACAGGCATTCCACTTTTAACGTTGCCCCCTATTAAGAAGTGGACCGCCAGAGCAATACAGCTGAATGCATTAGCCCTGGACCACAATTTACGGGCACTAAATGGTCGTACTACCTCTGATCGTGAAGGGGCAATGACCTATAATAGTATAAGTTGCCCATCGCGTATTGATTATATCTTTTTAGATGTTCACTCTTGGGCTAGTCTAAAAGATATGGAAGTCAAGCAGTCCTCCGATAGTGATCATAACCCACTCTGTATGGAAATCAGCTGGGGACACGGGCTCAATAACAAAGGGGGTCCTGAGATGGTTACAAAGGATGTCCTCCCCTCTAATTACAATTGGAAATTGAGGTGAGACGTGGTAAAACTTGAAGAGGGAAAAATTGATAATATTAGGGAGCAAGTTAAAGCAGAAATTTCCAGCCTTGCAGTGATGGAAAGGGGAGAGGTTCCCTCAATGGGGCAAAAACTACTGGGTCAGTATAAAACCTTTACTGATAAAATAGGAGTAAACTTCCTTAAAACCCCCCAAAGGAACACCGCGGTGGACAACAGATTGCCAAAAGAGAATCTGTGGTTTACTGCTGAGTGTAGAGCCAAGAGAAAAGCCATTGGCCTAGCAATAAAATTAAAGGATCCAATGGCAGTAAAATTAGCTAGAAAAGAGTATTGTGGCTCCATTGCTTTAGCAAAGAAAAATTGGGAGGAAGAGCATTGGCAGCAGCTTATAATTGCTGCCAGTGGAAAAAACTCCATTATATTTTGGAAACTGATTAACATGCTAGACCGGAGGGGTGTTGACCCTATTTTAAATCACATAACCGACCAGCAATGGCACGCTCATTTTTTAAAATTATATTGTAATGTTGCCGATCTATCTCCCAACCATCCACCAATAGAGAGTAGTAAAACTATCTCTGGCCAGGAATTGATGGATAATGGAATAATATTCTCCCAGCAAGAAGTCAAGGCTGCGATCCTAAAGATACTGCCAGGCAAAGCGGCCGGTCCGGATGGCCTGCCCGCAGATCTTTTACTACATGACCCCTTAATCTGGGCAAAGTATATAGCTAGTTTAATGACTCTTATTCAGCTAGGCCATCCCATCCCCCAATCATGGAAAGGGGCAGAGGTGATTACATCCTTCAAGAAAGGAGACAGAGAGGACCCTGCCAACTACAGACCAATGAGTCTGATCGACACCATCCAAAAGGTAGTTGGCAGGGTCATTATAAACCGAGTGGAGACTTGGTTAATGGATAATGATATTCCTACCCATTTTCAGGCTGGTTTAAGGCGGAATGTCGGTGCTATGGACCAAGTCTTCCGGTTTTGTGCCGTTTATTGGAAGTCAGTATCGATCATTAAGGGCTGTTTGTATCTGGCTTTCGTAGATTTGAAAACGGCATTTGATGTCATCCCTCGTCCCAAGCTATGGGAGATTTTACAAGCCATGGGGTTTCCATGTCTCCTACTTCAATTCGTTATTAAATTGCACGAGAACAATTATGCAAGAATACGTTGGGGCAGACAGGGTCAACTGACAGAGAGGGTACCAGTCAACAGGGGGGTACGGCAAGGATGTGTGATGGCGCCAACACTATTCTCCCTCTTCATAAATGGGGTGGTGGACCATTTGAGGGAGGATCCGGAAGATGCCCCCGTCCTCGCCGGGGAGAAAACTCCGACACTCCTTTTTGCTGACGATACCCTTTTGATGTCCAAAACCCCTAAGGGTCTTCAAAAGCTGCTTGACCGTTTTACCCTATTTTGCGATGACCGTGGGTTAACGGTCAACACCCTGAAGACAAAGTTAATGGTCCTAACCTCCAGCAGGAAGATCAAGAAGGTTCATGTTACTTTGCGTGGATCCCCCCTAGAGGTTGTGAATGAGTTTGACTACCTCGGGGTGAGATTGTCCAACCGTATGACCTGGGATTCCCACATTTCCAAAATGGTATTAAATTTAAAAAGGGTGTCCGGTGCAATAATAAAGAACCAGCGTCTCTCCTTAAGTAGACCGGTAGCTCCAGCCTTAATAGTTTATGAGGGGAAGGCCTTATCTTCGGCAGTTTATGGCGCCGAACTATGGGGTGCAGAAAATATTAGGCCACTGGTAACTGCTGAAAACAAGTTTATCAGAGATTTAGTCTCACTTCCGGCTTCTACCCCCTTGTTACCCCTATTTTTTGATATGGGCAAAAAATCAATCTCGGATAAAGTTCGGCTAAGGCCGCTGTTATTTTGGGTGCGCCTTAGAAGAACCGAGGAACTAGCTGGGTACGCTCGAGTGCTGGATGAGCTAATAACTCTAAATGTTTCTAATCAAATAAAATGGCTTAACAACCTCAAGAAATTAGTAGTGTCAATAGGTCTGGGGGAGTCGTGGGCAACACAAGTCCCTCCCCCAAAACAAATTGTAAAGAAATTATATTGGGACTGGGTTGAGGCCATGATTAACAACAGCTCAAACTTGGGTACTTTAACAATGAACTTCCTTGCTCATAAACCATCCATGAAGTTGGAACCATTTTTGGATTTTATCCAAGTAGCCAGTCACAGAACTCTATTCCTGAAATTAAGGTATGGCACCCTGCCCCTTAAAAGTTTTTTGGGAAAGATGGAAATCTAAGGGGGGAATTGAATTAAAATGTCCAGGTTGCCAATGTCCCGAGGAAACTCTTGCCCATTTTTTATTTGCCTGCTCAGCATATAAATTTGTTAGAGCCAAATGGTTGAAACCTGTATGTAGGGAGTTGGGTGTAAAAGATCATGGGTCAGCCCTACGTATTATTACAACTAATACGGTCTCTATGTACATTGTTTGTGGGGTGGCCAAATACCTTGGGGGCGCTTGGTTAATATGCTCCAGACTGTTGGGCAATGTATAAATCTGGGAAAGGGGAAGACATTGTTTTAAACATTGTTTTTACTTTTGGTTTTATGAGATGTAATTGTAGTACGTTGGATTAACTGTCTTTTATATATTTGTATGTTTGTACTTTTATGATGAATTTCCATCGAATAAAGTATTACAACAATAAGCTCCCACGAGTTGCACACCCGTGTTTGAAACCAGTGTTTACACTTCTTAGTGAATGTTGATAATATTCCCAGCAGTACATTTGTTATGTTTCTCCAGGCTGATTTCTCTAGTTATTGGCCCCCTCCTCTTAATTCTTACTGGTGTCTAGCTGCCCTCCTACAAATACTCTTGCTTTATGAGGTACTTCAATTCTGTATATTTACTTGGTGAACACTGTAAAAGAGTTGACCTTCTTCCATGATTTGACCAAGATGCTAGGGAGATTGTCCTGAACACTAATGACTACATTTGACTTTGATTGGAGGCATGGAGCTAGAATTCCATCAGTAAATGGGAAGTGAATTTGCATACCCGAGGCATAGGTTAAGCAATGTGCCCTCAATTAGGTGATGGGAAAGTTGTGGGCACTGTCTTAATCAATTGTATATGTGTAATCACTGGTATTTGGTGTGGGCAGAATGGCCATGAGATTATGTGCAGTCAGTGGCCTTGGTTAGGCTGGTAGGAGTGGGACATGATCGAAGACTCTGCCGGTGTTGGCCGGTGTAGTACTGAGATCAAATAGGCTAAACCCTGAATTTAAATTCAGAGTTTGTATTGGAGTGGCCATTTGTCACTGTAACACACCTGACAAATAGTTTTCCTAGTTCTCACACAACTCATTTTTTACTTAAGAGTTTTTCAAACTTGTCATACTCTAGCCAGCCAACACATGTTTTGTTTTTCCCGGCATCTCCCAATGACTTAATCAGGGTTTAAAGTGAATATGTCACCTCATGGATGAGTCCATTCAATCAGGCAGTCAAGTCTAATGAGTAATCCACTGATTGTCAGAGGCGTAATCATGTGGATAAACGTAGGACAGTGTAACGTTGTGTGCATTGATGCAGTCTGTTCAGGTCGGGTGGCATACAGGCAATCTTCCAAGTGCTGATACATGCGCTTTAAGCTCTGATGAAGTCAATTTTACTCGTAGATGATGAAACACATTATTAGAATATAAGAGGTTTGGAAACCTATTAAAGGATGAGTTGTTTGAATGAATGTGAAGATTATTTATCACTTGTTTTGAGTGATTGTAACCCCACAGCTAGTGTATGGGGACCCATCTCCCAATCTTGGGGAACATTGGAGTGGCTGCCCTTCCGCCTGGCTAAGCACCCAAATTCGAATCAACAGACAGTTACCTTATATGATCAATTTTGAACCGGGTTGAGGTGTGTGTCGACATTTCTCTGGTCACCCCAGTTGTAAATTCTTAATGTAAATATATGTGCCCATGATATGGGCTAAACAAGGCTGGCCACTGTTGCTGCACCATGTGTGGGCAGCACAACGGCAAAAATGTGTTCAATTCATGTCTGATGAGCAACGTCAATAAACTGTAAAGGTGGCCTGGCTTGTGGAAACTGTCAGGGCATTGGCCATGTCGGGGAGACACAAGACCTTAGGAGGAAGGTGTTATTCTCAGGAATGGTATATCAAGGCGTTGGCTACTTTATACACATTGGCGGCAACTTCAGTGATAATCTCAGTCAGAGCAATAATAGGCCTAATTATCGACTACTCTGAAAATAATAGTTCAAAGGCTGGTGCCAAAATTTAAACCTTAAGGTTACTGTGACAAAACGGATACTGGCTCCAGGGTCAGCCTGGTTTCTGGATCACAATTGAAACAGTTGGAGGTAATTTCCTCTAGTGTTCAGGGGACTCCGTACTAGGTGACCCAGACTGGAAATCAAGCACCCTTTTTAGGTTTTGCCTGGGGCACGGAGCGTTAGCTCCGCCCCCAGGAGAAATCTCTAGTTTTCAGTAAGGGACACTTGAATTCGCCCCTCTGTTCCATTGGCTAGCTCCATAAATGGAGGCTAGCCATTGGAACAGAGATCTGTCGGTCATTCACGGACCAGATTCGGGGGCGTTCCCGACATTTTTTCCCTCTCCACCCACTTCTGTTCGTCATCACGGTGGTGGGTGCGTGTTATTTTTTTTTTTTTCGAGTGGGCCTGTTTTGTTCCTTTTCAAAGTGTCTGTTGTTGGAGTTGGCTGCAAGATCCGAGTTCCCACGAGGCGATCAGGTAAGGAGCATTTTGTTTATAAAATTGTTTTCACTTTGTAAGTTTACGTATTTTGACGTTTTCGCTCTTAATGTATTTTTTCGGTTTCCCGACCCCCCTCCCGCTGTCCGTTCCCGCCCCCCTCCCGCCAACGGAGGAAGCCTTCCCGACCCCCCCACTCCCGCCAACGGAGGAAGCCTTCCCGACCCCCTCCCGCTGTCCGTTCCCGCCCTCCCCCTCTCCCCCTGTCCGTGTGCTTTTAATGTATTTTTTCGGTTTCCCGACCCCCCCTCCCGCTGTCCGTTCCCGCCCCCCTCCCGCCAATGGAGAAAGCCTTCCCGACCCCCCTCCCGCTGTCCGTTCCCGCCCTCCCCCTCTGTCCGTGTGCTTCATGATTACCGCGGCCGTGGGCGGGGTTGCGGAAATGCCCGCTGGGCCTAGTCAGGGGGGGTCCTGGTCTACGGAGGTCCGGTGTCTGCCTTCCGCTGGCGTGGGCTGGATAAGATGAGGCCAGCTGCTTGTGATGGTAAAGGTTCTGGTGCTGCTCCGGGTTCTGGTTCAGTTGCCGGTGCTGCTGCCGCCGCTGCTCTTGACTCACAGATGGATTTACGGGTTTGCGTAAGTGCCGCGCTCTTCGGTTCTGGAACCAGACCTGTGTCAAAGGGAAAGCAGAGAACAGAGGGTGAGGAGGGGAAAGACAGGAGCATTTAAAGAGAACAACAGACTCTAGAACACCTCCCCCCGAACCTCTGCACCCCTCGGCCTTGGACCCTCCTCTGCTGCCTCTTTATCCTCTGCCCCAACTCCCCTCAACCTTCTCCACCAGGGCCTGTCTCTTTCTGTCCATTCTGGTTCTGTGCAGAATTAAACTCACTTTTAAATACCTCAGAGAGGCAGGAGGCAGAGAAACAAAGGAACAACCTTCTCTGGTGTAAAAAGCTAGATTTTTTCCGAAAAGAGCTCGAAGAGAGGAAACGGGGAGAGAGAGCGAGAGATACACACACAGAGACGAGCTATGCCGCACATCAGAAAGAACAGATAGCGTTGGGGGGGGGTGTCGCAGTTACATAACTGGAGGGAAAGACGTTTAGGGGGAGCAGAGCCATTACAAGTAGAGATAACGAGAGAGATGTTAAATACAGTACACAGGAGATGAGCCCCGACCCCGGGGCCTGCGCGCCCCACTCACCTGGACCCTGGATTCGGGGACACCAGTCACCTCGGAGATGTGTGTCCGGCTTCTGAAGTCGGGGTAGGGGTTGAGGTGAAAAGCTGCCCTCAGGAGGGCGAGCTGGTCTGTGCTGAAGCTGGTCCTCCTTCTGCAGCCCTCTCCAGAGGAGGGCAGAGAGGGCTCAGGAGAGGGCAGAGAGGGCTCAGGAGAGGGCAGAGAGAGCTCTGGAGGGGCAGAGAGGGCTCTGGAGAGGGCAGAGAGGGCTCAGGAGAGGGAAGGGGGGGCCCGGTCATCTTGAGGGCCCCGCCAGGAACCATCCAGGGCTCTTCTGCGGGCACAGCGGGCCTGGCACTCTTAAGGGCACCGCCAGCAGACATCCAGGGCTCTTCCGAGGTCACAGCAGGCCTGGCCCTCTTGAGGGCACCCCCGTCCTCCCACTCATGAGATGTTCCTACAGGGTGGAGACAGAAGGGCTGTTAGAAACACTCCTCATCAATTATAAACAATAACAGACACTAATGATCCAGCCCGGGGCAGGGTGCTGAGCCAGGACCAGTCCAGACACTCACCTGTCAGTGCTGCTGGGGGCTCAGTCTGTGGTAAATATTTGATTTACCGTCCTAATTTCTATGCAGGTAAGTACTTAATCAATAATAACTCAATCGGAAAGAAAAAGGCAGAGTCCGTGGTGTTAGAGTTCTTAGGGGTTTTATTCCTTAAAAAGGAATGGTCATGACCGGATATCTTGTTCCTGCCACCACTGGGGTGCAGGAAGGGATAGAGCAATATTTTATTGACAATACATAGCTTATATACTTAAGTTACATTATAGAAACCAATACAGTAGGCGTAACAGCTGAGAGAAACAAGATAAAACACACACGTGGTAATGATACGTAATTAGAAGGCGTGAACTAGGCGTGAACATAGAGGTGTGTGCTAGAAACGTCATAAGTAGGTGTCATAAGGGGTGGCAACAAAAAGCAGAATCTTGCAATGTCAGCAGAAATCTGAGGCCTGAATGCGCGCGCAGCTGCATGACGTGTGATTGACGTGAAACTGGAGGGTGCAGGGGACTTGACATTTACAATGGCGGAAAGAGACAGAAGTCTGGCATGTCAGATCAACTCGTACCTCTATCATATCTGATATCTGATGTTTGGGAACCATATTATCTGGGCGGAAAAGGTCTCTGGGGCAGAAGCTATTCTATACTGACTGTGAGTGCGTGTATAAGCGCCTAAGTGTCTGCATGAGATGCGAGGGGCATGGGCCTGCCATGGTAACAGAGGCTATGAATTACTTGCACGGAGACAGTAAGGCCGGGCCCTTCGTTCTGCAGCTGGGGGGATGTTGACCTAAATTAGTAGGCAGGAATGCATTTTTGGAGAGCGGAACAGATAACTCGAAGGTTGAATTCAGTCTTGGCAGGCAGCAGGCTGAGCTAAACGCGGTGAGCCGCGCAGGGAGTAAGGCAGAGGTCACGGGTACAGAGACAGCCTGGGCTGAGGCTTTCAGAGTCAGAAAGCGGAAAAAGGCTCGATGGCAGAATTCAGGGCCTGCTTCGCCAGAGCTGAAAAACGTGTAAAGTACACCACAAAAAGACGTTGGCATGGCATACTTAGGAACGGACTATTCAACCCATTCTGGGTGGGTCTGAAAGAGGACATGTTAACGTTGGACGCAAATGTATTTGCGTCTTCATAGCTGGCACAGGAGGGAAGTTACATGTACTTTAAGCTCGTACATGGAGACGGTGGGGTACACGATAGGGAACATAACTTGACCAAAAAATTTTATATTTCCTCATTCCCTCCTTGTTCCCTACGGACCCTTCATGATATATCGATCCTCATGAATCGATCAGTCTGTTCTTGTAACATCATTTGCTCATCTCTCTTCCTTTGTCGGTTTGAGAGAAAACTGGAATGTTCAATGCACGATGTGGCGCACAGTCCACAAATCGCTGGCCCACACTGTAGGCACAGGCAACAACTGAATACTATGACAAGGGCAATGCCTAGGAAGGATAGGATCTTCCATCCCCAAGCGGTTAACGTTGTCCAGAACCAACCGGACCAAGTCCAGGTGCCTGGATTCTGATGTATCGAACTTGCAATCTTATGAAGACGTGTAATAGCTTTGTAGACAGTTGGCGCGTTTTCTGGAATGAAAACACAGCAACTTGACCCGATGACCTTACAGGCTCCACCTCTATCTGCCAAGATGACGTCAATAACAAGACGATTCTGAAGAACAACAATCCGCATAGCAGACTGTTCCTCTGTTAAGTTACCTAGAGCGGAGGCAGTTTCATTTACTACTGCTTCGAGTGTTCTGGTTAATCTACGTATTAATTTACTGTTTTGGACGGGGCCTGTGAAGAAAAAGAATCCCTTATTGAAATCTGTGTATTGCTCCCATGCCGTTTCGGTATAGTCGACAATCGGGAGATCTCTTCTGAGTCTACTCTTTACTAGATTTGTATTTCTGTGATAATCAGGAGGGGCTAGGAAAACAGGTGGCAGAAGGAAGGCAATGTAACAGGTACCATCCCAATCTGGAGGTAAGCGTATGTATGCGGTATGGCCACAAACAAAGTAGGAATGACGAGTAGCTCGAAAGGAAGACTTGCCATGATCACTGAATTCGACCACGGTAGTACATTTACTATGACCTAAGTGTACTGAACCCTTCTTTCTGACACATAAGTCACCTGTGACTGGTAGTACTGACATAGCAGGGAGAACTGGTGCGGCTTCGGATTCAACAGTGAGGATCATAAGGTTAATTGTATAATTACCTAATCCATATACTTCATTTTCTAGATCAGTTCCTACTCTAGTGGGGAGTCCCTTCTTGTCAGGGTAACAGGCATTAAGCAGAACTAAGTTCAAGTTTCCCCAAACCCAGCTCCCTTTAAAAACAGCGACATCAGGATCTAAGGAATTGATTATTCTAAACCATGCACCACAGGAGCCATTATGAGTGAACGGGTACGGAAAGAGGGGCAGACCTCCCTTGTATTTCTGGTAGGGAGGGAGTCGGCCACATATCCAACAGTTTGTAGCATTGTTAGTCTGATGGGAATGGTGTAACATACTAATGAATGTGTTGTTGCGCAGCGCGAGTCTGTAAGAAAGTTTGTGGGGAGGTAATTCGCTAAAAGAATGTTCAGCAGAAACATTGAAAGCAGATTGTTCACGTTTGAAGATAGGGTAGTATATGGGAAGCAATATGCTAGCAACAATAATCAGGAGACTTAAAAAGAACATAATCAATAAAGTCACTATACAGTGACTACGGAGTGATTTGCAATATGCACGTTTCTTGAATTGTCTCTCTCTCTCTCTATCTCGATCTAGGGGATACATGTCAGAAACTATTTAACCGATTCACCTAGGGGAGGACTTAAACAATTAAACTGTCTGACTTGCTAGATCGACGTTTCAGTCTGTACTCCTCTTGGGGAGTTTTCTCTCGTTCGGGAACCATAAAGTCACTAGGTTCGATACAGTCTTTGGAGGGGGTGGACGAGTCTGGGTCTGGTTTCAGTTCGTTGCACTTTTTAATATGACTCGTATGGATCCACCCCTTTCTGCCTTCCACCTTGATCGCGGTCTTCGTAGTAAGAAGGACGGTCTTCGGCTCTTTCCAGCGGGGCTCCAGCGGACTTTTCCTGTCAAAGTTCCTAATTAGGACAATGTCCCCTGGTCGGACATCGTGTGGCTTTACATCAGTGTTGTCAGGGAAGGCTGCAGCAACCTGTGAACGACATGATTGGAGTGCAGACATCAAGGAGGCAAGGTAATCTGTCAGCATATTACAATCGACATCAGTAATTTTCTTAGGCATGGGCGTCCCCCACATATTCGGTGGTCTACCAAAGACCACTTCGTACGGGGATAGTCCTGATCTCGAATGGGCAACCATTCTCATGTAGAATAATGCAACTGGCAGGGCGACTATCCAGTCGACCCCTTTCTCTTTACAAACTTTGGCAAGGCGGTTCTTTAGTGTCTGATTATGCCTTTCTACAAGGCCTGCAGCTTCGGGATGTCGGACACAATGGAATCTCCACTGATATCCTAACAGAAGGGAAACATGCCTCATAAATTCGGATGAGAACGGCTGTCCGTTATCTGAGTACACGACACGAGGCAAGCCGTACCGCGGGAAGAATTCTCGAACCAGCTGCCTGGAAGTGGTCGGGGCAGTGTAATCTGGGACTGGATATGCTTCGGTCCAACGGGAAAGTGCACAAACAACTACGAGGACATATTTGAATCCTCGACAACGGTCCATCTGGATATAATCCATCTGGAGGACTTCAAAAGGGTGATCGGGAGGATGGAATCCACCTTGCTCTACAGGAACGCTTTTACCGGGATTGAATTGACAACAGATCATGCAAGTACGCACTTTCTGTTTTGCTGCTGCTCGTAAGTGTTTGTTGTACCAGAGATTCTGTAAACTGTCTAACATAGCTTTCTCTCCTAGATGTGCTGGACTATGTGCTGTATTTATCATGATTTGAACCATTGAGTCGGGGAGAAACCATGTAGATTTTCCCTTCGTGACCCATCCTTGATCTGTCTGGATCCCTCCTAGTTCAGTCCATTTCTTTATTTCATCTGAAGTAGCATGTGTCTGGATATCGATTACATCTAGGGTGGGATCCCGGACTGACATACACTGTGTTGGTACTATTGCCTTTGTCACATCGGTAGTCTGGGTGTGAGTCAATGCTGTATGTTTTGCTGTCTGGTCTGCCAGGTCATTACCCTGGGAAACAGAATCCGTAACTTTAGTATGTG
This sequence comes from Lissotriton vulgaris, assembly GCF_964263255.1. Classification (NCBI taxonomy): domain Eukaryota; kingdom Metazoa; phylum Chordata; class Amphibia; order Caudata; family Salamandridae; genus Lissotriton; species Lissotriton vulgaris. The sequence continues at coordinate 291,428,530 of NC_141695.1, forward strand.
CTTTACACTTCATGACGGATATGCCTGAGGGCAGATGTATTGCTTCTAACAGTGCATGAATGAGGGGACCATGTTGTATCTTGGCACCATGAGAGGTCAAGAAACCTCGTTCTTGCCATAACATTCCGAAGTCGTGTACGACTCCGAACGCATAACGGGAATCAGTGTATATGTTAACATTTCTGTTCTTGGCTAGTATACAAGCTCGGGTCAGAGCAATGAGCTCCGCCGCTTGAGCAGACAGTGTGTCAATACGATGTGTTTCTTTAACTTCAGTTTCAGTGGTCACTGCATACGCGGCCACTAATTCTCCTGTACTTGTTCTCATGCATGAACCGTCCACGTAAAGTGTCAGGTCTGGATTTGTCAGTGGGACATCTGTTAAGTCTCGTCGAGGCTTTGTTACTGCATTAATGATCTCTATACAATCATGCGGGGCTGGATCTGTCATAATTGTAGGTAACAATGTTGCGGGATTCAGAATGCTGCAGCGTCTGATTTCTATGTGTGGCTGGAATAGTGTCAATTCATAACCTGTCAGTCGTGCTATAGTCAAGTGCTGAGTCTGAGTTCTGTTTAAAAGAACCTCTACAGAATGTGGAACTTGTACTGTTAATTGATGTCCTAAAACAATTGAGTCGCTCTGTCTGATTGCTAGTGCTGTTGCTGCTACTGACTTCAAGCACGCAGGGAGTGCCTGGGCTACTGAATCCAATGTACTTGAAAAATAAGCGCAAGGCTTATGTGAACCTGCTTGGTCTTGAGTGAGGACAGACAATGCTGTACCATCACGTTCTGTAACAAAAAGTGTGAACGGTTTGCTGTAACATGGTGTCGCTAGAACTGGTGCTTGACATAAAGCTTTCTTTAATTCCTCAAAAGCCTGTGTATGTTCCTGAGTCCAAGGGAGGGCAGTCGAAGTCGCTGCCTCCTATGTTGTTAACTGAATCAGTGGTTTAGCTAGAAATGCATACTGGGGAATCCATTGTCTGCAGTACGAGGTGAGGCCTATAAAGGCCCGCACTTCCTTTTGTGTCTGGGGTTGTGGCATATTTACAATTAACTGAATGCGATCAGGAGTGAGCTGTCTCCCCACTTTGGACAGCAAGTGACCCAAGTACATAACTTGCTGAACACAGAATTGTAGCTTCGAAGGAGACACCTTGTGTCCCTTGTCGGCCAGAAAATGTAAAACTGTCAGTGATGCTTGTTCACATTCGGGCTCACTTCGTGCGGTGATCAGCAGATCATCGACGTATTGCAGTAAGGCAGTGTTAACTGGCATTATGATACAATCAAGTTGTCTTTTCAGTGCTTGGCTATAGATGCTGGGGCTTTCTGTGAATCCTTGAGGTGCGCGTGAAAATTTGAAACTTTGTCCATTTAAACTGAATCCGAAGAGATATTGGCTCTCCGGGTCAATAGGTACACTGAAGAAGGCGTTCTTGAGGTCAATTACAGTAAAGAACGTTGCTTCTGAATCAATAGCAGTCAATAGGGAAGAGATGTCGGGAACCACAGGGTACTGTGGAACAATACATTTATTCAGTTCTCTTAAATCAATCACCAGCCGATATACTGGCGGTGCATTGGGATCAGTACGTTTAAGAATCGGAATGATAGGGGAATTACAGATATTGGAGTCGGTCTCTACGACCACTCCTTGGGCAATGAGCTCTTCAATGATTTCCAGTAAAGCCACTACAGCATCGGGTGGTAACTTGTATTGTCTGATTCTGGGTAGAACAACACCTGGTTTGAGTGTAACACGGTATGGTGTAATGTGCATACAACCTACGTCAGTTGGGCCTTTTGCCCATAAGTGATCCGGTACATTTTTCAATCTGACATCAAACTCTCGTAATACATAATGACCCTTAAAGTCTCTTAAGAAAAGTCTAACTCCTTCCGGAGAACAACAGATCACAGCTCCTAAAGCCTTCAATGTTTTTATTCCTAACAGATTTTCTGGACAAGATTTCGTAAGTAACAAGTCTGTAACACGTGATAATGGACCCACAGCCAGGGGGACTGGTTTCGATACCTCATTTACAATAGGCTGTCCTGAAAAACCAAGAGAAACATTCTGTGAGCCTGAGAGGGGTGCCCCTGGGACTTCATCATGGCTGATTGTGGTGCGACTTGCCCCTGTGTCAATTAAAAACTTTCTGTCTTTTCCCAATACTTGACTGTGTACATAAGGACCCTCTTGATCTACAGGAATTTCAATAAGAGGCAAGCCACCCTCCCTCTCTAGGCTGTTTCATGTGTATCGTGGATAATCGGGGTAATCAGACTGGGCATACTGGTACATCTGCTGCGAGACTTGCTGAGTCGCGGCAATGGGCTGTGGCTGTGACTGTGTCTGCGGTACCGCTACTGTCTGTGCTGCATGTGGTGAAACATGCATAGGCTGTGTATTCTGCATGGGCTGTATATTCTGTGAAGTCTGTTGCTGACCCTGATTTTGTCTAGGTGGATGCGGTCTTTCTTTAGTTTTACCTGTCGATATATTATGTTTCAGGACTGGGCATTCATGTACGTAGTGACCTGGCTGCTTGCAATAATTGCATGTCCCTTTAACCCCTTCCATGCTGATGACGGCCCCCATCCGTCATGCATTACAGTGCTCGTGTGCTCATGACGGCTGGGGGCCGTCATAAAGCCATTGATTCTTCAATAAGCCTAGCACACGAGAAAAATCGGCCCAGCATGGAAGGGGTTAACGGGAGCTGCGGCGTGACCTGTCTGGGTCGTACCCTTTCTCTGACCGTCGGCTGGAACCGACTGGGCCACTAACATTTTCATTTTTGTGTCTTTCATGCGTTTCTGTTCCTGATCCTGTTCTTCTCTAATTCTGTTCTGATGGTATTGTAACATTTGTAACATCTGAGATGGCGTATTTGCTTGCCAAGTACTTTCAACTTTATACACGCGGTTCTTAACTAATGGCAGAGAATTCTCGACCAATTTTGATACAAAAAGATGCGGGTACGACTCGCTACTCGGCTTAAGGCCACTATTGATAATAAAACATTTCTCGAATCTTGAATAGAAGTCACTAGTATCTTCATCGTGTTTCTGTTTACAGGCCGAAATTGCGTCCCAGTCTTCCTTTCTAGTTGTCAGTAATCTTGGCAGAACCTGTACTATTAAACCTGGTAATGCTTTAGTTTTCTCCCCAAGGCCTAGCCCAGGGGTACGAAGTTTCTCCTCGTCTTCTAGTTCTGTCCACACAATCTTTTTATCTCCCACCTCCCATTCTCTTTCCTTCAGCTTCTCGTAGATGCCCGTGGGCAGCAGTACCTTTAACATTTTCATAATATCTTCATATGTGTAATCTCCCATCAGTAACATGTCTTTAAGTTCTCTGTGAAAACCTGCAGGGTCTTTATCGTGACACGGTACTAGTTTCTTCATTTCCAATAGTTCTAACTTGGTCAGAGGTGTGTGTACATACACACGTTTCAGGGCGTTATCAGTACCCATGACTGGGTGTACTTCTCGTAAGGGGTTCTGACTTTCAATGCCATGCAGACGCTCCATATGATACATTTTTCTTTCTGGGGGCGGAGCGGGAACGTATTCGGAGCTTAAGAACGTATTATATCTGTGCCGTTGTTCTAGAATTATTTGAATTAACTTGGTACTTAGGCCTCTCCATCTATCCATGAGTAGTGCTTCTAATGTATCGTGTAAGGGACCTGGGTCAGAATGTTGATGTCTGAATAACGTGAGAAGGTGCTGAATCATGTATACACCTGCTAATTTCTGCTCGTCTGGGGAAAGGTTCAGGAATGTCTGCGCTACTGTGTCATCATTATATATGTTCGGATTGTCAGCCCATAGTACAGCTGACCGGGCTAATTCTTGTTCATCCATAGAATTTAGTACATGATACCCCATTCGTTCTCGAAGCATTTTATCAGTCTCTTGAAACTGATGTTCAGGAGAATTCGGTTTTGTTATGCCAGAGAGGAAGACTCTCTTGCTTTCTGGACGAATGCCTTTCCTAAGATAAGTTCCTCTACCTACATACGCTATCGTGTCTGTAGTCTTTTCTGGTTCTCCAGATCCTTCCTCCTCCTCAGAGGAAGCTCCTTCTTTCTCATTTTCGTGTACTTCTATTACTGCTCTTCTTATTTTCCTGTACATACTGGCTATGCAATTCTGTTTATCATGCTTTCCTTCGGCTATATTTTGACCCCACTTTGTTAGGGCATCCATTTCATCCTGTTCTGTCTCAGGCCTGTCTCGTTCTCTTATTAAGCAATTTATGAAAAAACGTAGTATATATGCTTGAGTGTCGACTTTCTGATGTGCCATGGCTTCCTTAATACTTTCAGGGTTTTCCCCAGTCCGGACAAAATGATATATCCTATCTAGGTGCTCTTTCATTCCTACGAATAACACTAGGTAATCTGTAGCTTGTCGTAAACGTAGCGATGCCATCAACATCCTATCGTCTTTACCGGGTACTGGATCGTATCTGCAAACTTGAAGCGGTTCTTTGAGTATGTCGAGACGGGGTGATTGGAATGTAAAGGGCTTCTGCATGTCCCTAAGGTTTAATCTGTGTGTTGCTGGCGGGGTCTGGTAACCCCCGGTCGCACCTCCTGAGGCGGAGGCTTGAGCATTATCTCTCTGTGGAGTCTGTATCTGTACTTGAACTTGTCTTTTAGTAGAATCTAGCGCAAGCGGATTTGGTATATTAATTTTAGGTGCGGGGAGTGGTGGAGGTGGAGGAACAGGCTGTCGGACGGGAGAACCTTGTTGCGGTAGTGGCAAAATACGATCTTGGGGCGGGTTGCCACCTCCGTCACCGTCAGTAGGCGGGACGCGGGCAGGTGGATTGGTGTAAGCGGGTGCTACATCATTTAGATAGGAATTCAGAAAGATGTCTTTAGTGGTCCTGTGTTTTACTTTAATTGGAACCAATGGTGGTGGCAGATTTTTCGGCACTTCTGAAGTGGCCTCAGGCGTACCTTCGGCTACTAAGTACATACCATTTACAAGATTGTTTCGTGCGCGGTCTACTTGTTCTGATTTTACTCGAATCCCTTCAGTAACTAATTCGTTTTCTCTGGCTTTATCTGATTCTTCTCTATGTCTGTCTTCTCTACGGAGTGCTTTTTCAGCACGTTTATGTGATTCTTTACGCCAAAATTCTATGGCGTCTTTCTGAGATTGTCTGGCTTTCTTTTTCCATAATGCTTCTTCTACCTTCATGATGCACTCGGCATCCCATGTTCCGGTAACAGGCCATCTGTGTCTTTCGTCTAGATGCTTAGTATAATCGGCCCATAAATCTAGATACAATATGGCGTCTATGCCATGTTTCTGATACATGAAGTTTCCAGGAGTGTCCCTAGGGGGGATAGGAATTTCTTCCTCTAGTATCCCTTTTCTAGTTCCTATCTGTTTTAACTTATTGAAAAACGGCATCTTGTTTACTTAGTACTGAATGCTCAATCCTTGCTACTTAATTCTAGACACAACTAGTTACACAAGAACACAATAATGCACATAAAAAAACAGTCACTCATACTACGACATTAAACACATAAAAAGACATTTGAAACATATATGACTACCCCCTATACTGGATGTACTGCTAAACAGCACAGATGCACTGCTGAGAACAGTGCAAGAACTAGGATAACTGATATACTGCTAAACAGTACAGATACACTGTCTAAAACAGTGCAGACCGAATTTGTGTACCCAAACCCGTCTAGATACGTCCCAGCAATGGTACTCACCGGGAAGCACAGAAAACAGAAGGCCTCGGAAAACTCGACTGAACTGGACCGGACTCGACTCGACTCGACACGTTGATACTTCGGAAAACTGGTGGGCCTCTTGACACCTCGGACCTTGCTTCTTTCGACTAGGCTCTGGTCGGGATCCTCCGCGCTCCTCACCGCCTCGTCTGGGTGCTGATTGCAGTCTTCGTCGCCTCCGTGGGCCAGAGGGAGATACAGGAAATCCTGCCAGTACGCGTAGTTTCCGTCTAACTGATGGCAGGGGACAGAGCTTGCAACGCACCAACCGGCGCGTGAGGTGGGGGAGGGGTTCCTGTTCGGGCGCCAAAATAATGTGGTAAATATTTGATTTACCGTCCTAATTTCTATGCAGGTAAGTACTTAATCAATAATAACTCAATCGGAAAGAAAAAGGCAGAGTCCGTGGTGTTAGAGTTCTTAGGGGTTTTATTCCTTAAAAAGGAATGGTCATGACCGGATATCTTGTTCCTGCCACCACTGGGGTGCAGGAAGGGATAGAGCAATATTTTATTGACAATACATAGCTTATATACTTAAGTTACATTATAGAAACCAATACAGTAGGCGTAACAGCTGAGAGAAACAAGATAAAACACACATGTGGTAATGATACGTAATTAGAAGGCGTGAACTAGGCGTGAACATAGAGGTGTGTGCTAGAAACGTCATAAGTAGGTGTCATAAGGGGTGGCAACAAAAAGCAGAATCTTGCAATGTCAGCAGAAATCTGAGGCCTGAATGCGCGCGCAGCTGCATGACGTGTGATTGACGTGAAACTGGAGGGTGCAGGGGACTTGACATTTACAATGGCGGAAAGAGACAGAAGTCTGGCATGTCAGATCAACTCGTACCTCTATCATATCTGATATCTGATGTTTGGGAACCATATTATCTGGGCGGAAAAGGTCTCTGGGGCAGAAGCTATTCTATACTGACTGTGAGTGCGTGTATAAGCGCCTAAGTGTCTGCATGAGATGCGAGGGGCATGGGCCTGCCATGGTAACAGAGGCTATGAATTACTTGCACGGAGACAGTAAGGCCGGGCCCTTCGTTCTGCAGCTGGGGGGATGTTTACTTAAACTAGTAGGCAGGAATGCATTTTTGGAGAGCGGAACAGATAACTCGAAGGTTGAATTCAGTCTTGGCAGGCAGCAGGCTGAGCTAAACGCGGTGAGCCGCGCAGGGAGTAAGGCAGAGGTCACGGGTACAGAGACAGCCTGGGCTGAGGCTTTCAGAGTCAGAAAGCGGAAAAAGGCTCGATGGCAGAATTCAGGGCCTGCTTCGCCAGAGCTGAAAAACGTGTAAAGTACACCACAAAAAGACGTTGGCATGGCATACTTAGGAACGGACTATTCAACCCATTCTGGGTGGGTCTGAAAGAGGACATGTTAACGTTGGACGCAAATGTATTTGCGTCTTCATAGCTGGCACAGGAGGGAAGTTACATGTACTTTAAGCTCGTACATGGAGACGGTGGGGTACACGATAGGGAACATAACTTGACCAAAAATGTTTATATTTCCTCAAGTCTGCGGCTGGGGGGTCTCCCGAGCCCTCTTGGAGGGTAGGCTCGAGGGTAGTCATTCTCCAGAGACAGCACCTCACAGATCATCAGCTCCAGCTCGGGGTCTCTCTCCATCCTCCTGTCAGCTCTGGACTCTGTTCTGCGAGGCCCACCTCGGCCCCCGGTTATAGCTGCTCCTGGAGCAGAGGCTCACGGGAAGGGGCCCGTGTATTCCAGGTATGGTTCAAAGGGTGCCGGGTGGGCAGTGCCAGTGTTTGATACACCTGAAGATGCCACAGCTTTCAAGTCTGGGTCAGAACGGAGCCCTGGCACCGGCCCCGCCCCGCCCACTTTTCACACCTCTTCGGCACCGCCAGCTTCAAAGAGATCACAGAGGGGCCGGGGCATTGAAGCGGTGTCTGTGAGTCCTTCTTTGATGTCAATACACTAATGGTCCCAATATACATCCCTTCCCCGTCCACGTGCTGGAGGGGAACAATAGCTAAATGTATTATTTTACTGTCATGTTAAACTCATTACATACGCTGACAGTAAAATACTAGAATTATTTCACAATTTATGAGTGAATTACTTTCTTTATTAGACAGTGAAATGAATGCGATATTGAACCGTCTGCTAGAACCCTGCACAGAATGGGCGCTGCGCTGGCTTAATTGTACTATAGTCCGAATATACTTTAGATTTAAGCCAATTGTAAATGCAGTTATTTTATTACACCACTGGAGAGACAGTGAGTCTAACACGATCCCTCTCATTGTTGCAATAAAAAATTGCCTTTAACGTTAAGTATATATATGCAATGTGTTCATAACTTTAAGCAGCTATTGGCAGATATGTGCTGAGGCGTTTAGGCCAGTAAAATAATATTAATCAACTAATTGGGTGTCATGGCCCGAGAATCGTGGTCTGTAGACTACACGTACTGCCCCTTTAACAGATAAGCCCTATAAATCTGACACGAGCCCAGGGAGCAACGCTTTACGTTCTTGCGTCTAAGCTCCGAGTTTCCTGTTCCGATTTCCTCTTCGTCCTGTTTTCCGGTGCCTGACTTCCGGTTGCACCTTGCTTAACGTTTAGAGTGAAGCCGAGGGATTTTTGTCCCTCGTTTTGATACAGTAGTTTTAGTGGCTTCTGCATACTCTGTCAGCCTCCTGCACTGCTCCGCCCGACGGCCGGGTTTGTACTCCGCCGTCCGGCCGGGCGCTTGTGCATTCAGCTTCCTCTCCCGCCTTGCTCCGCCCGACGGGCGGTTTTGTACTCCGCCGTCCGGCCGGGTACTTGTGTGCTCAGTTTCCTCTCCCGTTTCTGCTCCGCCCGACGGCCGGGCTTGGACTCCGCCGTCCGGCCGGGCTCCCCCCTTGACCCAAGTATTCATTACTCCGCCTGGCGGCCGGGCTTATTCCCAGCCTTCCGGCCGGGTGGTCTGAGGGTCAACTCATTTAGGTATTTAGATTATATTCACCCCTTGTATGCCCTTTGGCCAGGTTTTGTCTCGGTCATTCGGCAAAGCCCACTTTCATTTTGCCCCTTCCATTCCTCCACTTGACTGCAGTACCATTGGCCCCTCATCCACCATCATCTGGGTCAACTATCCTCTGTACTTGGGGACACTTGCGTGGATTTAAGTAGAGGTGCAAGATAGAACAGACTCATCCAAGACTCACGGTAACAGCGCTGTGCGCTGCCTACTTATTTATTCCCGACTTTTTGATATGCTTTGGTTCTCATACACGTTTTATTTTTAATTTAGATATTCACTGCCCAGTGTTGGTGTTGGCATTGAACGTGCGTCAAGGGTATTATTGAACACCACTTACGTTGGACAACCTTGTGCTTCAGAATAAGTGAGAGAGCCTTGTGTTTTTAGAGTTTTCAGTGCATGTTCCTGGTAAACCAGAGTGGTATCATTTAATCCTGTTCCATTACTTAGTTGTAGCTCAAGACGAAAACCTCAACAGCCTATACATCACTCCTGAACATCAGACAAAACATTGGGGGTATGTTAGACTGCTATAGTGGATATAGAGGTTCATGTATAATAGACAACTGTTGTTAGAATTATATATATCTGTCTTTCAGCCCGATGTCCTCCTGAATCCTGTACAACAAGGTGTTCCATCGTCACAGAAATTTACAGTCAAGTCTTCTTTTGTTCTTCCCCGCCTTTCCTTGTTTTGTCTCCATGTTTTCCCCTGGCGAGCCTCTCGATACTCTAAAGTTTGATAGAGTCGGAAGGCCGTAGGAGAAGGCTGAGGAATTATCATCGGATTCCTGACGCTCCTGCAGAACCTGTCTGGATACCATTACACTGGGTCTCTATTTTCTGACCTTCGTCCATCTCCTCACACATGGCCCATAATGACATTTACAGCCTTCTGTGCTATCAGGCGGGCACGTGGGCGTCCTTTCATTTATGCATAGATTTTATAAAGCGCCTGTTTGTTCCAAGGTCGCCAGGGCGCTCTACACGAATAGTTTAGAATGAGTAGAATCTGTGCACCCGTGCATCAACCCAGGGCCCCGCGTGCAGTGAGAGGGCGGCGGGCGCTGATGTGGAGTACAAGCCGACAGGAGCCCAGTGACCCGGTGGCAGCACCAGCTGAACACCAGAAGCGCCCAGCCGTGTCCTCGCCAAGGGCCTCAAGGCGCTCCTGGATGGCGAAAGGGTGGGTTCTTAGGGCAAACAGCAGACTGTGCATTGAGGCTGCTGCCCCTGGGCTGCTGGGGGTCACAGGTGGGCTGCTGTGGGTGGCTGTCCTCACTCGTGGATTCCAGAGGCCTGGATATCTGGATGCACAAGGTCACACCTCGCAGCTGCGGCCAGGATGTGCTGGCAGAGGACTGGGAAGTTATTGTAAGAAAACCGCAGTTCAGGCGGCATCTATATATTCCCACGAACTCCTGTTTCTTGGAAAGAAACTTTGTTTCATTTCCCAACATTCCTTATCCCTTGAGTGGGCATTAAAGCACGCGCACCCTCACCCCGGGGCCGATCCAGACCACCAGCAGACCCCTCGTGACAACTGATTGAAGGCGCAGCTCCGTCCGTGTCAAACAGTCATGAACCGACCATTGTGGTCAAGGCGCTAATGGTGGGAACCTCTCTCAGGACAGATGTCCCTTGTGGGTCTGAGACACAAGAATAACCTGTCCTACCTCACAAAGGAGACACCTTCAAGTCTTGGAGCCACATGTATGATTGTTTTATGCATTCGGAACGGTGCAATTCGGTAAAATCGTCCATTTGCTAATGCAAAATAGCCTTTCAAGATGTATGAAAGGCTTTGTAGTCGCAATTGCAATAGCCTAAAATTGCAACTACAAATAGGGACTCTCAAATTGCTCGCTCGATACATGTGCCCTTGGATTTGTGGATCCGGATCCTTGAGAGTTTGAGGGTGGTATATAGGATACGGAGCCCTGCTTCCAGCGCCGGGACACCTCGTGTGAGGTAGATATGTGCTTCATAAACTGTATTATTATTAACAAGCATTTACAATGCAACGGTTTCGCCTTTGGAAAAGTTTGATCTATTGGCATTGTAAATGACAAAATTTGTATTTATGTGTTGGTTTTGAAAACAGATAAATAAATGGCATTGTCATTTACATTGCCAATAGCTCTAACTTTTCCAAAGGCGAAACCGTTGCATTGTAAATGCTTGTTATTATTTGGCCCTCCGGATAGTGAAGCAGAGCAGTACAAGGCTAACTCAGGGAACTGCTGTGGGCACACAATTCAGAACTTAACAGCACACACCAATGACAATAAATCAACTTCCACTGAATGCTTTTACTTTGGAAAGCAAACATACTTTAATTCACCCACAAATTAACTTTATGGATAAAATTCAAAAGATATACACACACCTGGCCCATTGTACTGACCCAGGTGCTTCATAATACAAACTTATTCAGGCTTACCAAATTTAACAGACATTGACCTTTAAAAAAGACAAACTCAGGCCAACTTGCTTTATCATACGTTTTCCACAGTAAAGATAGCATGGTTAAAATTTGACCTGGCAGTTTTGACCTACTATTACATCTGTACCATGATGTGTGCTGACAATGGTCCTAAAAGCTGAAGTAGTATCAAGAACTTACCAGAGACTTCATGAGCTCAGAGGAGTAAAAAAGTGCTCCATACTCATCTGTCAGTATATTGTAGGCCGCTGTGTGCAGCTCTTGGCTAAGTATCATCAATGTGTGGACTGCTCTGGCATCCTCCCCACGCTCGCAGTCACCTGCAAGGCATTCTGCCTGTCACTTGGAGATGGTGGAACATAGAAGATGGTCGTGGGACTGCAGAATCCAGCCTGGCATGAAGGATTTCACTTTTTGGCTTCTTATGTGCTTGACAAACGAATGCTATGATTTCCAGGACAGGAACTTGGACACACCTTGCCCACAGCCCTTTTAAGACAGTTGTCTATCCATAGGATGTTATCTGAGGTTAGTCCAAGATGTAGTTACGTTATTCCCTGTTATGTCAGTTCCTGGTTAAAGTATGTGTAAAGGAGGTATTCACAAGATTTTTTGTCTTGTTCTTCACGCCTTGCTACTACTTTTGTCATTGATTTTTTAGCTTTGAGCAGTTGGAACTTCTACTCCATTCTATTTCTGGTGGCCCAGAAGACCTTTTACCCTTTGTTTTCCCAACTGGGAACACCAAAAGGAGAAAACTGACAACTTTCTCATATACTGTTCTGTGCATGGGGACACCACCCATACTGCGAGAAGATGCTGTTTCCTTGGGCAATGAAGAAGGGGACTCGGCAGACCTTTCCAGAGTCAAGATACACCAATTAGGCCTTCGAGAAAAGCTTTCCACAATAAAGAAATCATATCTACAGAGCTAAACCATGACTATTCATTATATCAAAATGCAGACCTTTTGCGTTAGTCACAAGCATCTTATAACATTAATAAACCAGGCCTACTACTGCCCTCCCCAAAGCTTTTCTTAATATGATAAATGAGGTCTACAGCCTTCGTCACAGTGCTCCCTACCACGGGCAGATACGGTCTACTGCTTGGGTCAAAGGGTTGCCATATCACTCAAAACCTTCTTTATGTAATAGCCTCCTACACGTGGAGAAGTGTGGCTCAGGGGTTAGAGGCGGCAGACCCGGAAGCTGAGATCGGCCCTGGACCAGGGTTCAATTCCCCGCCTCGGCGGGTCTTGGGCTCAAAAATTCCACGGACTCGATAATTCTCGCTCCGGTGCCTTCTCGACTCACGGGTTCACACTCTGCGACTCTGGGCAATAGCTTGCTTAATCTCCACAACGGCCCCTCGCGGCGGGATGCCTGGCTTTCACCTTGTGGATACCCTGCCGGGGTTATCTCACAGGGGAATACCAGGACGGGTTCCCTAAGCAAGCGCCGGGAAACCCTTTGTGGGTAGCTGTGCGCTATATAAGCTCAAATACATTTACACTGGGAAGGGCCAATCTGACACTGCAAAGGGTTCTAACAAAAGAGAACAGAAAAAGAAAATGGCCTCTCCTTTCCTGTTGCACTCACTAGCAATAGTCTGTTCGAGTTTGCGGGCCCCAGCAGTGGTGGGCACATTTGCACTTCTTGTCATTTGTGGCTGCATGGCCTTCCAAAGCAGTTGTAGTCAGGTATGGATATGCTTTCTCCGTGCTTCATGCAGTCTGGGATGGATCAAGCCCCCCACCACAGCGAAGGGTTAACTTTCAAAGCTCTAGTCATGCTGGTCTCACTCTTTTCAAACAACACCAACCAATGCAGGGCCATTGAGCTCCTTTCTGAAGAAGTGCTGATTCTAGGAGGAGGGTATTACAGGGATGCAGAGGGCACTTAATGGAAGGTGGTTGAAGGGTGACAAAAGTGGGCCCCCGGGTGCCCGCACACCTAAATCCTTGGGTCTGTGGCAGTGACTGCAAGGGTTGATACAAGCCGCGGTGCACAGACAAAATATCGACTCAAAAATATCGAATGGACAAAATATCGAGTTAAAAATATCGATAATAATAAAATATCGATAGCAAAAATATAGTTGGTCAAAATATCGATTAAAATAATGATAAAAAAATATCGAGTACAAAAATATCGACAAAATATATATAAATAGTCAAAGTAAAAAATTTCAATAATATGTAGAAAAAAGGTTAAAAAAATTAAAAATTTTTATTAATAGTAATATAAATTGTAGTTAATGTTTAGGAGCGGGATGTTGGGTTAATAGGGGATAAGGGTGGGGAGTAATTTAATAATAATTAATTAATTAATATATGTTTGTAAATATTTTTAATTAATAATTCATTGGTAATTAATTAATATTAATTAGTTAATTAATTAATATAATTGTGTACATATTTTTAATTAGTAATTAATTGGTAATTAAATAATATTAATTAGTTAATTACATTAATTAGAGTAATTTATTTATATATATAATTTTTAGTTATTGTTAATTAATTAATTGGGAAAAAATAATATTAATTATTAAATTAAATTAATTACAGCTAATGTGCTAATATATTTACTTTATTGTTATTGTTAATTAATAATTAATTGGTAATTAAATAATATTAATTAATTTTGGGTAAAGGAGTATTTTTAGGGTTCAGGGTCAGTTTTCAGTTTTTGGGTAAAGGGGTATTTTTAGGGTTCAGGGTCAGTGTTCAGTTTTTGGGTAAAGGGTTTTTTTTAGGGTTCAGGGTCAGTTTTCAGTTTTTGGGTAAAGGGGTATTTTTAGGGTTCAGGGTCAGTTTTCAGTTTTTGGGTAAAGGGGTATTTTTAGGGTTCAGGGTCAGTTTTCAGTTTTTGGGTAAAGGGGTATTTTTAGGGTTCAGGGTCAGTTTTCAGTTTTTGGGTAAAGGGGTATTTTTAGGGTTCAGGGTCAGTTTTCAGTTTTTGGGTAAAGGGGTATTTTTAGGGTTCAGGGTCAGTTTTCAGTTTTTGGGTAAAGGGGTATTTTTAGGGTTCAGGGTCAGTTTTGGGTTTTTGGGTAAAGGGTATTTTTAGGGTTCAGGGTCAGTTTTCCCTACTGTTGCACCCACTGGAGTGGGAATAGTAATTTTAACCCCTACGCTATCCAACACTTTCCCTACGCTTGCACTCTTTGGAGTGGGAATAGTATTTTTTACACTTCTGGTATCGTACGGTAATATAATAGTATCTTATTTAATTATAGTATGTTACTATATATATATGTTTTAACAAATAAGATTGTAATTATTTTTTATTATTTTCATTTTTCATTTATTATTTAATTATTATAAGTTAATGTAAGTATTTTTAAGTATATTTTAGTAATTAAATTTTAATATTAATTTAATTTAACACTGTTTTTAATAAAGTCGATATTTTTTACATCTATATTATTGTAAACGATATTTTGTACTCGATATTTTTGTACTTACCTGTTTGTAGATACAAACTCGATATTTTGACTGTCGATATTTTGTCCACGATATTTTTGCAAGTCTATATTTTGTCCCTCGATATTATTTCAGTGATCCACAAGCCGCATCTCAAATTAAGCAGATGGCATGATAGGTGTTCACAGCCTCGGGGTCTGGACTGGAAGAGGGGAAGGCTGTGGGTGAGCAGAAAATTCAGTTTGCTATAACTCAGTAATTGCTGCATTGATATTCAAGCAGGTGACAGTGCTTTGCTCAATGGGGCGTCCTCCAGCCAATCAGGAGGAAAACTAGGGACACAGTCAGGGGCACAAGAGGCTCACCACAATCACAAGCAGGCACTGCCCCTCCCTCTACGTCTCACAGAACACTGATGGTGATTCCAGCCCTGCATATGTACTAGACTGAGGAATTCTCTGCAGGGCATACTAAGGGCCCGATTACCATGCGGTTAGGAAAGCATTTCCACCTAGGGCCCAATTATGATGAGGTTAGGAAGGCCTCCTAACTGCATTTACTCCTTCCGAATCGGATCGGGAACGTGTCTTACCTACCGTGGGCCAGATTACGATGCGGTTAGGAACATAGGCTCCCATAGAAGTCAATGGGAGTTCAACCAAATCGTATATGTTATGTTATGTTATGTTAAAATCAATTTGTAAAGCGCTCGTACGCCCGTGGGCTTCATGGCGCTATAGGAAGTATGAAGAGTCCGAACAACATAACACTAAACTGACAGAGGTTAATGGTAGGCTTGAGAGAATAACCAGGTTTTTAGTCCCTTGCGGAAGGTGAGCAAATCCTTACTCTGCCTAATCGGCAAGGGGATGGAGTTCCAAAATGAAGCTGCTAGATGGCGAAAGCAGCAGCCGCCCTGTCGCTTCCTTTTAAAGCGAGGCACCTCCAATAAGGATTTTTGAGCGGAGCGCAGGCTTCTAGTGGGAGTATATTTAGAAACCAGGCTGCAAATAAAGGCAGGGCCTTTATCTTGTGTGGCCTTGAAGGTGATACAGCCAGCTTTAAAGGCAATGCGTTGGGAAATCGGAAGCCAGTGTAGCTTTTCTAGTCCTGGTTTGATAGAAGACCATTTTGGCTGTTTTAGGATGAGTCTAGCCGCCTGGTTCTGGACTAGTTGAAGTCTCTTTGATAGGCCCACTGGGAGTCCCAGGTAGACACTATTGGAATAGTCCAAGCGGGACATAACCAGGGCAATAGTGACCTGGATTAAGGCAGACTGGGTAAGTAGGTGGGCGATTATTTTTATTTTCCTCATTTGGAAAAAGCTTGCGGAAACCACGGCACCCACCTGGGTTTTTAAGGACAGGTCCGTATGGAGCGTGATCCCTAGGCTCTTTACAGCAGTAGACTTTACAGGAGGGGTGCCCAGGTCTGCTGGCCAGTAGTTGACACTCCAGCTGGATAAACTATTCCCGGGCAAAAGTAGTTCTGTTTTGCCCGGGTTAAGTTTTAGATGGTTTTCGTTCATCCAGCATTGGATGTGTCTCATGGTGTTCTGAAATTCGGACACGGCATCAGGGATGTTCAGTTGGAATAATAGCTGTAAATCATCCGCATAATTGAACACCGTGACTTTGAATTTCTTAAGGGAGTGAAGAAGAGGGCGGAGGTAAAGATTAAATAGTAAGGGGGATAATGACGACCCCTGCGGGACTCCACAGGTGGATGTGTGCCTAGTGCCTGTAAAACTGCCCAGTTGAATTGCCTGAGTCCGGCCCTCAATAAAGGAAGTAATCCAGCTCAACGCTGATCCTCTCAGGCCAGCCTGTTCGACACGGTTGAGCAAGATGTCATAGTCAACCGTGTCGAACGCAGCCGAGAGGTCAAGCAACACCAAAGCTTGGTGTATGTCGGCGTCCGCGTTGGCTCTAAGGTTGTCTTGGAGCGCCAGGATCACCGCCTCTGTTGAGTGACCTGGGCGGAACCCTGCTTGATTAGGCTCCAAATAGTTGGTGGTCTCGATGAAATTAGAGACACTCTTAGAGACATGGGCCTCCAATACCTTTGAGAGGTAGGGCAACAGGGAGATAGGTCGATAGTTTGTAAGATCCGAGGGATCCTTCCCTTGTTTTTTTACTAACGGTATAAGGAGGGCTTTTTTAAAATCTGTGGGGACTCTGCCTTGTCTGAGGGATTCATTGAGAATAGGCAGGAGTGCATGTGGAATGAATAAGCCTAATTCTCTAAAGATGGAAGGGGGGCAAATGTCATTGGGTGACCCAGATTTGATCCGTTGAAGGAGTTCCGACAGTTGTTTGGGGTCAATCGGAGGAATGTGGTCTAAAGTCTCTGGGTTCTTGTAGCCATCCTCAATGGTTTTGCTGGCAGGGTGTAGTGGTATACTTTGTTTGATTGTGATGATTTTATTAATGAAGTAGTTGTTCAGGTCATCGCATAAAGCTTGAGAGTGTGCGATAGGTAGTGACGTACGCTCGTCGTTACAGAGGTCGTTCACTATTCTAAAGATGTCTTTAGTTTGATTGTGAGAGTGCAGAATTATGCCTGAAAAATAATCAGTCTTCCTCTTAAGAATGGTTTTTTGATAGAGACGACGACTAAGGCAATAGACCTCTTTATCTTGTGGAAGATCATTTCTGCGCCAAATTCTCTCTTTTTGCCTGACCTCAAGTCAAGCCAAGATGGAAGCATCTGGATGCATCTTACTCAGTCAGTCGGACTCTCCTGATCTGAGTCGGTTGGAAACCATTTCAAACCGATTTGATTGGAAAGATATCCTAACCTCTTCGTAATCGGGCCCTTAGTGTCTCCTGCTTCACAGTCCGGATGCAGTCTTTCTCCAAAACAGACTGGCTGGATTTTGCGCTTGCTCTCCTCCCAGCACTGTTAGTTTCCTGACCTGGGTGAATACAGACTCCCCCGCAGCACCCACAGGACTTCAGCAACAGACCACGCTCACACACTGCGTCAGCATTTTGCAGCAACCCAGGCCCTCAGTCTTTTCTGTGGTTGCAGTGCATTGTAGCATACGTATACACTCCCCATTCCTTCAAGGTTCATTTCAGCAGGCCTATCACAGGAACTACACTATGGCCACCGTTCCTGGATAGAGAGTCCAGTCAAAGCCCAGAGACAGAATGCAAGAGCCTTTAGCTCTATAGGCAGTGATCAATAGCAAAGCTGGCCCTTGCTTTTCCTTTCTCAGCCTCTGCGACTCATCTACGCAGCAATTTTTAAAGGGAGGTCGCAATTCTTACCACTGATGGGCCCCCACCCAACTAGTCTTCCCATTACATCCCTTCATCTATATTCTACACCCATGGGGTCAGCGCACTGACTATACAACCCCTACATAGCAGTCTCGAAGATCTGTAAATTGCGAAGCTCTCCAAAACAGGGTCAGGACAATGCTGTTTCCCTTCATCCTTCCATCTTAGCCCCCCCATTTAGCTAACTACCTTCAAATAACAGGGAAGTCTGCCCTCTGCCCTTTGTTCGCCTGACTAAACTATCAAGAAAATAAAGGCTGCAATCAACCTATGAAATTCACAACCTCATCACCTTCCTTTAACATAATCACTGTGGAAGGAGACCTACTGAGCAAAGGCCAACTGGAAGTACAGAAATGATTCCCACTCAGCTAGACTAGTCGACCGAATATTCAGGAAAGCATAGGTTTGAAATAAATAATTTATGGTGACATGAGCTATACATCTAAATTCCAAGTCCATCCATAGATGTAAGGTATGGAATGCAGCCTCTGTATCACATAACAAATTTACTTTAACCAAGTTTTGCCACAAAGTGCCTGCTACGGGTAAACACACTACTTAGCACATTTTATTAACCTAAAGATTGATTCCTTTGTAATAAGAGGCAACCAGCGTCTCTCACTTTAGGTCCACTTTCAAAATTTAGAATGGATTTCATGTGTATAAAGGCCTACCACTGTGCAGATGACAGATCCAAACCCCTTTAACCTAGTTATCCAGAGGCCACTCACCTTTTACTAAAAGATGGCTACCGGAAGTTGCAGCTCGCACACCAATTTCAACGGACCATTACAGAGGATGAGTTACCGCACTCGAGTCTCACACTCTGGCATAGGTCACACTGCGGCAGCAATGCAAGGAGAAAATAACAACATCCTAATTCACTACGACCTAAACGATTCCTGCCTGCCACGTCACTGAATGCTGATTCCAAGAGGCTTGTGACTACTCAAAAGAGAGCACGGCCCTTCCACAATCACAGTGCAATCAGCAATGGCCCACTCTCAGCTTATATATGTGTGTGCATGTTCAGAGTAGACACACAGTAGGAACTACTTTCTTTTTTCAGTCTGTTAAACTTTATTTGATTTTTCAATAAAAATCCTAAAAGTATGCAAGTCAGCCAAATTTACATTCAATAAAAAATACAACATACATTATAATAAAACCCAATACAGTGAAGCAATCAGTACAGTGATTACAAAAGAATCAGATTAAGTAAAAACATAGTGGGAATACAGGATACACACTATAAGGAACTTTTCCCGGTAGCACAAATATATGTGCAAAAAAACAATACCTCAAACTATCAAGACCTTATTGTCTTGAGCTCAATACTCCTGATGAAACCGTGTCACATGGAAACAGATAGTGGGCGATGACAAAAGCTGCAACTATAACAAGCATTTGCAATGCAATAAGTCTCGCATTTACACAAGTTTAAGCTATTGGCATTGTAAATGACAATGCCTCTTATTTATGTTTCAAAAACGAAAACAAAAATAAAAGGCATTGTTATTTGCAATGTCAATAGATCAAAGTTGCGTAAACGTGAGACCTGTTGCATTGCAAATGGTTGTTAGATTAGTGAGTAGAAGCACTCCCTTTCGGCCCGGGCAGCAAATTAATTAAATAAACAAGCGCGGCTGCTAAATTGAAAGCGGACTGCGCTGCAAATTAAACAAGCATTGGCATAGCCAATAGGTCTCGCCTTTGAAGTGTTTAGTTATCCAGCACAATATCCTTGGTGCAACAATATCTAGTGTTGCATGGCTAAACACTTATTAGGTTCCAAAGGCGAGACCTATTGGCTATGCCAATGCTTTTGCCGAGGATAAATTGTTAATCAGTTAGTTACTTGCCAGAATGGTAAGTGCAAAGCTGGTTCAGACCTGCTCATCCAAGCTTTTAGGGCTCCCTAATTAAAGGTGAAAGCATCAAGGTTGTAGTCACAGATAATATGGTGGTTCATATCTACAACTTCGTAGCTTATATTTTGGCTGCATTGAATCCCATTAATGTAGGGTGTGTTAATGACATGCGATTCGGTTTGTCTATTATAAAAGTTCTTTGCTATTAGTCTGTGTGATCTAGATTTTCCCCTAGATAAGTTATGCAGAGTTCACAAATTTACATCTCATTCCCTTAAAGTTGCTATGGTTGTGGACATCACACAATATTACCAAAAGGAGAGATGTACCCTGAAAAAAACTGTTCATTTTCGATGCTTACCTTGATCACTTTTTTGGGTTGGCATCTTTTCTATGCATTTTTAGTTTACTAAAATTATATATTCAATGTTGTACTTACTGGGACTTTCAGCCAATCCTCTTCATCCATTCGTTTGTCATTCACAACTTACCTTCCGCCAACTACAGCATGGGACAATGGGTCATCCCACTTCACCCAGTGACTAACTTCTCCTGGGTGATGTAGTTCTGCTCTTCCACTAGAAGCATATCTGCACTTCGGTGCTGTGGAGCACTAAAGCAATGTGGGCTTTTTAAGACTCCATTTTGCCTTTAGCCATGTTTTAAAATACGTTAATAAGGGCCCAGCAGTGCCTAGAAAATATATTTGCTAAATCCATTACAAAAACGCATTGACAAAGACGAGGCTGGCAGTCAACACCAGACATTGATTTTATTTTTCTCTTCTTGTTCATGTTATTCTGAAGTAACCAACTTTGTGAAGTTGATTGGTTTTTAAAAGTAACGAAGTGAACAGGAATATTGCTGCTTTTTTGAGAGGTATGTTGGCGATGGGTGAAGATGGTAAATGAGGCTTGCCTGGCCTTTTATTCCCCCGGGCATTTACCTGCACTGCTTGTGCCCTTGGAGCCTACTTTTGAGAGCTCAATGCCACTCATTGTATCTGCCACTTTTCCCCAGCTCTCCGAGGTTAAGTGCAGCAGGCACAGGTAAACTTTGAGAGAGGAAGGGGAAGTTAGAGATTAATATACCAGAGCAACATTCAAGGTTTAAATCGGGAGCAATCCACGCTTAAAACCACGCGCACAAGAATGCAGTTTAGGAAAAATTATTGCTAATATTACAAAGCAACTGATTTGGAATATGCAGGTCGTTCAGCATTGAGGGTGAACTTGCTAAGCGCAGGCTGCATGCAGGGCTGGAAATTACTGAGTTATGTAAACTGCCTTCTGTGTTGCAATAACAGGCAAGCACATTACGGGTTAAGAGGGATTAGTGCCTCACAGGAAAGGCCGTTCTGTTGCCTTTGCAGCGCCAAACTTGGGGCATGGAGGTGTAATACATTAGAACAACTGGAACACGTGAATGACTGACCCACCTTGACTAGAGGCACTGCCGGTTTTTCACAACTATAAGAACGTAGGTGCCGGTCGGCATACATAATAACTTGACGCGGACTACACAGGTTGGTTAATGATAGTTGGGGGATATTGCTTACTGAGCCTAAAGTGTGATATGTACAGTACCCACCAGTCCATACCTCCTTACTCAACTAGTATGAGACAAGCAAGACAGGCTCATTGTCCGGGAGCTGTACAAGGGTCTAACCAGAACTGAAGATCAGTGCTTTACATTGTAGTCGTTTTTTAATTTAATTTACGTAAAAGACAGAATGCTGTTTGCTGAGTAGAGCGGTCACCTATGCCCTAGTTCGTGAAACTTTCACAAAATTAAGGTCTGGGTAAATGCAAGCGACGGGTGATTGAACGGCAGAATGTGTGAAATGCTTCTCAAATCACCAGAAATTCAGGAATATATTAACCCCCTGCTTGAGCTCTCAAAGTGCAAATTTGGTGGATTTTGAGATGCCTTACAGTGAGGAAAGCAAGCTGCAGTTTGCCAGATCAGCAAACTAGTGGAGATGAGTGAGTTGGGGGGTGGGGGAGTGAAATGCGCTGAGGTGCAGAGGGGCCGCTCAACATGATGCCTCCCCGCAGGAGCCCCCCCTCACGCTACCCCTGGCTGTTACCAGGAGCTCCGTGGCTGCGAGCACGCTTTAACCTTCACTTGATTCACTCTCTGACACAACTGATTTATCAGGTAATCCTAATTATGAAAAAGTGCCCCTGGCAACTGCAGAAATGACTTGCTTGCCTCAAGTGATTAGTTTCTATTTGACGGGAAGCATGACCAGTTTCTCGGGGAATGCGCCTGTCGTTTTGGCTTTCTCCTTTCTTTAAATGGCAACATGGTGGAACAAGCGCGCGTGCCTCGTGCTGAAAGGAGGCAGCAGTGGGAGGGTAGGCTCTATAAAAAGTAAATAAAGCACGGTGACGATCGTGAAAGAGCAACGCACGGAACTAAATATTGTTAACATGTCTTTAACATTACAAACAAGCCCGGGAGTTGTGTTTGCGCGCACTAGAAAGGAATTTAAAAAAACGTTATTTATTCTTATCCACAGAGCTAAAAGTTAAAAAAAACAAGTTTGAGAAGGAGGCAGCAGGGTGAGGGGAGGGAGGAGGGAGGCTGGACTTCCCTTGCGGGAGCGAGCTTTGAAACCATCTATGAATTACAAACAGATGGTTTCAAAGCTCGCTCCCGCAAGGGTATCGCCAAACGTGCACGCGTTGCCCTTCAAAGCAATGCAATGCGTGCACGTTTTTGCCTCAAAAAGGGAATGAATGGCTAAAGGTCTTTTTCCTAGGCAGCGCATGCATGCTGCGTAGGCGAGACGTAAAAAAAAATTGTGCTTACTGACTTATGAAGGAGACCGTGTAACGGCACAAGTAAAAGATCCAGTCCTCATGGGAGGTAACAAATGGTGACAAGGTGGTAACAAGGAGGGACTAATACACTTCATAATCAATAGGAAGCCAGCATTTACAAAGGACAATGACACCAGCCAATTCAAAAATATGGACGGAGAGAAGGCGAGGCTTCCATAGCATACTTGAGAGGTGTATGCCTCGCAGATCATGCAGCGCATGCGTGCTGCCACTAGGCTCGACCTAAAAATGCTGGTCTGAGCTGTCTCAAATTCATTGCAAGTAAATGGAGCCTGCCAAAATTGTTACAGAGAATATCAATTCTCGGACAAATAGGAACAATATGCATGGTGTCAAGGACTAAGGAATTGTCACCCACACATACTGGTAAATCTGAGCTTTTGTACCACACACCATTAGCAAGCATAAACTGTTGAAAAATACCTAACCTATAATAAATAGTCCAGGATTTGGACATCCCTAGTTGCAAAGAAGGTTCAATACC
Source organism: Lissotriton vulgaris (assembly GCF_964263255.1). Lineage (NCBI taxonomy): Eukaryota > Metazoa > Chordata > Amphibia > Caudata > Salamandridae > Lissotriton > Lissotriton vulgaris. Next base: position 291,451,688 of record NC_141695.1, read on the forward strand.
AGGTACTGACTTAACCATAATATATTGCTTCACTGACTGCTTGGTTATTGCAGAGGCCTCATGCTCCACTGACACTTTGAGAGAAAAAGCCTCCTTCAGCCATACAAGATCTTTCTTAGCAATGCAGCCAGAGTGAGAAAAGAGCTCAGGTCTTCCTAAGTCCTTAAAATTAGACTTAATTCAGCATAAGCATGGAGTATGCAGCATTGTATCCAGGCTTAAACAATCCGGGATGATGAGCCTGTTTAACTTTAGCTTCTCCTTCAGCCAAACTGAGAGCCAAAGTAAAAGTGAGCAAAGGCAAATAAAATCTGAAAGATAACCCATGCCCAAATCTTCGTATATGATCTTAGAGGTAGTACCCTGCGTAACACTCTAAAGGTCTCTCATGAAGGTGTTTTTAACTACCTTAAGTGGGGCAATTGTAGAAAATCCCCAAATCCTGCATCCAAAACTAGCAATTGGGGTACACTTTGCTTAAAATATGTCTCGATGGATTTTATAGGCTTTATTGCCAGGCACCACGAAAAATCCTGGTGGCTAATTATAGCTCTCTTTAAGCCGACCGTATTCCTCTTAGAGAATGCTAGTTCAAGCCTGAATCTAGTAAGATGCCCAAAAAGGAAAAATTGTCCACCTTACTTAAGTTATGACCACTGGACGAAAATCCATATGATTTGGTATTATTGGTGCCCACCACCATGATATGGGACTTTTTAAAATTGGTTGCCAAATCCAAGCTATCCTTGAACTTTGTAAAACAATCTAAAAAGCACTGGAGACTCAGAGCTGCGCTTTCGATCAGGACCGCATTGCTCAGACATCAAACCCTGGCTTGAATAAAACCCGTTCCAAATGGTTAATAGGCAAAATAAAAAGGAAGGGAGCTGGGATGCAACCCTAACGCACTCCTCTTCAATTTAAACTGATGCGTGCATTCCCCGGAGGGGGCCATACCATACTTATACCAAGAGACTTGCGTGAAGGTCCCTCAGAAGCACATGGAGAGCTGGATCGACCCCCAGTTCATCCCAGAGCTTAGATCTAAATATCCTAGCAAAGGCCGAACTCAGATCCATGAAGGCCAGATGCACCACGCACCCCGCTCTTGTGTATTTAATTATCTGAAGTTGTAAATTCAAATTCTGCTCTACCGTCCCCCTGTCCGGTCTGAATCCATACTGGATGTCAGAAAAAATATTGTGCTCATTACACAGGCAGTGAGCTTCTCCAAGATCACTTGCCCTAAAGGTTTCACCTTAACGTCAAATTAAGTGAAAATAGCAGTCACAGCACAAATGAGCCTAATTATTGACAACTCTGAAAATAATAATTCAAAGGCAGTTGCTGAAATGTAAACCTATGGGTACAGTCACTGAATGATGCCAGCCCAGCGGCAAAGGGCAGCCGTGTTTAGATGTTGCGTAAGGATTTACAAACCTTTGAACTGGGTGGGAAGGGGGGGTGAATACAGGCCAGATGCAGGGATCCAGCAGGTTGATCTTCCTGGGGCAATCATGTTACTTAGTACTGTGTAATCTATTTGAAACCTGAGTGTATTCAATGCTCAAAATTGACTGGGACATGTGACAGCTATCTCAGATTATATTTGAGTTACCTGCCCTGTAAGAAATGTTAAGGTGTTAAACAGAAATATCACAGGGGTTAATGGGGAAAATCTGTGGGGGTGGATGAGTCAAAGTGCTTAACTGTTTTGATCTTATTAGTCTTCAGCCTTACAGCTGGATGGGGTTGTCTCCTTCAGTTCTAAGGCTATCCCCTCTATTAAGGGGAGAGCTAGAGGTGGTCTTGCAATCCTAGTGAAATTGGACCTGAAATGCAATATGGAGTTGATAGCTAACAATTTGCCTTTCCTTCTGGGTGTCCTTCTGTCAGTTGAAAATAATTTTCCGATTTTGATGATCAATATCTATCATGCTACTTCAGGAAAGGAGTCAGGGGAGGTGATTAGGGATCTCAGTTCATTTTTGCATGACTACTTCTTGGTCTGCCCCTCTCCACATTTGGCTCTGATGGTGCTGGCAGATTTCAACTTGCACCCCTGCTTGGATTTCTATTTGTACGACTTGCCTGATATGGAGTGGGCTTATAGTGATCGATTACATTTTAAGCATATTGCGCTGGGTGACCTGTTAAACAATTTAATCCTAGACTTTATTCTAGTCAACCTAATGAACATAAAAGATGCTAATGCCGAAGAGGGTGATCCCACCTTTAACGGTGCATGGACTCGGTCCATTATTGGTTATATCATTGTGTCCGCTGACTTATTTTCCTCTCTGTCCTATTTTAGTGTGGATTGGACCATCCTCAGTGAACATAACCCCATTTAAGCATTTTACGGTGGGACCTGAAGCCAGTAGAAGCTTGTTTCTATTATTCAAAGCCCACCACCCTCAAGGCGTACACTAAAGTGGGTCAAGATCATATCAGAGGTCTTCACCTCTGAGTTGCTGTCTATTTCTCAGTTGGATGTCCAGACCTGCCTGGATGAAGACTTATGACTGCATCTTGACAGCCTATGATCGATTGTCTGGGTACATTAAATCTGCCCTTACCAAGTTGGTGGGTTGCTTCCACCTCCTTCTTTATATACATGGTTAGATTGGAAATGCTCTTGGGCACAAAAAGAGTTGTTAGTAGCCCTTAAAATGAATGCCCGGAACAGAAATGAGGTAAAAAAGTCCGCTTGTTTTACCGGGAGGTCATTAAGGATAGAAAGAGTGACCTAAAGAAAAAGGTGTAGGAGAATTTGCTGGAGACCAGCATCCAGCGCTGTAGCGCTGCCTTCTGGAGGGTGGTGAACCACACCTTTTTAGCTCGGAGCATGTTTCAGATTATGCCTTCACTGTTCCATTTCAGGCCTGGTTTGATTATTTTTCAACTTTTTATGATTGGAATCATACAGAGTCACCAATGCAAAGCATCGAGGGAGTTGCAAGGCCAGAGATTCACTGGGAAGAAGTTAGGAATGCTATCCTTTCCAGCAGGCAAGGCTCCATGTCTCACAGGGTTCCGGAGGACCTGTTTAAATCCTTAGTCGACTGGTGAAATCCTATCCTTATGCAGGAACGTCTTGCTACTGCCAAAGTGGGCACAATAATCAATACATCTGCTGGCAGGTGGCATTTCAACCAAAATGCTTGCTTATTTCAAGTAAAAATGTGCAAGCAGCTACATTATGGCAAATTTTGAAGATGCATTCTGGAAAACTCTAAGCTAGTACTTTAATAAGTAATATTTTGCACAACAAATGTGAGAGTATTCAACCAAATGATGGTGAAAAATATTTTACATAATATTGATGCTCTTTGTTTTAAATGAGTTTACTGGAACTGTGGATCACATAAGCTAAATACATTAAGCATAGGCTTCTTCAAAAATATACATTGTCATCACGTAGCACTTCAAAATTGTTACTTGAACTATTACCTCAGAGAGTTTGTGTCCATTTTATGAAGCTTTGCGGATTACGATTGTGCACAATATGTAATTAGATTTGCAACTCTTTTATGATCTTCTTTTGCACTGCATTACAGTGCTACACAAAAGGTGCCATATTTTGCACACCAGAAAGTCTTATGCAATTGCTATTTGCAGATGAAGTCATTTGAACATCATACATTTCATGACAAAATGCTAATTTCTTTAGCTATTTAACGCAAAGTTTAATCATTTGTTTTATTAGAATATTATTAGTTAACTCTTTGGGCCTGATCTCGATTTTTGTGGCAATAAGAATCCTCTACTTTGAGGAAAGGTTTTTAATCCAGTTAATTCACTGAACAAATTATATTTCCTTTGCCTTGGATTTAGACTGGAGGAGGAAGTAGTCATCATCGACTTCTAGCCTGGATTTAGCATTTCTTCCACAAATTTGGAGGATTGTACTTTACCACCCCACTGAATATCAGGCCCTTATTCTAAATATGGTTAACGTAATAGTTTGCAAAGGTAAACATGGTGTCCAGAATCCTATTGCATGTAGATAAGTGATAAACTTTATAAAGTGGGCCATGATGATGATGGAGTGGTGTCTCATTTCACATCCAGTGAGCTAGATTCCAAGAATCTGAGAAAAGGAAAAATAGAATAGATTAGTTTCAATTCCTATATGATATTTAGCAAATCATACAATTTGATATCCTAATAGATTTAAATCTGCTCAGTGCTAAAAATGTTAATTTCGGATATAATAAACCATAAAACACATTTCATCAAGATAACACAAATTTAAGTTAAAACGTATTTAAACAGTTAATGTGGTTTAAAAACATTAGATAGCAATGATCACATATATATGCCAATTACAATTCGTTTGATGACCTTTATAAAAATAAACTATCTGTTACGAAAGTTTGAAAACAATATTTTCCAAGAGATTAATTCATGTTTTAAACTTTCAGTATGAATGCAAATTACAAATCCCATTAAAAGCCTTATACACTTATTTAATGTCCGCTTTTTGAAGGGGGTTGTCAATCAATGTAAAAAAACTTTACCCCTCAGCAGATTAAAATGTTTGGTGAGCCCCCCCATCCAGCATGTTACAGAATGCCTGCAGGTGCGAGTATTTAATTAATAAAAAATCGGATTTAGGAGCATCCCGCTTGGATCTTTATCTATTGGGCAGACGCACATCAAGTGGCATGTGGATTCTTGATGGTATCCACATAAACAGCAGTTTGCGTCTTGATGTTTACCTTTTCAAGTTGGTAGCAGATCCTTGGATTCATGTTCTCCTAGATGGTACAACATAAACCTCTTTTTTAGTGCTAGTCGGAAATGTGCTGCCAAATAAGCTTGAGGTTTAAGTTGTGAGTAAGAATGTATTACCGTCCAGGAGTGCCGACGTTTTACTAATATTTCATTATCTTACAAGGTGGAAGTTTCTTTGCAATGGAATTACATACTCTGTTAAATACTGCCCTTTCCACCTTGTGGTTCCATACCTTTTGGATTTCTAGTTCCTCCAGAGCTGTTCTCAAGTAATCACCCCATGTGTTCGATGATTTCTTGTCAAACTGGGCCTTTATTTCTGTCCAGCATAAGTTATTCAAGGATCCAGGTTCCGAGGAGCGTAATTTCCAGCACAGTTTAACAAAAAATTATTTTCTCTGGTATTTCTGGTTCGGGAGTCCAAATTCCAAACAATCTGTGCTAGTGATCAACATTTGGGAACATTAAAACCTGCTGTACACACCTTCGTTTGGACTTAATTAAAATTTCAATCTTCATGCCGGGCCATATTTCTAGGCCATATGCCAAAGTAGGAAGTAATTGTGCTGCCATAACATTCAGGAGGTGACTGTATGAGGAGCAGCTCAATTTCTTTTGCAACTGTTTGTATGCAAAAATTAGGCAAAAATGGGCTTTTGCTCTTATTCCTATTTTCTGATCTGTAAAGGACATGCTTTGACCCAATAAGTATTTATATGAGCTTGTCTCTTCTGTTTGTTTGCTCTTTGCATACCATTTATACTTGACATGCCTGAAACCAGCTAACTGCATCACCTTTGGTTTTTTTTATATATCTCCAGCCCTAGCTGTTCAAAATAATTTATCAAGTTATTGATGATTCTTTGCAATCCGATCGGGGCTTGGCTCATGACCACTATATCATCAGCTTATTGCAGATACTGTATTGGCTCATCTGCCAATTTAGGAGGATGACCATGTGCTTTCAGTAGATGGATGTTTAAATCGGCAAGATATAGGTTATAAAAGCTTGGAGCCAAAACACATCCCTGTTTCAGACCTTTGGTTATATTTATCTTAGATGATACTCTGCTATCATATCCAAGCTTCACCCTAGCCCATGTTTCACTATGTAGGGCAACTATGATGTTGGTTAGTTTTTGTGGTAGACCCCAAGCTTTCAATTTCGCCCAGAGTTGATCTGGTGGAACTCTGTCAAAGGCAGATTTTAAATCGATGTAACATGCAAAAAGGCCAGATTTTTTATTTATTGCTTTTTCTGTTAAAATTGTCAGCGCTGCCAGGTTTGTGCTTGTGCCCATTCCTTGCCTAAAGCCTGTTTGGTATTTCGGGATTATCCTTTTCTCATCCATCCATGCTTGTAGTTGTAATAAAATGCAGGAAAAGAAGAGTTTTGCCTCAACGTTAATCAGTGCTATAAGCCTGTAATTTCCAGGCTCAGTTTGATTTCTCTTTTTGCAGATTGTGTGAAATAAATTACCTCTCCAGGAGTTTGGGTCTTATTTTGACAGTATAGGTGGTTAAAGTGGCGTGAGATAGTTTTTTTTTTATTGAAGAAAAAGATTCACACCGAAATGCACAGCCTCACGCCTACAACCCTGGGGCCAGCAGCTTATACATAGAAGGCACTATACACAGCTTTGTAGCCAACATCCCGGAGGAAAGGCAGCCTCACCTATTCAGGTTTACTGCGCCTATTACTCTGCGGTGCGTGTCACTTGCGCATCAGCAATCATGAACATTTCCCAAAATACAAAACAAACAAAGAGATGTCATCATAGCTTGCTACTGTCAGGAGATCCTACACCTTGCATCAATTTGTAGCTACTAAGCCCTTTATCAGCTACCGACTCGTGCCTTTTCCCTCCTACCAGGACTCTCCAGCACCATCAGGGTTTCCACCCATACCAACCCCGCCCTTACTGTGTCTTACCTGGGTCTAGGATCTGCTATATGCCTTAAGGCATGTGTGCATCCGCTATGGAGTGGGGGTGTTGGTGCTTACTCCAGGCTCTGTTGTTGTTTCACTAGTAGTGCCATCCCCTTTATTAAAACACACAAGGTGATGGACGGAATGTTGCACATTGGCAAAACATTCACCCCCAGTCACAGATCTGGGTTTAATCTACCGTTATTTTGCTCACCACGCCACCCCAGTTCAGACATGGCCATATGCAAATCAATCTTGACCCGGTGCCTCATGGGAACAGTCCAGCCTGAACTCCCTCTACAAGTCTTCCCTGGACTGGAATCAAGCATCCTAGGACAGGATTCTGGCTATCAGCCGTCATCAGCCAGGATAGCTTGACTCCTGTGGTGTAGTGCACACAGGACCCACGTCTGGGCATACCCTTCCCACATAGGGTGAACAGTTAAACACACAAGGTGATGGACGGAATGTTGCACATTGGAAAAACGTTCACCCCCAGTCACAGATCTGGGTTTAATCCATCGTTATTTTGCTCACCACGCCACCCCAGTTCAGACATGGCCATATGCAGATCAATCTTGACCCTGTGCCTCATGGGAACAGTCCAGCCTGAACTGCCAATCCATGTCTTCCCTGGACCTGAATCAAGCATACTAGGACCGGTTTCTGGCTATCAGCTGTCATAAGCCAGGATAGCTTGACTCCTGTGGTGTAGTGAGCAGGGGACCCATGTCTGGGCATACCCTTCCCACATAGGGTGAACAGCAAAACACACAAGGTGATGGACGTAATGTTGCACATTGGAAAAACGTTCACCCCAAGTCCCAGATCTGGGTTTAAACCATCGTTATTTTGCTCACCACGCCACCCCACTTCAGACATGGCCATATGCAAATCAATCTTGACCCCATGCCTCATGGGAACAGTCCAGCCCGAAATGCCAAGCCATGTCTTCCCTAGACCGGAATGCAGGGACAGTGCTCAATGACTCAGGTGACACCTCTTTCCCTGCTCACATGGAATGTGCGTGGCCTGGGGGACAAAATTAAGAGGGGCTTGGTCCTGCAGTGTATCAAACTTAGCTCACCAGCAGTTGTATTGCTGCAGGAGACACACCTTACTGGCACCACCTGCAGAGCAATGGACAGATTGGGGCACACAATGATAGTGCACTCAGAATTCTCCCTAGGATCCCGGGGGTAGGTATTTTGGTGCGAAAACAATCCCCACTGATAATCCATAACACCAAAACGGATGATCAAGGACGTTTTGCTGCCCTGATAGGCCAGTGGGAAGGGTGATCTATCAACATAGTCTCAGTTTACATCCCACCTGCATTGCATTTCTGCTTGACCTTCCGGTAGGGGAGTTACTGATCGCTACTATAGACGGGACTATTGACCGGTACCCTGCGAGGGCTAGTGACTCCGGCGTATCTCGCCTTAGGAGTTTTATGGAGGCACTTAGACTTACAAATGTATGGAGATGGCACCACCAGACCACACAACAATTCACATTCCACTTGGGGGTACATAATAGTCTGACAAGAATAGGTTACTTTTTAGCCTTAGTGGACAGCCTCAACAACATTGAAAACATAGAGATCATCATCAGACCCAGGGGTATCTCAGATCATTCCCCAATACTCATACTATCACAAGACGCAACGGCGTACATACCCGATATACCCTGACTTTCTGCAGGTCCCCAAAATCAAAAAGGCCATCATTAAGGCGACAGATCACTATTTCCAAGAGAATGTCGCGTCGGTCAGCTCCCCTACCACCGTATGGAAAGCATATTAAACTGTCCTGAGTGGGCAGGCTATTGTACCTATTACAGGGCATAAGCGGGAGAAGCAGCAAGAGCTGCTGGATCTAGAATTAGAGTTACACGGCATAGACACAACACACTGTTAATCCCACACCCGCTACGTCCCAAACCCTGCTCCTAAAACAACAACAACATAAAGAATATCTCCGGGTCGTGGCCAGGCAACGGTTAACGGCCGTGAAACACAGGGTATATGAAACCGGCGACAAGGCCGGAAAACTCCTGGCATGGCTCGACAGAAGGGAGCGGGGTGCTAAATGGATAGCGTGGATTTCTACGGAAGGGGGTGGGCTTACAACAGACTCACGGATGATAGTGCACGCAGTAGCACATCACTTTTTTAAAAGGCATACACATCCACCTCTACGATGACACAAGAGGAGGCTATAATTTATAAAAAGGGCATTGATATGCCCAAACTCACCCGCGAGGCGGCGCTTGCGCTCGAGGCGGATCTCAAGGTGGAGGAATTGCAGGGGGCAATTAGTTCGTTACAGTCTGGCAAAGCGGTAGGGCCAAATGGGATACCTATAGAACTCTACAAAAGGACCGCGGGGACCATTGCCCCACACTTGCTGCGCATGTTCTCCGACAGCCTAAAATTGGGCGAGCTCCCGCCAGACCAACGTATGGCTACTATAGTGGCTATACCGAAACAACCTGCTGAAGAAAGCACCTCATATCGCCCAATATCACTGATTAATGCAGTGGCTAAAATCCTTGCTAAGCTCTTGGCGACTAGGCTCACACCTCACCTGACGACCCTGATACATCCAGATCAGTCCGGTTTTATGCCCGGCAGAAATACGGTCCTCAACCTGAGGCGCCTGCATGGGGTGATGGCCCGCGCTCTGTACATAGAAGAACCGGCTGTCATATTGTCCCTGCATGCCTGAATGGCATTTGATATGGGCGAATGGCCCTTCCTGTTCGCCGTAATTCATCACCTGAGCTTTAGGCCTAACTTCTGTGCCTGGGTCCGTCTTCTCTACACTAAGCCGATGGCCCATGTTGTGGGTAATGGACACATTTCTGACGACTTCCCCCTGACATGTGGCATGCGTTAGGGATGCCCCTTGTCGCCACTGCTCTTTGCCCTAGTGTTGGAACTACTGGCGGCATGGATTCGATGGCACCCAATGATATGAGGACTCAAATCGACGGAAGGGTGGGAAGACCACATCTCCCTATATGCGGACGATGTCCTGTTATATATGACCTCCCCTAAACGCTCCATATTAACTCTCCTAAACATATGTGAAATCTTTGGGAGGGCGTCGGATACACTATAAACTGGTCCAAATCTGTCCTTTATGTCCTACATGGCCCCCCACCGCAACTCCCCTTGGACTGCCCACTTCAAATCTCCGAAAATGTGTTTAAGTATTTAGGTATCAGCAAATCAAAAGGGAGAGAGAGGACTGGGTAAGCCAGTCCGGATCCCCTGGTTAATATGTACTTATCAATAAAGGACTAGCTTCGTTGTGTTTTTAGGGAGACTCAGTACGTACGTATGATGGCAAACCACTTGGTTTGGTTGTTAAGCCCTCACCCACCAACCTAGTTGGTGGCATGCTTCATCATCGGGCCCACCACAGTGACACCGAATGTGTCCCGGGTGTGCTTCGACTCCAGATTACTGAGGAGCTGGTATACTTCTCTGAGTGTGCTGTGAGGGGGTGTGTAAGAAAGTGATTTAAAAGCTATGCAGTAGGTCCCAGTTCCCGAGGGTATATAGATAACTTTAATGTCTGGGCCCACGCTAGCGAATAAAAAGGCAGTCGGACGCAGTGGAGTGAATTATGAGCTCCCACGTCCTATGTGGTCGACATGTTTCAGCCAGGCCTTTTACATTTACATCTGGCTTTCCTCAGGACCAATGAGTGTGTGGCTGAAAAAACTATAAATTATATAAAGTGATATGTGTATCACTTTATATAATTTGTAGTTTTTTCACCCACACACTCATTGAAAAAACAATCATTGAAAAAACTATAAATTATATAAAGTGATATGTGTATCACTTTATATAATTTGTAGTTTTTTCACCCACACACTCATTGGTCCTGAGGAAAGCCAGATGTAAATGTAAAAGGCCTGGCTGAAACATGTCGACCACATAGGACGTGGGAGCTCATAATTCACTCCACTGCGTCCGACTGCCTTTTTATTCGCTAGCGTGGGCCCAGACATTAAAGTTATCTATATACCCTCGGGAACTGGGACCTACTGCATAGCTTTTAAATCACTTTCTTACACACCCCCTCACAGCACACTCAGAGAAGTATACCAGCTCCTTAGGGATTACGGTTGCCAAACGTAATATTGCACAAAAATGGGGCTCGGCTGAGCTACCGACACTGGCCTCATGGTGCAGAGATATGGACGCTGCCATGATTGCTGAGAGAACGGTATTCACCAATCGGGGGTGTCCCCGGAAGTGGAGTAAAATCTGGGGGGCATGAAACAAATTTATGGGGGACATATGTGAACCACTGAGCTACCGTGATGAGGAGTGTTTGGAGGAGGAATAGCACAGAAGGGAACTATGATATTTTGATGGAAATGGGCTACGGGTGGAGGGCGAAGTCTACCAATGAATTGCCTGTAACAACCATGTATGACTGTATATTGAAGATTTATAGTGTACCTCTGAGACATCTTAAACTGCTGTACTGTGATTTCATTGTTAATAAATCAATAAACATAATTCCCCCCACTCAAAATAACATTACCCCTACCCCCCTCCCATAGCAGCCCATAGCAGCCCACCCACAACTCAGTCGCGCATCATCCCCTGAAACACCCGCCCATTTCCACCCCCCTCTGAACTTGATTTACAGTACTGGTGTTTGTCACTCTGGCTTAATTACACTCCTCCTGTGTTGTCTACCACAGCTAAGTTATGTATATATAGGAGACCGCAGCGAACAGTCACAACAGTGCCATATATGCAGTCCCGGCACACCCCGAGAGAAAGTGCCTCCCTCCCTGATTATTTGTACTGCATCAATCTGGTAATCAGCGGCCCATTGTTTTATTGGCCCCAGCACTGCCCCCTCTTCCCTCCTCCCTCCATGTCCCCAGAATACTTATCCGCAGAAAGCGATTAAGTCAGTCTCAGTCTTGCTCTTTGAGCAACCCTCCAGCCGCTTTGTCCAGTAGTTGTCGTTCCGGGCTCTGCCGCTGTTCTCTGGACCAGTCTTTTAGCGCCTTCTGTAAGATCTTCGGGTCCATTAAGAGGTGGGAGCGGCAATGTTTGTTCACCAGAAGTTTAGTACGATACAGCATGGTATAGTCTAGGCCTATTTCGCGCAATTGCTTTTTCATGGGAACAAATTGTCTGCTTGCCTTCTGCACACGTGCCGTGAAATCTGGGTAAAGTGAAATGGCCGATCCCTCGTATGACAGATTCTGTTTTTCCGTTGCCGACCTCAGGGCGGCATCTCTGTCCCAGTAATTTAACAGTTATCTATGATTGGACGTGGCGGGGCACCCGGCGGCGGTCGAGGCCCCAGGGAGCGATGCGCCGTCTCCACTACAAACAAACTGGAGAACACACCTTCCCCCAATAGGCTTACCAATAACTTCTCTACGAAATGTTCCATGTTACCAGTTAGTGTTGACTCCGGCAGACCAGTAATTCGCAGATTGCAGCATCTCAAACGAGCCTCCAAATCCTCTTTGTCCTGCAGGACACGTATGACCCTCCCAAGCTGCTTGTGGTCCGAGTCTAGTGTAGTGTGCCCCTCTTCCACCTCAGTAAGTATTCTCTCAGACATGTCCGACCGCTCCGCATGTTTATCCAGACTTTCCACGATCCTGTCCATCCGGTATAAATGAGCGTCCATTTTTGTGCCCAGTGAGTTGATGCCATTCTGCAAGGTTTTTTCCATCGATAGGAGCATGCTCAGGATGTCCGGGTCGTCCTCCGCCGGGGTTAGTGTCCTATTGGCCTCCTCTGTCGCGGTGTCGTGCGATTTAGATCGTTTCTGCTTAAAAGTGGGCTTGGGTTGTGTTCTGTCCGTTCTGCCCATTGTCTCCTCCAGGAATCTCTGTTGTTTCAGGTCCCGCGCTACTGTTCCCTCACTTCCTTATCTTGTTTCAGGCCAGGCAAAGGCTGTCAATCTCGGTCGTTCCTGCACTGTGCCGTCAGTGGTCTGGCTGGACTCTCCCCGGAGTTAGCTCGTTCTATTGCTCCGACTATAAGGTACCTCATCCGTCGCCAGTCCTGATGCCCCCAACCTCCAGGCTGCACAAGTGTGCCAGTTTCTGCCTGGCCGTGCCTGCTGCCTCAAATTGTTCCTCCGGCCTCCAACTCCTCACCAGGATTCACTGCCTGAGCTGCTCTCCGCTCTGTCTCCACAGTGATACTGCGGCTCTGCGCTATTCAGTGCCAAGCCTGGCCTGAAGTCTTTTGTGGCCAAGGTTTCTCTGCAAGTGTGGACCCCAATGTTTTGTCGCCTTGTTGTAACTGGCCTGTCTCAGCTGTGCGGCGGTCCAGGGGGATCAACAGCGCTGAATGGGAGCCTCACTCTGGGGTGAAAGTCTGTTTCTCGCTGCACTTTACACTTTGTGCAGCGCTTTATCAAGCCGCTGATACCGGCCCCCCATGCTACTTCTGCCGACCTTGGGGATCCTGGGGCCGGTGACTCCTCACAAAATGGCGGCTCCCCTCTGTGGTAAGGCTCCTCCCGTCTTCTCCATCCGAGGCTGCCGCATTCACTGCCCCAAGTCTTCATGACGGGCCCTCTCAAAGCCCGACGTTGCGTTGTTCAGCCGCAGCCTGTCGACTAACTCCCTGACCCCGGCAGCTGCTCACACGCCGGGGGTTGTTGAGCTGCAACCCTCGTTGGTGACAGCGCGGCTGCCGCTTGGCTCTGTCTGCACGATGGAGTCACTGCAGGTCAATTTGTGCCGCCAGTGGGACAAGACCTCCAAGATTGAGAGGCCGTTCAGATCCCGCAGTTATACGCATCACGTAAGCTGGCACCGCTCCGCCCCCCGAGCCACTCAAGGAAGGGGATTACAGGCCTTGTGGGTCACCTTCTGAGCGCTGCAATATCTCCGGGTACAAGGGGGCAAGGAAGGTCAGAGTAGGATCTCTTTACAGCGGGCGCACTCCGACACCTGATTTCCGGCTGGGTGGAGGTAGAGCAGCAGTGTGCTGTTGGATTATTGAAGGATATTTTGTCGCCGTTACGGAGCTCGAAACTTAAGCAGCCATCTTGGTCTCGAGCAAGCTCCGTCCGTGGCGTGAGATAGTTAGCCCAAAAATCAGGATCTTGCATAAAAAATGCATTCGGAAGACCATTTGGCCCTGCTGCGCTTTCCGTTTTCAGTTTTTTTATTACTTCTTTTAGTTGTTTGATGCTGATTAGGATATTTGAGTCATGACAGTTCTGTTCCTGTAAGTCTCCTTCCAATTGAGCATTCTCCAGATGTAGGGGGCAGATTTTATTTGCGCTGTGTTTTTCCTCCTTCTGTATTTCCGAGCCACTTTCCACCTTTGTATTTTTGTCATCTTGTGAGCCGTTATATAACTTGTGGATATGCCCTGTCCATGTTGCCTCGCTTATTACTGCGTTCCGGTGCATTCCTGTTCCTTTTGTTAGGTTGTTTATTAGTCCCCAAAATTCACTGCTATTTGGCAGTTTGCTGGCCCAGAGTAATTTCCCTCAAAGATCTTTAATATATTCTTTTTTCGCCTCCCTACACTTTTCCTTGTAATTCTTCCTCATATTTATGATAGTGTGATTATCCATGATTTTTCCCATTCTTACTGCTGCATCCCTGATTCTCACCTCCCTAGAAATGTTCCTTTTCAGGTTACGCAGCTGTGCAGTATACCATGGTTCATTCCACATTCTTTGTATTTTCCCACGTGGTTGAATAACTGAAAATCTGTTCAACAGCGCTTTCCTAGTTTCTCCCAATCTTGTTCTAGCAGTTCAACGCTCAGTGGCCCGGTGTTATTGACATATTTATGCACAGTGTTCATGATTTCTTTAATATTTGTTCCGCGCCGCTTTAAGTCTCTTAAATTGTGTATTACTGGCATTACAGTTAAAGCTGCTGTGCTCCTTTTCTGGATTAGGTCAACATGTAGTGTCAAGTCTTGGGGGAGAAGGTCGCTTTCTGGACGAGGAGTGATACGAAAGGAATCAACTAAGTGGAATCATTCTTTTCTAACGATGGGTTAGTCTATGGTTGATTGTTCTTTCCACACAAAAATGTGATGCCAGCCGGTTGGTCCCCCTTGATATTTCCGTTCAAAATGGTTAAATCCAGAGTTTCCTGTTCTTGTTTTAGAACTTTTGCCTCGAGCTCCTTTTGACGCTTTGTCTGCTCGAATTGCTCATTTTTAGGTTGGTATTAAAATCACCTGAGATTATCATTTCGTAGTTTTGGTGGGAGGTTTGTAAGGCCTTTATCAAATTTATAAGGCAGGACAGTCTATCCTGCTTTTTATCAGGGTGCACGTATATATTTAAGATCATTAGCTGCCAAGAATGTATATGTGTGGATTGTTTAGACTCCAACTTCAAAACTTTCAGCCAATTTTATCCCAGATCATACTCTTCGGATTTTCAATCCAGTTCTACTGTAACGTATATTGACAGCTCCCCCCCTTGGGCACCCATAATTTGAAGTTTTTTCTGCAAGGATATGAGGTTCTTTATAGCCGATAATGGATTTTATAGTCAAATTCCACGTTTCTTGGAGTAGAATTATATCATATCTTTGCAAGATAGATAGGGTCTCCAGGTCTTCACTCATTTCTCTAAAACCATGGGTATTCAATGAACATATTCTGATTTAATCTTCCTTGTGAGAACTGGGACGTGCCTCTACGAACTGTGCACTTTGTAGACCTTTGCTTTCATCAGGGACGGTATTGACTCAGTAAGTGAGGAACCCTTGACAATCAGGATTTCCTTCTGTCTGTTGTTTAAGGGGGGAGGGGGTTAAACTTACATTCCAGTCATTTACCTGATTTGGCTGAGTTTTGGGAGTAGTACTTCTAGCTCCCCTCAGAACTGATTTTGGACCTGTTTCATTTGAAGTTTTTTTGCAAAATCTTTATTTCTTGTGATAATGGGTATGGGTATTTTGGGTGTTTTGGATGCGTTAATGCTATACCTCAAACTTCAAAAACCACTCCTGTCGAGTATATCAAGGCCTCCATTTCTTTTGAAGACCAGGTAGTACAGGTTACCTCTGTTTCTGTTCCCTTTTCCATTTTCAGGAATTCTACTGCCAGGAGATCTGATGTAATATTCTTTAATTTTGTGATTTTTTTGAACAGCTACATTAAGTTTCCTCTATTTAGGATATCCTGTCTACCCTTCGTTGGATACTCTGGCGCAAAGATCAGTTTTTTGGGAATCTCTAGTGGATAGGTTTGTCCGTTTTCAGTTTGGTTTATAGTTATTTGTTCCGTTGAGCATTCACAAACGTATAACATTTTTGTCCTGTCACAAATATCCAGTTCTTGTGTAACAATATTCGATTTGCCCTCGCTAGAAACTCCATTTTCCGGGTTTGCTACTTTTTGGGCCATTCCCTTCCATCCTAGGTTTTGCGGAGTGGGTGTTTCAATTACTGAAGCAAGTTTCATTATCGCATTAGATCCATTTGATCCTTAATAGCAGAGAAAATGGTAGATGTTGTTTCAAAGAAATCTGATGACAACTGTGATAATGCAAAGTGTGGTTCCTGTCTGTCTCCTTCTGTCAAGATGATGACATAAGGATCAATAAATCTGGAATACTTGTGCAATACAAAGATAAATCCGTTTGTGAAATGTATTTAGGTCCATCGGGACCATCCCAAGGGAGTGCAACTGGGGGACACTAAGCATTAGCTCTTGGTGCTACAAACACTATGCACTAAGCAAGCTCAAGCCGGGTTACGGTTCTCAGCGCCTGGATCCACAACCGGTGCCTCCTCTTTCTCTGCTTTCCGCTCAGACAGTCCACTGTCACAGTCTCTGATTTGGCACGCCCTCCGCTCAGTTACGATCAATCGATCTGCTCAGTGATTCAGAGTATGTAATACATGCAATTTCATATATTTTCCTAATTTCTCCAGTTTAAAGGAGGATGGTCTGGTTTAACGTGTAATAAAAATGACCAATTTACACTCCATACTCTGGAGATTGAAATGCTCAAAGAGAAAATTACTTTTCAGTATGCAGAGTTTCTTGTATATGCAGGGTCTAGGTGCCACAAATTCAGAGCAACTAGATTATTGTTGCACTGGCCTGGACGGTGGAACCTCTGAAAGTATTAGCTTCTTGACAATGACACATGTAGGGTAAAGCTCATGCAATGACATAATCAGTGTGATGGTTTGACGCTGCTTAATTCACGTTTGCTAGTTACTGCAAAGATAAGTGAAGTAGAAAATGTTTAACGAAAAACACATACACTCTTGACAACAGATACTATGTTGGTAAGGTAAACTGTCTGTCAAATACGCAATGACTTTCGTCTATTCATTCATCGATCTGTTTCAATGAACACATAGGACTACCACATCTTTTGTGGTAACAAAGCCTGCAATTCACAGGCCCCCACATGCATCAATCTAGGATTTTGCATTTCTTAAATAGCGAAAATTAAGGAATCGCTATTTAGGAAATGCAAAATGCTATGCATCATTTTTTTCGGTATTTCTTTGTGATTCGGTAAAAATCGCATTTTTTACCGAATCCCAAAGAAATACCGAATTCTTAAGTTAATTTTCGCAATTTCCATTGATTCCTATGGGCCAAAAGGCCCATAGGAGTTAATGCAAATTGCGAGTGGCACTTAGAAAATTTCATGGGTGCAGGGGGGGGTCCAAAGGACCCCCCCATGCACCCCTGAAATGTATTTTTCGCATCATGTTGCACACACACATGTCCTAAGGACATGTGTGTCCGTAACATGAATGTTGAAAAAAAAACATTTAAAGCATTTTAAACACTTTTTCCAAATTTACCGAGTGGTTCAACCACTCGGTAAATTTGGAACCCTAAGTGCGAATTTTCACTTGTCAAAAGTGATGATGCATTGCTTTTAAGAAGTTGCACATCTGCGACTTCTTAAAAGCACCCGCAATTTTAGAACTCGCAACAATGTTGCAAATTCTAAAATTGCTTCATGCATCCCAAAAAGCACTTTTGCATTCGCAAACGGCCGATTTTAAGGAATCGCACCGTTTGCGAATGAAAAAGTGCTTGATGCATGTGGGGGAGGATCACCAGCTTTGCGACTGCACAATCTTAAGGCTTAAGAAATATCTCCATAGGCCATTGGGCAAGAGGTGAAGACAGCAGAGAGCATGACCCATAATGCACCACGGAACGAGCATACACACCTCTCCATTGACTAACCTTACCCTGCCCTGATCCTGCCCTCACGCCAAACTCTCTACCCCAACCCCTACCATGCACTGCAGACATCTTCCGTCTGCTCTGAGCAGGTTGAAAATTCCACCTGATTTGTCAATGGAATTGGGGAGAAACCATCGGAAAAGGAACCAATATTCCTGCAACGGTGTGGTATTATCACATTCTGTAGGCAAACACTGTAATGTGGAGATTTGGGCACACCAGTCGTGGTGGTGGTGGTGGGGGGCGCGGGGGGGTGTTCGGTTGGGGGCTGCGAGAGGGCAGGGGGTAGTGACGTCCCAGTTTCCCTGCACCAAAATCCAGCAGACTTGTAATGAGCACTGAAAGATACAATCTAAAACAAAGTACATTACAAGGCACAAGTGTCTTTGTGATGCACCCATTGCAACATCTTGAGAGTCAGAAGGAGGAGGGTTATGAAAAGGGCATCCCTCCGTCCCTTGGAACCACAATGAGATGATATATCAGTACTTTGCAATATCCGCTGCAGTTACAAACCATTCATACATACCAACTCCTCAAAGGGATTAGTGTTGCAATTACAATGTGGAAGTTGTCAATGAGGAACAACTTCCACCTTGCCAATGTGGGCTGAGGGCATTGAAGAGAGCAGACAGTGGACCACTGAATGCCCTTGCAATATACCAGGCTTTCTTTTATTGCAGCCCGACAAAGGCTGTAATAAAAAACAAATGGACGTCTGCTGTCTCTTGCAGGTATTCAAAGGGATTCCCAAATAGAACCCCCTGCCTCATTAGTAGTAGAAGGAGGGGGGGGACTCTGTCAGTTCTACCAACATCCTATTTTGCAGTGTGATTGATTTCTCCATGCCTCACAAAGCAGAAACAGTTGTGGGTCATATTGCCTTTTCTGCCTAAAAAAGCATCTGAGAACCATACATCGGGCCTCATGTGTAGCAGATATGGACTTTGCATACCTGCTCACAGAGTTATTTATCCAGGCTAACTCTTATTACTTGAGCGGAGGAGCCAGCATTATAATTTAGATGTCCTGAACACACAGTAATTCAAATAAAAACGGGAGTGTCTGATTCACAAAGGGACTTACGTGTAGTAAAGTTACAAGTGCGGAGTCTCCACAATGCGCACTCCCTGTATTACACCGTGCAGAGATTTTGCAACAAGTGTAGGGATTCCACTATGCGTGTGGAGACTCCACACTCATGATGGTACTATACACGTAAGTCCCTTTGTGAATGGCCCTGAGGCTATTGAGAATTACTAGCACGCTTCTCTTCTTAACCCACCAGTTGAGGATCAGCGTACTCCCTGTAGTACGCCGTGCGGAGATTTTGCAACAAGTGCAGGGATACGTTCACAAGTGCGGATACTCCGCACTTGTAACTTCACTACACTTAAGTCCCTTTGTGAATGGCCCTGAGTGTATTGAGAATTACATGGATTGGTGTCAGTACAACGCGTTGTATTACAACGCGTTCCGTTACAACGCAGATTTTACAATGCGGGATACATTACAACGGAGGTCATTACAATGCATGGCATTACATCGCAAATGCTATTACAACGCATGGCATTACATCGTAAGTATAGGTAAGTATACCTTTTTAAAAAAATGTTATTTAGTTTATTGTAATTAATTTATTTTAAATAATTTAATTAAAAGACATTTTAAAATTGTCATTAAATTAATGTAATTAAATATCTATTTAATAAATAATAACTATTTAATAAATGTAATATTATTAAAAATAGTAATTAATTTAATATAATAAAAAAAGTAATTAGTTTAAAGTACATATTTTTTATAATGAAATTAAATTAAATTAATAATAATAATTTATTTAATTTAATTAATTTAATTTAAAAATGTAATTAGTGTAACATAATTTATTTAATTTATTAAATATATTTTAATCAATTTTAAAATGGTAAATATAATTTAATTATCCCTAAACACAAACCCTGCCCTAAAACCTAAAAACACCCCTGTACCCCAAAACCCAAACCCTGCCCTAAAACCTAAAAACACCCCTGTACCCCAAAACCCAAACCCTACCCTAAAACCTAAAAACACCCCTGTACCCCAAAACCCAAACCCTACCCTAAAACCTAAAAACACCCCTGTACCCCAAAACCCAAACCCTACCCTAAAACCTAAAAACACCCCTGTACCCCAAAACCCAAACCCTGCCCTAAAACCTAAAAACACCCCTGTACCCCAAAACCCAAACCCTACCCTAAAACCTAAAAACACCCCTGTACCCCAAAACCCAAACCCTACCCTAAAACCTAAAAACACCCCTGTACCCCAAAACCCAAACCCTGCCCTAAAACCTAAAAACACCCCTGTACCCCAAAACCCAAACCCTACCCTAAAACCTAAAAACACCCCTGTACCCCAAAACCCAAACCCTGCCCTAAAACCTAAAAACACCCCTGTACCCCAAAACCCAAACCCTGCCCTAAAACCTAAAAACACTCCTGTACCCCAAAACCCAAACCCTACCCTAAAACCTAAAAACACCCCTGTACCCCAAAACCCAAACCCTACCCTAAAACCTAAAAACACCCCTGTACCCCAAAACCCAAACCCTACCCTAAAACCTAAAAACACCCCTGTACCCCAAAACCCAAACCCTGCCCTAAAACCTAAAAACACCCCTGTACCCCAAAACCCAAACACTGCCCTAAAACCTAAAAACACCCCTGTACCCCAAAACCCAAACCCTACCCTAAAACCTAAAAACACCCCTGTACCCCAAAACCCAAACCCTACCCTAAAACCTAAAAACACCCCTGTACCCCAAAACCCAAACACTGCCCTAAAACCTAAAAATACCCAAACACCCCAAAACATATACATCAGTACCCCAAAACATATACTCCTATACTCATATTTATTTAAAAAAATACTTAAATTAATATATTTAATTTATAATATTTAAAAACGAAATAAATATTTTTTTATAATTAATAATAATTAAATCAATTATAAAATATTAAATACAATAAAAAAAAAATTAAATACTTACCAATACTTACGATGTAATGGTATGCGTTGTAATAGCATCTGCTATGTAATGCCATGCGTTGTAATGGCATGCATTGTAATGGTATTTGCGATGTAATAGCTGCGTTGTAACAGCATTACGTTGTAATAGATGCGTTGTAGCAGTAACACACCATTACTAGCACGCTTCTCTTCTTAACACACCAGTTGAGGATCAGCGTACTCCCTGTAGTACGCTGTGCGGAGGTTTTGCAACAAGTGCAGGGATACGGTCGCAAGTGCGGATACTCTGCACTTGTAACTTTACTACACTTAAGTCCTTTTGTGAATGGCCCTGAGTGTATTGAGAATTACTAGCACGCTTCTCAACACACCAGTTGAGGATCAGCGTACTCCCTGTAGTACGCCGTGCGGAGATTTTGCAACAAGTGCAGGGATACGGTCACAAGTGCGGATACTCCGCACTTGTAACTTCACTACACTTAAGTCCCTTTGTGAATGGCCCTGAGTGTATTGAGAATTTCTAGCACGCTTCTCTTCTTAACACACCAGTTGAGGATCAGCATCGTTCTCGTTGAAAGATACAGAAAACCACATTTTTAAATAAAAAATGATAAACACAAGATTAACACATTAAGAAAAAGCTAATATGCCATTCATCATGGTAACACCGCACACCCATGCCATTATGGATTGCTACGTGTTGAAATCCATGCTTAACAAAGCTTCTGCCAAGCATGGGGCGCAGAAATATTGACTAGGAAAGTTTTGCTGACTACAGACCCATCTCTGTTGACCAGGGGTCTGGAGGAGAATGGGAATTACCCAATCTATTATTTCATTTAAAAAAGCGTAGCCCTGTAAATTGTACCCTAATGCATTTTTGTGCTGTATTCACGTGGATAAAAAGATCCAAATACTGTTTAGGTTATTTGTTTGCCTATGAAAAATCTAAATAACATCTGGCTCCTTCCTGGAGCACAGACAAATAGCCAGTGCTTAATTTGAGCTGGTGGTTGCAGGTGGGGCCACTGGGTTGCATATTTCGGGACCAGTGCACATTTTTCCTCATCAGACTTTGACCCAGAGCAAGAGAGGAAAAAAAACCCGAGGAGGAAAGGAGAAGGAAGTGAAAGACGAATAAACAGTGACAAAGGGAGACAGCAGGAACCTGCAACAGTAGAATAATAGGGCAGGGAGTATCTTGTGTTGGATTAAAGAGTCATGAGGAGGAATCAGGTCTAGGCAGCCTTTGTATTTGGCACGTTGACCTAAAATGGTACTGGACGCAGTTTTCTCACCAAATCTTTTGTCCGGGGCACTTATTCTTTGCAAACTAAACACTGCAAAGTGGTAAGAAAAAATCCAAGCAGCATCTGACTCCTTGCTAGGGCACACAACTCCTTCCTCTCACAATGCTTCTTCCTTAGAAGAGGCATTGTGAATAAAGATGTGTGTCAGCAGGAAGCCAGAGGATGTTTGGATTTTCTATTTGATTAAGGAAACAGAAAATATTTCATATTTTTGTGCTTTATACCTACTTCAAAATGTGGGGGAAAGACGTGTGAAATCCATGAAAGAAAGCTTTAGCTTGCTGAAAAATAGACAAAGTTCTGATTTTAACAAGTGGTCATTTGTGCCGATAGCTCTTTATTTCCCAAAGAAACAAATTGTTGAAATAAAAAAAGTCAATGGAAATGTGAAAAAAGAGAAATGGGTAACATGGTTTTCACCTTTAACTTTTTGCACATAAGATAGGTCCACACAGGGGCGTAGCTAGAGCTTGTGGCGCCCAGGGCTATCCCTCAGATTGCCGCCCCTTGGGGGGGATACGGGGTGCTGGGGAAAAAGGACGGTGAGCACTTTTGAAAGATGTCCGAGAGACACGTAGTATTGCTGCTAATAGTTACCCCGATCATGCAAGTTACATGCACATACATGACATGGTCAAAGGCTACACAGTTGAATACACCGGTGACTGGCAGTACAAAAGAGAACACACAGACTGCATGATCTATCTGCGCCCCATATTGTAACAAAGCAAAGGCAAATATATTTTTATTGCTCCTCCTTGTGCATCTCTCCACCTTCTACCTCCTAGGCAGTGCACCAGGCGCTGACCACAGGGGGCGCTGTGTTTGGAAATAATAGCAGTAACTTATGGTTTAAAAGCACCTGCTGGAGAGTTGCTTGTGTGTTCAGTAGTTTTCAGGCTACAATAAAAATCTTAAGATAAGTCTGGGGATAAATGCTTCTGCTGAGAGAGATCAGGGTTTTGTCTAGAGGCAGTTTTGACTCATCATAAAGTAACTCAGAGGGTTAGCGTGCGTATGACTCTGAGGCTGGGACGGACGGGAAGGGGGGGCATAGCTGCCAAGGTTTGGTTGGCTTATGTGTGACATCCCCAAGTGTGCAGTGCGTTTATGTGTGACATTTCATGGCTTATGAGTGACACTTTATTGCGAGTGAATTACATCCTTTAGTTACAGGTGGTGGTTTAAAGGGGACTTGAAGGAACTGCAATAGCCTGAAACCATCAAACAGTTGCCTATCAGACCAGAGGAGTCACAAGTTGAACCTGGGAGCCTTCACTGTTAATACCCAGTCTTGCACTCTTATAGTCTCCCCCTCTTTGCCACTCACTCCTGTCATTCCTCATTTTGTTTCTCTCTCTCCTCATGTCCACACTCCAATGTCTCATTCTTTACTCCCCTTGACCTTCTCCTCCCTTTGTGTCTGAAGAAAAACCAATGTGATTATAGAAGTGTGTGAACCCTGATTTTCTCCGTTCATAAGAAGTGTACCAACAACCCTGGTTTGATTGTTTAATTGTACACAATAATTTTTTCGTAACAGCGGTTGAGCACAGTTGTGAGTTTGAAGAAGATTGTGACCACTTCTATGTGCAAAGGATGAGCCACCGAAGGTAATATTTTGTATTTTATGCTAATAGATTGCTACGGTTCTAAAAAATGTTTACCTTTTTAAAATGTACATACAGCTGGTAAAAAAAACACGTACTGTCAGATGGCTGCAAACAAGCATCTTACCTGGGGGTGAAAATGCAGGCATACCATACTGTAGTGTTGTTTCCTCCCACAGAATATACACAGACACAGATTAGTATATCAGCTTCTTTATTTCCTTCTTTGCTCATCCAGGGCTACAGGCTAACTGACCATTTGGTCTCCCCAGCTCCTCCCTTTCCGCCCACCCTCGTCCCTCACTCGGGCCGGTCCTAGTGCCTGACCAGTTAGGTCACTGGGCACTTTGCACCAACATCATTACACATACGCTCAGTGGAGTCTTGACAGTGAATGCCTGGCTCTCGCGCAAGAAATCACTGTCCACACCTTTTTAGGAGCAAGAAAGGCCACTTTATTTTAAGACAGGTGCATCATAAATTTCATGAACACATTCATTATTTATTTATTTACCATAATTCAACACTACAGTGAGCCTACAAAACCTAAATCCCCAAACCCCGAACTAACTCTTGCCTACTACCCCTAGTACTACCCAACGAGCTACCCTTCAGGATGGCCAACCCGCTCCAGGCTGCCCACCCCACTAGCAAAAACCCGCCTCCTAAAAGAACAAAGACACCTGTCCTAACAGTGGCAAACCTAAAAACAAAGCAGCACCTAGAGCACCGCAAAATAAAAACCCAAAAATAAAATAATAAAGAGGGAGGGTGGGTGGGGCAAAACAAAACCTCCCTTCCCTAGCTTCCCGCCACGCAGTTCCCAACCGCCAGCCTGCCTCCCTTATAACTACTCCCCTAATCAGTCCCCACCTGTTGCCCTGACTCTCGCGCGAACATACCCAGGAAGAGACCGGCTCGCGCCTAGCTCTCCCTGGGTCCCCCCTCGCGCAAGAAATCACTGTCCACACCTCTTTAGGAGCAAGAAAGGCCACTTTATTTTAAGACAGGTGCATCATAAATTTCATGAACACATTCATTATTTATTTATTTACCATAATTCAACACTACAGTGAGCCTACAAAACCTAAATCCCCAAACCCCGAACTAACTCTTGCCTACTACCCCTAGTACTACCCAACAAGCTACCCTTCAGGATGGCCAACCCGCTCCAGGCTGCCCACCCCACTAGCAAAAACCCGCCACCCAGGAAAACCTTTAGCGTTTTCCTGCCCCACCTAAAAATGGAACGGAAGGAGCACACCACAACTGCACCTGAAGAACTTTGCTAATCAAATCCCTGAGCTCCAGAAGGTAGAAAGAAATGCCCAATGAAGACAGATGTACACCGTCCTCACAGAATAAATGCTGTTCAGAGACTTTTAAATGGTAATGATCCAAACTGTAAATACCCAAATGGTGACAAAAAAGTCGCATTGTTCTATTAACTTTCCGTCGAGCCTTTTCCAGGGCGGAATGGCTCCTCGCCCCACGCCATTGCAAACGAGGCACAAACTCAGTCCATATCAGCATGGTGCTCACCCATGTGGTCTTGATGATTTCCAAGTCTTGTTTCATTAATTTCAACAGAGACAAACCGGAGAGTGAAACTAAGTCATTTTCTCCCAAATGCAGAACCAGGAGATCCGGAGGGCCCCCCAAACACTGTGAAACCAAAGCAGCCAAGGCGGGAAAAAGACCGCCCCAGCGCATGCCCCCCGTTCCATGCCAGGAGACTTCGTGCGTCATGCTGTTTAAACCAAGTGATCTCCCACAAAGCTGGCCGGCAGCGGCTAAAGCTGCCCGTTTAACAAAAGAGTGCCCCAGGATCCACACCCTCCTTTTGGATCCGGCGACTGAGGCCAAGGACCTAGGAGAAAAAGAAATGTTAGACAAGCAAAAAATGTACTATTTTCTCACATATTTTTCACAGCACTTGGAACGCCAACGTCCAATGCGACGAATCTGTGACCAATCCCACCCCAACCTAGCGGCCTCCGTCGCTGCCCCAATTCTGAATGAATGGGTACCAAATTGAACAGGATCCCTCCCCAGGCGCAACAAAACCTTGCGTAATACAGCCAACAATTGAGGTGCAACTATAGGGCTACCATCAGCATGACAAAAAATGGGCCCCTGGAAAATTTTTTGGGAGGACACAAAAACTTCCCATTCTCCCACCGGGCAACATGCAGAGACACCACTCCTGCCCAGGAACACCCACTTACCCCTCCCCATCTGATCGGTTTTGGACGTCCGCAGCCACAGCCGCACTCTGTCATGTTCCAACACCACCTCACTGCTGGTCATACCCACCCTACCCCGCAGCCCCAACAACTCTGAGGCCCGAAACGCCCCAAAGAATAACCAGACAAAACACAAACGAAATTTGGCACACTCAAAAGCATCATGGCAACACACCTCTAATTCCGGTAAAAGCAATTGGAGCAAATCAAAAGTCACCGGCTGCCGGAGCTGCTGACCACCAGCCCGAAGCCTAGTCAAACCCTTCAACACCTTACGAACCAACACCCCCCCAACAGGATCCCTCCCCCACCAAAGCTGCCCATAAAAAGAAACCCCAGCCAACTTGCCAGAAATGGTTGTGGGCGAGAGGCCCTTGTCCGCTAAATGTAAGACAAAATGCAAGAGGAATTGTTCATCGGATAACCCGGCCCTGACTGGCCCCGCCAAATCCTTACCAAACTGCAGAAACTCATGCCAGGCCTTCACATAACCCCGCCTTGTGGAGTCAGCCACTGAATTTTCGACCAAATGGTGTACCCTCAATCCCCCAGGTCCCATACGTACTGTGGGATCGCCGTTGGTTCCAGGTCCGCCCCAGGAGCCAATTTGCGGAATTCGGACCACTGAAAGCGAGACAAAGAGTCAGCGATGCAATTAGAAGTTCCAGGAACATGCCGTGCTTTAAAGACAATATTTAATTGCAGACACCGCAGCATGAATGCGCGCAAGAGCCGCAAAACACGCAAGTCACGAGCCTTCTGGTGATTGACAAGGTGGACTACTGCCATATTGTCCACATGAAACAAGACGGAGCGATTCTGAAATTCCTCCCCCCAGAGATACAAAGCAACCAGCAGCGGGAAGAGCTCCAGGAACGCTATGCTGCGACCCTGCTCCTTCCAGTGCACCGGCCAGCCGGCCGCGCACCAACGACCTTCCCAAAATACACCGAATCCGTGAGCTCACGCCGCATCCGTGAACAACTGCACTTGCCACACCATGTCCTCATCCGCAAAATACAAGGACACGCCATTGAAATCCTGCAGGAAACGGAGCCAGACAGTCAAATCGGCACGTACAGCGGTGGTAATACGCACCCTATGATGGGGAAGGCTGGCGCCGGACATTGAAAGACCCAGACGTCTACAGAACATCCTGCCTGCCCGAACAACCCGGCAAGCAAAATTGAGGTACCCCAAAAGCTTCTGGACGGTCCTCAAAACCACTTTGCGCTCCCCCAACACCAAGTGTATGAATGCAGACATTTCCCGCACCTTAGACGCAGGCAATCTCGCCATCATAGACATGGTATCAATTTCAATCCCTAAGAAAGTCAGGGATGTACAGGGACCTTCGGTCTTATCCGGCGCCAAAGGAACGCCCAATTCCTCCGCCAGAGCCTGAAAGATTGCCAAAGCCGACTGACACTGCCCAGAGTGACCCTCACCAATGAAAAGAAAATCATCCAGGTAATGGCAGACCAGGACGTGGCCACTGACAAACGTGAAGCGCCACTGCAGAAATGTACTGAATGTCTCAAAAAGGGAGCATGACACTGAACAGCCCATGGGCAACACCTTATCAACGTAAAAACTACCATCAAAATGCTGCCCAGAAGACTGAAATCCCAAGGATGGATGGGCAAGAGCCGGAAAGCCGACTGAATGTCACTCTTCGCCAGCAAAGCCCCAACACCAGCCGTGCGAACGAGCCGCAAGGCATCGTCCACTGAAGCATAATTGACAGTCGAGTCAGCTGGATCAACAAAATCGTTAATGGATGCACCCTCGGGCCATGACAGGTGATGGATAAGGCGAAACTCCCCCTCCGCCTTCTTAGGTACCACACCCAGAGGCGAGACGATCAAGTCAGGGAGAGGGCAATTCAGGAAAGGACCAGCAATCCGACCCGCTGCCAGCTCGGCATCTAGCTTCTTCCGCACAACATGGGGACTCTCTTTCGCAGACTTCAGATTGTCAGACCACCTACCCACCCTGGGTCCCTGATACCCAATCCGAAACCCAATTCTGAAACCCCAAGACAAAATCTTAGCAGCCTCAAAATCGGGATAATCCACCAACCAGAGATCCAGAACATCCTGCTTAATAGGAGTAGGAGCCCTTGTAAACAGCGTGCTGAGGCTGTCCCCTGCCCCCTGAACCCCGTCCTTGATCACCAAAGCGCTGTCCAGGAAAACACTGGGTGAGCGCATGCCGTCCCCCACACTGCGAACACTCATGCTTATACCTGCAAGCTGGTCGGTTACAGGAACCCCTGTTAAAATGCCAGCACGTGCCAGAGGAGGATGATTGACCTCTGCCCCAAACCCCCGCTCCATACAGAGCGGGGCGAGCTGGAAAGGGCCGATAATACACTGGTTGCCCGCTAGCCGTGTGGGTCGTAGCGGGCGGGTGAGCCGATGCCATCCACTGTAGCCACAATTCGGAATCAACCTCACCCCACGAACGCTCAGGAAAAACACTCATACGCGCCCTCAATTCCTCCTCCTTCGACCCTTCTTTAGCTTGGACATCTCTATGAAGAAGCCGAAAAACATCCACAAATGCACCAGACCATATGTGATTCTTTGTTTTTTCAGACAAATGGGACCCCAAAGGCATCCCCACCCCAGAATAAGGCAGTTTTTTAGGTAGGATACTATCCTCCGTAACAGGCGTGGCAGCAGCCCCCCCAGCCCCTGCTGTAGAAATTTCCCCCGAAAATTGCACACTAGAAACATTCGAAATCACCGGCCGCTCAAGCCTCGGTGCCAGAGCGACTCGCTCACCAACAACCCCATCCCCTGTACCAATTGATCTTGTACTCTTAACAGGGAGACTCTCCCTGGGTTGCCACACGGACCACCACCCATCCTTACCTCTTGGCAACTGCTCCGACTGTGATTGAACAGCCACACGATCCCCATGAGAAGGTCCAGACCTCACTGCCCCTCGTACTGCTGCATGGTCCGCTCGAGACTCCTGCAAAACACGAGAAACAGTGGGTTGCCCCAACCCGCCCCTCTGGGCCCGTGCTGCCAAAAGCCCAACATCTTTGTCTCTCAATTCCCCTTCTTCCAAATCATCATCATGAAAATTCCCATAGAAAGCTTCGTCAGAAAATGCAACTTGCGTACTGCCACTTGGCATAGCCCCATCATCAATACCCCCATCATAAAACTGCCAGTCAATGTTCTGAAAGCTGTGTGCACGCAAAGCTGCAGAAGAGCTATCCGCTCCAGATAACTCCCCTGCAAGCCCACCACTGGAAACAGCCGTGGGGACAGTTCCCGGGCCCGTAGAAACAGCCAACAGCCGCCCAGCCGGAGGCGCAGCTTGAAAACTGCGGCCGCTCAAGCCAGACAATGAAGAAGTCGCAAATCCATCCTCCCTTAGAGCTGAATCACAATCACCCCCCGATGGCCGAACCACCGACGCCAGACCATGGACACCACCCGACCCAGACGCAGGCCCGCCCAGAAGGACACCTGGCCGACCCCGTGGGACCGGGAACAGAGCTTGCCCAGAAACCGGGGGCTCCCCCCTGGGAACCAAACCCAACCCACCAGAGGCCAAGGGCATGGGGGGGGCAGTGTGGGGGCCAGTCGCAACGGGGGCCGCAGACTTGGTGACCGGGGGGGCGGCATGTGGGGGGCAGCACCCGCTGGGCCCAAAACAGGAGCATGAGTGGGAGCCCCAGTGGGGGAATAGGCAGGCGGCGCAGCAGTGGGTGGCCCAACATCTGCACATCCCAGTAGAGGGGGGCCAAAAGAGTGGGGGGGGCAGGGCCAGGCACCGGCGTGGCAGGGGAGAGCAAGAAACATTGCCCATTAATCCATAAGTATGGGGAAACCCCCTCCGGCAAGGCAGACACTGAGGCTGGAGTGACCACATGCTCAGCAGCAGGGGAAAGGGGGCGTACATGCCCTTGCAATTCAAGGCTCCGCCCCCGCTTTGCTTTGGGACCCGCCTGTGGCTTCCCAGACTTCCCCGGGGCGAGACCGCCTGAGCGCTGGGCCTGCCGTCCCGCAGAACGCCCCCGCCTCCCCCCGGGCGCCCCACGTGAACCAGCGCTGAAAAACGGTAAAGCACATACCTGCTGGAGGGCGCCCGGGACACCCGGCGGGGGCTCCACAGCTGCGGGGGGCGGGACCGGCACAAGCCCGTCCGCCGGCATGGCCGCCTCGCCGTCTTCCTCCTCCGCCGGGCCTGGGGACAAACACGCCGTCACCGCCCTGGACACACCCTCCGCAGCCTTGCGAGGGGGGCGGGCCATTCCGACCCACGCCTCCGCCGGTACACCAGGCCGCAGCAGGTCCTCTCGCCCGGCCTCGCAGAGAGTCTGCACGGCCCTACGCACCTCCGCTGCTTCCTCCATGGGGCCAGAAAAAGGTAAATACACGCGCGCCGCAAAACAAAACCTCCCTTCCCTAGCTTCCCGCCACGCAGTTCCCAACCGCCAGCCTGCCTCCCTTATAACTACTCCCCTAATCAGTCCCCACCTGTTGCCCTGACTCTCGCGCGAACATACCCAGGAAGAGACCGGCTCGCGCCTAGCTCTCCCTGGGTCCCCCCTTCTGCAGATTTAACCGCCAGCCTAAGCAAGTCTCCAGAATGTCCGAATCCTAATTTATAACTCCTTTCATGACTCGTGGCAGTCCTGGGTCGCTCATGAAATTGTGCCTTTGTCAGAAAACAAACAGGCAAGGCCTGCAGCACAAGAAGGATGATGAGATACGAGTGTCAGTTATTGTAAACCACGGCCGTGACCAGTCTCCTCCGCCAGCCGGTCCCAGTCACTGTCAGCCCAGCCTGAGGAAGGCGGCTGCAATTATTTCGGCGGGCCCCGGGGGTAAATTAACAGATGAGCTACAGGCACAGTGACAGCTCGAGTCGGTGTGAGGTGCCCTCCTACTTACTTAACATTTTTGTTTCCTTGATCTGGTTTTAAGTAAATCCTCCACTTTTTACAGCTTTGTGTACAGCACACCATCTTTGACATTACACTCCCAATAACAATAGTCTAGTCTGTACGAGGCTTGATATAAATATACCAACGCTAAATACCTAATATGAAGGCAGCAGCGTTGTGAACACCGGCGCCGCGCCATCATTCACCAGCAAAACGGGCAGCAGGAGACGCGCACTTTCCTCCAAACTCCCGGCCTGCTCCAGCAGCAGGATATGACGTCACAGCAGTTTTGTAATAAAAGAAATGGGGTCGCTCGTGTGCCCCCGTACTGGTGGCCCGTTGCGGTGGCCCTTATAATTTATTTGGGGACACTGACACTACTGTTGTGACTGACAGAAGTGTCAGTGTCCCCACATAAATTATAAGGACGGCTGCAACGGGCCACCAGTGCCGCGCTGGCCGGCCACCGCCCTTTAATAGTGCCGCCTGGGGCGGTCCGCCCCCCTCCCCCGCACCCCCTAGCTACGCGGCTGCCACAACAATAGTATACCATTACACCTGTCTGTGTCTTCCAGTCGCAGAGATGCACAGTATTTGTAGTTTATGCAAAGGTCCACGATATCCAGAGCCATCAATGATAACAATGTTTTTAAATGTGTACTGACCATGCATCACTTGATAATGAAAAATATAAAGGAAGAGAAATTGAGAGTGAAAATAACTGTTGTATTTTTTAAGTATAGCCAAGAATCTGTTTAGGCATAGTGATCTGGGTAATCCTGAGGAGACTTTTTTGCAGATACAGACTTACAATAGGAAGCAGAAGATATTTGTAAATGAAATAGATAATAACAAATGTCCTACATTCCAGCTTTTTTGCAGTTTCCGAATTAAAACCCTATCCCGCAAGTGTGGATGGCCAATCACCCAGTCTAGGGTAATATCCAAGGGCATAGCAGTGAAACGTGCCTGAAGAAAGTTCGAAATAATGTTGTTTTTTGGGAAATGGGATGATGTGCTATTTGGCCTGAAGCTGGTAGCAGATAGGTAAACCTACAAAGCCTAGACATTTCTGAAAACTGCCACGAAAGGCAGATCTCGGTTTTGTTGCTTTTGTGGGCGCTACCACTTTTGGTTTTACCAAGATTGCGCTAAAAGTATAAAACTTTGGTTAAATAAAAGATGAATTTCCATATATTGTGGGACAGAAAGTTCTAGAATTCGTGGGGAAACAGCATTTACTACATAGAGACGTTTTAAGGCATGGGCAAAGTGGGCTCTGGCCCTGGGCTTCAGCCTTTCAGGAGCTCCCCTGATACAGCCAGATCTGTCTGCAGAGTCTTGAATAATTATTAGAGCATTGGAATGTTGGGAACTCCATTGTAGACAATGGAGTTCTCCCTGCTTCTACGGGCCTGTAAAGTCCTAGAGAGCAACATTCCAATTTTTTACAAAGGCCTCTCGGAGCTCGAAGGGATTTATATCCCTTCGAGCTCCGAGAGGCCTTCGTTTTATTTGTTAGAACATTCTGCCCTCTAGTGGCAGAATGTTCTAATAGCCTTATAGCCCTTCGTAGCAGGGCTATACCAGCTATTAAAGTCCCGTTCCCTTGTTAAAGTCCCTCGCCTTCAGCTCGGGCCTTTAACGCGGGAGCGGGCCTTTAATAGCCGGTATAGCCTGCTACAGCAGGCTATAAGGCTATATTAAACAGGTTCTTTTCAATACCGTTTTCCTGTAATTTATTTTCATTGTGGGAGATCTGTCAGTCTGTTACAGACATTTTGTAGAGAAATATTGAGTTCATGTTTCATGCAACATCCATAAAAAAAGGTTCTTTAGATCAAAACAGGACCTAACATATGAGAAAAGATAGGGTGTCATCTAGATTATTTACAAAATTAGTGAGTGGCTGCTGTGTTACAATATTGACAACACATATCACTATGAATGAATATTAGATGTTAACACCTTTATGCCTAGATGCATCAACCTATTTAGGAAGTGCAAACTGTGCGAATCGCAAAATTCGGCCGTTTGCACTTCCTAAATAGTTGTCTGGGACGCATCAAGCATTTTTGGAAAATCGCTATTTTTAGCGAATTCCAAAAATGTGATTGCTTTTAAGGAATCGCAAATTTGGGATTCCTTAAAAGCAATGCATGATTATTTTTAAAATTGCGATTTCGCAAATAGGGGGTGCAAATTACCACGAGGTTGAACCTCGTGGTAATTTGCATATATGTGTCAAAATGCCCAAAGATGTATTTTTAAACACTGTCATGTTACAGACACACATGTCCTTAGGACATGTGTGTGTGTAACATGCACTTTAAAATACATTTCAGGGGTGCAGGGGTGGTTCCTTTGGACCCCCCCCTGCACCCATGGAATGCATTAACATTTTGCGAGTTCCAAATTGCGAATTCGCAATTCCCATTGATTCCTATGGGCCTTTTGGCCCATAGGAATCAATGGGAATTGCGAAATCGCAATTTGAAACTCGCAATTTTATTGCGATTCGGTAAAAATTACGATTTTTACCGAATCTCAATAAAATTGCGAAATAAATGATGCATTGCCATTTGCGATTCCTTATTTGCGATTCCTTATTTTTCGCAAATAAGGAATCGCAAATGAAAACGTTGATGCATCTACCAGTTAGAATGCGGATGAATGTGCCTGTGCACTGTCAGCGACCTGGCCAAAGAGGGCGTGAATGAGCTGAAATTGGATCATAAATTCAAAGCTGTTAAGAATAGGGACCCCTTAATACGCTCGACCTGGGGGCCCCCAACATCCTCAAGATGTCCCAGTTACCATGCATTTTTTACACAGTGAAAACTGTTGCCACGCAGATCTTTAGAACGCAAGACTTTACCACGCATTTTAACAGTAGGTGGTAGTGTTGCAACTCCTAAACCATGAGAGACATGCTTTGTGGTAGATATCGCTGCCTGGGTGATCCTCCATTTGGAAATCTTCTCCAAGAAAAAGAGACTTGAGTCAGCTCCCCACGGCCCCTGGTCTCTCCTGGGTATCGTTGTGCTGCTCGCATTGCTCTGCTGACTTGAATTGTACTGGTGCCTGCATTGGGTATTGTTGTGCTGCTCGCATTGCTTTGCTGACTTGAATTGTACTGGTGCCTGCATTGGGTATCATTGTGCTGCTCGCATTGCTTTGCTGCCTTGATTTGTATTGGTGCCTGCATTGCTCGCATTGCCTCATTGAATAATCCTGCCATTGCATATATTGCCCGCTTTGCCTTGCGTAGTGCTCGCATTGCCTGATAGACTAAAATTAAATACTGCCTAATTGTGCTAGTGCCTCTGCCCACAGCGTTATTACTTTTGTTGCCCCAACCGGTTCCGGTTTCGCTTCTGCTGCCATTTTGTTGTTGTTGTGCCTCGGAGCCCGTCCTCTCCACCCCGCTCCCGCCTCCCAGCTGCTCCTCCCTCCCACTGACTGCCAAGGCTCGCCCCGTCCTGTGAAGCGCTGTGACCGTCCTGACTCCGTCAGAAGCGGTCGCTCCCCACGGCCCCTGGTCTCTCCTGGGTACTGACTTGAATTGTACTGGTGCCAGCATTGGGTATCGTTGTGCTGCTCGCATTGCTTTGCTGACTTGAATTGTACTGGTGCCTGCATTGGATATCGTTGTGCTGCTCGCATTGCTTTGCTGCCTTGATTTGTACTGGCGCCTGCATTGCTCGCATTGCTTCATTGAATAATCCTGCCATTGCAAATATTGCCCGCTTTGCCTTGCGTAGCGCTCGCATTGCCTGATAGTCTAAAATTAAATACTGCCTAATTGTGTTAGTGCCTCTGCCCACAGCGTTATTTCTTTTTTTGCCCCAACCGGTTCCGGTTTCGCTTCTGCTGCCATTTTGTTGTTGTTGTGCCTCGGAGCCCGTCCTCTCCACCCCGCTCCTGCCTCCCAGCTGCTCCTCCCTCGCCCCTCCCCCCTCCACTATCCACTTATGACAGATGCTGACTGTTGACGGCTTTCTCAATGACTTTGGCAGGGAATGGGAGGAGCGAGATGGGGCGGGGCAGCAACAGTTATCTGCAAAATCTGGTGCGCCCCTACCGTCCTTCCAGATCTCTTCGGTCTTCCACGGCAAATCATTTTGAAATTCCAAGGATCAAACTGTCACGCATGGGTGGCAAGTCCTTTTCACTCCTAGGACCTTCTCTTTGGAACTCAATGCCACATACACTGCGGTCTGAGCCGAATTACATCAAATTCAGAAAAGCCTTAAAAACATGGCTCTTTAACATCTAGTTTTCTGTAACTGCATTGTTATTGGGATCTGCTGCACCGGGAAACCCTTTGTTGGCTAGCTGTGCGCCATACAAATGTAAACAAATAAAAATAAATAATGCTTTTGCGCGCAGCGGAAGCGCCCCATGCACGCCGAAGGTGCGCCAGAGGTAAGCCTGTCTACGCCTGTCCGTGCCTGGACCGCTTAATCCACTCCGCCCGCATAACGTACGACGCCGCAACCCTCTCAGCGCTTAATCCCGGCCAACTCCCAAACTGCAACCAAGCCGCCCCAGGTCAAACCCACGGACCCTTCACCTGCCACTCCTGCAAGCTCAACTGCATCAGGATCCACACCAATTCCACCAGACTCCAACAGTAACCACCTGAAGTGCATCCTGCTCAATACCCGCTCGGTCCACAAACACGCCATTGAACTTTGGAACCTACTCGACACCACATTGCCGGACGTCGCCTTCCTCACTGAAACCTGGATGAACGCCTCATCATCGCCCGACATCGCCATAGCCCTCCCGGAAAGCTACAAGATCATCCGAAAGGACCGCATCAACCAAACTGGAGGAGGCATCGCCATCATCCACAAGAACACCATCCGCATCACGACCAGTTCCGATGACAACCTCACATCCGCCGAACACCTTCACTTTCAGATCCACACCGATCCCAAGACCACACTCAGAGGCACCCTCATCTACAGGCCACCAGGACCCCGCACACAATTCAGCGAAGACATCACTGACTTCATCAGCCCACATGCCCTCCCCTCCGAGGACTACATTCTATTGGGAGACTTCAACTTCCACCTGGAAAAGAAAAACGACAGCAACACCACCACCCTTCTGGACAACCTGGCCAACCTCGGACTCGAACAACTTGTTGATACCCCCACTCACTATGCCGGGCACACGCTCGACCCAATCTTCACCTCCAGCAAGCACATCTCCTTCAATCACACCACAACTCTCCATTGGACGGACCACAGCTGCGCTCACTTCAACTACAAAAAGACCACAACCCACAACCTCCCACAACCAATCCCTCGAAGAAACTGGAACAAAATCACCACCGACCAGCTCTTCACATCGCTTCACCATAACCCTCCCGCCAAATCTTCGGACCCAAACCAAGCAGCCACCAACCTCACTCAATGGATCACCCTCAGCGCCGACGAACTAGCACCCTTGAAAAACCATCATATCAAGCAAGGTATCAAAAAAGCCCCCTGGTTCAACGATGACCTTAAGAAATCCAAGAAGCTCTGTCGCACCCTCGAGAAAGCCTGGAGAAAAAACCCAACCACTGACAACCTGGCACACCTTCAAGAACGCCACCCGCAAACACCACCAACTGATCCGATCCACCAAGAAATCAGCATTCAAGGATCGACTTGACAACAACGCCCACAACAGCAAGGAATTATTCAACATCGTCAAAGAATTTACCAACCCAACCGCCGGCACCAACGATATCACCCCCTCTCAAGACCTCTGCGACTCCCTAGCCTCATTCTTCCACAACAAAATCGCCGACATACATAACAGCTTTGAAAACCAGCCCGGAGACCAGTCCACCCCACCCACCTCCAAACCAAAACCCCCCTCTAACAACCTTTGCACCTGGAACCCAATCACCACCGAAGACACCATCCACCTGATGAACTCCATCCACTCAGGATCGCCAACCGACCCATGTGTAAATGTAAATGTAAATGTAAATGTGCTGGACTTGTAAAGCGCACAGCTGCCCGTAAGCGTCCCGGCGCTTGCTTAGGGAACCCGTCCTGGTATTCCCCTGTGAGAAACCACAGCAGGGTGTCCACAAGGTGAAAGCCAGGCATCCCACCGCGAGGGGCCATAGTGGAGATTAAGCAAGCTATTGCCCAGAGTCGCAGAGTGTGACCCCGTGAGTTGAGCAGGCACCAGAGCGAGAATTGTCGAGTCCGTGGAATTTTGAGCCCGAGACCCGCCGAGGCGGGGAATCGAACCCTGGTCCACGGTCGATCTCAGCTTCCGGGTCTGCCGTCTCTAACCACTGAGCCACGCTTCTCCACATACCACATTCCCCACCACATTTTCAACAAAGCAGACTCCATTATTGCACCCCATCTCCGAGACGTCATCAACTGCTCCCTCAACTCCGCCACCTTCCCGGAAAGCTGGAAACATGCCGAACTCACCGCCCTCCTGAAGAAACCTACAGCAGACCTCACTGAACTTAAGAACTACCGCCCCATCTCGCTCCTCCCATTCCCTGCCAAAGTCATTGAGAAAGCCGTCAACAGTCAGCTCGCCACCTTCCTCGAATCCAACAAATCCCTCGACCCCTCACAGTCCGGCTTCCGAGCCAAACACAGCACCGAAACCACCCTCATCGCAGCAACAGACGACATTCGAACACTACTGGACAACGGAGAAACAGTTGCCCTCATCCTACTTGACCTCTCCGCAGCCTTAGACACAGTCTGTCATAGCACCCTCATACAACGCCTCAGCAACGTCGGAATACAAGGAAAAGCATTGGACTGGATCATCTCGTTCCTCGCCGGAAGAACCCAGAGAGTCCGCCTCCCCCTTTTAGATCAGAGGCCACGAAGTCATCTGCGGCGTACCACAAGGATATTCACTCAGTCCCACCCTCTTCAACGTATACATGAGTCCCCTCGCATCCATCGCTCGCCAACACAACCTCAACATCATCTCCTACGCAGATGACACTCAGCTGATCCTCTCCCTCACCAAAGACCCAAACACCGCCAAAACCAACCTACACTAAGGAATGAAAGAAGTAGCCGAGTGGATGAAGAACAGCCGTTTAAAACTGAACTCGGATAAAACGGAAGTCCTCGTCTTAGGATCTTCCCCCTCTGCCTGGGACGACTCATGGTGGCCCGCGGCCCTGGGAACCGCACCCATACCTACGGACTATGCACATAACCTGGGCTTCATCCTGGACTCCTCCCTCTCGATGACCAGACAAGTCAACGCCGTCTCATCTTCATGCTTCAACATCCTACGCATGCTCAAGAAAATCTTCCGTTGGATCCCCACCGAAACAAGAAAGACGATCACCCACGCACTGGTCACAAGCTGACTAGATTACGGAAACACCCTGTACGCCGGAACCACAGCCAAACTACAGAAAAAACTCCAACGCATCCAAAACGCCTCAGCCAGACTCATACTAGACATCCCCCGCCAAGCTCACATTTCTTATCACCTGAAAGACCTCCACTGGCTACCCGTCAACAAGAGAATAACGTTCCGTCTCCTCACCCACGCACACAAAGCCCTCTATGATCTAGGACCCGAATGCCTCAACTCGCGCCTGTCCTTTTACACCCCCACCCGCCAACTACGATCGTCCAATCAAGCCCTCGCCGCAATTCCGCGCTTCCATAGATCCACCATGGGGGGAAGATCCTTCTCCTACTTAGGGGTCAAAACCTGGAACTCTCTCCCCACCCACCTCCGCCTTACACAGAACCACCTCTCCTTCAGAAAGCAACTAAAAACTTGGATATTCGATAAGTAAAGTACCCCCCTCCCTCTAGCGCCTTGAGACCCTCTGGGTGAGTAGTGCGCTATACAAATTTCTGAACTTGAACTTGAACATGTGCCCCGGTTCCTGTTTACCTTTGAAAGCTAAACATAGGGAATCCTTACTACCACCACTAAATTGCTCTGTCGCTCCTCCCCCTCAAAGCTATAAAACAACATCAGAGTCTTGCAGGGATATGTTCCTGCATGAGAGAGACAGGTGGCAATTACCACATTTGGAAAAAATTGTAACAATCTGACAAAAAGTCATGGTTGGCTTCTTGTGCCGGCCAGCCAAAAGGGTTGAGGTAGGTCAGGCAACCAGCAAAAGAATGCCTAGGGTTTGTAGGTATGCTTCCAAAAGGCCCAAGGATGAAATAACTGGACTAAAAACCAGTACACAGCTGCTTTAAAAATTTACCCAATGTATTGCACCCAGTTTATCTCCTGTGGGTGCCCAATCTTATAAAAAATTCACACATATCTGGTTGCCCTATCCTCAGAAGAAAAAGGGAAGCAAAGAAGTGGATAAAGATGAGATGCATTAATGGTTGGGGGGACTTGAAGGAATTATCGTGTTTTGGAAAATGTTAGAAATGGGGTGCTCTAGTCGGCAATTGTTTGCACTTTTGCCCAAATAGGGACCCTCTTTTAGGGATACACTTTGAAAATAACCCTGCTCACCCCTTCACAGCTTGGCACAAGCAGACTGGCTTATCCCAGAGGCAGTGTGTAAAGCACTTGTGAACACATACAATGATACAGTGAAAACACTACAAATGGACACCACACCAGTTTAGAAAAATAAGTAATCTTTTTCTAAACCAAAACACGGCCAAACAACAACAATTCACAATACAGTTTTTAAAGTAGGTGATTCTCTTATTTTAAGTCTCTAGCAACCAATAACTCCACCTGGAATTATCACAACATCGTGACAGATAGAAATCCCAAAGTACAGTGCTGCCAGCGAGGTGCGCGGCGTCGGGCGCGGAGTCAAACAGACCCACAAGTACCTTGAAAATGATGAAAATAAAGATGACATCTGTTCCTTACGACCCCAGGAGAGGTGAAGTCTCTGTTCCTTACTGCAGCATAGGAGATGTGAGACGTCTGTTCCTTACTGTGTCGGGGAGGTGATGTCACCGTTAGCGGTGAGGCATCTGGTCCTTACGACGGTGCGGTGTCGATGGATTCAGGAGTCACCCACATCGAGTATCGGCTCCGTGTTGATGAAGCACTGGTGTCGGAGTCTATGTGGCGCGGCGTCAGCAGGCGTCGAGCCTTCCACACATGTCGGGGCGGTGCGTCGTGGTCTTCACGAGTGGTGACCGTGGCTTCGATGCAGGTTACGGCGTCGCTCTGTGTTGCAATTTCCTTCTGTGGTAGCTGAAACAGCAGTTCCAGATGCCGAGAGACAGAAGAAATTACGTTTTTGTGTCCCTGAGACTTCAGAACAGGAGGCACGCTCAGTTTCAAGCCCTTGGAGATCTTCTTCCTCAAGTAGCAAACAGCAAAGTAATTTTTCTCCTTTTCCTTCCCAGCAAGTAGCCACTGCAGGTCAAACCCAGACAGCAAACAGCACAGGGGCAGTATTCTTCCTCAGCTTCTCCAGCTCCTCCGATCCTTTGTTCTCTGAAGGCAAAGAGTGTCTGTACCTAGCCAAAACCAGTTCTGTCCTCACTGGTGCAGCTTCCCGGCGGGAGGTGGAGACAGCATTGTTGAAGGCAGACCAGGCCCATTCAGATGAAAAGGAAATATCCCCCACTACTCTAAATTCAGCCCAGGTCCATTCAACCCAGCCCTGACTCATCAACATTTCTGGAGCCAAAGCCCCTCTCCAGCCCCTGTCATCCAAAAGCCAGACATGCAATACACAAACCTAGCAGAGGCACACTGGGTGGTTAGGCAAGAAAATACCTACTTTCTAAAGGTGGTATTTTCAAACGCAGAATGAAAAAGTCACCCTCACTAAAAGATGCACTTTAACATTCTGTGTTCAGGCATATGAAACTTTATTTTTCTACTTCGTTCCTTGGGCCAGTTATGGCCAGTTTTGTTTATAAAAACTCCCCATTCTGTCCTATGGGAACAGGTAGCCTTGCAATAGTAAAAAGTGAAATTGGCAGTAATTCACTATCAGGACATGCCACACACACCAGGGCATGTCCTACCTTTTACATACACTGCACCATGCCCACAGGGTTATCTTGGACCTACCTTAGTGGTAGCTAACATGTAGCTAAGGAAAGGTTTAGGGACTGGCAAGTGTGTGCACTTGCCAAGTCGACAAGGCAGTCCCAGACTGCACACAGGTTCTGCAAAGGCAGGCCAGAGTTACCTTTTACAGGCTGCTTCTGTGGGTGGCACAATCAGTGCTGCAGCCCACTAGCAGCATTTGATTTACAGCCACTGGGAACACACAGTGCACTAGACTGGGGTCTGACAAGTAAATCAAATAGGCCAATCATGGAATCACTAATCCATAACAACAATTTACAAAGTGAGCACTTGCACTTTGGCACTGAACAGCAGTGGCAAAGTGCCCAAAGCATCTAGACCAGCAAAAACACAGGAGGCAAATGGAGGTGGTATACCGGCCGGGAGCCAAAAACCCAGCGGATTTCCTGTCGAGACACCCCATTCCGCAAGAAACACAAGACGAA
Organism: Lissotriton vulgaris; assembly: GCF_964263255.1. NCBI lineage: Eukaryota > Metazoa > Chordata > Amphibia > Caudata > Salamandridae > Lissotriton > Lissotriton vulgaris. The sequence goes on from NC_141695.1 coordinate 291,493,144, forward strand.
ACTGAAGATGCAGAAAACTACGTCCGCATGCCCCCAGAATATGACCTTGGACGACGTAAAAGACGCAGCCGATGCAGTGTATGCCACAACCCTACGAGCCGTCCAAGAAGGGTCGTGGATGAATTACCTTCGCCAAGCCAACTCCTGGAGCCCAGAAGATCGCAAAAACTTAGCGAAGATTTGGCAGATAAGGAACAAACTCAGTGCCAAGGTTGGTACTACCGCCAGCCCTAAAACACAGGGCAACCCAGCTAACCCACGGAGGGCATCAAGGAGTAACCAATATGAAGGCACGGATGAGGGAAAAGGTTTGGTTCCCAGAGCTAGAGAAGATGGTTGAGGACTATGTCCGTCGCTGCCCGCCGTGCCAAATGACAAGTGCCCCAGAGAGACCGATCCCAGTGATCACTGATGAAGCATACACCGTCCCTTGGTCCAATGTGAGCATAGACTTCGGTAGTTTCCCCGGAGGGAAGCACACGCTAGTCATCGTTGCCGCATTCTCGAAGTACCCCATAGTGGAGCCATTTGCGTCCACTGCCTTCAACCATGTGGGCCCCATCCTTGAAAAGTATTTGCCATGTTTGGACTTCCTCACGGGATGAGCAGCGACAACGGGCCACCGTTTAAAGGTGCTGAGTTTGCCACCTTCCTAAGACAATGAGGAATCCACCACCGACGAGTCACCCGTCAGTGGCCACAAGCCAATGGCGATGTTGGACGCTTCATGCGTACGCTGAACAAGATGTTCCGCATAGCAGCAGTTGAACAGGAGGTTCCGGAGAAGAGACTTCACAAATTCCTGAGAGAATACCGGAGCACCCCCCACTGCACCACTAAGAGGAGCCTGAGGGCATTGATGCTCCATGGACCGAGAAGAGATCTGCTTCCCACCTGCCCCTCTTGTGGCCGAGAGCGAGCAAGACCGGAGAGCTCGCCGAAACCAACAAGTAAGCCTTCGCCGCCATGCCACACCAAGGATGCTCTGCACAGTGGCCACCGTCCTCCTGCGGGTCAGTCGTCCTGGAGGGAAGTTCAGAACAAACTACGAACCAGAGACCTGGACAGTCACGACAAACCTCTCTAATTGTACTGAACTTAAAGTCTCTGCATTCCTAAAGCCACAGCACGTACGGAAATTATTTTTCGAGGGTATTGCTCTGAATTATGAACCTTCTGCAAAAAATATAACAATGTCATTTATGCTTATTCACTAGTAACTTAATGTTATTCCCAGAAATACGGAGTTTGTCCTTCAAGCTTCATTACGTTTAATCCGCATTTTTGTTTGTAAGAAATGTTATCTAGTTTTCTATTGTCTTAGAGTTTTAGACAACCATTAGTTGTTCATGTTAAGCACGCCTACTTTGGGCCCTCTCGATTAGGATGATTTCAGAAAATCCTGTTTTCGCTATTTTCGAAACACTTGCCAAATTGTCAAGAGGTTTACTTCTTTAGCTCTGTGTTTGTTAGTGACTACCTGGAACCATGATTCTCACTCTTTTCATTGCTCTTTTTTTATCAAACTACTATTTAGGCCATTCCTTTTGGGATACTTTAGATTTATAGTATTCGTCGAACAATTAGGCTTGCTTTATTGGACAATTTCACACATCAACTCCATGGTTATTACTTGATGTAGATAGCCACTCTTAATCCTTGTCCTAATTATATACTCTTTTATGCAGTGGAAAAAAGAGTAACTAGTAAAGTTGTAAAAGAGTGATTTGGTGGTATTAAGAATATAAATTGGGGCTGCTAGTTTAAATTGGCCATTTAGAATTCTAAATACTGATGAATGAAATAAAAGGAATAAGCAGTTCACCCATCTTATCTCATTTGTGTATGATGGTTTCATGGTGGGGGATGTTCCATTGATTAATATGCAGATTTACATCCTCTGAAGTTCTCCAAATCTTTTATTAGACTCACGTTAAAGTCACCTGTAATTAACCAATGGGCAGTACGGTTTATTATTGTCAGATTGCTTATGGTTTCCTCTAATTTTTTTATCGATGATTTTTTTAGAGCGGAGTGAGGATTTGTCTAGATGTTTAATGGTTAAAGCAAATGACCTGGTCCTGATGAAGGATGCTTTTTTAATTCCAACCTAACTTCATCCGTGGAGATTTTTTCTGGCAATGTATTTTGAAAGACTACATATTGGATGCCCCTAATAAATGCCCCTGTGGCAGGCATTTGGTACTCTGTAAAAACTATTGGGGAAAGTCGTTTCTTGGAGGGACAGGATGTCAAAAATTTGCCAACATTTTTGTATGTCTGCATCATACGCTACCCAGGACATACCCCTTCACTTTTCATGAGCAAACACTAAGGTTTGAATGGGCTATGTGTTTTCCTCCCCATTTCAGCTTGTGTTAATATAGCATTATAACCCACCGTAGCGGGCTATACCGGCTATTAAAGTCCTGCTGCAGCGTTAAAGGCCTGAGCCGAAGGCGAGGGACTTTAACGAGGCACCGGGACTTTAATAGCTAGTATGGCCCAGCTATGAAGGGCTATAAGGATATTAGAACATTCTGCCACTAGAGGGCAGAATGTTCTAACAAATTAAACAAAGGCTTTAGGGAGAACGAGGGTATTGAAATCCTCTCAGTCTCCCTGAAGCCTTTGTTCACAGCCAAAGCTGTTTTAAGCTTTGTGCTTTAACAAGGGTTTAGCAACATGGGTGATGGCAAGGTTTTTGCATTTTTTGCATTTTTTGGTTAAATGCACACAGGCCCCTCAACTGCATGTGAGGAATAAATAGCAGAAAAGGTAGCTACCGCTCTTCCCTATTTTTATTATAGCGCCACTCGTAAGATTGGCCAGGTTGTGCAGTTCAAAAGAAAGTTACAGATAAGTTTACTGTATGTTCAGTGGGGAACTTGTTTTCGCCCAGTCATAATGGCCTGCCCAGCATGTCATAGAGGAGAGCCAGGATGTTCGCACTTAATTCACCCAGTAATGTGCCATTTCTTCAATCCAGTTAGACTTGCTATTTACACAATCCCTGATCTTTAGATTCTTGCCTGCTGTGTCTAATCCATCTGCTACTAGGATTCTGTTCCATGATGAATTCTATAGACAAACATATTCCTGACTGTATTGTGATCCCATCTTTAATCTAAAAACAGAAGTGAAAGGACGGGCGATTCCCAGAAAAATGTGTCATAACAAGAAGCATCTGTGATTAAACTACGTTGCAGTAATGTGCGATACTGTTCTGCATTGCTAAATACTTATAAGGTCCCAAAGGCAAGACCAATTGCATTGCAAATGCTTGTTTTTTTTGCATCTGAAGCACTGCCAATTCTCATCATGAGTAAACCAGCATCCATTGCATCTGTAGATTTGGAATTTGAAGAGGAGAGGTTTGATACCTACACTGTGCCACAACTTAAAACCATTTGCAAAAATGTTTAAATAACCATGAGGGGCCCCACCAGAAAGGAGGAGTTCAAAAAGGCGCTGAGGGCCTGGTTGGAAGCAAGGAATGCCAGCTGGTAGACCGAGGAGCCTATGGTGGAGGGGGAGAATTTAGAAGAACAGCAGGATGGGCGAGTGGGCCTTACTGGAGGGGGGGTGTCTCCCAGGGAAGGCAGCAATGTGTCTCAAAGGGGCCTGTCTCCAGGAGAGCTGGAGGACAGGGAGAAAAACTGGATGCATGAGTTGGAGCTCACGAAGCTCAAGTTGGGGAAGGAGGATAAGGAGTTGGCATTTCGGAGAGATTAATTTGCCCCGGAGGAGAAAAAGATGCTCTTAGAGCATGAGAGACGGTTGAGGGAGTTGGATTTGAAAGCAAAGAGTTTAGAGATCAGTCCTCCCGTGGTAGCGCACCATCAGTGCATGGGGAAGAAAAGGTATACTTTCCCAAAGATGTCTTTAAAGATTTCACAAAGCAGGAAGACTTTGGTAAGTGGTTCAAAGCTTATGAAGTGGCAATGAAGTCCTACATAATCCCTGAGAGAGATTGTGGGGCCGCTTTATGAGCGAAGGAAGGGAGATATTGCTAGCATTGCCCACTGAGGATCAGATGTCTTATGCCCCCATGAAGTAAACCTTAGTAAGGAGGTATGGTTTGACTCCAATGCTATACAGACAGAAGTTTTGGAACTGTAAGAAGCTGGAGTCAAGCACTTGGGTTGAGTATGTATCCTACTTTTGCAGAGCATTTGATGGTTGGGTGAAAGGTAGCCAGGTGAATGACTTGCAGAGGCTCCATGATTTGGTTGCATGGGAGCACTTATCTAGTAGTTGTTTTCCAGTGCTACGCCAGCATTTGATTGACAGTAAGCTGACTGACCCCAGGAAGCTGGCTGTGGAGGCGGACCACTGGGTCAGTACCAGGGTCCACAAAGGTTATGTGGGAGACTCTGCCAAAGGTGGGCAGGGCCCCCAGCAGAAGAGTGGGGAGGGAAAAGGGTAAACAGAAGGAGTTCTAGAAAGGACCACAATGTAATCCCCAAGGGAACCAAGGTAAGGGTTCCCAGCCTCCCACTGAGAAGAAACCATGGGTCCCGACAGGTAAACCTGCTCAAAGGGGTCCCAAGACATGTTTTGGTTGTGGTCAGGTGGGCCACTTCCAGTGGGATCCTAAGTGTCCCAAAAATGTTAACACCGCACCCACTGGTGCAACGCCCCGGCAGATGGCTAGTGTAGCCCTGAGGGAGGAGTTGGGTGCCCAAGGTGGGTGGGGTCCCGCAGAGATGTCCCTGGCCTCTTTAGGAGACAGTGAGCTCATCTGCCTGATAACACTAAAAAGTACAGGCAGTGGGTGAACATCAATGGCCATAGTGGAGGCTCTGAGAGACACCGGAGCCAGTGTGACAGCTGTCAGTTGTCGGCTGGTGTCTGAGTGTAGGTGGTTCCCAACGCATTCTACCCAGTAGTTGCAACTGACAAGTCAGAGTGCCTCTGCACAGTGAAACAGGTTCACTTTGAGTGGGGGGGGGGCAGTCTCAGCTACTATGCAGGTAGATGTGTGACCAGCCATGCCTGTTGACTGTCTGCTTGGCAATTATTTTGAGAGCTCACCTTGGGCAAAGGTGGAGCGTAGGTCTCATTTAGAGATGTTGGGTCTGCTTGAGTGGCCGCGTGTGACCACTCGGTCTATGGCAGCCGGTAAGGGCATTCAAGAGGACCTGGAGCCAGAAAGAGTGGCCCAGGTGCCTGCCTGAAAGAGAAGAGGCAGGGGGTGCAGGAAACCGGCCCCCGAAGTTCCCAAAGGTCCAAGAGGAGGCAGACCTTGAGGGGGATGCCCTGGAGCCTATTAGGAAACAAGTGGCTGAACTGGGGACATGGGGAGCTGACCCATTGGCAGCAGGAAGGAGGCCACTCCAGGGAAGAATTCTCCGAGGAGCAGCAGAAGTGCCCTTCTCCTATTGGTTTGCAGCAGCAGGCTGCAGGTGATCAGTCTGGATCACATTGGATACACTGGTAGAATGGGCTCCTGTGTAGCACGCCTAAGATTGCTGAGCCTGGGTCATCCTATGTGCTGGTGGTACCCAGCGCTTCAGAACCTTCCTACTGGGTCTGGCTCATGATGTGCCTTTGGCAGGACATTTAGCGCAAGAAAAGAACTTTGAAAGGGCTGTCACCCACTTTTACTGGCCCCAAATGCGGAATATTTCAGACACTTACTGTAGGACTTGCCAGACTTGCTTGGCAAGTGGGAAGATGGGAGGAAGTGCAAGGCTCCTCTCCAACCGTTCCCTGTGGTCAGCACCCCCTTTGAGAGGTGGGTATTGACATTGTGGGGCCTCTGGATCCCAGCACAAGTGCCTTCTCTTGTTGGTTTGCGGCAGCAGGCTGCAAACCAGGCAGTGGGTAATCAGTCTGGATCACTTTGGATATACTGGGAGAATGGGCTCCTGTGTAGCGAGCCTAAGGTTGCTGAGCCTGGGTCACCCAGTGTGCTGGTGGAACCCCAGCGCTACAGAGCCTTCCTACTGAGTCTGGCTCATGCTGTGCCTTCACAGGACATTTGAGGCGGACCAAGACCTTTGAGAGGCTTGTCGCCCACCTTTACTGGCCCCAAATGCAGAAGAGTTCTGACACTCACTGTAGGACTTGCCAGACTTGCTAGGCAAGTCGGAAGAGTGGTAGGAAGTGCAAGGCTCCTCTCCAACTGTTCCCTGTGGCCAGCACCCCCTTTGAGAGGGTAGGTATTGACATTGTGGGGCCTCTGGATCCAAAGACAGCCATGTGCAACATGTTCATCCTAGTCTTGAGGACCATGCCACCTGGTACCCAGAAGTCATCCCTCTATGGACTGTGACTGCCCGCCGTGGTGGGTCTGACCATGTTCATACGCGCAGCGGTGGCGCCCTCCCTGCGCCTGAGTCGTGCCAGAGTCCTGCCCGTCTGCGCTCGTCAGCGTCTCGGAGGCGGCCGAGGCGGGACTCTGCCATCTAGGGTAGGTGTGTGGGATGATTAGGTATAGTGCGGCCGCTTTATGTGCGCTCCGTCCCCCCAAAAGTGGCTGTATCTGTCTTTTCCCTGGAGGTCGACATCTGGCTAAAGGGTGCCCTGGTTGTTCTTGGCGTCCCTTATCATCTCCATCTCGCGCTCCCCTCTCCCTCCCCTTGGAATGTCAGTGTGCCTTGTTAAATACCAGATCCTTGGCGCGTCACTCCATGGAAATTTGGGACCTCCTTACGCTTTCGAAACTCTCCTGTCTTTTTTTGACAGAGACTTGGTTGGGGGCTGGCTCGGAACCGGACATCGCTAGTGCCCTTCCCCCCAACTTTACCATCTTAAGGAGGGATAGAATTGGAGGCAGAGGTGGTGGGGTGGCCTTAGTTGTTGACAAGTCCCTTGTTTGCACCTCTTATCCTGTAGATAATATCGCTGGTTGTGAAGCTCTGGGCTTTAGTCTCCAGTTGTCGGCTTCACATACCTGCACAGGAATTCTGATCTATAGACCTCCAGGGCCTTTAGGCTCGTTCTTCGAGGATTTACAGGTGGCACTGTCAGTACCCTGTGTGCGATCGGCACTGTGTACTGTTGGGCGACTTAAATCTGCACATGGACCTGTCAACTGACGCCGATGCATCTAAACTACGGGACATTACCGAGATGCTCGGACTGACCTCTTTCATCGATAGTCCAACGCACGTGAAAGGGCATACATTGGATTTAATCTTTTCCACTGTGCCAATTAAGGTGTCCTCCCCTTTGCCGGTTCTATGGTCCGACCATTATTTAATTAACTTCGTGTTGTTAGCTGAGCTCCAGACGTGTCAAAGAGCTTATAAGGACGGGTCTCGTCAAGCGAGAGCCTTTCACCTGGTGTCAGCTGATATGCTCACTGATGCACTCCATGCACATCCTTGCATTACGACTGGGAACTTAGAAGTCGACCTGCCGCTAGTCCAGGACTGGCTTCGGACAAGATTCGAGGAGCTTGCCCCTCGGAAACCGGTCAGGACAGCCCCCTGCCAGGATTCCGCTCCTTGGTTTACCGCTACTCTGCGGAAAACACGCCAGGACTGCAAAAGGTCTGAAAGGCTCTGGCGGCGCAGTTACGCGCCTGAGGAGAAACTGAAGTACAGGGGTGCGATAAAATCTTACCACAGACAGATTGCCGAAGCTAAAAAGATCTACTTCGAGCATAGAATAGACCAGGCTGATAACACGAGCCGGGAACTATTCCGAATTGTGAAGGAATTCACAGAACCGGTGGCGGCCGCTAGGGTTCACTCCCATACTGAGGAGTGGATCAAGCAGCTTGCTGACTTCTTTGTGGACAAGATCCGTAGGATTCAGGACTCTTTCGATCGGGTGGAGTCCCTGGAAGTGGACGCAGCTGTGGAAAGTGATCTGAAGGTCCTTCCATCCGCTGCAGCCGAGCAGGTGCCCACTCTTTCGACGTTCCCCCCGCTATCCTGCGAGTCCTCTCTGGAGCTGCTTTCCCGGTTGAAATCTGGATCCCCCTTGGATGCGTGTCCGGCCAAATGCCTGAGCTCGGTGGCACCAGCTATTAACAACTTGCTGAACCCCTTGCTCAACATGTCTCTGAGTTCTGGAGTGGTCCCTAAAGAATGGAAGCATGCTCTTATTCTCCCGCTCATTAAGAAGCCTATGCTCGACCCTTTACAGTGGGCCAACTATAGACCAATCTCCCTCCTCCCTGCTCTGGCGAAGGTGGCGGAGAAACATGTTCAGCACACTCTTACCACCTTTATAGAGAATAACAAACTGCTGCATGACTCCCAATCTGGTTTCCGTGCTAATTATAGTACGGAGACAGCTCTTGTGGAGGTGACCGACGCCATCAGGGAGACGCTTGATCTTGGGGGAAAGGCCATGTTGGTCTTGCTGGACCTGTCGGCGGCATTCGACACCGTCCCACACGCCGGCCTCCTCCGAAGACTCCGGGAGGTCGGTCTGTGGGGGACGGTGTTGGACTGGTTTCAATCCTTCTTAACCGACCGTCGGCAGGTGATCTGGGCTCCTCCGTTCTCCGCGGAAATGCCTTCGCTAGAGGTGGGGGTGCCTCAAGGATCCATCCTGAGCCCCACCATTTTTAACATTTATGTGGCCCCTTTGGCGAAGGTCGCGGAGGCATTTGGAGCCCGGGTCATTTCATACGCTGACGACACCCAGCTCCTGTTCACCTGCAGGAAGGGAGAGGTTTTTAATGGCGACAGAATCAGAGACTGCCTGAGTGCTGTTTTTGCATGGTTTCAGCACCAGAACCTGAAATGTAACTCGGATAAGTCCGAGTTGCTCTTTTTCGGTTGTGCTGAAGACCCTGGCTGGAAATCGTGGTGGCCTTCCGACATGTTCCCCCCTGAGAAACCAGTTGCCCAAGTAAAAAATCTGGGTGTGGTATTCGACGACAGTCTTTCTTTTCGTCCCCACATCACGGGCCTGGTGGGAAAATGTTTTGGTATCCTGAAGATGGTGAGGAAATTTCTCCCACTGCTTTCCCTTCAATATCGCAAGAACATTGTGCAAGCACTCGTGGGTTCGCGTTTAGATTACGCTAACGCACTCTTCGCTGGTCTGCCTAAATATCTGGTATCCAGATTGCAAGTGGTCCAAAACTCGGCGGCCAGAGCCATCTTTGGCCTTCCACGGAGAGCCAGTGCCTCTCTACTGCGTGGAAAGTTGCATTGGCTGTCTATTCCCAGCAGAATTAGTTTCAAAGTCCTTACGTTGGCGTTTAAAGCCCTCCACTGCATTGGCCCAGCTTACCTCAGGAAGCGGATTGTTCGCTACGTTCCCCGGAGGATTTAAGATCTGCTGACCTGGCTAAAGTGGAGATACCAGTGATCAAACGCGTGCGGATGGGAGGCCGGTCTTTCCAGTTCATGGCGGCTAGGCTGTGGAATGAGCTCCCTCTATCACTCCGCAAGGCTTATAATCTTCTGGCCTTTAGAAAGGAGCTCAAGACGCTCCTATTCTCCACCTAACCAGTGGGCCTACAGTGTTTCTGCCGCTGGGTTTTTTCTTGGTTGTGTTCAGGACTCTCTGCCAAAGCGCCGGGACACCCGTTCTGGGTAGCCGTGCGCTCAAGAAATACAGTTCTAACATAACATAACATATGGGTGAGTAATTTGAAAGTTGCTCTCTTCTCGATGGGTAGCCAGTGGAGGTCTTGTTGGTGTTGGGTCATGTGTTTTGCTGTGAGGTTCCGAGGACGAGTCTGGCTGCAGTGGTCTGGATGGTTTAGACTTTGTGTAGGAGAGTTCTGTTGATTCCGGCGCAGAGGGCGTTGCCGTAGTCCAGTCTGCTTGTTATGGTTGCATGGGTGACGGTCTTTCTGTATTCTGGGGGGATCCATTTAAAGGTCTTGCGGAAGATTGCAGAGGCAGTTGAAGCTGGTGGAGGCCGACGAAGTTGACCTGGCGGGTCATGGTTAGGGAGGGGTCGAGGATGATGCTTATGTTTCACGTGTGGTCTACAGGGGTGGGTGAGGACCCAAGGGCGGAGGACCACCAGGTGTTGTCCCAAGCGGAGGTGGAGGGGCCGAGGACAAGGACCTCAGTCTTCTCTGAGTTGAGCTTGAGGAAGCTGTTGTTCATCCAGGCTGCGACATCCTTATTCCTTTCTGGAAGCAGAATCTGGTGTCTTCTGGGTTCTTCGTGAGGAAGAGGATGAGCTGGATGTCGTCTGCTTAGGATACTATTCTGAGCCCATGTTGTCTGATGATGGCGGTGAGGGGGGCCATGTACATTTTGAAGAGCGTGGGGCTGAGTGAGGATCCTTGAGGTACTCCACAGGTGATCTTGGTGGGTTCGGAGAGGAAGGGTGGGAGTCTGACCCTCTGGGTTCTGCCGGAGAGAAAGGATTGGATCCAGTTGAGGGCAGTTGTTCGTATCCCAGTGTCATTGACTCTGGCTGCGAGGGTGCGATGTGAGACGGTGTCAAAGCTACGAAAAGGTCTAGAAGGGTGAGTAGCATGTAGGTGTCATCGATGGTGGCGAGGAGGGCAGTCTTGGTGCTGTGGTTGCTACAGAATCTGGATCGGGAAGGGTCTAGGATGGTGTTCTCTTCGATGAAGGTGGTCAGCAGAGCGTTTACGAGTCTTTCCGTGACTATGGCAGCAAAGGGGCGAAGAGAGATTGGCCAGTTGTTTTTAAGGTCCGTCGGGTGGGCTGAGGGCTTCTTGAGGATGGGTTTGACCTCTGCTCGCTTCCAGCCATCGGGGAAGATACCGGATTGGAAGGAGGCGTTGATGGTCCAGCTTAGTTCGGGTGCTATGGCGGTGGTGGCTCGGTGGTAGATGTGCAGTGGGCAGGGTTCTGAAGGAGCTCCTGAGTGGGTGTTCTTCATGATCGTTGCTGTGTCCTCAGTGGTGGCAGGATACCAGGTGGTGATGGAAGACTGGTTGTCTGTGGTGGGGAGGGGGGTGGTGTCCGGGGTCTGTTTGCTGAAGTTGTTGTAGAGGGCCTTGATTTTATGGTGGAAGTAGTAGCTGAGCTTGTCGCAGAGGTCCTGGGATGGTGTGACGTCCGTGGCTTCGCTGGGGGGTTTGGTGAGCTGTAGTATGACGTTGAAGAGTTATTTGGAGTTGGTAGTGTTGGTGTGGATTTTGTTCTTGATGAAGGTTCACTTTGTGGAGTTGATGGTATTCCTTTAGGGTGTTCCTGTAGTTGTTCTGGTCTTCAGTGGATTTCCTACAATGATTTTAAGTACCAATAACTTCTCCACACAGAAGATCTAGCTTCTTGGGTGCGGGAATAGGAAGGGATGTTTGGCTGCTAAACCTCCTAGAACAAATGTAGCGAAGGCTATCCGTACACCATTCATTTCCTTCAACAAGGTCCGTCTAGTATTGCAAAGCTCACAGACCAAGTTTATAATTCCTTCCTGAAATATCACTCATATGAAACCTCCTCAATACAGCCGCTCTTGAATAGTACTTTCATACCAATGTGTATAAACTTTTCTCACAGTCCAAAATTGTCACTGCTCGTTTTGCGGCCTACAACTCCAGGGTATTTGGGGACAGTACCCTGCCAAGCATCCCTGTGGAAAATGGTGTTCAACTATAAAAATACTGGATACTGAAAGGTCTATTTTACTGTGTTCAATGGAATATCGAGGTCTGATGGTATGCAGGCGCTTTATGAAAGCAGGTGTCCTGAGGAAATTCCATATGATTATAATTTCAGGAATGAAACGTGTTGGCAGCAAGAAGTACTTTTAAATCTCTGTTGCAGTTGAATAATAAAGCAAACACAAGGAGATGTTGGACGGAGCGCTGAAACCTTTCAGACACTCACCCCCAGTCACAGAACTGGGATGAATCCATAATTGTTCTTTAGCTCACTTCGCCGCCCCAGTTTGGACAAAGCCAAAACGCCTCCGCCCGACTGATCCTCAACGTCCCTCGCCGCAGCCACATCACCCCCCACCTGAGAGACCGACACTGGCTCCCCGTAGTCAAGAGGATCACCTTCACGCTCCTACCCCACACACACAAGGCACTCCATAACACCGGACCAGCCTACCTAAACAGCAGACTCAACTTTTACACCCCTACCCGCCAGCCTCGCCCTCGCTGCTGTCCCCCGCATCCAATGAACAACCTCCGGTGGCAGATCCTTCTCCTTCCTCGCCGCCAAGACCTGGAACACTACCCACCTCTGGCAGACACAAGACCTGCTCACCTTCAGAAGACTCCTCAAGACCTGGCTCTTCGAATAGTAGCATCATCCTCCCTCAGCGCCTTGAGACCCTCACGGGTAAGTAGTGCGCTTTACAAGTTGCTTGATTGATATACAAATCAGTCTTGACTCTGCCTAAAGGGAACAGTCAAGGCCGAACTGCCAAGCCAGGTCCTCCCTGGACCGGAAACAAGCATCCTGAGACCGGTTTTGGGGTAACACCTTTACATCAGCCAGGCTAGCTTGAATCCAGTGGCAAAGTGAGCAAGGGGGCCACATCTGGGCATACCCTGCCAACTTAGAGCGAACAAAGCAAACACAAGGCGAGGATGGACAGAGCACTGAAACTTTTCAGACACTCACCCCCAGTCACAGATCTGGGTTCGAATCAAGCCACTGGGGGTGAGTGTCTGAAAGTTTCAGCACTCCGTCCATCATCTCCTTGTATTTGCGCAGTTGAATAGTAAACCTCACTGCACCTCAAAAATGGATATAGTGATTTCATGAAGATAAACTTTGTCCGAGAAGTCTGGTACACACTAGGTGGAACTTGTTAAAGGAAATAGATAGAATTCTTGATGATATCACAGGAACACACAGACTTCCTACTTCAAACCCTATTCTGTAAATACTTAAAAGTAGTACACTTACCAAACTTTGCAGCAGAAGATTAAAACGACCAGAAAGATAATACTTCCAGCGGCTATGGAAAGCCCTGCAGACAGTTTCAGGAAAATAAACTGATCACTCTCTGGGACTGAAAAGTAAAGGCGAAACATGAAAGGGTTAGCATTGTAAAGAAATGCAAACAGAAAATGATCAGCATATCACCTTTTTTAAACTGATGGAATAGTATGTAGTATAATTTTAAGTATAGAACAGCAATCAAACCAAAAGTTCAAAGGATTATAAGCATTGTGACTGGGAAAGTACATATGTCATAGAAATAGTATATGGATAGAGGAACGACAAAAGGGTTGTGGAGCCTTGGAGAGTTACAATAAACTATAGAGGTGATAGGATAAAAGAGGGAAACATAAGAATAGTTATTGTGACCATTTATAGAACCATTTTCTTAAATTTGTGGAGAGCTCTTTTGCATTTCATCACCAGACTAGAGCGCTGCAATTATAGGAAAGAAGAGGAAGAGATGAGTAGGGGCATCAGTAATGTAATGTAAATTGATACTTGTATAGCGCACTACTCACCCGCAAGGGTCTCAAGGCGCTTGTACGAATACCGCTGTGGAACCCATCCTGGCTTTCCCTGTGAGGCGTCCACTCCTGGGCACCCCCAAGGTGGAGGCCAGGCATCCTTAGCGTTGTGGGGGCCATTGTGGAGATTAAGCAAGCTATTGCCCAGAGTTGCAGAGTGGGACTCTATGATTGGAATAGGCACCAAGGCGAGAATTATCAGGTCCGTGGAATTTTGAGACCAAGACCCGCCGAGGCGGGGAATTGAACCCTGGTCCCGGGCTAGATCTCTGCATCAGGGTCTGCCACTCTATCTATTGAGCCACACTTCTCCACTCAGTGGTTCTTGGTTCTGTTAAAAAAGCTATGGAACCTTACTGAATGTTCTCATTCTGTCACAATAGCAAGGAAAGAAATATCATCTTACAGGTATATTGTTGCCTAAACCAAAACATTGTCAAATAATGTATATATATATGAGTAATTATATATTTAGTATTCTTAACCTCTTCAGTGCTCATAACAAGGTCAACTCGTCATGGGTTTTACCTGCCCTGTGCTTATGACGAGTTGACCTTTCATGAACAATGGGGATCCTGAAAATCCAGCGCACAAGGGGAAAACCCCCTAGCAGCCAAGGTGTTAACCCTACATCTACGTAACTTCAAGATATATATGTCATCATTGTACATCTACCTGGAGTAAAAGTATAGCAAACCTCTGTTTACCTGTATAAGCTTACCTTCACAATATTTTGGTAGTCTATAATGTGCTAACATTTATTTTATATGATGACATTTCCTCCACAATAGTTTGCTACTATCCCAGTTACCTCATGAAGTAGGACAAGAGGTTATCGTTCAGCCAGGACTTAAACATCTGTCTCTTATGGTTCATGTCTAGACATCACAATCTAGGGCCCGATGTAGGTGGCAAATACCGGTCGGAAACGGCCGAATTCGGCATCATGAGATGTAGGGGGACAGATTTTACAGATTCTGTAAATTTACCGAATCGGTAAATTTACAGAATTTGTAAAATACCGAATCAGTATTTTTACCGATTGGGTAATTCCCAGATGTAGGTAGGACTCTTCTGAGTCCCAAAGGCCCTACAAATTCGGTATTTTACCACCCAATCCAATTGGGTGTTAAAATACCGAATTCAGGTGTGCATGCACATGTGTGCATGCACACATAGCCATGTGACAGACAGACATGCCCTTAGGGCATGTCTGTGTGCCACATGGCGCACATGCCTATTTTTGGGGTGCTAGAGGGTGTCAAAGTGACACCCCTGCACCCTTGCAAACTTCGGTATTTACCGATTCTGTAATTACAGAATCGGTATTGCCCATTGATTCCTAGGGGGTTTAAGGCCCATAGGAATCAATGGGCAATACCGATTCGGTATTTACAGATTCGGTAAATACCGAATCTTAACGATTCGGTATTTACAGAATCTGTAATACCTACATCTCCCCCCTTCATATTTACCGACTTTTAAATACCGATTCGGTAAAATTCGGTATTTAAGAGTCGGTAAATATGAATTACCTACATCTGGCCCCTAATTTTGAACCATCCTTCCCCCTTTGCTTTTTTATTACAGAAATCCAAGACGCCAGCTTGGTAGCAAAGGTTGAGCTCTACTCTACATAAGCTACGACTCCCATAACATAAAGTTTGCTGCTGCATACCTCCACCGTGCCACACTCACTGTCTTACTGTTTCCATTGTTTCTTTCATTTGTAATAGTCTTTCAAAAATTAATTTCCTTAATGTTGTTATTAGATTCCTTTAATTTGCCAGACAGTTAAGTAGTCTGGATCTTCATTTGTGGGGGTGTGTTTTTATTTCTCCATTAATGCATCCTTTGTATAAATAACACTTGTGAATGTCTTTTGTATATTATTTTCCCACTGATATTTTTGCATTGAAATGCTGTTACACTCAAGGCTCAGGACTTTATGTAGGTATCACTTACCATGTCCTAAATCCTATTGAAAATATGCCTCTAATAATAATGAATCATATTAAAATGCACATGCAGGCTCTTTTTGCATTTACATTTGTTTAAAACATTTGACTGTGGCAGACTACCGGGGGCTGGACCTGGACCCGCCGCATGAGGAGGCCACCCTCTTAACCCTCTGACATGTTGGACTGTGAAAAGACACTGTTGGTGTATGGTACACATGGCGAGCAATTTATCACTGTATTATGGTTAAGAGGAGCGAGCAGCTAGAAAAAGGGGGGGACTATTGGGGGGGGGGGGGAGGTGTTTAATCCTATTGTTTCCGATATTCTGAATGTGGGAGTTTTCACGTTCTTAATACACATTGTGGAAGATGATGCAGATTAATTGATGATGGCAGTAGCCTCTGGATGACGGAGCTTTGCATATTATGTGTGTTTCAACAATAAAATATGTTTAAAAAAAACAAACATTTGACTGCGTATCGTGGATTTGTATTAAATTAAGGGCGTTTTCATAATTTTGTTTCAGTCATTTTGATTACTCCACTGATATGGTCTTTTATGAAGAATCTATGAACCTGATATAAAAAGTAATTTTGTGGTTGCAAAACCTTCAGTTAAAACATCCCAGGTTTGCAGATGCAAAATAGTTTTTGCTGTGTCCTGTAAACCATTTTATCAGTCACAAAAGTCCTTTTGACTAAAAAAATGGGTTTGCTGACCCCTTCCAAATTGTGAAACAGAATGGTATGTATCAAAAGGTTTGCAACTGCAATTGCAAACCATTCCTAAATTACTGGCATCTCAAAGGACGTGAACACAGTTTTGCAGAGTGGATTTTACAGGGGTGGTGGTGGATGGGGTTTTGGGGTGTTCTGGGTTGGCAGTGGTCCCAGGGATTACTGCCTTCTGTCCCCGATGTGATCCTGAACAGAATTTTCTTTTAAAGCACCAACGGGTCCACTTAGGAGCATAGACTGCTTTAAAAAAGTTTCCTATATGGGAATGCAAACACAGTGAAGAGTTCTTTAAAGGTCACCATCCCTGTGTTTGTAGCCAATAACAGGGAATCACAAAGAGAGACCAGCCTAATTAATATTCATTAAGAGGGTCATACGTCATAAACCTTCTTTGATCTAATTAAAATAGACCATAACAGGATAATAAAAAGGAAAAACTACATTAAGTTAAATTAAGCACAAAGATTGTAGCAGCGGACCCTACGATGCTGCACCTAGAACCCAGTTCCAAAAAGTTTGTAAAGTTTTGTGCCGCAAACCCCGACGTTAGCTGCTAATTGGCATCGCTGTGCTTTCCAGATCAAAGATACTTTATTTGGTTTTCTATGGGGGCGCACAAGAAAAAAGTCCAGAAAAGTTGTCTCTGTGTATATAGAAAAGTTCTTTATTCGTTATTATTAATTCTTTTAAAAGTAGTCACCGTGCAATTTGCAACCAAATCAATTTACCATGACTAGGGAGGCATAGCTAAATTACCGGGTGTAGATACTTTATTTCTTGTTGTGAGAGGCACTTTCTCTTTTCCCCTTTCTTCTCTTTCTCCCTTATTCTTTTTAATTCATATTTAATTTATATTTCTTCAACTTTTCGTTTTCCATCAGTACTTGTAGGTATAGCAACAAAAGATAAATTTATGAGCTGAGTAACCAAATTATTGTTGGATGACATGGTTAATAACTCGTACAAGTATAACCCTGTTTCAGGGTGTGACTTATTCAAATGAACTAGTATGATCTAGGTTAGGTTGACCCATATAACAATCTGGGTAATCTTGTTCACTCCCTTTTTCTTTCTTGTGTTGCCCCTCTGCTTGCTGTTCCCCCTTCTATGACCGCACAGGTTGGAATAGGGATTGATACAGGAATTTGTCTGATTTTTTCAAAATGTATTGTTTAAGATCTGCTATGTCATGTTTTGACAAAATGTATTTTGGAATAGTTACAAGGTACATATGAATATGAAATGAAAAGTTATCATATATGAAAAATTGTAATTACAGTACTTGGGTCATCGTACGCTGTACTGAGGTTTTAGGTGTCTTTCTTTATTGGTCACTGTGTCTTCTCTTGTAGTGTGTTTTTACTTGTAATATGTCTTTTAATTCAGAGTGAAAATGAAATGTGTGTGTTAAATTATGTTTAGGAACAAGATCTATCTATGATATGTAAAACTTATGGAGGTTTTCTTATCTTGATTTCAGCCCTGAAGAAACTCCCTGGTAGGGAGTGAAACGCGTTGGCTGATTTGGTTGTAAATTGCACGGTGACTACTTTTAAAAGAATGAATAATAACAAATAAAAAACTTTTCTATAGACACAGTGACAACTTTTCTGGACTTTTTTCTTGTGCGCCCCCATAGAAAACCAAACAAAATTAAGTTAAATTAATATCAAGGCCTGTCTAAAACAGTACTTAGTAAAAATTATTTGTGTAAAATACTACCATGCTTTGACGTTCCCAGTTCCAAAAATTCAAGTTCAGATCGAAAGAGAGAAAAGAACAAAAACCTCAACTGAGGGTCTGCTCTAGAATCCTACAAGTGTGATTGTCGCTTTAAGGTATCTAATATACACTGAGGCTGAGAGCCTATATACAAGATCTAAGCAGATATTTGTTCAAGAGCAGATATAGGCAGGACGTAATCAAAATTTCAACCAGACAATAGCTGGAATCGGTTGAATGAAGTTATAACACATGTTTTTACCCCGCATGCCGTTACAAAGCAGAGTTTTACCCCCACTTGCCGTTGGGGGTGTGCTGGGTGTTGGAATATTATAATTTACTATTCCAACTCCAGTGGGCAACAGTAGGGAAGGTGTTGAAGTTAAATCCAACACCTTATACCCCATGCAAACAAGCTGTTTGCGTTGTAACAGCATGCGAGGTAAAAGCATGCGTTGTAACACGTGTTGTAACAGCTGTTTCCCGCTGGGCTCCACCTGCTTGATGAACTTAGTATATGGATTTCATCGTCAGGATACATGTCCACGTTCTCACACATCAAGACATTAAGAGAAAGGAGCCCCGGTCTTGTGTTGGGTAGTAAGATAGAGGATACAGATTACTAAAGTGCATATGGTACAGTATGTAGCGAATTAGATAAAACTTAAACCAAAAACCCTGGATCATCAAACCTCAAGTTTGAAAAATGTATAACATTTTTCAAACGTGCACATTCAAAATCAATTTCAATTTTCAAAGCTTTATTCAACAGCAGTCATAAAAGCATTTTGACCCTTACACTATACAATGAATACTAATATAAAATACTTTCATAAAAACACATATTAAACAATTTATGCTGCCGAAATTGATATAAGTATAAAAATCATTCCATTACAATCTTTACATTTGATAAAAAAGAGAAACATGGTTGCCATAAATCATTAGGTTGCTTTACCCAATAACATACGTGTGCGGATTACCCATGCTCAACCGAGGAATTTAGCGACTGCAATTGCAAAATAAGGTGTGCAATCTGTTTCTAATATTCTTAGTGCAACTATTTGCCTGCAAGTCCCCAGATTCAGACACACTGGTTTTAACCATTTGCGGCGTGGACCTGCATATATAGGACAAGCAAACAACACATGGGAAACATTTTCAATTTGATCTTTACAGTGGTAGCAGTGTTCATCCCTTGTTGGTGACCAATGTTTTGTGAACGCATTGACTGGGAGGGTTCCAAATCTAAATTGGAAATACAACTTTCTGTCCTGTGGCTTTTCAATAATGTCCCAATAGGTTTCACAGAGTGGGATCATTTTGATCTCTAGGAACCGGTCAGTTAGATTGGAGCTGCATCCAGAGCGATAGGCTGTAGAATATACCATCTCCCAATAAAGTTTCTTCAAGTTTGCCTTGGTTGGAAAACATGACGTATCCATGTTTCCCCAGAGATGGTCTAACTTCAGCTTAGTCAGCAACCCCCGTAGTTCCTTTAGCCACAAAATGGTGTGGAAACGATCCATGGTGATAACGTCAGCCAATGCTGCAGCATAGTGGGAAAGTTCCGGGGTCACCATTAGGCATCGCCAATATAGCAGGGGGCGCAGGCGAGCTAGGTCCTCTACACTTTTCCTTCCCAGGTCATACAATAAAGGGACAATAGGGGTGCTTTGTGGGGCCATTACTAACCGCCGTAGGAACCTATTCTCTGCTCAAGACATTAAGAGAAAGGAGCCCCGGTCTTGTGTTGGGTAGTAAGATAGAGGATACAGATTACTAAAGTGCATATGGTACAGTATGTAGCGAATTAGATAAAACTTAAACCAAAAACCCTGGATCATCAAACCTCAAGTTTGAAAAATGTATAACATTTTTCAAACGTGCACATTCAAAATCAAATCCCCCAGGCATAATAGTCCCTATGCGCAAGTGCAGCAGCAGGATACATGAGGGGGTGGGGGAAGGAGTCAACTGTGTGGTCCCATACGAGATTATGACATCATACTATCCTGGGTCATGGAGAGGTCCAGAAATTTCTTCCCTAATAAACGCCTACGTTGCGGATATGAGGAAGGCATAAACTGTTGTTATTATTTCATCAGTTGCTAGATGCTGAAGGAAGTAAAGTGCCTGTGAACAATGTCTTAAGTAGAATTTATTCAGTTGGACTTTAATAGTACATGATCTAGGTTTGGCATAAAAGCTGCAAAATAAATTACATATAAAGTGCTTTGTGGAGAGACTGGGTCACAAGGACACAGGTCAAGGTGCCACCACCAATTGTTACAGTGGGGGAAAACAACTAACTGATGAAATAGGTTGAGTCTAAACCTCAGTAGAGGGAAATTCTGGTGATGCTGGGCATTAGGTAATAAAAATCACTGCTTGCCGTCAAAATGGGCCAGCAAGATATAGGAGATAACCGAAGGCATAGTTTTAACTTTGTCCCACCTTGCTGCCCCATACACTGTGTACCACATATCCCTCAGTGTCACAATTAATAAAATCACTCTGCAACCCGCTGATACTGAAAAGTTTGTGAAAACCATCGATTAGAACTTAGGTGACATTAGAAAATTAAAAACTGGTCATAAAATGTGGCAAACATTATAAAACCACTTTTTGGCGTCCAGTCTTTATACATCTGACAATGATTTCACTATGGGCACCACCATTGTAAGGCGTGTAGCAACATGTGGCTTGTAGCCTGTCTTGACTCCACCTGTAGATTTCTCGTAGTGCGCTCATCATAGACTCAAAACCTCACACCAAGGAGTGCCCACACTGCATGCACAACTGACAGCTGCTTTAGCTGTAAAGGACCCACGTACTCTAAGAGGAACATGTCTCCTCTCCGTTCCAGTATGCACAGGTGGGCACAATTTGCAGATCAAGATAAAGACCCCCAGATTTACATTAAAATATCTTCCCCAGATGACTTGTATTACCTTGCAGAGACTCTGTCTCTCTTTCTTTACCTCTCACCTGAAGTATACCATCAGCGGCGTACCTCAAGGCTCATCCCTCAGTCCAACCCTCTTCAACATCTACATGAGACCACTTACAGACATTGTCAGAACCCACAACATCAACATCGTCTCCTACACCGACGACACTCAGCTTGCTCTCAGTGGACCCCACCACGACAAAGACCAACCTCCACAACTGTATGAAGAACATTTCAGCTTGGATCAAGAACAACCTCCCAGGAACCTCCATTCCAATCCGCTCACCTCGCCCTCGCACAGGTACACATCCCCCGCTGCCACATAGGAGAATGCTCCTTCTCCTTCCTCGCTGCCAAGTCCTGGAACACCCTTCCCCTTCCCCTCCACCTCCACTCTTCATCCTCGCTGAGCCACTTCAGGTAGGCACTCAAGACCTTGCTCTATGACTGAATCCACCACTGGCATAACAAAACTTGATGGGCCCCCTCCAAAGTACGTGGAGGGACCCCTTCAAAACGGTATCAGAAGCTCTCTGGCCAGAATACTGTGCTGAGGGGTACCCCTGGAGCTTGGGGGCCCCGGTACTATGGGGGCTGCCAGTGTTACCCCACTGGACTCCACAGCACAGCGTCTGGATACCCTTGCAGGTGATAAGCAGCACTTTATGAGTACCATATGATTGATTGATTGCCCTAATTTAGAAAGTCCTTCAATCATCCATGGTGCGTCATTATCTCAAGCTGAATTGCCTCAAAACATGGTGCCTTCCTACCTTACAAATGCCAATTTGTAGTAAAGACTACAATCGGGAACTAAGACTTTACATCTTAACAAAGATTTGAAATAAGCAATCAAATGTCTTGCTGGTAAAAAACAAATTCTACTTGTAGAGTGAAAGCTCGCCCACTGGCATCTCAGTGATAGAAACCCTAAAAGGAGCAAAAAGAGAGGGCAGCCGAACAGGACTTTGAAAGATTTCAAGCTCTGGAACCTCAAATTTGGGAGGCTGCAAAGGTTTTCTGGGAGGGAGTTTGAGAGCTGTAGGCCTAGTTCTTCGAAGGATTTAAAACACCCCTGGCACAAAAGAAGTGCGGGGTCACAAATAAGAGTTGTTTTTCTGATATGAAGGACCTCTTCAGGATGTAGAGGACTACCAAGTCCAACAGAAATTCCAAGCCTGTACATTAGAAATCCCAGAGCAAAATTCAGAGGGACTTTCATCGCATTACAAGGATTCCTTGACTGGCAGCCAGTGCAAGAACTGTAGTGCTGCAGGGACATGGTGAAAGTGAGTAAAGCTACAAAACACGATGATTGCTAGTTCTCAGAGTCTTTGAATTTCTTAGAAGATAGCTTTAAGAAAAATGGATTTACAGTATTCTAAGGGGGACACTACACAATCTCCCAACACTATAGATGGAATGACTCTGGAAGTAAAAGAAGTGTCTTATTCAATAGTTTTTGTAGAAGGAATCCTGCACCTAATGCTTGGGCACTTGCTTGCTAAAGAACAGACAATGTATCATTTCAAGGAAGACCAGGATGATAAGGAAAAGGAGGACCAGGACAAGGGGAATTAGTATGAGAGCAGTGGGAATGACCCAGCTGGGTGGCATGGAACAGGATGGCTTGAAGAAGGAGGATCAGGATTAATTGGATAAGATAGTGCAGAGCCAGGATGACAAGGAGCAGGAGAGCCAATAATATCATGACAAGATGGAGAAGAACCAGGAGACAAAGGCAGATCAGATCAGGGGGACTAAGGCCATAAGAACAAAGGACTAGATAGAAGAGGTGTGGGTGGCTTAATAGGATCAGAATAAGCAGGACCAATCCTACTAGATATGGTCAGGGGGCATTAAACCCAGGGCACCATAACCCAAAGTAGCAAGTGGAGCAGGAATTCCAAGAACTGGGGTAGTAGGACCAGGAAAGCAAGGATCAGGGGGAAAAAGACAACCAGAGCCACAAGGACCAATGGAGCAAACAAGGACCAAAATGACCAAGCTCAGCCCAAGAAGACCTAATAAGGAGAACCAGGACCAGTGGACCAGAGGACAGGGACTAGGGTGGATTGGATCATCATGACTCAAACCAGGAGGACTAAATGTGCCACACCAGTGAGAGCCAGGACAACAAGGTCATGTGGAGTGAGACCCAGGAGGCCAACTGGATCAGGAGACCCAGGAAGGGCCAATACAAGGAAGGGCCAGAAACTGGGACAGGAAGGCCAGGTTCAGAAAGAACTAGAACTAGGAGCACCAGATTCATAAAACCAATACTAGGAGACCAGTGATAGTTAGACCAGAGCAAGGATGAGGACCAGGAGAACCAGAAGAACCCAGAAAAGGAGGACTTGGGTCAGGACAAGGAGGAACACCAACACCAGAAGCCACATAATAATTAGGAGGAGAGGTATGGATGACACCTATGTGATTCTTGGCCAAGTGTTTCAGGATATCCCTTTTGTTACTGTTTCTTATTCATGCTTCTTATGCTGTGAACGCATTGAAGAATCGGTTAGTATTTGCTGAAAAATCTGAGCATGCAGAAAGAATGACAAGCAAGGACTCTTACACTCTGACCTCTGAGTAATCGCAGATGCTGTCTGATTCTGGCACAATAGTTTGAGGGTGAATCAGAGGTCAAGGGACTTAAACATGGCAGAGGGATCTAAAGGTGAATAGGTGAAAAAGAATGTGGTCTGTGAATGATAGCAGACAAGGTTTGAGAAGCTCAGAAAGTTAAAGCTAACGTCTAACAATGGGGGCCAAAGGGCTATGGCAATGAGCAAAGTGGTACTCAATATCATAAGAATATTGATGAGGGGATGAGGGCAGTTCTATATTGACCATCTCAGATGTCCCACAGGGAATTGTGAGTAGAAATGGCTCTGATTGGCAACTGCAATCGCACTGGGTACCAAGGCCAGAAGTGATAGACCAGAAGAGTGGTCTGAGGAACTCTGGTGGCTAAAAGAATGGTGGTGGAGATACATATGTTTCAGAAACAAAAAAGCACTTATTGTCAAGACTGGTGGAGTAGTCTTTATGACTCCCAGGCAATTGCACTGACATACCATGTGTGTATATGTATGGTTTAAGTGCAGTAAGTGTGCAGTAGTAGGCCTCCATGGGTGGTAAACGTCTGACTGCTAGGACCAGTGGGATGCATTTTGGATGGCCTATGGTTTAGCTTGGGATGTGAGGAAGATTAGATCCAGCTTCCCCAGGCAGTGAAAGTGTATCGAATGCATCCCTATGGTTGGAGGATGGAGACTCATACACTGAAGTACGGTAGAATGGAGAAAAGTCTATCCAAAGAAATTCAGTAAGGTGCTTGTTAGCAAAGGGCTGCTGATTAGATCTCCCTGAACAAGGACAAAGGGTAGATGGGAAGAGTGGTGAGTAGGTCAGAAGTTTCTCTTGTTAAAGGGGACCAACTTGTCTGTGCCTGATGACTGCTTCAGCAAGATTGATGATGGCTATGTACCACGATAACACACTTCATTGTCTCCTTTTTAATGTACTCCTGCTTGGAGCCAGAACCATGGTTACTGCAGTGAAAGCAATCACCTAGAACAAAGGCTATGTATGAGCTACAGCCAGAAAACAACATTTGAAAGAGAATCTACCCAGATCAGTTCTGAAAACTTAGACAGAAAATCCACATCTTGAATCTGGCAAATTATGAAAATTATGCATGGTGGTAACAAAAAGTCTCTGTTTGTTCACTGTGTCTTATTTCCTATAACTGTGATAAACTCAATGAATAAAACATCTGTCAGTTTCTGTTTTTTACCCCTTCCCCGCTCATGACTGAACCACGGGCGGCGTGTGCTCATGACGCCGTGTTTCCGTCATGCTGCGGCCGCCCCGCCCCAGCGGCGTAGCTAGAGGGGGACGGTGGGGCGCCACCGCCCTTAAAATAGTGCCCCAGGTGGCACTATTTTAAGGGCTGCGGCACGCGGCACTGGCCTTTATAATTTATTTGGCCAGGGCTGAACTGCACCCCTGACACTGCGCAGAAGTCATTATGCGCAGCAGAGTGTTAGCAGGCTATTTCATTCACTACTGCGGTGGCTGCATTCACGTGACATGGAGTCAGGACTGCAAGAGTGTGTTTCGCTATTGAGGGGGACACAGGAAGTTAAGTTACTCCTGAGATGGGTGGGGCCCCAGTGCAAGTGGGCGGCAGTTACAAATTGTTTCTGTAGCTTAAGTGGCAGCCTCTCACTGCTCGCACGGCTGCCTGTGCCAAATTGGTCACGGTGCCTAATCAAAGAGAGGCTGCTGCGTGGCTCACTGAGGTATTAATAAATAGTTTTAAAACTAACAGCCTGACAAACACCGAGCCTGTAGCTCTGCTCACTGCTCTCCAGGCTCGTGGATGGTGCTGCGGTGGGTTAATCTCCATTCAGATGTCCCTTGATTGATTTATTTACAGATTTAAAGATTTTAAATACCATTTTGAGTTCTTCTGACCAAGGGCCTCCAATCCATGCATGACCTCTCAGTGCTGCGCTGCCGGAGTTTGCGCTCACACTGGCACCAGGCAGGAGTATTTTGAAGTCCTGCTGTGCCCCCTTGCTGTCTCACCAGCCCTGGCCCCTAGTCAGAGATTCCCTCTGGGCGGGCCTTTGATGTAAATAAATAAATCATTCTTCACCTGCCCTGGCTTCATGTGTGTTGCGGGAATGGTGAGGTCCTTGTGTTCATCCAGACGAGCTCTGTGCTGTATGTACTATTTTCGAAAGGCGCAAGCCAGAGCCTGTAACTTGTCAATTAACCAAAGTGGCAGCTGCGATTGAGCATTCTGCAGACTGTCAGTGCTGATAGAGTGATGTATGCGGTTGGAGGGGTGACGGACGGGATCTATGACAGAACATCGAAAGTCAGAATATCAAGATACAAAAATATTGCAACAAAAATTTTGATGTCAACAATATCGACATCCTATCTACAACAAGTTAAGTACAAAAATATCGGGAAAAAAAATGTGGATGTCAAAAATATCGTTTGAAAAAAATATTGTTTTTTAAAATTAAAAACAATATGTAAAATTAATTAAAAACGACTTTAAAATATAAATATATTTTATATTATTTAAAATTAATAAGTAAGATACATCATTTAATAAAATAAATATTAAACAAATACATATAATAGATAATATATAATTACTTAATATTCAGTTTTAATAACTATTGTAATAACTTGTAAATAATAACAAATATTATAAATTACAAATTCAACTACAAACATAAAATAATAACTTAAATAAAAATAGAATAATTATACAAAACAAAATAAAAAAAAATCTTTTAATATTTCTAAAATTAATTATATACTACACTAAGTAAAACAAAACAAAAAAAATAAATAACAGAGGAAATAAAATACTATTCCAACTCTAAAAAAAAAACAGTAAAGAAAATGTTGGATAGCAGAGGGGTAAACATTTCTATTCCCACTCCAGAGATTGCAACAGTAGGGAAAACATTGGATAGCGTAGGGGTAAAAATTACTATTCCCACTCCAGAGAGTGCAACAGTAGGGGAAACGTTGGATAGCGTAGGGGTAAAATTACTATTCCCACTCCAGAGAATGCATCAGTAGGGAAAGCGTTTGATAGCATTGAGGTAAAAATTACTATTCCCACTCCAGAGAGTGCAACAGTAGGGTAAGTGTTGGATAGGGTAGAAGTAAAAATTACTATTCCCGCTCCAGAGAGTGCAACAGTAGGGAAAGCGTTGGATAGCGTAGGGGTAAAAATTACTATTCCCACTACAGAGAGTGCAACAGTAGGGAAAACATTGGATAGCGTAGAAGTAAAAGGGAAAGTGTTGGATAGCGTAGAAGTAAAAATTACTATTCCAACTCCAAAGAGTGCAACAGTAGGGAAAGTGTTGGATAGCGTACGGGTAAAAATTACTATTCCCACTCCAGAGAGTGCAACAGTAGGGAAAGCGTTGGATAGCGGGAGGGTAAAAATTACTATTCCAATTCCAGAGAGTGCAACAGTAGAGAAAGCATAGGATAGCGTGGGGGTAAAAATTACTATTCAAACTCCAGAGAATGCAACAGTAGGGAAAGCGTTGGATAGCGTAGGGGTAAAAATTACTATTCCAACTCCAGAGAGTGCAACAGTAGGGAAAGTGTTGGATAGCGTAGACATTAAAAATAACATACTTATGAATACATTTATATTTTAAAATATTAAAAATATTATTTATTAAATAAATCTAAACTGTTTACAAATCTCAATAAATAAATATTTAAAAAAAAAATACCAATTAATAATTAGTATCTAATAAATTAATTACCAATACACAAATATAAATGTAATAACTACTTAATTACATATCAATTACTTTACACACTATTCCCCTATGAGCACACAACAAACACCAATAATAAAATAGTACACTTAACATAATTATCAATTAATACATTAATAAAAATTCATTACCAATTAATAAATATTAATTACCAATTAATTATTAATTAACAATAATATAAGTACCAAAAACAATTAATACAAAAAGTATTACTTAATTACTTTTAAATTACTTCCCACCCAATTCCCATATAAACCCATAACCCGCTACAGAACATAATTATCAATTAATCAATTAATTAAAATAAATTACTAATTAATAAAAGTTAATTACCTATTAATTAATAATTAATTTATAATTCCTAATAAATTACTAATTAATTTACTACAATTAAATTACTTCCCACCCTATTCCCCTGTAAACCCATAACCCGCTACAGAACCTAATTATCAATTAATCAAATAATTAAAATAATTTACTAATTAATAAAAAGTAATTACCTATTTATTAAAAATTAATTTATAATTCCTAATAAATTAATAATTGATTTAGTATAATTCAATTACTTCCCACCCTATTCCCCTATAAACCCACAACCCGCTACGGCACTAAAATACAAAATTTACTTAAATTACATAAGAAAAAATACATATTAAATACATAATAATATACATAAAAATCATATAAAAATCGATATTAGTAACATCCATATTACTAACATAGATATTAGTAACATCGATATTGCTGTTATGTTATGTTATGTTATGTGTTTTTATTAGGCGCACAGATGCTACAGCAAAGGAGCGTCCTGGCGCCCGACAAGGCAGCTGCACAACACAACGAAACAATAAAACAGACAAATTTAAACTAAGGGAATAAAAAAGTTTTCACCGCACGGCGAAAGGAGAGCAGATCCCTAAGGGCACGAATCGCCGGGGGAAGGGAATTCCAAAGCACCGCCGCACAAACTTGAAAGGAGCGCCCGCCGGCCCTGCTCCGCTTGAAGCGCGGGACAACAGCCAGTTCTAAATCAGCAGATCTTAAAGCTCGGGCTGGAATGTAATGGGCCAAAAGTGTAGCAAGAATCATAGCTGGGGACCCCTTCAGAATCTTATAGGCGACACAGAGGACCTTAAACTGTATCCGCTGAGCCACCGGGAGCCAATGCAATGAACGCAGAGTACTAGAGGTGGGGCACGATCTAGGCAGTCCTACCATCGATCTTGCTGCGGCATTCTGGATCCGTTGCAGGCGTCCAATCTCTGCCTGGTTCAGGCCTACCAATAGGGAGCTCGCATAATCCAGCCTAGAGATGACAGTGGCTTGGATCATGAGTTGCCTAGTGGAGGCATCAAAGAACTTGAGCACCGGGCGGAGCCCGCGCAGGATACCAAAGCAACAGGCCGCCGTACGTTTGGTGTGACAGGCAAACGTAAGGGAAGGGTCCAGCCAGACTCCGAGGTTTTGAAGCTCGGCGACTGGGATGGGAGTAGGGCCCAGATCCCCTGGCCACCATCTCTCTCCCCAAAGTTCCGGTTGTTTGCCAAAAATCATGACCTCGGTCTTACTAGCGTTCAGCTGGAGACAGTTGGACGTCATCCAGCCGGCGACCGCCCGCAGTCCTTGTTGGAACCTGGGGGCATCGACATCGGCATCCCCGCTGATCGTGACCGCTAGCTGGGTATCATCGGCGTATGACACCATTGTCATACCCCATTGCCTGACAACCTCCGCTAGCGGCCTTGCGTAAAGATTGAACAACGTAGGACTCAGCGAGGAGCCTTGGGGGACCCCCAGGCCCAGCGGATGGTAATTGGACTGGTACGGCGGGACGGTCACGCTAAAGGCCCGATTGGCTAAAAAGGACCGGAACCATTGGAGAGCGATGCCGGTGACACCAACCTCCTCTAAACGACGCAGAAGGATCGGGTGCGATACGGTATCAAAGGCGGCGCTCAGATCTAATAGCACCAGCGCCGCCGTTTGTCCCACATCGAGCGCGGAGCGAAGATGCTCCACCATATATAGCAGAGCCGTCTCCGTGCTGTGACCGGCCCTGAACCCATTCTGCATCATATCGAGGACATCAGCATGAAGTAGATGTTCCGAGAGGACCGCATTGACATGCGCCTCAGTCACCTTAGCAGGACATGGTAAGAGTGAGATTGGTCGATAACTCTCGGGCTTACTACCATCCAAGTTAGGTTTCTTAAGAATAGGACGGACCATGGCTCGTTTCCACTTCAGTGGGACTACGCCGGATGTAAGCGACGTATTGATCAAAGAGCATAGTGGTGAGGTGTCATGTACCGCTAAGTCTTTGAACACAGGTGGGCAAAGCGGATCCGCTGGGGACCCCGACTTCACTTGATGAGCCAATTTGTCGAGGCTTTCAGGTGTTAGAGTAGGAAAAGAATGCAACTCCTCTGATGTTAACGGCTTGAGGGGTGGATTAGCCGAAGGAGTAGCCACCGGAAAAGCCCGATAAATGGCATTGACCTTTTCCAGAAAGAAATCCGCCAATTTTTCACAGTGCTCAACAGAGCTCTGGTGGATCGTAGTTACCTTTTTGGCAGTAAGATCTTTTAACACCTTAAAGATAGCCTTAGAACTGGTCCTGAATTGTGCAGCATAGAAGGCGGCGCGGGTTCTGCACACTGCCCGGTGATACAGTTTCACCGTGGACAAGTACAGAACTTTCTTCACGCTATTATAGGATTTGCGCCAGGCCCACTCTGCACGCCTACAAGAAACCTTAAGTGCCCGCAGCGAGTCATCGTACCAAGGGCTGGATTTACCTGGCCCCGTTTTACAGCATACAATGGGGATGAGGGTGTCTAAAGCCCTTACTACTATTACTTACATAGATATTAACAAAATCGATGTTACTTACCTTCGATATTACTTACATTCGATACTACTTACCTTAAATATTACTACTTCGATATTATTGTACTTCGATATTAACAGTTCGATATTTTGACTGCCTACCGACGGACGTATACCTACGAAATTTTATAGACAGTACTTTAAATGGAAACATAGAGAAAGTGCTGCTACTTATTATCTACAGTACCTATTCGCTCCTCCTAAGTGCTGCTGCTCTCCCATTAAATGTATTACAGCAGTGCTGAGAAGTGCAGATGTTCTTTCTTTTAAATTAAAGTAGTGCAGGAACTCAGTACCAGACACCATCTGCTCAGTTAAAGCAATAGTTTATATGAAGAAGTTTGGATTTAATGATCACTCTGGTAAGGTTTTGTATCATGGAATGGCAACTTTACACAGGAGCGAGCGGTGTCAATTATCTGCGGTGCAAGCAGGTGTAAAGTGTAGGATGAGAGGAAATTCCACAAGTGTGAGAGCGTTTTTGAAGAAGTGTTTTGAAGGAGTATGTGCATGGGAGAAAGCAGACGAAGGGTGTTGTGTTGCTTTAGGCACCTGTTGAGGAGAACTGCACTTCCATTTCTGGTACTTTGTAGCAGTTTTAAGATAATCTTAAAGTTTTTTCATTGGTCAAATGGGTGTCATTTCTGGTATTTATGTTTAACTCATCTTAATTGCTTGATTTTGCTAGCAAGAAAGTGTCACTCATAGTCGTTGAATGTCACTCATAATTACATTTAAATTCTGAAAATGTCACACATAAGTAATCTGAAACCTTGGCAGCTATGCGTAATAAGTTTAATTGGAGAATACCGACACTTCTCAAGAGTGACTAGTATGTTTAATTACAGAGTACCTGCACTTCTCAGAAACAAGCAGGTACCCTGGTACAGGGTGCCTGCTCTTCAACT
This sequence comes from Lissotriton vulgaris, assembly GCF_964263255.1. Classification (NCBI taxonomy): domain Eukaryota; kingdom Metazoa; phylum Chordata; class Amphibia; order Caudata; family Salamandridae; genus Lissotriton; species Lissotriton vulgaris. Next base: position 291,523,991 of record NC_141695.1, read on the forward strand.
TTTCCATTTCTAGCTTTGGAAGGCATGCCTCAAGCTACTGTACATTTTTCAAGGACGAGCACAGGAAGTGATTTGTTTTTACTTGTTTCATCCTACGTAAGTTCTTTCATATCCAATTCCAGAGCTCAGCTTAGCAGCGGGCTGCTTGTGGAGGAGAAGCTGTGAGCTTCATCTGGCTATTGGCGGCGATAGATACTATGTGTCTTTCAGACCTCTTTCAGGTGCTAGCTGTCCTTTTTCCCCAGCACCCCCCAGGGGGCGGCAATCTGAAGGATAGCCCTGGGCGCTAGAAACTCTAGCTATGCCTCTGCCGCCCACGTAGCACTGATTCCCCGCCAGTGCGGGAGAATTAGTGAGTGGGCGGAGTCGTGACAGAACCACGCCGTCATGAGCACAGCTCGCCCGTGGCTCATGACGACGTGGTTCCGTCATGAGTATGGCCCCCAGCGCCGCGGCGAAATTACAGCCTCAGCCAAGGGGTTAATGCATATATGTCTTTCTCTGATTTACAGGGAATATTCCAATGACCTTCAGTTCAATTGATTACCATCCCATTCCTTTGTTAGTAAAGAAGAAATGAGTTGTGCATATGGTGGACATTAGTTGACTCATCCAGATCCTCAAACTCAAACAAGAAATGCTGAAAAAACCTGGCGCAAAACTAAAAACCCCAATGATCGCAAAATTTACCAAACCCTACACACCAAATACATGAGGAAAATCAAAGCGGCAAAAAGAACTCATATAGCTGAACGAATAAATAAAGCTGAAAACTCGTCCAAGGAGCTCCATCACATTCTAAAAGAACTTACGTCCGTTAAAAGTCCGCAAGAGACCCCAAAAACCAAAGAATGGACGGAAGACCTTTCAATGTTCTTAGACGACAAAATCACAAAAATATGTCAACCATTCAATACAGAAAATATATCTCTTCAACACCTTGATAAAGAGCTACACACAAATCAAGATGTCTCTTCCTCTAACTGGTCCACTTTTGAATTGTTAAACGATGAAAAAATCTTACGTCTAGGACAGAAAATTAAATCTGGATCTCCCTGCGATTACCTAACATCCAAACTATTTACCACCCTTGCTCCAGTGTTGGTCCATCCCCTCTCTTGCCTTCTAAACACATCCCTGATAGCGGAATTCCCTAAAATCTGGAAAGCAGCTAGAGTAAAACCACTACTAAAAAAGCCCGGTGCGGATGCAAACACCTTTTCAAACTACTGCCCCATTTCCTTGCTACCCTTCTCAGGGAAAGTGCTGGAGGCATTTGTAAATGAGCAGCTGATAGGCTATCTCGAGAGGAACAATCTACTCGACACCTCTCAGTCAGGTTTCCGTGCTGCACATAGCACGGAGACAGCCCTGATCGAGGTTACTGACAACATCAGATGTGCCCTTGACAAACGTCAGTCATGCATTCTTGTACTTTTAGACCTATCGGCTGCCTTTGACACCATCTCCCATCACATTTTGGTCAGACGGCTGTGGGAGTATGGTGTCAAAGGGCAGGTTTTAAGGTGGTTCATCAGCTATATGTCAAATCGAACAACCACACTGCAAACAGATGAAACCTTAGCCAGCACACAGCCAGTTACAAGGGGTGTGCCACAAGGCTCTATCCTTAGCCCTTCGCTTTTTAATGTTTATATGGCCCCTTTGGCCAATCTCATTAGGGCACATGGATTTGACGTGTTATCATATGCGGATGACACGCAAATACTTGTCACCCTTGGCCATGACATTAATGATACCAAAAAACGTTTCAAAAAATGTTTGATAGAGGTTAAAAACTGGATGAGTCTGAACCACCTACAACTGAATGGTGCAAAATCTGAAATAATGACATTCGGTCAAGCCAGTGTACACTGGACTCAGGACTGGTGGCCCCCGGAAATGGGGGAATGTCCGGTCCCAAAAGAATCCGTCCGCAATCTTGGAATCCACATGGACAATAAATTGTCCATGAAGGACCATGTGAACCACACTGTTGGGACCTGTTTTGGAATCATGCGAAGCTTACGCAGAGCTTTCAAATGGATACCAAAAGAAGCACGCAAAGTTCTAGTTCAGGGCCTCATAATAAATAGATTAGATTATTGCAACTCCCTCCTGCTTGCCATAAATGAGTGCCACATAAAGAAATTACAAGTTGTTCAAAACACTGCTGCTCGTCTGATTTTGGGACTTCCAAAACGATCCCCTTCCCTGCCAAGCCTAAAAAATCTACACTGGCTCCCCATAAAAAAAGAGCCATCTTTAAAACCATGTGTCTGGTGCACAAACATATGCACGGCACTGGACCAAAATACTGGAACCGAAAATTGACTTGGTACCAGCCCGGACCAGAACTGAGATCTAGCTCTAAGTTCCAACTCACGCCATCTAGAGTACAAACAGCCAGAAATGGTGGACGTGCCTTTTCCCATATGGCACCACTCCTATGGAACAAACTACCCCCGAACATCCGTGCAACGATCGAACACATGAGTTTCCGAAAGTTGTTGAAAACATGGCTTTTTAGCTAGGTCTTTCCTTCGCAGGATCTTTCACCTTTTTTTTCTGGGATTGTCCGCATGCGCCATGAGACTCCCTCACGGGATGTGATATGTCTGCGCAATACAAATATCCAGACTAGACTAGACTAGACTTGTCTCCATAACTTTCCTCAGGAAAAACTTCCCTGTCCTACAGAAAGAACAGGCAATCGCCATCTCTGGTGTGTAGCCATTAGGAATAACTTTCTTTTATTTCCTTGGTGAGTCATATTTGAGAGAAAGAGGAGTCAGTAGTCACCTCTGTCATAGAGCCTGAATGTTCCCCAAACCGGAGTCTTTTTCTTTCTCCTTTATATGGGGGTAGAGTCAGAGAGGGCCCACAGCTTCTGATTCCCTACTGTTGAAGTTCCAATTAGAACATCCTCAAACTCTAATTAAGTGATCAGCTGTAAGAGCTGCTCTAAATCCAGCCACCCTAAAAACCTAGGTCCTCCTAGTCTGGGGTCTTGTCATTGTTGATAAAGGGCTCTGATAAAGGTGATTTTCTGTCACTCCCTGTGAAGCCTGGATTGGAACTCAGGTTGACTGTGTCTTCAACCTTCAGATGCTGCTGTCCAGCTTGTGTGTGTTGACAATAACAACTCAATTCTGGGATGTTAAACCAAAACCGTCGGTAGTGTCTTCACTTGGGTTCCACTGTAACACTGCTGTCTATGTGCTGTACCTCACCTCGATGTTGCCTTTGCCATATAAGACTCTTGTCGGGCAGAACCTGTTTTGAATCTTGTCAGAGTAAGCCACACTACCCCGCTTTATTCACGTTTCAAGTTTTCATGACCAAGGAAAGGAGTGCTCTGCAGAGTACTCTTAAAGCTTCTGTGTGACCAGGGCTGGTATCCACATGATGTCCAGTCTCCCAGAGGTGAGGGAATATCACCTGAAGTCTTCACTTCTTGCTTGAAGAGCTGATAGATTGCCTGGTAGCTAGAAGTCTATCTGCCTGCTTGCTCAGAGAAAGTGCTTAGCCCTCCGATAGGAGAGCCTCTCCGGGAGGGAAAGCCCAACTTAGTCCCTGCATGAGAAACACATAGGGGAGAATGAAGTCAGGAGCCAGCCCATGTTCTCCCTGTGTATCTGATCGGTTCCCATAGTTAACTGAGTCAAGGCATTCAATTTGAGAGCAAGATTATTTCATCTGGCTTCACTACCATGTGCTAATAGGCGGCTGGTGCACCAATGCCTAACTCTTAGGCTGTCATGGAAGGTAAGTGATTGTGGCCACACAGCAAAAGCTCTGATCTGTCCTGGGAGGCCGCAACTGTCGAAAATGGACATGCACTGGAGATTCATCCCATGAACTGCAACTGCTGAAACAAAGCACCCATCTGTATCCAATCTGCAAGGCTACGCCTGCTGAAGATGAGCACCTTCTTTTCAAGCCTTTTGGGCTAATGCCCACCCAGCGGATTGGTGTCACTACAACGCAGGCTATTACAACGCCTGCTGTTACAACGCGATTTTTACATCGCATACCACTACAACGCATAGTGCTTTTAGGCGCTAGATAGTGAATTATTTAATTTACTATTCCAACTCCAGTCCCCGTGGATAGTCGGGAAGGTGTTGGATAGTAAATTAAATATATTCCCTATCCTAGAGCGCCCCCCAGCGCAATGCGTTGTAATGGTTTGCGTTGTAATGGTTGCGATGTAATGGTAGTGCGTTGTAATAAATGCGTTGTAAGTGATGTTCCCCCACCCAGCAGCCCTTATGCCAAGTGAAACTGTTTTTGTGGTCCTCGCTATAGGAGGAGTACGTTGAAAGAAAGCACCCGCCAATGCTGTTAGGAACTGTAGACTTTGCCTGTGTGAACTCGTAGGAGCATGAACCAGTGAACTGACCTATGCATTAGCCAGTTAACCCTTTCGATGATCATGACGGAACGGTTCCGTCATGAGCATCGGTTGGGCTGTGCTCATGACGGAACCGTTCCGTCATGACCACACCCATTAACATTGGGCCCCAGCCCCGGAGGGGAATCGTGGGAGCATGGATGAGGTTAATAAGAGGCTATGCCCATACTTCATATAACAGACTTTAGACATTAGGAGACCTCATAGAGATGAGGGAAGTTGCCATAGCAGGTGTAGTGTTTCACTGAGATTTGTAGATGAAATTACAGCCCAGTAACCATAGTTCAGCTTGAACTTTGCAGTATTTAATTTTTCTGTGAGATGAAAGTACTATTGATTTACTAAAATAAGCACAAGGCTTGGTAAAGCGTTACTGTGTCTATTGGTTGACTATTGAGTTCTGAGCTCTTCCAAAATCTTCCCGTAGGAAGTCAAGTTTAATATGCTGAACAAATAGGCCTGGGCAGCAGTCAATATAGTATGAATGTTTTTCAGAAAGTTTTTCTTCTTCTTTATTTACCTAATATTGACTGTAGTAATCAGGGAAAATTAACTGGGACCTGGGGGAAAAACTGAGTCAGTCACTGTGAGATATGAAAGCAATGTAGTTGGTTTAGGACCATGCTTCTTTGCCATCCATTGCATTCTTTATATGTCTATGAGTCTTGGTGAGAGTGTTGATGGTCAGATAGTACCATGTTATGCCGTGAAAAGTTCTGTGTTAGGGCTACATTAAAGAATTTTGGCATACTGTATGTGTTAGCTCTATTTATTATTGGAGGGCTATTTTTCCAAAGTCAGGTGGGATCTACGGGCCAGATGTAGGTGGCCGTTTCAGGCCATATACCGACCGGTAACGGCCGATTTTGGCCGTTACCGATCGGTAAATGGGTGACAGGTATGTAGGGGGCATGTTTTTTACCGATTCGGTAAAATTACCAATTCGGTAATTTTACTGCATCGGTAAAATAAAAATTCGGTACATTTACCAATTCTGAGGCACTCAGATGTAGGTGGGACTCTTCTGAGTCCCAGAGGCCTTACCGAATCGGTATTTTACCATCAAATCCAATTTGATAGTAAAATACCTATTCCGGTGTGCATGCACATGTGTGCGTGCACACCTATGCCATGTGACAGGCAGACCTGCCCTTAGGGCATGTATGGCTGCCACATGGCACCCAAGCCTGTTTTTGGGGGTGCCAGAGGGTGTCAAAGTGACACCCCCTGCACCCTTGTGAAAATCGGTATTTACCGATTCGGTAAATACCGAATCGGTAATGCCCATTCATTCCTATGGGCTTCAAAGCCCATAGGAATGAATGGGCATTACCGATTCGGAAATACCGAATTTTTCCGATTCGTTATTCCAGCACATCTGGAATACCTACATATCCACCCCTCAGATTTACCGATTCTCAATTACCGAATCAGTAAAATTCGGTAATTTTCGGTAATTCAGAATCGGTAAATCTGTTTTACCTACATCTGGCCCTACATGTTCTACTTATAAAATTCCATTTGTCAAGCAGAAAGTATAGATTCCATCTCTGAATTTGGACTTTGGAAACTAAACAAATTGGTCTTCCCTGAATCACATAGCAGGACCTTAGGTAACTAAACCACGCCTACTAAGCCACACTGGTTCTATCCAAATAGACATAGAAGGGCTGATTACGATGGCGGGCCTGCTTCCTATATGTTGTCGATGAGAGGCTTTGGAGGCCCGTTGCAGGCCCCCGGAGGGGTCAGCTGTGCACAGGAGGAGGATACCCATGATAGCCTCCCTCCATTTCCATGCACAAGGTGGCAGGCACTGCGGTGCCTGCCACGTTGTGCAAGGACATGCACAACATGGCCATTTCACATTGTGGTGGGTGCTGCAGCCAGCAGCACCTGCCGCAATGTTAAATCACCAGATGCGACCGCCGCGGTGGCAGTCGCATCATAATTAGGGTGGCGGTCTTCACATGGCAGGCGGGCGGGCGGCTTGTCACGTTGCCGGTAGGGTGGCGGGTGGAATTTTTATGCATTTATGCTGAGTGTATACCCAGGTTGCCATAATAGTGTGTAGATAATGGTCACCTTCACTATAGGTGATGTATGAATTGTTGGATGGTTGCATAGATGTTATTTCTGAGGAGCTGTGGGTGAAGGGGATGAAAAAGCATTCAGCTATTAATGCTGTGTTACTGTAAATAATATAGCTGGACTGATGAATGGAAGGCCATTGGCCAAGTTAAAGGCACATTAAAAGGTTCAGGATGAATTATCTTGAAAATTGTATTTAATACAAAGGTATCATGAATTATATCTAGTACCAATATGCAAGCATATGAGCACTTTTTAGATGTCCTGGAATAGACACCATGTTAGACCGATGGGCAGAGACAGCAAATTGTGCGTGAGGAGTGACAAGGCAGCCAAGGCATGTATTACGGAAATCTTTCAAGTGCAGTGACCTGAGGGACTCAAGAAGAAATTAACTTATTGATATTATTGGCCATTCTGCAGTTGTACCGACAAAGAATCTTTAGGTATAGTTTTTGTAGGCTAAATAAAAAACATCAATACAGAGTCATTGAGGTGCTTGCACTTTATGAAATACAACTTCCTTAAAATTGCTTTTCCAGCAGGGGTTGAAGCTCACCCTTGGAATTTATGGGTTTAAATATTGTGATACTAGCACCGGAGAATGCCAAAGATGGTGGCCATTTATGCAATTTCTAAATGCTCTTTGAACCTGGTTTCACACAACACCCACTGAAACCACTTTACAGTGAAAGCTTCTACAGAACTACTTTTTGTATCTAATAAAACATATTCATAATGACACCATAACATAAAGTACACATTCTATTCAAGTGGAATTTTCACAGTATTACCAAAAATGTTTTTCGTGAGTTTCAGTGGAAAAGAAAGACCTTTAAAAAGCAAAAATGTTCACCAATGGATTTTAGTAAATCCCTTTAAATAATACCACATCAATTTTACTTATGATATTTTGGTAATGTCATCCATTTGCATTTGTTAAACACACTACAAATGCTATTCATAGAATTTCTGAGTGAAATGGTTTGGCCACCAATAAATATGTACACTTAAAAACAGTATGTTTCCTGGATTGTTTTGAAAAAGAATAAGAAAATTCATGCACAAAGTCTACTGTTGCATACTGGAAATATTGACTTCTTAATTCAGATCATGTTTAGTGTGGCAAAGGCATAAAACACATTGCAGAGCCATATCATCACAAATCCATATTACCTAAATATTTGTAAAAACTGAAAGGAATCAATCAATTATATGTGTGGGTACCCAAAATATAGCATAGATCATTTCCTAATTTTTCTCCAGGATATAAAATCAGTACTTTATCTATTACTTCCCTACAGAGTGACCAGTTCACCAATTACTTACTGTAAGTGAGGACCCGGTGTAGTCCACTACTTTCATGGATTATGGTGCAAGTATAAATGTCCTTTTCCTCTGAGAAGATTGTAATGGATTTATTAACACGAAATGTACTGTCCTCATTTCTCACTGTTACAGAATTGTCAACTTCATCTGTGATATTTAGCCCGTCTCTTGCCCAGGTCATGTTTATTCGCGCCGGAAAGAAGCCCGTGGCAAGGCACGTGACTGTGACTGTCCCATCTTGGTTCTTTATGCTGGTCAAGTTTGTTACTGCAGGATCTAAGGAGAAAAATAAAGCATGATTCCTATGGTAAAGAAGTCAGTAAACATGTTGCAGAACAGAAATTGGGAATGAAGATGGAAAACTACTAAATCTGGTAGTAGGAAATGCAGTAACAGTAAACTGACAAAAAGAAGTACTGAACAAATGTAGCAAATAAAAGAACAACTATTATGCTAAGCCCTTGACACTTGAAACATTAGAAAAAATGTCATTTCAAGATTGTGACCTCTGTGAGTCAAAGAGTCCCACATGGGGTCACAGTGAGAGGAAACTCTTCACCTGAAGCCACATCGATATAGCAAAGGGCACGATACTCAAACGAAAACTGATACAAAATTCTAACTTTATGACTTTCGGTATTCACAAAGGGCATTTATGAGTAGTAAAGTTAGACTTTTATCTCAGTTTAACTTAAATTGTAGTCTTAGGTTTAACTGAGACTTGACTATTGGTCTTAGTTGAACTTAAGACCAAAACAAAAGTAAAACTGACACAAAAGTCTAACTTTACTACTCGTAAATGCCGCTTGCGAATGCCGAAAGTCATGCTGTTTGCGAATACCGAAAGTCGTAAAGTTAAACTTTCGTCTCAGGTTACCTTTGTGAATCGGTCCCATTATTTCAATATGACTATATAGAATAACTTAACCAAAGTATTGTCTGACAGGAATATTGCGCCCTAGCTATCTTTCTCAAAAACATTGCTACATAGAAGTTAATAATAGAAAATATACAGCCAATGGAACGATATTTCTGTAAGTAATATTTATGACAAGATATTTCTGCCCTCCCATATTTTTACTAGGGATTATGACATTCAACTGACTACTTTCCATTCAGAGCCTTTGATTTATTAAGTCAGATACATTTTCGGACTTTTAGCTTGGTTCTTGCACTGGTCTCTCTGGACTATCACACTTAAACCAAATGATTTGTAAAAGCAAAGTTCAGGACTGGGAAACTGGGCCCATGTTCAATGGAGTTAAATGCTAACCATAATGTCTCTACTAACCGAAAGGCGAGAAATGTTTATAGAAGTTTGCTGCTTCTGAAACTATTATTCTCCCCAAATTTGCCCAAATTTTAATTGAGCAAAAGAGCTTTGCCCAAAGACCATGCACAGAATATTCGCAGGGGTGTAGCTTTTTTTTGGGGGGGGAGGGGAGGGGCGGGTGTGCTTGCGGTGTAACACCCACCAATAAATACATTCTTGGCTTGGTAGTTAGGTCTGAGGGCCCTGAGTCGTATTTGCGGGTTCTGCATACGTTTTTCTCATTTTGAGCTTATAATGATAGCAAATATAGGGACCTTTTATGTAAATGAGAGAGTGAGATAAAGAGAGGAAGAGAGAGTGTGAGAGAAAGAGAGAACAAGAGAGAGACAGGTACCCATCTGGTGGATGAATTTTACAATTTCAAACCGGATACCCTGGAATCAATACTGGCTTCCCTGCTTGTCCAAATTGTGTGATCCTAGGCAAATATTTGTGTGATCACAGAGCCTACTTATTCAATATTATAACATATGAGCACTCATATTTGATTGAATAGACTTTAATGTTGCTCTATCTATGATAGGAATCTAGACCCCTTTTAGGTTTTTCATGACTACCGACCTGTCTCTTGGTTTAATAATGGCATTGTCGATGGGGGATGATACAGGAATGTTTTTAAAAATGATACTTTGTACAAGGTGGTAGAGTTTCTCCCTCTTAGGGCTAAGAAAACTGTGATCAATGTTCTTTTAAATTCTATGCTGGTTTACTTAAACTCTCTCTATCTAGGCATTCCCAAGAATCACATAAGCAAATTCAATTAGTGCAGAATTCTGCTGCCAGACTACTACTTCATCATCCGAGATACTGTTACAACAAAGCTAAATTGAAGAACATTCACTAGATATTGATAGATTAGAAGATTCACTTCAAGGCTCACATTTATAGATCTCTCTCTCATGCTAGTTCACCTAGTTATCAAAAACTATTTAAATACCACTAACAGGCCAGACCTTTGATTGCTGCCAATAACTTCTCTATCCTCCACCTCTAACTTTCTTACACACTTTGTGCATCAGCTGATCAAACAGAATTTTAAACAAATCTTAAAACCTGGCTTTTCTCTAGTAACTAATTTCCTCAGTGCTTTTATTCTCACCCAGTTCCGCTGTTACAACAGTTGCATTATGCTTTTTGGATATTATAGTGCCTCGAAACTCTTTCTTGAACATTAGATTCGTTCTACAAATAATTCAAATCAAATGCAGTAACATAATCAGATGTACTAAGGTGGAAAAGTTCTACTTTTTTGAATTTTGAATAGAATGTATCATATTTTTACATTATGTTTGTTGCACTATGTACATGCTAAACATTTTCATGGCTCGGGTTCTCCACAAGTTCTGGCTCGACCTACCCTATTAAAATACTCATTGCAGTTTTCAAAGGAACAATAGGCAAACACCAGGATGTGATCCTAGACGTCAGGCACCACCTCCATGCTCCCAAACAGCAGGTATATATGTATCTGAAACAGTGAAGTTGCAGAAGCCAATCTTATTGTCATTCTAATGTAGAAAGAAGCACTATTCAGTAGCCAATTGATTAATCTCTGTAGTAAACTCAACTTGACAAATGACCGCTTTGTGATCCTACGTGGTAAAGTACCTTACACCCTCCAAAACAACCAGCCTCTCCTGAATCTTAGGCAAAGATTAAATTGACCAGAATCTGTTATTAACTGAATGAAGATCATCACACAATATTATGGAGGTAGAACTTTTGTTCACTAAACAATTGACAAAATACTTTGAGATGAGTCTACTCACTTGATTACCCCTTTAAAACAATTTTCTTGTAGCATAAGATTGACATCTTCCCTGACATCATTATAACGTTCCTTAGTTTGGATTTGACTGGTAACACACCCTTCTGCCATGTTGCCCATTTCCTCACACTTTGATGAGAATTCAAACATGCCCAATATAAGGATATTCTATACTTGTGTTTTTGCATCAATAACAATTCAGATTGGAAGCTTTACAGTACTGCCTGGAAACCAATTTTGTCTAAGACAAACAAAGAATATTGGAAAAAGAATCATTGGTATCAAAAGGAACAAACAAAACAATTACCTAAAACCCAGTATAGTAAAATTAAATATAAACATTACACACTTCTACTGAAAAATATAGGACAATATTGGGGCCCTATGGGTCAATTTTCAATGTGGAACATGGAATGCTTAGGTAAGCTCATTGTTTAGGTCATGGGATTCTCCTCGTGATGGGAAGACCTAGTCCCGCCATGGGCTACAACCCCCTCTCTGGGAGGGAGGAGCTCAGGGATGTTTTATTCCTAATTGTAAGGATATACTAAATCCTACAATGAGAAGGTAGATAACTGGTTGGGTCGAGGGGACAGCACAAAAAAATATACAAACTGTGGGGGTAGTGATATCAAAACTAGCTATCAAGAGTGATAGGAATAGCTTTATTGACTCGTTTCTGGTGCCAGGATTAAAAACAGAGCACCCGCAGTGAAAATTTATAACTGCAAGTATCAGACGAAGACAGTGTTGTAAGCTGCTTTTTTTGCAATTTTATACACCACAAACTCGACCAGAAGGTATCAGAGCACTTTACATGAGCACCAGTTGGATTACAGAGGGACACATCAATTTTTAGGCACGGAGAGATTAAGTGAATTGCCCAGAAAAACAGGATGCTTGAGCCCTCCATCAGACTCGAACCTGGTTCCCCAGCTTCCAACTCAGCAGCTCTAGTCGTTAAGCCACATTAATATTTTCTGCATGTGAGATACGTTTGTGGTTAGGGCGTCTGCTGCACCCTTTAGGTACATGAAGGAAGCTTTAGCACCTCTTGGCATGTGAATTTGCTTTTTAAAAAACATTTTTTTTATTAATTTTCTTTGCCATCAGGTACAGATTATAAAGCTCATCAGAAACCCCCCCCCCCAAAAAAACAATAATAGATACACACACTGCTATTGGCAATACAATGCTTGTAGAAAACAGAAAACAAAAGACGAGGAGAGCAAGGACATACTAAAGAGAAGCATGCAAAACAAAATACATTTTTACACCATTACTCCCTTTTACCCTATGCCTATTCTATTTCCTAGCTCATCTTGGTTTTTTCCCAGTCATTTTGATAGGGGCGCCCAGATCTTGTCCCCTCTCTTCCTAGCCCGATGACCCTTATTTATATATAAGGCCAGTTCCAGGTTGTATATATTCAATAGGCGATGAAGCCAAGCGGTTTACACCGGTGGGTCCGGGTCTTTTCAAGCTGTAGCTATTAATAGCCTTGCAACTGCTATTGAAACAAAAACAAAATCCCTATATGCAGGTATTAACTCCAGGCGGCCATCATAGCCTAAGAGAATCAATGGAGCACTAATCTCGATTGTACTGTCTATAAATTCGCACCAACATTTTTCTATGCCTTTTTTAAAGAGATCAGGGATGCACATGCATAGAATATATGTGTAATGTCTGCGGGATTTTGTTGACATCTAGGGCAATGGTCGTTATCACATTTCCCCCACCCAAAGAGTTTTGCTGGAGTGTAATATAAGTTAAACAAGGTCTTATAATGTTGGGCCTGAAGATTTGCAGCTAAAAATATATTTACACCCAGTTTTAATGACATTTCGATATCTTCATCCCCCAGTTTAGATGCCCATTTTACCTCAGTTTTTTTCACATTGCCAGGTATTGTTTCTATAAACAGTTTATAGAATTCAATAATCCTCCCATCTCCCTGATGCACCTTAGCCAGTAGTGGTATCGCCCCGAGTTCTTCCTGATTCCTAACTTAGGGGCTCATTAGGATAGCGGATTTTCCGCATCCTCTGGTCCGGCGGAAGCCACCGCCGGCCCGGAGGATGCGGAAAATCCGCTGCGGACCCACCAAAGACCCACCGCCACATTAGGATGGCTGGTGGGTCCTGGTTGGCGGTTGGCGGAAAAGCAGCGGACTGAAAGCAGGACCCACCAGCCATCCTAATGTGGCGTTGGGTCTTTGGTGGCTCTAATATGGTGGCGGGGTCTCTCAGACACCGCCACCCATATTAGGATGGGTTTTTAAAAATGCTTTTCCGCAGCGGGTTTTACGCTGTGGAAAAGCATGTGGAACTTCACTGCAGAGGCCCGTTGCAGGCCCCCTGGGTGAAGGGGAGGTGGGGGGTGCACATGGGGGGTACCTATGGTACCCCCCTGCATTTGTATGCAGAAATCAGCAGGCACCGCACGGTGCCTGCTGCTTTCTGCATACAAATGCAATGTATGCATTTTTACCATTGCAGCAGGTGCAGCTTGAAGCCGCACCCGCCGCAATGGTAAAAATAGGGGATGTGACCGCCAGGGTGGCGGTCACATCCTAATTTCACAGGAGGGAACTCCGCAGGCCATGCAGAGGTTCCCTCCTACTCTGGGGTCGCAGACGGACGCAAGTCCGTCCGCGATCCTAATGGGCCCCTAAGTTCCTTATACATCCCTTTATTTGGACATATTTAAAATACGTTGTATTGGTAATCTCAAATTTCTGTGCCAGCTCTGTGAATGACAGCATGTCGCGGTTTTCATTAAGCAGGTCCCCAACTCGCTGTATACCTGCATGTGCCCACTGTATGGCCATGTTATCAGAAAATTCACCTGGGAAGATTGAAGCTCCCCATTGCATTTCGGGATTTTCATAATTTTGCACATTTTACTCCAAGCCGATCTAGCCGCCTTCAAACATCTAGAGTGAGTCTTCTTATACCAGCTAGGTTCTAGCTGTCTGAGGAGGAGCCCTGATACTTCTCCCCCCACAGCTAGTTCATATATAGAAGGCAGGCTATCCTGGCTCACACAGTTATCCGCTCCCAATAGATCTCCCATTTCTTGCACAAAATTCACCAAATAGTAAGAACATTGATTTGGAGCAGCCCATACACCTCTATCCCTTGGTAAAGTTAGTGTCCTCAAGGCCGTCTAGTTTTTTGGTAATTTCAAATAAAATTTAATTCATTTTCTGAAATACACAGGACGGTAGTTCTAGGGGGATTGCTCGACATAAATATAATATTTTAGGGAAGATCTTCATTTTTAAAACATTAACTCTAACTAGATGCAAATTGTCCAACCGTTGAAGCTCGGTGGATATCCCCTGTAAGACTGGGTCAATATTATTTGCCCATAGTGTGTTCATATCAGGCCCAATCTTTACCCTGAGATATGTTGCTGTGTTTGTCTGACGCTGATCTTGGAACATTCCCTGTCTAGTACAGATTATCTGTGTCTTTCCTTTATTCAGGCAGTAGCCTGACCTGCTCCCAAATTCCTCTGCCATTCTCTCTAGCTCATCTATTGCACTTTTTGGGTTTGATGTAACTACCGCAATGTCGTCAGCATATGCAAGTATTTTTGACTCATATCCATTCATTTTGTATGGTTCAATCACTGAATTCTCAATTATCTCCCTGACAAATGGATCCAGATATATAGCGAATAGAATTGGGGAGCAGAGCATCCCTGCTGAGTACCCCTTGCCACCTCTATAGGATCTGATGCTATTCCCATCATTTGCAGTCTAGCAAAAGGTTTATGGTACATTGCCTGAATTGCTGTTATCATTTTTGGACCTATCCCTCGCTCCTCTAGGGCTCCCCACAAATACAGCCAGTTCACTCTATCAAAGGCCTTCTCTGCGTCCAAGAGAATCACAGCCAGTCCATCCCCCCTTGCTGTCGCTAGATCAAGCAGAGATATTACTCGCCGAGTGTGATCCGTGGTTCCCCTCCCTGGCACAAATCCATGCTGCCAGGGTGAGACCAGACTGGCTATGATTCTCTGGAGCTGAGTTGCCAAGACCTTTTGAGTATATTTTTGCGTCGATAGGACCCAGGTGCTAACGGTGGTTTCCCCTTTTTATGAAATATGATTATGTCTGTTTCCTTCCATGAGTTAGGCTGGACACCCCGATATTGAACGTCTAAGAAAAGATCATGAAGGAGTACAGCCACCTCATCCCGCAGTAGTTTATATAACTCTAGGGGATTTTGTCTGGTCCAGCGGCCTTTCCTGAAGCGAGCAAATTTATAGCTAGGACCGTTTCTTCTAATGTAATCTCATCTTCCAGATCAAAGCATTTATCTGGATCTATCTTGATAACCTGTGAATATTCCCTTCCTGCGATTAAGCTTGTTGGTATAGTTTGCCCTAGTACTGCTTAAAAACGTTCACTATTTTATCAGATGATGTTTCTATTTGCCCCTCTGAGTTTTTGATTTCAGATATATTATTCCTATTGGCTTTTTGTCTAGTCCTAAGGGCCAAAAGCCTTCCCGTCTTTTCTCCATATTTGTACCTCTCTTTTCGGTGTGCTTGATATTCCTGAGCTACTTGCATTTGAAAAACTTTATTCATCTCTGCTCTAGTAATTATTAGCTGATTCTTCACTGTCTTTGATCTAGTGCCCGCCCCCTGAGATAATAATTTAGTGTGCTCTGTTTCTAATTCTGCTAATTTGGTCATTAGGGAAGTGACCTGTTTTTTCCACATTTTCCGCTATTGACCCACATAGCTTATTATTTCACCCCTTAGGCACCCCTTAAACATATCCCACACAATTGCGCGTAAGGAACTATATAGGTTAATTTCAAAGAATCCTCTAGCCCATTCTTTAATATATTTTACAAAATTCTTATCTGTCAGCAATTTCCTATCAAATGACCTAGAGTGGGGTTCTTTTTTCAGGCCCTGGCCCACTACTTTTTGGCATAAGCGGATTATGATCCGATACGATTTGTGGAAATTTATTGATCTCACCTCCCCTAGTAGGTTAGTCGAGACCAAAACATTATCTAAGCGAAAATATTTTTGATGCGAGTATGAAAAGTACGTATAGCCAGGATCCGACTCCTTCTTGGCTACCCATATATCTACCAAGCCATGGCTAGCCTTAAAATTATTTATAGCCTGATTGACCCTCGGCTTCCTTCCCTTATATTTCCGCCCTTCCGCATTATAGCATTCAGAATGTATATTAAAATCGCCACATACTATTACTGAATTTGGCCATGCAGCAAGTTCTAGCTTCAGTTCTTCCCATAACTCTGGATCATCTTGATTTGAAGCGTAGACAGTCACTATAGTTACACCAGTACTTAATGATACAATGGCCCACCTACCCCATTTATCTGCCTTAGTCCGTTTAATACTGCCTACTTGGCGCTTGACAAATACTGCTACTCCTCTTATCATCGAGGTCTGTAAAGAGCATACTGCTAAATCATATCCTAACATTTGGAGGATACTCCGATTATTCCACGAGACATGAGTCTCTTGTAGGCAGATAACTTCCGGGGTTAAAAATCTCAAGATTTCAAACACTTTTGCTCTCTTATTTCTATCATTCAAGCCTGCAACATTCACTGAACAAATCTGTAGATTATTCATTAATTCTTATAGATTTACACCGTCTCAATGATTCCACCCTCTTTCCTCTAATCAATCCTTTATTACCTGAAATTCCGATCTTGACCATTACCTTGTACCTGAAGTGGCCATTTTCCCCCTACACCCCTCCCCCTTCCTGTCCCCCGAACCTCTCGTCCACACCTCCCATCCCACCCAACCCTCAACCCACCCATGAAAGCCTCTAGACCTTGGTCTAGTAGTGATGCTCGAGCTTTTGGTGTAACCTTAGTGCTCCCAAAGAAGACCAACATGGCCCGAGGTCTCAGGGTGACACCAGACCGTTGTTTATGAGTTATTGGGACCCGATTTGCTCGTTGGACTTCCTGGTCCCAGTTCCATCCCTCGATTTCAGGAAAGGCTTTAGCTAGCAAGTCAGCCATAAATGGGCGAATATCCGCCCCTCCTTTATCTTCCGGGATTCCCAGAAAGCGCAGGTTATTTCTTCTTTGGCGATTTTCCTGGTCTTCAAGTTTCCACTATATGTCCGCAAATCTAGCCTCATGAGAGGTGGTCTGCTGCTGTGTTGCCATCATCTCCGTCTCAATACTACTTGTTCTTGCTTCGAGGTCTGTTAACCTATCCGAGATCTCTGTGCATACTTTGGCTATTTTGCGCACCGAGCCTTGAATCTTCCGAATAGCAGCCTGGAATCGTCTAGTATCCTGTTTAGATTCATCCCTGTGTGCCATAACAGACTGTAGTATTGCGTCCAGGGTTGCCGTGTTTGCTGATTCCATTTCGGAAGGAATTCCGGGGTTGCCTCCTAACAAATGGCTAGTGGCTGCGTAATCCCAGTTTAAATCCTGCGTCCCCCCCTTTATTTGAGCTGTGGTTGTCAATGACCTGGCTAGTCTCCGTAGTGTAGAAGCAGAATCTCTACTGCTAGTGTCCTGCGGGCTTTCGCTGTCTCCTTCCACTTCGCTGCAGTTGTCGCTTGTTAGCTCCACCTCTGACCCCAACAGTGATTCAGTATCCTCAGAGAGTGAGCAATAGCAGTCTGTTGTCTCCATATCTGTTTCCTTCCCTTGATGGATTTTCTGTGCCAAGTGCTTAGAGCGCTTAGAAACTGGGTTGTCCAATCTCTTTGCTAATACCTCAGTTTTCTTTTTTAACTTAGAGCTCAAGCTTACATCTTTAGTAAGGGGCTGGGTTGGTTTCCCGTTACTCTTACTCTGACTTGGGCAATTAGAGTTATCTGGCATGTGAATTTGCAATGTTGTCAGCCTCATACCTGTCATGTGCCCACGGAAGCTGGTGTTGTGTGTCCCAAAGATTAAAGAAGCTTGCAATGCTTCTGCCTGTGATGTACCTGATGTGTGAATGAGAGACAGTTTCAATGCTATTGTTTAAGATGGACCTGTTCTTTGTGTGAGGGAAGCTTGTACTGTCAATATCTGTGTGGTTCTTGAGTTTTGTGCAGGAAAGCGAAAATACCACTTCCTGCACTGTGCTTATGTCTATGAAGGAAGCCTGTACTAATGATGTCCACGCCACGGTTGTCCTGTGTGTGAGAGAAGCTTTCACTGTTGGTGTCTGTGCTCAATGAGCTAGGTGTATCAAAGAAGGAGTAAATGGCTGCCCATTGGCTGCCCATTGTACCTGTTTGTGAGTGAGGAATGCTTGCAAGGCCACTGCCGCAGATGTACTTGTTTCTGGTGATCAGTACTAGCACACAAACAACACCGGACACTCAATTACTAAAATGATGCAAACGTGAAACAGAAACAGAATAGAGAAAAGACACCTAAGAAATGAAGAGCCCCCTCGCGTCAGTAACTGCATAATCTCATCAAGTGACAAAGCGAGTCTTGCCAGCTCCGGCAACCGTCAGCCAATAGGAGGTGACAGGCTTTACCCTCGAGGAGACTGCACACATATTCTCGAGACGAGCCGACCCAGAATCAGGAGACTTGGGGATCGCCACTGGACTGCCTGATCCCAAAATGGCATCACCCAACACCTGATAAATACCCAATCATCCGAACAATTTATTGCCACTACACTCCTTGCCCCCATCAACCACTTCGCTCCAGTGACTTCCCGAAAATCGGAGGTGACAGGGTTCACTCTCCATGTTACTGCAAGTTTACTTTTGAGACGAGTCGACCCAGGAACAGGAGACGCGGGGCCCGCCACCGAACTGCCTGATCTCAAAATGGCATTCTCCAATGCCCCTTAAAGTCTCTGCAATCGGATCAATTCACTGGCACTACATCGTTTCCCTACATCAACCACTCGAATCCCGAACTACTGGTAATTCGCTAGGAGTAAACCTCGGCTGACCTAGTAGCGGAAGATGCGAGACACGCCTTTGTGCTGCCTGTTCTCAAAATGGCACCCCCCTACACCCAATAAACACCAATCCAACAGAAAAGTTCACCCCAAAAAACACCTGACTCATATCAGCGTGGGCCGCAATCTTGAATCGAAAAGGCGATATTCACGCAGGAAAAGAACAGCCACCTCATGGCACCAACGGCCCTCTCCACACTCCCGGTGACACCCTGAAATCAACTCCGGTGAGTACACAAGTAGGGACTGAGACAGGCCACGCTCACTGGTACCAGGGCACAGGGAACTACACTCAGAATAATGTTCCGATCAAGAAACTGGAAATAATAAATCATGAGACCTCGCTGCCTGACCCTAAAATGGCGGTGCCTAATCACCAATGAATCCATTTCAGAATCTGACTAATGCACTCCTCGCCAACTCAACACCTCCACTGTTAAACCCATCTTTGAGATTCTGCAACTAACACAAACACAGATGCCCAGACCAGAGAAATTCCGGGAGGAGCAGCAGTCCCCATTGCCACTCATTCACGCCATGACTGGCCCCAAATGGTGGCCTCTGCCCTCCCCTAGGCCCCATCTATCGGACAAAATACCGGACCCTCTCTACAGAAACGCAATAACCAACATCTAAACTAACTCACCCTAGCTCTCTTGAACAATCCCACAGACCCGCCAACTTGAACAGCAGAAGGCGCGACAGCATGTAAATCTCTACTCCCGCTGCTGGCCTTTACCACAAAGCTTTACTCCAAGATTGCGGCTGGTGTCCTGCACTACCACTACTCACCGGATAAGTACGGGTCTCTTGCCAATCGAATCCTTAACTTGATAGTTCCCTCTAACAATCTCCCCACGACCCCCAAAACACCCGACTGTTGGAAACTCTAATTAACCCAATCTCCAAGAGACATCCCCAGTCTCCCTAGTTAAACCTCTACAGAAAAGGGAGCCCCAGCTTCAGAAGGCACAGCCTATATAAAGCGGAGGCCTGCTATGCAAAGGCCACCCCTGGATGTCAACAATCAAAGTCCCATCCGCCGAAACCCTAGTCAGGCATGGCAAAAGTCTAACCGTCGGAGTAGAGCTCTGAGGAACTACCCTCCCTTCTAACTTAGATAAAATGTCATCCATCACGTCAACCTCCCCTAGCTCCGAGGAACTACCCTCCCTTCTAACTTAGATAAAATGTCATCCAGCACGTCAACCTCCCCTAACCCCGCTACACATAAACAACTAAAACCGCACCGCCCAAACTCCTTCTCCATCATTTCCTCCCGCAACTTCTCTCCAAGGGCGAAAAAAAACTTAAAACACAAACTGATTAGACAACACCTAGAAACCCTATTCGCTGTCATTTATCACTGCTCCTCCAAAGGGCAGCTGAAAAAGGATCTCATTTACCGTACAGAAAAATCGGAAAATTGGAACACCATTCTCAGATCTCATCTCCTCAAAATCAAAACAACTAACACCCCGATAAAAACAGGAGGATTGTCACAAGGGAGGTTCTCAATCCACCGGATGAGTGACACCTACCCCATCCTCCCTTGCACTGCATCCCTCAACAAACAACTAGCGCCTCCAACCCACAATCAACGACTCCTAGCTCCCCTGCTACCCTAAACCAAGAGGAGGTCGTTCGAAACACGAGGTGAATCCTCGCACCCCATACCCACGACTACCCATTGAGACAAAATGGGCAACACATATACCAAACTTCACTATATCAAGGAAAGCTCTCGCCTTCCCAAGAAATCTCTTCCCAGAACACCCCCCCCACCCCCATTGGGGAGACAATGCTCCGTCTCGCTCTGCTGGAAAGCCAGCTAAAAACGGTAATACTAGGCCTAAAAGAAATCCTAATGAACCTCGCCCCACTCCGAGGGCCTAGCCAACGCTCTCACCAGACTCCCACTATTTCCAGCACTAAGCATCAAAAGCCCGCCAAGGCTCTATGGCCCTGTTGGAACTCAACCCCACTCCCAAGCATGACACAAGGACCAAAAGAACAAGAGCAGAAATGACCACAAACAAAAAGTTTGTTCTCGCCTCCTCGTATGGCACTGCCCAGACTGTCACCCCAAGGTCTCAGATCCAGGTCATCACCAGATTTAGAAGAGCGTTCTCCCCACCAAGATCTTCAAGACCCCCAGCCTGCCTCATGAACATTCCTAGGGCTCCCCAAATGAAGAAACCCAAAACGGAGAGACCACCACCAAATGCATGCTCATTAACTGCAGATCGGCTATTAAACATGCCACAGAGCTGGCCGAAACCATCCTTACCCACAACATAGACATCACGTTCATCACTGAAACATGGCTAAACAAGTTCTCCTTCCCAATCATGAACATGCTTGTGCCCCCAGGCTTTGTAACCTTCAACAAAGACAGATAAAACCAATGCGGAGGAGGCATAGCAATCATTCACAAAAACACCATCTCCATGGCGGAAACGGAAGCCCTCAATTACAACACTTTTGAATGTCTAACAACCATGTTCAAGCCCAGCAGCAGCATCACAATATTCTGCCATCTCCTCTACCATCTGCCAGGCAACACCATCTCATTCGGAGAACACCTATCAGATCTGATAACTTGCTGTGCACACGGGACTCCAGCAAACTAATCCTAGGTGACCTCAACCTACACTGGAACGAGGAAAACAACCTGCTGATCCAAACCCCAAACAAACTCCTACACAACAACAACTTTACCCAGCACTGCTCTGAGGAATCTCACAACAGGGGATCAATCCTAGATGCCATTATTGCTCAACCTGACATCCTGCCCGTCGACTGGTCCGAACACCACATCATCCTATTCCACATCAACCAAATGACCACAGCCACCGCCCTGAGCAGGACCCCCTCACTGGGTGAGAAATTTAACTCAGATTCCCCTGGGGGAGCTCAAGCAAAGACTAAGCACTCTCTTCCCTATCTCCTCGGATGATCTCTCCACAACAGAACTCACCACTCACTACAACATCACTATGACCACCATTCTGGACCAAACAGCCCCCTTAAAACTAAAAATAGTCAGGAACACTCCCTAGAGAGCCTGGTTTAACACAGACTTAAACGCCGAAAGAAAACAACTCAGAGCTGCAGAAAGACTCTGGCAAAACAATCCATCCACAATCCTCCTTGACCAACTCAAATCAGTATGCCGGAATTGCAAACACCTAAGTGTGAAAAAACGTCCTTCTTTTCCAATGCGCTCGAAAATGCAGAAAACAGGCCCAAAGAACTCTTCACCCTCATGAGGTAACAAACCTCCAAACCACCTTCATCCTCCATGCAGGCTTCTAAAGCCCTGTGTGAGAACTTTGCCAAATTCTTCAACATAAAAATCACAACGATTGAGCTCTTCCTGGACATCAACCGCAGCCCCCGTTCAAGAGCGCGGCCCCAGGCTCAGAGGATACAACACCCAATCACCCCTCTAACCATTGGAAATCCTTCAACCCCATCTCCGAAGCAGAGATCAGTTGCCTGTCTCTGCTTGGGAGATGGGGTTGAATCTAAACCCTCATCACACGCCTTGGATCCAATACCTGCCCAACTGGCCAAAAAGCTAAAACTCTCCCTAGCATCGCTCTGAACCAAGATCATAAACAGCTCCCTGAAAACCGGATTCTTACCTGACTGCCTCAAAGTTGGCCAAGTCACACCATTGCTGAAATAAACAGGCGTAGCCACCAATGATTTGAACAACTACAGACCTGTCTCCAATCTCTCTCTCCTTGTTAAAACCCAGGAAAGGTGTGTTCTCCTTCAACTGACTCAACACATGGCCAGCATCAACCTTCTGGACCCCTACCATGGGGTTTCAGAAAAGGCTGTAGCACTCAGACAGCGATCCTGAATGTCATAGATGATATACAGAAGTCTCTTGATGTAGATAAATGCAGCCTACTCATAATCCTGGACCTATAAGCAGCCTTCGACACAGTGGACTGCTTATTAAGGTACTCCAAGAAAGGTTATGTGCAGAAGATGTGGTCCTACACTGATTCGCCTCCTTTCTCCAGAACCGCAACCAAAGAATCAAGATCAAACACTTCTCGTCGGACCTACAACCAGTCAGCAGAGGTGTCCCCCAAGTGTCATTTCTCTCCCCACAACTCTTCAACGTCTACATGGAACACCTCACAACCATACTCAAATAACTCAACATCCCCTTCCACCTTTATGCGGACGACACCCAGATCTATCTCCAAACCTCCTCCATTGATGACATTCAGAGACTCAATGACACTCTAAGAGAAGTCCAACAACGACTCTCACTAAACCACCTGAAACTCAATCAAGACAAAACAGAAATCCTCCTCATTTCGAACAAAAAGGAGAACCCCCAAGTCGCAGAATGACTAAAAGCAATTGAGGATCTCAAAGGAAATCTCACCTTGGCAGAAACTATAAAATTGCTGGGAATCACCCTTGATTGAAAACTAGACGTGGACATGGACAACACACCAAGAACACTGCAAAGCCAACCTTCCTCAACTCGAAATTACTCAACAAAATAAAACTCTACATCCCAGCCAAAGACCTCAAACAAGCTACTCAATCCCTGGTACTATCTAGACTAGACTACAGAAATGCAACCTTCACAGGTACAGCAAAATCAGATCAACTCTTAATACAGCAGCAAGAATGGTCACCTGAGTTAAGAAATATGAACACATCTCGCTCGCACTCAGAGAGCTAAAATGGCTCCTATTTGTAATGCGTTCCAATTTCAGAACTGCCTGACTCACACACAAAGCCCTCTACACAGGGAAACCCACCTACCTGACCTCCAAACTCAAGAAGGCCGGTCAGACAAGAAGCCTCCGGAGTTCCAACACTCTACTCCTCATCCCACAGAAAACCCGTAAACAAAAAACCTCATCCCGTTCCTTCTCTGGAAATGCACCCAAAATCTGGAATTCCATCCCAGTCCATATCAGAACCACCCCCTCCTTTCTAGAATTCAAAAGGCAGCTTAAACACCTCTTCCTCAATCGTTCTCTTACTAAAGGATAACTGCCACACAGGCTCCCGCGTGTCCGATGTCATGGCACAGGGAATCCCGCTGGTGTGGGCATCAGAGGGATTCCCTTTTCCCCCCCAACAGCCTTCCGGAGCTGGGGAAGAGCTTCCCCAGTTCCCAAGGCTGTATTTTAGGTTTTCCTAAAATGACGATCAGCGAGCACGTTGCGCTGACATAATTTCAGGGAAACCAGAACTGAAATGAGCCTAGAGGCTCATTTCAGTTTCGCTTTCTACATGCTCAGGGAGCTATCTCCGCCTTCTGAGCATGTAGAAAGTCAGGAGAGGTATCGTTGCAAAGGGGTACATCTCCCCTTTCTAATGGTACCTCTCCCTAGTGGATCCCTGTTTGGGGATTGCACCAGGTGGGGGGGGGCGGCCCCTTGGGCAAGGGCCTTTGCTTCTCCCCTATAATTTGCCCGAGGGGGCAGAAAGCCCATTAGATACCAGGCATTTTTTTGGGCAATTTTAATTAGGGGTGGCGGCTGCTCAAAACGGGCATGCCAATTCCCCCAACCCTGCAAAAATTACAGTGTGTATGCTCCCCCTTGGGGCAGATGAGAGCAGTAGCCCCCAATCTGCCCCCCCAGGGGGGCAGAAAGCCCACTAGACACCAGTGTTTCTTTTTTCCCTTTGAATTTAGGGGTGGGGCTGCCAAAGATGGGCATGCCAATGCCCCACCTCTCCCCCCACACAATTCCAGTCTTTCTGCTCCCCCTGGGGGGCAGATGGGGGCAGTTGCTCCCAATCTGCCCCCCACGGGGGTGGGGAGAAAGCCCACTAGACACCAGGGATTTTTTTCCATTGAAATTAGGGGTGGGGGCTACCCAAAATGGACATGCTAATGCCCCCCAAATCCCACAGTCTTTCTGCCCCCCCTAGAGGCAGATGGGGCAATAGCCCCTGATCTGCCCCCAAATGGGGCAAAAAGCCCAGTAGGCCCCAGGGATTGGTTTTTTTTGTATACCTAGATGTGGGAGCTACCCAAAAAGGACTTGCCAGTGCCTCCACCCCCAAAATCCCATAGCCTTTCTGCCTCCCCCGGGAGGCAGATGGGGGCAATTGTCCCTAATCTGCCCCCAGAAAGCCCATTAGGAGCCAGAACGTTTGTTGTTTTATTTATACATAGGTGCGCTTGGCTGGCGGTGTGTGTGGATGGTGCTTGGCTGGCGGTGTGCGTGGATGGCGCTTGGCTGGTGGTGTGTGTGGATAGTTGTGTGCGTGCACTGACTGTTGGCTGGTGGAGTGGCTTGCATGGATCCCCCAGCGTTTTATTACCCCGAATCCCCGCAAACCTCAAATTTACTTACAAAGTCACATTTTCCTCATATTTCTGTAAAGGTACGTTGTAGGATCACCATGCAGGCACAAATATCCTACTTCCCAGCATTCCCCTTGGTCTCCCCAGAAAAATGATACCTCACTGAGGAAAATGCTGTGTAGTGGGAAATTTGTGCCTTGCGGTGATCATATAACTTTCCCACACAGATGTTAGAGGAAAATGTGACTTTCTAATTAAATATGAGGTTTGTAGCAATTTTGTGGAAGGAAACTGTTGGGGGATCAACACAAGCCACACCTCCCTGGACTCCCACGGGTGTCTAGTTTTCAGACTTTTTTTTTTTTAGGTTACCCTAGATGTCTGCAAACCCGGGACCAAAAACACAGGTGCCCACCTATCTATCACAAAACTACCTGGTTTTTCGAAGGGGTCACTGGGCTGTGGGGTTGGACATTTGTGCCGGCATGGTGATTCCACACAAAAATATGTGGAATATATTTTTTTTCAGCTAAATTTGATGTTTGCAGGGGATTATGGGTAGGAAAACTTTGGGAGGTCCATGCAAGCCATACCTCGCTGGGCTCCCCCGGGTGTATAGTTTTAAGAAATGTGTGGGTTTGGTAGCTTCCCAAGATGGCCACCTAGCCCGGGGCCAAAAACCCAGGTGAACCCCCATACAAAACCAGGTTGTTTTGTGATAGGTAATTTTGATGTCTCCTCAATAAGTTTTGTGCCCTTGCCAGTCGGGGGGCCTTGGCCCACCCACGCGAGTGAGGTACCATTTTTATTGGCAGGGTGGTAGAAAATTTGTAACGCCCCGGTTATCCCACAACTTTTCCACACAGAAATTTGAGAAAAATTAGATTTTTTCAGATAACTTTGAGGTTTGCAGGAGCTTCTGGGTAGAAAATCGTTGGGGGACACACACAAGCCATACCTCCCTGGACTCCCCTGGGTGTCTAGTTTTCAGAAAGGTGGAGGTTTGATAGGTTTCCCTAGACGGCGGCCAAGCCTGGGGCCAAAAACCCAGGTGACCCCCCTTGCAAAACCAGGTTGTTTTGTGATAGGTAATTTTGATGTCTCCTCAATATGTTTTGAGCCCTTGCCTGCTGCGGGTACTTGGGTCACCCACACGAGTGAGATATAATTTTTATCGAGAGACCTGGGGGAATGCTGAGTGGTAGGAAATTTGGGTCAACTCGGTGCTCCCACAACATTCTCACACAGACAGAAAAAAGTGATTTTTTCAGCTAAATTTGAGTTTTGCATGGGATTCTGGGTAGGAAAACCTTGGGGGGGGGTCCACGCAAGCCTTACCTCCATGTACTCCCCAGATATCTAATTTTCAAAAATGTGTGGCTTTGGTAGGTTTCCCTAGATGGCTGCCGAGCCCGGGGCCAAAATTCCAGGTGACCCCCCCTTGCAAGACCAGGTCATTTTGTGATAGGTCATTTTGATGTCTCCTCAATACGTTATGGGCCCTTGCCTGTCCTGGGTACTTGGGCCACCCACACGAGTGCAGTATAATTTTTATCAGGAGACCTGGGGGAATGCTAGGAGGCAGGAAATTTGTGTCAGCCTGGTGATCCAACAACTTTCCCACACAGAAATTCGAGAAAAAAGTGATTTTTGCAGCTAAATTTAAGGTTCGCAGGGGATTCTGGGTAGAAAGCTTTGGGGGGTCCATGCAAGTCATACCTCCCTGGACTCTCCCGGGTGTCTAATTGTCTGAAATATATGAGTTTGGTAGGTTTCCCTAGATGGACACCGAGCCCGGGGCCAAAAACCCAGGTGATCCCCCTTGCAGAACCAGGTCGTTTTGTGATAGGTAATTTTGATGTCTTCTCAATACGTTTTGGGCCCTTGCCTGTGGTGGGTACTTGACCAACCCACACCAGTAAGGTACCATTTTTATCAGAAGACCTGGGGGAATGCAGGGAGGCTGGCATTTTGTGGACCCATGCAGATTCCAGAACTTTCCATTACAGAAATGTTAGAAAAATGTTTATTTTTTATTACAAAGTTTGAGGTTTGTAGGGGATTCTGGGTAACAGAACCTGGCAGAGCCCCACAAGTCACCCCTCCTGGATTCCCTGGGTGTCTAGTTTAAAAAAATTTATAGGTTTGCTAGGTTTTCTTAGGTGCCGGCAGATCTATGGTTCAAAATCTACAGCTAGACACTTTGCCAAAAAAGTTTTAGTTTTCACTGTAAAAATGTGGTGTGTCCACGTTGCGTTTTGAGCCGTTTCCTGTCGTGGGCACTAGGCCTACCCACACAAGTCAGGTACCATTTATATCGGAAGACTTTGGGGACCGCAGGGTGTGTGGAATTTTATGGATCCACACAGATTCTAGAACTTTCAATCACAGAAATGTGAGGAAAATGTGTTTTGTTTTACAAAGTTTGAGGTTTGCAAGGGGTTCTCTGTAACAGAACCTGGCGAGAGCCACAAATTTACCCCCTCATGGATTCCGCTGGGTGTTTTCTTTAAAAAAATGTACAGGTTTGCTAGGTTTGCCTCGGTGCCGGCAGAGCTAGGGTTCAAAATCCACAGCTGTGCACTTGGCAAAAAAAGGGTCAGTTTTCACTGTAAAATGTGGAGTGTCTACGTTGTGTTTTGGGTTGTTTCCTGTTGCGGGCACCAGGCCTATCCACAAAAGTGAGGTGCCATTTTTATCGGGCAACTTAGGGGAACTCCGAATTGTAGAGCAACTGTTATTGCCTATTGGCTTTCTATGCATTTCTGCCTTCCTAATGTAAGAGAATGGGTAAAAAAGAAGTCACTTTGAAAAATGTCCTACAATTCACAGGGTAGTATGGGTAACCACAATTTGGGAGATGTGCAAATAGCTACTGTTTCTAAACTCTATATTTTGTTCCCATTTTGGAAATACATAGGTGTCTTTGATACCATACCTATTTTTCTCTCTTTATATTTCACCAAATGAATTGCTATATACCTGGTACACAATGAAAAACCACTGCAAGACGCTGCTCAGTTATTGGCTCTGGGTTCCTCGGGTTCTTGGTGAACCTACAAGTCTTACAAGTCCCCACAACCAGAAGGGTCCAGCAGATGTAACATTATTTCCAACATCTGCCATACTTTGAAGAAGTTACAGTTGAAAATGTTGGTCCCCTTGTTCTCTATGTGGAGGAGCAGGCAGTGCTGCTTCTAAAGCTTAATATGTGTGAAGCTTGCACTGCTGCTGCATGTACTGTAGGTGTTCTCTGTTTAGAGGAGCAGGCAGTGCTGAATCTAAACCTGCACCTGTTCTGTTTATGAGTGAAACTTGCACTGCTGCTGTCTATACTGTATTTGTCTTCTGTGTGGAGGAGCAAACGTGCTGAATCTAAAGCTGTTTTTGAATGAAGCTTGCACTTCTACCTTTGCTTAAGTTGTCCTATGTGTGGATGGCAAACAGTGCTGAATCTATAGCTGTTTATTAGTGCAGCTTGCAATGTTTGCCTGGGCTGTACTTGTTCTCTGTGAGGAGGAGCAAACAGTTCTAATTAGAAAGTGGTTTGGGTGTACTGCTGATGCATGTACTGTACTTGTTCTCTGTGTTGAGGAGCATGCAGTGCTGAATCTAAACCTGCACCTGTTCTGTTTATGAGTGAAGCTTGCACTCCGGCTGCCTGTGCTGTACTTCTCTGTTTGGGAAGCTTGCTGTGCTGAATCTAAATTTAGCTGTTACAGTTCTGTTTATGTGTGGGGCTTGCACTGCTTCTCCCTGTGCTGAACCTGCTATTATGTGTGTGAGTGAGCTCGTAGTATGGTTGTTGAAGCTGTATGGTTTATAAGTGAAGCTTAAAATGCTGCTGTTGATGAGTGGAGCTTACATTGCTCTTATGAGTAGAACTTAAGCTACTGCGGAAGGTGTGTAATTTCTGTTTGAGTGGAGCTTGCATGGCTGCTGTACTTGTTCTCTGTGTGGGGGAGCTTGCAGTGCTGAATTTAAAGCTGCATTTGTTCTGTTTAAGAGGGAAGCTTGCACTGCTTCTGCCTAAAGCTGTGCCTTTTTTGTTTAAGGGGATTTTGAATTACTGCAGTTAAAGCTGAACTATTTGGTGTGTGAGGAAGCTTGCCCTATTGCTGATAAAACTGTTCATGTTCTGTTTATGAGTGGAGCATGTACTCTTGCTTCCTGTTTGCTTAAGTGTGTAAGGGTGGAGCTTGTGTGTTCCTTCTCCTAAAGTTGCAACAGTGCTGTATGGGAAGGAAGCTTGCACTTCTTCTTTGAAAGCTGTACTTCTTCTATTTTTCACAAACAAGTTTGAGAAAACATTGCCACTGTGGAGAAGCCTAAACTACTGGGTTATTACTGTTTATTTCCTTTTGGGGATGAACAGGGCCGGACTGTGAACACAAACCAGCCCTGGCAATAAATATGGACCCGTCACGGGGTGGGCTGCTGGGAAACACTGATGTTGCTGCTTTTGGTAAAGGGGGCCAATATTGCAGCACCGCTGGAAAACCAGACCCCTGTACCATAAAGGTCCCCCGCCAGTCCAAAACTGCCTCCAACCTTCTGGCCCACCGGGTAAACACCCAGTGCCCACTATGGCCAGTCCGGCCCTGGGGATACACTCAGAAAACTAGATATGTGTCTTTTAATACATCACACTGGATATATATTCCAGCCTCCTACCTGTTTTGACCTTCTGCTCTCAAAACACAAACTATGTATTGATTTATGTCTCTCTCCCCAACCCTGTGCTTTTCATGGAAAGCGGATTCTTATAACTCACATACACAGTTACCACTGACTGGAACTCTTTACGGGACAGCCAAAGTTTAAACGCCAATGACAATTTGTCCAGAAGTCAGTGCCACTTTTCACTGTTTGATTGATTGTTTTCTACTGCTTGGGACGTTGAGGCGTTGTCCCCCTGCCCGCCCGTGCCCGCCAGCAGCTCCCTCGGCATCTCTGAACTTAAGTAAACTGACTCAGTTTACTTAAGTTCAGCGTCGCCAAGGGAGTACTGACAATGCATGTCAGTCAGCATGGCGTTGGACCACCCACCCCCTTCAGAGTATGAAGGGGTGGGCGGTCTCGGCGTCATGTTGAGTGACATGCATTGTCAGACCAGCCAGGGACAGGCAGCAGCACAAGTGCGCATGAGTGGGAAAGGTGAGCGAATTTTTCGCCCCTGCCCAGTCATGCACACTTGTGTTTGCACTGGCTTGCGCATGCCCATTAGGAGCTCCTCAGTCTCCTAACAGGCAGGTGGCAGGCGAAGAGTAACCGTGCCCTAAGCCAATCCTGGCGCTGCAGCAGCGCCAGGATTGGCTGAAGGGTTGCTACTCCAGTGCAGCTGTTCCTGTTTGAAGAGGCGCCAACGCGGACCAGGAGCAGAAGCGGTCAGGTTAGTTTTCTAAATTTTATTCTCCCACACCCCCGCACGACCCCTCCGCCAGTACTGCGAGCCACAACTGCATTTGCCTGCAAAAACACAGCCCTGCTTCTGCTGAAAAAAGACACCGTTATTGGGCTTTTGGTTGCAAATTACATCAGAACATTTGATTGTGCTACGCACAGCATTAGAATTAACATAATAAGCTGCGGATACAAATAGTACAAGAAAGTATTAGTTAACTCAAGCATGTTCTCATGCAAAACAAAAAGATTAGCAATCGCAGGCTGCTGGAGCACGACTTTTTAATAAGCACAAAAAGAAACACTGATTATTCAAGTGCATTAGCCATGGCTCTCTGACCCGAAGCCAACCCCCTTCATCCAGCTATATCAACAGCAAGCACGTTTTTGCATACATTTAATATTTCCCAAAGATAAATTAGAACGTCATCCGATGGTACCCCTAAAGATCAGAGCGAATACTTTGATTCCCCTGTTGATCTTAAAGTCAATGCTCTAACTTTAGACATGCACATGTTACATGTGTTACAGGTGGGGCGCACGTTAGTTTACAGCTAGCAATTCTCCCAGATAATGTTTGATATGGAAAAGATGATTTATTTATCTGCACTTTTATATAGCATGAAAATTTACCAAGGACATTACAGCGCTTTAAAGGAGGACAGATGCGAACAATCAATAAATTCATGCACACAAACTGGGGATGAAAGCATTACGTGGCATGAGCGTGCTTAACAGAAGGAACTGGTACAGACAGTTGTCCCGATCAGACTAAAACGAAAAAGCATTAAAGCATAACAGGGACCTAGCCCAGGTGGATATTAGGAGGGTGTTTTTTTTAAAAACTTTGCCAAAGTCTCATTCAAGGAAAAGGATTTTGAGTTCCTTTTTAAAGAAGGAGTGTCAGCAGAATGGCCACATAGAGAAGTAGGGCTCGAGGGTAACAGTCCACGTAGGTCAGCGTCCATGAGGCTTTAGGGTTTTAGTCCAGCTCTGACTCCTGAAACCACTGCTCTGTTGAGGGAGGAAGATGAAGGCCACATCTATTGGCTAGTCAGTTTGCCACCATCTCGATTGGCTAGTCAGTTTGACAGCCTTCAGGAACAGAAACAGTGAGATTCATTATACACTTATCTAAGTATTTAAAGGTGATTTTATTTACCTGGAAATAAACTTTATGATTTGCATGTTTTTTGACAAAGTTTAAAATCTCAAATGGGCACTATTACTTCCATGTAACATACACGTCAGCTCTACATCCAAGAATGAAATACTTAAATTGAGGTCCATGCACAATGCTCAAACTATTTATATTGCAGTTGTTGCAGGGGCTGCAGTTTGATATCATTGTTCTGAAATATCAAATGAATGGGAGGTGATACAGCTAATGCGTATTAAAAAATATGTTGTATTCATGTGGGTACCTCATGCAAACTGGCTAATTTCTTCCAGATCTTGTGCGAATCCCTTTAAGCAATCTGTGATGGCCAGGTCAAGATGCCAGCCAGAGGCAGTGGAGCTGGTACTATTCCTACTAGGCGAACTGGCCACAGGCTTCGGCCACTGAAATTATAGGGTTTCTATAACAAATGAAGCTGTTACTACCCAAGCAGCTGTGGCAAATGAGCAAAAACAATTTTAGGGGCGGAGCTGAAGAGAAAGAGGTGGATGAGATGGCAGTAAGATACATTTTGTGAAATATGGTTCAGACTGTGTTATGATGCAATAGGTGAAAAAATTCTGCAAAAAGAAAAAGTTACTGAAAAGAGACCGCTGTACCATTTATTTTTTAATCAGGGTGTTTTCAGCCATTCGTTCACACAAGGGTAACATAAAAGCCACAGTTTTGCTGTGGAATCAGTCTATCTATGCCCTCAGACGAGAGAGAGAGAATTTACGTACTATGCTGTGTAGTGTTTCCAGCTGGCATATAGTTTTCAGATGAACTCTGGAGTCGGAGTTCCTCAGGGCTCCGTGTTGAGCCCACCTCTATTTAACATCTTTATGACCCCTTTGGCGACATTGGTGGAGTCCTTCGGGGCCCAGATCGTATCCTACACTGATGACACCCAGCTTCTCTTCACCTGCCGGAGGGGTGAAGAATTTGATGGCGAAAGTATCCGTGGGTGCCTTGGGGCTGTTTTTAATTGGTTCCAGCTGAACAGCCTCAAGTGCAACTCAGATAAATCTGAGATACTTTTTTTCGGATGTCTATCGGATCCGGATTGGCATGGGTGGTGGCCCGCCGACATGTTCCCTCCAGCTCATTCATCCCAGTCAGCCAAGAACCTGGGAATTAAAATCGATAACGGGTGGACGCTCAAATCCCAGGTGCTGGCTCTTACAGGAACATGTTTTGGCATTCTCAGGATGCTCCGGAAGTTCTTTCCGTTGCTCTCTGAGGAACACAGGAGAACGACAGTCCAGGCCCTCATTGGATCCAGATTGGATTATTCAAACATCTTGTATCTTGGCCTCCTGGAGTACCTATTACAACGTCTACAGGTGGCCCAGAATGCGGCCGCGGGAGCCATCTTTGGCCTTCATAGGCGAGCCAGTGCCTCTAGCCTATTGCAAGCTTTACATTGGCTCCCCATCCGGAAACGGATAGTATTCAAGGCTATGACGCTGGCCCACAAAGCTCTGCATGCCACGGGAGCTCAATACTTGCAAAGGAGGCTGGCTTTTTACCATCCTGCACGATCCTTGAGATCGGAGTCCCTTTTCTTTGCGGTAGTCCCCCGAATAAAAAAAGCCCGCATTGGAGGACGGTCATTTAGGCTGTTAGCTCCGCAGCTGTGGAACTCCTTACCTTTGACCCTGCGTTCCACGCCTAATTTACTTGCGTTCAGGAAGGGCTTAAAGACTTAGCTCTTTACCTGCTAGAGACCTCCTGCCCTGTTCGTAATCGTGACCTTCTTGTTCTTATCTCTACTGTTATGTTTTTGTTTGTTCCTTCTTAGGTCATGTAGTACAAAGCGCCGGGACACTCCTCGCAGTAGCCGTGCGCTATAGAAGACCTATCTAACATAACATAACATAACATAACTCATTAGTGCATGTGATTCGACAGACAATAATTCTGTAATTCTCGTTTTGTACCACACCCTTTAATATTCGTACCTAAAGACCTTTACAGACTGTATAAAACACATAACTCAAACAACAAGAGAGTGTTAGTATCCACAACCGACAAACTCTACTAGCCAGAATTAGTTCTATATACCACTAAGTTAATAGACAAGGCTGTTATTGTCAGTTGGAGAAAATAGAGTGCACGTGTTCAAAGAACTAGCTAAAAGGACCCTCAGGCCCCAGTGGAACACTGGTAGCCAGTTGTCTTCATTGGGTCCCTTTTGTCGCTAGAGAGGTGAAAGTGAATCTAAAAAGAGTATGCGCTACTCCTCAAAATTATTTACTAAGAGGGTAGCTCTAACTCTATTAAAAACAGTGATCGAAAAACATAGTTGGTTTTTCTGGACTACTCAGGGTTGTGCAAATTTGAACCAGATAGTCCCATTAGTGAAGTGAAAAGGAAATATTTAAAACACGGTCAACATGTTTCTGCCATTTGAGTTCAATTTGCTCGGCATTCGTCAGGACCAGGAAGAGGAATAGACTCACTGTTCTGGGCACCCTAAAATGCGCAGATACAGGGAGTAGTGACATTTAATGATACGACCTGCAATTTGTCGAAGCGCTTAGTTGGAAAATCTTCCCCAAGCTGCTAAAGGCTCCTTCTTATAGGAGACACCATTGGATCTGTGAGGGTAGATAGAAAAAGTGAAAAGAATCAGAATATGAGATATTCAACTTTTGGCGCCATAAAATATATGCTTCTACCTTGTTATGGCTCCATTCATGTGCACTTAGTTATTCCTACCAAATGTGTCTTTGTTTCGAAGGAAGAAAGGTTGTACCTTCAAAATACCAAAGTGGACCCATTGTTATCGGTATGTCCACCTTTCAATCAACATTAAAGACAAAGACATTACTTTATCTTAACAAGTATTGTATACCGAGAATAAAGCGAGAATATGATTGCATTAAAAACAGTGCTTAGATGTACCCAGTGAGCATGAAAACTGGGTGAGTTTGAAAACTCGACCAAATTACGTCTAGAAAAACACACGCACACTTTTGCAAGAAGCATATAGAGCACAAAATACTTCAAAGGAGGTAAGCCTAGTTGTGCACTTACTAATCATTTAATGAAGATAAGCCCCATGGGCAATGCGGCAGGAGGAATCTTCACGTTTGGGTGCTAGAAGAAATTATTTACAAACACGCGTTTTAGCGTATTTCCAAAACCTGTGGCAGTTTAGTAACAATCCTAATATCCCGTACGGGCTGGCAAAGGACTTACTTTCTGCCAAACGGCTCCCTGCTGGATCACCTGAAAGCGGCCACATCCGCCGCCCGTATCATCCAGCGCGGTAATGGCGCCGTGTTCGAAATATACTCTTAGGACGCGCAATGCGTCCAGGGCGGTGACGTCAGTCACGTGACCCTTTGGGATCGCGTAATTTTTAAAGGGGCCACTTTGTTTATCAACATGAATGTGGAGCGATCTTTGCACCAAAGGGAACTATGAGAGGGAAACCTTTAGGAATCGCGTAATTTTTAGAGGGGCCGCTTTGTTTATCAGCATAAATGTAGAGCGATCGTTGTATATAAGGAACTGTGAGAGGGAAACCTCAAGAGACAGGGTGAACAGCGTGTTTATGTAGTACAGCCCAATGACATAATTCCCATGTGTATTCACGCTTCAAGGAAATTGAATGTGTCATAATATTATTGTTTTTTTGTAGGTGAAACAAAAGTCCGGAGGCCTACTGTGTATGTCATGCAAATAGATCGTACATTGTCTAATTACCATATTAGCTAGGTAAACAAGCACCATGAAGTGTCAGAACTGGTAGGCAAATAATCAAAACTAGTATGCTAGTTGTCAAGGTGAGTGGGCCATTTATCGACGCATTACCGATCCCCAGGGGATGTCGTCATTGAGGCCCTGTCTATGCGTGGACAAACGGTATATCCAACGCTGCTCCTTTTCGAACAGTGTATTTTCATCGGTGTTATTCAACTGTTCAATTACCACCCACTTGACGTCATTAGCACAGTGGCCCTGCTCCAAAAAATGAGTGGTCATTTTTGTAGTGGCTCTGCCACATCGGATGTTACTTCGATGCTCTCCTATTCTTGTTTTGATTCTTCTCGTGGTCATCCCTATATACCTAAGGTTACAGGGACATGTAATCATGTAGATGACATTACATGAATTACAGTTTGTATGGTTTCTTAGGTACCAAGTTTTGCCTTCCTCTAGTTGTAGTGTTTTTTTAGGCGATGTTAAGTGGCAGACACTACATCCCCCACAGGGGAAGTGGCCAATTACCGAAGGCAAACCCCAGGCATTCAGAACAGAGGCACCTTGTTTTGGTTGATTGGTTCTTGGGCGAGTATGTACCAAGGCATCTTGCAAACTCCTTTCTTTTTTGTAGGAAAATAATGGTTTCTGCCAATTTCTACCATTACTCGTAAGGATTTGCCAGTGATTGCCAATGCAACGACTTACAGAGTTGGAAATGCTGCTGTAAGTGGTTATGCAGGTCAAAGGGACCTCAGATTCACTTTCCCTGTTGCTGTCCTCCAGGAGCGCTTCCCTGTTGTTATTCCTTGCTCTCTTTCTACTTTTTTGTAGGATTTTACTAGGGTAACCTCTCTGTTCTAATTTTAGTGTGAGGTCATCCGCTTGTTTATTAAAGTCAGCAAGGCTGCTACAATTTCTACGTAAACGTAGGTATTGGCTAAAGGGGAGGTTCTCGCGTAAAGATCGCGGGTGAAAACTGGAGAAATGGAGCAGATTATTCTTACTTGTTGGTTTATAGTATGTCTTACTCGTTATTCGATTACCAGTTTTTGTAAGTGTGACATCTAAAAAGGTGATAGATCTAGAGTCATACTGGTGTGTGAATCTTAAATGGGGGTCACAAGTATTGACCCAGTCAAAAAAGGATAGTAGGCTTTCCTCTGTCCCTTTCCAGATTAAAAGCAAAGGTACTGCCCATCGAGGTGCCAGTCTAAAGGTTTTGGCAGACATCCTAGACCAGACCACATGGTCTTATAACACCTCCAAGACTTTTGTGATTGATTGTGCCACATTGGCTTTAAAACGGAATTTTTTCCAATACCGAGACACCCTCTATCTACAGAAGACTGGCACCTCGATGGGCAGTACCTTTGCCCCCAGCATAGCGGGGTTGTATGTTTACAACTTCGAAAAAACGCACATCCTGGCAAACACCAATCCTTACGCTCTCAATGTTATCCTGTGGCAGAGGTACATTGATGATGTGCTTTTAATCTGGAAAGGGACAGAGGAAAGCCTACTATCCTTTTTTGACTGGGTCAATACTTGTGACCCCCATTTAAGATTCACACACCAGTATGACTCTAGATCTATCACCTTTTTAGATGTCACACTTACAAAAACTGGTAATCGAATAACGAGTAAGACATACTATAAACCAACAAGTAAGAATAATCTGCTCCATTTCTCCAGTTTTCACCCGCGATCTTTACGCGAGAACCTCCCCTTTGGCCAATACCTACGTTTTCGTAGAAATTGTAGCAGCCTTGCTGACTTTAATAAACAAGCGGATGACCTCACACTAAAATTAGAACAGAGAGGTTACCCTAGTAAAATCCTACAAAAAAGTAGAAAGAGAGCAAGGAATAACAACAGGGAAGCGCTCCGGGAGGACAGCAACAGGGAAAGTGAATCTGAGGTCCCTTTGACCTGCGTAACCACTTACAGCAGCATTTCCAACTCTGTAAGTCATTGCATTGGCAAGCACTGGCAAATCCTTACGAGTAATGGTAGAAATTGGCAGAAACCATTATTTTCCTACAAAAAAGAAAGGAGTTTGCAAGATGCCTTGGTACATACTCGCCCAAGAACCAATCAACCAAAACAAGGTGCCTCTGTTCTGAATGCCTGGGGTTTGCCTTCGGTAATTGGCCACTTCCCCTGTGGGGGATGTAGTGTCTGCCACTTAACATCGCCTAAAAAAACACTACAACTAGAGGAAGGCAAAACTTGGTACCTAAGAAACCATACAAACTGTAATTCATGTAATGTCATCTACATGATTACATGTCCCTGTAACCTTAGGTATATAGGGATGACCACGAGAAGAATCAAAACAAGAATAGGAGAGCATCGAAGTAACATCCGATGTGGCAGAGCCACTAAAAAAATGACCACTCATTTTTTGGAGCAGGGCCACTGTGCTAATGACGTCAAGTGGGTGGTAATTGAACAGTTGAATAACACCGATGAAAATACACTGTTCGAAAAGGAGCAGCGTTGGATATACCGTTTGTCCACGCATAGACAGGGCCTCAATGACGACATCCCCTGGGGATCGGTAATGCGTCGATAAATGGCCCACTCACCTTGACAACTAGCATACTAGTTTTGATTATTTGCCTACCAGTTCTGACACTTCATGGTGCTTGTTTACCTAGCTAATATGGTAATTAGACAATGTACGATCTATTTGCATGACATACACAGTAGGCCTCCGGACTTTTGTTTCACCTACAAAAAAACAATAATATTATGACACATTCAATTTCCTTGAAGCGTGAATACACATGGGAATTATGTCATTGGGCTGTACTACATAAACACGCTGTTCACCCTGTCTCTTGAGGTTTCCCTCTCACAGTTCCTTATATACAACGATCGCTCTACATTTATGCTGATAAACAAAGCGGCCCCTCTAAAAATTACGCGATTCCTAAAGGTTTCCCTCTCATAGTTCCCTTTGGTGCAAAGATCGCTCCACATTCATGTTGATAAACAAAGTGGCCCCTTTAAAAATTACGCGATCCCAAAGGGTCATGTGACTGACGTCACCGCCCTGGACGCATTGCGCGTCCTAAGAGTATATTTCGAACACGGCGCCATTACCGCGCTGGATGATACGGGCGGCGGATGTGGCCGCTTTCAGGTGATCCAGCAGGGAGCCGTTTGGCAGAAAGTAAGTCCTTTGCCAGCCCGTACGGGATATTAGGATTGTTACTAAACTGCCACAGGTTTTGGAAATACGCTAAAACGCATGTTTGTAAATAATTTCTTCTAGCACCCAAACGTGAAGATTCCTCCTGCCGCATTACCCATGGGGCTTATCTTCATTAAATGATTAGTAAGTGCACAACTAGGCTTACCTCCTTTGAAGTATTTTGTGCTCTATATGCTTCTTGCAAAAGTGTGCGTGTGTTTTTCTAGACGTAATTTGGTCGAGTTTTCAAACTCACCCAGTTTTCATGCTCACTGGGTTCATCTAAGCACTGTTTTTAATGCAATCACATTCTCGCTTTATTCTCGGTATACAATACTTGTTAAGATAAAGTAATGTCTTTGTCTTTAATGTTGATTGAAAGGTGGACATACCGATAACAATGGGTCCACTTTGGTATTTTGAAGGTACGACCTTTCTTCCTTCGAAACAAAGACACATTTGGTAGGAATAACTAAGTGCACATAAATGGAGCCATAACAGGGTAGAAGCATATATTTTATGGCGCCAAAAGTTGAATATCTCATATTCTGATTCCTTTCACTTTTTCTATCTACCCTCACAGATCCAATGGTGTCTCCTATAAGAAGGAGCCTTTAGCAGCTTGGGGAAGATTTTCCAACTAAGCGCTTCGACAAATTGCAGGTCGTATCATTAAATGTCACTACTCCCTGTATCTGCGCATTTTAGGGTGCCCAGAACAGTGAGTCTATTCCTCTTCCTGGTCCTGACGAATGCCGAGCAAATTGAACTCAAATGGCAGAAACATGTTGACCGTGTTTGAAATATTTCCTTTTCACTTCACTAATGGGACTATCTGGTTCAAATTTGCACAACCCTGAGTAGTCCATAAAAACCAACTATGTTTTTCGATCACTGTTTTTAATAGAGTTAGAGCTACCCTCTTAGTAAATAATTTTGAGGAGTAGCGCATACTCTTTTTAGATTCACTTTCACCTCTCTAGCGACAAAAGGGACCCAATGAAGACAACTGGCTACCAGTGTTCCACTGGGGCCTGAGGGTCCTTTTAGCTAGTTCTTTGAACACGTGCACTCTATTTTCTCCAACTGACAATAACAGCCTTGTCTATTAACTTAGTGGTATATAGAACTAATTCTGGCTAGTAGAGTAGGCGTGGGCGGAAAATCCGTTCCGCTCGCGGATTTTGCGGATTTTCGGGAAATCCGCAATCCGCGAGATTTGCGAATTTCCCGCAAAATCCGCAAATCCGCGAGCAGCGGATTTTGCTCGCACTGCTCGCACTGTTCGCGTGAGTTCGCGCCCCGCGAATAAGTGCAAAATTGCAGAAATACGATCTTGGCAAAACTGAAAGTAACTACTTACCAGGTTCAAAAGTTCAGGCACATCATTAGTAGCCATTTCCTGTAGTGCTTCCTGAGGGGCCCCTCCAGAGTTCAGTTGCCAGTTGAAACTATTATGTGACCCTGCTCTGAACCTCAGAATAGTTACACATATGCCACAAAGGTCCTGAATTACAGCTAAGGGAGACAAGCAGGAGCCAGGCTGGAAGTTAAAATCCATTAATCAGCCCCTAATTCATTATTGTCAGTTGGGGCAGGGCAGGTGTTGTAACTAATTTTGCAACAATGAAAGCACTTAGCAAGTGCAAAAGATCACTAATCAGGGCGCACTAAGGAAGCAGGTGCCAGCTAAAAAAATATTCTGTGACACATTAATCAGCCCCAAATTAATTCAGGTCACTTGAGGCAGGGAAGGTGTGCTTTGCTTTGCCGAAAATAATGTACACTGGACAACCAGAGGGTGTAGTGATGAAACAGAGGGTGGCATGGGTGGGCCAGAGGGTGGCATGAGTAGTCAGAGAGTGGCAGTGGTGACAGAGAGTGGCAGTGATGAAGAAGAGTGTCCCAAACAGGCTGGACACGTAGAAACAACAAGTTCGCAAAACTTGCGACCCGACAGGTAAGTTCGCAAATTGCGAAATTGTAAAAACCCTCGCGAACTGGCAGAAACACGGGCGAACACAAAAAAAAAAAAAATCCGCAAATTCGCGGGAATTCGCGGATTTTGCGGATTGCGAATCCGCAAATCCGCAAAATTCGCGGATTGCCAATCCGCAAAATCCGCTCATGCTTATAGTAGAGTTTGTCTGTTGTGGATACTAACACTCTCTTGTTGTTTGAGTTATGGATACATAGGGGTATGAGAGTGTTTTTCTTATAACCCTTACTCTCTTGTTGATTGAATTGCATAAAACACATAAACATTTCCTCTAAGACGTATTTTATTTATTTATTTTAGAGTTTGTGGGTTGATGTGTGTCTGTCTACGTTTGGTTACTTAAAACCACTGAAAGTCCTTAAGCAGCAAAGTGCTTCATGCAAACGTGAAGCTCATTGGAGATCTAAAGATTGAGGTAGAAACTTGTCTGATGCGCTGGAGGAGTGTGACAGCGCTGCCCTATACGTCATCCCTGGTTGCCGAAGGCCACCTTCAGCACCAGAGGCAGTATCCCCAGTATGCTTTAACTGCATCTTTTGCTTTTATTTTCATGCGTGCCAGGTAACATAACATTAATTTTCCTTTTTGGGCTGGTGTGTGATCGTCACATTTAAAAGGAGACACTGCAAAGTTTGCTTCTTTCTTCACACGTATTCTGAATTATTTTGTTTGCAATATTTGCTTGGTAAATTAGAATACTGTTGACTCCCTTTGAAAACTGATGCTTTTGTTCAAGTATTTGCGTTTTGGTTACCAAAACAGAAAATGAGTCTATTTCTGTCCCAGCAAAGATCTCCAGTTTGTTTATAACTGTTTCCAACACATCAGTCACAACATTTAAGAGGGTTGAAGAAACACGTTGCTCTAGCTCATCTTCTCTGTTTTGAGAATTTTAAAATGACAGGTTTTGTATTAATTTCCCTTTTAAGTCTTCGTTTAGTAAGAGATTGTTTTATTACTTTGCATGTTTGTTCACAAAGGCTGTTTAACTGCTCAATAATAACTGTTCCATGATCGGGGTGTTTATATTTGTCTAAATATTGTCTGTTGGTTAGTTCTCTGCTTATGTTTCGGTTTATATCGGGCAGTGGTGGGGATCTCAAATGCAAAAACCACAGTTGATGGACAGAATGCAGAACAATGTCATACATTCACCCCAGTACAGAGATCTGGGCCCAAATCCATTGGTTTCTTTTTTGCACTCCACACCACCCCAGTTCAGACATGGCCATATGCAAATCAGTCTGACCCTGTGCCTCATGGGAACAGTCCAGCCCAAACTGCAAAGCCATGCCTTCCCTGGACCGGAAACAAGCTTCCGAGGACCGGTTTCTGGCATTCCAGCCGTCTTCAGCCCGGATTGCTTGAATTCAGTGGTGTGGAGTGCATGGGACTGACGTCTGAGCATACCCATCCCACTCGGGGTGACGAATGCAAAAACCAAAGTTGATGGACAGAATGCAGAACAATGTCATACGTTCACCCCAGTAAAGAGATCTGGGCCCAAATCCATCGTTTTTTTGCACTCCACACCACCCCAGTTAAGACATGGCCATATGCAAATCAGTCTGACCCTGTGCCTCAATGGTGGGGATCTCCCCTGAGAGAGTGTGACTACGGAGGACTGGAACAGAACAAAGAGTACTAGAGACAGTAGAGAGAAATCAAGAGACAGACACAGAGGGTGAAAGAGGGTGCAAAGAAGAGAAAGACAGACCTAAAGAAATATGGATGTAGATAGAGATAAAATGACAGAAAAAGATACAGCCTAGAAAGAGAGAAAACAGATACTTGGAAATAAAGTCAATAGAAAGCAAAGAGAGAAGAGACACAGAACGCACCTGTAAACCAAAATGTCATGCCTGGTGTGAAATGGAACTAAACTGGATGTAATTGGAAATATAAGAGACAGAATAGATTGATTAATAAAGCAAGGGAGATGATGCAAAATTGAAAGAAAGATGAAGAGCCAGATTGAAAATGCACCGTTTATCCACACTTTTTTCAAAACTTTCTCGGGGAGAAAACCCCCGAACCCTCCTTAGGTTGTTTGGGCTCGCTCGCTGCGCTCACTCGCTACGGTGCATTATGACAATCATTTTACACCCCACCACTTTCAAATGTCACCAGCCTTCCCTGATTGCTTGTCCTGACCCTCTTGTGCATTTACTTAGGAATGAAGGTCAAGTCAATGGGGTTGCTCCACCATGTCCCTTTTGTTTTTTTCTGAACTGCTAACTGTCCAGTCAAAATACTTCAAGTAAAGTCAAAATACTTCATTTCCAAGACATACATGTTCATAGAAATGTACACACAATTTATAAAAATAGACAAATAGCCTAAAACAACAATTCATAATTATATCTTTCAACCACACATTCTTAAAATTCATACAATTACAAGCATATAAATATTAAAAAATGTCCATACCATGTCTCAGTACAGTTCACAGCCCAAGATCTCACATATATTTACAACAATTTAGAAGACATAATAAGAATTTAGCCAATGAGCAATTATTCATTTAACTCCAATCGGAATAAATAAAGTGCAAAGTGCAGAGCAGCTTATCGCAACTTGAAGGATCTCTGTTAATCATGCTTCAGTTTGAGACATTCTTCCAGTCTTCTAACATATTCCTATTAGGAGATCCTCCCATTGCACTTAATCTTTCCTTACTAAGTAAAAAAATACCCCTGCCAACCTAATATTAAAATCCTAAACAAAGGGGTAATATCACTGGTGTCTTTAAGATTTTACACTAATACTGAACTATGGCAATAGCTACTTCCAAAGGTCATGCATCAAATCCAGACACATTTCCTTCATATGGATTCCATATTTTTTAAATACAGGTCGAAGTAACTTTATACTTCACTCTGGGAAGAATGCACCATCCATCAGTATATGGCTCACTGAATATTTCCTAACTCGCTCAGCGGGGCACTGCTCATTATTCTTAGCAACTTCAATTTTTAATCCCTAGATAGGCCACCTAGGGTCAGTTCCCACCCTCAAACGCAAGACTTCATTATGTAGTCCCTTCTCCGGAATGTTATACAGGTAAGGGAATATATCCATGCTCTCCTGTTACTGAGTTTAAAATAGGAATAACCAGGCACTTGGTTTTAAGCTGGTGCAAATCCTCTCTCCACCTAGTTGCTAGAGCACTTCGCTTGAGTGTACTCATTTTATGGTTGGTCCGGGCTACTTCACCTCTTTCGATGTGCATCTCTGGGTGCCACACATGCTTCAGCTTCATTACCACAGGATTCATTTTATCAGCATAAATTAACATAATTTCTGGTAAGATTTGCTCTGACAGTTTATCACTAGGCACCCCATCCTTAAGACAAAAATAGAGGTGCGAGGCTCTGGCACCCTCAGAGCACTTCAGGCTACAGTTCTCAACTCCCTCCTTACGGCTTGAATCATAGCATTTTTAGGGAGTTCAA
Source organism: Lissotriton vulgaris (assembly GCF_964263255.1). Taxonomy (NCBI): domain Eukaryota; kingdom Metazoa; phylum Chordata; class Amphibia; order Caudata; family Salamandridae; genus Lissotriton; species Lissotriton vulgaris. Next base: position 291,568,115 of record NC_141695.1, read on the forward strand.
GGAGCAGTTTCAGAGAATTCTTTCTAAAACTTTTTATGATACCCGCCTAGCCCAAGCCAACACCTCTGCACTATAAAGGGTCGGCAGGCTGAGTTTACCCTGTTTAACGTGGCTCAAAGGTATGGTACCCAAACTGACACTGAAACCTTTTCACCCCATTTACTACTGTGGATAGATCCAGTCTCTAGGAAGCCATTTGGAGAGGAGAAGTGTGGCTCAATGGTTAGAGCGGCAGACCCTGATGCAGAGGTGTAGCCGGGGACCAGGGTTCGATTCCCCGCCTCGGTGGGTCATGGGCTCAAAATTCCACGTACTCGATAATCCTCGCCTCGGTGCCTATTCCAATCATGCAGCTCTGCAACTCTGGGCAATAGCTTGCTTAATCTCCACAACGGCCCCCACAACGCTAAGGATGCCTGGCCTCCACCTTGGGGGTGCCCAGGAGTGGACGTTTCACAGGGAAAGCCATGATGGGTTCCACAGCGGTGTTCGTACAAGCGCCTTGAGACCCTTGCGGGTGAGTAGTGCGCTATACAAGTATCAATTTACATTTGTTTATCCAACCTCAATTCATCTGAAAACGTTGCACCCAAATACTTATTTTCTCTAACCTGTGTAATCCCCCTACTTCTCGGGATCGAGGGTATTGGTAAGAAAAACCCACGGCAACAATTGTACTGCTATGTTCTTGTTTAATATGCACAAGTACACATAGAATAGGGAAAACAATAGTAAGAGCGATTCTAGTCTCGCACTGCAAGGTCTCTCATACGTTACCCATCAGCCGTTGGCTCCTAGTTCATTAGGGCGGTGATCCAACCGTCCTCTGCATGGACACCGGTCCCGGTGTCCGGCCAACAGAGGACACTGTGCATAGAAACGGCCGAAAATGCCGTTCAAAAACGACTGATGGGGAATCACGCTGAGGCGTCCTCTTTAATCTGCAACTCGCCTCGGGAACACCTAGCCTGGCGCTCCACCAAGGGGTCAGAATCAATACCAAAAACTTCCCAAAACAGAGACGCAGCAACCACCTCCTTTGGTGGGCGTCTCTGTTCCTGTCCGTCCCGGGAGCGTAAAAACCAACGCTCTACCAAGACTCCAATCCTGAAGAATGAAACGAGCCACCGCTCGCTTCCAGGAACCAATACCGGAGTTACGAACTGCGGTACTTACTCCAAACGCCAAACTGCTCACAGCTCCTTGTTCCCATGAACCAAGGGAAAGCGGGACACAATTGACAGCCGGTCAGCAATCAAAATATTCGACAGTGTCCCTTCGGCCAATGCGCTTTAAGTATGCATTTCCGGGTGCGTGATGCGCGCGCTTAGCATGCCGGATCTTGTGGTTCCTGAGCCTTCCGTGACGTGATCTGTCTTCTTTGCGGCGGTTGTGTTCAGCGTTTCCACCGCGCCCCGGGGATCCTGACAGTACATCCCCCCCTCAACCGCCTCTCCGAACAGGACCCGAGCAAGCAGGGTGTCTTTTGTGGAATGCCGCAACCAACCGTGGCGCGTTGATGCCTGCCTCGGGTTCCCATGATTGTTCCTCAGGGCCGTACCCCTTCCAAGCCACCAGATACCAAAGCTTGCCGCCCCGCCACTTGGAGTCCCGAATCCCCGCCACCTCATACTCCACATCGGCGTCAACCGATACAGGCACCGAGGGCACCCGACCGCCGTTAGCGGCCGGTTTCAGGAGGGATACGTGGAACACCGGATGGATCCTCAAGTGGCTAGACAAACACAGGCGTACATTCACAGGGCTGAGGCACTTGGTGATGCGATACGGACCAATGAACTTAGGCTGAAACACGCTGCGCTTCCGGAACCGTAGATTCCTGGTGGACACCCACACGTACTCCCCCACCGTATACAGAGGTCCCGGTCGTCGTTTCTTGTCTGCCGCGGCCTTGTACGACTTCTTGGCCGCCTCCAGGCATGCACGAGACCAAAGAAGTGTGTCCTTGATGCGCCCCACTCTCCTGGCGGCTTCTGGCACTTGCAGGACCTTTGCCGGGTGAACGAAAGGCAGGAACCTGGGGTGATGACCATAGGTGGTGTAAACGGGGATGACTTGGTGGAGCTGTGGGTAGCGTTGTTGTAGGCGATTTCTGCCAGCCATAGGTGATCCACCCACTCCTCCTTTCCCTGATACACAAAACATCGCAGATACTGCTTGAGCGACTGGTTAAGGCATTCCGTCTGCCCGTCCGTCTGCGGGTGATAGCTAGTTGACAAAGCCGACTTGACGTGTAACAACGAACACCACTTCCTCCAGAACTGGGCCGTGAACTGCGAGCCCCTGTCCCATACGATAGTGGTGGGCAATCCATTCAACCGTACCACGTTCTTCAGTAGGAGCAAGGCTAGCTGGCCCTCCGAGGGTACCTGCTTGCAGGCTACGAAGTGCCCCATCTTCGTGAGATAGTCCACGACCACCATCACCGCCGTACAGCCCTGGTCCTTCGGCAACCCCACTATAAAGTCCACGGAAATGCTCTCCCATGGTCTGCTGGGCGACGGAAGAGGCTGCAGCAAGCCCTGTGGTCTGCGATGGTCTGGTTTCGCTGCGGCACACACGGAGCACTCCATCCCCAATCTGCGGACATCCGACCGCAGCAATGGCCACCAGAAGTGTCTTCCTAAACTGGACATGTCTTCTCGAACCCCAGATGGCCCGCGCATGGCGACGTGTGGCACCAAGCAAACGCCTGCTTCCTCAAGCGGGGAGTGGGTACCAGCAAACGGTTACCGTGCACAGGCATGCCGTCTACCATCCGCCATTCCTTATGGCACGATAGCCATAATTTCCATGCAAACAAGTGTATCCCTTTCTGGACTCCCCTTAGGAACCGGTCAGGCTGTACAGCCCCGATCACCGCGCCTGGTGGGATGATGGAGTGCACCGGTGCAGGAGGCGGTTCCAGAGCAGACGATTGACGGGACAGCGCATCCGCTTTCCTGTTTTCCGAGCCAGGCCTGTAGGTGATGTGGAAGCGAAAACCGGAAAAAAAAGCATCCACCTCATTTGCCGTGGCAACAGGTGTTTCGCCGCCGTCATGAACTGCAAGATGCGGTGGTCCGTGTACACCGTCACCTCATGTCTGGCCCCCATCAGCCAGTGCCTCCACTCCGCAAAAGCGTCCCTTATGGCTAGGAGCTCCTTCTCCGCAATGTGGTAGTTTCTTTCTGCAGGGTTCAGCTTTCGGGACATGAACGCCACAGGGTGTAACACCCCGGAGTGCTGGTGCCGTTGTGACAGAATGGCTCCTATGGCCACCTCGGATGCGTCCGCCTCCACCACGTATGGCAAGTCAGGGTTCGGATGAGCCAGGATAGGCGCAGAAATAAAGGCCTTCTTCAGCGCCACAAAGGCGTCCTATGCATCTGCGGTCCATCTGAAGGGCTGTGATTTCCACAGCAGCTGTGTAATAGGGGCCACCAACCCTGAAAATCCATCGATGAAGCGGCGATAAAAATTGGCAAACCCAATGAAGCACTGCACATCTTTCACCCCCTGTGGCGTAGGCCAGTCTTCCACGGCCTTGACTTTGCGTTCCGCCATTTCCTGTCCTGCAGGACTCAGCATTACTCCCAAGAACTCCACTGATGTGATGTGGAAGTCACATTTGCTGAGTTTGCAAAACAGCAGGTGATCTCTGAGCCTCTGGAGTACTGTGGCCACGTGGCGTACATGTTCCTCTTCAGTGTTGGAATAGATGAAAATATCGTCTATGTACACCACTACGTACTCATCTATGCTGTCTCTGAACACTTCATTTACAAAGTACTGAAAGGCCACAGGGGCGTTGCAGAGCCTGAACGGCATGACGAGGTATTCGAAGAGGCCGAAGCGAGTCTTAAACGCCGTCTTCCACTCGTCGCGCATCCGCACCAGATGGTATGCCCTTTTGAGGTCCAGTTTCGTGTACACCTGGGCCTGTTTCACCTGTTCCAGTAAGACACTTATGAGCGGCAGAGGTTACCTATTCTTCACTGTGATTGCGTTCAACTCCCTGAAGTCCACACAGGCCCTTAACTCACCATTGGCCTTCGGGATGAAGAAAAGGGGTGAAGCGGCGGGAGACTTGGAGGGTCGGATGAACCCCAAACCCAGGAGTTTGTCTAGATATGAGCGCAGGTGGAGATTTTCCGGTTCTGTTAGCGCGTACAGCCTGCCGCTGGGGATGCTGGCACCCGGAACTAAATCAATCTGACAATCGTAGATCCGGTGCGGGGGCAGGACTTCAGCCCGAGCTTCATCGAAGACGTCCTGGAAGGCAAGGTAAACTCCGGGCAACACAACTGCTTTCTCGGCCGCTGTGGCCACCATGTATTCCATTGCTGCACCGGGGGTGTGTCCCGTCTGTACTCCACAGTGTTGGCTGCAATGCGGGAATGTCATCCTGATCTGGTGGGCTGCCCAATCCACTGTCAGATTGTGTTTCTCTAGCCAAGGCAGGCCCAGGATGATCCTGTACTTTGGGGCCCTAATGATGCTAAAATCGATGCCCTCCTCATGATCTTCGCCGTATCTCACCGGTAGCACGCCGGTGTGATGCCCTATGGGGCCGGTGACCAGTCGTTGTCCGTCCACGGCATACACATCCTCAGGGCGATCCTTGGGCACCAGGGTGATCCCCAACCGACATGCCTCTTCTTGGTCCATAAAAATGCCAGTGCCCCTGGAGTCCACCATGGCCTCTACCGCCCTCTACCGCCCTCCACCTTGCGTCTATGGAGACATGGACTGTGATGTAGAGGTGCTGCGGTTGGGACCGAGAAGGACTCAACAAAGAAGGGATGGTAGAGCGACTCCGAGGGGTCCCTTCGTCTCTCAGGGAGTCATGTAGTTTTCTGACGGGACATCGACTGCAGCGGTTACAGGTCCTATTGTGGATGGTCTTTGGTTTGGCAGGGCATTCACGGACGTAGTGTCCCTTTTTGCCGCAATACAGGCATAGGCCCTGTTTACGGCGTGTTTCCTTTTCCGTAGCGGTGAGACTGGCCCTAACGGCTCCAATGTCCATGGGTTCGGCCTTGGTAGAGACGCTGCTTTCTGAAGCCCCAGGCGTCCCTGGGGATGGCAAGGTTTTCCCTCTCTTTTTGTGATCTCCTCGGCGTTCGCCCAACCGATGATCCAAGCATAGGACCAAAGCTATTAGCCCTTCACAAGTCTTGGGCTGGGGGTCGATCTGTTCCATGACATCATTGAGCTCTTCGCTCAGCCCTTGGTGGAACACGGCTATTTGCTTCGACACTGGCCATTTGGTTTCCGCAACCAATCGACGAAAGGCGTTCAAGTACTGTACCATGTTGTGGTTGCCTTGACGTAGTTCCAGTAGTTCACGGTCAGCGGTGTAGGTATCCGCATGGCGATCGAACACCTTCATGAATTCCTCCCGAAACGCACCCCAATCGCATAGGATGGGGTCATCCCTGCTCACAAGAGGCACCGCCCATTGAGCCGCGTTTCCAGCGAGGTACGGAATGAGAAAGGGCACTCTGGCCTGACTCGTAGGAAATGCTTTGGGTTTGCAGGATAAATGTAATGCCACCTGAGTCATGAACACCTGCACTGTCTCGGGGTCTCCGCTGTAACGTTCCGGATTGGCCAGGGTAACAGTCACAGGCATCTCCACCAAGACCGCAGGGGCGGTAGGCACGGTTGCACTGCCTGCATCAAAGGGATTCCTCTGCGTTGCCTCAAACCTGGCTTTTAGATCCGCAGTCTCCTGCCTGGAAGCCGTCAGCTCTACTTGGACTGCTGCCAAGGCTGCCACCACATCGTCTAATGTGGCCATGGTCTTCTTGCCTCGATCGGGAGACGATTGAAATGATGTGGTCGAATATTATGTAATCCCCCTACTTCTCGGGATCGAGGGTATTGGTAAGAAAAACCCACGGCAACAATTGTACTGCTATGTTCTTGTTTAATATGCACAAGTACACATAGAATAGGGAAAACAATAGTAAGAGCGATTCTAGTCTTGCACTGCAAGGTCTCTCATACGTTACCCATCAGCCGTTGGCTCCTAGTTCATTAGGGCGGTGATCCAACCGTCCTCTGCATGGACACCGGTCCCGGTGTCCGGACAACAGAGGACACTGTGCAGACAAACGGCCGAAAATGCCGTTTGAAAACGACTGATGGGGAATCACGCTGAGGCGTCCTCTTTAATCTGCAACTCGCCTCGGGAACACCTAGCCTGGCGCTCCACCGAGGGGTCAGAATCAATACCAAAAACTTCCCAAAACAGAGACGCAGCAACCACCTCCTTTGGTGGGCGTCTCTGTTCCTGTCCGTCCCGGGAGCGTAAAAACCAACGCTCTACCAAGACTCCAATGCTGAAGAATGAAACGAGCCACCGCTCACTTCCAGGAACCAATACCGGAGTTCCGAACTGCGGTACTTACTCCAAACGCCGAACTGCTCACAGCTCCTTGTTCCCGTGAACCAAGGGAAAGCGGGACACAACGGACAGCCGGTCAGCAATCAAAATATTCAACAGTGTCCCTTCGGCCAATGCGCTTTAAGTACGCATTTCCGGGTGCTTGATGCGCGCGCTTAGCATGCCGGGTCTTGTGGTTCCTGAGCCTTCCGTGACATGATCTGTCTTCTTTGCGGCGGTTGTGTTCAGCGTTTCCACCGCGCCCCGGGGATCCTGACAACCTGCTCTAAACATACACCACCTAGAAACCAGACAAAAGTCCTTTTCCTCTTAGCAAAAAACATTGTTTTTGTCCTGTCAACGTTTATTGTTAATTTGTTTTCAAGACAGTAGATGTTTAGGGTGTTTAATTTCTTCTGCAGCCCTAATTCATGAGGTCCATCACCACCAGATCGTCTGCGTACATGACACAGCTTATCTGCCTACCTCCAACCTTTGGTGCAAAACTATGTATAACGTCTCGTGAGAGATCTGCAATGAACAGACTAAACTGCAGAGGTGCTAACACGCACCCCTGTCACAAGCCATTCTCAACTGTAATTTTCCTAGTCAGGCAAGCATGCCCATCAAGGTCAATCTGTACCCAGTTACCACTATGGAGCTTCTTCACCTAGCTCAATAGTGCTCCAGATTTCTTCCACTGCTGTGATTTACGCCAAAGCGTGCCCCTGTCCACTTTGTCGAAAGCCGATCTGTAGTCAACAAAACAGCAGAAGATCCCACCTACCGACTCCATTGACTTATTTGCGACTTCTCACAGTGCCAAACAGTGGTCCAGCGAGGAGTGCTTCGGCTTAAAGCCTCCTTGCTTCACTGGAATCAATCCAGTATCAAAGCCACCTGATTTCCATTCCAAATGATTGAGTGAGTCTGTTATAGGAGCTCAGAGAGTTCACCCAACTATTGGATCATCACAATGCAAGAGAGACCAATGGGAATTTAGGACCCTGTATGAAATATTTTTCAAGCACCACAAAGAGGTTACACCTGGTTGCTGTTTGCATTTAACAATTTTCTTATTAGCTTTTTTATAAGACGTCCCAGGATCTCTTAGAAAGACCATCTTCCTTACCATATTTCTGTTAAAATTGAACGAGGTTCATCATTTTCACTGTCCTGATGAAGACTCCGTTGAAGTCTATCTACCAAGGAGTCAAAGCATCAAAACATGTTATTGCCTAGACTGCTTTTTAAGTCGAAGCCTACCAGACAGCGCAGCTGTTCGGTTCTGAAAATACTTCTAGGAGACATTCTGAAAACTCCCCAGGGAATGAATTCCACCCATTGCTTAACATTGGCTTTATGGTTTGTAACTCATATTTGCTTGCTTTCTATTTTCTGCCTTTCTATTTTTTTCACATCGTCCAGTCCAGTCTTTGTCTCTCCTGAGGAGCATAGCCTATTTACTGTATTCTTCTATGAATGCTTGCTTTCTGTAACTAGGACAAGAATAGTCCTTCTTTCTTCACTTCCCCTTCTTACTCTAGTAGGATAGCATTAGAACTACAGCGGGAAGGCCATTTCCAACTAGCTCCTTCCTCCCCATGTCTGTTTTTGTTCATTCCTCTCCTCTCCATCCCATCCAGAAGCTGTACATTAGCCCCATTTGGTACTGATGTAATCAGTATAATTTCATTCAGGGCTACACACTGCCATGCCACACAATCCTACTCTACGCATTTGCATTTCACACCACATAATTTAACAACAAACCACATATTTCAGCTGAACGACACACTTACACAACACATACATCCAATATAATTAAACTCTACAACATACCACTCTACTACACAAAATGCCATTCCAAATAATTACACTCACACATAATCCAGCGCCACATAATTCCAGTACACTCTATACCACATAATTACTATCCACATAATTCCATTACACACCATGCCACATAATGCCACCACGCAAAAACACCTCCACCTAATTCCACCACACACAATTCCACAAAGAAGTCCAAGCCACATACTGCCACTCCACACCACATGCATCCACTACAATCCAAAATACGAGTAAAAGACATTCTCATTTACAGTGCTAATACCGCTAACCCTGACAACGCAAGACCAATTTGCATTTTAAATGCTTGTTTTTGCGTAGTTTTTGCATTTGGTTGGTTCCTGTCTCCTGCACGCACACCATGAACAGCACTGACCTTCAGGGTCTCAGGGAGGAAGGGGATTTGGAACCTGCTGAGCTCAGAACGTCTAGTACATATGTGATAAAGAATTCAAAATTTGAAAAATAATATTTCTTTTATAATGTTACATATTTCAGATTAGTATATTAAATAATGCCATTGTATTGTTTGACAATTGTTAAAAGTGACTAAAATCATGAACTTAGAAACATTCTTGCCCACACCAGTGCCCTTATGATGATGCTACTAGTAAACCAAGAGGGAAGTCAGTTGTCTTTTGCGGACTAGGGTGATGCAGTAACATAACAATCTTTTGTTTTGTGCAGCGCACACCCTGCATTGATGTATTTAAAGGTGCTAAAGGAAAATGAGACACTGTGAAAAAAAGTAATTCGCTAGGATCACCCAAAATCTGGATGCCGGGATTGATGCAAGGTTTCCCTTGTTTCATATTTTGAAATGCAGTCACTACATAGTTACCTTTTCCTCTCTCCCTTTTTAGATCAAAGCACAATGCTGTTGTGATATTTTGTTATGGTATTTCTTTCAGTTTTATTTCTATATTAACTATGCAGAATGTTGTCTGCCATTCTTCTAGGAATGCTAAAGAAGAATCTTGTAAAGATTCTGTGTGTGGCAGTTATCCTGTGCCTGTTCGTGGGTGAGGTGAAATAAATCCTACGTGCCTTCATCTATTTGGTGTCTTCTTGTTTACATCATTTTTAAAAAACACCACATTATTTTGGCGACGAACGGGGGCAAGAAGATTTCACCTCAACACTGAAGCAAAGGAGAAAATGATACTTTGAGAGATTAGAAAGAAAAGCATTCCTCCCCAGCAGCAGATGAAGAATTCAGAGGAGAAAGGTAACGTTTCTCCAGCGGCTGTATAATGTATTTGGCACAGGTGGGAGATAAATAGAAGTAAAGAAAACTTACGGTGAGAAGGAAGGAGGGAGGAATTGCTTCTGCAGTGGCTGTTCTCCGTGTGTTACAAGCACTATTTACTGCATTGACTGTTTACCATTTTTGAACGACTTTGAGTTGTCTGCTCTAGAGTGCGTCATTCTCAGCTTGAGCATTTTAATGTTTCAAAGTCTTTTTGGAGGGTTAATCTGACTCCGTTATGATATACTGTTGCCTCAGTATGCTGTTGTCTCCCGGTCTGAAGTTAACGAGCAACTGATGAAGTTGTCGAATCAACATTGGTATTGGTGATTCTTAGCTACGTCATCTGTAATTCTTAGCCACGTCAGTATTGTCTTCGGTGCGCAAGCTCTATTCCTGTGTTGGTGAGACGTTGAAGTGCACGTCGATGGTGATACGTGTCTACGGGTGAGCGCATGCTAGATTTTTAGTCATACGCATGCGCATAGGTGTCGGAAGAGCTTGTGACACTTATGCGTTTCAACCACAGAGCATGCGTTGAAAATAACGGAGCAAGAACACAAGCTGTCTCCCTTTTCTCTGTATAAATTTGGAATCTACTAATGCGTATTTTCACAGGACATGCGGTGAGTGTCATCTGAATCATCCTTAGTGTGGACCTTTTCTACAGGTGAGAAGTGCAGTTTAAATATGTCAGCTTTATGAACTCTATATACTTTGGACACTCAACGAACGTCATTGGAATTGCTGTCTTACAAGCTATTTCCTCAGTGATACGTTTTATGCTGATATTTGAGCCAAAAGGAATAATATTTTTACGTGAGACATCTGCCAGAAACCTCTCAGTGGATAACATACTCTTTTTAGGAACTTAAAAAAAATATATATATTTCTAAGTTAGTAGTCAACATAGAGTTGACTGTTACATTTCATGTGGTAAACGGTGCACAATTACTATTGTATGAAATATTGTTCAGCCATTGTACTATATTTTATTTTTGTCTGCCAACAAGTTTGGGATATTAGTTCAGATTTGCGTATAACTTAGAAAATAGTTAAAATTAAAAATATAACTCAGCCACTGTTTTTCCTAACGAGTCCAGGTGAACTAAATGTAAAATGGCAAAAATGGAAGAAGATTTTTGTAAATTATGCTAGGGTTTGTGGAACTAATCTAAGTGCAGAACGCAAACATTCTTTACTTCTACATTGTCTTGGAGGAGAGGGTCAGGAAGTCTTAGTACATCTTCCAGAATTAAGTGCAGCTGAACAAAGGAATCTCAATGAATATGAGATATGTATTCTTCAGTTAGATTGTCACTATCTTCCACGTCTCAGTACCATAATGGAAAGGTATCACTTTTGTAAGAAAGATTAAAAAAAAGATGAGACGGTGGAAGATTTTTTTTCAGCTTTGAGAAAGCTTGCATCTTTGTGCAAGTTTGGCCTTGCTTTAGAAGAAAGAATCAGGGATCAATTTGTATTGAAGTGTGCACATGATAGCATCAGAAAAGAAATTTGGTTAAAAGATGAACCCTCTTTGGATGAAGTTATCACCATTGCGAAACAAGTTGAGCATATGATGAAGTGTGTAGATGAACTTCGTGGTGATAAGAATAAGGTGGTTGCTGTGGAAACGAAAACTGAAGAAGTAGTATGTCAAGTGGAGAAGAAAAATTCAACATAGAAAGAGAAGTTTAATTTTGTAACTAGTAATATGAGGAATTTTTCAAGTGGGGGTAAGGCAACCTGTTTCAGATGCGATTGTTTTGGTCACTTGGCAAATTCCTCATTCTGTCCTGCCTTACGGGTTGTGTGTAACACTTGTCGACGTAGAGGGCATTTTGCTAAATATTGCAAAAGTAATATTAATAGAAAAGAGAATGCAACTAACAAAAAACAGCCAGAAGTGAAAGTAGTTACATTTCAAGTCAGTGAAGGAAAAGTAGAACATCCTTCACATTTGGTAGATGTTGAGGGTGTCTCATTAAGTTTTAAATTTGACTCTTGTTCACATTTAACTATGTTGGGTGAAGACATTTCTAAACAACATTTGTCAGACAAAGTGAAACTTGAAAAATGTGAAGTGTCTTCTTTGGGTTATGGTGGCATTTCCATTGCAATGTCAGGATGCTTTATGGCTACTATTAAACTTGGAGGAAAGATAATTACAGCGTAAATATATGTGGCCAAGCATGGAGATGCTCTTCTAGGGTGGGCACATCAATGCTTGCTTGGGGTGCGACTTAATCCTATTGCTAATGCACAAGTTGAAGTCCAGGAAGTTAATGATCTTGCTTCAATGTTTGGTGAACAATACAAAGATGTTTTTTAGACAGTCCAGGCTGTCTGAAAGGTTATAAACATCATATTAAACTAAAGGAGAGTGCTACCCCTGTTGTAGCTAAAGTTCCATTAAATGAGTGTGTAAAAAAGAATTAGAAAAGCTGATTGACTTCTGGGTCATTGTACTTGTAGAAGCCTCTGAATGGTTGGCCCCCATTGTCATCGCTAAAAAGGCCAATGGCGATATACGTCTATGTATTGATTTGCGTTCCTTAAATAAAGAAGTAATTGTTGATAAGTTTCCATTACCCAATATCGATGAGATGATCAGTACCTTGGGTGGCGCTAAGTATTTTACCACTCTTGATTTGGCGTCAGCCTATCATCAGGTTGAACTAGATGAATCTTCTCAGTAGTTGACAGCCTTTATCACTCCTATGGGAACAATAAACATACAAGTTTCGCAGAATGCCTTTTGGCCTCATATCTGCTGCTTCTGTGTTCCAGCGTATTATGTCAAGAGTTCTGTAGGTCTTGGTGGTGTGAAATGTTACCAAGATGATTTACTAATTTTTGGAAACTCAATGGAGGAACATAATGTACAAGTTAGTGCTGTGTTAGAACGACTACAAGATTCAGGTTTGTCTTTAAAAAAAGATAAATGTAAATTTGGGGTTGAAGAGGTAAATTATCTTGGACACAAGATTACTGGACAAGGAGTCTTTCCTAAAAAAGAACTAGTTGATACTATAGTCAACATAGCTAAACCTCTCAACAAAGATGAGCTACTCTCATTTCTTGGGATGGTTCAATTTTTCAGTTAATTCATACCTGATTATGCAAAGAAAACATATAATTTGAGGAAGCTTACAGTTAAAAAATTGTACATTTCTGTGGTCGGTGGAGTGTAGGGAAGGGTTTATGTCTCTAAAAGCTGAACTTAGCAATGTTTCCTCTCTTTAGGCGTTTGATCCAAGTGATCCTACGTCATAATGACAGATGCAAGTGAAAAGGGACTTGGTGCAATTCTTATTCAGAAGAAACATGGAAAAGATTGCTGGATTGCGTGTGCTTCAAGATGTCTCAGGGGGTCAGAACTTAATTACTCAGTACTTGAGAAGGAGTCTCTAGCTATATTTTGGGCATTAAGAAAGTTTAAAAATCTGATTTGGGGTATAAAGGTTCAGGTGTTGTCTAACCATAAACCGTTGAAAAGAGGTCTTTTTAAAGAAAGGCCTTGATGCCATTTCTTCAAGGATAAGGTAGTGGATAATTGCTCTCCAAGAATTTAGTTTTGAAGTGGATTATATTCCAGGACTAGTTAAAAAATCAGCTGATTGCTTGTCTAGATTGGTAAAGATTGATGAATACACTTGTGATGAAGTGGGCTATGATGATGAGGTGATTAATGTGTGTGAAGTTACACAGGGAGCTGTTACTGAGAATCATTGGAAGAATGATATAGAGAACGATAGTGAGACAAAAAAATTATACAAATGTTGAAGGATAAAGTGAGATTAAGCAAACCTTGGTCTCTTATTGGTAATGAGCTTTCTGTTGTAGATGGTCCACTAGTTAGAGGTACCAAATTAGTTCCACCAGAGGGTGTAAGGAAAAGATTGCTTAATTTTGCGCATAGTGGTCATCTAGGTATTGTAAAAACTAAAGAATTGTTGAGACAATAATTTTGGTGGCCAGCTATGGATCTGGATATTGAGAGAATGGTTTGTGAGTGTGTAGAGTTTAATGCGAGTGATAAAATTCTGAAAACTGGACAATCTCCCATGGTGTGCAGAAATCTTCCCATTCATCCTTGGGATGAAATTGCAATTGATATTGTAGGTCCCTTACATGGCTTAAGTGATACTCTATATCTCATTGTGGTTCTAGACTTATATTCTAGGTGGATCGAAGTGGGAGCTGTTAGAGAGATTTCAACAGATTGTGTTATTACATTTATAGATGACATTTTTAAAAGAGAGAGTTTTCCTAACAGCATACTTTCAGAATAGGGTCCTCAATTATGTTCAAAGGAGTTTAAATATTTTTTGTCTAGCAGAGGTATAGTTCACAAAGGATCTTCTATATATCACCTGGAAACCAATGGAGCGATTGAGAGAGTAAACATGACATTAAAGGAGAGTATTCAACTTGCAAGAGTTAATGGTTTAAGTTGGAAAGAAACTCTTCAGGATAGAATTGTTGCATTCCACTTTTCTTCTCATTTAACCACTGGAAAATCTCCTTTTGAACTATTCAAGGGTAGAATTCCCAACACTGTTATGTGTCCTGGTTGGATGAATCTCAACCAGGGTTTTGTGGACAATAGGATAGGTGAATGGAGAAACAGGGAAATTGACAAACAATTTGACAGGAAGTTATATTTTGATGAAAAGAAAAATTCAAATTTTCTTGAGGTGAAAGTGGATGATCTTGTTAAGATCAGAGCTCCTGTTGGAACTAGACCTTGGTCAAAATATACCAATGTTAGACCTGTGATTAAAGTTTTCAAAAACACTATTAAAACTAGTGACGAGAGAATTTGGAACAAAAGTCGAGTTGTTGTAATTAAAAGTGACGAGTCTGGTACTCCAGAGAATGATATTTCTAAAGACAAATTGTATAATGCTGTACCTTTCACTCCTAACTTCTCTCATATTCCAAATGTGATCAAGGAGAAAAGTCAAAGAGTACGACGACGTCCTGTGTATATGAAAGATAAGTGTAAATGATCAGTTAATGGTTTTCATATATTATTTTCTGTCTAGGTAATCTTTATTCATAGTTATTACTTAATATGCAATTGTTTTTTATACTTTTTTATTTTGTATGTTTCTGTTGTTTTGTTGCAGAGGAAGATGTGTGATATTTTGTTATGGTATTTCTTCCAGTTTTATTTCTATATTATCTATGCAGAATGCTGTCTGCCATTCTTCTAGGAATGCTAAAGAAGAATCTTGTAAAGATTCTGTGTGTGGCAGTTATCCTGTGCCTGTTCGTGGATGAGGTGAAATAAATCCTACATGCCTTCATCTATTTGGTGTCTTCTTGTTTACATCATTTTTGGAAAACACCACAGCTGTGTGTTTAATTCTTTGAGGCACTAAATCTGCACACTCTATTAAATACATCTGGACTGTGCATATTTTACAAGGATTGGGGGTGGCAGTGTTTGGGGAGAGTGATGTTTTGATGTAGATGTTAAAATGGAAACCAGAGCATCCACCTTTGGGGATTCCATTGGAACCATTTGCTCCATGTAGCTAAACGTTTTATTTCTTTGTTATCCATTCTTGAATTAGTTCATCAATCCATTCCTCACCCATCCAGCCAATCATTCATTGAGCCATGCAGCCATGTCTCTACTAGGACTACTAATAGTTCCCATTAATGTTGTAGCAGGCATTATCAGTTAGAAACCTAAGGTAGCTATATAATAATACTTTTATTATGTTTTAATAAAATAAACACGAACTAAGACAATATTATTTCTTTATTATTAAATTAATGAAAACTTTGTGAAAACCAAATAGAAAACTCAGAGTGCATTTGATACCACAAAATAGAAGTGAGTGTGCAGGAAAATAAGAGGAAGGTTACCTGGAGTGAGGCAATCCGTCTTGTTCAAATGCGTTATTAAGTCATCAAATGTTTGGTTATTTAGCAAGTCAAACGCTGAACAATCACGCCCGTTGTCTTCTTCTGGAGACATCAGTGGATACAGAAGGAGGAAGGAGAAAGCACAAAGAATGTGGATTAATGAAGGATGATTAGGAGAAAAACAGAAAGAGCGTCACAGGTCTCATTACAGCAAAACCTCAGGCAGTGGTTAATTTGTAAATAAAAGGTAAGTGCCAGGCTCCAATCAGGGATCAGGAAGCCACGGCTGGGCTGAGTACCGAAACTGGCCCTGACAAACAGCTCGGTCGGCCCCCGGGGGGAGGGGAGAAGGAGGGGTGCAAGTGGGAAGCACCACTCCTACACACAACCTGCCCCGTTTATCAAAGCATTTGTTACAGTGGGCAGGTATTGCAGCTATTCTGCAAAACTGGCCTCCAGTAACAAAAACGCCACCCCAGGGGTCCAAAACTGGCCAACTCCCTAGAGGCCCACCGGGGAAATGCCTGGACCCACTATGGCCAGTAGGGCCCTGCAGGAGGCAGCTTTCATCAGCCCATTTCTCCTGTTAGCGCAGCCTAATACACAACTAACTACTAACCATGAATGTGTGTGGGTGGATGTGGCATAATGGCCAGAGCTGCTGACTTCAGATCTATGGAACCAGGTTTGAGTCTCAACCAGGTTTGAGCTCAACATCCAGGGATTCTGGGCAAATCACTCATTTGCCCGGTAAATGAATGTGTCCATAAGTGGTGCTAATTAAAAGCGCTGGTGTTGGTGATTAAGTGCTGGTGCTGAGCACTGGAAACCACGGGCTCAAATTGATTAAGCACTGCCATCAGGGATAGGGCAATGGCATCGCACACTATTCGACTGTGATGACTAAGATGTGATCACAGGAGGCCTTATCATTGCACTCTTTTCCTCAATGTCAATTAAATGTCTTTTTTTTTTTACAATATTTTTTAATATCTCGACCTTGTGGTGGTATACAAACAAACAGTGATTGCTCATAGTCAACCATCTGATAAAACAAGCAAAATCTATCTATCATGTTTTGTGTTTTGTTTTTATAATGGTCTGTCTCACTGTTTTGATGTCTTTGTTTATGTGCACCATTCTGTGCTCAGCCTGTGCTGCTTTTCTGAAGAAGGGAGATGCATCTCATTCTGTGCTCAGTCTGGTCTGTGTTTAAAAAAATAAAATGAAGATGTATTCCATTCTGTGTGCGCTAAAAGTCTGCGTAATGGGGAAAGTTCTATTTTTTATTTTCTAGATAAATCATCTGGGAGAGACAGATTGATTCTCCTCTTAAACGCCAGATCCTCATATTATTCATTCTCCTGGTGGGGTAATTAGATGGATGTTTAACTTGGTTCTAACTGAATACAAATGTAACCTGCATTGAAGCTGCTGACTCCAGTTCCTCATTTGAGGACTTTAACAATGTTATTCCCATACATTGAAGACTTCTCTTGAGGGGCTGAGTATCTGTAGCGAATCCACCTATGCTGCATAATCACTCTATATGTGTCTCCTTTTTCTGCACCCTATTTTTCTGTACTTAAAACTCTGTGCACTTTGCCCCTAGTAAAAACGAGTAAAGTGCTTTTGGCCCCTTTAAACCGGGTTCAATTGGCTTACCCCGAATTGAATTATTTAACCTGCCTATAAGTGACTTGTATGTAGAATAGAAAATGCACTCAGTGCCTGTAAGTTAAAGGTCACCTGTGGCATGTAGCACTTATTGTGGCATCGATAGAGTTGGCCTGTAAAATAAGGTGTCAGGACGACAATGTGTAGTCTGACTGCAGTAACCTTAAAAACTTGCTGTAAACCCTGTCAAAATAACTCTTTTTGACAGATGAGAAATCCTGATTTAAAATTTTACTAAGTCAGCCTTAAGTATACCTTCCTAACCACAAAGTAGGGTGCATGATATTTAAAAGTGTAATATGTGTGAAATTAAAGTTGTTACAAAAAAAGAGAAAAAAGCAGGTCAGTTTTGTACAAACTACTCTCCATGGAAGAAAAACAAACTCTCACCAACCAGGGATTATCCTTTTATCCTTTGGTGGCATGCTTCATCATCAGGTCATCCAGTTCCACTGTGGAACGGGGTGTGCTATGACCTCCAATCTACGTGGGAGCACTTTCTGTTGTTATATACAATGAAAAAGTGATTGTTCTAGAAAGGAAGGAGTCAGGGTTGATTGTGCATAATTAGAAATACCTAGCTACTAGGTGTTCCTTAATTTATTTCAAACCCTAGACAGTGTGGTTAAAAGAGAGGGGGTTTTAGGATAAGAGATTGATAATGAATATATTCTCCTAAGAGGTCAACATGTTTCAAGCCGTACCCCTAATTAGCTCTTCTTTAGGACCGTGGGAAATAGTTCCCTGTCACCACTCCTGTCCATTCACACTGGGCGCATACTATTTGCATGCAGAGAAATACAAAAATATACAGTTATCACCCAATAGGTGTAATTGTTTTATATTGTGTAGCAATATAAGAGGGGAGTTAGGTGTAGCAGTATGTGACTGAATAGGTATTTCATTCTTTTTGATGACAACCAATTTACAATTCTTGCTTGTGTGAGTGCACATCTAGGTGAAAGAAAAAATTATCACTTCAGCATACTTGTGGGGTAAACCTAAAAAGTGCAATGTAAGAATATTTAGAATTAATCCTCCTGATTTTTGACACGCATACCATACATATGTATACCATGCAATTAGATTTGTAATGAAAAACCACATACATATATGATGCTAAAATGATGCATCATGGTGCCTCTGGGGGTAGAGGGTGGCCTGTAGTCACACCTTGAAGTTTTGGGAGAAATAGATGAAGCATTCGTTACTAGGCGGTTGCTGTAAAAATTATCTGCTATCATTAAATAGTGAATTGCCTCTAAACAAAATACAAAAGGAGGTATAGTTGGACTTTCTGGAGCAATGACTGTTCTGTTCGGTCTTCACCGGAAAAAAACGCGCAGTTTGAGTGGTCATGTGCTCCCACGTAGGTCGTAGCATGCCCCGTTCCACAGTGGAACAGGATGGACCCAATGATGAAGCATGCCACCAAGGGGTAACCCTGGTGGGTGAGGGTTTTATAAGAGAAACCTTTGTTTTTGTTCCAGGGAGAGTAGTTTGTACAAAACTGACCTGGGTATTTCTCTTTTTTTGGAATAAGTTATATGTAGAGGAGGCCTAAACCCAGTATATCCTCTTACTCCCCCCTTTTTTCTTGATAAATTAAATTAAAGTTGGCCTGTTACTATAGTGGCTAACCCAGCAGCGTTGTACCTAAATCCTAGAAAATGTCAAAGTAGAGTTTATAAAGTTTAACCTTTATCTTTTGACAGTAACTGGCTACAAACACAACTCAAAGGCTGTTTTAAATATTTCTTTAAAACCCAATTTAATGGTGTGGTGTGATTTTTAATAGATATTTAGGAAAAGTTCGTTTTTACCTGCCTGAACCACTGTTTTATCAATCTAGGCTGTATTAGCATGAGCCAACCAATGTCTGTTCTGCCACTGCATAATCACCTGAGGTATGAAAACTGTCCCCACAGCAGAAACAATGGCCCGGTGTGCAGTAGTGTTTTTCTTCCCACTGCAGAAAGACTAGCTAGGGTGGACCCAGAAACTTTGTTAACTTGTAAAGAGCCTGTCCTTTCAAATGTAAAAATAAGGTCCGACTTAGGGAATGCAAACATTTGTTCCCCAACACAGGCTGGCTCCAAATCCATTGAAAGGAAAGCTACCCCTTGAACCTGTTCTGAGTAACCACAAAGGAGGGGATTATTCCTTTCCTTGGGAACACAGGCTCTGCACACGGGAGAAAGGGTTTACCCACATTGGGTTTTAGAAGTAAGGAGCACTGTGTGATTGTTTGGAGTAGAGCAACAAGGAACTGCTGAAAACGTGAGTAGGGATGCCTTTGGGAACTTTCTCTCCATTTCTTTAGAGGAGGCAGGAGTCACCCCACCCACTAGTTAGTGTCAACTATATATGCAGCACCTCAAAGAACAGTGCTTTGGGATATATATATATATATATATATATATATATATATATATATATATATATATATATATATATATATATATATATATATATATATATATATATATATATATATATATATATATATATATATATATATATTCACTGAAAAAAACATAGGTTTCACACCAGTTATAGTTAGCTGGAAATTTTACTGACATAAAAGCATTGAAATTCCAACGTTATAGTTAGTTGGACTCACTATAACAAGCGCGCCTGCAATGCACTGCTGATGACGTCACATATTACATCACTCATGACATGGTCAGTGACATCACTCATGACATCACTCATGACACCATCCAGTGAATGTGTGTCTTTCTGAAAAATAAATATGTTTTATATATGTTTTTGTAAAGGTTGATGGAAGAATACATTTCTAAATAAGTGTCTAAATGGATGTTTTAAAAAAAAATGGATTGGTTAACTGGCTTATAAAGTGTATCTTAGTGAATACATATATTAGTGAGTAATATTTTAATTTTTAAATATATGTATCAGTGTTTCACTTTGTGTATAAGTGGGTGCATGGGTTGGTGAGTAGCTACAAGTGTGTGTATATGGGTTATTAGATGTTTTTTTAGTATCAGTATGAGTGTCAGTATGGTTTGATGGGGGTATTACTTAGCACATAGATGCATCAATGACTGACTCACTGTTTGTATGTGTTTTGAAGACAGCATATGTGCAGGACTGTATGGGTGGATGAATGTGTATATGTGTGTGTTAGTGAGTGAATGCCTGCCTCACTAGTGTCTTTATCAGTAACTACATATGTTTTAATCTAGTATATGTGAGTATGTATGTATATAAGTGAGTATAGTTGAGAGTGAGAGATTGAAAGAGTTCCTGTTTAAATAAGTATGTGTTTCTATAAGTGATTGTTTAAGAGAGTAAGTATGTGTAAGTTTCCTTAAAAGTAATGTGCTAGTGTGTGTATAGTTGTATATGCAAATAAATGGTTGTTCAATAGTTTATTTGCATGTGTGAGTATGTGTGTGAGTAACTTTTGGATGACTGTCGGTGTGTAACAAGATGTATATGTGTATCACTACATATGATGAGTGAGTATATGTATGAGTGGCTATATAGAACTGTTGCTGAATGAGTGGATGTGTATATAGATGGTGGAATTACTGAATTGGTTTTTGTATCTGGTATGGGTATCTCCATTTTTTTGAAATTGTTAGTTTCTATTTTTGAATATGTGTTTCAAGGGTTACATTACACTGAAAGGAGGTCTGTCAGTGTGTCACAAGGATGTTGTCATGAGTGATGCCATGAGTGATGTCACTGACCATGTCATGAGTGATGTAATATGTGACATCTTCAGCAGTGCATTGCAGGCGCGCTTGTTATAGTGAGTCCAACTAACTATAACGTTGGAATTTCAATGGTTTTATGTCAGTAAAATTTCCAGCTAACTATAACTGGTGTGAAACCTATGGTTTTTTCAGTGAATTTAATAGGTTTTTTAAATGCTAATTCCTAACTATAACAGGTTTGAAACCTATGGTTTTTTCAGTGACTTTCATAGGTTTTTTAAATGCTAATTCCTAACTATATACAGGGCCTCAAACCTATGTTTTTCTCAGTGAATTTCAAAGGTTGTTTAATAGCAAATTTCTACAGCTATGAAATGTAATATTTTTTGTAATAAATCCTCTTTTGTATATTTATGTAATACTATTTTATTTATGTTTATTGTACATGTTTCTTTTTTTGCCCTGGAGCGCAGTCTTGCGGAGCGCCCCGGTGCGCATACCGGGGAGCATCCCGTTAGCGCTATTGCCGCATACGAAAACATCATTGTGACGTATCGCGTAGCCACGTCCGCGTGATACGCAAGGCATAAGCGCACCGGAAGCTCCCACGCGCATACGAACGCGCTAAGTAAGCGCCCCGGGGCGCGCCCCGGGTCGCGCCCCGGGTCGCATAGCGTAAGCGCGTCGGGTCATGTGACCTGAAAATAACACTTTTCATTGGTTCAGAACAGTTTTGGTTTCCAAATGATGAAAGGCCGGGTCATGTGACCTGAAAATAACACTTTTCATTGGTTCAGGACAGTTTTGTTTTCCAAATGATGAAAGCCCCCACCTTTTTTCCTTATTCTGACTTTGTCCTTTGACTGAGGAAGACCTTTTTGGAGATCTGTGACTAATAATTTGTACTTTAAAATGGCTTCAGTAGCAGCAGCAGCAGGAGCATCTCAGCCACCACCACCACCTCCACCACCAAGAGGACCACCACAACACCACAGTGGTGGAGATGAAGAAGAGGAGGAGGAGGAGGAGGAGGAGGAGGGGGAGGAGGTGGCTGCCAGAAGATAATACCCCATATAGGCCAAAGCAGCACAATATCTGGGAGTTTTTTACCATCCCAAAGGACCAAAAAAAAGTGAATGCGCCAAAGGTGACTTGCCTAATCTGTGGCACTGAACTTTCAAGGGGGAACCCTAACAAAAAAAATACTCATTTGACAATCACACCATGATTCGCCATATGCAACACATTCACCCTAACAACTATGCTGCGGCAGAGGTGAGAGAACTGGCCAGTAACCCTCCCCAATCTTCACCCAGCACCTCCAAAAGAAAGCAACCCACTCCATCGGGACCAGAGACAAGGGAGATGGTCCCAAACACACAACCACAGTTTGGGCAATACAAAATCACTTGTATTTTTTGTGGTAAAACCATCACCTATGGTGAGCAAAGCATAAAGCTCATCAACCGTGCTGGTGACAACCACAATTGCCCCCAAAAAACATAACTTTTTCCTGATTTTTTTTTGCTCCATTTGAGCCGTTTTCAATTCCCTGTTTTTTGTTTCTCCCCATAAAAATATCATAAAAGCCAAAAAAAGTCCAAAATGTTCAAAAACACATTAAAAAAATTAATACAACAAAAAGAAGAAAAAAAACAGTTCTTTTTAGAACGACCTCCAATTTTTTAAAAAAGGCTACATTTTTTAAAAACTCTGTCATTCTTTTTTCCCCATGATACGCTCCCCGGTCCGCTCCCCGGTGTGCGTACCGGGCGCTCCCCCCACGCAAATTGAAAAAATAAAAAAAAATGTTGCCCCGCGGGGCCCTTTTATGGCCCCCACATCAAACCTAGGGAGCCAGGGGGGCTCTACTCTGCCCCCTTATGGTCATTTCCCTCTTTGTTTTTTCCACCTCTTGTGTCTCGATCCTACCGAGACACAAGATGGCGGCCGCTCCGGACTGTTTGGAATGTTGACAGACACCCGAGAGCCAATCAGCTTTCCTCGCGCAAACTCACGTAGCGCTCTGGTATGCGCCCCGGTGCGCGTACCCGGGCGCGGATATACATATATATATTTCTTTACCTAAATTACTCAAAATCCACTGGAGCACATATCTTGAGACATAGCAAAGGCACATCGGGCTACCAGTCCCTACAATTTTGCCAAGTTTGGTGGAAATCCATTTAGCCGTTCGGGCTAAAAGTGAGGTCGACCGCCCTGTGGAAATTAACATGTGGAAAACACGTTTTGGGACCCCCCTTTTATCTCGGCCCTGCTTGACGAATCCCCCCCCCCCCCAAACTATCAGGAAAGGAGCGGAGCCCCGCGAGGCAAATTTGAGGAAATTTTCAGGCAGATCCCTCAACCGGCGCCAAAGTTATTCCCAATAGAATGTTGCGAAATCCCTATACAAAATAATCCTAAGTATAACTACCTACTGGCGACCGCCAGTAGTTAATATATTTATATATATATATATATATGTATGTATTGTGAACAAGGGAGTTTAACTCCCGAAACGCGTCAATGTATTGTGTCATTCTTTATAAATAAAATAAAAGGACTTTTAACCCTACCGGAGAGAGCTGGATGATTATCTGAGGCACATGGGGTAATCCTATACAGTAATCTTTGTTTACATTGTGTGTGTATATATATGAATTTGCACTTGCACTTTATTGATACAATTTCCACCGGGGCAACATGACATCGACCAGGGATTATCCCGTGATGTGTTTGTAAATTTTAATTTAAAGTCTGTTGTCAGTATCCATTAACAGGTGCAACACGTGACCACAGACTTACCAATTGGAGTGTATCCCCACTTAACACTAGCACTTTAAATATTGCCTTTCCCCAGCGTGCGTCATGTGATCAAGGCCTCTGTGCAGGCCGAAACGTCATGCTGTGTGCCGCTTCCTCGAGGGTACAATAAAGATGAAATTTGCTCACTGCACCTGAGGTCTCCGTCTTCCTTCCTGCGCAGCGGTCTCCTGCATTTGGGCTCCGGGCGAGAGGTTGCTGAGGATTGTTCCATATTGCCAAACCGGCAGTTTGCTTCGCCGGTATTCGGATGACCCCTCTCCCCGTTTGGGCGGAACTGCAGGAAGCCGAGACCTCTGTTGACCCGGAAGTCGTTTGTCTCTCCCGGTAGGGAGTAACTGTTCCTGCCCCCGGTTGCTGTTTACACTGCGCTGCCAGTGAACCCGACGCGGAGCCTGCCGAGCGTCCTGCTTTGGCCGAGTTTCTTCGGTTGGGATCAGCGAAGCGGCGCAGAAAAGAAAACACCGGTGAGGAGAGAGTGTGCGCTGCTGTACGGAGGCTTGCACTTTGCAGCAATCACCAACACAGCTGTGAGCGCGCATCACGCGCTGTTATTACTGAAAGGAAGCGGCATGTCAGCGGACGCATTGAAAGCGAGGGAACAGGCAGCGCTTAACGCGTTTGATGACTCCCCGGCTGGGGGGTCAGTGGAACCATCTAGCTCTAGTGCACCAGCGGCGGAAATTATTAGCGTTCGCGAACTTTTCAAAAAACTAGAAAAACTGATGAAGAGAGAACTCTCTAAGTGGTGGGAGCACCGCTCACTGAGCCGCTATTTAGAAGTAAATAGGATACCTCGTGGCCTGCGGGTTATGCTGGCCCCTAGCTATGAGGATCCTGATCCAGAAATGCTCCGTGAATGGGCAGACTGTAATTTAGAATCCTCACGAAAACTAGTTCAAATACTGGTCCGCTATGCAGAGAGTGACCGGTTGAAAACACAAGCAAAGATTGAAGAGCTCAACCTGGTCATTGAAGCAGCCAGTACAGACTGCCCAGATGAATGTAACAAACTCAGAGGGGACATGATGGCAAGGATTCAGAAGGAGGAAGAATCCATCAGCAAAAGGAAAGCCTGGAAATTCCAACGTGATAAGGCGGACTATGCTGAAGGTCGCATTTTCACCTTCGCGAAAAAATATGACGCTATCAAAGCCTCACGGGGCCAGAAACTTGCAATTTCCGCGGATCATTCCAATAGGGCTCAGGGATCAACAGTACAAGATGACTCATCTGAGTCTAACCTGAGTTCAAGCGTTAACAGCGACTCAGACTCCAATTCTGCCCAACCAGGAAGGCAATTGGGGTTTACAAAGCTCACGCCAGCAGAGGAGCTAGACTGTGTGAGGAAAGACTGGCGAGGAACCCTACGCCCGAGAACGCAGTCACGCTCAGGAACAACAAAAAGCGCAACGCAAAACGCTACAAACGCCGCAAGGCCAGATCCAGAGCAAGAGCAAAATCAGCAGAAGAGGAAAAAGAAAAGTGCAAAAAGATGGAACAGGAAGTGAACTTACTATCTGGAGAGAAGGACGTTGCCCCCTCTGTTGTAAACTTGACTGATATGGTCCTGTCTGATTCTGAGATTCACATTCTGTCCAAGGGTCTTACGTTCTGTCCGCCATGTGATCTAAATTATGCGGACACAAGAATTGATCTTTATAGATTTGTCCGCAAAATAAAGTTACAAAAGCATTTTGCTGGTAGTAAGACCCGTAACAACGTCACAAGGGCTGTAGCTGCAGAAGATGGATTGCAGGCCCGTGATTTACCAGGCCTGGAAGCCCTTGAATCTCTCAGAACGGAGCAGTCATCTTCACAAGTTACATCTGGAGGTGAGCCGAGTGGGGTGGGGGGATTAACGTCCTTTAAACCGCGTTCAACGTTCACACCTGTTATGATTTATGACAATATTGACATTTTTCATGATGCAGTGGTTAAAGATATTAAATCACTACATTCCAAAGTGCTCAACTCCAAACGAAAGAGATATTCACAAAATGACCAGTACATGCGTCTCATCCAAAAAATCCAGGCCAACGAAAATGTCATTGTCAGACAGGCTGACAAGGGAGGGAATATAGTTTTGTGGCCACGAAAATTATATCTTGAAGAAGCTCTCTCCCAATTGAATGATCTGAACTGTTATAGACATAGTGACATTTCGTTGGTCAAAAAAGCTCAGGATGACTTCCATTCCTTGCTCATGGGGTGGAGATCCTTTGGCCTACTGAGTATGGATGAGTTGAAATACCTTAAGAATAATCATCCAGTCATGCCAGTCCTTTACCTAATCCCTAAAATCCACAAAAATCCAAACAAGCCCCCGGGAAGACCAATAATTGCAGCATGTGGGGGCTTGTTAGAGAAGACTACTATTTATGTGGACTCTTTCTTACAGGAATTTGTGCAGGAGTTACCATCGTATGTGCAAGATTCCAATGACTTTGTAAGAAAGATACAGGGAATTGAGTGGGGTATGGATATGTGGCTCATTACACTAGACGTCACGTCTCTATATACCAGCATTAATCACCAAGACGGACTCAGAGCTATAGAATTCTACCTAGGACTGAGACCCATTATCATGGCTGACCACAACCGCATGTTACTGTCTATGATTTCATTTTGTCTACACCACAACTTTTTCTTGTTTAACAATAGATATTATCAACAGGTCAGGGGCGTGGCGATGGGGGCCTGCTTCTCTCCCAGTTATGCCTGTCTTCACATGGGCTACTGGGAGAGGCAGGTTCTCCATGGCACGCACGCTGACATTTCCAGACAATCTATTGTTAGGTGGTATCGTTATATTGACGACGTGTTCCTTGTCTGGAAGGGCACTCGTCAGGAGGCTGAACACTTTGTTGATATCATTAATGAGAACGACTATAATCTGCATTTTACCTCCAATATCAGCAGGGATCAGGTGCACTTTTTGGACATGACAGTCACACCAGGAGCAACTAGTCTTGAAACTAGGCTATACCGCAAGGAGACGGCAGGAAATACGATCCTCCATGCCAGCAGCCATCACCCTGCTCATCTTATACGTAGCATACCGTATGGAGAAATGCTGCGTATAAGACGATTAAGTAGTACAGAGGTCCAGTGCCAACGGGCACAGCAAGCCAGTAGGTCCAGATTCCTGGCTAGGGGATACCAAGTAGCAATAGTGGATAAAGCTATAGCTAAAGCTAATTCCATCCCACGCAGCCAGGCCCTGGCGCCTAAGGTCCATACCAAACCTACCACCTCCAACGATCAACCGGTTAGACTGATTTGGGCCTTTAATAGGCAACAGGCCGCGCTGGGGAAAATAATTTCCAAACACTGGAACCTAGTAAAATGTGACCCAGTGATAGGGGACAAAATACCTAGTACCCCTTCCATCACATATAGGCGAGCGTACTCCATGCAGAATGCCCTAGTCAAGTCTAGCCCTGAAATCTTAACCAGCAAAAATTGGCTAGGCAAAAGTAGGGGCTTCAGGAAGTGTTCATCCTGCAAGGCTTGCCAGCACGGAGTGAATAAAACGGAGTACACTATTCCATTTACTCCTGAGGCTCGCAAGATTAAACAACAACTTACTTGTAAGAGCGAATATGTGGTGTATGTGCTGGAGTGTCCGTGTGCCCTGCGTTATGTTGGTAGTACCAAACTGCAGGTGCATAAGAGGATACTCCAACACATCAGGGCCATCAACACCAGTGACCCGGCATACCCGGTGGCCCGTCACTTCAAGGAACATCATAACAACGATAGTTCCCTTCTGCGCTACTATGCGATCGACTGTGTCGGTCCCATTAGGAGAGGAGGTGATAGGGATGGGGCCCTTAGAAAACTGGAAACCAGGTATATCCTGGATATGGACTGTCGAGCTCCGGGGGGACTGAACTCTACAGAAGATTTTTACACGTGTTTATGACAATTCCACACTGTCATATACTGTCCTCTGTATCTCCCGTTAAGCAGTAGTTGCTTCTGTATTGTGGTTTATCTGTCTGTCCTCCTACTGAGATTAGTGTTGTCAACACCGTATAGATCAGAGGGTTGGATGGTTCCAACAGTGGGGTGCAGCCTAGGCTTAGGTTGCACTAATATGTACTAAGAACTTTGCTCACTTGTTTAAAAACTTACCAGCCCGATCTATTGTTTATGAATAGGAGAAAACAATATCACAAAGTCACAAAAAAAGTTTGAAAAAATCTTCACACAAAAAAAGTGCACTTGGTTATTTTCTTGTTATTTACTATTCACTCTGGTACATCTAGTTCTGAGCTGTGGTCGGTCCAGGCAATTTAGGAGCATTGTGGATGGGAGTAGGGCAGAGGCTGCGAAGGTTTCCCCTCTCTCTTTTGGGAGGGGTTGACTTCTCCTCTGCCCATCATCTATCCAGCCCAATGCACGTGTAGACAATGTTGTGCATTTAACAAGGGGATGCTGCGATCTGAGTATTTAAACATCCATGTTGTTTGATTATTCCTGTACACCATAGATCTCATCCCAAATGAACGATGTCGTGCTAATCTGTATATTTATTTATTTCATACGTGCACTGAAAGGTCATGATTTTAACATATATATATATTTACATATTTATGATATATTTTTGTATTTACTAACTTATTTAGATGTTTTACATGACCTTGTGTATAGAATATATGTTGTATATAGTATATGTGTGCTAAATAGGATTTTCATGTAGCACATTGCACTTTTCACATCGTTTGCCATTTGCACAATTGGATTTATCCAGTAATCTTTGTTTACATTGTGTGTGTATATATATGAATTTGCACTTGCACTTTATTGATACAATTTCCACCGGGGCAACATGACATCGACCAGGGATTATCCCGTGATGTGTTTGTAAATTTTAATTTAAAGTCTGTTGTCAGTATCCATTAACAGGTGCAACACGTGACCACAGACTTACCAATTGGAGTGTATCCCCACTTAACACTAGCACTTTAAATATTGCCTTTCCCCAGCGTGCGTCATGTGATCAAGGCCTCTGTGCAGGCCGAAACGTCATGCTGTGTGCCGCTTCCTCGAGGGTACAATAAAGATGAAATTTGCTCACTGCACCTGAGGTCTCCGTCTTCCTTCCTGCGCAGCGGTCTCCTGCATTTGGGCTCCGGGCGAGAGGTTGCTGAGGATTGTTCCATATATATATATATATAGATCTCTTTTCAGATGCAATAAATGAAGAGCTGGATAAATTAATGAAAGTAAGAAATAATAGCAGAGAAAATCTAACAAAAGATGAACGCAAAGCAATCAAATCTCTCATGGACAATGAGAAAATTACAATCAAACCCGCCGATAAAGGGGGAAATATTGTGATAATGGAAACAACGGATTATGTTATGGAAGCCAAAAAATCAGGAAAAAATTAAGGTTTTTTGGGGCACACGTGGTTGTCACCAGCACGGTTGATGAGCTTAATGCTTTGCTCATCATACGTAATTGTTTTTCCACAAAATATACATACGATTTTGTAATGTCCAAACTTGGGTTGTATGTTTGGGACCATCTCCCATGCCTCTGGACCCGATGGAGTGGGTTGCTTACTTTGGGAGGTGCTGGGAGAAGATTGGGGAGGGTTCCTGGCCATTTCTCGGACCTCTGCCCTAGCATAGTTGTTAGGGTGCCGACGTTGCATGTGGCGAATCATGGTGTTGTTACCAAAAGAGTACTTTTTGTTAGGGTTCCCCCTTGAAAGTATAGCGCCACAGATTAGACAAGTAACCTTTGGCGCATTTACTTTCTTGAGGTCCTTTCGGATTGAAAAAAACTCCCTGAATATGTGCTCCTTTGGCTTGTAGGTGGGAGTATCTTCATGCAGGAATGTCCTCCTCTCCTCCTCCTCCTCCTCCTCCTCATCTCCACCACTGTGGTGTTGTGGTGGTCCTTGTGGTGGTGGTGGTGGCTGAGATGCTCCTGCTGCTGCTACTGTAGCCATTTTTTAGACAAATAAGTACAGATAGGTCTTTCAACAGGTCTTCTTCACTCAAAGTACAAAGTGAGAATTAGGAAAATAGGTGGGGGCTTTCATCATTTGGAAAACAAAACTGTCCTGAACCAATGAAAAGTGTTATTTTCAGGTCACATGACTCGGGCTTTCATCATTTAGAAACCAAAACTGTTCTGAACCAATGAAAAGTGTTATTTTCAGGTCACATGACCCGACGCGCTTACGCTACGCGCCCCTGGGCGCTTACGTAGCGCGTTCGTATGCGCGTGGGTGCTTCCGGGTGCGCTTACGCCATGCGTATCACGCGGCCGCGGCTACGCGATACGTCACAATGATGTTTTCGTACGCGGCAATAGCGCTAATGGGACGCTCCCGGGTACGCGCACCGGGGCGTGCCAAAAGACTGCGCTTACTGGTGCGCTCACCGGTACGCGCACCGGGAGCGCTCCAAAGAAAAAAAAAAAACCATGAACAAAATACATTAAAAAAGTAGTATTACATAATTATACAATATAGGATTAATTTTAAAAAATATTACATTTCATAGCTATAGAAATTTGCTATTAAAACCCCTTGAAAATAAACTGAAAAAAACATAGGTTTGAGGCCCTATAAATAGTTAGGAATTAGCATTTAAAAAACCTATGAAATTCACTGAAAAAAACATAGGTTTCACACCAGTTATAGTTAGGAATTAGCATTTAAAAAACCTTTGAAATTCTCTGAAAAAACCATAGGTTTCACACCAGTTATGGTTAGGAATTAGCATTTAAAAAACCTATTAAATTCACTGAAAAAACCATAGGCTTGACACCAGTTATAGTTAGGTGGAAATTTTACTGACATAAAACCATTGAAATTCCCACATTATAGTTAGTAGGACTCACTATAACTTGCGCGCCTGCAATGCACTGCTGATGACGTCACGTATTACATCACTCATGACATGGTCAGTGACATCACTCATGACATCACTGATGATACCATCCTTGTGACAGAGTGACAGACCTCCTTTCAGTGTAATGTAACCCTTGAAATACATATTCAAAAATAGAAACTAAAATTTTTTAAATAATGGAGATACCCATACCAGTTACAGCAATCAATTCAGTAATTCCACCATCTATATACACATCCACTCATTCACCAACAGTTCTATATAGTCACTCATACATATACTCACTCATCATATGTAGTGATACACCTATACATCCTGTTACACACCGACAGGCATCCAAAAGTAACTCACACACATACTCACACATGCAAATAAACTATTGAACATCCATTTAATTGCATACACAGCTATACACACATTACCACCTTACTTCTAAGGAAACTTACACATACTTACTCTCTTAAACAATCACTTATAGAAAACATACTTATTTAAACAAGAACTCTTTCAATCTCTCACTCTCACATATACTCACTTATATATATCAATACTCACATATACTAGATTAAAACGTATGTTGTTACTGATAAAGACACTAGTGAGACAGTCATTCCTCACTAACACACACATATACACACTCATCCACCCATACAGTCCTGCACATCTGCTGTCTTCAAAACACATACAAACAGTGAGTTAGTCTTTGATGCATCTGTGTGCTAAGTAACACCCCCATCAAACCATACTGACACTCATACTGATACTAAAAAAAACATCTAATAACACATATACACACACATGTAGCTACTCACCAACCCATGCAGCCACTTATACACAAAGTGAAACAGTGATACAAACATTTACATATTTAAACAATACTCGCTAATATATGATTTCACTAAGATACACTTAATAAGCCAGTTAACCAATCATTTTTTTTTAAAACATCCATTAAGACACTTATTTAAACATTTATTTTTCCATCGACCTTTACATATACATATTTAAAACATATTTATTTTTCAGAAAGACACACATTCACTGGATGGTGTCATCAGTGATGTCATGAGTGATGTCACTGACCATGTCATGAGTGATGTAATATGTGACGTCATCAGCAGTGCATTGCAGGCGCGCAAGTTATAGTGAGTCCAACTAACTATAACATGGGAATTTCAATGGTTTTATGTCAGTAAAATTTCCAGCTAACTATAACTGGTGTCAAACCTATGGTTTTTTAGTGAATTTCAAAGGTTTTTTAAATGCTAATTCCTAACTATATCTGGTGTGAAACCTATGGTTTGTTCAGTGAATATAAATATATATATATATAATAAAATTGTATTAATACCATTTTTTTCTTTACTGCTAACAACCCTTAACTACCACCCACCACTAAACCCTAAAAACACCTTACCACACTTTACCACTACCCACCCCTAAAAACTAAAAATATCTTTATTTATTTATTAACTATAGTTTTAGAGCACAACACTTATCCCCTTGGGGATGCCACCTCACTGGAAACTGCCTAGCCTATCTTGAAGAGAATCATACTGTTAGCCAAAGTCAGAAAGAAGCTATCAGTCCGAAAAAAGCCATGTTTTTAGTTTCTTTCTAAACCGGAGGTAATTATCATTGAGATGGATGTCCAGGGGTAAGGAATTCCACTGGCCGCCAATAGGAAAACGATCGGCTGCTTGAGTCTAACTTTCCGTACCAGCATTGTTCTGGCCGAGGCTAAATTCCGGGATCTTAAATCAAGGAAGGGTTTGTAAAACTGTACGCTCATCTGCAGAATCTCCTGCCCAGTCTTATAGAGGACTTTATGGTCATGACATAAGAGTTTAAAGCTTTCTCTTTTTTTTGCAATGGAGTGACGTCAAGCAAGGTGATGCTGAGATATTAAATATTTACCTAGTTGTAGCATTTAGGGTTACATGGAGTGTCGAAAACAGATACCAGGCCATGCCAACAAATAAGGCGTTGCCATAGTAAAGTCTGCTAGTCATCAGGGCCTGGACAATGGCCTTTCACCAGGCAATAGGAAACCATTTAAACAGTTTTCTTAGAAGCTTCAGAATGCCGAAGCATTTGCCACTGGTGGCCTTAATGTGATCTTGCATGGAAAGGCTATCGTCTATAATGATTGCTAGATTTTTAGCTGATTTGAGCAAAAGGGGAAATAAAGTTGTGACTAGGTGATGATGGATAAAGTGGGTGTAAGGGTCCAATGGGGATCCCGATTTAACCTCCAACATCAGCTTTAAAACCTGAGATTCTGAAAATTGTTCGAAAGCTACAAAATGTATCTTAGTCCCTGGGTATGTCGTCTGGGAGAAAAACCGAGAAAGTAATAAAAAAATGATTCTTCCAAAATAAGGGAGCTACATCTATCATTTTAGTTGTCTCAATGATCTAAAGTATGCCCTGCAATCCCAACAATCATTCCAACCCCCAAGCCCTAAAATTACCCTTACCACTCTGGCAAGGACGTGAGTTATAGCAACTTTAGGGCATGCATTGTATTGATTATAACTGGTGAATTTCAGTGGTTTTGTATGTTTCAAACTGTATTTTTTAAATGACATTTTAACCTGATTTTATAAGCTGCCCTAAGCGACTGCCTAACGCTCCCTTTCTAGCAAGCAAATGTTTTTACATGCAACATAAATTTACAACAATAATTTTAAAATTGCACTGAAATATATTTTTACCATTTGTTTTGGTTTGACACTTAACCGTGTTTTTATTTGTTTGATCAATTTTCGTAATGGCTTTAATTAGCTGAGCAAAAACAAATAAACTTGAAACCTGAAGACATCTTCACCTAACAATAATGATACTTTATTTTTATGTTTTTTAGTGACTTTCTAGCATTTTCTTAACATAAAGTAATATTTTATTACTATACATAAAGCAACCCCACCTGCAGTGCATGGCTTTTGGCTGTGTACGGTAGGCGGGCAACCACATGGACAGCCAACCCCGCTGTATCTACCCTTAGCCTTCTTTCTCCGCCTGACCATCCCCCTTTGTCCGCCACCTCCTCCCCCATCTCCCACTCAGGTACTTAACCCCTTGTACATAAAGCTAATCTATCATCTTTCTCCAAAATAACCAATAATTGTAATCAAGTGTACATTTCAAGAATACATACAATGCATTGCTTATTAATATTGATTACTTGAAAAATAATTCATAAAGTTCAATTGAAATACATGTCTGTGACTCTTTCTTTTCACACAGTTTTTATTATTACATTTTGTGGGTAAAAAGTCTAACAATAAATAGCCAGAGACATATTGTTTTAAAAAAACATTTCACTAAGCCTTTCTTTTAAACAAATGTAGCCCTAAAATTGCTAATATGAAAACAACTACAAGAGGGTGCTGTATCTTTTTTTCATACATCTTCAGGCCACATAAACCACCGCCATAGAACCAGCCCCTAGAGTGCGCAGTACTCCAAACTGTAGAGCAAAATTTCAAGCCTGCGAAATGTTTAAAAAAAGTATGGTAAGTTCTCCTGGCGACATTGTGTCAATGACCAAGAAAAGTTACAGGTTTTTTTCTAATATTGCTGGGGGTTGGCTGCAGAACTTCCTTCAGCCAACACCAAAAAAACAATATGTGACTAGCCTTCTCACAGCCTTATGGGGCCCTCCTTGAGAGAGCAGTGAATAATAAATGAGCGGCTGCGGTCGCTCCTTTATAATCACTCTTTGTGGGTTTTTAAAAAACTGTCACAGAGGGAGTCCCAGGGCCCCCGTGGCCCAGCCAACTACCTGCTCCTACAAAAGCTGGCCTTTTTTCAATAAGTGGGATTCTCCGGTGCCCACTTAGGGCACCCCACATAGCTTGTCCCTCCCTGGAGGCTGCATCAGGATTCCTAGGGCTCCTGCCTGCTCACCTACTTGCAGCCATCCTAGATGCAGCGGGAGCTGAAATTGCTCCTGCCTTACGGGAACAGTTTTCTTTAGCTCCTACTGGGTGGAATCAATTATGTGTATTTTCCTTACCCAAGACCATGGGCAGAAAAAAAGGGTTGTGCTCCCACTTGGGGGGAGCAGCTTTGTGCTACTGCCAGGTGGGAGCACATTACTCTTTCCTTGCCCGCACTCTTGGGCTCGAAATATATGGTGTCCTGGGCTTTGCACTCAAAAGGAGGAGAAGGACTCAACCCACGTGCGTTGTGCAGATTGCAGGATCTGAAGTCAGTGTGGTAATCGACATCGGGGCATCGGTTAATACCATGGGAGTTCAGCAGTATAACCTATTGAGACCCAAACCAGAACTCAGGCCCTCCAAAACAAAGATCTTTGCGTACGGGAGTGACACACCCCTGCCCCTCAAGGGCAGAATGACCCTACCTGTACGGCCCAAAGACAACAAGATCCTCACGGATGTCCACGAAATAAAATCAAGAGGCGGACACCTTACTGAGCAGTCATGCAGCGGAAGACCTCGGGCTGGTGACATTCGCAAGAAATGTACAAGCGGACTAAACAAAGGACCTACTTAACCAATTTGCAAGCCTATTCGAAGGCCTAGGAAGGATCATGAAAAGTCCAATCAAGCTGCACATTGATCCTTCTGTCACCCCAACAGCCCTGAGACACCGGAGGATCCCTTTCCACCTGAGACCGCTACTTGAACTGGAGCTACAAAAGCTTGAAGACCACTGGCCACAGAGAGGGTCTCTGGACCCACACTGTGGGTATCCCCCATGGTGAACGCGGAAAAAACCCAGACAGCCAGGAAAAATCAGGCTGTGCATAGATATGCACCTTCCCAACCTAGCCATCTGGCGCGAATGCCACATCACGCCAACGATGGACGTCTTCGTGGCTGACCTCAACGGCTCCAGGTGGTTTTCTATGTTGGAACTGAATGCTGGCTACCAACAACTGGTGCTGGCAAAGGAAAGCAGGCACATTACTAAGTTCAGTACCCACCTGGGCCTGCGGAGGTACAAGCACCTCAATTTCGGCATCTCATTAGCGGCTGAGATCTTCCAAGACACCATAAAGAAGATCCTGACCGGGGTGCCGGGGGTACTGAGCTAAGTGTTGACATCCTCACCCACTCAAGAAC
The DNA here is from genome assembly GCF_964263255.1 of Lissotriton vulgaris. Lineage (NCBI taxonomy): Eukaryota > Metazoa > Chordata > Amphibia > Caudata > Salamandridae > Lissotriton > Lissotriton vulgaris. The sequence goes on from NC_141695.1 coordinate 291,603,658, forward strand.
CGCAGAGGAGCACTACAAAAAACTGAGGATCACCCTGAAAGACAAATAGAATTCTTAGGATACACCTTTAATCAGGAAGGAATCCAAGTAGTTCAGCGGAAGTCTCAGGCCTACAAAGACGCCCCGGCCCCCCTCAATGTGTCGGAAGTGTGAAGCTTCCTGGAGATGGCCAGATACTGTGGCAGGTTAATTCCTGACCTAGCCACCATCGCGGAGTCCCTCCGGAACCTCACATGCGCTGACACCATGTGTCAGTGGGGAACGCCAGAAGAGACGTCATTCCAGAAAATCAGGAGCACTCTCCTAGACCACACCACGCTGGTGTACTTCGACCCGGCCAAGCTAGAGAGATGCTCGTAGATGTCAGCACCGTCGGCCTTGGGCTGTTCTTAAGCAAAAGCAGAAACCAGGAAGACGGGCTGCCCTAGCCTATGCCAGCAAGGCGTTGTCCCCCACAGAAAGGCACTATGCACAAATTGAGAGAGGCTCTGGCAATCTTATGGGCATGCCACAACTTCTACCTGTATATCTGCGGCCAACCATTCCGGGTCATCACACACCACCAGCCACGGGTGCCCCTATTCAAAGGGTCGGCACCACCCCCACCCCTGCGAATTGAGCGATGAGCTATCGGACTCCAACAGCATGAGATGGATGTGGCGCAAAGACCCGCCACCAAAAACCCCGCCGATTTCCTCTCGATGCACCCCAGCCCGCAAGAGGGCGAGGAGGAAGAACCAAACGCAGAAGCACTAGAGGCATTTCTAAACATGATCTCCACTATCACCTGCCCGAAGGCTCTGATAATGGAAGAGGTAGCCGCTGCAGCAGAGGAAGATCCTGTCATGACCAAGGTACGTGCGGCCATCCAGGGAGGACACTGGCACAACTTCTTGCAGTCTGCCAACACCTGTTCAGGCCCAGGGAAGGAAAGGCTCATGCAGATGAGGCAGATCAGGGACAAATTAAGTGTAACCCAAGGCGGGATCCTGCTGAGAGGCACCAGGATTGTCATCCCACCAGCACTACAACACCAGGTTACAGAGTTAGCTCACGGAGGTCACCAAGGCGTGGAGAGGATGAAAACCCCCATGAGGGAGAAAGTCTGATTTCCAGGGCTGGAGATCCAAGTTTAAGAGACAGTGAGAAAGTGCCCTGCCTGCCAGGTGACAAGTGCCTCGGAGAGACCTGCGCCTGTCCCCCCCCTAAGAACATGGGAGGATCCCTTGGGAGAAAGTGAGTATTGACTTTGAGAGATTTTCCGATGGCCGAACAACCTTGGCCCTCATCGACAGCTACTCCAAATATCCTATCGTGGATATTGTCAGCGCCACCACTTTCTTCCAGGTCGCCCCAGTGCTTGAGAAGATTTTTGCAAAGTTCGGATGCCCAGGAGAAATCAAAAGAGACAATGGGCTCCCATTCCAGGCCATGAGTTCCGGAGTTTGTGCAACATCATGGGATACAACACAGGTGCATCACCCCACAATAGCCCCAAGCCAACAGGGAGATTGAAAGGTTTATGATGACTCTCAACAAAGCCCTCTACATTGCTGTGGCCGAAAACATGGACCCCCAAAGACACTTACAAATGTTCCTCAGAGAGTACCAGAGCAGCCCTCACAGCACCACCTACTAAGCTCTATGGTCCCTCACGTTCAACGGTGCCCGCCACAACACCCTCCCCATCTGTCCCGGGTGGTTGCCCTCCCATCCCCTTTGACGAGGAAGGTGCCATAAGTTGGAGAGAGAAACGAAATCTAACCACCAGCCAAGCATGGAGAGTAACAGCCCGAACAGTGCACAGAGGAGACACTGTCATACTGAAGGACAGGAGGCCGGGAGAAAGTTCCGGACTCGGTTCAAACCAGGCCATTGGTCGGTGGTCAGCGTGAAAGGTACGATGGTAACAGCAGAAAAAGGAGGGAAAACTGTGACACAGAACATCTCATGGTTCAAGAGGGTGCCAGCTTCCCCCGTCGAAGAAAGAGTTGATGAAGACCCTGACGCACGGTGGGCCACAGCAAGAAGATGCCTGTGGACGTCAGCTGGCGAGACTGCCGCCCATCACATCCAGTGCGATGGCGACAGGAAAGTCCCCCGAGGTGGCCTCAGTGCCCTGAGAGCTAGCTTCTCCTCCCAACACCCGAGGCAACCACCCCAGATATTGACTGATGGGGAACCCTTGCCCGAGCACACGCCTGAGAGTCGTCGCCTGTGATCGGCAGAGCCCTGGGGAAGGACAAAAGAACTGAGTTGGGATGGGATGTAATGAGTCAGCAGTCTAGCTGACTGCTCCGGCCCCGGCGCCGGATGTGTCACACCCACGCGCTGCCGCCAAGAGGGCAGAGCACGTTACAATAAAGCGGCGTGACCGCACGAGGTGTCTCGGAGCCCAAGTAGCAATACGTGTGTTCTCCCGTTATTGCGCTTAGCCGCGGCGCGTGGCCCAGCGCGACTGAGGCCCAGGGAGAGCGTGTTAGCTCTCTACACCTGGGACACTGCTCTACTGATTCGAGTGGATGGGGTCACTGAGGCCATGGTATGGCTCGGGGAGGGGGAAGGCGATGTCCCCTTCCCCATCTAGTGACTTGCGGCCCCAGACTATGGGGTCCATGGTACCTCTTTGGGCTCAGAGAGGAGGCCGCATACCCCCTTCCTCTTATTTTTTATGCTGCAGAGTGGATCTTTTTAGGCACAGGGAACGAGGCAGTGCGCACGGCCCCTTTAATAAGACATTGGCCCAGGGAATGTATATATATATCCATACTAATATAATAAAGAGAGAGGCCAAACCTATGACGCGGGTAATCTCAAGAACCACAGCACCAATCACAACACCTAATACAGCGTTGGAAAGGGCAGTTGCAGCAGAAGGACATAGGCTATGCAGACGCCCAACATATACATTTAAAAGGTAAAATAACAGTGCCAGCAAAGTAGTCCCTTGTGGGCGTGTCTGCGTTGTGCTGTGGGCGTGTGCTGGGGGCGTGACAAACGCTGGGGGCATGTGGTACGTTCCGCCCTTCATGCCATGTCTCATATTGTGTGCTAATCCAAACCTGCTCCCTTTAAATACTCCTGCACCCCATATTCATAACCCACCATTACTCCTTAAAATACCCCAACACCCTTAAACACTAACCCATCTTAACCCTATAAATATACCTTGTACCCCAAAGCCCAAACCTAGCCCTGAACCCTATAAATACCCCTGCACCTCAAAACCCAAACCTACCCCTGAACGCTAAAAATACCCCTGTACCCCAAAACCTAAACCTAGCCCTGAACCCTAAAAATACCACTGTACCCTAAAACCCAAACCTACCCCTAAACCCTAAAAATACCCCTGTACCCCAAAGCACAAACCTAGCCATGAACTATGTAAATACCCCTGTACCCCAAAACCCAAACCTAGCCCTGAACCCTTAAAATACTCCTGTACTCCAAAACCCAAACCTACCCCTGATCCCTAAAATTACCCCTGTACCCCTAAAACCCAAATCTAGCCCTGAACCCTAAAAATAACCCTGTACCCCAAAACCCAAACCTGCCCCTGAACCCTAAAATACCAATGTACCTCAAAACCCAAGCCTAGCCCTGAACCCTAAAAATATCCCTGTACCCCAAAGCCCAAACCTAGCCCTGAACCCTTTAAATACCCCTGTACCCCAAAACCCAAACCTACCCCATAACCCTAAAAATACCCCTGTACCCCCAAAACCCAAAGCTAGCCCTGAACCCTAAAAATACCCCTGTACCCCAAAACCCATACCTATCCCTAAACCCTAAAACTGCCACTGTACCCCATAACCCAAAACTATATCTAAACCCTTAAAATACCCAAACACCCCAAAACATATACCTCAGTACCCCAAAACATATACCCCTATACCCATACTTACCTTATCCAAACATTAAAAAAAATAATGCTTTTACCATTCATGCAAAAAAGTGCGTGGTAAAAGCATATAAAATGTAATGCCATGCGTTATAATGTCATTGCGGAGTCATGGTACTTTCGTAATGAAAGTATGCGGAGTGATGGTATGCGGAAACAAAGTTGCGGAATAATGGCTGTTTACCCTCCCAGGTAAGTACATTGGTGGCACGGCGGCCCACATCTCCAGCAACATACTCATATTTTTTCACCACCCATTTGAAAAATGCACAGGTCTCTCTCATTGACGGCCAGCACTGATACACACTTTTAGACACACCTCCCGCCACAAGTTCTAGAATTGCGAACTTTAGAGCTGGGGAGCTATGTTCGAATCTCGGCATCAGCTCAACATCCTGTGATTCCAGGCAAATCGCTTTGTCTCACTGTGCCTACCACAAATGAATGTGTTCTTCTGTAATGTAAATTGTGCTCATGCCATGTTGTCGAGTTCGCGCTATATAATATTGCAAGGAAAAATAAAGTAGGGAAACTCGAGTTCACACACTACTGAACGCGCACTCTTAAGTGCATCAGCAGTGCACTGTGAATCGGAGCGTTTCACAGGCCTGTCACAGATAAGAAATGCTATCTAAACGAAATCCTACAAAACAATATACTACTGGCCGGCAGCAATTCATACCCGGACAACGTCGGGACGGGCTGCTAGTATATATATATATATATATTAGGTAGACGGTTCTCGAAGTCTGGAAAATTCGATTGTTTATTCCATCAAGTATCTCTGGGCAGAGTTACGCGTTCCAGTTGTCAAGCTGTCTCTGTCAAACTGAAAAGGCGCCATTTAGTGAAACATTTATAGTCTCCACATTATATCAATCAAACAGACATATTAGAAGAAATACTTTAAAAAATCTCGTTATCTGGCATCAATGTTACGTTACTTGTATCCTCAAAATATTCAACCAGTACTAAACATAACTTTAAACATCTCAATATCCTCAAATTCATTGCAATATAAAATTGCACATTGGGGGATTTATAAGAAACCTAAATAGGCCCAGTAAAGCAATGAAACCCCCATTGAAATTAAAGCGATCCGCACCAATTACTAAAATGCATTATTTCATACACTCCTAGTTGAATAGTTGCAAATATTGCCTCATTGGGCAGACTGCAATCTCCATTGAAATAAATGAGTGCCGCGAGAAACTGGGGGGCAGATTTACAAGCCCCATGCGGCGCCGGTTCATCACGTTGCGTGACGCACCAGTAGCGCAGGCAGCCTGCTAAGGGATATTTACAAGCACAGGTAAAGTCACCCAGCGTGACTTAACCTGTCCTTGTAAATATCGCCCCTGTTCACGCAGCACTTTGCGTGTTAGGGGTGGGACATGGGTGTTGCTATGGGTGTTTCCACGCAACACCCATGCAACACCCATGTCCACTGATGCATTTCCAGATTTACGAGAAATTGTAAACCTGGAAATGCGTCAGTTTGCTGCGCCACCATAGGGGTGGCGTAGCCAAGCGAAACGAGGAGAAATGTTTTCATTTCTCTTCGTTTTTCCCTCTTTCTGCATGCTGCATTCTACAGCACACATTGAAAGAGGAAAATGCCTGCAGTGATTGCTTTTGTGCAGGAAGGGTCCCCTTCCTTCACAAAAGTAATCTCCCCATGGCGCAGGCATCCTTGCACCATGGTACAAGGGTGCCTGCGCCGGCGCGTGGCAGCTGTTTCTGCGCCAGCGCTGGTGAGAGTTAGGAATGCGACATATCATTGTAGATATGTCGCATTCTTGTGCTCTGAAAGTGCCGCCGCGTGGCGCAGCCAAATGGCTTGCGGTGCCGCGCTGCGGCACTTTCTTGTAGATCTGCCCCTACATTATTAAAACTCACAAAAACCGGCTACTACCGAAACCAAGTGCCGCCCTGCAGCAATCGCAGTTCTGTAAAGTCTCCAGTTTCCTGAGTAAAATGTTCAGCAGCCAAATAATAGTGAAATCACTGTCTTTACCGCCACCTAGGGGCTTTTTGCTTTAATAAACAACATAACATTGGAAAATATGTTTTCCTTAGTTACAAAGATTTCTGAAAACATCAATATACGTTTATGCATATATTTATATATATACATATACATACACCTCACTTAATACTTACCATACGTGATGAAGCAATAATAAAGTACCCGGTGCCAAAGTCGTGCATGGTAATGAATGCATTCCATAAGCTGTCCATAGGTCGTGAGAGCCCTAGAAGTAACTCAGAAGAGCTGCTCGAGAAAGTCTGCCAAGTTGGAGCTCAGAACATTTTTAGACTTCCAAAATCTCTGGAGCCGTCAATGAGATCTCACAATAAAGGTGTGTGATTTTGATACAACTTCATTGGATTTAGCTTCAGGCTTGCGCCCCGCTAGAGGAATTTGAGCTTCTTAAAAATGCTAAATTAGCAGGTGAACTCTTTCACCTGGAGGAACTCGCTTGGTGTAGCAGACGCGTACTCCATTGTGATGGGACTAAAATTAAGCCTTAGTACTGGTCTATGGCTTTCATTCGCTGGATTTTTTACTTAAAACTTTGGAAATTCATATCTCCGGTTCTCTTTATTAATTGTTTGTGATTTCGGTGTCATTTTCTATAACAACATTTATTCTAGCTTTCTAATTTGGTTTGGATTTTTATTATTTACTGTTTTGGTACTGCATAAATAGTTTACACATTGTCCAAAATAAGCCTTTCTGGTCTGTGCCATAGCTACCCTGAAGGGAGAGTCTTTTTATTCATTGAGATGCAAGACTGCTCACTCCATACAATAATCCACTTTCTCACAGTATCCTACTATCTTTGCTCCTGGTGAGAATATTCATGGGTATCCCTTGTGATACATTCCAATGTTTTCATTGTTAACTGAAAAATATGTGCCATCAGCATGGGAGACAGCGTTTACAATGCTGGCAATACCACGCAGGTACATCACTACACAGTCGTTACAACAACCACGTTGTTACCACTTGTGCCTTTACATTGCAAGACATTTCAACGACTTGCGCTAGGTGGCGTGCAACACCAGCTAATGTGTTGGATTTTAAATACAACACCTTCGCTGCTCTTGCACTAACTGGAGTAGGAATAGTAATTTATACTATTCCTAAGTCCAGCGCGCCACCTGGCTCAAGTCTTTGAAACGACTTGCGATGTAATGCCACGCGTGGTAACAATGTGGTCATTATAACGACCGCGTTGTTACCTACCGCATGTTAACACCTTGGGAGTGTCGAACGTTCAGCGCCCAGTGCTGAACGTTCGAATAACGAATGCTGACCCGTCGGCCAACGGTCGTGCGCAGCACTGGCAAGGTAGTGCTCGTGACGACCGTTGGCCGATGGCAGCACTTAAAGGGTTAAAAGCATGCGTTGTAACGTGCTACATTCCATCAGCTTCAATGTAGATCAAAGTTAGGTTGACACTACTATGAGAGATTGGTATACATGTCTTTGAGAATTGTGGAAATGTACGAGAACTGGATGCACAAGTATAGGGCTTGGAAAAGTTGGTGAACGAGTACTCTGTAGAACATCACAAGATGGACAATAGGATTCTAAAGCTACAGGAACAATATAAAAACTTATTGCTGAAACATTAGGATCCAGAAAGCAGATTAAATGGCAAGAAATGTGTTATTTGGGGCTTTTCCAGAAAAGCAAACAGCCATGAAATACAATAGTATGTTCAAAGCAGCCTGCATAACATTAGAAACTGACTTAAGGTTCCACCAGTTGACCTCAAATGAACGCATAGAGTAGCGGGAACAGGCCTACAACATGGAGCACCACAGGATATTGTTACATGTGTTCGCTTCTGTGAAGAAAAATATGTAATCATGGTTTTGATACACTCTAAAGACTCTATAACCGTTGAAAGCCATAGACTGCAACTGTACCATGACTTGGCTGTGTCCACCTTGAAAAAATGATAGCAAGTAAAAGACCACCTGCACTGATATGAAACATGCTAGCAATGTGGCAACCCATTTTTATCTTTATTTATTTAATTTTATTTATAAAGTTTTATATAGTGCGAACATGATCCCAAAGGATATCAGAGCGCTTTACAATAGGGTGGAAGGAAGGACATAAATGCAATATCGGTAACTAGTAATAATAAGAAACGAGAATGATCGCATAATTACAGGACAATTGAGTCACGGAGAGTAATACAATTTATTTATTTATTTATTTAGTCACTTGTAAAGCGCGAACAGCTACCCCCAGCGGGGGTGTCCCGGCGCTGACAACGTGTGAAGTCTTAGAGTGTCCATCAGAGAATTCCGTCAGGCTAGATCCGATAGAAGAACCAGGTTTTGAGTTTCCTGCGAAACACAACCTGAGATGTGAGAAATCTGAGTTCTTCTGGAAGGGAGTTCCACAATCTGGAAGTGGCCACGGCAAAAGCTCTACCACCTGTGCGCGTCAGACGAAAGCGTGGGCAGAACATAAGCCCAAGATGGTTGGATCTGAGATCCCTTGTGGCAAGAGACCGCCTGATTTTGTGCCTTAAGAATGCCGGGCCACGCCCATTGAGAGCTCTGAAGGTAAAGACCAAGGCCTTAAACTGGATGCGATATCTCACAGGTAGCCAAAGGAGTTTGGCCAGGTGAGGTGAAATCAAGTGGCGATAATAGATGTTGCAAATCAGCCGGGCCGCTGAATTCTGCACAATTTGCAGCCGGTTAATGAGATATGCAGGGGCGCCGACATAGAGACTGTTTGAATAATCCAGATGGGATGTGATTAGTGCATGTACTACTGTTCTGCGGGACTCAAAGGGCAAAAAAGGGATGATTTTTTTAATCATTCAGAGTTTTCCGAAGCAAGATGATGAAACCTTATTAATTTGAGTCCTGCAGGACAGCGCTGTGTCAAATTGAAAGCCCAAGTTGCGAGCAGCTTGAACAGGCACAGGAGGGGGGTTAAGTTGAGATGGCCACCAAATATTGGAGGGAATGGCAGATTTTTGATTAAAAAATAGCACCTCCGTCTTGTCAGTATTTAATTTTAAATTATTGGTGGACATCCATGAGGCGATGTTAACCAGACAGTGGCGAAAGCGGGCCAGGGAGCTGTCAGAGTGATCCTTAAAAGAAAACACACGCTCATCAGCGTAAAAGATCACTCTGACGCCCCATGCTTCAACTAGCTCTGCCAGCGGCCTTAGGTACACATTGAATAGAAGAGGACTGAGGGCAGATCCCTGCGGAACCCCCCATCTCAGTGGTTTCTTGGTGGAAACAAAGGGTCCAAGGGAAACCTGTTGAAACCTGCCTGACAAAAAAGATTTCACCCAAGCCACGGGAGTTCCTCCAAAGCCCACCTCCTGCAGGCGAATCAGTAGAGTGTCATGTGAGATAGTATCGAATGCTGCGGATAGGTCGAGGAGGACCAACATGGCCTCCTCGCCCCTATCCACACACTCGCGAATAGATTCAGACACTTCCAACAAAGCTGATTCTGTGCTAAAATCAGGTCTAAATCCTGACTGTGTATCATGAAGGAGGTGGTTGGTTTCCAAGTATTCAGACAGCTGCTCCTGTACCGCTTTCTCTAACACTGTTGCCGGCTTGGGGAGAAGTGAAATAGGTCGGTAATTGTTGAAGCATAATGGGTCAGCGCCTGTTTTTTTTAGAATAGGTATCAGCAGTGCCTGTTTCCATAAAGAAGGAAAAATGCCTGACTGCAAAGAAGAGTTCCAAATTTCTAACAAGGTCTTGATCAATAATGGGGCTAAGTCACTCAAGACATGAGCTGGAGCAGGATCCAAAGGAGAGTCAGATTTACACTTCAGAAACAGAGTCAGAGCATGATGTTCCGTCAGTGGCTTAAATGAGGTAAACACTTCCATACAGCTGGTGGCCTGGGCTGGCGGTGCAGCGGTGGGAGTATGCTGGATGTTTACTGTGATATTGTTAATTTTCTCATAGAAGAAATCGGATAGTCCCTCACTGAGTAATTGGCTTGGGATGATTGGGGAGGTCAGTGCAGAAGGATTAGCAAAATCCTTAACAATATTAAAAAGGGTCTTAGTAGAATTTTCTGCACTTTGGATTTTATCTGCAAAATGCTCTTTCATGGCCATGCGTTTCAATTTGTGAAACTCTTTAAGAGCAGATCTATAATGGGCTTTAGCCTCCGGGTCATATCCCCGGCGCCAAATGCGCTCCAGTTTTTTACAACTGCTTCTGTTTTCTCGTAGCGACTGTGTGAACCATGGGGCCGAAGGTTTTGATCTTAAAGAGGAGAGATTTTTCAGGGGGGAAATTTGCTCAATAGCATCAAGAAGATCTTTATTAAGTGAGGCAACACGTTCATTAAGATCGTTAACTGGTGAGACCGGGGTGTTCTTAAATCCCTGTTCCAAAGCAGGGCAGGTAACTTTGCGCCAATTTCTGCCCTTGCCTCTACAAATAGTTTCTATCTTATGTGACTTGGATATGGATACCTCAAACGGGATTAAGTGATGATCAGTCCACGTAAGGGGCACAGAAGGAAGAACTTTAAGGTCAGGTAGATTGGAAAAAATCAGATCGAGAGTATGGCCTGCAGAATGGGTCGGGCCACTCACCCATTGGGATAAATTCAGACCTTTCATAGCGTCAAGAAGATTTTTAGCAGGTATACAGTCATGCAAATCAACATGATGGTTAAAATCCCCCAACACAATGAAATCGGAGTGCTCAAGGGAAAGATCAGCGGTGGCGGCTATCAGCGAGGTAAGTGCAGACTGATGGGAGCGCGGGGGGTTATATACCAACAGTCCTGAGAATATGGCCACAGATGACTCGGTGATAGAAAAATAAAGAGCCTCTATGGGCTCTAAATAAGGAATTTTCCTAGAAGTAATAGTAAGGTGGTTCCGTAGAATAACGGCAATGCCACCGCTTGGTTTCGAGCCTTCATGGCTAATTCCTATGAAGCGATAGCCTGGGGGAGTAGCTAAAGCAATATCTGGATTGGACGTGTCCTTAGTACAATGAACATGTATATTGCGGGCTGCAAAGATGGCACACTATGCTGTAGAAATGAGCAGTATCAAAAGATGCTAGAATGGTTGTAGCATCAATGACTCTGAGCAGTTGAACCTAGCCCAATTAAGGGAAGAATTTATTCATTAAGAATCTTTTGGCTTCCAGTTTGAAAGCAGTCGTTGTGGAGATTCTGCGTACAGCCGGTAGAAGAGAGTTCCATATCTTTGGGGCAGCGCTGGAGAAGGCTCGGTGACAAGTTCTCTTTTTGCGAAGGATGAGTGGTTTCAAGAGGAAGGTGTTAGCACTTCTTGAGGCTCTACCACCACAGGATAATTCAAGCTTTTGCGCTCGGTACCTGGGAGTTTTGAAGTGAAGGGCTTTGTGCGCCAGAACGCCAATCTTTAACTGGATTCGAGCTTCGTAGGACAACCATTTAAGAGATTTTAGGACTGTGTATATGTGCTCATTCCCTTTGGTGCCTGTAGCCAATCTGGCCACTGCATTCAGTGATGCCCTGGACCCAGTGTGTATTTGGGAAGGCCACAGAGTGTAGCACTGCCGTAGTCTAGCCTCGGCAAGACAAGCCCTTGCAACACCTGCTTGAAATTAGTTTGTGGAAGGAATGGTTTGATGTTTCTAAGTGTCCTCATCAAGTGGTTAGCTCCCTTACACACATTGCAGATATGATTTTTCATATTCAGGTGCTTGTCCAGGGTGATTCTGAGTCTATGATGAGAGGGGTGCAATTGAAAGCAGTAAGTTGATTCAGCCAAAGGTCTGGCTTGGTGATGTTGTCCGGAGGAGAGATGATCAGGAATTCAGTTTTGGAGGTGTTGAGCAGGAGATGGTTCTCAGTTAACCCAATTTGAGTAGAAGTTAGGGAAGAGTTGAGTGATATGATGTTATCCGGAATGAGATTTTCAAATAGAGTTGCGTATCGTCCGCATATATATGGAAGAGAATGTTTGAGGAATTTAGTGAATTAGCAAATGGTTCCAAGAAAAGGTTAAAGAGGATAGGAGATAGGGCGGACCCTTGGGGGACACCCATGAGTACTGAGGAGGGTTGGGTAAGAGAGTGGTTTGCCTTGACTCTTTGTGATCTGTGGCGGAGGAAGGACGAGAACCATTGTAACACCTGACCAGAGAAACCCATCCTATTCTTCAAAATGGCTAGAAGGTTATTGTGGTTAACTGTGGCGAATGCAGAGGAAAGGTCAAGGAGGAGCAGGAGGCAGGATTCATTTTGGTCTAGCATTTTTAATATGTCATCCATAACGTGACTGAGAGCAGATTCAGTGCTGTGCCCCTTCCAAAAGCCGGATTGATGCTCGTCTAGGAGTTGGAAATGCTCTATGTGAGCACAAAGTTGGGATTGTACATATGTTTTTAGGAGTTTGGCTAGGGTGGGGGTGTTGAGATAGGGCGGAAGTTATTGAGGTCAGTTTTGTCGGCAATGAGCTTTTTTAGTATCGTGATACCTGAGCTGCTTTTAGGCAGTCAGGGATCTTGCCTTGTGATAGAGAAGCGTTAACAATTCTTGTCCAGGTGGGGATGAATACATTCTTGATTTCTTTGAAGATTGCCAGGGGCAACTGGTCACTGAAGTGGTTAGATGGGTTGATATTCTGAAGAATCTTGTTGATGTCTTTTTCGATGAGTGGGGTAAAGGTGCCCCATGACGCATTGCTCTTGGTGTTCAGGCTGATAGGATTGCGCTATTCAAAGAGGTCAAGGGGTGGAGCAGACCTGGAGGATGGCAACAGAGCCTTCTTCGAGGCAAGGTCAATGGTGATAAGTCTTGATTTCTCTTTTTTATATATATTTTATTGGTTCACGACAAAATACATCAAATAGTTCATGAATCATATATCATAAAATACACTATAATAATAAAAAAGGAGCTTAACAAAAGTCAGAAGTATAACCTTGAAAAAAGAGGAACACAATAAATTTAGACATACATTTTTCAATCTTCATAAAAATCAGAAAAAGTCCCCCAAATTTTCCATCCCATTTTTTTCCTCTGCCTTGAGGCAGAGAGCGAAAAAAGACTCCACTCTAATTTATACAGTTTATACAATCGTGTTTGCCACTGTTGAAATAGGGGTGGTTTTTCTTGAAGCCACTCTGTGGCAATACATAGCCGTGCTACAGTCATAGTAAAAAAAATGAAATAACGATAACGGTAAAGTTCATTAAACCGATTGTCATTGGGAATCTTCCCCAGCACCAACATAGAGGGAGTAATCGATACACAAACATTAATTATTTATTTATTTATTTATTTAATGGTCTTGTAAAGCGCGTAGTAACTCAGTGAGCATCCCAGCGCTGACCTGCTTCTCCAGGGGTTTCAGCCGTCTGACGAACTTATGTTTTAGGGAAAAGGAGAGTCTTTAAAGATTTCCTGAATTGGAGGTAATTCGATTCTGTCCTCAGTCTTCGTGGAAGTTGATTCCACTGTTTGGCCGTGTGGACCGAGAAGCGACGGCCACCGGTCTTGGCTTTTTTGACTCTGGGGACTGAGATAAGATTTTCTCCGCTGGACCGGAGATCTCTTTCCGCCTTGTAGGGGATTAAGAGTTCCTTGAGAAGGGGGGGGCCGTTGTTGTTGAGGGTTTTGTGGGCCAAGCAGAGGGCCTTGAAGGCGACCCTTTCTCTGACTGGGAGCCAGTGCAGAGACTTGAGAGCTGGCTTGGCAGAGGATCTTGCAGGTGTGCCCGTAAGTAGGCGGGCGGCGGCGTTTTGGACTTTCTGCAACGTGTTAAGGGTGGCTTCGGGAGCTCCTAGATAGATGGCGTTACAGTAGTCTAATCTTGCTAGGATTAGGCCCTGAATGAGGAGCCTCCTTGCGTTTGCGGGGAGCAGGGGGAAGATCTTCCTACAGGCTCTGAGGAGACCGAAGCATATCCCCGCCGTCTTTTTTGCCTGAGTTTTAAAGCTCATGTCCTTCTCGATCCATACGCCTAGGCTTTTAACCTCGTCCTTAGGTGCGGGAGGGTCACCCAAGCAGCTGGGCCAGAGATGAAGTGGCAGGGAAGGCCCCTTGTGACCCAGCATGAGTATCTCGGTTTTTGACCCGTTTAGCTTTAACAATGAGAGATTCATCCATCGGTGGACTTCGGAGAGGCAACTGTGAAGATCAGAGGGGGCGTGATGGGGGTGTGAGAGGGTTACCACCAACTGGGTGTCGTCGGCGTAGTTGATAATAGACACGCCGAACGAACTGACCCTCTTCTCCAGGGGGGCCATGTACACGTTGAATAACGTAGGGCTCAAGGATGAGCCCTGCGGTACTCCACATCGGAGGGGGATGATAGGTGAGTGGCTGTCGTTCTCCCAAACCTGGAAGGAACGTCCTGTTAAGAAGGATTTTAGCCACTTCAAGGCCATACCCTTTAATCCGATTTCTCCCAGTCGTTGGATTAGGGTGGGATGGTCTACAGTGTCGAAGGCCGCACTGAGGTCCAGGAGGATCACTGCCACTGATCCTCCCGTATCCAGAATGCTTCTGGCCTTCTCCACTGCTGCCAGGAGGGCGATGTCAGTGCCCTGGCCTGGACGGAACCCTGTCTGGGAGACCCCTAATAGGTTATTGCTCTCTAGGAAAAGTGACAGTTGTTTGTTCACCAACTTCTCCGCAATCTTGCTGTTTCCAGGGAGAAGGGAGATGGGCCTGTAATTGGAGAGGTCCTGCCGGTCTAGGGAGGGTTTTTTTTAGAAGGCCTTTAACTGCTGCCGCTTTCCAGCTGGGGGGAACTGTGCCCTCCGAAAAGGAGGAGTTGATTACAGCCGTGAGGGGGGGGGGGTGATGGTGCTAGACACTTTTTTCAGGAAGCGGAGGGGTGCGGGGTCAAGGGGGGAACCACTTTTAATTGAGGCCAAAGTTGCTCCTATCTCTTCCGTTGTCACTGGGCCAAAGACGTCCAGGGAGGGTTGGGGGCTATCAGACGGAAGGGGGGGTTAGTGGTCATGATGGTGAGATCCCGATCCATGTGGGCCGGTTCAGGGGGGGGTATAGCCAGGAGAATTTTTTGGATCTTCTCATCGAAGAAGGTGGCTAGATTGGTGCATTTGCTTTCTGCTTCTTTAGGATCGAGCGGTTTGAGTGGGGGGTCGGGGGCGTGGAGGAGTTCTTTGAGAATGGAGTAGGTTTCGTGAGCCGAGCAGGCAGCGTTTTTAATTCTGCTCTCGTAGAAACAAATTTTGGTGTTGCGTAGCTCCTTTTTGTAGGATTTTACGGAGGTACGGAATGTTTCTTTATTTCCCTCTGTTTTTTCCTTCCTCCAGAGGCGTTCATTCCTTTTACAAACCTTACGCAGAAGGTTGAGTTCGGGGGTATACCAGGGTGAGGGGTTAACTCTCTTGGTGTGTTTCAGAGAGTAGGTTTTAGGCAGGATGGCGTCAAGCGATTGGGTGACCCAGGTGTTAAATTCCTTGTCCCCTGCTATGGTGTCTTGAGCGGGGTGGGGAACGTGTTCCCTTAGTTTGGCTGCCCATACGTCTGGTTCCAGTTTCTGCCATCGTCTGGTATGAGTTCTAGTTTTGGGAGGTTGAGGGGGCGGAGTGTCGATGTCCCATACGAGGGGAACCAGGAAGTGGTCAGTCCAGGGGAGGGGGATATGGTCAAGAGTTTTCAAGTCAGGAATGTTTGAAAAGATGGGATCAAGCAGTTGCCCTCTTTCATGAGTGGCCTGTGGGTTTTTTAGGTCGAGGCCGATAGAGGTGATGTCCTGTAGTAGTTCACTGGCCTGCTTGTCGACTGGGTCCAAGAAGTGTACATTGAGGTCTCCCAGTAGTATGTAGTTAGTGGAAGACGTACATTTAATGGAGGTCTGATCAATAATTTTGTTCGGAAAGTCTGCTAGACTGCCCGGCGGGCGATATACCAGCGTTCCCGATAGCAAGGTGACTGGGGAAATTTGTATAGTGAAGTGACAGCTTTCGTGTCCCTTGATGTTGCCATCAGATGTTCTGCAGGTGAGGCCGTCCTTAAGGATTATAGCTAATCCACCTCCTCTGCCCTCTGGTCTATTCAACGAGCACATAAAGTACCCGGGGGGCAGTGCAAGGACGATGTCGGAGCCACTGCTGGGGGTGAGCCAGGTTTCTGTGAGAAACAAGATGTCTAAGGCCTGGTTTGTGATTAGAAGGTTAACTTTGTGCGAGTGCTTCACGAGCGACCTGCAGTTGAGTAGGCCTAGGTACAAGCCCTTGTGTACCGGGTTCTGATCTGCAGGGTTGCAGATGCTGCATCTGGTGAATTGATTATCACCCTTCAGGATGCGCGAGCAGGAGGGATGTTTTTGGGTATTTAAGGCTAGTAGCTCCTCACGGGAGTAGGTCCGGTTGTTCCTGGCTAAAAAGGGCAGAGTGGCAGG
Source organism: Lissotriton vulgaris (assembly GCF_964263255.1). Taxonomy (NCBI): domain Eukaryota; kingdom Metazoa; phylum Chordata; class Amphibia; order Caudata; family Salamandridae; genus Lissotriton; species Lissotriton vulgaris. Next base: position 291,619,965 of record NC_141695.1, read on the forward strand.
GCCTGAGGCCGGCTGGGCCCGGACGGGCCCAGACGGGCTTGTCTTTGGCGCGCCTTCGGCGCGCTGACGGCGCGCCCGCTGCGCCCGTCCGCTGCGCTCCCTATGCTGACACATGATTTATGGGGGAGTTGTGGGCGTTCGAGGGGTGGGCGTGGCCAACAGGAGTGGGCGTGTCCCGTGGCTCCTCGAGGTCAGTGATGGCGGCGTGCAAGCGATTCCTGCCCCTGACAGCGTTTAGATCGGCTGTTTGAGGACTAACAGGTGAGCGCTAAGGAGTAGGTGCAGAGTGAATTAAAATACACAGATACAGTTTTTAAAAGCGGTAATTTTCAATTTTTAGCAAGCAAGACTCCCGGCTTCCGCCTCAGGAGGATCAGGTACAATGCAGCGCTAGTATTCAGAGCGCGATTATATACTGGCGAGGGGTGGGCGTGGCCAACAGGAGTGGGCGTGTCCCGTGGCTCCTCGAGGTCAGTGATGGCGGCGTGCAAGCGATTCCTGCCCCTGACAGCGTTTAGATCGGCTGTTTGGGGACTAACAGGTGAGCGCTAAGGAGTAGGTGCAGAGTGAATTAAAATACACAGATACAGTTTTTAAAAGCGGTAATTTTCAATTTTTAGCAAGCAAGACTCCCGGCTTCCGCCTCAGGAGGATCAGGTACAATGCAGCGCTAGTATTCAGAGCGCGATTATATACTGGCGAGGGGTGGGCGTGGCCAACAGGAGTGGGCGTGTCCCGTGGCTCCTCGAGGTCAGTGATGGCGGCGTGCAAGCGATTCCTGCCCCTGACAGCGTTTAGATCGGCTGTTTGGGGACTAACAGGTGAGCGCTAAGGAGTAGGTGCAGAGTGAATTAAAATACACAGATACAGTTTTTAAAAGCGGTCATTTTCAATTTTTAGCAAGCAAGACTCCCGGGTTCCGCCTCAGGAGGATCAGGTACTAAGCACTGAAGACAGAAATTTTTTAATGTCTTGTATAAACCTTCCTAATACTGGGCAAGAAAAGAAAATGTGTAAACTATCTGCATTATTAGCTTTACAACGAAAACATTTACCATCAAAGCCTCTTCTCCATTTTAACATTCGTGATAGTGTATAATATAAATCAAATAAAGTTTTAAAAAATTGAGCTTTTAAATTAGCTGACATCAAAACCTCTTTAGAAAGCAAAATCAAATTATCCACATCAATCTCATTATCTCCCAATAAATCCCCCCACTTTGCCCTTATTTTCTCCAAGTCATCAGATTTCTCCTCCATAAGCATTCGATATAGAATTCCAATCTTCACTTGTCGTGCGATCCCCTCTACTACTTGATGCTTTTTTAAACATAATTTTTGTCTTATAAGGTAATCCCTTGTTTGTAAGAATTTAAAAAATTAACTTCTAGATAAACCAAACTCTTCAATAAATGATTTACATTTACCTTCACTCGAAAAAAAATCCCCCAAATAAGTCACCCCTTTTTTTGCCAATTCCTAGCTGTCCCATCTGAAAATATCATAGGTAATAATCTAGATGAAAAATAGGGGGTATAATACGACAATTTTCTTATATCAATAGTTCGAGCCAACCATTTCCATATTTTATGAGCACTAATGAGGACCTTAAATCGAGTCATTTGTAGTAGTTACCATCAATTTCATTGAAAAAACTTTGCCTCGCATGTGCTCCTATCAAAATCTCAAATATAGAAGGATGATTATGTGCATACTCCGAAGATCCTCTTATTGTCAAAACTCTCATTTTTAACAAAAAACATACTGTGTAGTAAAGAAAAAAATCAGGTACACCGAGCCCTCCCCTTGCAGTGGGTAAGGTCAGATACTTCATCGCCCGCCTCGGTTTCCCAGGACTCCAAATAAATTTACCACAAAGTGATTGTAGAGACTGTAGCTTGGGTTTTGGGAATTCCAAGGGAATAGAATGAAATAAATAAAGGATTTTAGGGAGGACATTCATTTTTATAACATTGGTCCTTCCGATAATGGTCAAATATAAACGATCCCATCTCTCCAAAGAGGTCTTGATTTTCTGATATACGTTGCTCCAATTTACATCAACCAATTCAGCCATATTTGTTTTAATCCGTATCCCTAAATAAATAACCTCTCCGACCACCCTCTCATCCTCCCATGTTATGGCCTCTGAATAGAGAATCTGAGTTTTGGATACATTGAGTTTGTACCCCGTTATCATTCCAAATTCTTTCACCATCTTTTTGATCTCCAAACTAGCAGTTTCTGGTGTGTCTGTTACTACTGCAATATCATCCGCATATGCGAACACTAAAAAGGAAAAATCGTACACAATAAAGGGAGGGATTAAAGGGTTCCGACTTAGTTGTTCAATAAACGGGTTAATATATAATGCAAACAATAACGGGGAGCAGGGGCAAGCTTGGCGAGTCCCTCTGGTGGTGTTAACCAGTTCAGAGAGTCCTCCCAATGCAGATATTTTTGCAATAGGTTTACCATAAAGTGTTTTTATAGCCTTGATGTATTTCTGTCCAAAACCCATTTTAACCATTAAAGTCTAAAGATACTCCCAAGACACTCGGTCAAACGCTTTTTCTGCGTCTAGCAGAAAAAGCGCCAATTTCCGTTTACTAACGGCCGCCAGATAAAATAGCGTAATGACTTTATTGATATGATCAATAGTGCCTCTTTTAGGGATGAACCCATGTTGATATCTTGAGACTAGGGATGCCACTACTCCGGATAACCGATTGGCTAAAATCTTTGAATATATCTCATTATCCACATTTAATAAAGAAATGGGTTTATAAGATCCTACATTATCAGGTGGTTTATCTTTTTTACAAAACACAACTATAGTTGCTTCAGACCATGTAGGGGGATGATTACCCTCTTGTGCAGCCAAGATTACCCGGAGCATCTCATCCTTTAAGATATAAAAAAACGTTTATAGACTTCAGCTGGCAGTCTATCTGGTCCAGCGGCTTTGCCTAGTGCAAGGCTTTTCACTGCTGTCTCCACCTCTACCATAGTTATTGGTAAGTCCAATTCTTCCGCCAATTGGGAATCTAAAATCTTCAAGTCTACCAGCATTCTATCATACCATTGGGCATTTGAATCCAAACTATCATCCCTAGCATAAAGATTTGCATAAAAACTTTGGAATATTCCTAGAATACGTTCTGGATCTGAGTGTGAATCACCTTGGGAGTCTTTCATTGAGCTACTATTCTGAGCTGTCTGTTTCATTCGTAACCTTACTGCCAGGGTCTTGCCTATTCTCTCTCCAAATTCATAACTCATCATTTTAGATGATAAAAATCTCCTGGCAATTTCCTTATCCCAAAAAGCCAAAATATTAGTTCTGGGCTTAGCAACCTCGTTTTCTACCTCAAAGAGCCCTGCTTTACCTTGTGCGACTTCCCTAGTTAGCAGGATCTCTGCCTTAACCAAAAGTTCATACAAATTATCAAGTTCTTTTTTTTACTTTTTTCGTTGCCACATTGAAAAACTAACACATTCCCCCCTAAACCCCGCTTTGAACGTGTCCCATACTACAGAAATATTAGCTGTACCTCAATTTTCATTAAAAAAAGTTTGAATCCAGTTTTGCATATGTGTAATGAATTCTACATTTAAACCTAACTTCCGATCATATGAAAAGTTGGATTGTATTATCCTTTTCCCTAAGCGATGAATATTTATCACTATAGGGGAATGATCTGAAGATATCCTGGGATAAATTCTGATATTGGTTCCTTCTAACAGGTTTCGAGGTATAAAAAAATAATCTAATCTCACTCATTTTTTATGAGGATGTGAATAAAAAGTAAATCCACTATCCCTCTCTCTCAGCATACCCCAAGTATCAATAAGCCCTTGATCTTGCAATAGGTTAATAAGTGCTCTAAACACTCTCGGTTTACGGCCTTTATATAATACCTGCGGGTCCCCTAAGGCACTGTTGGTCAGATTTATATTCATATCGCCACAGATCACTATCGGCTGTTGAAAGCTGGCTAGCTCCAAATTAATTTCAACTAGCGGTTCGGGGTCGTCCAGATTAGCCCCATAGACCGTAACCAATGTTACTTGTCTATTCCCAGTTTTAATTTCTACAATAGCCCAACGACCATTTTTATCCTCCACCTTACGGCCAACAGTTATCGAGCTATCTTTGATTAGAATAGCCACACCTCGTATCATACTAGATCGTTTAGAAGCGGATACCAGCTTGAATCCTAAGTCTTTTAAGACCTCCCTTTTGGACCATGGGATATGCGTTTCCTGAATACAAACAACATCAGGTTGTATATATTTTAACTCCGCCGCAACTTTATGTCTTTTTATTAAGTTATTTAAACCAGATACATTCAAGGAACATATTCTTAAACTTTTCCCCGCCATTTTAAAACATAATCATAATCCCCAATTTAGCAATTTTTAAATCATAATCATAACATCCAATATTCATCCTTCTATGATGAAAAATGTGCTTTTCAGTTATAACGCCCTTTTTTCTTTTTATCGTATTTTTCCCATGTATTTGTCCATGTATTTGTCGTGATCCATTTTTTCACCCCCCGTGACCCCTTGCCACCCCAAGAGCCCCTCCCCCCTCTCACCCACCCTTCCCCCCCCTGCCCCCTACCCTTCATAGAGGCTTTAGGACTTATCGGCCTGTGATGAAAGTTTGCCGCATCCCCCTACCGCCCCCCAACAGAGTTTTTTAACATCATCCAAAACAAACATGAAAAAACCTTCACTTTAGGTGAGAAATGCTTAACCTAAGACATCTGTTTAAGCTTTTGATCCATCCACTCAGATTTATAGTGACAACAAAAATTCTTTAGCAGCAGTTTCCGTCATAAAAAATCTGGTGCGCTCCTTGTGAATAACTTTAAGTTTTGCAGGAAACATTAAATATGCCTGCGCACCCTTCCCTTGAAATTCCGTAATGAGCTGTCCAAACTGCCATCTTAACTCTACAGATTGTTTACACAGATCTGGTCTGACAAAAAATTCGCAACCAAGTCCCTTACATTTCTTATCAGGACGAGCCTTCAAGAATATCTCCTCCCGTGCTTGGAAACTATTGAAAGCCACTAAAATAGCTTGTGGCTTTTGATCTCTGGTATTGGCCCTAAAAGGAAATCGGTGGGCCCTCTCCACCTCCCGGTCCCAATCCCATCTCCCTGACTCTGGCATGGCAGCTTTCAAAAGGGAAACTATAAAGCCTTTTGCATCAGACCCTTCTTTCCCCTCTTCAATTTGCAAAAATCTCAAATTATTCCTCCGAGATCTATTCTCAATGTCTATAAGCTTCCAATTTACATCTTCCTTGGTCGTGATATGTAGTTCTATAGTCTTTCGTTGCTGTGCCATCTCATCTTCTAAAGAAGATATACGTGCTTCTGCCTCCGTCGCTCTTGCCACAAATTCAGTATGAGACTTTACCAATCTTCTCACAGAGTTTTGTAACTTCTTGCAGGAATTCTGTACTTTCATACTATCCTCACGATTTTCTTCCCTATGCTGCATCATAGTCTGATAAATCAGATCTAATGAAATATCCTCTGTTTCTTCTGTATCCAAATCCAAGTTAATATGACCCATATTAGCATTCACAGAATCTTCCTGCTCTTTTTCACTCATATCCAGTCTGATTCTGCGAACAGTGCTAGGATCAGGACCATCTCTCTCCATATTTTCATTCAGACTACTATGACCGCTTTCCTCCTCTAGTCCACCATCTTCCATGCTCATACGTGTGGCATATAACTCAACCAAACTCTCGGAAGAAGACATAGAGTGCTCTGACATTGAAAAAAAGTCCGCTGAGTCTGTATCTCCTGCCACTAATGTTACTATATCTGCATTATCCACTTCTTCATTTTGTGTCACAGGTGCTTCGGGAAGAGAGCTCGCGCTGAGACAAACATTATTAGCCTCTTGTACAGCCAAGCCTGATACATCCCCAGCGCTGTCTAAATTAGCTCTTATATTCAGGTCTTTCTCTTTTTCCAAGATGGCGTCCGTGTGGGACGCGTGAGTTTGTGGCTCCTGCCGGACCCCACAGAGCGGAATTGAATGCGGTAAGAAACGAGGCACTTTTGGGGAGCCAAACACTATACGATATAGCGGGAAGAATACGTGCTTTTATCTGTAAAATTAAAAGTTAAAACTCTTCATGATTTTGAAGCTAACGGCTATAGCTTGGCTGCGGCTCCAGACGCGCTGCACGTCTCTTCGGCAGCACCTGACTCGGCGTCTAACGCGGAACACTTGGTGGAAGCCCTGCCTCCGTTCGAAGCAAGGCAGACCGGAGGAAGGCAGCGAGCGGAGAAGAAGTGCTGCTTCGAGCGGCTTGCAGAGCGGTATGGGACCGAAAGGAAGGAGAGTACGAGGGCAGGGAGCTGCCACCGAGATGCTCAATGGAGTCAAGACAGCGCCCGGTATAAGAGCAACAGCACCTGTCAATGTCGCGACCCCCCCTCCTCCCACAGTGAGTAAGAACAGCATTGCACAAGGAAATGCAACAGGGAGGGAGGGGGAGGTCAGCGTCCGTAAGAAGATCCCAAACATGTTCGCTGGTCTTAAAAGTAAAGAAGTTGATAAACTGAATTTAAAACAAATGAAATCAGCTGGTGAGCTGAGAGCTGACAATCGTCAAGGGAGCGCTGCTGAGCCCGCTTTAGAGTCTGTTCAAACTCTAAGTTTAACCTCCACTTCTGAAATGGGACAAATGGATAAGTCTTGATTTCTCAATGAAGAGAGTTGCAAGTTCGTCGCACGAGGGTGGGCTGCCTCCAGAGTCGGGGTGGTTTGGACCTATAACTGATCGCTGTTTGACCAATTCCAAAACTTTCTTGGTGCGGTTAGAAACTTGATCAAGTTGGTGTCTGATGTAGTCTGCCTTAGCGCTCTTGATTTGTTTGTTGTAGAAGCTCCTAAAATCTCTGAGGAGTTTTAGTTGGTCCGAGCAAGGTTTGGATCTCCAGGAACGTTCAGCTGCCCTAAGGTTGCGGCGCTCTGTGTTTAAATTGTCATTGTACCATGGTTTGGATATTTTCATTGAGGCATTTTTTTGTTGAAATGGTGCAATGTCATCCATGATGTTGGAGATGGTCGAGTTATAGGAGTCTGTGAGTGACTGAACCTCAACCAAGTCGACTTGGTCGGAGAGGGCAGATTTACAGTGGGCAGCTTGTTCATCTGAGTTTATTGATCTGAGGTCCCTTTTCCAGATCTTTGATTTCATTGGCTGAACCTTTCTCATCGACACCTCCCTGTTAATATAAAAGAGGATGCAGTGGTGGTCGGACCATTCGCAAGGGGTAAAGGAATCCAATGTGATGGTCTGTCCTTTTGAGATAATGAGGTCTAGAGTTTCCTCTTTATTATGAGTAGGTTGGCCACTTTGCGGAATCAGATCTTGATCATTTAAGAATGATTTAGGGCCAGATACAGCGTGGTGGTTGGGGTTAGAACAGTGAAGGTTGAAATCACTGAGGAAGATTTGGGACACGGCTGAGTCGACATTGCTAGAAATTATTTTCATTAGTTGCTCGATGAAGGGGAGTTTGTCTCCCGGTGGGTGATAGAAAGTGTGCAGTTTGCAAACCAGCAGGTTATTACTTGAGATGCTGAGACAAAGGTATTCACAGGAGGTAGGCTTAGAGGACTCCAAGTGAGAAATAGAGAATGTATTCCTATTAATACAGGCAAGGCCATCCCCCAGCTTCTGAGCTCTGTCTAGCCTAAGTATGTTGTGAGTAGGAGGTACTAGAATGTCTAAGATAGGAGTGGAGGCGGGATTTAGCCAAGTTTCAGTCTTTGTATGGAATAATGAAAAGCACTTTAAGAATTCCCTAGCTGAGATCAAGCCAGCAATCTGCCTTAATGAGGAGGAAAGGCACAACAAATTCCTGAGGACCATGTTACATTGAAAGGTACAGGACTGGGTTGGCAGACAGCTCTCCGCAGTCGAAGGAGGAGTATACCAACTGGCAAAGGTAATGAGAGGACAAAAGTTGAAATCTCACAGGAGGTGATGAAGTCAAACAAGCAGCAACGTGATATTTGTGAGGTGAATCAACCAAACAGAAATGATGAAGCAAGTTATTTCAAGACATGTAAAGGCTACTTTGATTCTGTCTTCTTAGAAAACCACATGAGAGAAGTAAAGGGCACCGTGGGACTATGTTAGGAGGCCGGAGGACCATCGGGAAGCCACAATGAACACTTTTATTTCACAATGAATTGGAGATGACTCACAGGAATGGAAAGGGAACACACCAGCTATTTGTTCATGTTATGCATTAGACATGGGTGGGGAAGAAGGTTCTTGGAATGGAAGGATGCTAGTGCCACAGGACACACTACAGCTAAAGATGCTTTCAGGGGACTGGGAACTCTTAAACACAGTGATTAGAAATGTCAATCTCAGAGCATTGCAGTGTCAACCTAATAGTTTATCAAGTTCATAACAGTGATCTTTATTGTCTTAACTTAAAGAGCCAGCAAAATGACTGGTTGTGCCTAACCTTCAGAAAGAGGCTGATGAGGATGTCTGCCTGCTACAGAATGCAGGGGCAGATGTAGTGATTGACTAATTTTAAGTACTGGGCGACTATAATTAAATTAGTAAGTGTCTAATAGAGGTCAAATTGGACCAGGTGTTATATGTTTTTCTCACTGTACTAAGGTTTCCCTGCACAGCAGTCCTCACATCCACCATTACCAACTATCTTTGCAGTATCAACAGTTTTCTTGGACATCCACTCCTTGATCAATTTTGGAACCTGCAACCCTACACCTTAGTAACATAAATGGAGATATGCCCATGCTAATGTGAAGAGTGTTCTCACAGCCTACAACATGTTATCAATCACATCCCTCCAATGCAGTCCATTAATGAGTGCAAGCTGTAACTGATCCTTGATAACACGGTTCACTCTCTCAACCAAACCATTAATGCAGGGATGGTACAAGGAAATCAGAATGTGCTTAAAGCCTGACTTTTCAAAAACAACCTTACCATTTACTTGAATACTAGCTTAGTACCATTATCGTTTACTATCTCTTCTGGAAATCACTCTCTCAATAATACCTCTCTGAGTGGTCTTACTGACCTTGCCAGTAAATTGCTTCCCTTGCCACACAGCTCCGCCTGGTAGCAGTTGCCTCCTGACCGTTCCAGGTCCTTATTTCGAGGCCCATACCCCTGATCGGCCAGTGGGGAGCATCTCTGCTCTGCTGCTGCTCTGCTGCTGCTCTCTGACCTCTGTTTTTCTGCTTTCTACCTCTGCTCTTATTTTGCTCTTTTTTCACCTTCCTTGTATCTATCACTGCTTTTCACTTTTTACTTTTTCTCACTTCTCTTTTTTGCGCCTTTTTCCCCCTTTCCCATGCCGCTGCTCGCCCCCCATCAGTGCAGTTTTCCCCGCTTCCCACTTCCCAGCTGTCCAGCCCTCCAACACTTCTTAATGGCAGCCATTGTGCGGCCCGCTGCTGGCACATGAAAGGAATGCCAAGGGTAAGCCCTACTGCGCCTGGAACGCACCCAGTGCCACAGACCCTGGTCCTAGGACCAGCCCTCGATACTACTCCAGCACCCTCAACTCACTCAACCTCGGATGGTCCACCACCTGCCAGGTCGCATCACTGATGGCCTGTTCACCAGCTGCAACTGCGCCTTCTTCTCCCTCCGTACTCCAGAGCCACCGACCGCATGACCCTCATTAACGGGGACACCCTCTCCCTCAAAAGACATGCCGTGGCGATCTGGGACCTGCTCCGATGTTGCCTTCTTCACGGAAATGTGGATGAGCCCCACCCTAGGCCTGGACATCGCAACCGCCATACCCAATGGCTACAAAATCGTCCACCAATACTGCATCAACCGACCAGGAGGCGGCATTGCCATCGCAAACAAAAACACCCTCTACCTCACAAACAGCTCCGATGAGCACTCTCCCGACATGAAGCACCTCCACTTCCAGATCCAGACCAACCCTCTGCATCACACTTGTCTACAGACCTCCCGGACTCCACCCCTTTTCAGCAAAGCCATAGCCAACTTCAACGCTCACCATGCTCTCACGTCAATGGACTACATCCTCCTCAGTGACCTCAATTTCCACCTGGAAACCTCAACGACCACAATACCTCATCCCTATTGGAGAACCTCACCACCATTGGACTCAAACAGCTGGTCACATCTCCAACCCACTCGGCAGGACACATGCTTGCCCCATCTACTCTGCAAGCAACAACACTACTGAGCCACACTGAACCGACCACCACTGGGTCCACTTCTCCTTCTCCGGACCCACCGTACGCCACCACGCCCACTGCGATCTTCGCTGTAACTGGAACAAGGTCTCTGAAGACCAGCTCACCAGCTCCCTCAGCAAAACCCCACCACCAATATCCATGGATGCCAACACCTCAACACGCAACCTTCCGCGTTGGATCTTCGACTGCACCAACACACTGGCTCCCCTTAGGAAACCCTCAGACAAGCAGACCTCCAAGAAAGCCAGATGGTTCTCCCCTGCCATCCAAGAGTCCACGCGTACTTGCAGACGGCTCGAGAAAAAATGGAGGAGAAGCATGATCATGCCAGACCATGCAACCTTCAAAACCTCCATCACCACACACCACCACCTAATCAGAACAACAAAGAAAGCAGCCATATAGGTAAACATCAACGCCAATGAACACAACAACTAAGAACTCTTCGCCGTGGTCAAAGAATTTGCCCAGCACAGAGGCAGCAGACATTCCCCTCTCTCAAGACCTCTGACACAAACTCGCTACCCTTTTCCACTGCAAGATCAATTAGATATATGACAGCTTCACAACCCAAGACCCTCCCACAACCACCTCATCCGATGGCTCCAGACCCCAGCTGACCTTGCCCAACTGTCCCATCCTCACCTCTGATGACACCCTCAGTATCATGAAGAGCATCCATTCTTGAGCCCACTTGGATCCCTGCCCTCATCATATCTTCAACAGAGCGGGCACCTGAACCATCAACTGCTCCATTGAGTCTGCCACCTTTCCTGAAGACTGGAAGCACGCAGAGATCAACTCCCTGCTGAAGAAACCCTCTGCTGACCCGACAGACCTTATGAACTACAGACCCATCTCTCTGCTCCCCTTCCTAGCCAAAGTCATTGAGAAAGCCATCAACGCCCAACTCTTCGAGTTCATCACAACAAACCACATTCTGGACCTCTCCCAATCGAGTTTCAGAAGCAACCTCAGCACTGAGAACTCTGCCCTCGCCGCTACAGACAACATCCACACCCTCCTCTACATGAGGCGAGACTGCTGCCCTCCTCCACCTGGACCTGTCAGCTATCTTCGATACCGTCTCCCACCACAACCTCTGCACAACACCGACATCCGTGACAAAGCCCTAGAATAGATCCACTCCTTTATCACCGGCAAAACACTGTTCAACTCAGAACCCACAGAGAGCAGCTGCGGAGTGCCCCATGGATCCTCCCTTAGACCCACCCTCTTCAACATCTACATGGCACCGCTTGCAGCCATCATCAGAAGCCATGGACCCAACCATGTCTTTGACGCTGACGACACCCAGCTGATTCTCTCCCTTCAGACGAACCCACAGCCGCCAAGAGCTACTTCCATAACAGGATGAAGGCAGTCACCAGCTGGATGAAGGACAACTCAACTGCCTTAAGCTTAACTCAGACAAGACTGAAGTCCTAATACTGGGCTCCACCCCCTCTGTCTGGAACGACTCCTGGTGATCTACAGCTCTCTGAGCCCACTCACATCCACAGACCACGCACAAATCCTCTGCATGATCCTGGACTCCTCACTCTCAATGAACAGCCAAATCAACAACATTTCGTCCTGCTGCTTCCACATGCTCCACCTGCTTCGTAAGATCTTCTAATGGATCCCCACGCATCTAGAAAAGCGTCACCCATGAGCTCGTCAGCTTGACTATGGCAATGCACTCTACACTGGCACCATCCAGAAACTCCTGAAGAAACTGCAGAACATCCAGAAGTCCTCCGCCAGACTCATCCTGAACATCCCATGCCACAGCCACATCACTGGCCACCTGAGAGACCTTTACTGGCTTCAACAAAATAATTACCTTCAAGCTCCTCACACATGCATACATCACAAATGATGGACCTGCATACTATAACCACTGCCTCTCCTTCTACACTCCCACCAGACATCTCCTCTTTGCCCAACTGGCCCTGGCCACCATGCCATGGATCCACAAGATGACTGCTGGAGGAAGATCCTTCTCCTACCTCACTGCAAAGGCTTGGAACTCCCTTCCCCTGCACCTCAGGCAATCACTATCACTGCCGCTACTCAGGTATCTCAAGACCTGGCTCTTCGACTGAACCAAAGATCCACCCTTCCCCCACTCAGTGCCTTGAGACCCTTCTGGGTGAGTAGTTACACATTATAAGAACACCTCAACAAAAGACCTGCCCCTGCTATATGAATGGACAATGATCCACCATATGTCTTTTAGAGAGGACACCCAATTTTGAGTGTCACAACAGTGGATCTAATTCTCACAACTGCCTCACAGTCTCCTAATTCACTACTCAAGTTATGATATGTGGTGCTGTGTCGCTAGTCTGCCCTTCCATAAATGTGTGAAGGACCTCGAAGAGGAGAAAAAAGGTGAGGCAGAGCCTCACAGGAGTAACACCATGGGAGGTTACAGGCTGGTACTCGCCTGTGTCCTCAGGTTTTAATCATTCGCATCTGCCAACTGTAAGAAATAACAAGTAGATAGTGCAGAAAAACAAAAACCCATATATGTGGTGTGTTTTCTAAATGTGACCCTATAGGAGGTCCTGGGATCTAGCGTGGAAACCTGGTATCCCCTAGTTTAAAAACGAGCTAGACAACACTGGCTATACTATTTTATTCCTTGCTGTGTGTCTGCCCAATTAAAACCTGATATTACACATTTTAAGAACCCTGATTTATTGATTGAGAAACCTGATTACTCTGAAAGGTCCAGATACATCAAATGCGAATTGTTTTTAAGTGGAACCAGTGAAACAGGAGACAGACAAGTCACTTGTTATTCACACATGCAACATTCACACACATAACCTTCAATAGCATAGTTTACTCTTGCCAAAATCCTCTCTAACCCTTTGTCTCATGGCCCACATACCAATATGACCTTCATAAGTCAAATCCAGAACTTTTTAATGAGACACACCAGAACAGTCAACAATCCAACCCTATGTATAATCCTCCCAATGGAAGATATTTCCTCTGCAACCCTCCTGTATGAGCCAACGTTGCAGGAATCACTTTGTTTCAGGGCCAACCCTTTGCTACAAAACCATCCATATCTTGAAGCTCATTATCATTAGATACAGCTTGCAACCATTCCTGTTGAGAAAAGTCTAATTTCATTGTCTCAACAATCGAACTGACAGCACATACTATCTCAAGATCATCCTTTGCTTCACACAAACCGTTGCTCTCTTCCAATGGCAATCTTGATAAGCAATTAGCCACATAATTCATAACCCCTGCCACATACTCCAGTTTGTAGAGAAATTCTTGCAACCTGTATTGCCAAGTGGCTATACTTGGGTTACTTTTCAACCGACTCTCGTGGTGAACAGATCCACCAATGGTTTGTGTTCTGTCCCTAAAAATAAATTAATTTACCCATAAAAAGTTCTTGAAATGTTTCACTCCCCCCCACAAACTTAAAGCCTCCTTCTCTATTGTAGAATAGGTGACTTCAGCTCCTCTCAATGTCCTGGAAGCAAATTCAATAGTTTCCTCACATCTATCATTTCTTGTATGCAAAAGAGCTGCACTGAGCCCAACATTACTTGCATCAGTGGAGACTATGCACAAGTCGTTAATTTCAAAGGCTTAAGTGGTTGAGCCTGCACATTCTCACTTTTTTATTTGCCAAAAATTCTCATCACACTCTTCAACCCACAGAAACTTCACATTTAAAAAAAAAAAGTTTACGTATTCTTGCAGTTTTGTCAGAAAATTGCTAGCAAATTTGGCATAATACCCCACTAAACCCAAAAATGAATGAAGCTGGTCTTTGTCTTTAGGTTTTGGCGCATTTTGTAGGACTTTTAGGAAATGTGACCCAGTGGTGTTTTTAAAAAGATTGTTCATCAACTGCTGAAACATGGCAGATGCTGATGCCAGACCACTTGACATAAGGACATACCGATACGTACCTTCAGGTGTAATGAATGATGTGAGGAGCTGAAGACACATCCAAAGAAGTGAAGAAACTAGCACCACCCAAAGTTTTAAACATTTTACCAATGTCAGGTGGGGGCTGGTGATCCACCCAAATATTGGAGTTGAAATCCCACAGATCCACACAAATGGCTTGTCTGCTTTGAGATCTGGGGCTATTGGTTCCAACCATTCTGACCCCTCAATGGGCTCTATGACCCCTATAAAACACAACTTCCCCAATTCGGATTACAATTCACCACACGAACTCAATGGTACCTTGTACACCTTGTGAGCCACAGTGTATCCATTTTCCTTTAAGACTATACTATGCTGAAATCATTTAAGTTTTCCTAAGTTCTCATTAAAGACCTCAGGGTAATCCCTGACCCATTGCTTGGCTTGCTCGTGACAAACTAAACCTGTATTGGAGAGGCTTGCCGTTCACTGTGCCACATGCACCCCACACTATGTGCCAAAACAGGACCATATTAGGGTGATTGGGATGTAAGACAATTCCCAGTTCTCTTTGTTTGTCCGCACCAACAAATTCGCACCCTCCTGAACAATATAAACAGATCCCACAGCAGAACTTTTGTCACAATTCAGGTTGGCATCAAATTTGCCCATGACCTCTTCTCTTTTGCCCCATATGTAAATATTTTAATGCGTGATTGATGCGCTTGTATGTCCCCTAAACCACCCAAATCCTTTATGTTTATTACCATGAAAGGACAGCCAGAGTCTGCCATGAAAGTAATGTCATGTTGTTCACTGCAATCACAGAAGATGGTTTCCTTTTACGTGTCATGAGCATGGATGATATTTCCACGCCACCACTATTTATGTTGGTTTTTTTTTAAAGTAACATTAATACTACATTAATATCCTCATCAGAATCTTCAAAATCCTCATTAATGGTATTAATTGTTTTTGATGGACTAGGTCCAGCATTAGCTCTGCACACACTTGATTCTGAGCAAAAAAAAAATTGGCATTGCCCCAATAAAATTTGCTGACACAGTGGAAACACGTCTCAACCTCTTTTCCTTCAAATTTGAGTGAGCTCTCAGAAACTCGCAAGACTTTAGTTTTCACATCAGCCTTCGCAGGTTGAATAGTTGGATTGCATTTCAAATTTAGTTGTTTGACTTCACTGTCTCAGACACATTCATTCATTTCTTTCATGCAGAATTGGAAGTGCTCAATATGTCTGGCTAATTTCAAAGATATTTCTACATCAGGTTCTTCGGAAGACAACAGTTTCTCCTGAATTTTCTTGTTGCAAGTTCTCTAAATCTATTGATCCCGGAAGATCTCATAATTGAACTCTCTGTAATTATATGTGACAGCAAGTGTCCTAAGAGCAGCCGCAAAATTGTCAATCGATTCCACAGGAACTTGAGAACATTGTAGAAATTTATGTTGCTCTAACACAACATTCTTTCTCTGATTGAACCTTTTGTCTAATGTTTTAATGGTAGATGCGTAATCATCCACCACCATAACAGCATCACCTTCTTCCCCTACACCAGCCTGGACATTAACAATCTCCAACTGTAGTGTTTTAATATGGTTCTCGCCTCAGAACCTGAATTGTATATGAAAAGAGTTTTCTTGTTTTTAGATTTGAATGTTTCTCCATCAATGGCCTCTAAATAAACTTCAAAGCTTTCCTTCCACTGTTGCCTGGTACTTGGAGGAATGGTGGTGGGGCTAATACTCCCTCCATGAGTTGACTTTATGTGGGTGGGTTGCTGCTACACCGAATTGATCAAAGATTCTGTCTACTTTAAATTATGTCTAAACGAAAGTTGTCGTGTTGTTCCTAAGGAAGAGAAGAAAATTATGCAGTCTATGATGCAGGTGATTTATGACAGGGTAACCAGGCGGTAGCCCTGGGAATCCATTTTGTTGGATTTAATGCCCTCACACACCCTTTCAGTTGTCATGCTTCATCATTTGGGCCTGCTCCTCGTTGGGTCAGCGGTGCAATACCCAACGGGCAACACCTCGTAGAGGGGCTCTTTGGCGGAGATCTTTTTCCAACAGCCATATGGATGAAGTGCGGGTGTGGGGCCAGAACAAAAGGGTAGACGTGATGTTGTGAATTAAAATAAAGCTAGTGGTACCGGGAATACTTTATTCAGAATGGCCACTGCTTTAGTTAAAAACACAGGATGTGGTGGAAAATAATGTTTCCAACTGTCATCTAGATTTTTTTATATAGTCCGGTCAACATGTTTCCCGCTACTGTGCAATTTGACTAGCGATTCTTCAGGACCCAGTTGACTATTAGCAAGTATCTAATGTTGTAAGACTGTCTACGCTAATACCCTAGAGTGTGGTTTCTGTATGGCTACCACATTAGTGGGTAAAGGGAAAATTAATATTATATTACCCTTCTTCTAGTTGTGATTGTCAGTACCTGTTGAAGGAAGAGGGAGAACATATCACAAACAGATGGGTAACGGGTACATCAGTGACTGTAGTACTTGTGCGTTTCGCATGCCAGTGAGAGTCAGGCGTGTCACAACACCATTGCACAAGTGTATCAAACCCTCTCACGTGTGAAAATTCGGTGAGAGTGACATGTGAGCATCTATAAAACATTTAGAATAAAATTGGAACACCAATTCGGTATTCATAACTCGCAGTTATTCAAAAAACTCACCTAAAGTTAAAAACAATCAGACAACGACAGTGTCCAGCAGGTAAAGCTCCAGGGAGTTCTTCCACCACAAGGCCATGTAAAGGAAAAATCTTAGTGCCTTATGATCTGTATAAATATACACATTGACTTGGCAGTGATTATAATCTACTGTAAAAGTTATGTCTTTGGAGCATTTCTTAAATGTGTGTACATATATTCAAGTGTTAGAGAACTTGACTGTGGTTCTAAACTCACACTCTAAGGCTGTCGAGAGGTGTTAGTTTATGTTAGAAAGATATGGGACTGGAGTCATCGGTGGTAAAGACCTATTTGGTACACTATAGGCTTTGCTGGTCTAGAGATACCTCCATTCTGTAATCCCGAAATAAGGGAATGTTCGTTATCGAGGTAGAGTATAGTATTCTTTTGTGGACTGCAGAGATAGGTAACACCCACTCAAGAGGCCCCGGTATGCATGCATGCTTGTTGTGCCTGAAAGCTTGTAAAGCTGAAAGCTTACTTCTCAACGATTGAAAAGAGTAATCTAACTAATGTAGAGTAACCACGTTATCCCTCGGTAATTCGTTGCTTGTTAGCGGTAAACCAATTTAATTGTTAGCGGTGAGTCATTATATTTGAAGGTTTTGGCTCACTGCCGCTATGTGCACTATGCTAGTTCAGGGTATATTAAGCCGAAATTTTCGCAGAAAAAATGTCCGCGTGCAGTCGAATCATCTGATGGATTTTTAAATGCTGCTAGTGCGTTGCGTTTCCGACTGGTCAAACTAAATCTAATAACCCAGGAGTATGACGTGAGGTTAGTATAGATACCTTGATAAGTAGTTGCTAATGTTACCGCCGCATCGTGTTTAGCGGGAGAGCCATTGTGTTAGGGCTTACAAGTATGTTGAATGTGGTACAGTGCCGCTAGAAATATTCCGGAACTGTGCGCTGAATACAACCCTAAGTAGGAGGATACAATGGTTACTCCTAATGCCACTTACTTGGCAATGCCTGGGCTTCGCTGTATGCACCTACCCTTCGCCGCTGGAACCGGGTGGAGGAAGTGGGAGGGGTGAGTTCCGGTTATTTATTTATTTGGGAAATTTATTAAGCGCTCAAATACCCGAGGGTGTCTCGGCGCTAAGTGTTCACTGAACTAGTCCATGAGTAGTTATTGCTTGAACAGCCAGGTCTTTATCTGTTTGCGGAAAGAAAGAAGGGAAGTAGAAGTTTTGATATGATGTGGAAGACTATTCCATAGTTTGGTGGTGGTCACTATGAAGGATCTGTCTCCCCATGAGACTTTCTTAGTCCTGGGAACCTGCATAAGACCAGCAGTGGAAGATCGAAGGGATCTGGCAAGTTTATAAGGGCAGAGTGCATCTTTTAAAAAGGCTGGGCCTTGAGCGTGGATTGCCTTATACGCAATGCATAGAGCTTTGAATTTAGTTCTTTTCTTTACTGAGAAGCTGTTCAATAAAGGGTATGTGCCTTGGCTCTGGTTGGATAACTAATATGGGGGCCATTTTGTAGTGTCTAATGCAGTAGATAGTCTAACACATATGTCGTATCGCTTAATTTTTTTTATTAATGAGAGTTTAGTGGAGGCTTGGCTCAAAACAAAATATATTAATTAGACTTGAATCGGGACTAAAACCAAGTAAATGAACCCGATTTTTGTCCTCAACTAACATTGACGCTTAAGATTGCCGGTGTTGGGCGCTAGCGTTTTCCTATTCAAAAAGTGGAATAAATTTAGTAATGGGGCATTCGAATTACTGATGCCACACTGAGTTGACATTATGGATAGTGTTGTGGGTCATGGGAGGCAATATATCGGCCATCTTAAGCTAGTGGGTTCATTAGGTTGATTATCATTACGGCAAAGTATACTTTAGGTGATAGGTTCCTCTAGGGGGCCTCTTAAGAAGTGTTATCTCTTGTAATTCTTTGTGGAGTGTACGTATGCAGATTAGGGCAGAGGGGATTCATTAATTTCGTTAAAGGCTGGCCCAAGGTATATCTTCGTTTACACCATTCCTGTCAGAAGATAATCTATGGATTCAACGCTGTTCTTTATAGAATAACCCTTCCTTGGATATCTGTTGACTTGCTTCTAGGATAAGCCAGTGAAGGGAATCTGGGTTGTGATTCATTTCCAGGAAGTGTTTACACATCTTGGTGTTACTTTTCTTACACATGAAATTGCTGCGGTGTTCAAATATTCTGGTCTTTATATTGCGTGTCGTCATGCCTATGTAGTATAGGTTACAAGGGCATATGATCAGGTAGATGCAGTTTGTGCTGTTGCAATTCGTGTGGCCTCTCATTTCCCACTTAAATGATTCAGAAAGTGCAATACTGTTGTATTTCTTAGTGAAAGGGCATGCTGCACAGCCACCGCATAAGTAATGTCCAGTAACAGGTGGCAGATTCCGTAGTGTTACTTGGCGATTTGGTTCATTAGTGTTTTTTGGTCTAGTGTGGATCAATATGTCTTTGATATTTTTTGACCTTTTAAAGGCAAACCTTGGTTGGTCTATATTCAAAGTGCCAGTATTGAGTATGGGCCAATGATGTTTTTCAATTTTTCTTATCTGATTGGACACCGGTGTGAAGGTTGTTACACATGTCATGGGTTGGGCGGCCAGGGGATTCCTTTCTTTTGGTTCTATCAGGCCCTCCCTGTTATTGTTCTGTGCTCTCTTCATACTTCTTTTGATGTCTCTGGTTGGGTATCCTCTTTCTCTTAGATTCCTAGATAGGATCGCAGATTCAGTTTTGTAATTGTCCATTGTGCTGCAATTATGTCGTATCCTAAGGAATTGCCCAAACGGTAGGTTGGATCGCAGGGCTTTTGGGTGGTGACTAGCATAGTGTAACAGACTGTTGCGGTCTGTGCTTTTCTTAAATAGAGTGGTACTGAGAGTTCCTCCTTCAATGCTTATTTTTAAGTCCAGGAATGCTATGTGACTTTTAGAGGCCGTGATTGTGAAATTGAGGTATGGGTTGATGTTATTGATCCACCAAAAGAACTGTGTGTATGAGTCTTCATTCCCTGACCAAAAGATCAGGATATCGTCTATGTAACGTTTCCATAGCTTAATATTCCTGTGGTAGAGATTTGTCACTGAAGATATATGGCTCTCTTCAAAACTCGCCATGTACAGGCATGCTATACTAGGGGCTACTGTGCTCCCCATGCAAGTTCCCTGTATCTGATGGTAGTAGGTGCCTTTGAATTCGAAGTAGTTCTCAGTGAGGACTTTTTCCGCACATTCCATGATGAAGGTAATGGGTGTTGCAGATGTCCATTCAGTTTTTTCGAGTGCCGCCTCCATAACACCTAGGGAGGCCCTATGGGGAATGTTAGTGTAGAGGGCCTCAACATCTAGGGTTATGAGGAAGTCAATCGATTGGGCCTCGCCATAGTCTTGCAACAGACGTAATAGATCTGTTGTGTCCTGGATGTAGGAAGGGATTTGCTTCACCAGGGGCTGTAGGAAATGGTCGCAAAACTTGGATAAAGGTTCTAGCACAGAGTCAATGCCTGAAACAATGGGTCGACCCGGGACCGAAGTTACCCTTTTATGTATTTTGGGCAGCGTATAAAAATACGGAACCCTAGGGTTCTTTTTCACTAGGAAGTCTGCTTCCTTTTTGCTTAACCAGCCGTCACATTCCGCTGACTCAACCATACTCACAATGGACGTTGTGAGGCGTTCTGTCGGATTCTGTGTGATAGCCTTATAGTATCTTGCGTCGTCAAGTTGTCTTTGACACTCTGTCTCATAGTCCACAGTATTCATTATTACAGTTGCACCCCCTTTGTCAGCTTGTTTGATCGTCAAAGAGGGGTTGTTCGATAATGTGTCTAGAATGTTTCTTTCATCCCTAGACAGATTGTTATGTGTAGGGAAATTAGATAATTTGTTAATATCTTTTAGAACTGCTTGCTCAAAAGTGAGCACCTCACTCGGTACCAGGCCACTGTGGGGGGTAA
The DNA here is from genome assembly GCF_964263255.1 of Lissotriton vulgaris. Classification (NCBI taxonomy): domain Eukaryota; kingdom Metazoa; phylum Chordata; class Amphibia; order Caudata; family Salamandridae; genus Lissotriton; species Lissotriton vulgaris. The sequence goes on from NC_141695.1 coordinate 291,640,856, forward strand.
AAGTAGAAGTGTTATGTAACCCCCAGAGTCATTGGTGGGTTCTTGTGGTTTGCCATCAAAGAAGGCATGCAATCTTATCTTCCTGAAGAATTTTTGCAATTCAACGGTTTGAAGGAAATTGTCGGTTCTGGGAGTTGGGACGAATCCAAGCCCTTTTTGTAAGACCCTTCCTGTTCGTTGGTTAACTGGTGTGAGGAGAGGTTGACTACAAGGCTCATTTTTTGTTCGTTTTGCTCCGTGTGTCCATCCCTTGGGGTGTCGTGTCCTCCCATTGCACCCGTTTGTCGGTTGCGTTCCCTCTCTTTCTCCCTCGCCCTCTGCCCCAACCTCTGTCTAAAAAAGGCCGGTTTCCATGGGGGGCAAATTGAGGGGGGTACTGTGGTCCAAATTGTGGTATGGCATGGGGGGGATTACTGCCACATTGGGTGCCCCGAGAAAGGTATTTGGGGATGGGGTAATGGGTATTGTCCCCGTCTCCCGCCTCTACCGCCACGTCGTTGGCGTGGTTGCCATGCGTCCCCACTAGAATTGTTTTCACTATTGGACCCTCTTCTCGAGGAGTTGTTGCTGGAGTCAGAGAGGTACCCTGTGCCTGACGGAGTGTAATCCTTTTTAAGGTATGGGTATACTTTCTCTTTGTCAAAACGGTCAAATGTCCTTTTGTAATTTGTTGACTTTTTGTTCCATCAAATAATCCTTGTGTTCACTGATCTCCTTATTGATTTCTGCCAGTTTCGTTTTGAAACCTGGGTTAGTGACAGCGTTTTTTAGCGTTGCTTCTAATGCCTGGATCTTTTCTAGCAGGGCATCAGCCAGAAGCTTGGAGGTGTTCACAATCAAAATCAATAAATCATGTGTGCACTTCCAGGATATCTGGGACCATTCAACCTTAAATTGACCATCTTCCCAGAATATCCTAGGGAAATTCTTGACAATCAACCCGTTTGGGGCAATTTTAGCTTTGAAATATTCTGCCATCAACGCACCGTGCAGACTGACTCTTATCCACTCTCTTTTGAGATCAGAGAGTGTTTTGCAGTCAGCTGTGTTGCTACCCGTTGCGGTGTCGTTATCCAAATTAATTAAATTATGCTCATGTAAATTATGCACCATCCTGATAACAACGCTAATCCGCCGGTGCAGGCTAAATACACAACATGAATAGATAACCGATTTGTCACCAATAATTAATGCAAGCAAAACTAGGATTCACAATATTCTCAGGTGTGCCTGCCACTGCAACAGTGCAGGCCTTCTCCATTGAAAATGGACCCCAAAGAATTGAAATGAGGCTCTTCCAAGATGGCTGCCACGTTGCACACGGAAAGCGGGTGTTTCTGCAGTGAGTGTGGCACGTTGCAGGCAATCCCCAATCTTTAAAATGGCTGCGGGGATACGTACGTGAGCGCATTAATGCACTTGTAGTACAGAAAAGGCATCTGAGTGTACACACACATGCGCTTGTAGTACAGCCTATGAGTAACCGCCAGTCAGGACGAACCACTTGTCCAGCTAATACACTACACTCAGCCACAGGGCTGAAGCATCCAATGGTGGGGAATCACACGTTGGGGGACAGCACTCCGCTCACTCACCTGTACTAATCTGACACGCGGCAAGAACACTATCAGTGACACAGTTAGTCCGGATACACTGTGAATGCTAGGTGTCTTGCCATATGAAGCGGCACACGAAATGGAGACGCTGGAGCCAATGAAAGGATGCTCAGCACACTTGGGTAAGAGTAAACCTTTATTCCTCCTGTCATCTCCATTGCCCCAGCAACTGCCTCACAGAATCCTAACAGCAATTTTAATCGTAACCTGGAATGTACAACCTCTCCATTCCAAGCACCAGCGCACGTCTTATCACACAGGATTCTGTCAATATGACAGAGCCTTGCATCACATAATTTTCTTTAGAAAAAAAAAGAATCCTGAAGCAGAACTTACTTTTTTAAAATAAAAAAGATAATGCCCCCCTCGCCATGGGACTTATCTTTCATGGTGAGGGGGCATTTTCTGTTTTTTACTGTCCCTTACCATTAGGTTTCGCCTGGCCGTGACAGGCAGTAGAAATGGCTCTATGTTCACCCATCCTAGTTGGACTGATGAACATTTAGCCAATTCTCCAATTCTTCAATGCCCTCACCTAGTCAGGGCATTGAAGAAGGGTGGCCACTGTGGTGACAGAGTAGTCACAGCTATGGCCAAACTATTGTCTACCTGCATTCCAATCAGACGTGCAGACCACGATCTTGGCGGGAAAGTAACACGGTCGCCATAGTGATGGAATTCCCGCTCAGCCAATATATAAGTTAGTTCCTGTGTCATTTTTTTAGGAGGAAAAACTCTTCTCCATGTAGGACAAACGTGAAATACAGTCTCACACTGTGGAACCTCTGGTCTGATATTTTTTCAGGGGGTCCCCTTGAACTTTTGGAGCTGTGGAGCAAAACATTTTGAAAAAGTTCCTAAACTTCTTTTGGTGCCCAAGCAACCACAGCAGCATATTTCCAAGGAGTCCAGGCCCTCAAGGGAAGCACTAAGAGACCTTCAGGGTGATTGGCACAGGGCAACAGCAGGTCCAGCTGCTAGTGGTCAACTGAGGTTCTTCACAGGAATGTCCTCTTTGGCTTTTTATATTCCTGGATCCACCAGTGTGATCATCCATATGATCCTTGGAGATCTATTTGTCCCTTGACTTAATGTACAAGAGGTCTGACCTTCTCAGGTCCTTTTCACAAGTCACAGTTTCAAAACCACCAGGTTTAGTTTGCCTGGTATCCCTTCACAAGTCCAGTAGTCTTCAGTGGAGGGTTCGGTGAGGGTCTAGCTTTGTAGCATTCACCAGCATTTGGGTGAGGGAACAACCTAAAACACTCCTTATCCCAGGCCCTCGCTTGCCTAGTTTTTTAGTAGTTCCTGTTTGCTGTATTGCAAACAGGCCCAAAGTACAATGTAGCAGGGCAAATCCAAGATGGTAAATATCTTAGGCCATTCTAATCCTGAGTTCTAGAAGCTGAGAGTTTGAGGGGGGATAGACTAGTATCGTAATCCTAGTACCCTCCCACATCTGACTCTAAAATACAGTTTGATGCAGGCACTGTACCTACAACAAACCCAGCAACAGAGGTCAGGTAGGACAAAAGCAGGGTCCTCGGCAACCAGACATGAGATACAAAAGAATTGTCTTGGCATCATATTTGTTTCATTTAAAGGGCACACAATGTTAACATGTACTTTAGACAGACCTGTCATGCAAGACTTAACACAATGGTTTTTACAAAATGCTGACAGTTCCCATTCTGCATAGTCTATTGGGCTCGGAAGGTTCATCGCATGTCATTTAGGTCAGCCTCTTTTGTGCTCTCGGGAGGAATTTCACACTTCTTTCTGGGCTAGGCAGATGCTGGGAGAAGCTGGAGATTTAATGACAATTAGCCTCCAGGAACTTCAAGTAGATAAATGTAACTTTCTAAAAGTTGCTTTTCCTTTATATATGTATTAGAAATCTCATTTCACCATTGAATTTGATGTTAATAATTATTAAAAATAGTAGTTAAATAATTTGTCTAGTTGGTCCCATTCCTAAGATACACTATTAGTATTTTAAATGGTATTCTGATTTTCTACATAGGAGTGGATGATCTCATGAGGTCACTCTTCTGTCTTTTACAAATTGTGGCTGGTTTTCAGGAGGGGACTTTTATTGAGGAATGAGAACTATTACAGCCCTAGCAACAGAATTGGGCAAAGAAAACGTCCAAAATCACATTGGCCGCATCATTTGATACCCTGCCCTTCATTTTTTTCTACACTTTTATTTCTTTGGAGAATGAAATATGGAAAGATTGCTCCAGGAAAATGAAAGCAAGCCAGACTTCCTCTCTGCAAAATCAGTTTATTTCCCAAAATGATGAGGATATTTTTGTGATTAGATGCATTAATGCCCAATATGCAAAGCACGCATGTCACAAGTTGGTCTGAGACTACTTGACTCATTTCACACATTTACATGGACTGTTCATTAGTACACTTGTTGGTAAAAGGTCTCGTAGCTCAGTACCTATTCATTTCAAGACACCACAGTTCTCCAAGTTTGTGTTTAAAACAAATATAACAAGTGAAGTGAGCTTGCTTTTCCTTAGTCAGGCCTGAGTTTCTAGTAGTCCAGTGGCTGTGTTGGGTGATTTTGTTACACAAGATTGTCATTGATACATCACATTTCTGGAAATATTAAGTCCATTATAGGCAGCTACCTTATGAAACCACCATAAACGGGCAAAAGATGGTATCAGAATCCAGTGCAAAATATGGCCTAAATGCCTCCTTGCTGCTTATTCCGAATACCTCCACTTCATGAGAAACAGCCAGGCATCCTTTGTTCCTACCTTCCTTCCTGTATTCACAAGAAGAAGCTTTATATATGAACAGGAAGACAGGTGTATTATGAGTTTGTCTACAGCTGTAAGCTTTGAGACTGATTCACAACGAGGTCCACAAGAATACAGGTGATGTATCTATTTCCACAAGTATTTAACAGCTTATCATAGAAAGAAAAATGATGTGCATCGTGCCCATTGTGAGGGATGCAGTTACGGACATGTAGGTTGATTTTAGTGTGAAGGTGACTTTAGACTTTCTGTAGGTTTTGGAAACAAGGGTACCCCATAAAGCGAACCTGGGGTAAAAACGTATTTTAGAAAAACAATGGTTCAGCGGTGGCCTAATTAGGTCCTTAAGAAAATGGAGTGTATAATTAATTCACGTTGGGGAGCTAAATGTGTAGGTAAACATAAATTAATTAATTTATTTTCATTTCTTAACATGTATCATGGCATTTCAGGTGCTCATATGAGTGACAGAGTGCATAACGTGACACTAGTGAACATAGTGAAAACGAACCAGAATGTCACACAACAACAAGGTATAGACCACAAAAATATACAATAGAGTGGGGGTATTTCCTTGGGTGGGTCGACGATTCGATCTATATAAATTTTAGATCATCTTCAGGACTGGGGAGCTTCCTGAAATTTATAAATAATTATACAAGCGGGACAATCCATCTTAGCAAGGTTTTTTCCGGGAGCTTGAATCAATATATCCGGGATATCTTAACTATATGGCCAGTGCAGGTTTTGGATTTTTTACGCAATTACAAAGGGATTCCAATAGTCATGATAGTGAAAGGTGGCGAGACTCCTGCGAGAGCGGTAGATTATTCCGCTGCAAATAAGTCCGAGTCGTTACAGGTTTCTATGTGTCTTGCCTTTCGCTTTTCTGAATCGTTTTTGGCCACTATAGGTGTGGCAGGGTATACTCAGACATGAGTCCCTTGCTCACTGCACCATCAGGATTCAAGCAAGCCGGGCCGACGACGGCTGAAATGCCAGAAACCGGTCCCCGGAAGCTTGTTTCCTTCCCAGTATAAGAATTGGCTTGGTAGTTTGGTTTGCCCTGTTCCCATCATGCACTGGGACAGGAACAGACTAATTTGCATGTAGCCAGGTTCTGAGCTGGGATGGTGCAGTGAGCTAAAAAAACGGTGATGGATCAAGCCCTGACCTTTGGACTGGGTAAGAGTGGTCTGCTTAATTCAGACACTCTGTTGATCCCCACCCCCTTTTCTGAATCGTTTTTGGCCACTATAGGTGTGGCAGGGTATACTCAGACATGAGTCCCTTGCTCACTGCACCATCAGGATTCAAGCAAGCCGGGCCGACGACGGCTGAAATGCCAGAAACCGGTCCCCGGAAGCTTGTTTCCTTCCCAGTATAAGAATTGGCTTGGTAGTTTGGTTTGCCCTGTTCCCATCATGCACTGGGACAAGAACAGACTAATTTGCATGTAGCCAGGTTCTGAGCTGGGATGGTGCAGTGAGCTAAAAAACGGTGATGGATCAAGCCCTGATCTTTGGACTGGGTAAGAGTGGTCTGCTTAATTCATACACTTTGTTCATCACCACCCCCTTTTCTGAATCACCCCCTTTTCTGAATCGTTTCGCTTAAAAAGGCATGATTTTGTCATATTCGGGCCCTCCTGGAGTGGGATTGATTAGAAACGTGGCCTGAAAAATGGGGGTCTGTGTGCTGGCTTGCTCGCTGTGAAGGGGGTAATTGGTCCTTTTAAAAACGTACCGCCTGGAGTTAACCCTGATGGTCTGGCGGCAGAGAAACGGGGGTCCGAGTGCCTTGCTGCTTGCTGCTCTCTTAGACTTTCTGGCATCTTTTGGAACAAATAATAGCACTCTTTCTAATCATATTGCTTATGATGGTTTTGATGCATGTTTTTTTTGTCTATCACAAGCAGGTTTTGCCTCTCTCTGGCCACCACAGTTTCGCTAAAACATTATGAAAAGCCTCTTCTTCAAAATGTAGCCTGTATTATTCAATAAAGCTTCTCTCTTTTATCCAGAGCTACTAGTTTTCTGCTCTGTCTTTGCCAAATACTCTGCCACTGCACACTATTCCAGGTTATCAGCCACGCTCTATCAATTTCATCATCATCATCAAAGAACACAGTGTGCAAATGTAGTTCACCTGACAGGATGAGGGCTCCAGAGCACAGCAGAACTCGAAGAACATTATAAATTGGTCAAATAACTACATAATTCGGATATGCATGATTACTAAGAGGCTATGATAGTTAGTGGACCTTCAGAATATGATGGAGATGCAATCATTACATAAGACACATGGAATTTGAATCTTATCAATACAACATGATATTGCTCAGAAAAAGTTCACTATGTGTAGGAAAGAAAAACGAAGGTGGTTTGTGGGTGTCTTTCATGAAATAAGCACAAATAAAAGACTACTTTGTGATATAAGCGTTGTTTGGACCATGTATTTTTGGAAAAAAGAATATTGAAGACAATGACATTAGAATTTTGCTAGATTTTAGTATAGCCACAATCTTTTCATGAAACAGTTTTTTAAATCCTTTTTAGCAACTGAATAAATACTACCCCTTTGAAGCTGTGCACCAAGGTGTATCACTGTTAAATGTATTAGTATTGCAGTGATAGTGCACGGCAACTGCTATTAGTACAATGGCCACAGAATTTAAACAATGAATTGCAGGAGTTCACTAGCTTTGCAGCCATCCCATTTTAGTACCTAGAGATGCAATTGCCTTTCATAATTGTTTTTTAAATCATCACTACCCAGCCTCTAGATGCTGATAATTACCATGGTGCGATGACAATCATGTCACGCATTCGACCTTCGAAGTGTCTTTAGTCACTGAGGTTTTTCCTATCTGGGTATCTCTTAGTGTTTAATCCAACCGTGCACAACAATCTAACATTTTTAAATAAAGAAATATAGTTAAAAAATGCACTGCACATTTTGCATAATATGCACATGAGTTGATAAACAGAGGGTTTGTTGAGACAAAAATATGCATACAAGTGTGTTTACCTGGTAGATAACACCAGGATGTTTTCAGCCAAGCTTTGCCAGCAGCCAATGTTGTGTTGTCCGGGCAAGGGCAGGGATCCTCCCTTGTGTATATGATATCATCAAAGTATCTATAGTGGCATACTGGAAAAATACAAAGAAAATTAATGTTAGAAAGGAATGATAGAAACGTGGCAAAAATAGTAAAACTAACATTGGCAAAGCCAATAGGTCTCTCCTCTGCGAGAGCTATTGGTTTGGTTTATTTTAGCTGTGTTTTTCAGCATTGTGAGTTGCACAGTATGTTTAGAGTTTTATGTGAAAGTGCTATGAAACAGTTTTTATTAATTTGTTATTTATTAACGTGTGAGGGATGGTAAGAGCTTTGAATTAAAATATGAAATGAAAGGGAAGTAACAACGAACAATGGCTGTCTTAAATAAGTATTATGAAAGCCTCTACCCAAAACCGACTTGGAATCAGAACTGAATGACTTGCCGTCTGCAGTTCTAACCACTGGATTACAATGCGACTGAACACTGTAAGGTCGGAGTCCCATTGTTCCCTATGGGAGCTCGTGTTCCACCCGACACCCAGCTGTAACACATGCTCCTATTGGGAAATGGGGTGTTTGCGGAAAACCTTGCACCCTATCACAGGCACTTCACGGTGCCTGCCACACAGTGCAGGGTTTTGCAGGGGAGTCCCTTAGGTACCACCTCAGCCATCAACTGTAGGCCGAGGGGCCTTGAGGGCCCTGCTAGGGGCCCCCAAAGTCTCTTCCCGACAGCCTTTTCGTGTCGGACAGGCCGACACAGGAAGGCTGGTGGAAATCGACATCATAATCCCGAGGGTGGAAACGCTGTCCATAGGGGTTTATGATGCGGGTCTGACCGAGAGGAATACTCTGCGAGTCGCTTTGAATAGATTCGGAATAACCGCGCAGTTTGCATTCTGACCGCGAACATTGTAATCGGGCGGTCGGAATGTAAACCGACCGAGTCGATCGGAAGGGATCTGACACATTCGAGGAGATTCCGACTGTCGGGAGGAGGCTTTCCGCCCGACATTGTAATGAGCCCCATAATGTTTAATGGAAAATACTGTTTAATTTGGTTTATGAAATCATTTAATTCAAATGAATGGAAATGATTGCGATTATGGTGCAAAGTAATTAATGTGCACATGTAAAAAAGATGAATTAAATTCCCCCTTACACTGCAATTAAAGAGAGGTGTGAAGCAGGTTTTCCAATTTAAAGGGGAACAGAATGGACAGGGTGTGTGTGTGTAATAGTCATGCAGTTCCCCAAATTTGATAATGTGTACTTGAGCTAAGAATGAATGCTATTTATTTTTAAAGCAAAGCAAATGTGTGCCCTTGAAGCTATTTTTTTGGCAGTGTAAAGCTGAACATAAAACTTAGGTTGTGGGTAAAAGGTGCAGTCACAAATATTGTTTTAAGCTGTCTAACATAACAAATGAAAGGCAGCATAGTCCGAGGTGGAATAAAGGCACATTTAAAGCTAAATGTAAATGTTGCCCTCTGGGCCCCTTTTTAGACACCTATCAGCTACAATTAGTGAAGGGTTACACTTTCCTGTGTGCCTTGCATACCTTCTGTGTTTTTGCCGGTACAACTATTGTTTAAAGCTGTCTAACATAAGAATTGAAGGGCAGCATTTTTCGAGGTGGAATAAAGGTCCATTTAAAACTGAATGTAATTACCCTCATGGTTGCTTTTTGGACATTCATTAGCTGAAATGAGTGAAAGGTAACATTTTCCAGTGTACCTTGCACACATCTTGTGATCTTGCAGTCACAACAATTGTTTAAGGCTTCTTGACAAAAGATTAAAAAAGTAGCATTGGTCTAGGGGAATAAAACTTAGATTGTAGTTAAGGTCAGTCACAAATATTATTTAAAGCTGTCTAACAATTCTTTTAAGCTGTTTTTACAAGAGAATTGAAAGGCAGTATTGTTTAAGGTGAAATAAAGGAAAATAAACAAGCCGTCACATGCAAGGTCTATTTTGTTTGAGATATCGGCTTCCCATACAGCTTTCACTTGCAATATTAAGGGGAAGGACTATGATTAAAAAATGTTTTACATGTCCACATTAACTAATTTGCACCTCAACCACAAGAAGTTGTGGTGCTGGTGGGACTTGAATGTTATTCCCCAACTTCAAAGGCCTCAACTCTGTACATAACGAAACACATAGCAATGCAGGTCTCTGTTGTAAATGCAGGTAATCCCGTGTAGGCATGTCACATAGATTATGAAATGTAGGTTTATTGTATAAGTTATATCTTAGTTACTGGTTACAGGTTCAGAGTAAATGCCCCACCAGGTGCAACATACTTGCTGCTCAGCCCACTCTCCCCAACTGCATCCATACCAACTAGGCACTAATCAACATTCCATTCCATCACACTCACACTGGCTGAGCAGCAGAGAACTGGGAACTATGGAGAGGATGCATCACAATAACCACTGGGTACAACACATCTCCCCCCTGTAGAGAAACACTTGAAAATACCAACAGATGTTAGATGGAAATAAACAATGAATCAGTCCCCTAAATATTCAACTCATAAATCATCAATTACAAAAGGACAAAAGATGGCAGTAAATGTCCTATAAATATTCAACTCATAAATAATCAAAACAGGTACATCCACTACAGGACTTATGGAACGAATACATCCCCTACTACACACAGATAATCATTGACCCCTAATGAAGGACACTCGCAATATCAGCAGGCTGCAACAAACATGCCCCTAGGAAAGACACTTCACTACATTAGGGTGCAACACACACCCCCACACTTCTCCTTAACCCCTTAAGTAGGAAAATTCACAACATAAGGGTGCAACCCACACACTCACCCTATACTGCATCACACATGACACACACTTAACAGGAACAGGGGTACAAGACCTCATTACAAATTTAGCATGGCATTAATAAAAATACACAGTCAACAGATTAAGAATAGCATTCAAAAATACAATCTAAAAATATACTCATCAGTAATTCAGAATCACATTGAAAATCCACCAATGGTAGCTAATTCAGCATAGCATTAATAGACAAACTTAGCATGGACTAGAACAAAATCCACCAATAACACCCAAAGTCCCCGGTGAGTGACCTCTCACCCGAAATTACTCTCAAATACTCAATACTTGTGAACACTTCACAGCTTTTCCAAGACATAGTGAAATATCCAGTCATATGCTTGCAACCCTTGCGTAGCACAAGTTCAATGGAAACTAAGTCAAGGTTTTGAAAATAATTTCCTTATTGCCCAGCCTCCTTCTGTGGTGATATACTGCTCCCAACCTACAAACTTCACTTCCTTCATAGGAGCTATAATTCCACCACAATTGCATGCTGCAGAGTCAATTTTGCTTCGACACGTTGACGCAAAAATCTACTGCCAATGCCAATTACATCCTTCCCAAAGATGCAAAAGATCTAACCGCCTGATTCATGAAAAACGGGTTTTGCGATTCTCAAATAGCGAAAAATTGCGATTCGCTATTGAGAAATCGCAAATCTGAATTCATGAAGATTAGCGATAAAAAAATGCGATTCGCACGCGGGCGCAAATTCCGTTTGCGATTACCGATAATCGCAGAAAAATCGCTATTTCCGGCTACCCGCGTCGGGATTGCGAACTCGCAAATAGCGATATCGCTATTTGCGATATCGCTATTTGCGAGATCGCAAAATCGCGAGATCGGGAAAACGGGAAGTTGCATTTCGAGCACAGTAATGACATCACAACCAGGAAGCAGCCAGTTCCCACCCCCATTCACCACAGTGAGGCAGACCTCGAGGGAGCAAGTGGGAGAGCTGCTGCTATTCTGGTGATTTGTACTCTGCAACTACATTGCTGCCATGTCAGAGGAACCTGTTCCTGGCCCCAGCAACACCACAGGGCGGAAGAGGAAGCTCAAATTTTCAGAGCAGGAGCTCGAACATTTGATTGAAGGGGTGGTGGCCAACCACGACAAACTCTTTGGTAAAGACTCCAGGAGGGTCCCGGAGCAAGAAAAAAGGAGGATCTGGCAGGGACTTGCCTCTACTGTCAACTCCGTGGGTGTGGCCGATAGGTCACTAGAAGAACTGAAAAAAAGATGGTACGACCTTCGAGGTCGTGCCAAAGAGAAGGTGGCGGAGCGCCTTGGAGAGTCGTCGGGCACTGGAGGTGGCGGACCTACAGTCCCTCCTAACACACCCATGGAGGACCAGGTGGAAAACACCCTTGAGAGGGAGGCGTGCATTGGCTTCACACGTCTAGACTCATCCCGCACCACCCAAGACACCCAAGGTAAGTGGCATGCGACTGCGACCCTGTCCCCTATGAATGTCCATGACCAAATAGGCTCCCATAATTTCCCATAGTCATGCCATTGTTGCACATCAGAAAATGCCCTGAAGCATTGTGGGAGATGTAGTGTGGCCACAATGTAGTAGTACCACAATGCAGCCAGACGGGTTCCAAAGTACGCAAAGCCACAGCCATTCAGGGAATGTCACCCAGCATGCATGTAGCAACTGCACGTCTGACAGATACATGCAACTAATGATCGTCCACTTACCCTCACAGGTGGCGCTGAAAGCAGCGACAGTGAAAGGCTGCAAATTGATGAGGAGGCCCAGGAGGAGGAGGTGCCACCACAAACACAGGCACCAGCCCCTGCCGCTAAAACAACACCAGCAGCCAGGTCCACCAGCAGTGTTCCCCCTGCGTCTGGCGCACCACATACAGCCACAGCCAGGCCTGCGACTATTGTGCCCCCTGCATCTGGCGCACCACCTACAGCCACAGCCAGGCCTGTGACTATTGTGCCCCCTGCATCTGGTGCACCACCAACAGCCGCAGCCAGGCCTGCGACTATTGTGCCCCCTGCATCTGGCGCACCACCTACAGCCGCAGCCAGGCCCGCGACTAGTGTGCCTCCAGTCCCTGCCGCACCAGCAACGCCTGCTGTGACACCACCAGCAGCTGGTGCTACAACATCTGGGCCCGCGACAGTTGCAACACAGCAGCCAGCCACAGTGTCAGGCCAGCAGAGCAGGCGTGGCAGGTCTCGCCAGCACACCACTGCAGCAAGCAGCAGGAGGGGCAATGGACAGGGGCTGGCGCGTATGAGCGTCGAAAGACGCATGTTGAGAATCCATCAGCGCCAGGCACGGCAGCAAGGTGCCATTCAGCTCCAGCTCCACAAGATTGGGCGCAATGTGGCCGGAGTCGCTGACCGCATGGACCGCATGACGGCGGCCATGGCAGGTATGGGGGAGCGTATGGATAACATGACTGCAGCAATGGCAGGTGTGGGGGAGGGAATGGCCCGCATGACTGCAGCCATGGAGGCCAACACTGCTGCGATGACTACTCAGCGCAGTGCAGCACGCCGGCGCCACCATCAGCTCATGAGCCGGCTGGCATCCTACAGCAGGTCAAATTATGTTGCAGCCAATGCAACTTCACAGTTGTCGCGGCGGTCACTAGCACAGCAGCACCAACTTGTCCAGTGCTGTGAGGACATGACCAGGATCCTGGAGCACCTGACCACGGCGGTTACGGCACTACACCCTCCTGCTCTACCTGCCACTGTTGGGGGGTGATGATGTTAGTGAGGGGGAATCCAGCATCAGCAGCCACTCTGCCTCACAAGTCCCGCCACTCAGCCGCAGCACCAGGCCCATGCCAGGTCCAGATGCCCCGGAAGAGGATGCGCCTCAGAGGCACTTGGGTGGAACGCGCAGGAGGCGCACTTGAGTACATTTGACAATAACAGGCACAGGCTGACTATAAGCCTGCCCTGTCCTTTGACACTGCAGTATGCAGTAATACTGTTAGTGGAAGATAGTTGAACTGGTACCTTTTTTGTGATTTAAACAAATACATTTATTTTGCAACACACATTAGCGTTGTGTCATTATTACATTTTGCATGCATTAGTGATTTGTGGTGTGAGGGAAGAGGGTGCACTAGAAACTGTTCACTGTGATGTGGTTGCGACGTCTGTGGCCTTCAGCTGGGTTCTCCCCGCGTGCATGGCGCGCATGTGCAGGTGGCCGGTTGTCCCCTTCAGATTCACTGCCAGAGATGTCGACAGGTATCCGGCGCTTGGTTGCAATGTTATGTAGTATTGCACAGACAGCCACAATGCGGCAGCACACTGCAGGACTGTAATACATGGTCCCACCTGTCTTGTGCAGTATGCGGAACCTGCTCTTGAGCAGGCCAAATGTCCTTTCTATGCAATTCCTTGTCCGTATGTGTGCAATATTGTAGCGCCGTTGCTGGGGTGTAGCAGGGTTGAGGTATGGGGTCAGGAGGTATTCACGGAGGGCGTAGCCACTGTCACCTGAATGAGAGGAGCAGATGGTGATTGCCTGTGCTGCGCTGTTACTTCATAGCAATGTGACATTGTCGACAAAGTGTACTTACCAAGTAGTTGTCCTTCCCCAAACTCTCCCCTGACCAGTCGTGTGTGGAGGCCGCTGTGCCGGAATATGAAGGAGTCATGGCTACTCCCTGGGTACTGTGCGACAATATCAGTGATGTATGTCTTAGCATTGCAGACCATCTGGATGTTGAGGGAGTGGTAGGACTTTCTATTGCGGAACATATACTCCGTGGCAGCTGGTGGGCAGATGGCGACGTGGGTACAGTCTATGTATCCCAGTACATGTGGAAAATGGGCTACATTGTAGAATTGTAGCTTGGTCATGTCCAATTCCTGTTGGCTGGCAGGAAATTTGATGTGACGGTGTAGCTGGGTGAGCATAGCGTCAACAAAAGTGTGGAGGCAGCGTGACATGGTGGGCTGGGATATCCCCCCAGCAGCCGCTACTATCCCCTGGAAACTCCCTGAGGCCAGGAGGTGCAGGCTACACAATACCTGCACATGTGTAGGCACCGCATTGGTACGGCTTGTTGGGTGCTGCATCTGGGGGTCAAGGTCCTGTATTAGCTGCATTATCATTTCCCCATTCAGCCTGTATTTTGCATATATCTGCTCTCTGGTTTGGCCCAGCAAGGTGACCCGCTGGCGGAAAATCCTGTCCTGGATCCTGCGTCTCCTCCGTGCTAATCGCTGTAGCCTTCGACGCCTCACCACCATGTACATTCCTGGCATTGTGGAACTCCTAATGCTGCTGCTGCTGATTGTCCTTATGTGTGATTGGTCAGGCCTGAACCTGTTGGTGATTGGCCAACGGTTTTTTAAATGTAATTTTTGCATGGCTTTTATGGTTACCACCAGCTTTGAGTTGTCCTTAATTTGCGCGGCGCAAAATGCGATTTTTGGGTTTTTCGCTATTTGCGATTTTTCATGAATACCGATTGCGATTGTATAGCGAATTCGCTATTTATTTCGCAGAATCCGTGGTTTGTCGCTTTTTCCGATTCGCTAATGCTCTCCTACCGGGATTCTGCAAATATAATAGCGAATTTGCTATTATGTGTTTGCGAGTTCGCAATTTTGATGTTGAATGCCGATTACGGAAATTGCGCCCGCAATTGCATTTTCGCTGCGATTGCGGGCGCACTTTTACTTCATGAATCAGGCTGTAAGCGTCGCTCTATACAGGAATTAGGGCTTGTTTGGTAAACATGCTTTACTTCATTTCCAAGTCAATCTCCATTTTAATTTTGCCTTGCTGCACACAATGCTGAATCGATAGCTGAGAAATTCACAAAATGCACGCAAGACCATTCACACGACTTGCACTCCCATAATGGTAAGCTTTTAAGCAATAACACCTCACTCCAAGCACGCTGCATCAGGAGCTCCAGAATCCACAGAACGTACGCGACTAGTCACGCGACTTGCGCTCCCATAAGAATATGCCATTAAACAATAACACTTCCAAATAACAGTTTGTCACCAATTAATCCTTTAAACACAGTGTGGCTAGGCATGCAAATATTTGTTGTCCCCTTAAATAGCGAGGTACGCTTCACCCAACGGGGTGGTTCAAGTCATTACTCGTGAAATTCAAAATGCACTCACTGCCAGCTGACGTTAGAGGGTGCTCCCAACATGCACACATAAAGCTGTATTAAAGCCCTCAATCAGCAAATTGAACTCAACCTTCGACTCTGTGTCCGCATAAAGCCATGCGGACACAGAGTCGAAGGTTGAGTTCAATCTGCTGATTGAGAGTTTTAATACAGCTTTATGTGAGCCAATGACCCATACTTTTATTGTATTATGTGATTTTCTGCATTATTGTATTATGTGATTTTCTGCATTGTAACTGATATAAAGCGCTCCGATACCCTTGGGTCAGGCCAGCACTATATAAAACTTCTTAGATAAAAATAAATAAACTCATTGCCAATTCGCTAGAAATGAAAATGCTGCCTTCTATGTTAATCAGTGAACAGTCACCTGAATTAGATTGCCCAGGGGCGGCTCTAGGCTCATGGCGGCCCCTGGCTGAGAGCGTAGGTAGGGGGCCCCGGAAGAGGGGGTCTGGGCGGGGCAGAGCCCCCCAGGGCTCAGGAAGGTGTTTTAATAAAACGTCCAGAAAAGGTGTTAGATGACCAGTACCTGCGGCTGCTCCTACCCTTCCGAATTCGTCTCAGAACGATAACATTTAGGAGGAGCAGGGTATTGTGACACACGACGTGAGGGACTGGCACAGACGGCTGCAGTGCCAGGGCCATGACAGGGGTCCCGGACCCACAGCCTCCCCACAGAGAAAGATTGGCTGTGGCCGTGGCTTATATACGCCTGTACCAGCGGGCTAGCAGTGGGTAGGGAAAAAAAGAAGCTAATCAGGAACCAGGAGGAACGCAGGTGTGAAGAACAGTGAAGAGGGGGGGCGCAGGGTGTTTGGAAGTGGAACAGAGCCGGAGGCTGCCAAATCCCTGCCAGGGGCCGTCACGCAAATATGTACCTATCCTCAGAGGATTACTATATTAAGGATATATATTGGCGTGGCGGCCCCTGGAGTTTGGCGGCCAGTGCAGGTGCACAGCTTGCACATGCCTAAGGCCGCCCCTAAATTGCCCTCAAATTAAGCAGATTCTCTGTTGATGAAGATACTGGTGGGGCTTAGGGTATCTACTACTTCAATTACCTTCCTCTTTGTTGGTTACAGTAGGTTCATCAATATCTACAAATTCCCTATACTTTGTCTCTACAATCTTTACACAAGTGGTTCAGTTTCTAAATCGTCGCAAGTGTTGATGCAGATAGTCCCATGTAGTTAGGTAGCCAAGTAGTCAAGTCACGTAGACTATAAGATGTTGGTTTATTGTATGAGTTATATATTAGTTACAGGTTCAGAGTAAATGCCCACCAGGAGCAGCATCCTTGCTGGTCAGCCCACTGCATTCATACCAACTAGGCACTCATCAACATTCCATTACCTTACACTCACACTGGCTGAGCTGCAGGGAACTGGGAACTATGAGGAGTATGCATAGCAACAACATCTGGGTACAAGAGTCTCCTTATCTGCAGATCAGTGGCCTTTGAAGCTAGGGAACTCGTAAAAGTCTATTGTCAGCACTGGAACCACACTTTTTTTATCTCAAAGGAAATTGAATGCGACAGAGTGTGTGTATAACAGACAAGCAGTTCCCTCAATGTGATATAATGTGTGCTTGAGCTAACAATAAACAAACACTTATGTGCAAGGTCCCCTCATGGTCACAAGTTAAACACATAAATTCAGCAAAAGAAAATTGTTTATAAAAGACACAGTTAGGATGTGGCCAAGATGCTGTTGCAAACAGTGGTGAAGGCTAAATAATAAGCGGACACAGACTACGGGAAGGTGGGAGGGAGCAGATGACAGAAACACCTACAAAAGATGCACTATGTAGAGTAGCTCAACAAAAACAAAACAATAGCTTCCAAAAGTACGAGCAGTTCTTGCTTTTACCCATTAATACAACCAATAAAACAAAGATCCAGCAAACAAAACAACATTTTAAAAATACATTAAAATAATAAAGGTAAAGAAAAACATGTTGCTTTCTAAACCTGGCAGGTTTAGGAATCTCAAAGTACCACCATGTCGTGAATAATACCATCCCATGAAGGAAGCGTGGTTTAGAGGCAGTAGCTACACAGTTTGCAGTGCACAGCATAGAAAATGGGGAGCATATAAATAACTCTGTGGCACTGCAGGGGAGAGGCAGCTAATTCAGCATGGCATGAATAAACAAACTTAGCATGGCATAGAACAAAATCCACCAATAACACCCAAAGTTCCAGGTGACCAACCTTCTAACAAGCATTGGCAAAGCCAATAGGTCTCACCTACGAGAGCTATTGGCTTTGTAGGTATTTAATTAGCCATGTTGTACAGTAGTTGAAATTGATAAAACAGGCCATGATATGGCATTGCTCTACATCATAGCACTCTATTTTTTAACTTTCAAAAACACTGCCACAAGAGTCCGAAACCTGTGATCTTTCTAGATGTCTCCGTTTGTCCTTTAATTATTGCATATAATCTTGAAGTGCCCTGCGTACCCTTTTGGAGGTGCACATACCTGTACCTCTGATACTAATATTAAATGCCACCCATTCTGTAATCGTGCTGTTCTCAGAGCATTCATTCACTTAGAAGAATGTGTTGATGGCCTTGGTAACAGTGTGCGCTTGTAATCTGCGTCAAGTAAAGCAGTCATTTGAAGACACCAGCTGGAAATGCATATTCTCTGTGTGCCTGTTAGACCTTACAGCCTTAGGGTAGTCTTCCCTCAAACATTTTGTCTTACTCCTTAGGTTGCTGCTTGAGTAGGATTTAACTCCCCTTGACCAGAGACCCATTGCAGACTTTTATACATCACACTAAGTCTGATAAGGGTGTTGTGGCTATTAAGATATCAATGCATGTGTGCAATGTGTGCACAGGGGAAATGTTCTCTAGACGTGGGATATACAGCTCACCAAAGGTCCACCAGTCCCAATTCTGAGACCCATGTAGAGAGGGCTTCAAAACTGCACACCAGGTTCTGTATTTATGTTTGTGACCAGAGTCCAGTCTCCTGCTATCAACAATGGTCCAGTGGCTACTATTGCTAAGGCGCCTGGTGTATTATTTTAAAATGCTGGTTGAGCTGGGTTATAAGCGTATGATCCTGAGATGTGTAGGTCTCTCCCATCTAATCTGGCTGACCCCAACACATATTTGCCCTCTGGGTCAATCTGCTGTTCCACCAGGATAAATGGCACACCTGGTCTGACCCACAAGACCCCCCTAGCATATGCCGAGTAGGTTTCAGAACACTTGACTCCTCCATTTATGTTTGAGTCTCAAACCTCTTGCCCAGAATTGCTAACCATAATACAGAGGTGTGAGGTGAGGGGTGTGCCAGCTCATGCACCTCAAATGTACCCAGGCTTAAAATGTGATGAGAGGTAATGGGCACTAATAAAGTTAAGTGAAGTTGATGGAGAGGAAAATTATTGCCTGTGTCCCAACATTGATACAGATCAGCAGTGAAAACAATAAAGTATGTGTCAGGTAAGTTTTGGATGAACCAATAAATCAAAGGATTGCTAAAGTGCAAAGCTACTGCAAGAGTATCCCGGCATTGGGGCAAATGGCCAATGGAGGGTATCAACCAACCTACAGTTTAAACAGATGAGTTTTCCAATACTTGTGAAATAATTTCTTCTCTGGGATGCATCTGAGAGGAAGAGGGAGATTGTTCCAATACTTGGCTGCCAGAACTGAGCAGGCTAAGCCACCCCATTTCTTCCATTTAGTAAAGGGTATAGCTAGCAACTGGGCAGACTATGAACTCAGAATTCTTATGGGGCAGAATTCAACAATCCTTTTAGACAGGTATTTGGGCGCATTCTTATAGAAAGTGGAATGCACCACTGTCAGTGCTTTAATCACAATCCTTTGCTTCACCGATAGCCAAAGCAATTGGTTACGGTAGTGGGAGATGGAGGCTTGCTTGGGAAGTTTAAACAAAAGGCAAATTGCCATGTTCTGTACCATTTGCATTCGTTGGAGTAGAAAGTCAGGAGAGGATTGGACTACTGTTTCCTGGGCTTCATATCGCAAGAAGGTAAGAAATGTTCTCAACATCCTCAGTAACCAACAAGAGATTTTAACCACTGTTGGGAGATGGAATTTGAAGGATAAGTGAGTGTCAACCAGCCCCCTTAAATCCTTTGCTACCTCCGTAGGGGGACAGTGAAGTGTAACTCCTTGCCCACGCCCCATACCAACCGGGCAGAGGGTTGGCACCAACTATGTTTTCTCTGGGTTGCATTGGAGCAAGTTGGCTTTAAGCTATCCCATTACTGCTGATATGCAGGCTGCAAATTTTGACCTAGATTCCAATGTATTTTTTTCGTAGGTCAGCAATAGTTGGGGGTCATCTACGTAGGAGACAACTTTTATACCGAATGATTCTATAAGGCTTGTCAGTGGTGTCATGTAAATATTCAAACGTGAGGGGGCAAAGAGCCGAGCCCATAGGTCTTCTACACTTGAGAATCTTGCCTCAGAATAAAGTGGCTTCAGCCACACAGCCTGTACTCTGTGCTCCAAATAGGAACTTAACCAGGCTAGAGCAGTCCCCTCCATTCCAATAGCTGCCAAGCGATATAACAGGATCGCATGTGAGATTGTGTCAAAAGCTTCCAGAGAGGTCTAATGAAATTAGGACTGCGTTTTGACTGGCACCCAGCGCAAATTTGATGGAGTCTGTTATTTCCATATGAGCTGTCTCCGTGCTGTGGAAATCCATGAAGCCAGATTGTGAGAGGTAGAGGCTATGGAAGGTGTTTGGGTATTTACAATCTTCTCAATAACATTGGAGACCTTGGAGCCAAGCGATGGGTCTGAAGTTAGCAAGGATTTCTGGATTCACATTTGGTTTCTTGAGGAGGGGGTGACATTCATCCTATTCCTGGAGGTGGAACTATCCCAGAACTCAATGAGGTAGCAAAGAGGTCCTGGTAGGTTGGGCTTAGGCTTTCCCCTATTTGCCTCACAATCTGGGGAGGAAAAGGATCCTGGGGAGAGCCTGATTTTCATTTTTCAAAAAATCTGATTAGTTCATTTACAGTTGAACTGCAACAGTGAATCCTGATTGGGGGCATTATTAGATTATTAGATTTCAAGCATCACCAGTGTATTCATTGTCTTAAATTTGTTTTAAAATGGTGATGGATCTTTCAGATTTTATCTTCAAAAAATGCACTCAGCTTTGTACATAGAGAGGAATTTGTCTCTAGGATGGTCACAGTGGCTTTCTGGTCCATAAACTGTAACACAATCTCAAAAATGTATTTTGCGTTATTGTTAGCTTCAACAATTTGGTTAGAAAAGAAAAAGCGTTGTTGAATCTTCAGATTTTTATTGTATGTGCTCAAGGCAGCTTTGAATCAGGCTTTGTCTACTTCAGAGCACTGTGTCATTCTAATTTCTTACAATTGTTCCTTTTTCCCCCTAGTTCATTAGTAAACCATCGGGTGGAGGGACGGTGTTTAGTGGTTCTTAACTTTGTTTCAGGGTCAACCGTGTGGGTGGCCTCTGACAGCCAGTTTTTCACTATCATCTCTTCTGACACAGCATCGCCTGTTAACGCAGGTTTGGTAGATGCTAGAATATCCTTCATTGAGGATATATCGACCTTTTTCCAAGCTCTGGGGGTGTCCCACTCTCATCTTATTTTTAGGAGAGTACCAGAGTCAAGAGAAGGTAAGTTTTGTGATTTTTAAGCTAACATTGGCTATTACAGCCATTTCTAGGGAGCTACAACTGGTAGTTAGAGAAGCAGAACTTTAGAAAAGTGTGAACAGTAAACATGTGAAGCACAAACAATTCTACAAGGGCAGATGACATTATATCTGGGGCACACAGACCCTGCAGACCAGTCTATACAGACCCATGGGACCTACTCCCCACTGGAGCTGGTGAATGTTCTAACTTAATAGTTGTAGTCTCTGAACGACAAGCTGAGCCAACTAGTGCTGCCCCCTTTGTCCTGCAACTTCCCCACCTCTACAGGCCCTCTGTCTGAACAAGAAGGGCTCCTAACAATTGATTATAGTGCAGTCATGCAGGTTTTCTTCATAGAGTCTCCTCCCTGTTAGACCTGGCATCATTGGTGTTGGTCTCCCTTCCCCTCTACTCTTCCTGTCTTTTATGTTGGCAGGATTTAGAAGTTCTGGGCGCCGTGCCACTGCTAATCAGTGCCACAGCGCGAATGCTTCCTGTATATAAATGACTGTATGAATAAGGATAACCATAATGCCTACATCTGCGTAGCCTGTTCCACTAGTGAGTTACCCTCAATTTCACTGTCACTACTGTGAAACGATCCGTTCTCATAGGCCAGGATGGACCGGTTAAGGATTACTTTCTATCATCCTAACTGGCCCTAGGAACCTGATAGAAACTTCGAGTTTACTATGTTTATGCTTAGAACATTGAGGGACACCTTTTAGTATGGACCGTTTATATATCACATGTTTTGAAATACCTTTCCTGAAAATGCGGTAGTTTCTTGCCTAAGCTTTACTGCAGGATGTTGCGAATATGTGTATTGGCCGTCTGGTTTTGGGGGAGCAGGGCCAGCTGGGTCAGACCTGGCTAGAGAGAGAGATCGGTATTCGGAACGTGGAGAGGGGTGACTCTCTGATCCGAGCAGGGCCATGCCTGGCAAGGTGAATGATGGCTCCACCTCCCACTGGGTGTCTAATAGTAGACCCCCTCATTCTGAAAGGGCACTATATAGCCTTGAAAGCCAAGTACTCCCCGACCCTACCAAACTGGTTCTGACTGGTGTCAGTGATTTGCGACCTTAGAGAACAAAGACTTTTTAGGTATAAAATGCTGCGCTGGAACTTTGTCCAAGTGTGTTAATTCTGGATGTGAAGACGTAACTCTGTCCGAGTGAACATAGTACTTTGAAACTTCCACCAAGCTTGTCGAAGAAACTACCCGAGGACCTAAATCTAGAGCTCCTCCTGCAGAAGAATCAGGGACATTATACTTCACCCCATCAGCCATTGCAATTCCTGTGCGAGGAATTCTACTTGCAGGTTAGGCCTCCGTTGAGTAATCCGGAGCCTCTAGTTCTACTGTGAGGACCGCGGACTGGGTACCTTCAACACTTTCGCTGATCCTGTGTGGGCCGCTGCAGCTAAGAGAGAGCTGCCGCCGCTGAGAGCCCGCCTGAATCTGAACCTTTGAATCTTTTGCTAAACCTGTGTGGGCCGCTGCAGCTAAGAGAGCTGCCGCCGCTGAGAGCCTGCCTAAATCTGAACCTTTGAACCTTTTGCTAAACCTGTGTGGACCGCTGCATCTAAGAGAGAGCTGCAGCAGCTGCGAGCCCACCTAAATCTGCACCCTCACCTCTTCTGCTGTATCCATGTGGGCCGCTGCCGATGAGAGAGAGCTGCCGCCGCTGAGAGCCCACTGGAATCTACACCTTTGAGCCCTTTGCTGAATCTGTGTGGACCGCGGCAACTAAGAGAGAGCTGTAGCCGCTGGGCGTCCACCATTGTGCCAGCCTGGTCGAGACCATCCTCTGTCGTGTGGGCCACCGCAGCTGGCCAACTTCTGCAGCATTGTGGCTCGTCGGATGGGCCGCCGCAGCTAAGAGAGAGCTGTGGCCGCTGTGCGCCCACACCTTTGGCAACTTTTACATTATCATGATTTGTCCTGTGGGCTTCCGCAGCTAAGAGAGAGCTGTGGCCCCTGAACGTCCGCACCTTTGGCAACTTTTGCATCATCGTGATTTGTACTGTGGGCCGACGCAGCTAAGAGAGAGCTGTGGCCGCTGAAGGCCCGCACCTTTAGCAACTTTTGCATCATTGTGATTTGTCCTGTGAGCCGCCGCAGCTAAGAGAGAGCTGTGGCCGCTGAGCGCACGCACTTTTGGCAACTTTGCATCCTTGGGATTTGTCCTGCGGGCGGCCGCAGCTGAGAGAGAGCTGCTGCCTCTGCGTGCCTGCACCTTGTTCACCCTTGTTGAGGATTGTCTCATGGGCAGCTGCAGCTAAGAGAGAGTTGCTGCCGCTGTGAGCCCACCACGGAGCTGCACAATGAGAGTCATCGCCACATATATTTTTTGATTGCAGAGTTTTGAACTCTTATTTCACTTCCATTGCCCAATTTTTGTCAACTATTTTAAAATCTGATGTGCTAATATCTAGAGAAATGATGACGTTTGGACTCTGCAAAGACATGGCCAGTATGCCACTTTATTATCAAAATCGGTATTTTTTGTTCATGGCTATGTCAGTTGCTCGTTTATGTATCGCTTCCATGTGGTTGAAAACTGAGGCACCGTAATATTAGATGTGGCGGGCAAAGTTTTATAACATATTTAATTTAGAATTTAATTTATATCGTATCAGATCAGTGAAGAAAAAACAACTGGGGTATAAGATCTGGCAGCCTATGATTGATCATTTAGCCAATGATAGCCCAAGTTAGGCTGTAATATTTGTTCACTCTCTTGGTTATGATATATATGTACTTTTGAATAGGATTAATGTATATACTTTTTTGTATTTGCTTTGATCATGCTATGAACTGCATAATAAATATAATAAAAAAATAAAATAAAAAAAAAGAGAGTCATCGCCACCACCAGCCCGGGCCACCGCAGCCGCGTGCTTCTGCTGCTGAGCGCCCGCCTGTCCCCGAGTGCCCAAACCATTGTGGGTGCACGCTGCGGACTTCAGCCTCCAAGACTTGTGGTCACTGGGAGTCTGCCCGTCACTGTCTCCGCTTCTCCGAGAAGCTGAGTGCTGTGTCCCCTTTCAACGATAGGTACCTGGTGCGCAACAGGTCACGTAGGCCCTGGCCCTGAACTCAGTCAGTGTTACGCTTTGGTGAATACGTTATTGTCTTTTTGAGTCCCTATGGGTTGATGTGAATTGTAGTTGTGGAAACGCTTTGGGAGTTTTGAGTTAAATTGTTAGATAAAGATATTATTTTTCTATACCTACCTTAGTTGTGTCCTTTTGTGGTGTCATTACTGCCTTATTGTATGTGGTCATAAACACTTCACACACTGCCCCTGAGAAAGGCCTAACTGCTCGTGCTACGTTACCACAGGGTTGAGCAGGGGTTGTTAAATTGGGTAGTCCACTTGCCCTGACTCAGGAAGAATGGTCCCTATTGAGACAGGGTTGCCAGCCATTGCCAACTTGAGACCCCATTGCTAACACTCCCACAGCAAATCTCAGTGACCTGGTCTTTTGATAAAGTTTGGAGGGGAGGAGGAGGCGGACTGGGTGACTGGCAAGCTGCCAACTGCAGAGGTCTGATGTGGGCCAGGAGAATTGACAGAGCACATCACCTCATCTTTTGAGCCCTAGAGGGGATAGCAGTTTAGAGAGCAAAAGGCGTAGCAGGCCGGCTCAGGGGGCAGAGTCACAACCCAGACTCAGCCTTTGCTCCCACAGCACTCACCGGCATCTTGAAAGGGCATGATCAGGTTCCCAGGCAGGACCAGATCCCTCATGTAGGCTGCCGCAACAGCCTACTCCCAGGGCACAGCATCCCATTGTGCCATTTCATGACAGGCAGTTCACCTGAGCCCCCCAGACACAAGGAGGAGAGAGAGCATTACCCATGTGTGGAACCCCTTGGGGTAAGCACGGTCCGCTGGCACTTGGTTCTTCCGAGTCCTTTCATCGTGCCCCACCTTCAGCCATGTACTACAAAGGTGCAGATTCTACTTGATAAATTGGGCACATTTGTAATTATATACATATGATCAATGATCTATATGGCCCATGATCTGATATACCTTATTATTATTTTATTTTTCACTAAGGGTATTACATATACCACAGAGATTGGATGCGGAATATGGCACAACTCTAACTATGCAGTCTTGACAAAACAGTAGTAGTAAATATACAAAAGACTGGCTAGCAGTATAACAACAAGGTATGTAAATCTCCATTCCAATACAGTGGTGTCAAAATGGTGGACACAGCGATTATAGTTAAGTAAGGAGATCTTTTCCCTGTCTTGCAATAGGTGGCTATCCTTTTCATTCTTGGACTCTTGAAAAAAAAGATTCCACGAACAGACGTATTCTTTGTAAGATTCATCATTGGCATAGTCACATCACGTTCTTGGTAAAATAATAGTGTGCTCTACTGTCGTCTTGATTGATAGCTCCACATGTGAACCTTAGAGGTTAACATGCAAAATACAGTAATAACACATTTAATTATGGTGCATGAGACAAGCAATAGCCCTTTAGATATAGTGTCATGCGTCGTTTTGAGACTAAATTACTATGGAAAAAAATTGATGTTAGGAATAGCTCTTCCCTAAATTTCTAGAAATACTGTTCTATAATGTTAATATACTGTATTTAATATCCTTTTCATTAGGTTCTCTTTCCATAATTTTCTGTTAAAAGACTGTTCTTTGGTATGTTCTGTAAAATAAATAGAATGAAATATGTTTGAAAATCCATTTAGTAGGTGAATTATGTCGACAAATACAGATGGAATGTGATTACTAATGTATATATAATAGATCACGTATTTGTAATTACAGCTGGAATGTGATCTTCAATGTGAATATAACAGATAACACATTCTGGGACTGCAGTGTACGATAAATTGTGTTTTTAATTTGTAAATATTAGTATGTAATATATGTTTTTTTGTAAATCTATTTTTGTAGCCCTGAAGAAGTCCTCTGGACGAAACGCGTTGGCTAAGTTTTGTATGAAGCAAAAGAATAAAAGAAATGTTAAGCCCTACTGAATGGATTTTTTAAATTTTTACTTGATGATTATTGTTTGACTTGGGGAGTGCTGAACCAGTGTGCTTTATTGTAATTTTAGACTCCTGTCCTGATCTAATGTTAAAAGTTTGGGGTCAAGTTAATCTCCAGTTTGCAAATGTCTTCCCAGGTCTTGAATGTTGTGTCTTATTATACCTTTCCAATGCATAAACTTTGCAAATGCACCTTTTGTTTTAGCTTGGATGGCAGAAATGCGTCTGTATTTGCTCAGATAGGATCACATTTACACTACTACAACAGTGTCTACTTGGGCATTAAAGACTCTTACAAAATCAGCTTCAATTTGTCCAGAACCAAGCAGCTTGTTTGATAATTACTGCTCCTAGGCTCTTCAAAGCCACTCCTTTTCTTTGTCAATCCCCCTGCTGCTGATTAACCCCAGAATTTCCTTCACAATTTTTTCCATAGCTTGTAGTACCGTGTCTCATCTCCTAGCCTTCGCTCTTCAAATCTCCACCTGCTACTCTCTGTCCCGCCCTCTGAGATCATCTGGACTTGGCTTACTCTGTGTTCCATAAGTACAGATGTGGCAGCAGTGCTTTCTCCGATCGTATTCCATTGCTCTGGAACTCCTTGCAAGTTCTGCAGAACCAACTTTTATGGCAGATTAAGTTAAAAAAAACTTAAGATTTATGTTTTCTATAGGGCTTTTCAAAACAGCTTTATTGCAACTTTGTCCCGCTTCCCCTTACTATCAACCACAGAACTACAATCCACGTGGGACCTTATTTGTGACAATATATTTTTATGGGTTGTCAATTCAAAAACCCATTTTTAGGTTTTACCTGCACAACTCTTGCACTGTGCTTGTGAAATCTATTGTATTTAATATAAAACTTAAAAGGGGCTTAAATCCCGTCCCTTGCTTATCATTTGTTCCTCTGCTTACCTCTTACTTTTCCACAGGTCCTATCGGCTGTAGCATACTGTTTCCTGTTGTTCTTCTGTTTTTCTTGTGTGCTTTTATTATCAGTTTCCGCTTTTATGGAGCGATTTTTTTAAGGTTTCGCAAGCTGTGAGCACACCTGATTGTCCCATCCTTCCCGGCGCAGCAGCTTGTTTTTTTAGGTGAGAACAGATTGAGTTGCCCAGAATCACATATTGTTGAACTCACAGCAGGACTCAAATTTACTTCCCCATTCCCCTCTATTTTAACTCATCGTCTTCTCTTTCTCCAATGGTTCATAAAGCATGGCTGCCCCCGCACTGGATGTACTTTGAACGCTCTATGTCTATTTTTATGCTCACTGAAATCCCTATGCAAAACATGCTTGTCCTGGGTGCTATTGTACAGCATGTCAGCCACCTGTGAGGCTTTGCTTGTAAAGCGCTGCTGTTTCCCTCGCTTTGCGGTCTGTGGATAGCAGGCGTTGTAAGACGGTGAGTCTGACTATGCTCCCGACCAGGGCCGCTGCTGGTGTGCATATGATTGGTCTCCTGACCTTTAATCCTCACCCCTCTCTTCTTCTGATTCCAGCCCGAAAAGTTAGGCTAGTAAAGCTGAGGGCCAGTCGCACATATTTTATTCTATGAAAAACTGTTTTAGATATTTTCCTCCAGCCACCTTAACGTACAATGTTAGTAGGAGGTCATTTCTTTACAACGTGTGCAGGCTCTATTAAAGGTATTTTTATGTACTAAAGGGCTCTAGTGGATGTATTTGCACTTTGTCTCTGGATGTCCCAGGAACAGAATGGCAGTGACTCAGGCTGTACAGAAGTGGTTAATTGGTAAGAAATTCACGCATCTTCTGGTTCAAACATCTATTTTGACAGTTTTTAGGGGACATGCATGGCTGCTGATGTATTTGTTCAGTTTTTTTCTACCTCTTGCACTGTCATCAAGCTTCTTTACACCCCTCTCCCCCACCACTTCCAGGTCAGTTTGTGTAACTGTCAATAATACTGCTGCCTCTGTAGCCTGGTCCAAAGTGAAGTTAGCTAAAGATCACACAACCTAAGCCAGAGAAGCCAGGCTTCATCTCCCTTCACTTCCCACTTAACTACTGCCTTGATCCATTCTATGGAAGCTCAGTGTGTGATTTCCCACTGCTCCCCTGTATAGTATTTTTTGTCTCATGGATACCCCGTGACCACATTAGTAAATATACTCGCCCTTACGATGACCATCTCATTCTACGCGCATGGCTTATGTTTCTCAAACTGTGTTTGTTTCTAGATGAGCAAGTATCTGGGTTGAGCATTCAAGCTGCATCGAATTGACCAGTTTTCTGCACTCATGCATAACAGCTTGTTTGTTCCCAAATATGCAGTGGTAAAACTAGGCAGTTTGTTGGCACACATTTTACCAAATGGTAAAAGGTGGGAATGCCCCGGTTACTTACCGGTAATCTTCATTACTCCGAGTATAGTCTTCCTCGCCACATGATTTACATAGTGAGCTTTAGCTCCACAACAGAACCCTCCAAAGCAAAAAGAAACTACCTCCCACCCCCTCCCAACATGGCCGACCAGTCCCACCTGACCTCTATAAGAGGCGGGCCGGCCCAACCAATCAGCCTGATCTACCAAGCAAACAATGAAGCCGATAGCCAGACAGGGAGGGGGGGAGGGAACTCATGTGGCGAGGAAGACTATACTCGGAGTAATGAAGATTACCGGTAAGTAACCGGGGCATTACCTCCTCGTAAGTCTTCCTCGCCACATGATTTACATAGTGAGCCAATACCCAAGCCAACAAGGCTTCATTGACCACCAGAACAACCACACCACACGGTGATGCAGAGAAACCAACCCAAGGTTGATGCAAAACCAACTGAAAAGAAAACAGGGACCACAGGAAACCTGAAATCAAGACCTCCAGGAAAAGGAGGCCAACCCGGAGCCGCAGCTCCAGCACTCAGAAAAGGCCCCAGCGAAGTCCCCCCCCGGGACCGCTAGAGACCCACGTACCAGGCGGGAGATGACCACGCCGAAGTCAGACAAAACTCCACCGAGGAGACACCCACTAAGGGGGCCCAGGGAACAGTCGCGGACCGACCCCGGGTCCCCGCCGGATCCACCGAACCCAGCGAAGCGTAGGGAAGGAAGCCCGCCTGTGTAAGCCCGCGAACCAAGGAGGAACGAGGGCTAGCGGCCCGAACGAACCGGGCCCAAAAGGCATAACACAGGACCTCCCACCGGGAAAGGCAAAAAAACGTGCGGCAAGAGAAGCCAAAACAGCACGCCGAACACCAGCCCGGACAAGGGAGGCACCACGTTGGCCGGAAAACAGCGGCAAAGATACCACCGGAGTCCGAGGCCCCAGGGAAGGGACCCCGGGAAGGACACGGGGGACATGCCGGAGGAACAACCCCGACCGGCAAAACCCGCAAGAAGGGCGGGGAGCGGAGGAACGCCCCCCGCACGCCCATCCGCCCAGCAGATACCCTCGCCACCAGGGAAAACCACCGGACAGGCGAGGAACCGCAGAGCCACCGAGGGCCGGGGCCTAAACGGGCGGACCCCGAAGAGCTCGTAGAACGAGAGAGGGAGTATGCAAGCGTATTGCGATGAGCATAGCGCACGACTCACCCAAAGGCATCCAGGAGCGTCCCCTGGGAACCCGACCTGGGATTCCCCTGCGAGATAACCCCAGCAGGATACCAGGTGAGAGTCAGGCATCCCGCCGCAAGGGGCCCTAGAGGCCAGCCCCGAGTTGCAGAGTGTGAACCAGTGAGACGAGAAGGTACCGGAAAGAGATTCTCGAGTCCATGGAAGTATGTAGGCCTAAGACCCACCGAGGCGGGGAACTGAACCCCGGTCCAGGACCAATCTCAGCCACCGGGACTGCCGCCCCCTGAGTCACACTTCACCACCAACATGGAATGCTCTACGAATCCGCGTGTCCTCCTAGCGCAGGAGCCGTGTGTATACGAGCTGCCGAAGCGAGCACCGGAATACCCGCGGGAACCCAGCAGCAAAGCCACAACCCCCGAGCAAGCAGCGTCCCCCGCTCCAGGACCAGGCCTGCACAAGGAGGCAGGCCAGCCGACCAGAGCCGGCTCAACACCGACGCCGAGAGCGGGGGACCCAACTACCCTACGGGAGGATCCGGGATCGGCCAGGAGGCTCGAATCGCCAGCTCGGCCAAAGGAGAAGTAACCCGGGGCGGTGGACCCCGCCGGGGACCAAAAGCAGGAACGCACCACGACCAGCGCAGCAACCACGCGCGGGTGTCAGGCACCACACCACTGCAATGATCCAAAACAAGGCCATGCGTCGCCGAGCCGGGCGCCCATGAGCACCCCGGCCCTGCCCAAGCGCCTCCTGTTCGAGGAACCGCGATCCCAGAGGGCACGGGGGAGATGCGCCCAGCAGACCGAAAGGCCACGCGAAAAACAGGTAATAAGGACCCGGAAGGAGGAGCAGAACCCGGGCCGGAGGGCCGAGCCCCCCATCGTGAACAGAGACCTCGGAGGCAGACCGAGCCGAGGCCCTAGGCGTCGACACACCACCGGGGCAGGGCGAGACCATGCAACGAAGGCCAGACCCGACTCCGTCGGACCCCGGGGGAAGACAGCCCGAAGGGCCAGGACCGGTGACACCCCCACCAGGGCGCCCAACCCGAGCAACACCCGGGGACCTAGGCACCGGCAATGGGAATGCCACCCGAAACCGTGCCGGGGCCAAGCCAGTCACCTCAACCCAGATTAGTAAAAGTGCTGCTGAAGCGAGCACAGCAAAAAGACGGCCACCAGGAAGACATCCAGCAACCCCCGAAGCACGAGGAGCTGAGCGGCCGCCGGAGAACCCAAACGACCCGGCGCCAAAGGACGCCACCCCCCCCTGAAAGAACCAGAGGGAAGTACCGGGACCAGGCACACGCCCCCCCGAAGGAGGGCAAGCCCGAGACGAGGACCGAAGGGACCACCGTACATAGGCCCGGAAGCCGACGGCTGAGAGACACCGCCAGCTGTGAAGCCTCATATCCATGGGGAGGGTAGGAGGGGGGGGGGACGAGGCCGTGAGGAAGCCACGGCCAGACAGGGAACCCCAAGACCCCCACCCGGCGAACAGGATCCACCAGGCGGGCCAGGAGCACAGCACCCCCCCCCCGCACGGGCCCGAAGGCAAGCTCAATGGAAGCACCCGCAACCGAGAGCGGAGACCCTCACACGCAGGCCGGCCCCACAGGCCAATCCATGGACCCAGAAAATCCTACAGGAGAGATAACGGAAGGAGCGGGGACCCCAACCCGCCGAGACGGTGGGTACCAAATGGACATCCCGTGAATGCAAAGCGCTCAGCTACCCGAAGGCACACCTGCACTGGGAGCCTACGGGAAGAAAAAGCAAGCTATAGCCCAGAGGCAAATGGTGCAGGGCTAACCTGCCTCCGGTGCCGGGGATCGAATCAAGTCCCTTGCGGAAAATCCGCAAGACCGGACCGCAGGCCCGAAGAGCCAGAGAACCGGGACAGTCATGTCCCAGTACGGTATGTAACGGAGGCAACCGCCCCCCCCTCCCCCCCAGGGGTTCCCTGGAGTGAGAGGGCCGAAAGTCAGTCTCCAAGGATGAGACAGGGAGCGGCCGACCATCATGAGACAGGTCACCGCCGAAACTCGGGCCCGGACCCGCCGAAGGACCCCACCCCTGTAAGGGCGGGACGACCTCCCCTGAACAGCGCAGGGGCCAAGCCGGCCGACACAGAAGCGCAACATGCAGCGAAAAAATCGCGCACAACCCCCATTCACTCCTACGGGAATCGTGGCGCTGAATAACAGATGTCAGTTGTGACCCAACTCAACGGAAAGAATCTCACTGACCACTGATGGCCGAAAAGCCGAGTGGGCCCGTTGGCATGTGAACCTGCGGCCACGAGGCCAACACTAGCCCCAGCAGTAGACGCATCAAACCACTGAGTCACAAGCCGAAAGACCCAACCCGGTCCCTGAGGTCCAAGGAGGAGTGCCATGCCCAGGGGCACCAACTGAACCCTGGGATAACGCCGAGGTGGGGAATCGAACCCCGTTGCACCAGGGTCTGATCCGCATCTCCACAGCCGCATAACGGGACAACACGAGCGGAACACTCGCGACAGGCTCAACCCGACGGCCCAGGGCGCCCAGGGCGCCAGAAAAAGGGAACACGGACAAAGGGGGACTGTCCCCATGTCGCACCGCGCCCCCTCAGAGCGCGCCAGACAAGCACCGGCACTCTGTACATGAGGCAACGTCACAGGCCCACGGCCGCACGAAGAAGGTATAAACACTACCCCTTCACTTCGTGTGTATGTCAACCGCCCGGCCCTACAGGGCCACAGCAAAGGCAGGAGTCGACGTGGGGGTCCTCGAGCCACACAATCCGGCCCATAACAGTAGTGAAAACGGCATTCACATCGTGCCAATGATGCAGCACAGAAATAAAAAATGGCCTCACCGAGGAACGAACCCCGGACTCTTCGAGGAGGAGATGCAGAGTGGGACACCACAGATTGGAAGAGGCACCAAGGCGAGAATTCTCAGGACTGTGGAATTTCGGGGACCCAAGACCCGCCGAGGCTGGGAATAGTCCCGGGCTAGACCTCTGCATCAGGGTCTGCCCGAAGCGCCCTCACAGTATTGAAAAAGTTCCCAACTTGGGATATTACCACAGCAATGGCTTGATTCGAACCCCGGCCTGTGAGGGCTGTTCCTACCAAAGGCACAAGCCGTATCACTGAGCCACAGCTCCTTGGTTGCACGCAGCGGTCAAAGTACCACAGCTGCCTCCAAGACCTCGTGAGACACTAGGTGCCGTGCAAGACCGAAGAAAAACACCTGGAGGCAACCAAACCCCGCCCCCGGGGGGCGGGGGGCGTTCGGAGTTAATTTCAGCTCCGCAAACCGCCGCGGCCCGTAGGGCCAAAAGACACGCATGGAGGCGGCGGCGCACAGCAGCCGCCCAGCAGTCGCGGAGAGAGCAACCGGACCCGGACAGCGGAGCCCCTCGCCGCCAGGCAAGGTAGGCGCTTGATTTGCAAAAGAAGTGAAGACTCCCATTCTTCATTCTGAGTCTAATCTTTACGTGTTAGTGAAAACCGGTGTATGGAAACCCTCAGCCGCTAACCGAGTGACCGGAACGGGCAGAGCTCTGCGAGGGAGCGCTTAGCGACTCCCTCGAGGCCGGGTAACACACGCTGGCTTAAAGTCGCCCGCCTTGCCGGGGCGCTGGAAAAGAAGTACGTAAATGAGAAATCAATACAGTTACAAAAACACCGCCGGGAGAGGCGGAAACTGACATGACTAGTCACAATACATCCCCCAACCGCAGCAAGAATACATCGTGAAGAACAAACTGCAGGCAGACAGGGGAGCAGCCCGATTCCAATCCCCTTTGCAACACAATAGACAGCCAGAATGGTAGTATCAGGACACATTCAACAGCTGTGTTTGTGAGCAGGCAGTGCACACACATATGAGCATACACACAAAGGGTATCAGCTGCGTAGGACCCAAAAAGCCCACAGAGTGGCCAGGGCCCATCAGTAACGACCTGGGGATACACCGGGATGTCCAAACACCCCATATCCCCTGCCGCCCCCCCCCCCCTGTAAACCACTGGCATGCTATAGCAGTACCTAACCGGCCCCACAGGACCGGGGGAAGGAAGAGGGGGGGGGATTTTAAGGCATAAGGCACTCGAGACCGCTAGAGCAGGTCCTCCACCCTATACCCCAAGGGCCAGCTCACGCCGGCCCATCTTACCTGAACAGTGCTCTGGAGAGAATCGTGCAGAACAAAAAAAACAGGCTGATTGGTTGGGCCGGCCCGCCTCTTATAGAGGTCAGGTGGGACTGGTCGGCCATGTTGGGAGGGGGTGGGAGGTAGTTTCTTTTTGCTTTGGAGGGTTCTGTTGTGGAGCTAAAGCTCACTATGTAAATCATGTGGCGAGGAAGACTTACGAGGAGGTAATGTTCCTGTGTGGATAACCTGGGACCAGGAAAGCTGGTTCTGGTGGCTCAGTGGACTAAAGCAGCCACTGCAGGGGTCTGTGTTTGACCTTATTGTCACAGGTTTAAATCCCGGCGGATCCACTCTGGCTTTCATCCATTTGAGGTTGATAGAATGAGTACCATTGAGTTGGGTAACAATAAACATTTGTTATTCAGCGCCAGGACACCTTCGGGTAATCGTGTGCTTTACAAATACAACTGTTATGTTATGTTATGTTACTGTGTTGATAACCTGTGACTGAGAGGTGGTCCTATCCTCTCCTTCACAAGAAGGTGCCCACTCATAAGAGGTTAATTGGGCCCTGTGAATGTCTCTTCCCTAGTGGAGGACTCCTCCTGGAAATAAACAGTCACTGGTTGATTCTTCTTCTCCCACCCCCATGCTCCGGTTACATCTTCCCCTCCCATTCCATGCACCTGATCTGTTATTTCTTCTCTTCATGCCCCCGTGCTCCTGTTACCTGTTCCCCTAACATCCCCATGCTACTGTTGCTGCTTCTTCTCCATCCCTGTTCTCCTGTTACTTCTTTCCCTTCTACCCTGTGCTCCTGTTGTTTCTTCCCTTCCCACCTTGTGCTCTTGTTACTACTTCCAATGCTCCTGCTGCTTTTTTTCCTCCCACCCCATACTCCTGTTACTTCTTACCCTCCCACCCTGTGCGCCTGTTGCATCTTCCCCTACCCCGTGCTCCTGCTACTAATCCCCCTCCCATCCTGGGCTCCTGTTGCTTTCCCCCCCCCCACCCGTGCTCCTATTACTTCTTCCCCTCCCATCCTGTGCTTCTACTACTTCTTCCCCTCCAAACCCACGTGATACTGTTACTTCTTACCCTCTTACCCTTGTGCTCCTGTTTTTTCTTCCCCTCCCGTGCTCATTTGTAACTTTTAAGTTTATTAGGGGCAGATTTAGGATGCCCTTGCGCCGCAATTGCGTCACTTTATTTGATGCAACTGCGGTGCAAACAATGCACCCTATTTACAACGTGACGCATCTAGGAGATGCGTCACGTTGTAAAGCCCTGCGCCATAAGGAGGCATTCCTGCGCAGGGGGGGGGCGTTCCTGCGCAGGAACGCCTCCTGAAAGTGGCTGAGTGAAATCTATGAGATTTCACTCAGTCACTTTCAGGCCAATGCTGCGTCAAAACCCTGTGCCTGCTTGAAGCAGGCGTAGGTCTTGATGCAGCATTGTGTAGATGCGGCACCCCCGAGCCTTGCTGGAGCAGCGTCGCGCTTGCGACGCAACTCCAGCAATGCGCCACATTTCCGGCACAGATTCATCACGCATCTGTGCCGTTTTTGCACCATGGTGCGCCGCATTATAAATGCGGCGCACCCGGGGTGGCGGAGCTGTGGCGCACGTTAACTGGCGCATCCCTGGGGATACGCCAGTTAACATAAATCTGCCCCTTAGTTTGTACCATTCCTTTTCCATTGTGGCCTTTCCAATGGCCTTTTTATATGACTTTCAGTTTGCCACTTTGTGGTAAATAAATATTTACCGTCTGAATTTCTATGCAGTAAAGTTCAATAAAATAACTCAGTCGAAAATAAGAGGCAAAATCCCTGATATCTGAGTTTCAAAATGGGTTTTATTCCATGAAATGGAATGGTTCGAACCAGGGTATCATGTTCCTTTCACCATAAAGGATCAGGAAGGGATAGAGCATACTTTATTGACAGAATACATAATTTATAGTAAATGCATATAATGGTGATGGATACAGAAGGCGTAACAGCTGAGAGAAACGAGATAAGAACACATGTGCGTAACAGAAAGGCGTGCACGAGGGCGTACACAGAGGTGTGTGCTAGAAACGTCACATGAAAGTGTCACAAGTGGGTGGATACATAGTGGAATCTTGCAGTGTCAGCAGAAATCTGTAGCAAGGATGCGCGCGCAGCAGCATGACGTGTGACTGACGTGAGGCTGGAGGGTGCAGGGAACTTGACATTTAGCACTAGAGGAAAGAGACAGAAGTCTGGCATGTCAGATCAACTCGTTCCTAAATCATATCTGATATCTTGTGTTTGGGGAACTATATTATCTAGAAGGAAAGGTCTCTTGGGCAGAGGCTACTCTATACTGACTATTAATGCGTGCATATGTGACTACGTGTCTGCGTGTAATGCGAGGGGCCATGGGCCTACCATGGTAACAGGAGCAATGAATTACTTGCATGGAGACAGAGAGGCC
Organism: Lissotriton vulgaris; assembly: GCF_964263255.1. Taxonomy (NCBI): domain Eukaryota; kingdom Metazoa; phylum Chordata; class Amphibia; order Caudata; family Salamandridae; genus Lissotriton; species Lissotriton vulgaris. The sequence continues at coordinate 291,677,195 of NC_141695.1, forward strand.
GGGCCCTTTGCTCTGCAGCCGGGGAAATGTTTATCTATTCTGCTAGACTGGAATGTGTTTTCGAGGAGCTGAGCTCGGCTATACTGATAACTTGAAGGCAAAATACTGTCTTTGGCAGGCAAGCAGGCCGAGCCGGGCACCGCTCGCCGCGCAGGGAGTAGGACAGAGGTCAGGGAGGCATCCCACGTTGCAGCTTTCAGGAGGCAGAGAACAGAAAGGGCTCGATGGCAGAAATCAGGGCCTAGCTCTGCAGGGCTAGGAAAAACGTGAAAGTGCACCATGAAAAGACGTTGGCAAGGCATACTTAGGAACTGAATTATCGATCCATTCATGGTGGATCTGAAAGAGGACATGGTAACGTTGGACGCAAATGTATTTGCGTCTTCATAGCAGGTCGAGGAGGGAAGTTACATGCACTTTAAGCTCGTACATGGAGACGGTGGGGTTCACGTTAGGGGACACAATTGACCATAAAAATGTATATTACCTCTTTCCCTCCTTGTCCCCTACGGACCCTTCATGATATATCAATCCTCATTAGTCCATCTATTTGTTCATATAACATCATTTGCTCTTCCTTTTTCAGGCAGGATTTAGAACGTGGGCTGGAATGAGGAAAACATAATGTGGCGCACAAGCCGCAAATCGCCGGCCCACATTGTATACATAGGCAACAACTGAATACTATGAGAAGGGCTATTCCGAGGAAGGATAGGACTTTCCAACCCCAGGCTGATAACACGCTCCAGAACCAACCGGACCAAGTCCAGGTACCTGGATTCTGATGTATCTGACTTGCAATCTTATGGAGACGCGTGATGGCTTTATATACTGACGGTGCGTTTTCTGGAATGAAAACACAGCAGCTCGATCCGATGACTCTACAGGCTCCGCCCCTATCGGCCAGGATGACGTCAAGAACAAGACGATTTTGAAGGACAACAATTCTCATAGCAGACTGTTCCTCTGTTAAGTTGCCTAGGGCGGAAGTAGTTTCATTTACCACTGCTTCAAGGGTTCTGGTCAAGTGACGTATTGCTTTGCTATTGAAGATAGCTCCTAAGTAGGGAAAGAAACCTTTATTGAAATCTGTATATTGTTCTAATGCCGTTTCAGTATAGTCGACAATCGGGAGATCTCTCTTGTGTCTGTTAGGTACTAACCGGGAGTTCTTATGATAATCAGGTGGAGCTAGAAAAACGGGTGGCAGAAGGAATGCAATGTAACATGTCCCATCCCAATCTAGTGGCAAACGTATATAGGCTGTATGACCACAAATGAAATAGGAATGGCGGGTAGCTTTGAATGTAGACTTGCCTTTATCATTGAATTCGATCACAGTAGTACATTTACTATGACCTAGAGGTACTGAACCATTCTTTCTGACACATAATTCGCCTTTGACGGGTAATACTGACATAGAGGGTAAGTCTGGTCCTGTATCAGACTGAACATTCAGAATCATGAGGTTAAGTGTATAATTACCTAATCCATATACTTCATTTTCTAGATCGGTCCCTGTCCTTTGTGGAAGACCCTCCTTGTTAGGGTAACAAGCTTTATGCAGAACTGTGTTCAGATTTCCCCATACCCAACTGCCTTTGTAGACTATGGACTCAGAGTCTAAGGAATTTATTAAACTAAACCATGCACCACAGGAACCATTATGTGTGAACGGATACGGGAAGAGGGGCAAGACTCCCTTGTATTTCTGATAGGGAGGAAGCCGGCCACATATCCAACAATTGGTAGCATTACTGGTCTGATGAGAATGATGTAACATACTGATAAAAGTATTGTTGCGCAGCGCAAGCCGGTAGGATAACTCATGCGGGGGTAGTTCGCTGAAAGTATGCTCGATAGTGCTATTTGGAAAGAAATGTGCATGTATGGAAATAGGGAAATACATGTGTAACAGCAAACTTGCAGCAATAATCGTAAGACTCAGAAAAAACATAATCAATAATGTCACAATACAATGACTACGAAGAGATTTACAATATTCTCGTTTCTTGAGCTGTTTCTGTCTATCTCTCTCTCTATTGGGGTCTAGCTTGTACATGTCAGGAACCTGTCTAACCGCTTCACCTAGGGGAGGACTTAAACAATTAAACTGTCTGACTTGCTAGACCTCAACTTTGATCGGTACTCCTCTTGAGGAGTCTTCTCTGCTAGTGGGAGTGTTGTATCAGTCTTTAGGATGAGGCCGGGCTGGGAGTCTAACTCTGGCTGCAGTCCATTATATTTTTTTATATGACTCGAGTGGAGCCAGCCTTTGCGGCCCTCCACCTTCACCGCTGTCCTTGTAGTTAGTAAAACAAGCTTCGGTTCTTGCCAGCGGGGCTCCAGCGGACTCTTCCTGTCGAAATTTCTCACAAAAACGAGGTCCCCCGGTGTAATCTCGTGCGGCTTCACCTCGGTATTGTCGGGAAAGGCTGCAGCTACCTGTGAACAACAAGATTGTAGTGCAGACATCAAGGAGGCAAGGTAATCTGTCAACATGTTACTATCAACATCGGTTAGTTTGCGAGGCAGAGGCGTCCCCCACATATTCGGTGGCCTACCAAAGACCACCTCATACGGGGATAGCCCTGTTCTAGAGTGTGCAACCATTCTTATGTAAAACAATGCAACTGGCAAGGCGACTATCCAGTCTACCCCTTTCTCGGCACAGATCTTGGCAAGGCGTGTTTTCAGTGTCTGATTGTGGCGTTCTACGAGACCTGCTGCCTCGGGATGTCGGACGCAGTGGAATTTCCACTGATATCCTAGCAAGAGTGAAACCTGCTTCATTAATTCGGACGAGAATGGTTGGCCATTATCTGAATACACGACACGAGGCAAACCGTATCGTGGGAAGAATTCACGAACCAACTGTTTGGCAGTGGTCGGAGCAGTGTAATCTGGGACTGGATATGCTTCTGTCCAACGGGAAAGTGCACATACAACTACGAGGACATATTTGAATCCTCGACATCGTTCCATCTGGATATAATCCATCTGGAGGACTTCAAAAGGGTAATCGGGAGGATTGAATCCACCTTGCTCTACAGGGATGCTTTTACCTGGGTTGAACTGACAACAGATCATGCAAGTACGCACTTTCTGTTTTGCTGCTGCTCGTAAATGTTTATTGTACCAGAGATTCTGTAAACTGTCTAACATGGCTTTTTCTCCCAGGTGTGCTGGACTGTGTGCAGTGTTGATCATAACTTGAACCATAGAGTTGGGGAGAAACCATGTGGCTTTTCCCTTCGTCATCCATCCCTGATCTGTCTGGATCCCTCCTAGTTCAGTCCATTTCTTTATTTCGTCTGGAGTAGCATGTGTCTGTATGTCAATTACATCTAGTGCGGGATCCTTAACTGTCATGCAATGTGTTGGTGTCGGAACTATTGTCTTTGTCATGTCAGCTGCATGTGTATGAGTCAGAGCTGTGTGTTTCGCGGTTTGATCGGCCAGATCGTTACCCTGGGAAATGGTATCTGTAACTTTAGTATGTGCCTTGCACTTCATGATAGCTATGGCTGATGGCAAATGTATTGCTTCCAATAATTCCTGAATGAGGGGACCATGTTGGATTTTGGCTCCGTGAGAGGTCAGAAAACCTCTTTCCTGCCAGAGTACACCGAAGTCGTGTACGACTCCAAATGCATAACGTGAATCTGTGTATATGTTAACATTCCTGTTTTTGGCTATTATACATGCTCGGGTCAGAGCAATGAGCTCTGCAGCTTGAGCAGACAATGTATCAATGCGGTGTGTTTCTTTGACTTCAGTTTCAGTGGTCACTGCATATGCGGCCACTAACTCTCCTGTGCTTGTTCTCATACATGAACCATCCACGTAAAGTGTCAGGTCTGGGTTAGTCAGTGCAACATCTGTCAAGTCTCGTCGGGGTTTTGTTACTGCATTAATGATCTCTATACAGTCATGTGGAGCTGGATCTGTAATGTTCGAGGGTAACAATGTGGCAGGATTGAGTATGTTACAGCGTCTGATTTCTATGTGTGGCTGGAACAATGTCAATTCATAACCTGTCAGTCGTGCTATAGTCAAGTGTTGAGTCTGTGTTCTGTTTAAAAGAACTTCCACAGAGTGTGGAACTTGTACTGTCAGGGGATGTCCTAACACTATGGAATCACTTTGTCGGATTGCTAAGGCTGTTGCTGCAACTGATTTTAAGCACGCAGGCAGAGCCTGGGCTACTGGGTCTAATGTACTCGAAAAATAAGCACACGGCTTATGTGAACCTGCTTGGTCTTGTGTGAGGACAGATAATGCTGTGCCATCACGTTCGGTAACAAAAAGTGTAAAAGGTTTGCTGTAACATGGTGTTGCTAAAACTGGTGCTTGACATAATGCTTTCTTTAATTCGTCAAAAGCCTGTGTGTGTTCCTGAGTCCAAGGGAGGACAGTCGAAGTCGCTGCCTCCTGTGTTGTCAACTGTATAAGTGGCTTGGCTAGAAATGCGTACTGGGGAATCCATTGCCTGCAGTAAGAGGTGAGGCCAATGAAGGCCCGCACTTCCTTTTGTGTCGTGGGTTGCGGTAAGTGTGCAATTAGCTCGATGCGGTCAGGTGTTAGCTGTCTCCCCCTCTTGGACAGCAAGTGCCCAAGGTACACCACTTGCTGAACACAGAATTGTAACTTTGAAGGGGACACCTTGTGTCCCTTGTCAGCTAAGAAATGCAAAACCGTCAGTGATGCATGTTCACATTCAGGTTCGCTACGAGCGGTGATCAGCAGATCATCAACGTACTGTAGTAGGGCAGTGTTAACTGGCATGAGAATACTGTCAAGTTGTCTTTTCAATGCTTGGCTGTAGATGCTGGGGCTTTCTGTGAATCCTTGAGGTGCGCGTGCAAATTTGAAGCTACGGCCATTTAAACAGAAACCGAAAAGGTATTGGCTCTCCGGATCAATGGGGACACTGAAGAAAGCGTTCTTGAGGTCAATTACAGTAAAGAACGTCGCCTCTGAATCAATAGCAGTCAATAAGGATGAGATGTCGGGGACCACAGGGTACTGTGGCACAATGCATTTATTTAATTCTCGCAGATCAATCACCAACCGATAAACTGGTGGTGCATTTGGGTCAGTACGTTTAAGAATCGGAATGATAGGGGAATTACATAGATTGGAGTCGGTTTCTACAACCACTGCCTGTGCAATGAGCTCTTCAATGATTTCCAGTAAAGCCACTACAGCATCGGGTGGTAACTTGTATTGTCGGATTCGGGGCAGTACAACTCCTGGCTTGAGTGTCACTCGGTATGGTGTAATGTGCATACAACCTACATCAGTTGGGCCTTTCGCCCACAAATGTTCTGGTACATTTTTCAATCTGACATCAAAATCTCGTAATACATAGTGACCTTTAAAGTCACGCAAAAACAATCTAACTCCTTCCGGAGAACAACATATTACAGCTCCTAGAGCTTTCAGTGTCTTGATACCTAACAGGTTTTCTGGACATGACTTCGTGAGTAGTAAGTCTGTAGTGCGTGACAATGGACCAACTGCTAGGGGAATAGGTTTTGATACTTCATTAACAATAGGTTGTCCTGAAAATCCAAGGGAAACATTCTGTGAGCCTGAGAGGGGTGCCCCTGGAACCTCATCGTGACTTATTGTTGTTCGACTTGCCCCTGTGTCAATCAAAAACTTCCTATCCTTTCCTAATACTTGACTATGTACATAAAGACCCTCTTGATCTACAGGAACCTCAATGAGAGGCAAGCCAACCTCCCTCTCTAGGCTGTTTCATGAGTATCGCTGATAGTCGGGGTAATCAGATTGTGCATACTGGTACATCTGCTGTGAAACTTGCTGTGTCGCGGCAATGGGCTGTGGACGTGGTACCGCTACTGTCTGTCCTGTCTGTTGTGGAACAGGCATTGGCTGGGCGTTCTGTGGAATATGTTGCTGAACTTGGTGTTGGACCTGGTCCTGTCTAGGCTGACGTGGTCACTCTTTAGTTTTTCCTGTGGCTATATTGTATTTCAGAACCGTACATTCATTCACATAGTGACCTGGCTGTTTACAATAGTTGCATGTCCCTTTAACGGGAGCCGCCGTATTATTTGACTGTGTCATACCCTTTTTCTGACCGTCAGCTGGAACTGACTGAGCAACTAACATTTTCATTTTCGTATCTTTCATACGCCTCTGTTCGTGGTCCTGTTCTTCTCTAATTCTGTTCTGATGGTACTGTAACATTTGTAACATTTGGGACGGTGTATTTGCTTGCCATGTACTTTCGACTTTCAAAACACGGTTCTTAACTTGAGGCAGGGAATTCTCGACTAATTTTGATACAAAGAGATGCGGGTATGACTCGCTACTTGTTTTCAGGCCACTGTTAATAATAAAACATTTCTCAAATCTAGAATAAAAATCACTAGTGTCTTCATCGTGTTTCTGTTTACAGGCTGAGATTGCGTCCCAGTCTTCCTTTTTAGTTGCTAACAGTCTAGGTAAAACCTGAACTAATAAACCTGGTAATGCTTTAGCTTTATCCCCAAGGCCTAAACCTGCAGTACGACCATTTTCTTCAACTTCTAGTGCAGCCCAATCAATCTTTGTGTCTCCCACCTCCCATTCTTTCTCCTTTAGTTTCTCGTAAATTACAGCAGGCAGCAGTACTTTTAACATTTTCATTATATCTGTATACGTGTAATCACCCATGAGTAACATATCTTTAATCTCTCTGTGAAAACCTGCGGGATCTTTATCATGACTGGGCACTATTTTCTTCATTTCCAATAATTCTATTTTTGTGAGGGGTGTATATACAAATACACGTTCTAATGTGTTATCGTCTTTTCTGACCGGATGTACTTCCCGTAAGGGATTCTGTCTATCAAAGTAAAACATTTTTCTTTCTGAGGGTGGTGGAGCTGACATAAACTGTGGTTTCAGGAAAGTACTATACTTGTGTCTATGTTCTAGAATTTCTTTAATTAAATCAGTACCTAGGCCTCTCCATCTATTAGAGAGCAGTTCTACTAATATGTCCGGTAAGGGACCTGGATCAGAATGCTGGCCTTTAAACAACGTAATGAGATGCTGAATCATGTATACACTAGCTAATTTTTGTTCATCAGGGGAAAGGTTCAAAAACGTCTGAGCTACTGCATCATCATTATATGTACTGGAATCGTTAGCCCATTGTACTGCGGACCGGGCTAGTTCTTGCTCATCCATGGAATTGAGTACGTGGTACCCCATTCGAGCTTGAAGGATTTTATCGGTAGCCTGAAACATATGTTCAGGAGAACTCGGGTTTGATATAGCAGAGAGAAAAATTATTTTGCTTTCTGGACGTATTGTTTTCTTAAGGTATTTTCCTTTACCTACATATGCTATCAGCTCTTTGTCTGACTGTTGTGATGTTTCTGCTACATTCTCTGTTTCCGCCTCCTCTTGCGAGGAAAGTGGATCGTCTAATTCAAAATCTTCCTCAGGTTCTCGCTGAGCATGTATGTCTATTATTTCTTTACGGATCTTTTTAACCATAATATGTATACTGTTCTCCTTCTCATGTTTACCCTCCGCCATGTTCTGGCTCCATTTAATCAGTCTTTTCATCTCAGTTTGCGGAAAACCTGCCTGATATTGTTCTCTTATTAAACAGTTAACCAAAAATCGCATTATAAAACCTTTAGTCTCAACTTTCTGACGTGACATGGCGTCGGCAACAGACTCCGGTCCTTCTCCTGTTCTGATAAATAAATACAATTTGTCTAGATGTTCTGGCATTTCGGGTAGTAGCATCAAATAATCTGTAACGCGTCTCAAACGTATGGACGCTAACAACATGGGTCCTGACGTACCAGGCACTGTGTCATATCTGCAGTCTGTAAGTTATCTTCTAAGTTGTTCGGTCGAAGTGGTTTTCGGTGTTCGAGCCTTTGCTAAATCTCTCATTGTAACTCGGTGTATCTGTGGGGGTGTTCGATAACCTGTAGCACCTCCTGAACCGGAGGCTTGAGCATAACCTGGCTGTACTTGCTGTAGCTGGGTCGGGTCCTGGACCACGCCAGTCCCAAAAGGATTTAATGGATGCAGTTGTTGGATACCAGGGGGGACAACGGGAAGGGGTGCGGGTAGCAGGGCTGGAAGGATCTGCTGTTGCGGAACTGGGGGCGGATGATCTTGGGGTAGGAGACCGTCAGCAGGTGCAGGTGGTGCGGGTACATGGGCAGGTGCAGTAGTATAGGTAGGAGCTGCATCGTCTAAATAGGAAGAAATAAAAATGTCTGCTGCGGTCTTGTGACGTAATTTAGTCGGAACCAATGGAGGGGGCAGATCTTTTGGTATTTCCGGAGTGGCCTTAGGTAAACCCTCGGCCAAAAGAGGATACATACCATTCACAAGGGTGTTTCGTTGTCGGTCTACTTGCTCTGCTTTAACTCGTATTCCTTCTTCAACTAGCACGTTTTCTCGGGCTTTATCTGAATCTTCTCTATGTTTCTCTGCTTTTCTGAGTTCTTTCTCTGTACGTCTATGCGATTCTTTACGCCACAATTCTATAGCGTCTTTCTGAGATTGTCTGGCCTTCTTTTTCCATAGCGCTTCTTCTACTCTAATGATGCAATCTGCATCCCATGTCCCTGTAACGGGCCATCTGTATCTCTCGTCTAGGTTCTTAGTATAATCGGCCCATAAATCTAGATATAAGATGGCATCTAAGCCATGCTTATGGTACATAAAATTTCCGGGAGTATCCCTAGGTGGGACAGGAATCGCTTCCTCTAATATCCCTTTCCTAGTTCCTATCTGTCTTAATTTGGAAAACAGTGGCATCTTGATATTCGGTACTTGATACTTACTTGAACCTGAACACACTTTTGACACAGAAACACAGTAATGTATATCAAACAGTCACTCATACTACGACATTAATCACATAGAAACATTTTGAACACAGATTAACTAGGCTTGAATTCTATAACGAAAACAAAAATCGAACTGTTAAAGGCACTAATTACTTGATATACTGCTAAACAGTACAGATACACTGCTAAAACAGTGCAGACCGGGTCTGTGTACCCAAACCCGTCTTGACCGGATGCATAGTAATGCACCCGTCTAGATGCGTCCCCAGCAACGGTACTCACCGGGAAGCACGGAACGGAAGGCCTCGGAAAACTCGTCTGGACTGGACCGGACTGGACTCGACTCGACTCGTGACGTCACAGGCACGTCGGAACTGGTGGGCCTCTAAACACCTCGGATCTTGCTCTCTTGGCTAGGCTCTGGTCGGGATCCTCCGCACTCCTTACCGCCTCGTCTGGGTGTCGATCGCAGTCTCAGTCACCTCCGTTGGCCAGAGGGAGATACAGGAAATCCTGCGGGTATGCGTAATTGTCCGTCTCGGCTGTGGCAGGGGGCTAGGTTTGCAACGCACCGCCGGCGCGTAAGGTGGGGGAGGGGTCCCTATTCGGGCGCCAAATTAATGTGGTAAATAAATATTTACCGTCTGAATTTCTATGCAGTAAAGTTCAATAAAATAACTCAGTCGAAAATAAGAGGCAAAATCTGTGATATCTGAGTTTCAAAATGGGTTTTATTCCATGAAATGGAATGGTTCGAACCAGGGTATCATGTTCCTTTCACCATAAAGGATCAGGAAGGGATAGAGCATACTTTATTGACAGAATACATAATTTATAGTAAATGCTTATAATGGTGATGGATACAGAAGGCGTAACAGCTGAGAGAAACGAGATAAGAACACATGTGCATAACAGAAAGGCGTGCACGAGGGCGTACACAGAGGTGTGTGCTAGAAACGTCACATGAAAGTGTCACAAGTGGGTGGATACATAGTGGAATCTTGCAGTGTCAGCAGAAATCTGTAGCAAGGATGCGCGCGCAGCAGCATGACGTGTGACTGACGTGAGGCTGGAGGGTGCAGGGAACTTGACATTTAGCACTAGAGGAAAGAGACAGAAGTCTGGCATGTCAGATCAACTCGTTCCTAAATCATATCTGATATCTTGTGTTTGGGGAACTATATTATCTAGAAGGAAAGGTCTCTTGGGCAGAGGCTACTCTATACTGACTATTAATGCGTGCATATGTGACTACGTGTCTGCGTGTAATGCGAGGGGCCATGGGCCTACCATGGTAACAGGAGCAATGAATTACTTGCATGGAGACAGAGAGGCCGGGCCCTTTGCTCTGCAGCCGGGGAAATGTTTATCTATTCTGCTAGACTGGAATGTGTTTTCGAGGAGCTGAGCTCGGCTATACTGATAACTTGAAGGCAAAATACTGTCTTTGGCAGGCAAGCAGGCCGAGCCGGGCACCGCTCGCCGCGCAGGGAGTAGGACAAAGGTCAGGGAGGCATCCCACGTTGCAGCTTTCAGGAGGCAGAGAACAGAAAGGGCTCGATGGCAGAAATCAGGGCCTAGCTCTGCAGGGCTAGGAAAAACGTGAAAGTGCACCATGAAAAGACGTTGGCAAGGCATACTTAGGAACTGAATTATCGATCCATTCATGGTGGATCTGAAAGAGGACATGTTAACGTTGGACGCAAATGTATTTGCGTCTTCATAGCAGGTCGAGGAGGGAAGTTACATGCACTTTAAGCTCGTACATGGAGACGGTGGGGTTCACGTTAGGGGACACAATTGACCATAAAAATTTATATTACCTCAACTTTTCCATGACTCCTATTCTTCCTCGTCATTTTTTTCTTTTCGATGTCGTGTCCTCTAAACATTACCTTTTATAGATTATGTGGCAGGCTTCCCTTCCACCTATTGCAGACCTTTCTTGTGATGTCGATTCTCCTTGTCCTGCTGTCTCTGTCTGCTCTCCATCCTCATGAACTACATCCCAATGCTGCTTCCAGTCTGCACAATCCTCCTTCATGTTTCAGGGCTTTATTTCTCCACATGCTCCTGGTCTTGCTTGTGTTTCTTCCACAACTTTGTGCCAGTGCGTGAGGCTTTTAGAATGCTGCAGCTGTCTTCTCCTAGCTCCAATGCCCCCCTCTGCTCCGAGTGCCCATACTGATTTCCTGTTCTTTCTCCTTGTGCTGTCGGTGATCCAGTTCTGTTCTTTGGCCTCTTACCATGGTTGTGATCTTCATGAGGTATAGCACTGTGCCAGTATTTTTAGCTGATATTCTGATAATGGTACTGGTGGTCCGGGTGGGAGCCATGCTCCACTCTAACTAGATATGCCATACTTCATCTCGTTTCATTAGTTTGCTGATGCATCATGTAAGATGATATTTAACTTGATTGTTAAGTAGAGGTGGTAAGTCCAGGATGGAGAATGTGGGAATGCTGTGGTGTTTTTTTTTCACTGTCAAGTACAGCAGTGCCTTACCACCTGTTACTGCACCATATATTGCCTTTCTCAATAAACAAGTCATAAAATGTTTACGGAGTTCCTTTAAATTAGATTGCACCACTGCTCACCAAGCTAATACTTAAAAAAACAAAATTATTATTAATCACATAGGCAAAACCTAATGCATTTACCAATGTTTGTTATAGGTGGGGTTGGTTAGATTCTTGAATACTTCTCAACTACAAAGGCAAACGCCACTTATACCTCCTAACCCCAATATGCACCTAGCGCTGACATAAAACGAAGGTATTATAACAGAATGCATAATTTGCAACATTCTCTCTAGTCCCTCTTGAATTGAATAATATTGTTCAAAGAATTAAGACCCGAAGCTGACTCGAAATTGTCGAGTAACTGGGATAGGATGACAGTCGCAAACCCGCTCAAGTTACTTAGCGTAATAGTGACCGAACACCTAAGCATTATGAAATGTCCCGAGGTGCTAGTGCCTCCTGTTTTGTCTGTTGTGGTTTAGACACATTAACTTTAGGTCGCTTATTCAAGAGAACTATTTGGCAGAAGGGACAGTGAGCACAGCCAGACTGTATATCATTATTTTCCTTGATTTAGGCATTTTCTCAGCATTCACACCAGTTCTGCATGCTTTGTGAAACATTTTGTTGTGCTGCTGTCTATGACACCAGTGTATTTTGGCTGGAAGAGTATGTTCTAGTACTACCCAGAGCTGAGCAGTGCTTAATTTGAGCCAGTGGTTTCCAGTACTCCGCACCAGCACTTACTTGTCAACACCAGCCTTTATGACAGTCTGCAACATGGTGGCGCTGTTTGCTTAATACAGACACGAGCACAACAACAGTTGGTTATGAATTCAACATACTTTAAAATGGCTATTATCTGCCTTCCAAGCCATTCCTACACCATTAGGGGCTTGGAACTGTCCGAATTCTCACACTTGTAGGGTTTATGGTTATTAGTTGTGCTGGTTCTGTCATAGGAGGCACAGACAGTAGCAATGGACTAATGAAACCTGCAGTGGAGTCCTGACGAGGGCTCTGCACTTATTAGTTTCACAAATTAACCACTGGAGCTGAGTCATTGATGATGTCATCCATGGAATGTTACAGGATATTTAAGACGGACTGAAAACAGTTGGCAAAGGAGCTGAGAAAAAGAGAGAGAGAGAAAGAGAGCTACTTCCTAAAAAAGTGTACATGAAAGTAGTGCAGGGGAAGAGTTGTCATTATTTAAACATACCCACCACCTTCCCCCTACTAGTCAAGGAAAGATCCCAAGTATGAGGAACATTGACCAATGATCAATGTGGCGCAGTAAATTGAGAGGGTGACCTTTCATCATTGGATAACCTTCCCACCTCTAGGCACTGACTACCAAGTCTACAGGTAGGACAGAATGAATAAGAGAATGAATGCTAGTAGTGACTGACAACCCTCAGTTAACCCAAATTTATGTAGGAGTGAAGCCAAGAATCCCTGTAGGAAACAGACAACCCCATTACCTGATCGGAAAGAATGAAGGACCGCGTCTTGGTCTCTAGTTGGACACCCCACAAGGGATATCAGTCCACTGTGTGCTGGAGTTTCTGTGTGCAGACTTTAGTGTCTCGTGTCAGCATTAAAGCTTCTTCTCTGTTTTGCCCAGCGAAGATGTGGTGCTTATATACCCAAAAGGTACACTCAGGGGGTCTACCTAGATATGTAATGGTATTGTGGGCTTGTCGTTCAAGGATGACGATAACAGTAACGTTTGTACAGTTATTATACAGAAGATGGTATTATTGCTGTGTAATACTAAGATCCATTTTGGAGAAGTGTGGCTCACTGGTTAGAGGAGGCAGACCCTGATGCAGACGTCAGACCCAGGACCAGGGTTCAATTCCCGACGAGGCAGGGTATTGAGCTCAAAATGTCCATGGACTCGATAATTCTCGCCTCAGTGCCTACTCAAATCATGGGTTAACACTCTGCAACTCTGGGCAATAGCTTGCTTAATCTCCACTACGGCCCCACCGTGATGGGATGCCTGGCCTTCACCTTGGGGATGCCCAGTAGGGGTTATCTCGCAGGGAAAGCCAGGACGGGTTCCCAAAGCAAGCGCTAAGAGACCTGTCGGTGATTTGGCGCTATATAAATCTAAATTAACATAACATAACATAACATAATAAATAGGGCTCCCGGTTTTCCGTTTAAACAGATTTTTACATATAAATACAGACGGAAAAATATTTTTCTCCCGTCTGTATTTATACATAGAAACGGAATAATATGACCAAATTGGAGTCTGAGTATTGCTCGATCGTGCTCCAGCCCAGGGTTGCCTCCCCACGCCCCACTTCCTGATTGTCCTGTATGCCTGCCCACTTTAACACCTGCTGGGCCATTAATCTTTGGTAGGCGCGGGAAAACATTTCCTAGGAGCTCTTGCCTCTGACCTGCCCACTATAGACTCTCACACATTGTATTGTGTTTACTTAATTTGGAGTATATATACATATAGCTAAACCTATAACAACTGTGTGCAATGCCTATTTAAATAAATGTGGAAAAATACTAGTTGCAGCGTCTTTTTTGGCTTGCGACAAAAATAAATGCGGATATATACAGATAAAATGACAAAAAAATAAATATGGAAAAATACAGATGGAAATGTTAAAAAAATAAATACCATAAAACTGGGAGCCCTAATAATAAATGAGGCTAGTTTTCGAAGCAAACCACACAACATTTATTCTGCACATAACTAGGTAAAAGGTCAGTGCCAGAGCCGTTATGTAGAGCAAGGTAGGGCAAATGTAGGTCAAAGGTTGTGCATCTACCTAGGCCTATATGGGGGTTCATTGGGGCTCATAGCATAAGAAAAGGTGTGATTCGCTTAAACGAACATATCCTTGGTGAAACAACATCTACTGTTGCATGGCTAAAAACTTATAAGGTTTCAAGGAGTCGAAGCTGTGCTGTTTACACTTGCTTTTAATCCCAGTTGAAGGTTGTCCCTACGGCAGCCTCAGTTTACAGATCAGGACAGCTAGGTGCTGTCACCTTACTCGGAGCTGCAGAGCTAGTTACTACCACAATGACGTTGTCTGTGTTTTAGGTTGGCAGTTATTGTAATGGGCGACTGCACTGCCACAATATGGTGACATGCAACTGAACACAATTTGTATAAAAATCGGTACCACTGACTGCACCTGCCAAAGCATGAGTTGAGACAATCAGAAACGTTCAAAGTCCTCAAGACTAACGAAGGGGAGGCATGGCCACCGCACAAAGGAAGCAAAAGAACTGGTCAATCACCGACGCCAGTATAATGAGCACCCACAATTGGAGGGTGGGGAAAGGCACAAACTGGCCCTCACAAGTGAGGAATATCCAAGAATAAAGTTTAACTCCTCACACGTTCATCTCAATGGCTGACTCATGTGATGATGGGCTCGTCAATGGCATAGTAGTGCGCATGTGCACAGAGTTAACAGTGGCAAGACGAACGGCAGACCAGTGACCAAAGCGGGCACAGCATTCCAGATTAGCGCAGCATACAATGAAAGACTGTTCAGATCCATATGAAAGAGGCCATTTTACTGGTCATTAAAACACAGCTAGGGAGCGAGAGGCGGGGAGGGAAAGAAGAAGACGGTGCAAGGGAGAGAGCCTGGACAGAAAGAGGCAGGGAGATAGGGAGGGGGCGGAGAGAAACAGTGAAGAGGGCCGGGAAGGGAGAAACAGAGGGGGCAGAGTTAGATTGGACGGTGAGGAGGGGGGGAGAAGGGGAAAGGCAGAAGGGGGCATTTTATGGGTCATTACATTCAAAGGAAAGACTGGAAAAGCCGCGAAAGTAAAATCACTTTGCATCTGAGTGGGTAGTCTATTGCGTTCCGGGCAGCTCGTCACAGCATTTCAATTTTTTCCCTGTTGGAGAATAAGGAAAGTTTGTCTAGCTCTCTGGGCTCTGGTTGCAATTCAGCCCAGGTCAAATTTCCTGCACTCAGTGGAAACTCACATCATTTCTAGCATTTCACATTATGATTGTTGCAGGTAAAACCTGGGATTACGCTATAGCTTCACTGTCTGTATTAATCAGTTTTAACGAGCAGAACCATCAAGAAGTCCTATCTGTGGAAGATATTCGAATCAGGATTCAAAGACTTCGAACTTTTCTATTTAGTGCAAGAAAGGAATGAGTGAGGGATTGTAAAAAATGAAAGCAGTATCGCAGATCGTAAACCGTGGCACTTTCAGAACATGAAACATATAAGCAATGTGGATTAACCCCTTCCACGCTCATGACGAGCTGGGCTCGTCATGGCGTGGCCTCCTCGCACGCTGATGCCGAGCCCAGCTCGTCATGAAGCATGGTATTTTGAAAATCTGAGCATGCGAGCAGAATTCTCTGAGCGCGGATGCGGTTAATGTTATATAGTTAAATGTGGTTTAGGAATGGGCTAATGACATGCAGTGACTCCATTAGTTAAAGCTATAGTTCAGCTTTTTCAGGGGCCAATTACTTCAGTGGGAGTCAATATGTTAATGGCAGCGCTTAGAATCGGCAAAAGTGCAGTACAAAGCGCTGCATAAAATGACGTTGTTATTAGGTAAGCATTGCCTTCCCCAAATCCAGGTATTAACGCTTCAGTTTTCGAGACACTGAGCAGAGGGAGATGTTTTTGTCTCGTGAACATGACACTGACCTACAATGACAGGTAAAGCTGCCAGGAACACAGAACAAGTTATTCAACTTGGCTTGGCTGGGGGCAGGTATGAGGCTGAGCACGCGGTGAAAGGGGCCCTTGCACTTAAACGGTTACAGGACGTTTGTGATGCTGCTCAGTCCGAGCGCACGTAGCCTGGTGGAAGCTGCTCTCGACTGCAGTGGGGGTTGGCCCTGCTCGACACCCTCCTGTAGAGCGCGCTGCATTGTGGGATCTAGGAGCAGTAGCGCTCCGTCGTATATAACCTGAATGGAAGAACTTCAACAATTTGAGTCAAAAGTTAAACGCTAGTCATTCCGGACAGCCAACAGGTAAAAATCACGTAATCTTTGAATTACCATGCCTTTAGCTAATATTAATCAAATTGAAGCATAAAACCAGGGCATTAAAGGGGATGACAAATGTTGGGCTTGGCGAGGGGGGGGGGAGAATGGGAAAGGCAGAAGGGGCATTTTATGGGTCATTAAATTCAAAGGGGAGACTGGAAAAGTCACGAAAGTAAAAGCGATTGCGCGTGTGTGCTCGGCTGTGAAAGTAAAAGTGATCGCGGCTGCGCACACAAGGAAGCTACCGGCTTCAGGAATTTGAAGGAAAGCTTTCGTATCTTGAAAGCTGATGACTCATGATGAGAGAGGAAAGCCATATGGTGCCTCTGCTCGTAAGCGCTCGCCCGCGCAGTAACCGCAAGCTCTAGGCCACAGTGGTAGCATTTTCTGAAGCCCTTACTAAAAGTCTCGCCAGAGCAGTGCATGCACTGGCTCAGGCGAGACCTATAAATAGGATGTCATGATCAGCACAACTCCCCTCCTATGCTGCCCTGTGTTGTCATAGAAGGCATATATGTAGAAGAAGTGCACAAGTATAGGATGACTAGCCGCTACATGCCTCCTTATCTCCCCTCCCTGTTAATTTTTAAAAGCAAATACATATACACAATTAAAGATATCTCTCTCACTAGGGAACGATGAATGTTGTGATATTGCTTTTTAGCTTACATTCTCTGAGTTCCAACCCCCAATCACCTCCTAAAGTACGGGTTGACTGCTCAACCAATCTAGTGTGTTATGGCAAAAATAGGAGTGCAAAACAACCAATGAGTAGTGCAATGGTGCATGAGGCCATGGACACTGGCAGTATTTCCCTTCTTTATCTAACCCTCAAACAGCAAAGCAAGGGGGCCTGGGTGAAATGCCACAGAAAATGGTTATACTGGCTCCAGTATCACAGAGGCCAGTGACGCACACATCATCTGAACAAATACTGCGGAAAATTGGACATGGTTCACCTCCCAGAAATCCAGGAGGATCCTCACTATTTCACAGGGCATTCCTGAGCACTCACCTGAGGAGTTGTGGTCAGTTTGGGAAAGTTTCCCTTCATGTGATGTGTGCTGGCTAGAGTTTACATTCATCCCTAGGATTTGTCTGGGAAGCCTCTGAGTCCCATTCATTTTCTAACCCTTGAAAATCAGCCATTCTTCCTTCTCCTTGCTCCTGTGTGGGATACCTGGGAATGTCTGTGGCCCTTCAGTTTGCTCTGGGCCTGTTGCAGGAGACTCTTGTCCCCACTTGGCATTGTCTACTGCATGTGCAAACAAAATGAAGCCAAGAGAGCTAAGGAAACCACAGACCCGCTGTTGGACTTGGCCCTTCTGGCAGGTTCCTCCCTAAACTTTTTGCTTTTAATGGTGACCTGGTGATGGTGATTTTTGGTTTGTGCGAACTTTCACTGTGTACCAGTGGAAAGTGCATGCGCACTTTGAGTGCGTGGAGTAAGGTTGGCCTGCCCTCCCATAGGAATGCATGGGGAATGTCTGTGTCCCTGGTAGTTCCTGATGCGTGAGGTGTGCATGCTCGAATTTGGTATGTGCGAACTCGTGAGAGTGAATGCTTCGCAATGATGTATGTGGCATGAGTGTGTCTTGTGCACAAATGCCACTTCTAGGAGTTGGCATATTAGTGTAAAATATGCCTGGCGTGTGATTGGCTGGAGCTGGCTGGTGAGCCTGGCTCCAGGAAGGCTGGATGGGTCTGCCCGGTGGTGAGTGGGAGATTAGCATGCTGATGGCTGGGGAGGATGTTACCTGTGTCCTTAATGAGGCTGGGTTTTCCCCAGACAATGCTGGCTCCGCCCCCTGTGGTGCGACTGATTACCCTAGCCCTGCCAGTGAATGAAATGGGTGGTTGAGCCATCAAGAGTGCTCCAAAACCAGCTGCGACTGGTTTCTCCCCCACCCTGCACCCTTAGACAAAGGAATGTGGTGTATAAAAATGGGGCTGTGTCCCCACAGATGTTGTTCTCTTCCAGGATCCTGCCAGAGGGGGCTGCTGCTGTTGCTGGGGCCAGGAGGACCGCCACTTGGAGTGTCTCCCTGCCTGGAGACCCAGTGAGCTGGCTCTGGGCCCAGCCTTGCCCCCCTGCCTGCCTCCAGACCCTGCTGGAGCTTTTGCTGTGCCTATAGCGCTGAGAGCGCTGCTCTCTTGTCCTTCAGCGCTGGGGAGCGCTGAGATTCCTTGCCTAGCGCTTGAGAGCGCTTTATTTGGACCCTAGCGCTGTGAGCGCTTGATATTGTCCTCTAGCGCTTGAGAGCGCTTTCTCCTCGCTGCTAGCGCTGCTAGCGCTGCTAGCACTTTGTGTCCTTTGGCCGGTGCCCACCCAGCTTTTGCTGACTTTGCTGCGCTCGTGATTTATTTTCGAGTGCCCACCTCGATTCCTTAAGTGATTTAACCCAGCCGGTGCCCACCCGGCATTGGACCCGTTTCGCCGATTTCTGGCCGAGCGAGTGCCTTCCTCGCCTTATATTTAAATCACGAGGGAGCCCACCCCTCGGATACTGACACCTCGCCTGCCTGCCTAAAACGGGCCGCCGCGCTGCCCGCGACGACCCGGAAGAGGTTGACCGGCCGGCCAATCCCAGCGCGGCCGGGCCGGAAGTCCCAACCCCACCGAGCCACGAGACGAAGGAAGCAGCCTGCGTATCCTGCCCGAGGCTCCTGATCGAAGGGGGAGCCCCGGGAAAAGAGAAGAAGAGCAGCCGCAGCCACAGACAGCCAGTGAGTGTGCAGTGGGGCCCGGTGTGTGGAATCGGGGAGGAGGGCGTCGGGACACATTGCCGGTAACCCGCCCCTCCCCTCGGAGTGTAGAGTCGGTGGGGGATCTTTGGGGGCATGTGCATTTCTCTGAGTCCCTAGTGAGGGACTTCAACGACCGGCCCACTTGTGAGGGAACCCAGAGAGGTTCCAGGGGCATTTCTTCATTTAGAGCCTGAGAGGCTCAGCGGCGCCGCACTTGGCTGTTCCCGAGTCCCCCGAGAGGGACTCCAACGTGCCCGCAGTTGTGTGCAGAGCCCTGAGGCTCCCGCCCCTATTTGATTCAGATCCCCGAGAGGCTCAGCAGTGCCACAGCTGGGTTTACGAGCCTGCGAGGCTCGAGTGCCAGTTCCTTGTTTAAGAGCCCAGAGAGGCTCACCGCCCATATTGTTCTTAGAGCCCCAGAGAGGCTCTTGAGTGCCGAGTGCTGTGTTCAGAGCATAGAGAGGCTCCCACGTTGACCCCATCATTTGCACCAGTTGCCCAGCACTTTGTTGGCAACTGCCACGTTTAGGCCCTGACTCTGGGACACAGGGCGTCCTAGCCCTAGAGAAGCCAGTTGGCCTAGGGACTGCCACAGGTTGTGGCTAATGTGATTAACGCGCAATTGTTCTTCTCTTACACCTCTGAATGTTTTTAGGCATCATGTGTTTTCCTTCCTTACACCGCTGAATGTAGGTTCTGCATCATGTGTTTTTCTTCCTTACACCGCTGAATGTATGTTTATGCATCATGTGTTTTGTCCCCAGGTCTATACCCCTAAATGTATGGTGATATTTAGTTGGTTGTTTTCTCCTAGTACAGGTGGTGCTAGTGAGGTCCTGGTTCCCTGCGTGACCTGTTCCTAAGGTGGTTAGGATTGCGTAGGTGGTATTTAACCTTTACCAGTAGTTACTGGTTGTGTGCTTTATGTTCTATTTCGTGCTAAAGTGAATATTTTTCTATGTTCTAAGTGCTGATTCCTGACAGTGGTCCATGTGGCCCTGTCTTGTACATATCCCCTGTAAATTCTGCCCATGCCTGTTGGCACATTGTAAAGTGTTTGTTTTATCTAATGTGTTTTGGTGTAATACAAAGGCTATTTTTACATATAACCTTGTGTGGAGTTTCCTTTGTGGTGGGCCTTGGGTGTTGTTGCTGGGGTGCGTGCGCAAATACTTAACTCACATCGCCTCCAAGTTTAGCCTTGCTGCTCGCGCCACATTACCTAGAGGGTGAGCAGGGATTATCTTGGCGTCTAACTCCCTTGCCCTGACTTAGGAGTGGTGGTCTCTGACTGACTTTGGCGCAAGCCCTGGCCAGCCAGGGATCCCATTTCTAACACCCGCCCTCCACCTGGTAGCACAACAAAAGCGGTAGACGCAAATACTGCCAACAAAAGTAATCTTTTTTTTTTTAAATGAGAACCAAAACTCACTGTCATGGAAGTCTACCATAATCTCAATATACATTAGACTTAAAAAAACAAAACAGTTAAGATCTGTGATTGGCTGATATACTCATGAGTCTCCCTTGTTCGAGGCTGATTGTATTTTGAATAGAGCTGCTCTCCTTAAATGTTTTCATGAGTCCGAAAAATTGGAATGAATCCAATCTTCGGATATAGACTTGATCTTTATTTGTAAAATGGATGGCAGATTTCTAACGAGGGCTAAATTTCATTCTAAGCTCATTGTAAATTTAATTCTTCATTGTTCTAAGAGCTTTCAGAGTAAGGGGATTGACGTCATTCCTTTTTGGGGGAATGACTTAAAGGATAGATTATCTATCTCCCCAAGGGGATTATGCTCTTCCACCTCTCTTTTTCCATCAGCCCTGGGTGGGAAAGAACGTTTTGACGCTTACAGTGACTTAAAAATCTTCTTTTCTAAGGATATTCGCTGTTTATCCGAAATTAATCCTCCTCTTCTTTCTGTGCGCAACAAAAATGAAGACGAGCCCTCCCGTTGGAATTGGCTGCCTGGTGTACTTGCGAAGAAACCCATTATGAGTCAGGAAAGGCGATCTGATCTTTAGCAGTAATTTAAAAATCCTGTCTTGGAATGCAGCTGGTGTAAAGAATAATTCTGAAAAAATTGAGTTCCTTCTATCTTCAGGGGCCAGTGTGATCTGTCTCCAAGAGACATGGCGCACTGAAAATCTTATAGTGGGAAGTGATTACATTATTTTGGAGGGTAAAGCCTCTGCTTCTTCAAGAGGCCATGCAAGAGAGGGTATTGCCTGTTGCTTAGCAAATCGGATAAAATGGACCTGTTCACATTTTTTGGATCCCAGTTACCTGTTTCAGGCCGTTACATTATTTTGTCTTGATAATGTGGAAATTCCGTCCCCACTGGTTTTGATTAATGTGTATATTCCTCCTGATGAGTATTTCAATCCAATTTTGAAGAAAGTTTTTTCCTATGCTAAGAAAGTACGTGAGAGTACTCCATCTGCCCATATAATTTTGGTTGGAGATTTTAATTGCAAGGTTTCTAACTTAAGTTTGTCTTTATTTAGAAACAAATATGGGGAAGAATCCTTGCACATTCCCCAATCTGTTTTGCCTGGGAATATTAAAACTAATAAGAGAGGGAAAATTCTTTTGGAGGAGGTACTTGAGCTGGATGGGATTGTGGTTAACGGACGACTTCCGTCTGATTCCCCGGCAAATTTCACTCATGAATCATACCAGGGAGAATCTATATTGGATTATGTTATAGCTGATAATTCTTCTTTTGTTTTATTGAATGATCTGGTGATTTCTAAAACGTGTCTCAGCGACCATTCCACTTTGGTCATTTCTTTAAACATCTTCCCCCCCATGTCTGACCGTTGGTCGCTAAATAAGGACTTGGTCAGTTTCGGTAGCGCATCAGGGAGATGTCATTGGGATAGAAAGGCCCTTAGTGGACTGGAGAGCATCCTTGATGAAGCAATCTCCGATTTGGTCAATTGGGAGGGGGCTGTAACTGTACGTTTTTCAGATCTATTGACGAAAGTGACTTCTTTAGCTAGATATCCCAAAAGAGATAGGCCCCAGATCCCTCCTCCTAGTTCCCTTTGTTTTTTAAACAAAGAAATAAACAAATTGGTAAGGGACCAATATTTGAATATTCTCCCAGAAAGATCTCGATATATAGCCCTGTTGAAAAGAAGAAGAAAAAGGTTGAAATTTAGATTACGTAAAGATAGGGAGGACCAACTTTGGATACAACTGAGGGAGGCAACCTTTCATGGCCAAGTAAGAACATTTTGGTCCATAATAGGTAGGGGTTGTGGCGCAAGGATGATGCCCTCTCCCATCTCCATTGAGGAATGTGTCTGGGTTGATCATATAAAAAATCTTTATGCAAGTAATGGCGTTTCTGTTCCCGTTGGAAGTTTCAAGGCGGCTCTTTTGGCCGTAGAGGAATCTCCATCTGAAAAGTCTATAGAACAGGCAATAATGGAAATGCGCGCATCTGGAGCTATGGGTCCAGACGAGCTGCCTATTTCTGCTCTAAAGCAGAGCAGTTTAAAATGGAGTAAAATTCTCTATCCCGTATTTGCATACTGCTTTTTAAGCAGGTCTGTCCTTCCTTCGCGGAAAGGGAGTATTTTGGTCCCCCTTTTTAAGAAGGGCGATCGACTTTCTCCCCAAAATTATCGCCAGATTGCTCTCCTGGACGCCATTGGCAAAGTCTTTGCTAAATGCCTGTTAAGATTATTGAATGAATGGGTGGATCGATGTGATATATTACCTCTTGAGCAAACGGGCTTCCGTAAAGGCCACGGCACCCTGGATAATCTAACAGCTTTACAGGTGATTATGGATAAATATATCACGGTTCGGGGAGGAAAAGTATACGCAGCCTTCATAGATTTCTCCACAGCATTCGATAAAGTTGACCGCCCTCTGCTGTGGAGGAAACTATCAGTCTTGGGCATGTCACCTGTACTGCTGGATTTAATACAGGATCTTCACACGGATACGTGGTGCCGTGTAATGATGGGAGGGGAAAGAGGTTTGTCGCACCCCATCCCTTCCGCCAATGGTCTTAAACAAGGATGCCTACTAGCCCCCTTATTATTCTCCCTCTATGTGTATGATCTCCCTCAAGCTTTGTCTCTGAGTAGTGGTATTGCCCCTGTTTTGGGAGATAAAGCTATTGCATGTTTAATGTATGCTGACGATATTTTGTTATTAGATCTGACACCGAAAGGTTTACAAAATCGTCTGCATGCATTACAGGTGTTTGCAGAGTTGCATTTTTTACAGATTAACATCTCCAAAAGCAAGGTTATGTGCTTACCTGGAAAGAAAAGATATTCTCATGGGAATTTCACATGGTCAATAGGCGGCCAAAAGTTAGAAATTGTGAAATCCTATACGTTTTTAGGGAAAATAATATGTGGTAATATGAGCAATAAGGCTCATATTGAGAATAACATGCGCAAGGCTCTGATGCAGGGTAAGGGCCTAAATGCACTCTATAAAGCCACAGGAAAACGGCATTTTCCCAATTTGCTTGAAGCTTTCCGCGAAAAAATCCCGGCTTCCATGCTTTATGGCACTGAACTTATTGACGTGAGTAATTGGGGATTTCTTCACACTATTGAAGGTAGACTCCTGCGTCAGCTAACCTCTGTTAATACCGCCTGCTCTGTAGCCTCTGTTAAGCTTGAGTATGGCATGAGAAGTAGTTGGGTTCAGGGCTTAGCTGGAATAGTAAGATGGATCTTTCACCTAGCTAAATGTGATCCATCCTCATTAAGACATCTTATCCAAAAGGAATTATAAGGTCCTTTAAAGGAGTTTTCACCAATTGTAAAAAACTTCAGAAAGGCGGTCATGCTATTGCAATTGGAGGAATGTACCCTTTTTTCTCTATCCCTTTATCAGTTAAAAGCTTCCTTAAAATTTGCAACGTGGAAGCTAAGTTTCTCGTTGGATAGAGACCAGATAAGGACAAAGAAAGGTGATTTGCCTGTTATTAATTCCTTTAATCTTAAAACTATGCAACTCTACACTACCTGGAATCTCCCACACGGCATTCGCCGCTTCTGGTTCTTATTAAGGCAAGATATGTTACCACTGAATAACCTTTTAGCCAAGTGGAATGGTTCCTCTAACAAATGTACCTTGTGCAATGTCTCGATCCAAGATCTCACCCATGTCTTATTCATATGTCCGGCTTTGACAAAATCCCGTCGTAAATGGGTGAGACCAATTTGTTTAGAACTTGGAATCTTATCTGCTAGTGCCTTTTCTGATGCCATTCTTTCACCCCCTAATGAAATATTCTGTTTTAGAGTTTTTAACTTTTTTAAATGCTTCTTAGATTTGTATTAATCATGTGTGCCATTTTCTCTTTTTGTATACCATTGGATTGTTATTGTGTATGTAAATTTTATGTGGACCTCTCACGAGTTCCAAAACATAAATAAACTTACTTACTTACTCATCATCCAATTTCTGATAAAAGTAACTGTAGCTTAGCATTTCATGGACCACATTACAGATAGGGCAAACTTTTCCTGTTAGCCCTACGGCACACCTTAAAGCATGTGTGACAGGTGCAAAAAGGGAGATTGCTCCCCATTAGGAAGAATGTGATGCCCTCAGGGTAACGGTGAACCTGCACTGACACAAGGGCAGCAAGAGAAATACAGAGCAGCTGTCTAAAAGCTGTTGTGTGTTTCTCTGTGCAGGCGCCACCCGCCTACACTTTCCCAATGGATTAGCGATCAGTATGCAGATGGGTGCCGTGAGCTCATCCCTTAAAGGGCCTACTCTTCGGGGGCGCATTGATAGTCTTTTTGTGGTGCACTTTCATTGCGCCTCCTAAGGGCATGTTTGTCTCTGCATCCACGTCAATAATATGGCATGGGTGCAGAGATGGAGTGATTCTCTCATTTGCTTGGGAAAACGACCCCTTGCTTGGGAACACCCTCTCTCCATAGCGCTGGCACTACATGTGCGCCAGCGCTATCTTTATTACAGAAGGAGCCTCACAGGCATCTGCTGCCTCTTCTATAAAACCAAAATGTCCCAGAGTGCACAAAGCGGGTGCAAAGACCAGTTGTGTCCCTGTGGCACTACTGTAATACAGCCCCTAAGCTAGTCAGTGGAAATATCACTTGAATTAAATAAATAGCGCATCTGTTACCAGTAGGAGTATAGGGACATTTATGGTTAGTTACACAGAAACAAACATCCTCTCCCTTTCTGGTAGAAGCTCAATTCCTGCTTTGTCTAGGGAATTATCAGGGGTATGGTCCTTATCTCAACCTAGTATCTCTGCTTTCTAAGACTTGTTCCAATTGTATGGAAGACAGCCTGTTGGACAGGCTCCCAGAAATGCCCAGAGATGCTGGCAGCTTGGTCTTGAGTGGAAAGCTGATTTCTAATGTGGAGTCTGAAAGAGAATGGAACTTGAGATTCCTGTAACAGGAAAATCCTGCAATCCAAGTGGAGAAAGACGATTTGACTTCTGGAGTAGTGGAAGGACATTATGGAATAGCTACCTGCAGTGCAGATCTCCCTAC
This sequence comes from Lissotriton vulgaris, assembly GCF_964263255.1. Taxonomy (NCBI): domain Eukaryota; kingdom Metazoa; phylum Chordata; class Amphibia; order Caudata; family Salamandridae; genus Lissotriton; species Lissotriton vulgaris. The sequence continues at coordinate 291,702,851 of NC_141695.1, forward strand.
ATCAGTCCTGAGTTGGAACCAGTCCATAAAAAAACCTTGCTTGAATATGATCTTTGCCCGTTTTTCTCCCTTAATTGATACTTTGATTGTTACTGGAATTTCTTTTGCCATTTATGGTAGGAAGATACAGGGGCATATTATCAAGGGGGTTTATCTCAGCTTTTTTGGCTTTAAAAGCCAAGAAAGCGGAGATAAAATTATCTCCCTATTACCTAGCTGCCGCTAACACCAGTTAGCGACAGCTAGTAGAAGATAACGACCATCTTGGGCCCCACTTTGCATGTCAGTGATATTTATCACTAATGAGATGCAAAGTGGGTGTGCCAAGATGTTAGCGACTGGAAACAGTCGCTAACATCGCTATCTCCTATTACCAACTTTTGGAGATATTCGCGCTAAGCGCGAATATCTCCAAAAGCTAACACCTGCCCTGAGTAGTTCTTAGCCATGTTATCCAATGGGAGGTGGATAACATGGCTAAGAGCATTAGCTCGCTAATGCATGAATATCGCTGACTTTTCAGCGATATTCATGCTTTGCGGCGATTTTTACCGCATTTGCGTTAAACCTTGGTAATACCAAGGTTTATTTGCGGTAAATTTTTGTCTCTAACCAAGCAATAGCGATGATTATCGCTTTTGCTTGGTAATATGCCCCACAATTTTTCAGATTTCTGAGACTGAGCGGCCCGAACTTTGCCTAGGTCCTTAATGCACAACCTCCTTGGATAGAAGAAAAGGCTTATCTCATTCTGAAAATGTTCAACTCCATAATAAATGCCGACAGAGGTTTTAAATCACAGATATCGATCCAAAGTCTCATTAGTTGATAAAGCCACCTGGCTCAAGCCACGTAACCAAATTAAATCCGATGAATGAATGAAAGCAAATTTCTAAAGCACGACAGCTGCTCCCATGGATTTGTCCCAGCGCTGGGCTAAGGTATAAAGCTGGGTCTGTTTACATCTGTCTAAGCAGAAAGGTCTTCAGACAGACCTTAAAAATGGGTTCCAAAGGAATTATCGGCAGATGTACTGGCATGGAATTCCTTAAACAGGTTGCCCAAAAGGAGAAAGATCTTCCCCCTGCCCTGACTTTATGCACCCTAGGAATGCATAAAGGAATTTGATTAGATGATGGAGGTCCCTCAGAGGTGTATATATTTTAATTTTTTCCTCAATAAGGAAGGGACCTATTTTATGTACAGCCCTATAGGTGATCAGAAGAGTTTTGAACTTTATCCCTTGCTTAGTGTGCAGCCATGAAGCTGTTTCAAACCTTGCAGAGTGGATTGTTGTTTAGCGTTATTTAATACCACACAGGCTGCCGCATTCTACACACGTTGCAAAATGTTAATCAATTGCAGTGGGACACCCAGATAAAGGGCACTGGCATAATCAAGCCTTGATCTAGTCCAAGGATGCACCACGTCTTTCCTGGTGACTGCTGGGAGGTATTTAATAGTCTTTCTTAGTGATTTCAGAAGAGATAAACAAATGGCTTCAGTGCGCTGCACATGCAGTATGAATAATAAGGCAGTGTCTATTTTAACCCTTAGGTTTTTTGCAACTGATGTTGGGGGAGGGGGAAAGGTGTTCCCCCAGCTCTATTGGCCATATTCTCTTAGCATCCAAAGGAGAGGAATCTCTGAAGTCTGGGATTTCGGATTTATCAGAGTTGTGCTTTTGATAACTGTTGCACACCCAATTTGCTACTGCCAAAAGACAGCCCTGAAAATTGCCAGTCATACCGCCTGATTCATCATTCTCCCGTTTTGCGAGGCCCTAATAGAGATTCATAGCGAATCGCTATTAAGGACTCGCAAAACGGGATTCATGTAGGAATCGCAATATTTTTTGTGATTCCTACACATTCTTTATTTGCGATTAGCAAATTGCTAATCGCAAATAAGGAAAGACTCCCCATTCATTCCTATGGGCCATGGTGAGTATTCCTTATTTGCGATTAGCAATTTGCTAATCGCAAATAAGATAGCGATTTGAAGGGTGCCAGGGGTGTCCAAAGGACACCCTGTAGCACCCCTCAAATTAAATTTTACACAGGTGTTGCACACACACATGTCCAAAGGACATGTGTGTGTGTAACATGCAACTCAGAAAAATGCATTTAAATGCATTTTTCTGAGTTTTCGCAATTTACCACGAGGTCTGACCTCGCGGTAAATTGCGCCTAGAAATTGCGAATTCGCAAATTTAAATTGGATGTTGAATTGCATTTAAGGAATCTCAAATAGAGATTCCTTAAATGTCATTCCTCTCAAAATTGCGAGATCGCAATTAGCGATTTTTACATTTGGGATGCTGAATCCCAAATGCAAAAATCGCTCTCGCAAAGGGCCAGATTCTCAGAATCTGGCCCTTTGCGAGCGCGATTTCCTTTGATGAATCGGGCGGATAGTGTTATCCAGTTGGCCAAATGCAAGCATCAGCTCTGTGTCATTTGTTTAAGACCTGATAGTGTACAATAAGAGCTAGTAGAGGCATACAAATACTAAACAGTGTAGGGTGAGTGCTGACCCCTGCAGAACATCACAGATCAATTCTCTATAGCATGAAGAATAGGGTGGTAGAAATACAGCTTGTTTCCTAGTGGAGAGAAAAGATTTTAATCAAAGCCAATCTTTGTCCACTATAGCCTCCTTTTCCAATCGATGCACAACGATGTTGTGAGACACCATAGCAAAAGCAGTGGACAAATCAAGGAGGATAGCCACAGATTTCTTTCCTAGATCTAAATTACATCTGATAAAATCAGTAACCTTCAAAAGGGCTGATTCTGTGCTAAATTCTGCATGAGAACCAGATTGAGATGGATAGAGAATATTATTCTTTTCAATGTGTCTGATGAGCTGAAGGCTAGCCAGTGCTTCCAACAAATTCCCTAGCGCATGGAGTAGGGAAATGGGCCTGTAATTACTGAAGCATACAGGATCTAAGTTGGCTTTTTCCAAAAATGGCAACAGCAAGGCCTTTTTCCAGGCTGATGGTACAAATCTAAGTTCTAAACACAGATTAAAAAGGGAATTGATCTCATTATTTAGAGAAGTAACTACCTGAGACAGACTGTGCGGAGAACAGACATCCCACTGCCGCTCCGGACAGATCTACATTTTTGAATAACCTGTTCAGAGTCGACTTAAGATATCTTCTCAAAGTTGGCTAAAAGGGAGCCCACAGTCTGATGACTGGACTCTTGAACGACCTGAAAAAATCTAGGGCCAGATTTAGGACTCACCAATTTGCGACTCGCAAATTAGGATGTACAACAGTGTCTCAGACACTGTTTGCGATTCCTAATGGGGTCGCAAATTGCATGCCTCATTAATATTAATGAGGTAGGCGCAATTTGCAACCCCATTAGGATTGGCTAGCACTCACAGGGATGGTGGCCTGCTGGGGTCAGCAGACTACCATGTCTGTGACTCTCTTTAAATAAAGCAGTTTTATTTAAATGCAGCCCGTTTTCCTTAAAGGAAAATGGGATGCATTTAAAAAAAATAAAAATTAAACTTTTCAATTTCATTTTTTAAGGGCAGGCTGTGGTCCCCGGGACGCCCTTGGCACACCCCTTCCTAATAGCGAGTCGCAAACCTCATTGTGCAAATCAGTAATATTTACCAATTCACAAAATGAGGTTTGTACATGGCCACGCCCTTAATTGCGGTCGCAAACTGGCCGATTGACCATTTGAGACCGCAATTTAGGGTTGTACATCTGGACCCAATTGTCTTAACGTTGTGATTCTTGGAGTAGAAGGTCAACAAATAATCAACAAACGACTGAGAGGGCTGAATAGTTTGTTTACCAGCATCAGAATTCAAACATTTTTAAAATGGTTCTACGTTCATTGTCTGGTTGGAATCTTTATATAGAAAGAGACTAGGAAGTTACCTTCAGTAAGAGCCTCATGAACTGGCTCTTCGGCAGCACCCATACCCCCTCCCCCAGCGCCTTGAAACCCTCAAGGGTGAGTAGCGCGCTTCACAATTCCCTGATTGATTGATTGATTGATTAACTATCCAGATTAGTGGGAAGGGTTTGTCTGTCACTCATGAGCATCGTTTAGCAAAGATAGGATGTAAAGTATGACCTTTATGTGTAGGGCCATTTACTTTTTGCAATAGATTAAAATCAGACATATTCTCCACTAACTACCCTGCAGTTCTGCATTTAGGATCATCAACATGTATGTTACAATCTCTGAGTCCCATAAAATTAGATTAAAACTGCCAATCGCATTCAATAGGACTTTGCTAAACATGGGAAAGTGCTTAGGGGGCAACAAGTTAGGCCCCCAAACAGGGAAAATTTGTCAGATATTTTAAGTGAAAAGACAAAAAACTCTACCTGCCCCAACCTCTCTAGCATTTGTGTCAATCAAAGACATTTATGGACATATTAGCAAGAACCTCGTTAAATTTATCGCCATTTTTGCAGCAGGAAACTGCAGCTAAACCGGCGATAATGGGCTTGCTAATATGCATTGTAGAATTCCAATAGATGCCCAGGTTAGATGTCCTGCACATTAGTGGAATCTACAAGATTTCACTCAGTCACTTTTGGGCCCATGCTGCGTCAAAACCCTGTACCTGATTGAAGCAGGCGTAAGGATTGACGCAGCATTGTACAGATAGGGCCCCCCCAGAGCATTGCTAGAGCTGCGTCGCTCTTGTGACGCAACTCCAGCAATGCACCGCTTTTACGGCACAGATGCGTCACGCATCTGTGCCATTTTTGCCCCATGGTGCGCCACATCCATGGTGGCGGAGGCATGGCACCAAACAACTGGCGCACCCTGCTGATACATAGGGATGCGCCAGTTATTGTAAATCTGCCCAGGAGTGACTTTACCACGCATTTTTAAGCACACATGTTTTTACAACGTGTATGTTTTTACAACGGATGCCTTTATTACGTATTTAAAGGAAGTTGAAGGGTGTTGGGGTCTCCCCCACTCATACATTGTTTTTAAATGAATAAACAATGTGTCGTAGTGGCATCCTTTGTAAAAACATACACATTGTAAAAAAGTGTGGTAAAAAATGCGTGGTTAAGGCTTGTGACCTATTTCCCTGCATTGTTACGTCGTACCACCAGAAGCCATCTGCCCCCACCGCAGGAGCAATGGAAGGAGATGTGGCTCCCGGGTGCCGCACTTTACGGGCATGTGCGAGGAGGAAGACGGTGGGGCGATTGGGTGCCCAGTGGGCTCAGGCACCGTTGAATTAAAAAGTTAAACTGAAAAAAGGGCCAATCAAAAATGAAATGAAAGCGACTTTTCTGAAAGTAGCGGGAGAGCCTCATATTAAATATTAACTTTTTCTCGGAGATGGCACCCCCTAATACCTCAGGAGAGACTTATTTGCATCTGTTTTATTTGCTTTGTGGTGGTCCAGGATGGTAGAGGCACCACCAATGTAGTTAACAACTGAGGTGGGGGCTGCTGGAGGCACATCAGCTCTCCTGTAACTTGTAAAAAATGATCCCTATGTCTGACAGGTCAAATGAAGCATGACCGCGGGAGAATTTTTCACCTCTTTATAAGCATTCTTATGGTTTAAACTTTTTTCTTGAGTTTGGGAATGCCATGATCTCTAGTGTTTGGGTTTATAGCTGCATGGTATGTGACTTGAAGGTATATAAAAAGGCACAGACACATGTTACTTTCCTTTTTAAATGCTTTCTTGAAACTATATGGCTAACAACAATTTTGTGGCCAGGAGAAGTTCCTCATGTATTGTTGTAATGACCCTTTGACAAAGCTAAAAGGCCTGTTTTATTTAAAGTGATACCCCTATATATTGTGATGGTCTATCTGGTGTAGATGGGGGGGCACTGTGATTTTAGGGGTCAAATGTAATTTCACAATGTCACCAAAGGTGTTTCTGTGTGCCTAATGTTATGTTATGTTATGGTATGTTATTTTAATTTGTAGTGCGCACGGATACTCACCAGTGTCCAGGTGCGAAACCAATAAAGGGGGAAAGTGTCTGTTTAGGCGAAGAGATGTGTTTTCAAATGTTTCTTGAATACCACTGGGTCCTGAATATTGCGTAGGACAAGGGGTAGAGAATTCCAGGCTAGTGTAGCCTTCCTTGTCAATGAATTACCTCCAAGGCTCCGGTATCTAAATCGAGGAACCTGCGCAAAGCGGAGGAACGTGGATCGCAGCTGTCTAGGTGGAACAAAGAAGGAAAAACTTTTTGTAGGTATAGTGGGCCAAGCCCATGCAGCGCTCTGTGAGCCACGACCAATGATTTAAATGTAACCGCTCCGCAACGGGGAACCAATGCAATGAATGCAGATGGTGTTGCACACTGCTCTTGGCAGAGATACCCAGAAGCAGCCTGGCTGCCGCGTTTTGGACTACCTGCAGCTTTTTCAGCAGGTAGCCCGGAGTGCCGATGTATAGGACAAAATGAGTGTACAGGTCACCGTTTCTCTCACTCCCTGGGGAAGAAGAGGGAAAACTTCCAAAGAGTTTTGAGGAGACCAAAACAATTTCTGGCTAGCTTCTTAATATGGTATAAGAAAGAAAGGCTGTCATCAAACCATACCCCCAAATTCTTGGCAGGTTTCCCTAGAGAGGTTGGCATGGGGAGCTCAGGAGGCCAAAGAAATTCTCAGAAGTTAGGAGAAAATGTTCCGAAGAGGAGGATTTCGGTTTTCTCCTCATTGCACTTTAGCTGCGCAGCTGCTAACCATTTCAAAATGGATGAGAGGCAGTGATGAACCGAAGAGACTGACTCATCGTTATTATCCCAAGTGAATAACAGCTGGGTGTCATCAGCGTAGGCCATCACCTTGGCTCCCAAGCTTTCTGCCAAGTAGTCTAAGGGTGTAACATAAATATTAAAAAGTAGGGGGCTGAGACAAGACTCCTGGGGCACTCCAGTGATCACAAACTGTGTAGAAGAGGAACATGAGGGCCTCCAGATCTGTTGGGCTCGATTTAAGAAGGATCTGAACCAGTTCCAGGTAGTACCTAACACACGAATTCTGGTGAGCCGTGAGAGCAGAAGAGAGTGCAGGACCTTCGAACGCCACCAAGAGGTCCAACAGGATCAGTGCTGCCCTCCCGCCGGTGTCCAGACACTCCCAAATGGCCTCCTCGACCTCGACCAGGACCGACTCGGTGCTATGGGTAGCCCGGAACCCCGATTGTGCAGGGTGAAAAATACCCTCCCTCTCAATGAACTCGGTAAGTTGATTATTGACAACCTTCTCACATACTTTAGCCAACCCCGGCAAGAGGGAAAGGGGTCGATAGTTTCCCGAATTGAGAGGACCAAGTGAAGTTTTTTTTAGAAGCGGCAGAATCTTGGCCTGCTTCCAGGCCGCTGGAACACTGGCTGTCGGGAGAGATAAGTTAACAATGTTATTCACCTCTGCATTGGTCGTTTCTGCTGCTGTGGCAAGCAGTCTAGCAGGACAAGGATCAGAGGGTGAGCCAGATTATAAGCTCCTAATGATTTTGAGAGAGTCCTGCAGGTCCACCGTCTTAAACGCATCCAGGCAGTGTTCAGCTCTGAGAATTGGAGCTAGGACAGATACCACGGTCTCATTATCACTGTGTGAAAAGGCCGCCTAGTACGGATCTTATCCAGAAAGAAATTCGATAGAATATCGCACCAGGTGTCTGAGGGTAATAACACAGTAGCTTGAGCCGAGGGAGAAGTGAAGCCCTGAACAATCGAAAACATTTCTTTTTATCAGAGTCAATTCGACTAGAATAGAATTGCCTTTTGGCAGCCACTATGGCTTCATAGTAGACATTCGTTTGATTCTGAGCTTCAGCTTAGCAGCCGAACAGTAGTCACTGCGGCGCCACGCTCGCTCAAGAATCTTACATTCGTGTTTAAGTATTTTAAGCTCGGGCTGAACCAGGGTTTAAAAGGAGATTCCCTGGACAGCCTAGAAGGGCACTGTGGAGTAAGTGTGGTAACTGCCTTGGAGATCCAACTGCTAAAACCATTGAGGCAATCTGAAAGGCCACCTGATGAAATTGGTCTAGTGGTCTCCAAGCTAGCTTGAACGCAATTGGGGCAATTCTGCTAAAGGCAGCTTTGCAAAAAGATTGTGCTACAGGTTCAACATTCTACGCGTCCCATGAAAAATATGTAATAAAATGATCCGACCAAGAGACAGGACCAAGAGACAGGACATGGGTCTCTGATCGAAATAGGAAAGTTACTACAAATGGGACCCAGTAAATGGCCAGCCTGATGGGTGTGGAGCATAACCCGCTGGACCAGTTGGGCCAGATGGAGGGCATCCAGGAATTCGCACAAATTCTTGGTATCCGCGTGATCAAGAAGAATATTGAGATGCCCGAATAAAATGTAATGAGAGAATCTCAATGCCCTAGACACAATAGCATCCCCACAGGCCTGGTTGAAGGAACTCACCAGACCGGGGGGCCTATAGATCAGCGAGTTGTCCCCATAAGGTAACATCCCCCCAGGTAGATCCCACTTGTTCTTATAGAAGATTGCCACCCGCCCCCCTTCCTTCTGGGCAGTCTGCTCTAATAATTCTATATCCCTCGGGCGTGGCAAGGGTAACAACAGGGTCTGACGAGGAATCTAGCCAGGTCTCCGTCACGAACAGTAGATCAAGGGATCATCACCAAGGAGATCAAACACCTCCAGGTGGTGCTTCCTAAGGGAGAAAACATTGATCAAGGCTGCAGCAATGGAGGAGCCCTAAGAGGTCTATTAGGGGGTATGCTTACTTGCTCCTCAACAACAGGTCCCAGGCCCAACCGAAAATCACAGATCTGGCACACATTATTGCTGTAGACATTAGCATGTGTACATAAATTCATGCATAGTATTTACTAGTGTGTGTATGTAATAAATGCACTTTTCCTTTTTAAAGAAGAAAAAGCACTTACTTGACAATCATTTATTGAGTGTTATTATTTCGTGCCAGCAAATGGTAATTACTAGACCACATCACCTTCCCCTCAGTAGGCCTTGTACTGCTCTGCCTTGCTACCCTGAGGGAGTCAAATGCTACAATGGGCTGCTTGCTTCCCAGCAAAGGGAAATTGTGGACCTATTACTTGCTCAGTCCTCACATCACATCCTGCACAACTAATAACCCAATATTTTACACTTAGCATATTTGTTTGATAGCAATTTTACAAAATATAGACGGCATATTGTATGAGAAGCAGGGTCAAGACTGATTTGCATATGGCTGGGTCCAAATTAGGGTGGCATAATGAGCAAAAGAACGATGGATTAAACACCGTTCTTTTAACTGGAGGTGAGTGGTTGAAAGGTTTTAGCACTCCATCCCTAATCTTGTTGTGTTTGCTATGTTTGCACTAAGTGGGCAAGGGTATGCCCAGGTTGGGTCCCTTGCTTGCTGTGCCACTGTATTCGAAACTGGTCCCAGCCTGCTTGTTTATGGTCCAGGGAGGACCTCATATGACACCTTGTGCTGCACTGTTCTCATGAGGAGCAGGGTCAAGACTGATTTGCATATGGCTGGGTCCAAACTGGGATGGCATAGTGATCAAAAGAACAATGGAATAAACCCAGATCTCTTAACCAGGGGTGAACGGTTGAAAAGTTTCAGCACTCTGTCCATCATTTTGTTGTGTTTACTCTATTTGCTCTAAGTGGCCAAGGGTATGCCCAGACATGGTCGCTGTGCCACTGGATTCAAGGTAGCATGGCTGATGATGGATGATATCCCGAAACCAGTCCCAAGATGCTTGTTTCTTGTCCATGGAGTTCTGGCTGGACTGTTCCCATGAGGAGGAGCAGATTCAAGACTGATTTGCATATGGCTGGGTCCAAACTGGGATGGCATAGTGATCAAAAGAACAATGGATTAAACCCAGATCTCTTGACAGGGGGTGAGTGAATGAAATGTTTGAGCACTCTGTCCATCATTTTGTTTTGTTTCCCAGTGGTACCCAGGCCATGGGTGGCAAAGGGGTCCCCAGACCTTTCAGCACTATTTGTGCCACCCTGAGTGATCCAAAAAACTACTGACAGCTGTTCTGCTATAGCAGGCAGCAGGATCAGTGAGAACTGCTCAAACTCAACTGCACCCTCACCATTTGTGGCACAGTCAATACACAATTTTTAATATATGTCAGTCACCCCTAAGGAAGGCTTCCTAAGCCTAGGAGGCAGGGCGCAGTATATTAACAGTATAGACATATACGGGAAAGCTTATATGTCCCTATAGAGCCCATCACCATTTAAAGGCACTATAAGTGATAGACTGTCCAAAGGATAACATAGACTGGTACCCGGGAAAACCTCTGTTGTTGTCTTTTTGCATCTTGCTCTTCTGCAGCACTCTTTCAGCAGTATAAGCAGTTTTCCACCAGGGACCCTCTGTCTTGCCAGTTGCAGGGAGGCCTCTAAAGCCTGTTGTGTGCCTGTAGCTCACACATCAGGTCACCCAACCTTACACATGGGGCCACTCTGGTATGAATGTAAGCAGGTCCAGTGGTCCTTCAAGCAGCAAGGCAGTCCTCTGGTTGCAGGGCAGTACCTCTTATGTAATGTCGACAGGTCCAGAAATATTCTGAATAGGGAGCTCGAGTGGGCCAATATGAATACATGGTGCCAGCCTTTGTGTGGGGGGATTCATTGTTCTACCCCCACATCTGGTTCTTGAAAGTCCTTACCCTTTCCCTGTCAAGGTTACAAACTGTATGGGGATGACAAAAGTCAGAGCATGCCTGGTTTTAGATTCCTTTGTGTGAGCAGGAAGTAAAACCTATTAAATGTAAGTGGGGCTGGGTACAGCCCCTTCTGGTCTGCAAGGATGACCCATTATGTCCACACCTAAGCCCGCTTTGTATCAGCGTCTGAAAGGAATGCACAAACCCCAACAACAGAGCCATTCACAGTCATGTGACTAGGACACTGACAGAATGCACAAATGGTTGGGACAAAAAAATTCCATTTTCAGAATTGTGACTTAAAATCCAACATCGTCATTAAAGAGGATTTAAAATTACAATTCGTTTGAGTGTAAACAGTGTGAGAAATGGGGTTATACCCTGCTCAAACAGCAACCACAATCCTTGTGAGGGTGTTTCTCTGGTAGCTTGGCACAGAGCGGTAAGGCTTAACTTATCAGCAATTCAAACAGTAATAAAGTAAAACACAGAACAAGACAAATCCCACACCAATTTAAAAAAATAGAATAACATTTATTAAATAATTTATGACCAAAATGTCAAAAGTCCAAGCAGTAGAAGCAGAGATATTTAATTTGAAAGATTTGAGTGACAATAGCTCCAAAAGCACAAAGTACCAATTGTGATTATCTGGACATGCCAGACAGGGACAAAATTAAAAGGTCAGGTTGAAAGCAAAGGAGTGCGGTCCTGTTACAGGGACCGGATTTGGCCGCGCTGAACAAGAGTAGTTTAAATCCTGCTTAATGAGCTTTGAGAGATTCTGCGTTGAGGATGCGTTGTGCTGCTGAGGGGTTGCGAGATCCTGACGGGAAGCTGTAATGCGCAGCAGCGATTCTGGGAAGCTTCAAGGCTGCGATGCGAGGTCCAGTATTGTCATCAAGGATGTCATTGACAAGGGGATTGGGATGCAAAGACCTACGTCGAAGATGCATCACGCACCAGCTGGTATCAAAGATGTTTAGGGGTTTGCTATGCATAGTACTGCGTCATTGTCAAGGGTACCGTCGAAGAGGATCTTGCAATACAAAGTCCTTTGCCGAGGATGGGTCACACACAGCAGTTCCAAGGAGACTATGAGCTGCAATGCAAAGCCCTGCATTGAGGATTGTGTCATGCTGTGATTCCGATGTGGAATTGTGGACAGCAATGTGTTGCATTGGTTCTGCTCAGACCACAGCTGGACTGGCAGAGCAACATCAGGCCCCAACACCAAGGGTCGAAGACTGGGGTGGCACTATTTGGGAGGGTAGGACTCACCGCTGGCAGAGTCCTAGTGCTGAGTTCAAGGTTGTTGTAGCCTGTTATGGCCCCCGCTCTCAGAAGCCCATCCACCCCCATGGACCACGCACGCAACCTCGGAATCTTCCTGGACTCCAAACTCGAAATGGACCGCCAGATCAACTCCGTCGCATCCTCCTGCTTCAACACCCTCCGGCTCCAACGCAAGACCTTCAAATGGATCCTCCCGAATACAGAAAGACCGTCACCCACGCCCTCATCACCAGCAGACTACACTATGACAATGCACTCTATGCCAGAATAAACAAAAACCTCACCCGCAAGCTACAAAACAACCAGAACGCCACTGGAAGCCTGGTCCTCATCTGCCAAAACACAGCCACATCTCCCAGTACCTGCACACACTCCACTGGCTCCCCATCGAGGCTAGAATCACCTTTAAGATTCTCACCTACGCACACAAAGCCCTCCACAACACCGGACCAGCATACCTGAACAGCTGACTCGAATTTCACACACCCCAAAGGACCCTACAATCAGCCCAGCTCTCCTTTGCTGTGATCCTCCACGCCAGGAAGTCTAGATCGGGAGGCCCTACCACTCCACCTCAGACAGACAAATTTACTCCCCAGCTTCACGAGAAACCTCAAAACTTGACTCTTCAATAGACCACCTCCTTGATGGACTGGAACCTGCTCCTTCCTCCCTCCCCAGCGCCTTGAGACCCTTACGGGTGAGTAGCTGCGCTCAACAAAACCATACTTGATTGATTAGGCTGTGAGCATGAGGCCATTCAATTAGCCATTGGAGTCCTTCTGGTGGTTTAAGATGCAGATCCAGATCTTCTCAGTCGGATGGGGGGGTACAGCAGGGCAGCACAGCAGGGAGCACAGCAAGGCACTGCTGTGACAGTCCTTCTTGCAGCAAAGCTGCACAGTAGTCCTTCTGCATCTTCCACAGGTACAGATATGTACTGGAATTGGTCTGATTGTCCAATATTTATACTTACTGACCACTTTGAAGTAGGAGAAGGTTCTGAAGGTTTCACCCCCTGGGCTGCTTGGAATTTCCTGCCTCCGTGCCTGGCCCCAAGTTGTGTGGGGCCACAATAGCCTACAGTCAAACCCTTTGTGAGTGTGCTCGGGTAGGGTATTTTGAATGTACAAGTGTGGTAGGGGACAGCTCCTTTCCCTCATCAAGTCAGAGATGCCCTATTCTGCTAGCACCTATGGCCTTTTAGTTCATTTTCTGGGAGCAATATACAAAGACCAACTGCCAGCTACACCTAGTCATGTGACACCCGGACAGGCTGCAGGCACCGAATGATTAGGACCAAAAAATGTAAACTTTCTAAAAGTGTCATTTTCAGAATTGTGACTTAAAATCCCACTTTGCCATTAAAGAGGCCCTATAATTATTCAATTCTTTAGACACCAAACTCAACCTTGAAATTTATCAAGTATTAAATTTAATAAGGAAACCAATGTTATCTTACGGGATATGTAGGTCTTGCAGTCGTTAACAACAAATCTAAGACTTTTTTGCTACCAGGACATGTAAAACTTAAAAGTACATGTCCAACTTTTTAAATACACTGCCACTGCCCCATGCTCTATTTAGGTCCTTCCGTAGGGGTGACTATATGCATTAAAATGAAAGGCTTAGGCCTGGCAAAAGGTTTATTTTGCCAGGCCAAATTGGCAGTTTAAAACTGTACATACAGGCTGCAACGACAGGCCTGAGACATATGTTACAGGGCTTCTTAAATGGGTGGCACAATCAGTGCTGCAGGCACACTAGTAGCATTTAATCTTACAGTCACTGTGTACTTGAGGCTCCACTTTACTAGGGACTTACAAGTAAATTAAATGTGCCAATTGGGTTCAAGCCAATTCTACCATGTTTAGGGGAGAGAGCACAAGCATTTTAGCACTGGTTAACAGTGGTAAAGTGCACAAATTCCTAAGGCCAAAAAACAAAATCAGCAAAAATAGGAGGGGTGAAGGCAAAGGGTTTGGGGGAAGACTACCCTAAGGCTAGCAAACAGTATAGAACTACCTGCCCCCAATCTTAAGTTATCACATATTAAGTGTAATAAGGTAACTCAGTGTTAGTCATTAGGAGAGGTAAGTCTTACAAAAGTGAAATACGACTTTAGGAGTTTTTCACTGCCAGGGCATGTAAAACATAAGTACTCATGTCCTACGTGTGAAATATAATATACCCTGCCCTCTAAATGGTTATGGCCTACCTTAGGGGTAAAATAAAGTATTAAAAGGGAAGGCTTAAGCATGGCAAAAATGTTCTTTTACCTAGTCGAAATGACAGTTTTAAAATGCACTACAGGCTGCAGTGACAGGCCGTAGACATGTTTTAAAAGGGCTACTTTAGTGCTTGGCACAGTAGGTGCTGCAGGCCTACTATTAGCATTTAATTTATAGGCCCTGGGGACATGTAGTATCATCTACTGTGACCTTCGAGTAAATTAAATGTGCCAATTAGGTGTAAGACAATTTTACTGTGTTTGAATGCGAGAGCACAAGTTCTTTAGCATTGTTAGCAGTGGTAAAGTGCCCAGAGTCATAAAGCCAACAAAAACAAATTCAGCAGAACAGGAGGGGTGAAGGCTAATATTTTGAGGGGAATACCACGCCTGGATGTCAGGTTTAACATCCACATTGTTTTCCTTTTTAGGTTTTTGGTGGTTAATCAAGGACATCTTAAGGCTTTTGGGGGCCCTGGGCCACATGTATTTAGGGGTTCTCTGCTTGGAACAGCATTGAATATATGATCCAGTTACAGCGCTTTTAAGCCCTTTTTGGCCAGGTCACTGACAGTGCACATGCACCCTCGTCCAAATTCTAAATGTGTTTACATCTAATATTCAGGGCTAGTGACCTGTGTTTTCAATATTGTGATATAGCAGCAGCTCACTAATATTGCTACACATAATCTCTGTGACCACCTGCCATCTCTCATATGAGAGGTCATGTTTTGATCTAAAGGAAACTTTTTTATGGATGTAGCCTGAAACCTAAATACAACATTTGTCTGCAAAATGGCTGCAGTAGCCTCTCACACATTCCCCTTTCATGCATCCACCCTCTCCTTTCTGCAATTAGCACTGGGACATCCTTGAGCCAGGACAGCCATGCGCTCTACAAATCTTTTAACATAACATAATAATAAAAATACATTAACGGAAAAAACTATCTATAACAATCTATTTAAGAAATATTCAACGTCATCAGGGGAAGACGGGGGCCCCCCTGAAAGGTTGGGGCCCTGGGCCAGAGCTTACTGTGCCCATGCCTTAAAATGTCTCTGTTGTTGATGTTTTTCTCATGAGAATCCCAATTCATCTGTATAAACATACTGTAAAATCACTGCATCTTTTTTGAAAGAAGAATTTTAATTAATTCTTGTTATTATGTTATGTACTCTCTACTTTTATTCATTTATTATGTTGTGAACATTTGAAATATTCAAAAATGTACTTGGGCCATGCACCAGAAATTAGCTTGAAAAAAAACACAAACTTAAATTGCAATAATTGAATGATAGAAATTGCAACAATTACAGTTTTTAAATAATTGTTTTTCTCTAACTTGTCAAGGAGAGTTGTTTCTTAAATCCTATATGAGGTTAAGCTGTAATGAGCACACTCCCAGACGAGCCCACAGACCTGATGGACCACCTTCACTGCAAGATACTGGCCAGCCCTACCTCCACCCTCCCAGGAACCCTCATCTACTGACTCCCTGGACCCAGCGGACTTTTTGCCAACTCCATCACAGACATCATCTCCCCATATCCATTGCGTCCACCAACTACACCCTACTGGGAGACCTCAACTTCCACCTCGACAACCAACTGGACCCCAGCACAACATCCCTCCTGGACAACCTCCACAACATTGGACTCCGTCAGATCGTGACCGAACCCATGCACTCAGCAGGACACACCCTCAACCTCCTCTTCACAACAGGATACTCCATCACCTTCAGCCACACCGCCGAACTCCCATGGACTGACCATCGATGCGTCCACTTCACTTTCAGAACACCCACCATCCACAGACAACTGCACCTGCTCCCACGAAGAAACTGGACCAGAATCACCGACAACCAGCTAACCTCTTCACTCATCAACTACACCCCACCCATCGCGGAAAACAACAACGCCAACACAGCAGCCCGAACCCTGCACAAATGGATGTCCAACAGCACGAACACCATAGCCCCTCTCAAGAAAAACAACAAAACCCACACCAAGAAAGCTAGATGGTTCACCACCGAACTTCGAGAGTCCAGACGCACTTGCCACCGCCTCGAAAAGGCCTGGAGGAACACCAAGTCCACAACAACTTTAGAGGCGCCACCAATGCCCACCACCAACTCATCAGAAAACCGAGGAAAAAAGCGATTGAAGACAGAATATCCACTCATGCACACAACAGCAAAGAACTCTTCAACATCGTCAAGGAGTTCGCCCAACCCACCAGCGAGTCCACCGACATCCCTCCCTCAAAAGTCCTCTGCGACAAACTCAGCACCTTTTTCCACTACAAAATCAAGAGCATCTACGACAACTTTGACGAAGACAACCAACACACTGAACCCTCACCAACTACCTCCGACACCCGGAAGCCAGAGATCGACAACTGGACAGCTCTCACCACTGAAGACACACTGAAGACGATGAAGTCAATACACTCCGGGCCCCCACGGACTCATGCCCCCACCACATTTTCAACAGAGCCGCTGACACCATCACACCCATGCTCTGCCACACCATCAACCGCTCCCTGGCAACCGCCTCGTTCCCTGACAACTGGAAACATGCTGAGATCAACCCACTCCTGAAAAAACCCTCGGCGGACCCCACCGACCTCAAAAACTACAGACCCATCTCCCTGCTCCCGTTCCCAGCAAAAGTCATCGAGAAATCCATCAACAGCCAACTCGCCACATTCATCGAAGAGCACAACATCCTCAACTCCTCCCAATCCGGCTTCAGAAAAAAACACAGTACGGAAACCGCCTTCCTCGCCGCAACAGACAACATCCGTACCTCTCCCTATCCAACGAACTCAACACCGCCAGACACAACTTTTGAGAAGGCATGGAAGCCGTCGCCAAATGGATGAACAACAGCTGCCTACAACTAAACACCAACAAGACAGAAGTACTCATCGTGGGCCCAAACCCAGATGCCTGGAACGACACCTGGTGGCCCCCTGCCCTCGGAAGCCCACCCACCCCCAGTGACCACACATGCAACCTGATAATCATCCTGGACTCAGAGCTCAAAATGGACCACCAGTTCTCGTTCTCCTGCTTCCACACCCTCCGCCTACTACGTAAGACCTTCAAATGGATCCCCCTCGAACACAAAAAGACCGTCACTCGAGCCCTGGTCACCAGCAGGCTCGACTACGGCAATGCAGTCTATGCCGGAATAAACAAAACCTCACCCGCAAGCTACAGAATACCCAAAACACTGATGCAAGACAGGTTTTAATCTGCCAAGACACTGCCACATCTCCCAGCACCTGCGCACACTCCACTGGCTCCCCATCAAAGCTAGAGTCCCCTTCAAGATGCTAACCCATGCTCACAAGGCCCTCCACGACACCGGACCAGCATACCTGAACAGCCGACTCAAATTCTACGCACCCCAAAGGACCCTACAATCAGCTCAGCTCTCCTACGCCATGGTCCCACGCACCAGAAAGACCAGATCGGGAGGCCTCCTTCTCCTTCGGCGCGGCCAGAGCCTGGAACGACCTTCCGCTCCACCTCAGACAGATAACATCGCTCCCCATCTTCTCAAGAAACCTCAAAATGACAGACCACCTCCTTGATGGACTGGACCCCCACCCCCCTTGACCCCCCAGCGCCTTGAGACCCTTACGGGTGAGTAGTTGCACTTAACAAACACCTGATTTGATTTGATTTGATTTGAAAGGATAACAAGATAGCAGCAAATGCTGCACCCCATTGTAGGCTGGGAATATATAAGTCAAGCCATGAATACTTACACGTACTGACCAGTACCATCGATATGGTGACTTGAATGATGAGAGTGAGACCGTAAATCTTAACAAGCTTTTTCCATAGACGGATTTCAAAAACTGCTGAAAAAAAAGAACACAACAAAGAAATGTAATTAGTCTTTGAGATTAAAACATCATGTGATCTCCTTTTAAAAAAATACATATAAATGTGGATTTTGTGGTCAGTTGAAAATGTCAGGTTTTCTGAAAGTCAGTTGCCCACAAGCCTGTTAACACAATTGTCTGAAGTTTAACCTAGAATAATTTATGATAGATTAGAAGGAACTATTAAACAGAAACTGATTAATGGCGTCTCATTACTTATTTATTCATTTGCTAGTGACAATGTCGATTCTCAGAGTTAACTATATAGAGAATCGTGATTTTATTAAAACAACGAGGCTAGCATTATGCATAACCTTTCTATTTACCCTTTCTGAGCAGCAGTAAAAAGCTTGAAATAGAACAAAATGAAGTCATAAAACAATAGAACATCCACTGAGTACATAAGTCCACAACATTGCAATCTTTTGCTTCTCTTCCTCCTCTGATAACATCTTGTACCATCTTCTTCCAACTCTTTTCCCAAACTTAATTCACTGAGGGGCATATGTATGTAATTTACATTTTGCGATTCTCAAATAGCGATTTTTAAGGAAATCGCTATTTGAGAATGCCACCTCTGCTGAGTATTATTCCTCTTTAGCTCTTACCCACACTGTAAGAGGTTTTTCACCCCGCATTTTGCGGGATTCAGGCCGTTCTAGGGCTTACTTCAATCGCGTTGCGGCGATTTGGCCGCCATCTTGGGTGTGGGAACCAGGAAGGTGCCGATTTGCAGGCGCCATCTAGGTCGCGGGTCCAGAGGCTGCCTCGTAGGACTCCCGTGCTCGTAGAAGGGTTTAAGAGCAGGACATCTTCCAAGCACAGGTAGACTTTACGTACCTGCAGCGCGCACGCTTACTCTGCAATTAGTTTGCTTAAGCTGACAACTATTTTACTATTTTTAAAAGCACCTTTGTACACTTGCGCCGCCTGCTATACAGCGCTGTTGCTTTTTTACTGCTGCCACCTCTGCTGAGTATTATTCCTCTTTAGCTCTTACCCGTACTGTAAAAGGTTTTTCACCCCGCATTTTGCGGGATTCAGGCCGTTCTAGGGCTTACTTCAATCGCGACGATTTGGCCGCCATATTGGGTGATGGAACCGGGAAGGTGCCGATTTGCAGGCGCCATCTTGGTCGCGGGTCCAGAGGCTGCCTCGTAGGACTCCCGCGCTCAACGTCGTACTTAATGCAGGAAACCCAAGTGCGCAGCGGACGCGCGCCAGAGGCAAGCCCGTCTGCGCCCGTCCGCGCACAGGCCGCGACCAGCGCCAGCCAGACTGTTAAAACTGCTCCCGTTCGGTATGTCTACTTATGCAGGCAGTCCAGCGCCCCAGTCTGGGCAGCCAGTCTTTAACAACTATCAGTCGTCCGGTGGAGCTTTCCTGCGGCCTGCTCAATATCAGGTCTCTGTGTAAACACCACCTGGAAATATCGCTCCTAAGCGAATCTCTGGATTTGGATGTGTTATTTCTCACGGAGACCTGGACAAGAGCTGACAGCGGGGTAGAGTTTGGGCTGGCTTGCCCCCATGGCTACAAGATCAGACATAATCCCTGAGTAGGAGGCAGAGGAGGAGGGGTGGGATTTATTTTTAGGGAAGCACTTGCATTTTCAGAGTTTGAGGTCAATGTTGTTCAGGGTATTGAATTGATGGGCTTCTCACTTAAAAACCACAGGGGAGTTCTGTTCTCCGGCCTGCTCTGTTATAGACCACCTGGCAGTGCCTCGACAGTTCCACATGACCTGGTGGATCTTATCTTTGACCTCTCTAATACCCATGCCAGGCTCCTGGTCCTAGGAGACTTTAACCTTTGGCTAAATGGCCCGTCGGACACAGCCTACAGAGAGTTATGCCAGGCCTGTAGTAACATCCACCTCCAGCAGTTGGTGCTTACTCAAACTCATTCGAAGGGTCATATCCTCGAGCTGGTCTTTCCCGAAGACACTTGGGTCAAGGTCAGGGATGTAATCACTCAATGTTGGACTGACCATGCTCTTATCCATTTTGCTGTACAACTTCCTGATGATTTTTCGCTGGATAATTGCTTAGGTAACACCAAACTCGGTAGACAGTGGTCTAGATTTTTGAAATGCTCTACACTGCCTGCCTTGCTACCTGGTGGCTTCTCATTGGAGAAAGGGGTGGAGGAAAGCTATTTGAGCCTCTGCCAACAGATTTCAGAATATCTAGATAAAGTGGTCCCTCTGAGGAAAGTGAGGGATAGACCAAAGCATGCCACCCCCTGGTACTCTAATGATCTCTTTCAGCTGAAACTACGTTGTAGACAGGCTGAAAGAACTTGGAGGAAGCATTATTCTGAGGCTGATAAGACTTTCTTTAAACAACTGCTCTTGGATTATAAAACACAGATTAAACGAGCTAAAGCCAAATACTTGGAGGATATGCTGGCACAGGCTGCTAATAAGTCACAATATCTCTTTAAAATCGTTAAAAATCTTTCTAATCCTGCCTGTGCAACTAACAGCATTCCGGCCTCTCAGACACTGTGTGATTCATTAGCCTCTACTTTTGAGGACAAGATCACCACCATTCTGAACGGCCTTGCTGCTTCTAGCACTCCCAGTACTCAGTCTGTCTCTGAGCTGCCTTCTGCAACAACTAGGGAAGCAGGTGTACACCCAACGCTGTCCAATTTTACCCTCCCTTCCTACGAGGACTTTTGTATCATGGCCAACTGTGTCTCCTCGGGTTCCCCGTTGGATCCGTTGCCTCATAAATTCTGGAAACTGTTCCAAGAGGTGCTCTTTCCGCCTCTGTATTCTATCTGCTTCCAGTCTCTTAGCTCTGCTACAGTTCCTGACAGTTGGAAACTGGCGGTGGTCTCCCCATTGCTGAAGAAGGCTACACTGGATCCTCTATGTCCTGCGAATTATAGGCCTATTTCGCTTTTGCCTTTTCCAATTAAAATCCTGGAAAAATTTGTTACCAAATCACTATCTAGTTTTATAGATACTAATGCCTGTTTAGATGTAGCTCAGTTCGGTTTCCGACCAGCTCATGGCACGGAATCGGCACTGGTGGCTGTCCTGGACTTTCTTCGCTCGTGTGTCGACACTGGTCGAGCAGCATTTTTAGTGCTGCTCGACATGTCAGCCGCGTTCGATACGATCAACCACTCTACTCTAATCGGCATATTAGAAGAGAACGGGGTTGTTGGTCTGGCCCAGGACTGGCTTGTCTCTTACCTTCTTAACAGGCATCAGGTGGTGGCTCTGCCCCTTTTTAGATCTGGCATTAGGAAGGTGGGGCAAGGCGTGCCACAGGGATCAGCAATTAGCCCCATCCTGTTCAACCTTTACCTCTGTCTTCTGATCAGGCTAATAAAATCCTTTGGCATTGCTGTAATAAACTACGCCGATGACACGCAGCTTATCTTCTCCTTTGAAGGTAAAGATGCCGTCTCTAAGGAGACCTTTCATCACTGTTTGTCAGCCACGGCGGACTGGTTATGACAGAATTCTCTCCAGTTCAATGGATCCAAGACAGAGGTACTGCATTGTTCATTAGACAAAATCCCTCGTCCTGTGCCCATGGACTTTTGGCCATTTTCCTCTTTGGTCACGGTCGGAGCCGCGGACGCTGCCCGTAATTTGGGCGTCATGTTTGGCCAACATCTTCAATTGGATGTCTTTGTTAACAAGACCATTGGGACTTGCATGATGCTGCTACGGACACTGCGTAAGATCCTTCCTATGCTACCGCATCGGCTAGACCTGAAGTAGTGCGTAGTATTATACTCAGCAGACTCGATTACTGCAACGCACTGCTCCTAGGCGCCCCTTGCTCTCAGATTAGAAAGCTACAGCGGATACAGAACATGGCAGCAAAGTTGGCTCTTTCCCGGATGCGCTCATCTTCTTCTACCTTGGCACGATGGGACCTCCATTGGCTGCCCATCCATCAGCGCATCTGCTTCAATGCATCTTGTATAGTTTTCAGGGCACTCCATGGACAGGGACCTCTCATGCTTCAAGAACGCTTCTCTTGGTATTCAGCAGCCAGACCTTTACGGTCCTCCTCAGCTTTTCTGGCGGCGGTTCCTCAAATCCAGAGGATACGGATGGGCGGCCGCTCCTTTGGCTTTGCTGCTGCTAAGCTCTGGAACTCTCTTCCACTTTCCTTGAGGAGTCTGGATGAATTATCACTTTTTAAAAAAGGACTGAAGTCCCACCTTTTCCCTAGGGCAGTGTGATTTCGTTTTCGCGTGATTGTATGTAGAGTCAAAGTGCCAGGATACCCTCTGGGTGACAGCCCGCGCTATAAAAGTATGTCTTACAATTACAATTACAATTACAATTACAATCGCTATTTGAGAATTGCAAAATGGAATGTATGTAATAAATCGCAATTTTTTTGCGAATCTCTAAAATTCCTTAATTGCGATTCGCAAATTGTGAATCGCAATTAAGGAATGAATGGGGATACATTCTCAAATTGCGATTTTCTATGAGAAAATCGCAATTTGAGAATCGCAATTCCAAGGGTGCCAGGGTGTCCAAAGGACACCTGTTGCACCCCTGGAATGTGCATGTAAGTACATGTGGTGCACATACATGCCCTAAGGGCATGTCTGTGCGCCACATGGCACTTTGAATTGTTAAAAAAAAATGCATTTTAACAGGAAATTGCAAAATACCATCTACTTGGAGTAAGCAGTATTTTACGATTCCTTAAGCCAAAATCGCAATTTGCAAGGCACCCCTACATAGCATTTAAGGAATCGCAAAACTGCGATTCCTTAAATGCTTGAGCAAAATAAGAAATCGCAATTTTTGCGATTCCTTATTTTGCTATGTGGCCCATACATACCAAAACGCCGTTTGCGATTCGCAAACGGCGGAATTCGCAGAATTCCGGCGTTTGCGAATTGCAAACGGCTTCTTACATATGCCCCTGAGACTTTACCATTTCCCAGAAAATGCATTTTAAAATAAGTTCCTACATAGTATCATATAAACAATCCTTCATAAACATTTCTAAATATTCTTTAAAACACCATTTCTTAACTTATGTCATCTTCTTTAACCACCTTAAACCACCTCCAAGGGAGGGAGGTATGATGGTAGCCTTCTTGTCTGTAATAAAATCGCGATTCTCTATAGAGTTACCCTCTGAGAATAAAAATGTTATGTCTAAACAGGAGGCCAGAAATATGCATGTTTAAAGTCCTTTAAAGTCTGCAACATACTCACATTGCCTGCAATAGAAATTCCTGAAGACTCTATCATTCAACTAATCTGCTGCCTTCAAAACTTCACTTAAATTTCCACCTGCATTAAACACTTTTGATGCCATTGCTCCACAGAATGAATGCACTTGAACACACCTTGAATTTATCCAGATTCACACCTAATTCATGCATTGTGTTCTGTACCAATCTTGGTATTGTTGCTGTATATACTGCTCCATGCGGCTTCAAATAAGAGATCATTAATTGATCCACTCCTGACCTCTGAACTCGCTCATTCTTGCCTCATACTTCTTAATGCATCTCATTACACACAATTCTGGAGGATCATCAAACCTAGGGTTAAATGTTTCCCTGTCATAGTTTTAGTTTTCTTTCTTTCTTCAGATAGCACACCCTGTGGTTAATAAAAACTACCTACCTGTAATCTCCAGGGCACTTATATTTGAAACCCTCTTGAATGAAACCATACACAATAAAGTAACTAACTTCCATGTAAAATATTTAGCGGTCAGATACTTTTTACCTTGCCATTCCTTAAACTACATGAATATCATATTAAGGGCCAGATGTACGACTTTTTTGCGGTCGTAAACTGGAGATTGGCCTGTATGTGACCGCAAAACAGGGTGCAGGCTTGTACAAACGCTATTTTGCAAGTCAATGACTCGCAAAATAGCGTTTGCAACTCTCGCTATTAGAAAGGGGCATCCCTTCTTAATAGAGAGTCTCAATGCCATATACTATTGTTTTGCGACAGCATTTGGGGTCAAAAACACTCATAGTTTGCCACCTACTTCAAGTAGGTAGTAAACCACTCCTCGCAGGACCCCTTGCCCTTTGTGAGTGTGAGCAAAAATATTTTTTAAGGGCAGGCTGTGGTCCCAGGGACCATTGCCTGCCCTTTAAAAATTAAACTGAAAAGTTTCATTTTTCTTTTTTAAATGCATCACATTTTCCTTTAAGGAAAACGGCTGCATTTAAAAAAAGGCGCTGGCCTAATTAATATAGATGAGGCATGCAATTTGCGGCCCCATTGGGAATTGCAAACAGTGTCTTAGACACTGTTGTACATTCATTTTAGCGAGTCGCATATTGCGAGTCGCATTTTGGAGCAATTTGCGATTCACTAAAGTGAATGGTCGTACATCTAGCTCTAACATCCCAAAGAGTACTGTACCTTGCACCTGGTGGTTTTCAGAACCAAATTCCTTTCATAATCTACAGACTAATTGTCCCCTACCTAAGGACAACCAGTCAGAGAATGTCCAGCTGCAATCGGTCACCTATAACAATTGACTGTCCTGTATGCCAAATCTTTTTTATATAATTCTCCTAAGAAATTCGCAATCATAATCTTATTCACCTCAACAGGATTGAATCTCTTTCCATGGACCTGCTCCGGGTGCCCATGACTCGTATAATAACTTCAAAGCTTTTCCTGATAACTGCGAATTTATCAGATTTTGTGAAATGCTTCAAACTAGAATGTTGAGCACCCTTGATTACACCAAGGGATGCTCTATTCAGTCAACATCCTGTAAAAGCCCTTTGCAACCTTTATCAACATAGGATCGCTCACAGCCAGTTCCATCACTGAGCTTGTGCTACCCAAAATGGAGTCACCACCACTAGCCTGCATTTCTGTCTCCTCACCTGCATTAAAACTCTCTGAATCATTGAGAATGGTGGGAATGCATAACCCTTCATACTTTGCCAATTGATTTGTTAACCACGACGCAAACAAATCTGTCTCTAATGGACCCATCCTTTTCTGAATCTCCTGAAATGCACCTGGCATCAGTTTTCAATTGCAGTAATCCTTCAAGAAATGGGAATTCCAGTCCACCACTAAGTTCTCCTTCCCTGACAAATATTGCGCACACATGCTTATTTCATGCTCCATGCAAAATTCCCCAAAATCCTGTGCCATTTCTGACCTGCTGCCTCCCAACCTGTTTTTTTGTTAAATATATTTTTTATTAGCATTTCTGTTTTTACAGTTATACATATGATTAGAAATACAATTATTCATACAAAATTTTCTCGGGTTTGGGGTACATTTTCATGATAGGATTTAGTTTTCGATCTGTATTTTGCACAACATACTTTTTCTGTCTTTATCTCTTTATTTTCATGTTCATGCACCTTCCTCCAGTCCCCACCATGTATTCCACTGTCCTGTGGGTCTTACGACCTCTGATCCATGTAGCTGTCTTTTTTACTCAGGGATTTTAGCTCTGTTTATAAATTCACAAGTATCTTTTATTCGCTAAGTTAAAAAATAAACAATTTATCTCTAGAACTGGGATATAAACTAACAGTGTGATGTCCCATGTTGCCATCTCCATGTGTATTCTGTCTGCAAGAGGGCCGTGTTAGAGTCGGGGGGCCCTTTTCGAAGGCCTACCTGGCTACTCTTCTTGTATCTCATCACTACCCACCCTGTCCTGCATCTGCTGTGGCTTGATATGTGGCTTAATCAGTACTTCCCCCTGTATTTGTCCCATCTGCTTCATCTAGTGTCCTAGTGTACCAGCTCTTCATGATTTCGGTCCATAGCTCTGCTATGGGGCGCTGTCTGATACCTCTTTTTTACTCTCTTTGTATTGACCTTCCTCTGTTTTTGCCCAACAAAACACATCCTATTCCCATTTTTTTTTAAAAATGTTTTTATTTTTTTAACATTGTTTTTATTGCAGAACCAAATCTCATATACACGTTACAGTGTTAGACATGTCAGCAATGCATCAATTAAATGGAGAGTTTTCTTGCCCAAACCATTTACACAGCCAATAAGCCCACATCCCGAAGACAGGGCGGCGTCAGTTCTGTATTTATTCTACTCAGTTGCCTCCAATGTCTTGCATTCTGTATACCAGGATTTCAGCGGTCTGCTTTTGCATTTTCGCCCCCCCTCCCCTTTAATTCCCAGCCCGCCTAGAGTCCCCAACTCCCCTACTCCCCTTCCCCTCCCACCTTCCCCCCCGTGCCTGCGCCTATGCCTGGATTTCTAAACAGCATTTGTTCTGGTGTTTGCAAGGAGAAATGTATCATTCGCTAAGAGTGTATCCCCGGTGTGCTAGTGGGATCCTCCGTATCGGAGTCAGTATGTCCCTCCTCCTCCCCTGCACCATCGCGGAGCGCCTGTACAAGTGACTCCCATGCTGTCGCCCCTTTCAATGCCTTTTCGTTTGCAGTGCATCTGGCCAGTTGATACCTCAGGGTGCTTTCGCTCGCCGCCCATTTCAGACATTCATTGTACCATCGCTGATATGTGGGCCCTCTTCTGGATTACCAGTTCCTAGTGATTTCTCGCTTTGCTAGTATTAATCCCATGTCTATAAATGTACTTGTCGTTTTATTCTTGGGTGTGTGAGGGAACCAGTGAAGTAGTCCCACCGCTTTAGTATAGTGCAATTCCCTATCCGTAGCGTTATTCAGTGCCTCCCCGATCTCCTGCCAGTAGTCCCTCAGTTGGGGGCAATCCCACAGCATTTGTCTTAAATCTGCTTCTACAGTATTACATCTAGGGCAGGCCACTTGTTCATCTCCAAAGTATTTCCTTAGTTTCCCTGGGGTGAGGTACGCCCTATGGAGGATGTAGAAGTGTATCAATTGGAATCTGGCGTTTCTCGTGCTCTTTCTCGCTCGTCGTAGTAATTGTGCCCAGGTGGTATCGGGAATCTCCATCTGGAGATCCAGTTCCCATTTAACTTTCAAGGCAATAAGTGGCTGCAGGGTCTCCCGCAACATCCGGGAATATAGGCAGGTCACTGCCTTATAAGTACCGGCTGCCATCATTGTGTACTGGCAGGCCATAGAAGTGGTGGGTTCCTGCAACCCCTCACCCCAGTGCCCCTTCATGGCTCCGGTCACTGCAGCATGCATCAAGTAGTCCCCTCTAGGCAAATCAAATCGTTCTTGCAGGGTCTGGAACGGGAGTAATACGCCGTCCTCATACAGGTCACCCAGCATCTGTAAACCTGCATCTTCCCAGCCCTGCAGTCTCGATCAGTCCCCGCCGTGAGGGAGTGCCGTCACCATCCCCAGTGGGATCTCTGGTGCGTACATTCGTCGAATCCCCGCTCTCCGGCGCGCTCGATTCCAGCAAAGTCTAAATGTCTGCTCTTCCATTGACAAGTCCCTGACGATAAGCCTTTGATGGAGGGTAATGTACGCAAGCACATATCTCGGGGTGC
This sequence comes from Lissotriton vulgaris, assembly GCF_964263255.1. Classification (NCBI taxonomy): domain Eukaryota; kingdom Metazoa; phylum Chordata; class Amphibia; order Caudata; family Salamandridae; genus Lissotriton; species Lissotriton vulgaris. The sequence continues at coordinate 291,730,363 of NC_141695.1, forward strand.
CCTCGTCTCTGTCCGGTTCCGTACCCCGGTAAACCCTCGCTACCTCTTGCGTGAGGGTCTGTAACTGAGCCGCCAGGTAGTAGCACTCAAAGTCAGGCACTGCCATGCCCCCTTCATCCTTGGGCCGTAGTAAGGTGTCAAGCGCTATCCTGCGTCTGCCTGCACCTCACAGAAATGCTATCACCAGTGATCTTAGCCGTCGGAAGATAGAGCTCGGTATCCACACCGGTAGTGTGCGGAAGTAGTAGAGCAATCTCGGAAGCACTATCATCTTTAACAGGGAGATACGGCCCGTCACCGATAGCGGAAGAGTGGCCCAAAAGGCCATGCTTCCCTTCAATTCATTAATACAACGGACCACATTGCCGTCCAGTATATCTGCTGCCGAGTGGTATGTATATACTCCCAAATACTGTAAACAGGTGGGCTCCCACTTGAGTGTCCAGAGGTTGGCCGGTTGCGCCTCCCCTCTTCGCAGCGGAAATAAACAGGATTTGGCCCAGTTAACCTTCAGGCCCGACAATCTCCCAAAAATTTCGAGGAGCCGCTTTGCTCCCTCCAATTCCTCTTCTGCATTCGCTAGGAACAACAGAAGGTCGTCCGCGTACAACGAGATGACTTGTGGTCTACCTCTATAAACTAGACCCCTGTAGAATCGTCCCGCCCGTGCCTCCGCCGCAAAAGGTTCCATCGCCAATGCAAACAACCGGGGGGATAGTGAACACCCCTGTCTGGTCCCACGGCCCACTTGATACTGACTCAAGATAATAGAGCCTACCCGGACTCGCGCCGTGTCCGCCGTGTACAACACTTTGGTCCAACCGATATAATTATCACCCAGCCCGAAGCGTTGCATCACCCTATAAAGATACTCCCACTCCAGACTGTCAAACGCTTTCTCAATATCAATAGAGAACACCAGGGGCACAGACGCTTCCAAAAGTTGGTCACCTAGTAGTCTTGTCAGCCTACGGATGTTGTTGGTAGTGTTCCGCATGGGGATGAATCCTGATTGGTCCCTGTGTATCTGCTCCGTCATATGGCTCAACAGCCTGTTGGCCAAAATTTTGCTCAGGATTTTATAGTCCGTCGTCAACATGGATAACGGACGATATGATGATAGCTTACTGCTCTGCCTTCCAGGCTTCAACAGCGGGATCATTAGAGCTTCACGCATGGACTGAGGTAACCTCCCTCTCGATTTTGCTTCATTATACACCGCCTGTAACTGTGGAGCTAGGAATTCTAAGTATCGACTGTAAAACTCTATCAATAGAACATCTAATCCTGGCTTTTGTAGTTTGGTTTGCCCTGTTCCCATCATGCACTGGGACAGGAACAGACTAATTTGCATACAGCCAGGTTCTGAAACTGGGATGGTGCAGTGAGCTAAAAAACGGTGTTGGATCTAGCCCTGATCTCTTGACTGGGTGAGAGCTTTCTGCTTAATTCAGAGACTCTGTCCCTCACCACCCCTTGTTGTAAATATTTTTGTCCACCCTAAGCGTGGAAGGCTATTCTCAGATGTGAGACCCTTGCTCATTGCACCATCAGGATTCAAGCAAACCGGGCCGAAGACGGCTGTAATGCCAGAAACCGGTCCCCGGGAGCTTGTTTCCTTCCCAGTGTAAGAATTGGCTTTTGTAGTTTGGTTTGCCCTGTTCCCATCATGCACTGGGACAGGAACAGACTAATTTGCATACAGCCAGGTTCTGAAACTGGGATGGTGCAGTGAGCTAAAAACGGTGTTGGATCTAGCCCTGATCTCTTGACTGGGTGAGAGCTTTCTGCTTAATTCAGAGACTCTGTCCCTCACCACCCCTTGTTGTAAATATTTTTGTCCACCCTAAGCGTGGAAGGGTATTCTCAGATGTGAGACCCTTGCTCATTGCACCATCAGGATTCAAGCAAACCGGGCCGAAGACGGCTGTAATGCCAGAAACCGGTCCCCGGGAGCTTGTTTCCTTCCCAGTGTAAGAATTGGCTTTTGTAGTTTGGTTTGCCCTGTTCCCATCATGCACTGGGACAGGAACAGACTAATTTGCATACAGCCAGGTTCTGAAACTGGGATGGTGCAGTGAGCTAAAAAACGGTGTTGGATCTAGCCCTGATCTCTTGACTGGGTGAGAGCTTTCTGCTTAATTCAGAGACTCTGTCCCTCACCACCCCTTGTTGTAAATATTTTTGTCCACCCTAAGCGTGGAAGGGTATTCTCAGATGTGAGACCCTTGCTCATTGCACCATCAGGATTTAAGCAAACCGGGCCGAAGACGGCTGTAATGCCAGAAACCGGTCCCCGGGAGCTTGTTTCCTTCCCAGTGTAAGAATTGGCTTTTGTAGTTTGGTTTGCCCTGTTCCCATCATGCACTGGGACAGGAACAGATTAATTTGCATACAGCCAGGTTCTGAAACTGGGATGGTGCAGTGAGCTAAAAAACGGTGTTGGATCTAGCCCTGATCTCTTGACTGGGTGAGAGCTTTCTGCTTAATTCAGAGACTCTGTCCCTCACCACCCCTTGTTGTAAATATTTTTGTCCACCCTAAGCGTGGAAGGGTATTCTCAGATGTGAGACCCTTGCTCATTGCACCATCAGGATTCAAGCAAACCGGGCCGAAGACGGCTGTAATGCCAGAAACCGGTCCCCGGGAGCTTGTTTCCTTCCCAGTGTAAGAATTGGCTTTTGTAGTTTGGTTTGCCCTGTTCCCATCATGCACTGGGACAGGAACAGATTAATTTGCATACAGCCAGGTTCTGAAACTGGGATGGTGCAGTGAGCTAAAAAACGGTGTTGGATCTAGCCCTGATCTCTTGACTGGGTGAGAGCTTTCTGCTTAATTCAGAGACTCTGTCCCTCACCACCCCTTGTTGTAAATATTTTTGTCCACCCTAAGCGTGGAAGGGTATTCTCAGATGTGAGACCCTTGCTCATTGCACCATCAGGATTCAAGCAAACCGGGCCGAAGACGGCTGTAATGCCAGAAACCGGTCCCCGGGAGCTTGTTTCCTTCCCAGTGTAAGAATTGGCTTTTGTAGTTTGGTTTGCCCTGTTCCCATCATGCACTGGGACAGGAACAGACTAATTTGCATACAGCCAGGTTCTGAAACTGGGATGGTGCAGTGAGCTAAAAAACGGTGTTGGATCTAGCCCTGATCTCTTGACTGGGTGAGAGCTTTCTGCTTAATTCAGAGACTCTGTCCCTCACCACCCCTTGTTGTAAATATTTTTGTCCACCCTAAGCGTGGAAGGGTATTCTCAGATGTGAGACCCTTGCTCATTGCACCATCAGGATTCAAGCAAACCGGGCCGAAGACGGCTGTAATGCCAGAAACCGGTCCCCGGGAGCTTGTTTCCTTCCCAGTGTCAGAATTGGCTTTTGTAGTTTGGTTTGCCCCGTTCCCATCATGCACTGGGACAGGAACAGACTAATTTGCATACAGCCAGGTTCTGAAACTGGGATGGTAGAGTGAGCTAAAAAACGGTGTTGGATCTAGCCCTGATCTCTTGACTGGGTGAGAGCTTTCTGCTTAATTCAGAGACTCTGTCCCTCACCACCCCTTGTTGTAAATATTTTTGTCCACCCTAAGCGTGGAAGGGTATTCTCAGATGTGAGACCCTTGCTCATTGCACCATCAGGATTCAAGCAAACCGGGCCGAAGACGGCTGTAATGCCAGAAACCGGTCCCACAGAGCTTGTTTCCTTCCCAGTGTAAGAATTGGCTTTTGTAGTTTGGTTTGCCCTGTTCCCATCATGCACTGGGACAGGAACAGACTAATTTGCATACAGCCAGGTTCTGAAACTGGGATGGTGCAGTGAGCTAAAAAACGGTGTTGGATCTAGCCCTGATCTCTTGACTGGGTGAGAGCTTTCTGCTTAATTCAGAGACTCTGTCCCTCACCACCCCTTGTTGTAAATATTTTTGTCCACCCTAAGCATGGAAGGGTATTCTCAGATGTGAGACCCTTGCTCATTGCACCACCAGGATTCAAGCAAACCGGGCCGAAGACGGCTGTAATGCCAGAAACCGGTCCCCGGGAGCTTGTTTCCTTCCCAGTGTAAGAATTGGCTTTTGTAGTTTGGTTTGCCCTGTTCCCATCATGCACTGGGACAGGAACAGACTAATTTGCATACAGCCAGGTTCTGAAACTGGGATGGTGCAGTGAGCTAAAAAACGGTGTTGGATCTAGCCCTGATCTCTTGACTGGGTGAGAGCTTTCTGCTTAATTCAGAGACTCTGTCCCTCACCACCCCTTGTTGTAAATATTTTTGTCCACCCTAAGCGTGGAAGGGTATTCTCAGATGTGAGACCCTTGCTCATTGCACCATCAGGATTCAAGCAAACCGGGCCAAAGACGGCTGTAATGCCAGAAACCGGTCCCCGGGAGCTTGTTTCCTTCCCAGTGTAAGAATTGGCTTTTGTAGTTTGGTTTGCCCTGTTCCCATCATGCACTGGGACAGGAACAGACTAAGTTGCATACAGCCAGGTTCTGAAACTGGGATGGTGCAGTGAGCTAAAAAACGGTGTTGGATCTAGCCCTGATCTCTTGACTGGGTGAGAGCTTTCTGCTTAATTCAGAGACTCTGTCCCTCACCACCCCTTGTTGTAAATATTTTTGTCCACCCTAAGCGTGGAAGGGTATTCTCAGATGTGAGACCCTTGCTCATTGCACCATCCGGATTCAAGCAAACCGGGCTGAAGACGGCTGTAATGCCAGAAACCGGTCCCCGGGAGCTTGTTTCCTTCCCAGTGTAAGAATTGGCTTTTGTAGTTTGGTTTGCCCTGTTCCCATCATGCACTGGGACAGGAACAGACTAATTTGCATACAGCCAGGTTCTGAAACTGGGATGGTGCAGTGAGCTAAAAAACGGTGTTGGATCTAGCCCTGATCTCTTGACTGGGTGAGAGCTTTCTGCTTAATTCAGAGACTCTGTCCCTCACCACCCCTTGTTGTAAATATTTTTGTCCACCCTAAGCGTGGAAGGGTATTCTCAGATGTGAGACCCTTGCTCATTGCACCATCAGGATTCAAGCAAACCGGGCCGAAGACGGCTGTAATGCCAGAAACCGGTCCCCGGGAGCTTGTTTCCTTCCCAGTGTAAGAATTGGCTTTTGTAGTTTGGTTTGCCCTGTTCCCATCATGCACTGGGACAGGAACAGACTAATTTGCATACAGCCAGGTTCTGAAACTGGGATGGTGCAGTGAGCTAAAAAACGGTGTTGGATCTAGCCCTGATCTCTTGACTGGGTGAGAGCTTTCTGCTTAATTCAGAGACTCTGTCCCTCACCACCCCTTGTTGTAAATATTTTTGTCCACCCTAAGCGTGGAAGGGTATTCTCAGATGTGAGACCCTTGCTCATTGCACCATCAGGATTCAAGCAAACCGGGCTGAAGACGGCTGTAATGCCAGAAACCGGTCCCCGGGAGCTTGTTTCCTTCCCAGTGTAAGAATTGGCTTTTGTAGTTTGGTTTGCCCTGTTCCCATCATGCACTGGGACAGAAACAGACTAATTTGCATACAGCCAGGTTCTGAAACTGGGATGGTGCAGTGAGCTAAAAAACGGTGTTGGATCTAGCCCTGATCTGTTGACTGGGTGAGAGCTTTCTGCTTAATTCAGAGACTCTGTCCCTCACCACCCCTTGTTGTAAATATTTTTGTCCACCCTAAGCGTGGAAGGGTATTCTCAGATGTGAGACCCTTGCTCATTGCACCATCAGGATTCAAGCAAACCGGGCCGAAGACGGCTGTAATGCCAGAAACCGGTCCCCGGGAGCTTGTTTCCTTCCCAGTGTAAGAATTGGCTTTTGTAGTTTGGTTTGCCCTGTTCCCATCATGCACTGGGACAGGAACAGACTAATTTGCATACAGCCAGGTTCTGAAACTGGGATGGTGCAGTGAGCTAAAAAACGGTGTTGGATCTAGCCCTGATCTCTTGACTGGGTGAGAGCTTTCTGCTTAATTCAGAGACTCTGTCCCTCACCACCCCTTGTTGTAAATATTTTTGTAAACCCTAAGCGTGGAAGGGTATTCTCAGATGTGAGACCCTTGCTCATTGCACCATCAGGATTCAAGCAAACAGGGCCGAAGACGGCTGTAATGCCAGAAACCGGTCCCCGGGAGCTTGTTTCCTTCCCAGTGTAAGAATTCGCTTTTGTAGTTTGGTTTGCCCTGTTCCCATCATGCACTGGGACAGGAACAGACTAATTTGCATACAGCCAGGTTCTGAAACTGGGATGGTGCAGTGAGCTAAAAAACGGTGTTGGATCTAGCCCTGATCTCTTGACTGGGTGAGAGCTTTCTGCTTAATTCAGAGACTCTGTCCCTCACCACCCCTTGTTGTAAATATTTTTGTCCACCCTAAGCGTGGAAGGGTATTCTCAGATGTGAGACCCTTGCTCATTGCACCATCAGGATTCAAGCAAACCGGGCCGAAGACGGCTGTAATGCCAGAAACCGGTCCCCGGGAGCTTGTTTCCTTCCCAGTGTAAGAATTGGCTTTTGTAGTTTGGTTTGCCCTGTTCCCATCATGCACTGGGACAGGAACAGACTAATTTGCATACAGCCAGGTTCTGAAACTGGGATGGTGCAGTGAGCTAAAAAACGGTGTTGGATCTAGCCCTGATCTCTTGACTGGGTGAGAGCTTTCTGCTTAATTCAGAGACTCTGTCCCTCACCACCCCTTGTTGTAAATATTTTTGTCCACCCTAAGCGTGGAAGGGTATTCTCAGATGTGAGACCCTTGCTCATTGCACCATCAGGATTCAAGCAAACCGGGCCGAAGACGGCTGTAATGCCAGAAACCGGTCCCCGGGAGCTTGTTTCCTCCCCAGTGTAAGAATTGGCTTTTGTAGTTTGGTTTGCCCTGTTCCCATCATGCACTGGGACAGGAACAGACTAATTTGCATACAGCCAGGTTCTGAAACTGGGATGGTGCAGTGAGCTAAAAAACGGTGTTGGATCTAGCCCTGATCTCTTGACTGGGTGAGAGCTTTCTGCTTAATTCAGAGACTCTGTCCCTCACCACCCCTTGTTGTAAATATTTTTGTCCACCCTAAGCGTGGAAGGGTATTCTCAGATGTGAGACCCTTGCTCATTGCACCATCAGGATTCAAGCAAACCGGGCCGAAGACGGCTGTTATGCCAGAAACCGGTCCCCGGGAGCTTGTTTCCTTCCCAGTGTAAGAATTGGCTTTTGTAGTTTGGTTTGCCCTGTTCCCATCATGCACTGGGACAGGAACAGACTAATTTGCATACAGCCAGGTTCTGAAACTGGGATGGTGCAGTGAGCTAAAAAACGGTGTTGGATCTAGCCCTGATCTTTTGACTGGGTGAGAGCTTTCTGCTTAATTCAGAGACTCTGTCCCTCACCACCCCTTGTTGTAAATATTTTTGTCCACCCTAAGCGTGGAAGGGTATTCTCAGATGTGAGACCCTTGCTCATTGCACCATCAGGATTCAAGCAAACCGGGCTGAAGACGGCTGTAATGCCAGAAACCGGTCCCCGGGAGCTTGTTTCCTTCCCAGTGTAAGAATTGGCTTTTGTAGTTTGGTTTGCCCTGTTCCCATCATGCACTGGGACAGGAACAGACTAATTTGCATACAGCCAGGTTCTGAAACTGGGGTGGTGCAGTGAGCTAAAAAACGGTGTTGGATCTAGCCCTGATCTCTTGACTGGGTGAGAGCTTTCTGCTTAATTCAGAGACTCTGTCCCTCACCACCCCTTGTTGTAAATATTTTTGTCCACCCTAAGCGTGGAAGGGTATTCTCAGATGTGAGACCCTTGCTCATTGCACCATCAGGATTCAAGCAAACCGGGCTGAAGACGGCTGTAATGCCAGAAACCGGTCCCCGGGAGCTTGTTTCCTTCCCAGTGTAAGAATTGGCTTTTGTAGTTTGGTTTGCCCTGTTCCCATCATGCACTGGGACAGGAACAGACTAATTTGCATACAGCCAGGTTCTGAAACTGGGATGGTGCAGTGAGCTAAAAAACGGTGTTGGATCTAGCCCTGATCTCTTGACTGGGTGAGAGCTTTCTGCTTAATTCAGAGACTCTGTCCCTCACCACCCCTTGTTGTAAATATTTTTGTAAACCCTAAGCGTGGAAGGGTATTCTCAGATGTGAGACCCTTGCTCATTGCACCATCAGGATTCAAGCAAACAGGGCCGAAGACGGCTGTAATGCCAGAAACCGGTCCCCGGGAGCTTGTTTCCTTCCCAGTGTAAGAATTCGCTTTTGTAGTTTGGTTTGCCCTGTTCCCATCATGCACTGGGACAGGAACAGACTAATTTGCATACAGCCAGGTTCTGAAACTGGGATGGTGCAATGAGCTAAAAAACGGTGTTGGATCTAGCCCTGATCTCTTGACTGGGTGAGAGCTTTCTGCTTAATTCAGAGACTCTGTCCCTCACCACCCCTTGTTGTAAATATTTTTGTCCACCCTAAGCGTGGAAGGGTATTCTCAGATGTGAGACCCTTGCTCATTGCACCATCAGGATTCAAGCAAACCGGGCCGAAGACGGCTGTAATGCCAGAAACCGGTCCCCGGGAGCTTGTTTCCTTCCCAGTGTAAGAATTGGCTTTTGTAGTTTGGTTTGCCCTGTTCCCATCATGCACTGGGACAGGAACAGACTAATTTGCATACAGCCAGGTTCTGAAACTGGGATGGTGCAGTGAGCTAAAAAACGGTGTTGGATCTAGCCCTGATCTCTTGACTGGGTGAGAGCTTTCTGCTTAATTCAGAGACTCTGTCCCTCACCACCCCTTGTTGTAAATATTTTTGTCCACCCTAAGCGTGGAAGGGTATTCTCAGATGTGAGACCCTTGCTCATTGCACCATCAGGATTCAAGCAAACCGGGCCGAAGACGGCTGTAATGCCAGAAACCGGTCCCCGGGAGCTTGTTTCCTCCCCAGTGTAAGAATTGGCTTTTGTAGTTTGGTTTGCCCTGTTCCCATCATGCACTGGGACAGGAACAGACTAATTTGCATACAGCCAGGTTCTGAAACTGGGATGGTGCAGTGAGCTAAAAAACGGTGTTGGATCTAGCCCTGATCTCTTGACTGGGTGAGAGCTTTCTACTTAATTCAGAGACTCTGTCCCTCACCACCCCTTGTTGTAAATATTTTTGTCCACCCTAAGCGTGGAAGGGTATTCTCAGATGTGAGACCCTTGCTCATTGCACCATCAGGATTCAAGCAAACCGGGCCGAAGACGGCTGTAATGCCAGAAACCGGTCCCCGGGAGCTTGTTTCCTTTCCAGTGTAAGAATTGGCTTTTGTAGTTTGGTTTGCTCTGTTCCCATCATGCACTGGGACAGGAACAGACTAATTTGCATACAGCCAGGTTCTGAAACTGGGATGGTGCAGTGAGCTAAAAAACGGTGTTGGCTCTAGCCCTGATCTCTTGACTGGGTGAGAGCTTTCTGCTTAATTCAGAGACTCTGTCCCTCACCACCCCTTGTTGTAAATATTTTTGTCCACCCTATGCATGGAAGGGTATTCTCAGATGTGAGACCCTTGCTCATTGCACCATCAGGATTCAAGCAAACCGGGCCGAAGACGGCTGTAATGCCAGAAACCGGTCCCCGGGAGCTTGTTTCCTTCCCAGTGTAAGAATTGGCTTTTGTAGTTTGGTTTGCCCTGTTCCCATCATGCACTGGGACAGGAACAGACTAATTTGCATACAGCCAGGTTCTGAAACTGGGATGGTGCAGTGAGCTAAAAAACGGTGTTGGATCTAGCCCTGATCTCTTGACTGGGTGAGAGCTTTCTGCTTAATTCAGAGACTCTGTCCCTCAGTAGGGTGTAGTGCCCTCCAAGCGTCCTCCAAACCCCATCTTCCCTGCCATTCCAGTCTGCGTTTCGCTAGTCTATGTACCGGTGATGTATGCAGCGGTGGATGAGATCTATCCAATGTGGTGTTATTGAATTGAAGTCCCCTCCCATGAGTATCGGGCCTGTCAAATAGCTCGCCAGCCTGCCTGAGAGCTTCATCAGAAAGGCAGGTAGATCTATGTTAGGGGCGTACACACTACACAATGATACGTCTCGACCTTTAAGCTTCCCCTCCACGGCCACAAATCTACCCTCCGGGTCTACCACCTGTCTACTCATCTGGAAAGGAACTCCAGCCCGGATCCATATCAAGGCACCCCTCGCAAATGCAGAGTATGTCGTATTAAACAGCTGCCCTCTCCACCTCCTTTGCAGCGCTATGCCCTCCTGCTTCGTAAGATGCGTTTCTTGAAGCAGCGCTATATGAACCCCTCTGCGGACTAAGTAAGCGTGTATCTTGTGTCTCCGTGCCATGGTGTGCAGGCCCGCACGTTCCAGGTCACACATTTTAAAGCGCCAATACTAGCCATTGCCCCCTGCATTCCCAGCCGTGAAAATAACAGTCTTCGTCCAGGCGCTTGTACTGGCACATCTCTGAACCCCCCTCCCTCTCCCATCAACTATTCCCCAAACTCCACTCCCCTCGCCTCGAGCCCCCCAACCTGCTCTCGGCATCCACCCCCCCAGGACAGGACCCATCCCAACCAAAGTAGTTCCCATCCAAACTTTGTCAACTAGGTAAACCTCCCCAATCGCCCACACTATGTACCTCAGTCTCCACTGCAGTGACCTTATGGGCCAGTAGGGCACAGCCGAGTCCGAGGGTGTTTGTTTCACTATAACATTCCTGCCTCCCCCGCCCCTCAATCCCCCCATAAACACTTACGAATCTTCATAGTTCTGCCAGTTAGCTTTTGGCATCCATGGGCATGGTCCCCCGCGTCCAATATACAATGCCGCTTCTCAAGATCATCTCCCTCAAGCTTCTATAATTTCTTCCGATGTTTGTGGTGTTACGATTGGTCCTCTGCCACCAGCAAGTTCCGAGAGGTCCGATTCTGACCCTGTTGCCTGTTCCTCAGAATCTGAGCCCTTACCGGACTGACTGCGCACTGTCCCTGATAAGTCCACCACCGCTTGAAGTGCTGCCTTCCTCTCTTCCTCCGTTTGCGATGCTGTTGGTTTCCCAGTCCGTCGCCGGTTCCTCCGGAGGCGTTGCGACTACCTAGTCGGTTGTTTCCGTTTTTCCTCCTCAGCCCTGAACCGAGCTCCATCCGTCCCGGCCTTATATGTACCCCACCACGCACAGGCATCCGCCGATGTTGGGAAAAAGAGTGTTTTATCACCCATCACAATTCTGAGCTTGGCTGGGAAAAGGAGTGAGTACTTGATACCCTCCACACGGAGCTCCCGTTTAATCGACAAGAAGCTAGCTCGAAGTTTCTGTGTCTCAAACGTAAAGTCCGGGAACAGTGTCACCCTGTTGTTGTCGACCTGGAAGGGACCCGCCTCCCTGGTCCTCTGCAACAGCCAGTTCCTGTCCTTATAATGCAAAAGCTTGATCACCACGGGACGTGGTGGTAGTAGGCCAGGGGCAGGCGGTCTGGCCGGGACTCTGTGTGCCCGCTTCAGCGAAAAGAAGGGGGAGAGCCCCTCCGGTGCCACTTCAGTTCGCAGCCAATTGTTGAGGTAACCTACCATGTCATCGCCCTCCTTTTTCTCCGGAAGGCCCACCAGGCGAACGTTGTTGCGCCTACTACGATTTTCTGCGTCTTCCGCCAGCCGTTCCAGCGCCTGTATTCGGTCTAGAGCATCACCCAACCGACCCTCCATAGTTTTGTGCACCGGGACCATCTCTTGTAGGGTTACCTCTGTGCTCTTCACCCTGTCCTTTAGCTTATCATGGTCCGCTCGCAGGAGCCCCAGACCTGTCGCCACCTGGGCAATGTCCTGCTGCAGGGCTTCCTTAGTGGCTGAGATAGCTTCCAGAATGCGGTCCTGCATTTGTTGTAGGTCCGTGTGACCTTGATCTGCCCCATCCGTTGGTTCAGAGCTTGCAGCCCCTTCTCCTTTCCCCTTCGTCTTCCCCATCTTAGATTGTTCACCAGACTGCGAAATTTCTCCAGGGATCTATAGATGATGGGTGGGGGATTCCCCGTTAGGTCAGGGCGGAAGGTAGAACCCACGTTCAATAGCAAGTAGTGGCTCGATTAGCCCTAGGGCTCGTGTGCCCGCCAGCTCTTGATGTCGCCTTACTCTCTCGGTCTCTTCTCCACTCAGTAACCAGTTCTCAGTCGGCCTCTCCGGATAGTCGTCCGGGGCAATATAAGCCCCCCTTCTGTCGCCTCAAGGTCTGCTCCTCTGTAAGGAGTAGAGGATTCACCAGCCCAGATCAACACGGCGTTGCATAGGCCTCCAACAGGCGTCTGAGCTCCGAGGTGTGCAGGGTCTCTCCCTCGCGGTTCGGGACTTTGCGCACGTTGTCCGGCTTCCCAATCAGGTCTACCACCTTCAGGGTCTCATGGTCCGCCGTTCGGAAGCTCCCCACCGCAAGCCGTAAGCCTCCACCAGCCCAAGATCGCACTCAGGGCCGCTCCTACGAACTTTGGGACTATTCCCAGGTCCCGTGTGGAGCAGCGGAAACACCGGTCCTTTGTCAGCCCTCGGGCAAGGTCTCGCACATGCACAGTTCAGATAGAGCATCCAGTCTATCGCGGCCCCCCGGAGGTCGCTGCTTGGGGAGCTGGTCGTCTCAGGTCTGGGGTTCATATGCTCAATGCCCCCTTTGTAAATCCGAGCCTCGCTCAAGAGGCAGGGCTCAACGTAGATCTCTCCTCAAGGCAATCAGGGGGGAATCCAGTCCCCTCCAGCCGCAGCAGTGTCGCTGTGGTCCCCGCAACCCCAATGTGTTCGCGAGGTCGTCAGCTTACGGTGCTCGCAGTTGCCGCCATCTTAGGCACGTCCTGGGGAAGTCCTCCTCTCGTTTGTCGCCGGCTCCCCACAGCGGGGATTGGGATGCTCCGTGTAATCCCCTCAATTATTGGCTCCCAGCTTCTCCACCCTTGGCGTCTCCGACTTTGCTGACTCTCTTGTAGTGAGGATCGCCGAGCTTCCTTTGTTTGCGATTTCACCGATCCAGATCGCGAGCCGCCATCTTGGATCAGAATGCTCCATTTCGCGGGCACCCCTCAATGTCGATTTTTGCGGCAATTAGCGGCAGATAGCAGCAATCACAGGGCGCCGTCGCCTCACCGATGCCTTCAGCCAATAGCCCAATCGTTATCAGCTGGAATTCGTACGGTTTATCAGGATACTAGCCGGGATCGGGCGCGGAGCTCCGGGCTCACGTTGCCTAACTCCTCGGCATCCAAGCCACGCCCCAACACATCCTATTCCCATAATTTCACCCGTGGGCCTGTCAGGGATTTCCAGGCCATGGCCACCCGCCTACATGCATGAACCAATGCTAAATCTATGAAGCCTGAGCCCACCTTTTTAGCCTTCGGTCTCAGAAAGAGTTCCAGGAGACATATCCTCACTGTGTTCGGTAGTTTCCTGGCCAGTGTCGCGTTGATTCAAGCCAGTACTGCCTCCCAATATTCCTGTGTTGTCTTGCATCGCCAGGTCATGTGTATAAACCTCACATCCAGGTGCCCACATCTAGGGCACTTTCTTGCACCTCCCCAATATATGACGTTCAAGCCATGTGGGGTAAGGTAGACCATGTGTATATAACTAAACTGGGTGAGTTTCAGTGCCGGGTTCCTAGAAACTTATTTTGTGCTCCTTAGGATTTTTGCCCAATCTTTGTCCTCTAGAACACTCCCCAGTGCATCACTCCATCTAGTCCTGATCTTGTCTAGTGGTGTGGTTACCATTCCTATCAGGGATCTATGGTGCCATTTACCAAGTGGTTCGCAGAGTTTAATGTGGCTATGGTCTGCAGGGTTTGTGTGTTTGCGGTTCTCTCTAAACTGTGCCCCACAGCTCCTTTAATGCCCTTATTATTGAATGATAAGTAAGAAATTGCCCACTTGGCAGTCCATATTGTTTCAAGAAATACTCTAGGCGAATCAGTTCAGTATCTTGGCACAGGTCGACCACTGTCTGGGCTCCAACCTCAGTCCAGCTTATCAGCTGTGTCTCTGGGATGGGTGTTGGTGGTGTCCCACACAGGATCTCTGCTAGAGGCAGTCCTGGGGCGTACAGTGTTTGATTGGGTGTGCGTCTTTGACATAATTTCCAGCCTTAGAGTGCGCCCTTTAAAAGCACCCCTGGGTGAGGAATGGCCACCGTTGGATGTATAAGTTAGGCGATGAGTAATCACTGGGCATTTCTGTGTGGTGGCATCGTTAAAAGATCTAGGTCTCGTCCGTCTACCCATTTAGCCACCTATTGTAGCTGGGCAGCCACATAATATAGTTTAAGCTCTGGAAATCCCAGCCTTCCCTCCACCGGGGTTTGTTGCAGGGTGCTCAGGCAAACCCTATTTCATCCACCATCCCATACCAGTTCACGCACCATTTTATTCAATCTCGCAAACCATGAAGTGGGAATTTGTACTGGTATATTAACAAAATAGTAAAGCAGATGCAGTGATATAATCATTTTGGTCAATGCTACTCTGGCCATCATGGGGAGTTTTAAAGAGTGCTAGTAGGGCATCTCCGTCCCAAGGGCCACCAATACTGGCTTAAGGTTACCTTCTATTAGATTTGTTAAATAATGGTATACTTAAATTCCTAAGTATTTAGAAGAGCAAGGGGGGCAGTTCAGGGACATGGGTAGGTCAGCCGAACAGTTGGTCTCCTACACCACCGTAAAAATGTAAGTTTTAGTTTTGTTTAGTTTTAGGCCCATCAACATTGCATAATGGTCTAGAAGATCCTGTATGACTCCTCCTCCCCCTTGCCCCAGATAGAGCAGTAAATCATTTGCGTAGAGTGAGATCATATGTTCTCACTCCCCCAGTAACATTCCATGTGTCTCTCCCAGCTGTCCGAACCGCTCTGCTAGGGGTTCAATGGCAAGGGCGAACAGTAGGGGAGACAGCCGTCAACTCTCTCTGGTGCCTCTAAAAATGTCATAAGGTCCTGAGATCACCCCCCTGGTTTTTACTCATGCCGTGGGGCAAGCAAATAATATATTAACCCTTTTTACCCATCCATCTCCTAAGCCCATCCTAATCATTGTGGCATATAGAAAGTCCCACCTCCCACCTCCCACCTCACAGAGTCAAAGGCCTGCTGCAGATTTACTGACATCATCAGGGTCTCGGGATAGTAGGTTCTGTCTGTGTGGTGTAGGACATGCAGGAGTCTCAGGATATTAGCAGATGTGGCCCTCGCAGGCATGAACCCACTCTGATCAGCATATATAAGCGTATTCAGATGGGGCAATAGTAGTCTTGCCAACAATTTACTCAGAATTTTAAAGTCTAAGTTTAACATAGACAAAGGTCCAAACTCTGTTACTCTCACTCCCACAGTTTTGGTTTCGGTAGGGGGATCATTAATGCATCTATGGTTAGAGGTTGGCAAGATATTGTTCTGCCACGTTTTTGCTTATAGTGCCTCCGACTTAGGGGCCAAGGTCTGTGCCATTATCGTATAAAATTCTGCAGGAAATTCCATCCGGACCAGGTGTCTTCCCATTGGCCATCTCCCCGATAGCCTCTCGTATCTCATGGGCTGTCATTGGATCTACCCATCTTCTCCTCAGTCCCAGGTCTAGGATGTGCAGCGGCAAGAGGGCCAGAAAGGTACTTAGGTCTTCCGACCGCACTGTGGGCGGAGCCTCATTAAGACGTTTATATTATGTACGAAATTCGTCATTAATGTTATTTGGAAGGTAGAACATTCTCAATATGTGTGATAGGCGATCCTCTACTTTCAGGCCGTACTAACCACGCCAATAGTCTACCTGCTCTTTCTCCCTCTTCATGTACCTTAGTTTGGTATTCTTAGATATCTAAGGCCAGTAATCTCCCGAGTGCCTCATTTGTTTCCAGAATATTCCATCTCCCTCCTGTTTCCTGAGCATCCAACCGTGCACCCCATCCTAAATTGCTCGCATCGGTCTCCAACAGATAATCTGGCGTTGCACCAAAAATTGCCCGGCCATTCCAAGCCTGCCAATTGCCCAACCACCAGTTTAATTCCTCCTGTGCGTCTGTCTACATACCACGACTTCTGTTCATACCTAATTTCTTGAGTCTTTGCAAAGCCCTGTGATTTATAGGACCTGAAAATATTTCCTGAATCGATGAAGACAGAAGGCCACTTACCCTTTCTAATGCCCACAAAGTTACCTTCTGGTTCCTCAGTAAACCGTTCACTTCTAGTTTTAGCAATGTAATTGTTACGTCCGGCAACTGCAACTCAGCCTTCACTGTGTCTACAAAAAACCCCAAATACTCCATCCACTGTGATGGCTCCATGATAGATTTCTTCTGATTTATTACAAATCCTAAATGTTCCATAATTGACTGAACCATAACATTGTGTTCCGGCAAAGTTTCTGCATCTTGATTCATAATAACAATTATTGATGTACTCAGCAATATCTGAGTCTGTATCTTGAGGTGCCCAATTAGGCTGTTTGCCCCTTTCCTTTGCAGGGTGTACCTGCCCTTCATTTGTGCTGCTTCAGACACCCATCAGTTACTCACAAGATACCCCTACCTTATTCTCTATTAAACCAGTGACATCTCTGTGTTTTTGTTTTTTGAAACATTTGCCTCTTGGTCCTCTAGTCAAATGTTCCTCCTCTGGCAGAGACCACAGCTTCTCTTCCTCTACAGATTTACTTTTTCTTTTTCCTTCTTTAATCATTTTTTTCCCTGTCTTCTGAACCTTATTCCCTACTTATCAATTAATTTGCCGATGACCTCCTCCTGTACATACTGTGATGTAATTTTTCCTCCTTCAGCCTTGTCCTATTTTTTCTATTCCATCTTTGTTATTTTCCCTAGAACATTTCTCAAAATCCAAGTTTTTCATTCTTTAAAAGCTCCTAGAAACACTTTTTATTTTTTTAATACCATTTTTTTCTCAGCTATGCCTAATCCGCGCACTGATTGGCAAGTGTCAGCTGTTTAACTGACATCTGATGCCGATCGGAGAGACGTTGCTTAGCAGCCTTGAGCATGTTTCATTGCACTCACAGTCACCTGCCCCACCAGGCGTAATGCCTTTAAAAATGTTGCGCATCTGTAGATGCTAATGCGTGCCGAACCTGCCTTAGAGAGAAGTCGCTACAAACGACGTGGCTTCCCTCGAGGCTTCGGTGCAATCAGCCCTCATGCACGAAAGTAGTTTGGAATACTTTGCTCGAGCCCAAATTCAATATTACGGTAGGTCTGTCTGTTTTAAAACTTATCACAGCTGCACCAATCTTTAGAAACACATTTTTTCACTGCAACTCATCGAGACACCTCGTTTCGTTCCTTTTGAAAGTCAGAAACTTGTTACCTATTAATACCTAATACTAAATGCAACCCATTTAATGTAACCGAAAATTGGGTGTGTCATACATGCTCACAAACATATCAATCACAAACCATACTAACTATTTTTGTAAATTACTGTTAAAACTCATTCCACTATAGACATGTACAATAGGTTTAACATATACTTATCTGTTCAGAAGCAGCAAACAAAAGAGAAGGAGATTGGACCGCTGGGGATTTATGTACTCAGTGGATGCTCTATTGTCGTAAGAGTTCATGTTGCTCTATTTGGAGCTTCTAACCCCTTTGCTGCTAGGCCTTTCCCCCCTACACCCAGTGCTATGCCATTTTTGGGCTATTTGGGGTCATTCACACTTAGGCCCCTGTAACATTTTGGGCACATATGGTATCCATGCCAAATGTATGTCCTTTTCTACCAATATCTTTAGTTGAGGATTCTAAAGGGACCCAAGGTTTTGTGGATTCCCCTGGAAGGGACCGAGAATTTACCAAAATACAGCAATTTTTTTGGGGAGGGTCACAAAACGGGTACAGGGGTCCCTCGACCTCGGAACACTTTGTTCTGTCAGACTTCGGGAGGGGTGTATATGACAAGGGTGAGGGGGTCAGTGGGGGGTCAGAGGTGGTCTCCATACTAACCATCTCGCAGACGTGTTCGGTTATTATAGCCTCAGAGGTTTTCTGACCATCTGATTGCACATCAGGCCAGGTAATGTGCATGGCTTGGAAATGTATGTGGAATCAGGCCACGCGCGCTGACTCGGACTTTCATCCTCCCGGGGTCGATACAAGTGAGTACGTAGCATTTGAGGAGGATGACACTGACACACCTTATGCTTTAAATGTAGTCAGGCCTTTTCCGGTCGTTATTGTATATTGACTATGTTTGCAAGTTCTTCACCTGAGGAAATAAAAGGCTATGCATGAACGTACGTTTGCGTGCGTGTCTGCACGTGTGTAAGAAGAATCTCTAATATACTGAAAAATGCATAACTATGCCCAAACCTAATGTACTGGTACTGGATGTATAGTTAGTTTATTAATTGTCAGTTGTGGTTCCAAAACAAGCGAACTTGAATCCCGGCTACCTCTCTTGACCAAACTGTGTGATTCTTGGAAAATCGTGGTAGCAGTGACTTGCAATTGGAATAAAATAACTCTGCGACTCTCTTTGAGTAAGACAATGCCATGTGAGAGCAACAGAGCTCAGTGGTTCACATTTTGGGGCAGATTTATGTCGGACTTGCGCCGCCGTTGCGTCACGCAACAGCGGCACAAACGTGGCGCATCCCAGCGACCCATTTACAACGTGACGCATCTAGGCAGATGCGTCACGTTGTAAAGCCCTGAGCCACATGTGGGCGTTCCGGCGCAGGGTCGGCGTTCCGGGGCAGGTGCGCCTCGCAAAAGTGGCTGAGTGAAATCTACAAGATTTCACTCAGTCACTTTTAGGCCAATGCTGCGTCAAAACCCTGCGCCTGCTTGAAGCAGGCGTAAGGATTGACGCAGCATTGGACAGATAGGGCACCCCCGAGCCTTTGCTGGAGCTGCGTCGCGCTTGCGACACAACTCCATCAATGCACCACCTTTACGGCACAGATTTGTCACGCATCTGTGCCGTTTTTGCCCCATGGTGTGCCGCATTGTAAATGCGGCGCACCATGGGTGGTGGAGCTGCGGTGCACAATAACTGGCGCAACCCTGGGGATGCGCCAATTATTGTAAATCTGCCCCTCAATATATAACACACAGAAGGAGAGAAATAAGAGCATGCAAGCTGTGTTTTTGTAATGAATTCTTGAAAGGATATACATAGGTCAAGTGTATGTTTTATTTCAGCAAGCTAACTCGCTGTAACATTGGCGCGCATTTAGATACACTCCTGCTCATAACTTGGCCTGAAGCAAATATAGCACCCACATTAATAATGGAGAATGTGGCATAAGAGCCAAAGTTGCTTACTTTGGAGTTGGGGAAACCAAGGTTCGAGTGTGACGTTCGCCTATCGGGGCTGTAAAATATGCACTCAGGACGCTAATTGCCGCAATCGCTCTTAAAGTGTTGTTAGCGGAGTTTGTTGTGAGTGGTCCCTGCTATTTTAAGGCATTATGCGATCCCGCTTTCGGGGATAACTAGAGCTCGCCCCGGACACTGGACGTTCAGTTCTTGGTGGTAAAAGTGTGGATCGGTCAAGTGGCTGCAGAAAACGTTGAAACGTTTTTAATGCTGACGTAAGACTAAGCATGGGCGGATTTCGCCGATCCACAATCCACAAATTTGCTGATTTGCGGATTCGCGGATCCGCAAAATCCACGAATTTGCAGATTCGCGGATTTTGCTGATTTTTTTAATGGGGGGGGGTCTTCTGTGCGAGTTCAAGTGCCTCTTGTGTGTATAAATGGTCAGAGACCGATCAAAGCAGCAGATGAAGAGAAAGAAGCTCCTGGTCACAGGAACAGCACGAGGATTGCGCTTGTGAAAGTCAAGGATACAAAGGCCTCTATCCAGCATCACAGCTGATTTTCGACTGTAGATTTGGGAAGATGGCACACCTGCCCAGCCTCGACGACGCTCACAATTGTTTTTGGGCTGATGAATGAGTAACTGAATTTGAGCTTCAACTAGTTCCAGCGACCATGTGTGTGTTACTATGCAATCGCCCCGAAGGGCGCAGGGGTCCCTTCAGTGAGCTGTCCATCATAGTGGGTAAATGGCGGGAAGACGGTGCACACCATGAGTGTGTGAGCGGGGCCAAACGGGTGGGGCTTCCATGCGAGTTCACATGCCTCTTGTGTGTATAAAAGGTCAGAGACCGATCAGAGCAGCAGATCAAGAGAAAGAAGCTCCTGGTCACAGGAACAGCACGAGGATTGCACTTGTGAAAGTCAAGGATGCAAAGGCCTCTATCCAGCATCACAGCTGATTTTCGACGGTAGATTTGGGAAGAAGGCACACCTGCCCAGCCTCTACGACGCTCACGATTGTTTTTGGGCTGTTGAATGAGTCACTGAATTTGAGATTCAACTAGTTCCAGCGACCATGTGTGTGTTACTATGCAATCGCAGCGATGTGCGCAGGGGTCCCTTGAGTGAGCTGTCCATCCATCATCTTCCTGTAACTATTTTAGGATGGCGCCGGCAAGCTGCCAGCGCCATCCTAAAATAGTTACTAAATTAGCTTCACTAATAGATAAAATAAAGCAGGTGCTCGAGCACCTGCTTTATTTTATCTAGCTACCTGTGCTTCCTGTTGAAGCTAACTTAGTAACTATTTTAGGATGGCGCTGGCAGCTTGCCGGCGCCATCCTAAAATAGTTACAACAACAACTTCAACCTTGAAGGCTTGAACTTTTGCCCCCCGAATCCGCCGCTCGCGGATTCGCGGATTTTCGGTAAATTCGTGGGAGTTCGCGGATTGCGGATTTACCGAAAATCCGCGAAATCCGCGAGCGGAACGGATTTTGCGCTCACGCTTACGTAAGACACTGCGCCCTGTGGCTGGGTCCCGTGATGACAGGATGTTCGCCCGGGCCCTGTTGGAGGAGGGAGGGGGTGGGGGAGGGTGTATATCTCAGTGCCACGGTTTGTGCCTTGACCTGGGGGAATCAAGAAGATGTTTAGCAGGCCGATTGAAGAATGCATTGGGCAGGTGAATGGTAATATGAGCGTGGATCCACTTGTGCCATGGCAAGGAATTTGGGTTTGGGACTCGAAAGCGCTAGTTACCTTTGTGGCCGGGTCCTAGAAAGGCGGTGTGTGAATGGGGGATGTGGACCCAATACCATTGTGCCTCGGTCCATACACACAGAACCAGGCTGGCCCTACGAGGCCCTGGTGTACATGTGCCCTAACCCACCATGGGGTGTATCAATGATAAGAGGTAGCAGACGATGGGCTTATATGAAACCTGTGAGCATAGGTTTTTTTTGTGCCGGGGCCCATGCCTCAAATGCATGCGCTCTCTGCTCTACGAGGGTCGGGTTTCTGCCTGGCCATTGAGGGAGCATAGATACATTTACCCGGGGTCTGAAGGAGCAGGGTACATTTGCATGGAAACAGTGAGCGCAAGACATTATTTTGGGCCCTGTACGAGCTGGACATTAGCCTTTCGTTCATGACATCGCTGCTTTTTTATGAAACTAACTTCACAGTGGGTCTCGGGAAGTTCCAGGACTGAAGACGAAGGGTGACCCCAATAAAGATCTGGGATAATCCCAGATCCCTCCACGAAGCCCCCTCTCCATCAGGGTGGCTTTAGGGCCAGCTTTCGGCCTGTTTCCTCGTCTGCAGTCCCAGCATTGGTGTTTGTTTGTTATGCAGCCAGGCCTTAGCTCGGGAACCGAGGGAGGCCGTCAATATAAGCAGTGCCAGGCTTTAGCAGGCCTCACCTAAGCTTGCTCATCGCCCTTAATGCCTTAGTGACTGGGATTTGGGAGGGGAACACCAAGCGATGTATCCATTGGTGTGATGGTCTCCGTACTACATTTAAGTAGGTTTAATTTTTGTGGTTGCTACAAAACAATGGGTTTTACGATTTGTTCGATTATGCAGACTTATGTGTATGTGTGAGGAAAGCGTTGAGTTCCTCCACAAAGACGCATGCAGTTGTGTGCAGGAGAGCTCTATTTTCTAGCAACGGGGGATAAACGTATTTGTCCAGGATCACAAGATGAAGTCTAGAGGGAGTGCCAAGATTACAACTCGGGCATACACAACCTAGGATGGGCACTTTACCCACGAACACCACATAATGTCGGGAAGCACCCAGGACCGGAATGCTGCATCGCAAATAGCAAAATAACACGTTAGGCAGGCGTTCAAGGGGTTAGAAGGCAGTCAGGGTTCACACTGACACCATGCATACTACTGCCCAGAAGCATGCTGGCCGGCACCATTGCTAATTTCGTCTCCTAGAGGGGAATGAACCAGTCCTTGGGCTCTGGATCCTGAAACACTCAGGTAGCCCTCCCCTTCTTAGGCTGAGTGACACTAATACCAGTGGGGGGTTTACGGCTGGGGATGAATTTTGTGGTTCAGAGGAAAGAGTCCAGAGTTGAGGAAGGTTCTGCTGTGCCATGTATTGCATTCACCGTAAGCGCAATGGCTTAAACTGGTGCAGGACCATGATCTTGTCAGGTTCAGTATCCCAGAGTACAAAGGCAGGGTAGATGTAACATCTTCAGGCTAGGTACAGAATTGAATTCCTTTACAGCACTGGACTAACAGAACAGGTATGTTGTGAACACAGAGGCAAGGCCTGTTGAGACCTCTTCTATTTTTTTTATAATTCAACCCTATGCCCCAGGAAGCTCTTGCCTCAGTGTGCCAGTGAACCCCAATGATCCACACCTGGGTGAACCCTGTGTCTCCATGTTTGCTAATCCTGCGTGACCGAGTCTCTCAGAGTGCTTCTGCCTCGGGTGTTCGTATGATCGGTATCTCAGCATGTGTGTGCCTCTACTCAGTGTGACAGTGTCTGGTGTGTCGGCTAGTCTGCCAGACCCAAAGCTTCAGTAAGCCTGTGACTCAGTGTGCCTCCGTGTGTGATCAAGTGCTTCGGTGCACCCATGTGCCTCTATATATTAGTGTGTCTGTCTCGCTTTTGTTTCTCAGTGTGTGCATGCATGTGATCCTGTTTGTAGTGCAGTTTCCATGTATGTCTGTATGTGGGGGTCAACAGGGGGTAAAAGACATTGTCATTTACAATGCCATTACTTGATTAAAGCTTCACGAAGGGAAAAAACCAATACAATTTTCAGTGCCAATAGCTCAAAACAATGTAATTGCGAGACCTATTGCATTGTAAATGCTTGTTCCTATTTAGCCATGGTGTATAGCATTAGGGATGCTGCACAGCATGTCTGAAAACTGACAAAGCCAATGGGTATCAAAGGTAAGACCTATTGTGTTTACCAATGCTTGTTAGTATTATTGCTGAAAAAGACTTTGACGAAATGTTGACTGAAGGCGTGATTCTGTCAAATAACATCAGGCACAGCTGACCTCTGTGTTGTCGGGCTACTGCCGCAGCCTTTTTGAGATACTGACTAGGCCTGGGCGAAGCACTACGCTACGCTCGCAGAGTTTGCGAAGTTTGCGCAACTTCGCACTACGCGAGCTGCAAGTAGCACAGTGCGAACACGCGTAGTGCAGCGTAGCGTAGTGCAGAGCTAATTTTTTACTTGTTCGCAGTCCTGAACGTCATGTTCGCGACCGCGAGCAAGCAAAATGACATCCCGGCGAGATTCTCAACTCGGGGAGGTAAGGTTTCTCATTGTGAGTGGTTGCGCATGCTCGCGACCGCTCTCAATGAGAATCTACCAGTTCGCGTTGAGAAAGCTGCAGCTCGCGTAATAATCTACTCGAGCAGCAGAAAACTACAGCTCGTACTGTGCAAGATGCCGTTTTCAATGATTGCACAGTGCCGGATGCTTGTCCGCACTGTGTAATCATTGAAAAAACTTCTTGCACAGTGCGAACATGCTATTACGCAGTTCGCGTAGTACTACGTGAAGTTCGCGTAGTGCGAAGTGCACTTCGCGTAGCTTCGCGTAGCTTCGCGAACTACGGCCACCCTTAATACTGACCCCCCTCGACACTTCTCCTATTGTGATCCCTTCAGGTGCAGCAGTAGATCCAGAACCTTCCTTTCTCATGCGCTATCTTTTTTGTTTTACCTCGCACATGGAGGGCAAGTATAAAAAAACACATAAACCAGATGTTGCAACCGTCACGTCTATTGGCATGGAGAAGCAAACAGGCTTTCACCAAGGTGTTCTTGAAACGTTATTAAAGAGGGTGTCGGCACGTTTAAATACCTCTATTGCGATATTATAGATAGACTGGGTCGAGTTGCTAATATACTTCGACTCAAAAGTACATTCAAATCTTTAAAGGGACCATGTGGTTTTGCCGATCAATATCAAATCTGGAGGTTGTTACTGGAAGTACAATACTTTGAACATTATTCTGAGTGTCTGTTGAAGGTTGTCCAATTCAGTGACTGAAAACAATGCATTATTATTTAGTCATTTGTTGTGCTGATTGTCCATATATTTAAAAAAAAACTTTATTTATTGTTCATCCGATAAATAAACACAGCCAGTATAATACAAGAAATTCAACCCCCCCACCCTCCCCGCACCACAGGCTGAGGGTATAGCATTGCAGATATTTAGCTAGGGTTCCACATTTCACCATTCGTTCACATATGTTACCCAAAGAGACAGTTATCTTTCACCCCTTGCTAAATACTGTAATGCGTTGCATTTATAACTATTTTGGGAGTGTCTAAGCCAGAAACCTACCTTGGGGTTTGACGTCAGTCTCTTAATCTGGTGCTACACCACAGCCAGATACGCTTTCTGGGTGCCCCAAATTTCCTTGGGTCAAGAAGTTGTGGGCAGCAGTTCATTTTAGTTTCAACATGTGTTCGACATGTGGCTAGAACTGTAATCCAGTCAGTCAGTGTTTGTGCAGTAGTCCAAGTTTCACAAATTTCTGCTCACTCTTTACAACCTATTTCACGTAGCCCAGTGAAGCCATTAAAGGGTCCTGGAATAGACTCCCCATTAGTCGTTCACCAGTGGACAGCTCCACTCTAAGCTATGTTTATCTCATTTACTGCCTTTTTCTATATGCATACCTATAGTACACAAAACCATTGACCCTTTCCAAGGCTTGTCCAATCATATAGAACTTCCCCCTAAAGTTCGAGTGTGGATTAAATACCATGAGCTTGGATTTTGCCACATTCACCTCCAAGCCATGGTCAAAACAAAATTCCTCGAACACTGCCAGAGCACGTTGTAATACACTTTGAGTTTTAGATACAATGAGCGTGTCGTCCGCAAACATAAGTATTGGCCTCCTGATTCCTGCCAACTTAGGTGCATCTGTGTTGACTGATATCATGCGGTCCTCTACTCCATTAACATATAACGTGAAAAGTGTAGGGGCCATTGCGCAGCCTTGGCGCACTCCACATTCGACAGGAAATTCAGAAGTGACATTCCTCTGGCCACCCCACTGAATTTTAGCGTAATTGGCCTCGTGGAGCCTCATTACCAGGGTAAAGATTTCATCTGGCATGCCCAGTTTTTTTAAGACTGCTCATGACTTGGAGTGTGGGACAAGATCGAAAGCAGCACGTAAATCCACAAATGCTGCATAAATGCTGCACTTACCTAGTAGCACTGTCTTCCAATAGCTTTATCGATTTGCTTGATGTCCATTCAATTACCTACCTTAATTTTAAACTGCAAGCGTGTTTGTGCAAAATCACCTTTAGACTAAAAAATCATCTTATAGTTTAGGAACACAATGGCCCTCCTATTTCACCTGTTTCAAAGTTCACTAATGATATGATCAAATATGGTCTTTCAAAATTCATTTGTGATAGCATTATAACCAGGGTACATCTAATGGTGCGGACATAACATTTAAGTATTAATAGATTACATGATCATCACCAGATTTTTGGCCTATGCACAGCCGACACCGAGGGAAACCATGGGAATCCAGCTTGGGGTGACTTGTGTGGCTATGACCAGCTTCTGATTCCCAGTATTTGGGATTTACATATAAGTATGGTTGCCCTAAAACACCGTCAAGTCTCAGGGGTCCTGAACCTGTAACACAGGAAGTCGTCAACTAAGCCTATTAAGGCAGTGCTCCAGGTCTATGAAGCAAAAGCTCTTAGCTCAGCGCTTTACGGCGCTTAGCTGTGGGGCTTTGAAAAATTGACTCCGTTATCTCTTTCTGAAAATAGATTTCTGAGAAATGTTACTGGTCTTCCGCAGAGTACACCCTTAAACCCATTAAGATACGACTTGGGAAGAAGGGCTGTTGCAGATATAGCGAGATTACGCCCTGTTCTATACTGGCGAAGAATTTGGACCACACCGGAGCTCTCACATTATGCCGAAGGTCTCATGAATGTCATCAAATTGGATGCTTTCCATGAGATTGCCTGGCTAAAAAAACTTTGTGAGACCTTGACGGGAATGGGTACGCGAATGCTCTGGGATGACCCGGTGGTAGAATTGTTTCCATCGAAACAGACATTAAAAGAGATATATTGGGAACAGGTGGTGTTCCGTATTTGGAGTGAAGTAGATTCCTCTGGAATGACGGGGCGTTTTTTAGAGGCAAAAGTTATTCCTAAATTAGAACCATACTGTGATTCCATCACTAAACCTGGCGACAGGAAGCTTTACTTCCAGCTTAGAGCTGGATCATTGCCACTTAAATCTCTTACTGGAAGGTGGGCCGGGGCAAGTGGGGACACTTTCCCAGCTTGCCAGAGACATCCGGAAACAATTGCCCATTTTTTGTTCACTTGCCCTGTCTATGAAGTTCCCAGACGAGTTTGGCTAGCCCCAATGTGTAGAACTATGGGTACAAAAAGTAGTGCAGTAGCACTAAGAATAATATGTACCAGCACTCTGCCATTAATTTCGACAGCGGTAGCCAAATATCTCGGGTGGGCTTGGACTCTAAGGCAGAAGCCCATGTTGTGATCATTCTGTGTCTCTTTTAGGCTGAACATGAAGCTGGAAATGGGCTCTACGGGTGAATTTCACATTTCTGCACTTTATTTGTACCGTGATAGATTTAAAAATTTTATTCTGTTCAAGGTATTATCATGATTTTTTAGAATGTTTATATTAATCAGTTTTAACATTTAATAATGTGCAGTGCAGGAGGTAACTGTTTTTTTCATTGTGTGCTTTTATGAATAAAGCTGAAATTGACTTGACTTGCTATTGGATTCAAGACAAATGTAATGAATATTCCAACATGCAAGTAGCCACTTTCTATATTTTCTAGCTGTGGTATTTTAACAGAATTGTTTTTTAAATGCAATTTACTGCCAAAAAGAAGCTGTCTTCACTTAATGAATCTGAAAATTCTTCTCTGCGTATCGAGCTGAGTAAAATAGTGTGGTTTTAATTAACTGAAATACATGATTTTGTCTTTGTCAGTGCCCAGTGGGCATCCCCAATGGGATGTAGAAAGACTATGGCCATTTTTATGGGGGGTGGGGGCAGTGGCATGTACATTTTGGGCTGCTCTCAGCCATACACTAAGAAACAAAAGTAGTCCCTGGTGCCTTGTGGGATTTCTGCTCCCCAGGGAGTCAGATCAGGGACTATTGCTCCCATATGCCCCCGGGGGGGTGGGGGGGGGTGGGAGGGGAAAAAAGATTGTGCCCATTTTTATGTGTGGGTTCAGGCATTGGCATTCCCATTCTGGGCAGCACCCACCCCTACACTAAGAAAAAAATAGTCCCTGGTGCCTAGTAGGCTTTCTAACCCCTGAGGGACTAATCTGGGGCTGTTGCCTCCCGTACCCCCTTGGGGGAAGCAGAAACTATACGGTCCCCATTTATGTGGAGTGGGGGAATGGCCAATCCCATTGTGGACAGCCCCTACTCCGCTTTTATAACACAAATCCCTCTTGTCTATCGGTGTAATAACCCCCATCTACCCATCTGCCCCCCAGGGGGGCAGAAAGACTGTCCCATTTGTGTTTGGGGGTGGGGGTTTTGGCATGCCCATTCTGGGCAGGCCAAACCCTTCATATACAAAAAAATAAGCCCTGATGCCTAGTGGGCTTTCTGCCCCCCGGGGGCAATGTCAGGGGCTATTGTCCCATCTGCCTCCTGGGGGGGAGAAAGACTGTGGCATTTTTGGGGAGGGGGCATTGGCATGCCCATCCTGGACAACACCCACCCCTGAATTATTAAATAAATAATCCCTGGTGTCTAGTGTGCTTTCTGCTCCACTGGATGGAGACTGGGGGTTACTGCCCCATCTGCCCCAAGGAGGGAAGAAAAACTGAATATGCCAATTTATATATGGGGGGAGCAGAAGCCCTTGCTAAAGGAGCTGCTCCCCCCTCCCTAGTCTCTAGTGGTGGATCCCTGCTTGGGGATCGCCCTCGTGCAGCAATCCCCAAGCAGGGATCCACTAGGGAGATGTACCATTGGGAAGGGGAGATTTTTCCCTTTTCCAATGGTACCTCTCTCGTGTGTTTTGGTGCTTGGTGTCTGACATAGCCCCTCGAGCACTGAAGCACTGAAACTGAAACGGGCCAATTGGCTCATTTTAGTTTCAGTTTCAATGTAATAACTTCAGCGTGGCATCTTAGGGCTTGAGTGTGGAAAGCTGCACTATTGCCTTAGATTGTTTTATTAACAGAGACAGAGAAGCCACCTGAAAGCAATGTATAATTAGAATGATAGCCAACATTGTTTATCACATGACAAATCAGCAATTGACCACCATGGTCCAGAGAGTTATCACCCTGGAGGATTTTGCATGCTCATGTTGATGTTACAGACAATGATTAACTAATCTTGGTGCTGTGCAAATTCAGAGGGTGTTCTTATGCTCATGAATTATGTTGATGATACCCATCTAATTATTTAATTCAATCAATCCATTCATCACTGTTGCAAGATATCTACATGGCTTGGCCAAAACTCTTTAAAATTCAACAATGATAAGACTGAAATACTGTGGTATTGGACAAGCAACCCAATGTCTCCCTTTCCAGGATGCTTTTGGCCTTTTGAGCACTGTTACATCCCCTTGCTATCTTATAAAGGACAAAACCTGGGAGTTATTTTTTTTATAATAATGTTACACTCTCCAGTTATGTCAATAAACTGTAGGTATCCTGCTTCGCCCTTAGAAAGATCTATAACATTCTACCCTTGCTTCCCAGACAACATAGCCCTCTGATAGTTTAGTCTTAGCAGACTAGACTACTGTAGCACACTGTTTCTGGGGGCCCGGGACTATCTACCAAAGTACTTTTTTCATATTCACACAGCAGCTGCTTAATTGCAGCTGTCTCTTCCACGATATCCTTGCAATGCTATGCAGCTGCTCTTGACTGCTTGCATTGGCTGCCCATAACTTAATGAATACTTTTTATGTCCATTTATGTAACTCACAAGGCCATGGACCAGGTCGGCCCTAACTTTCTTCAGCAGAGATTTAAATTGTGTCTCCTTCAGAGAACTCTTCAATCTGCTATCAGCCTCCTAGTCATTTTCAAATTTATAAAGGCATGAACCAGAGGCTAGGCTTTTACTGAACAAGCTTCCCAACTCTGGAACAAGCTGGCTCTCTTTTTATGTTATATTAGTGGCATCCTGACTTTAAGGAAAGCACTTAAAGCTTGGCTATATACATTTTAAGCTTCTCTTTTGCACTTTATCTTTCAGGTGATTGTTCAGTTTTTGCTAGTATATCCCGGTGATCAGCACTAGGTAACAACAACAGCTACCACAGAAGGGACAAAAGCTGCATGCATGACAGGAAACTGTCCAGTGATCACATTAGTAACCACAGTAACATCGACAGATCCGATCAGAGCAGCAACAACAACTACCATAATAATCTCTTGTTCATCAAAATGAGCAACAAGAGGGGCCACAATGGGGGGCACACTGCTAGCCACAGTAGCTACTACCACAGCTCCTACAAAAGTTGCAACAGCTGCACAATAGTTGGAAGCACAGTAGAGTCCACAACTTACACCTCAGCTGTAACAACCATGGTAACCATAGCTGCACCACAGCAGAAATAACAGAAACAATCACAGCTGCCACAACAATAGGTGTAACAAAATCCACAAAAGCTGGGCCACAGCACCAACCATAACTATAACCAGACGGGGCTACAACAGTAACCACATCTACAACCACAGCAGGAATCACAGAAGATGCAACTGCCGTATTGACGGCATTGAATATAGCAGGGACCAAAACAGCGAACACAGCTGCGACCAAGGCAGGCACATTTGCCAGTGCAGATGGAACCGCAGCAACAACCACTGATGTAATCACAACAGGGTTCACAGCTCCCACCATGGCTGGGGCAACAGCAGCAACAACAGGTGCCAGAAAAGAAGGAATCACAGAGGTGCCTTCTGGGTTGACCACTGCTAGTATAACGGCTTTTATGACAGCAAGAAGAACAGCAGCAAGAACAGCTGCTACCTTACCAGGAATCACACCAGCAACAACAGCTGCTACCTTACCAGGAACCACACCAGCAACAACAGCTGCTACCTTACCAGGAACCACACCAGCAACAACAGCTGCTACCTTACCAGGAATCACACCAGCAACAACAGCAGCTACCTTACCAGGAACCACACCAGCAACAACAGCTGCTACCTTACCAGGAACCACACCAGCAACAACAGCTGCTACCTTACCAGGAATCACACCAGCAACAACAGCTGCTACCTTACCAGGAATCACACCAGCAACAACAGCTGCTACCTTACCAGGAATCACACCATCAACAACAGCTGCTACCTTAGGTGGAACCGCAGCAGTAAAAGCTGCCAGCAGCTCCTGCCACAACAGCCATCACAGCTCTAATGAGAGCAGGTAACCCAACTATCACCACAGCAGGGATCAGAGCAATAACCAAAGCTGCCACAATAGCTGCAGCTGTCAAAACTGCGTTCAGCCTCAGGAAGCGTGACAACATCATAATGCCTGGCAGGAAATTGCCTTGGCTTCCTGTAGTTTCTTATATCAGATTATTTTTTTTGTGAGCATGCCTTCACCCCTCTGTTAGTTTACTTTTCAATGTAGTCTGAACATATTTTATGTAGCGCAAACTTGACCCATATCGGGTATCAGAGTGCTTTACATAGCACCAGTTACATTTCATGAGGACACATTCATTTTTGTTAGGCGCGGGGAGATTAAGTGATTTGCCCAGAATCACAGGATGTTGAGCATCATTGCAGAGACTCGAACCCAGTACCCCAGATTTGAGGTCGTCTGCACTAGCCGTTAGGCCAACTCCTCTCCCCAAGTTGGTGACAATGGGCCTTTTTTACGAGTTTTTGGAGCAGGGCAGTGCCGCAAGAAATATTGCTGCGCTGCCCTGCGTCAAAAGAAAAAGGCATAAATGCACCATATCTCTGACATATGGTGCACTCATGTCCTTTTCCCCTGCGTTGGCACACAATGGGCTGCCATGTGCCAACACAGGCACGCCATTGTACAAGGGTGCCTGCTTTGTGGGACTGATTGATTTTGTGCAGAAAGGGGCACCTTTCTGCACAAAATCAATCGAGGCGATTGCCTCTTTCTATGTGTGCTGCACAATACAGCACACATACAAATAGAGAAAAATGTGGAGAAATGAAAGCATTTCTCCTCGTTGTGCCCCTCTAACACCACCCCTGTGTTGGCATAGGAATCTGACGCATTCCCATGTTTACAATTCCTCTAAAATCTGGGAATGCTTCAGATTCCATGGGTGTTGTGTGGGAACACCCACAGCAACACCCTTGACTGTTTTCTTTGCATGGAAAGACAAGAAGGGCAGACATTTTGTTAGGGATCTCATGATCCCAAAGAGGGTCCCAGTCAACCTATTAATTTGGGGATCAAATGACAGCGTATTATTAAATATAATACCCAATTATTTTTCCAGTTTCTATATGAAAATCATGCAGGGTGCTTCGTCTGGCAAAAAAGTTTGCCAGAAAAGTGGCGGGGACTCCCCAAAGAGGAGAATTTCAGTTTTTTCCTCATTATATTTCAATTATGTCTTTGCTAGCCAATAAAAGACTGCAGAGAGACAAAATAGTTTGTTCCAGGAAAAAAGCAACTGTGTATAAACCGAATAGGAGATTACTTATGCTCCTAATTTTTCTACTAACTGGATCATAGTGATGAGGTATATGTTGAAAAGTGTAGGGCTCAACGCCGCCACTGGGGGACCCAATATCCACCTTTTGGGGACTTTGCGGAACAGGGGGAATCCAAAACTGTTGGCTTCTATTTTCTAAGAAAGATTTTAAGTAGCTCCAAGCTTGGCCTGTCACTCCTATATCATGAAGACGATCTAAAAGGAGCGCATGCAGGACTGTGTCGAACGCTGCTGTCAGGTCCAAAAATATTTGTGCAGCTATGCCCTTGTGTCCAGGGTACCCCTAATAAATTCCGATACCGCTACTAATGCAGTTTCTGTACTGTGCTGGGCGCTGAAGCCGGTTGACTTGGCTGGAGAAGCCTGTTATCCTCCACAAAATTTGACAGCTGTCTATTCACCTGCTTCTCTAAGATTTGTGTGAGAGCCGGTAATACGTAGATAGGCCTGCAGTTAGATGGGGCAGCTGTATCTGCTGCTGACTTTTTTATGAGCGACAAAATAAAAACCTGTTTCCAAATGCTGAAAACAATAGCTGTTCTCAAAGAGGTATTGAAAATCTGATTGACCACTGGATCGATGTTATCTCCTCCGGCAACTAGAAGATTAGGGGGCATAGATCATTTGGGGAACCTGACTTTATAGTTTTGAGGGCTCTAAGAGAACACTCCAGAGATACTTCAAAGGATCTCAGCTTTATTTTACTTTCAGTAATCTCCTTGCTTGGAGTTGTAGGTCCTGAATCTACAGCAGTGTCCTACCTACTCCTAGGCTAGCCTGAATACTTGAGATCGTTGATGAAAAAATAACTTGCCAGCTTTTCACACCAATCGACCGAGGCCCCTTGGGGATATGTGCAGGCTGATGGAGTCATAAAGCTCTTAACTATTGAAAAGATCTCTTTAGAGCTTGTACCTGTCCTTCCAATTCGCTCCTCATAGTAGGTTACCTGCCTCTCTGTGTGTCTCACTGAGGTGGCTGTGAATGATATTGCCCTCCTGCTTCTGGCACCCTTACTCCACCGACTAAACCCTGCTACTTCCCCATGGTCTTTCCTCTAACATTCATTTCTGTCACTCTCACCATTCTCTATCACTCTCCACCCACTTCCATCAAGTTTTCAACCCTGTGCTCCATGCCACAAAGAACAGTCCTTCTTTCTTCCACCACGTCCTCATGCACCATATAAGTACAGTCGTCCATATTCACTTTCAACCCTAAGCTCCCTATTCCATTCAGCATGCCCACTAACTCTTCAAAACCCTGTCAATAAGATGCCACATCTTTGCAACTCCTCTTTCCTTTGTGTGCCATGTGTTCATTCTTTTCGAAAACAACAAGGGAACCCAAAGAAGTCGGCAAGGGACCTTGGGAGTAAATATTATTAAGGCAACAGTGGTCCCTTACAAATAATAATGCTTAATCAATAAATATAGACGAAGTTGTTGCTATATTTGAAAACGACATGCCCAGCCGGGCAGAAGTCTTGGTATTCACTTTTCAGTCAATGTAAAACATGAATAACACACAATATACAAGACAGGGCACAAGCCTGTACCCAGTCAATCACACAAGAAATATCAGGACAGGGAACAACTAAAGGGAACGAACAAAAGGGCTTAGGCAAGAGCTTAACGTTCTGTAAACTTGTTAATCGCACAGTTTTGATTATAAACCAGAACAATATTGACACCTTCACACTTTTAAAGGGCAAATAAAACATTCCATGTGTGTAAGGTGCTCATAGTTGTCGACGGCGTTTCGATCCGTTTAACATATTCTATGGATCTCATCAGGACATTTAATGTGTGCCTAATAGTAAAGCAGCCTCATTTGCCTAAAGGGAGGAAGGGAAGGAAAATACCAAAAGACATCCGTAAGGAAAATTCGGAAAGGACGCATGTATACATCGCGTGAATTTTGTGGGCATGCACTCAGTGGGAGGAAAGTTTGAGTGCAACAGGCTGATATCAAGTACTGAAGAAAAAGATACCTAAACACATGCAAGAAAAAGAAATTGAGGTCGGTGCATGTGCATGACGTGAAAATTACATTCGGCGCAAGATGTGAAATAATTACATTCGTCGCAAGTGCTGAAGCAGGTTAAAAGGGGTAAAAAGGGGGTGACGACGCGTTCATCTAGGCTAGTGAAGATGACATTGGAGAGTGTCAATATCTATAGGAGAAGGCTATAGCTCACCAAGAGGGAAGCCAAGGGGTTCAAGGCTTATTGTGTACCCGGTCACAGACAAATCCTGCAAAACACAACGAGTAGGTTACAGTACGTTGCGGTGAAGTGTCAGATAAGGTGGTGGGTGGGACGGGTAAAGGGAGGCTTACCGGGCGGGCTGTTGCTGTGACCTGTTGGGGTCAGCTTGGATTCGATTCCGGTTAGCAATGTGCTTGTGTAAGACTGAAGAGGGGCCTGAAAGAACGAAAGGGAGTGTCCAGGTGAAACCAGCAGTGAACTAGGATCAGGGGCGACACAAGAGAATTGTCGCAAGGGCGCTTATCAAGGTTTGGCCAGTCAAAGAACGTCAGGCGGACCACAATCGGGAATATAGGGACGTTCAAGATAGTCCGGTACCAAAACCTGGGTGGGGAAGCATAAGGTTGGTGGGAATTAGATGGTGGACCCGGCAGCCACAGGGGGGAACCAGCATAGAGCGTGGTGGTCGGGCAAAACTTCTTGGTATGGACTTACCGATAGTAAGGATGCAGTGCTGCTCAATCGCGGATGCCGGTAGGAGTGGCGAGTCATGCATGGAGTTTATGTGTGGGAGAAAAAGTACATTTGATTGGGCATACGCTCCCATTTGATTATTGGTAGTGACAACTGTGTTGGCCATTTGGATTGGGCAGACGCTCCCATGTGATTATTAGACATAGAAGAGGTGACAAGAGGTAGTGTCGACTGTGTTGGCCATTTTGAAGGGGTGAATATAGATAGGAGAGAAGGAGAGAAGGGGGTCACAATTTTAGAACAATATAAAATTTAGCAGATAAGGTAATTAGAACAAAACATTTGTAGAAGGCAAACTATCCTATTGCATAAAATAGACAGTGGTTTGTAAAACAGAGAAAGGACATGGAGGAAGGCATGGAACTCGGGCCAAAATGTTCATATCAAGGTGTTCCAGTCCTCCTGTAGGTTTAATCCTGTGTTGAGACTATCAGTCTTTAAAATCCATTTCAACTCCTCCTTATTGAGGATGTGTGTGAGATCGCCTCCTCTAGGCGGAAGTTTCACAGTGGTGATAACTGTCCATTGAATGTCATTCTCTGTGTGTCCCTTCTCAAGAAAGTGATCCACGAGCGGCGCATTCGCTGTCTTGCATCGAATTCTGCTGCGATGTTGCGAGATGCGTAGCCGGATCTTTTGCTTTGTTTGACCCACATAAATCATTTCACAAGGACAAAAAATGTCATAAATACAATTACTCAAGGATTTTAAGACATTTTTCACATCCTTAAAAACAAACTCCTTTGTCTCTATGGTAAACTCGCACACTGTACAATTACCACATTTAATATGTCCTTTCCGGGGGGCCAAGGACCAAAGGTCATTCAGTGTGGGGTTGGAGTTCCGGATAGAGGGCAATGCAGCTCGAACCAGGTGGTCTTTCACATTCTTACTTCTTTTAAATGCGAACATAGGTGGGTCTATGTTGAGTGAGCCTGCATTAAGAATTGGCCAATTCTTCCTGATGGTTTTGCGAACTATGCTAGAAACTGCGGAGAATGTTGTGATGTAGACAAGGCGTTCTGCCACTGGTTTGGGTCTGGGTTCGAGTAGAGTGTCTCGAGGGCAGTACCACGCTCTCTTTGATGCGTTACGCACTAGGCGGCGGGGATAGCCTCGGGAAATGAGTTTCGTGGAGAGTATTTGGGCTTCAGAAAAATAGTCAGTCTTGTGTGAGCAGTTTCTTCTTATTCACAGGAACTGCGAATAAGGTAGTCTGTCCCTCAGGGCCCTGGGGTGACAGCTTTTATAGCTGAGCAGAGTGTTCTGCTCAGTTGTTTTGCGAAAAAGAGATGTGAAGAGAGTACCGTCTTGATGCTGGATAGTGAGATTGAGGAACGGAATACTGCCTTTGTTTTGTGTCAAGGTGAATGTGAGACCATTGCAGTTTTCATTGAGCCAGTGAAGGAAGGTATTAAGAATTTCTAGTTCTCCTGACCAGATAAGGAAGATGTCGTCTATATATCGTTTCCATTTTATAATGCATGTGTGGAACGGATTGCTAGAGGGAAGAATAGTGTTGCATTCAAGCCAGTCCATATAGAGAATGGCTAGCGTAGGGGCAAAAATAGCCCCCATTGATGTACCCCGGACCTGCTGGTAAAACTGGTCATTGAATGTGAAAAAAATCCTTGTAAAGCATATCTCAAGTAATTGTAAGATAAAGAGTGTGGGGACTGTATGGGGACGTGGTCTTTTGTTGAGTATGGATTCCATGACAATGAGTGAGTCTCTCTGTGGGATATTAGTGTAGAGAGATTCTATGTCCAATGTGCATAAAGTCTCAGTGGTGAGATCAAATGATGTAACACTCAGTGATGGGTACAAAGTCCCTCAGAAAGAAATATACATAGTGGCCTAGTGGCTCGAGAATCGAGCCACAGCCTGACACAATCGGGAGGCCAGGGGGATCCATAAGTCTTTTATGGACCGTAGGTAGCATATAAATGACAGGGGTGCGCGGGCTGGTGACATTGAGAAAGCTGAATTCGTGCTTACTCAGGAAACCCTCATCAAGACCTTCCGTAGTGACCAGTCGGATAAACGACTGTAGCTCTTTGGTAGGGTTAGTCGGGAGTCTGAGATAGTGATCAGTATTAGAAAGTTGGCGTTCAATCTCACATTTGTATGTGTCGATGTTTTGTAGCACTATCCCGCCCCCCTTGTCCGCAGGTTTAATCACTACATTGGTATTGTCACGCAAGTTGGAGATTGCTGATTTCTCCTGTAGTGTGATATTGTGTGGAATAAAAAGGTGAGATTTGGCCAGCTTGGATGTTTCTTTTAGAATCATCTTTTCGAAAGTGAATATTTCACTTGGTACCATATTGGATGATGGTAGAAAGGTTGAGGCTGGTCTGAACGGTGTGTTTGTAATTTTAGGAGGGCTTGCATGTTTTAAAAAAATGCCCGGAGCCGTATTTTCCTAAAAAAGCCACGAAGCTCAGCTTGTAGGTCCAGAAAATTGGGGTATGAAGTGGGGACGAAAGATAGGCCCTTACTAAGGATAGAGATTTTGTCACTGGATAGCGAGTGTGTTGATAAATTAAAAATGGGAATGACCATATTGCTGTCAGAGACTGGTGTATTAGTTGAGTCTACCATTGGTAACATTTGTGTCGGGTTTGTCTTTCGCCCGGAGGGTTGTACCATCAGGGTTGTTGTTTCACTCTGCCCCTCTTGGGGGGTTCCGATTGGCCACGGCCTAAAAAATTAGAGCTACGAGTGGGTGCACTGGATCCTTCAGCTTTAGCCTTCTCCTATAGATATTGACACTCTCCAATGTCATCTTCACTAGCCTAGATGAACGCGTTGTCACCCCCTTTTTACCCCTTTTAACCTGCTTCAGCACTTGCGCCGAATGTAATTATTTCACACCTTGCGCCAAATGTAATTTTCTTGTCATGCACATGCACCAACCTCAATTTTGTTTTCTTGCATGTGTTTAGGTATCTTTTTGTTCAGTACTTGATTTCAGCCTGTCGCACTCGAACTTTCCTCCCACAGAGTGCATGCCCACAAAATTCACGCTATGTATCCATGCGTCCTTTCCGAATTGTCTTTACAGAGTCTTTTGGTATTTTCTTTCCCTTCCTTCCTTTAGGCAAATGAGGCTGCTTTACTATTAGGCATACATTAAATGTCCTGATGAGATCCGAAG
This sequence comes from Lissotriton vulgaris, assembly GCF_964263255.1. Taxonomy (NCBI): domain Eukaryota; kingdom Metazoa; phylum Chordata; class Amphibia; order Caudata; family Salamandridae; genus Lissotriton; species Lissotriton vulgaris. The sequence goes on from NC_141695.1 coordinate 291,768,265, forward strand.
AATGTGTTAAACGGATCGAAACGCCGTCGACAACTATGAGCACCTTACACACATGGAATGTTTTATTTGCCCTTTAAAAGTGTGAAGGTGTCAATATTGTTCTGTTTTATAATCAAAACTGTGCGATTAACAAGTTTACAGAACGTTAAGCTCTTGCCTAAGCCCTTTTGTTCGTTCCCTTTAATTGTTCCCTGTCCTGATATTTCTTGAGTGATTGACTGGGTACAGGCTTGTGCCCTGTCTTGTATATTGTGCATTATTCATGTTTTACATTGACTAAAAAGTAAACACCAAGACCTCTGCCCGGCTGGGCATGTAGTTTTCAAATATAGCAACGACTTTGTCTATATTTATTGATTAAGCATTATTATTTGTAAGGGACCACTGTTGCCTTAATAATGTGTTCATTCTTGGCACATTCAGCCCACTGGTACATCGCTCACTCCTCTTCGTCTCTTTACCAACACTAGTTTGGTGGCAAATAATTGTTTAACTATGAGCATGAACTCTAATCAGCACTAGATCTACAAGAATACACTGGAAGGGCTGGTAGAATTAGTATGCTTCAATGGATACATTTTCTAGAGGATGCTGGGTTGACAAAAACGTTGGAAACCATGTATGCGCCTGCAGCAGTACAGAACCTGTTATACTGAAAGCAGCTTGCCCGGTTCCCCCAAACTAACAGATTGCTCCTTGCTCAGGATTGGCAATTAGCACAAAACGAGTTTTAAAGATATTCAGCACTTGCACTATTAATTTTGAGCATGAACACTTTGGACGACCTAGTCTATACATAATGAAGTGTAATGACTGGTGCAGGAAGACACGCAGTATGCTCCACCATCCACTGTTCAAATTTAATAAATAATGAAAACATAATAATACGTGAAGGCTGGACCAGACATCTTTATTGTGGTATTCCCCAACTTTTTGCCTTCAACCATGCTGTTTTTGCTGACTTCGTTTTTGTTGGCCTTAGCACTTTTCCACTGCTAACCAATGCTAGAGTGCTTGTGCACTCTCCTTTAAACATGGTAAAATGTGTTTACCCATAATTGGCACATTTAAATAACACATATGTCCCAGGTTAAGTGGTCTACAGTTACCTAGGGCCTCTAATTAAATGGTGCCAGTGGGGCTGCAGCACCGATTGTGCCACCCACTTAAGTAGTCATTGTAAACATGCCCCCTTGCCTCCCAATGCAGCCTTAGTGTGCAGTTTAAAATTGCAATTTCGACCTGGCAAAAAAAACTTTTTCCAGGCCTAAACCCTACTTTTGGATACATATGAGAATCTCTTTAATGGTAAGGTACGAATTGTAGTCACAATTCCAAAAATGGCACTGCTAGAAATTTGACATTTTCTTGTCCTACCCTTAAGGGGCCTGAGACCTGTATCCTCAGTCACCTGACTAGGTGTAGCTGGCAGTTGGTCTTTGTGTATTGCTCCAGGCAAAGGGGAAGAGGTGTTGGCAGGATTGGCCATATCTGACTTGATGAGGGGGAGGAGCGGTCACCTACCACACTTGCACATCATAAAGCTGAGAACACTCACAAAGAGTTTGGCACTAGTCTTTTGTGCTGTCAGACAAGCTGGGCCCATGGCCTTGAGACTTAAAATTTCAAACACCTCTGCAGGGTCGGACAGGTGATTCCGGGCACCAGACAATCCCTCGGTAGGTCGGATGGTTTGGGGGCCAGTTTTATCAGAGGGTGTTCCTTTTTCACCCAATAAATACATTAAGGGTTTGTTATCTGTGCACAAAGTGAAAGAGGTACCCTATACGTATATTCTAAATGTTGCTATTGCCCATTCACAGGCAAGGGCCTCCCTCTCAATGGTGCTATGCTTTCTCTCAATAGTGGATAAGACTACTATTAGTCGGGGATACTAATTATACCAATAGTGGACGAAAGCAACAGTTGTTTCAGATGTACCCACTTTCTGACAAAGAACACCGCCCAAACCTACTGAGCTGGCATCTACAGTTATAATGCATTTGTGACCACTCACATACGTTTTCAATGCAGGAACCTTAGATAAAATGTCCTTTATATCCTGGTAAACTCTTTGTTCAACCGTACTCCAACAAACATTTTCGATTTTCCGCAACATTTTTTTAAATGGTTCCATGACAGTAGCATAACCACAAACAAATATGGAATAATTGTTTCTAAACCCCAGGAAAGATCTCTGTTCATCCTTAGTGCAGGGTGCAGGTGCTTCTTTTTGAGCTCTGATAAGGTCTTCCTGAGGCTTGATACCTTTTGCAGTAATACAATGTCCCAAATATTCAGCATTATCTGTCAAAAATGTGCATTTATCTTAGGAAACTGTCATGACATGCTTAGACAAAATGTATAAAATTTTGCTAAGAATGTGGTTGCACTCTAAAACATCTTTAGCAAAAATAAGGATGTCATCCTGGAAGGCAAAACTCCAGATACATCCTTGAATAATGTGAACATACATTTTTTAAATATGCTTGCAGCCGATTGCAAACCGAACGGCAATCGTACGTATTTGAAATCCCCAAAAGGAGTAATAAAGGTCCAAAGAGATTGAAATTCTTTTTTAAGCACGACTTGATAATAAGCCGCTTTTAAATCAATGTTACTAAAAACTTTATTCCTTCCAAAGTAGAAATTAATGTATTTTTGGAAGCGGATAACAATCAACTAAAATGTTTTTATTTAAAGAGCCTAAATCCGCACATAAGCAGATTTTCCATCATTTTTCTTGGAGATCACACCTGCACTGACCTATTGAGCAGCATTGACAGGTTCAATATCCTTCTCAGCATATAATTGATCTAAATGTTGCCTCAAATCCTTCCTAATAAACAGGGGAACATCCCAGACTTTGTGCTTTACAGGCACAGCACCTTGTTTCATATTTATTTAATGCTCAAAATCCTTAACCATTCCAAAAGAATCAGAGAAAACAGTGGGGTATCTCTGCATAATTGTATATACTTCATTAGCATAACTCTCTACAAGCATGCCAGGAACAGAGGTCCCTGGTCTCAGAACAATACCCAGTCTCCCTTGATCAATCCAACCCATTATGTCACAGTCATTCACTGCAACATATATCTTGGAAGAAATAGAAGTCCCAGAACACTCCAAGGTGCACGATGCGCTCATCAATGCAGGACCTCGCAACGCAGCCCCACAGCTCGCGGGAAATCAACGCTGCTTGATGCATCCTTTATGTGGGATCTTGCAATGCTCTGCAACGAGGATTTAAGTTACTTTGCTCAGCTGGCCTACCTTGGTCCCGGTATCCAGCCTGCGCTCCATCTCAGTCGGCCTGGACTTGTGACTTTGTCCCATTCTGGCGTGACCAGATATCCACAGTTGGTTCTTTGTGCTTTTAGACACTATTTTCACTTAAATCTTTAAAATTGCATATCTCCAGTTCTACTGGTTGGATTTTTGTCGTTTTGGTGTAAAATAATTTATACATTTTTACTGTATTTTTCTAAATTGTTGTGGAATTGTTTTTGTTCTTTGTTTTCAGTTAATTACTGTTTGAAGTGCTGCATGAATACATGTTGCTTCTAAATTAAGCCTGACTGCTTTGTGCCAAACTACCAAAGGGTTAAGCACGGGTTAATTTAAGGTTTGCTTGTAACTTCACCCTGATAGGAATTGTGGTTGCTGCTTGAGTAGGTTTTCACCTCCCCCAACCAGTATCCCAATTTTCTACAGTAATCTAAGGTAATAATCCTATCTATACATTTTCAAAATCAAACAGAGCATAGATAAGAAGATGAGAAGTATTTCTATCGACAACATTGTGTAGAGAAATACATATCTGCATGGAAACTATACGGGTAAGAGGATACTAATGGTATCAATAACAAAATACCCTAAGAGAAAGTGTTATATCTTTTGATTTTGTTTACCTGCAGGTATGCCATTGTCGTTTTATGGATTTGTTTGTTATAAGATAACACAGGTGTGCAGCTATGATTGCCAGAAAGATGGGAAATGGGGACGGGTAAGTCTATAAAATGCACCAGATATATTTGGAGGCGGCCCAGTCCTTGTGCCTGATGGCCATAACGAGTCATGACCGATGACAATGAGCAGAAACAATATACATTGATGAAAACAATGAATAATTTAAGGTTAATTTAAAGAGGGTTTAGCATTTTTAACAACATTAGGCTTGTAGTATAAAAATACACTTAGCACGTGGTCCAAGATCCTCTAAAATATATAACACCAGAAAATATAACAGACATGGGAGCAAACTAAATAAAAAGATATAGTTAACTTGAATGAAATAGCTGTTGCACCAGAAGGATTAGGTGTGAAATTTCAGGCAGCACGACTTCCACATACTACTCTGAGTGAAAACTGAAAACCATCAGTCTTGTGCAGAGGCCAGCTAGCAATTTAATTTTAAGCACAATTTGTTCTTTTATGGGGGCGCTAGGTGGCGCACGACCAAGATGGCCGCACTCCTGTGAGGCTCTGGCTGTTTGGCGGCACAATTTTACATTTATGCTGTTTTCTACCAAACTGATACTGACCATATGGCCCACCGCTTATTCCTCAACATGTTGAGCAATCACAGGCGCAATCGCCGACCCCCGAAGATGACGTTAAGACTCTGCTTCTGGCTATGCAGCACAGCCTCACTGATATTTCCAGTAAAATGGACTCCCGGAGCAGCTGCATGGATTTTATAGTCCAGAAGGTGTACAAACATGATGAACAGATTAAAGAGGCTGAGCGACGCATATCTGACAATGAAGACACCACAGCTCAAATACAGCAGCAAGTGACGCAAATGGCTTATCGCTGCCATGAATGAGGACCTTGAGGCACGCAGCCGCCGCAACAACATCCGCGTCATTGGGATTCCAGAGAGTCACATGGAAGATTTATTCGAACGCCTACTGCGGGGTACCTTTGGCACGGAAGCCTTCGCTTCTCAACTTATCGTGGAGCGGGCACAACGTTCATTAGGCCTCAGACCTCCTCCAGGCAGCACTCCACACCCGATTGTGCCCCACCTCCTTAACTATCGGGACCGTGATACCGCACTCAGAATGACAAGAGAAAACAAATCACTGCACTATGAGGGCAACAGATTCATCATTTATCCGGATTTTACAGTTGCAGTCCAAGAGGCAAGACGGAAATTTCTTTTGGTCAAACAAAAACTGCGGAAAGGCGCAAATAGAATACACCCTCATGTACCTGGCACGAATATGCGTTACATATCAGGGTAAGCAATCCCTCTACACAAACTCGCAACAGGTGAGGACTTCCTCAAAACTGTCAAGAGGCGTTCACCACCTCGGGACCCCAGTAACTGCATCTGCAGGTCTCCATCCCCTACAACTGATTGACTCTGAAGGTGGACGGTATCTCTATGGAGACATTTCACCGAACTGCTCTTTCTTTACATTGCCTATTGCATCATGGGCCTAGTACTGACAGGAAGTCCTGGCCTACATTTTTTCTCCATTTTACAGACTGTGGATCCACAGTTGACACTGGTGGCAGTCTATTCAGATGCCACAAAGGCCTTTGATTCTGTGGAATGGGATTATCTGTTTGTTATCCTTAAATGCATGGGGCTCCCCAAAGGTTTTCTTAGCGTAGATACGCCTTCTGTGTACTTCTTCAGAAGCAAGAGTTCTCATTAATGGGCACACTTCTTTACCCTTCCCTATTATCCGGGGCACCCAACAGGGTTGCCCCCTCTCTCCACTTCTTTTTGCACTAGCAATCGAGCATCTTGCAGCCAAAATCAGGCAACACCATCAAGATAAGGCCTTACACTGCTTTCTTCGCCCAATACTCATCTCCCTTTACGCAGATGATGTCACCCTATATGTTAGAGAGCCACACAAGAATCTCAATCGGTCACTTCAGGAGTTTGTCCGATTCTGAGGTCTCTCCAATATCCACAGTAATTCGGCAAAATCTCAGATATTACCACTCACTGCTTCAGCGATGCCATTCATCACAGACTTTCCCGTTGAATGGTGCGCTAAGGGAGTAAAATACTTAGGGGTAAATATAACCATGGATCGGGAAGAGCTGATGAGGTTCAATTATGGTAGAACATTAGAGCACATCACCAGAAGCATAACAAGATGAAATGCTCTCCCTTTCACCACGGTGAGACTCATCTCTCTCATTAAAATGGTTGTCCTTCCCAAGCTATCATATTTGTTTTTAAATATCCCTTATGATCCGGGCAGGCATTTCTTTCTGCACTCTGCTCGGAGTTGATCCGGTTAACATGGGGTGACAAACAACCTCGGCTGCAATGGGAAACACTTAGTCGACAATATTCCCAGGGGGGATTCGATGTTCCTAATTTCGAATTATATTATCTTTGTGCTCAAGCACACTATGCCCACTATGGGTTTCACCCCCCTAGATACACACCTCATGTGGCGACGGAACACTGGCTGGCGGATCCCGTTCCATTGGAAAGGGCCATACCGATCATAACCAGGTCTTATGAGGTCAACCCGACATCAGTTGACATCGGTGAAAGGATGGCAACATATTGACAGGCAACTACAAGCTCCCATGCTATACTCGCCCCTACTCCCCTTGTTTATCACCCGAAGATGCCAGTTCTACATGAAGGCTCTTTCAAAAAGACTAATGCTAAATACAACATCACTTGCGGAAGAGGTGTGGTGCAGAGGCCAGGGCGACTGATGCCGGACGCTGGGGATCACGGCCCGATCCCCGGCTGCAGGGGTCTGCCCAGTACCATGTGACTCTGGGCAATAGCTTGCTTAATCTTCCTGACGGCCCGAGCGCCGGGAAACCTACTACGGGTAGCTGTGCGCTTTACAAATACAGGATTATTATTATTGCTGGGGTGATCTCTATTTAAACGGCAAGTTTGGTACACTTCAGCAACTATTTGCACAGCCTCCGCCCTCCCCTATGGATATTTTCCTTTATGTGCGAGTGCGACAGGGTCTTAAAGAGTATACCCCCACATACACACTGGAACTCCAGGAAGTAGCCCCCTTGCATCAAATACTATGTACCAATGGTGCCTCACTTTTAGTCTCTACTCTATACCACAGCTTGTACACCGGCATAACATCCACCCCTTGCACTGCTAGAGATAAGTGGGCTGCTGAGCTTGTGCAGGATATTACTGATCAACAGTGGACATATTGCTGTAATCAGAGTGAACAAGTCTCATCCAGTAGTCATTTACGCATCAGACATTATAAGTTCTTACATCGCATATACTATACCCCGGTTAAATTTCACAAATATAAATTACGAGACACTGACAAGTGTGATAGAGGTTGCTGACTTTCTACACCTTGCCTGGGAGTGTAGCACTGTCCTGGCTTATTGGCAACAGGTGATCACGGCACTAGAGTTGATGGCCTCTCTAAAAATTCAGCTATCTCTCTTGTTGAGACTCCAAGGCTACACAGAGAAACTAGCTATGGCATATCGTAAATTTGTATCATTTGGTCTCCTACTGGCTAGAAGGAGGATAGCATGCAGATGGGGTCGGGCCATGGCACCCAAATTTAAGGAGTGGATTAGTGGCATGTTATTTTGGCAGGACCAAACATACGCATATGCAGAACTCCTCCCTCCCATTTCGCGTCCTCGAGATATTTGGGATCCCCTCAAGATGTTTCTCCTTGAGCACCCAATTGATGCCATAAACACTAAACATTTCCCGACCACTTGAACCCCATAATTGACCAATGGTCACTATTATGTAACACATACATACTTGATTGTGTAGATATGCCCTACGCCCACTCAGATCTGGTTTCGCGCAATATTTGTGAGGTTGTTGTATACTGTCAATGCTAAGAGATGTCTCATACTGCTTACGCTATTTCGGACTCTGTAATGTATTAATATTTGAATATTGCTGCTAAGCATGTATCTACCCTTGTCTGTAACTACAATGCTGGTTTTTGTTTTCTTTGTCTTTTAGAAAACTTAATAAACAAATTATTAAAAAATAAAAATAAAAAAAAGAAATAGCAATCCGAAGAAAATATGAGGAATTTCTTTGACACTGGTGTTGTTAAATATCAACATGCATATTATAACACAGAAACATTAATATTTAAATGTTTTATATTAAGGTTGCCTGTAGTAAATCACTGCGGGACCTGAAGAGACAAAACTACTTTACCCACTAGAATTAACAGAGCATGGAGTTCTGCTAAGTGATGAGATTTTCTAAGGATCAATGGAAGGGAATCACTTAAAATACATGGTATGCATTTAAAATAGTTTAGAAATGTTTATAGCTACAGTATATAAAATAAAAGATTTTTTATCAACATTTGATAAAAAATATAAGAAGTAATAAAAAACAATTTGTTCTTTTACAATACATTCCTTACCAGCACAGGCTTAGGCCTGGAGAAAAAGATGTTTTCGTTTTTTTTACCTTTTGCTGTTTATCTGAATTTGTAAATTCAGATAAACTTACCTATGGCTATCAGAGTCACTAGGCATACCGAAAATACACATGCCCATCTCCTCTTGTAACAGACCTGCTTCAAACACCCCTGCTGCTCCGTAGACACTGTCAATTGCCCCTCAGATGCATTCAAAGACTACCAAACTGGCTTTCAGCTGCCTCGATGTAGCTCTTAGGGACCATCATCTCACCAGTGGCCCTTAGTTGTTTTTCAGACAAAACCAGCTGGTCCTTACATATATCCAATGGCCCGCAGGCTCAGAGACCCTTTTCAGGTACACACACACTCCCAGACAGAATAGGAATATTTCTCACCCATACCCGAGAGACCCTTTATTTTTCTTCAGACATCCGTAGATAACTTGCAACACTTTGGCGCTACAGTCAAATATTTCAGACCATTCTTAGAGATCCTAAATAGTATACCCACAGAGACTTTAAGGTCCAAATGGCCTCCAGAAATCTCTATTGGATGATAGATGCCTCAGGAAGCCTTCAATCCACATTCAAAAACCCTCAGCAAGTCATTAGACACCACCAGATACCCCTCTGAAATTATCACACATCTTCAAACACTGCCAACATGCTCTCAAATTCCAGGGAGTACCTGGCATGGCAGTTCTGGCTGGACTGTTCCCATTGGGCGCAGGGTCAAGACTAATTTGCATATGGCTAGGTCCAAACTGGAATGGCATGGTGAGCAAAAAAATCGATGGATTGAGGCCCAGAATCAGATCTCTGTACTGGGGTGAATGTATGACATTGTTCTGCATTCTGTCCATCAATTGTTCTTTTTGCTTAAATACCCCTGGGCATCATTTTGAAAACCCAGTTGATCAATACAAACATCCAATCGACCCTGTGTCAGCTAATAAATCTCGCACTCCATATTGAAATACCTCTTTCCTCAGCCCACCTTTAACAACCCGCTAATGGCACTACAACAGCAGAGACCCTCGGACAGACTTAAGGTACCCCCAGCTGATCCTGTGATAAAAATTAATGTCTGTTGGTCTGTCTGTGGTCACCCCTATCAGACACCTAGAGACTCTAGATTGGACCATAAAGACCCTCTGATCGGATAATTCTTTGTGTGCCCTTAAACAGGTGGCACTTAGAGACTCTCAGCACCCCTCAGCACATTGCCCGAGCAACCCACCTTTCACTCACAGATCACTGTAATGTTCTCAGTAGCTCTTGGTGTGCCCACATACACCTCCTGTATACCTCAGAGGAAACCATCATGTTTTCAGAGACTTTCAGTTGCTCTCAACCCCTCCAGGCGGCTCCTTTCCCTCTCCAAGCTGACTCTAACAGGTCCTCAGTTTACCCACCTACATCTCCATCAAGCCTTCACATACCCTCAAAACATCTTAGTGACTCTTGCCAGGCCTTCAGTCAACCCCTGCTGACTATTTTCAATTTTCAGCTTATTTTTAGAAACATCGGCCAGGCCTGTAGAGGCTTCAGGTAGCGGCAACTGGCCCAGGGGCATTTCCATTCTCTGCTCAAAGACCCCAAATGATTCTCCGTTTCCTCAGATAGCCCTCCAAGAGAGTCCTCTCATGCTCAGTTTTTGCATCACATGCCCCCCATTGTCTGAAGTGACCCTTGGCATGCTCTCAGGTACCACTAATTGGGTATTGAAGCACTCAGCCAGGCTGTACACATTTTTGGTCTACCTTAGGACACCTCAGCCATCTCTCACATGTCTCAGGTCCACTCTCCTGAACTGGACATCGGTGACCTTCAGCATATACCGTCAGAGATCTAAGGTGTATTTTGTCATTAGCTCCCTCGACCAGCCCCAGGGCTGACATTAGATGCCCCCAGTTGTTCATTAGATTCCACCAGATATCACTCAGAGATCTTCAGCCTGCCTTCATTCTGAGTACAATTAACAGACCATTCCTCTGCAACTAGACACCCTCATTCTTCATTAAGACATCCTCAGCCCATTCTCACAGACCCCGAGCTGACCTTTAAAGATACCTGGCCGACTGTCAGGTTGCCCCTCACACATCTCCATTTTGGCCATAGACATGCCAAGTTGTTCCTGAGCCCTTTTTGAGACACTACCATCATGGATTTTAAATAACTCAGGTGTGCTCTCAGAGACCTCTGCTGTGCCCTCAGAAACCCTGAAACTGCACCTTCCCCAGATGGTCCTTAAATGATCCTGAACAACCCCCAGAAAGTGTTAGTGTGCCTTCAACAAATGCTGTGTCTTTTTTTCAGTTTCCCTCAGCTAATCTTAACATTTCACCCAATAAGACCTTAGAAACACTCAATGTGTCCTCAGACACCTCTCCCCAGTCCTAAACTGAGTCTAGTATCACTATTGAAGATCTTCATGAAGACCTCCCAGAGTTCATGCACAAACAAAATGAGCCGCCCTTCTTAGAGTGCCTTCCAGTCTTCAGGCACCCTCTATTTGATCCTTAGACAATAGTTCAGCTGACCCTTAAAACAATCAGAGAGAGAGAAAGAGAGCTGCTTCTCAATATGCTAAAAATGTCCTGTTTTTTTCTGTTCCCCTTCTAGATATACCCCAGAGATTATATCTACCAGGACCATAAGACTGCAGGCATAATATTATCTTTCAAAATCCAAATAATAGAACTCCCAACATATTTTGTGAAATATCAGAGGCCAGGGCAGACTAGATGGCAGTGATGAGTTGTGGGACAGGGAGGCCATGGATGGTGAACAAGATTATGCATAACCCTGTGCGGGTGTATCTTTGCCAACAGGATGTAAATCTATGCAAAATCCCTAATTTCAGTGGACCTCCAAAATATTAAAGGTGCTAAATTCGACCTGTAAATATTTCTTGACACCCTCAAGAAGACTTAACTATAACTTTATAACAAAACATCTCATATGCCTCGGTACAACTATCAATGCATTAATATATTTGGAAATTGGAAGCCAAAGAGTAATTTAAGTATGTGGCCCAAGGCAAGTCCTAACGACTAGCATTGAGAAGCCTCTACTTTTTCAGTTGGTGAAGATTATGGAAGTAGGAATTCATGACATTTCACTTATGCCTCCCTGACTGGTACTCACTTGGTCTTTTTCCTGCCTAGGGAGCTCACATTAAGAATATCTTGAGGTGTGTTCCAAATTTTTGTTGAGTATTGTTCTGCCAGCAGTGTACTAGACTCTGCTGGAGAAAGGGTGCACACCATCCTTAGCAGGGGGTTGCTAGTATCCCCTGAGTTCTTCCTATGAGGACACTGATGGTTGTGGCTTGATTATGTAATCCAAGGGTATATGCTTTTTACCTGGCCTTCTGGTGGAAATGGCTACTAACCATCACTGGGACCTTTCACATTCTACTGAGTGCCTGTGGATGTTAGGGGGTTGACACATACTTACTCAAAGGAGAACCTAACAATCTACCCATTGCAGCCTCTCCCACGTATTACCACGATTTTTTCATGTTCCTGCATAATGATTTCCAACATCAGGTTATTTTTCTTTCATCTCAGTTTTGGTCTGCAACTATGCATAGTTAATGAATTTAATGATATAGTTAACTGAGAAGTTCTTTTTTCCCACAGGTAGAACCGATTAGCATTGGTTTTTAGTAAGGTAGCCACCAACTTGCATTACCACCCATATATGCCACACTCTTTATCTTGCTCCTTGAATGGAGAAAGGCAGTTTTTGCTCAGCAAGTAGCCCAGTGGACCTCAGTTTATGTCGGTCAAATACACACAGATGCCTTCAATTTTCCCATCTCCCGCAGGAAAATGCTAGTAAGAAATATTTCAAAATTACTGGAAGAACGCTATAAATTCATAGACTGCAGCAATCCCCCATGGGGTTCCCTCCAATTATCCTAAAATTGTAAAATATGCAGATACACCATTTCACTCAAGGGGAAAATCTGAACACCATTCAAAGAAAGGAGTGAACCAGTCCTTAGGGCCCTCTGGCTAAGCTGGAGATTCCCAGGACTAGGAAAGGCCCAGGAGGGCATCAAAGGTCAACGCTGTTGCTTATGTAGAGAAGACAGTGAAGGTCAGCTATCCTTCTGTGAATTGAAACCAAATCTGACTCTCTTACCAGACTGAAGGCCCAGCTGCAACAAGACATGTTATGAGAGCAAACCAAAGTCAAGAAGGAGCAAGGCCAGCACAGGATACAGTATTAATATGAGCTATCCCAAGCTGAGGAGAGACTAGATTGTGGGATACCACCTTTACGAGTGTGGCTGCCAATGAAGTAGCCATCTTGAAACCTGCCTGATAGACCACAAGATTGCGCGTCCTTGAATAAAGAAGCTCAGTTTAAGGTAACTCTAAATTATGACTTGGAGTCAACTGTGAGATATGTACTCAACATCAACTGGACATCTCATGGGAAAGAGTCAAGACCTGGCTTTCTTTATTTCTTTGTGAGTTGGGAGGTAAGTAGAGAGGCAGTGGGAAAAGCACCTTGTGCTTAATATTCAGTAATGCTTCAATTCTCCAAATTCTATTGCTACAAGGACAGACTGAGATAATGTGCTTTATGTAGCACTATTTCACATGCAAATAATGTTTTTTCATACAGTTTTACATCCTCAACTTGCATGCTAGCTTAAAGATCCTCACACTATATTCCATCACAAATTTGACAGATATCCTGTCCACTTTATTACAAGTGCTATAGGATATAATGCACCACTATCAATGTGGACGGGATACCCATCACATTTGTGAATTTGTTCCTTAATCTCATCTAGCTATCTATTTATCCCACCTACCATTCGCATTAAGAAAACTTAAACTAAGGAAAAATAACTGGAGAAAATGTATCAAATGGTTTTCTTAAGATCATATAACTAATCACAATAGCCACTATTCATTGGATTACCCACCATAAAATGCTTGAAAGCCATATTAAGGTTAGTTAGAGCTATAAAATATACAATTACATTACAATGATCCCAGAAGGTGTAGGTAAGGAATATCATGTGGGAAATCTTGAGTTACCAGAATATCAAGGACAAAATATTGAGGACCAAATTCCAGCCAGGTAAGTATGTATAGATTAACCATACTCAACTACCCATATGTGTACCATGACTATATATATATATATATATATATATATATATATATATATATATATATATATATATATATATATATATATATATATATATATATATATATATATATATATATATATATATATATATATATATATATTCACTGAAAAAACCATAGGTTTCACACCAGTTATAGTTAGGAATTAGCATTTAAAAAACCTATTAAATTCACTGAAAAAAACAGAGGTTTCACACCAGTTATAGTTAGCTGGAAATTTTACTGACATAAAACCAATGAAATTCCACGTTATAGTTAGTTGGACTCACTATAACTTGCGCGTGTAATGCACTGCTGATGACATCACATATTACATCACTCATGACATGGTCAGTGACATCACTCATGACATCACTGATGACATCATCCAGTGAATGTGTCTTTCTGAAAAATAAATATGTTTTATATATGTATATGTAAAGGTCGATTGAAGAATAAATATTTAAATAAGTGTCTAAATGGATTTAAAAAAAAATAAAAATTGATTGGTTAACTAGCTTATTAAGTGTATCTTAGTGAATACATATATTAGCGAGTAATGTTTAAATATTTAAATGTTTGTATCAGTGTTTCACTTTGTGTATAAGTGGCTGCATGGGTTGGTGAGTAGCTACATGTGTTAACATGTTAACGCTCTAGTTGTTCTTTACAACACTCTAGTACATTCTATCATTGGACTATAGTTGGGCTACATATGGCTGATATTTGGGCTACATTTGTATTTTTTTGTCTCTGGTGGCCATCTTTGGGCTACATTGGGCTACATTGGGCTACATTTGGGCTACATTTGGGCTCTAACATATATATAGCCCAATGTAGCACAATATATATTTTTTTCAAAGTTAATTTTCGTAAAAAACACTTGAGTATAGCAAAGGCACATCGGGCTACCAGTCCCTACAACTTTTCCCATTTTTTTTTGTAAATTTTTATTTTTTTGCCTTGGAGCGCTCCCGGTGCGCGCCCCGGTGAGCGCCCCGGAGAGCGTACTCGTTTGAAGCGCCCCGGTGCGCGAACCGGGAAGCGTCCCGTTAGCGCCAATGTCGCGAACTAAAACATGATCGTGACGTATCGGGTAGCCGCGTCCGGCTGATTGATTCACAACAGTTTTGTTTTCCAAATGATGAGAGACCCCACCTTTTTTCCTCATTTTCACTTTGTTGTTTGAGTGAAGAAGACCTGCATTGTGTAAGAAATGGCTTCACTGGTAGCAGCTGCAGGTGCATCTGCACCACCACCACAAGGACCACCACAAGACCACATCGGTGGTCATGAAGAAGAGGAAGACGAAGAGGAGCAGGAGGAGAGGCAATATCTGCCTGAGGACACTCCCCCATACAAACCCAAATAACATTTTATTTGGGAGTTTTTCAAAATGTCGAGGGGTGCCAAAAAAGTAAATGCAGCAAAGGTCACTTGCGTCATCTGTGACCAAGAACTGTCAAGAGGGAACCCAAACAGGAAATATTCGTTTGGGAACCACATGATGATAAGGCATATGCAGAGGAAGCACCCAAGCAATTATTCCAGAGCAGAAGTCAGGCAACTATCCAAGAACCCTCCCCATCCTTCAACTTCAGGCACCTCCAACCAACCCACTCCATCGGGTGCAGAGGCTAGGGAGATGGTCCCTAATGTTCAAACCAAGTTTGTTTGCATATATTGCAACAAAACTATATCTTATGGTGAGCAGAGCATCACTTTACTTAATCGAGCTGCAGACAACCATCACTGCAGCAAGCAACCTTAATTTTTTTCTATTTTTTTGCTCCAGTTGAGCTGTTTGCAATTCCCTGTCTTTTGTTTCACCCCAGAAAAACTACAAAAAATATATAAAATTGTTCTGAAAATCCAAAAACCCCCCAAAAAAATGTTCCAAAAAACAAAAAAAAATATAAAACAACAAAAAGAAAAAAAAACAGTTCTTTTCAGAACTACCTCCCATTTATATAAAATGACTTACATTTTTAAACTCTGCCATTCTCTTTTCTCCACGGTGCGCTCCCCGGTGCGCTCCCCGGTGCGCGTACCGGGCACTCCCCCCGCGCAAATCAATACAAATTTTTTTTTTTTTGCCCAGCGGGACCCTTTTATAGCCCCAACATCAAACCTAGAGGGTCAGGGGGGGTCTACCCTGCCCCCTTATGGTCAATTCCCCCTTTGTTTTGGCCACCTCTTGTGTCTCGATCCTACCGAGACACAAGATGGCGGCCGCTCCGGACTGTTTCGAATGTTTACAGACACCCAAGAACCAATCAGCTTTCTGCGCGCAAGTCGCGTGTCGCGCCCGGAGCGCTCCCCGGAGCGCGTACCGGGGCGCGCTTACAGATATATATATTTTTTTGAACCTAAATTACTCAAAATCCACTGGAGCACATATCTTGAGACATAGCGAAGGCACATCGGGCTACCAGTCCCTACAATTTTGCCAAGTTTGGTGGAAATTCATTCAGCCGTTCGGGCTAAAAGTGAAATCGACCACCCTATGGAAATTAACATGGGGAAAACACGTTTTAGGACCCCCCTTTTATCTTGGCCCCCACTTGACGAATCCCCCCCAAACTTTCAGGGAAGGAGTGGAGCGCCGCGAGGCCATTTTGAGGAAACGTTCAGGCAGATTCGTCAACCGGCGCCAAAGTTATTCCAAATAGAATTTTGAGATTTAACATTGAAAAAAATCCTAACTATAACTACCTACTGGCGACCGCCAGTAGGTAATATATATATATGTACATATATATATATATATATGTGAAGAAATCCCCGCCTGTCAATAATGACAAGCAGCAGCAGGGTGCAGACCTCGCAGCGCCACAGCAGACAGGCAAGTGAAGCTCTCCAATAATCCAACTCGAGTGAGTAGCAGGTTCAAAACATTTATTATGAGGTAACGCGTTTCACTCCACTAGGGAGCTTGATCACACAAAGGCACTCATAAAAGTGGGGGTATATATACAACAAGTGGGAGGGGCTTGATTGGGGGGAGAAAACGCCCAAAAATTAAAAAAACAGTAAAGTAAATAAAGCAACAGTGTCTACATTATCCAACATGTATAACACACATGAAAATAGCATGTACCACAAGGGAAATATTAAAGAAAACATAATGCAATGTGATAGGAGAACAAGTCTGGAAAGTGTCAAGCAAACCAGGAGTGAGAACAGCGCTGCATAGTTAAGGAAGGTTTGCAGTAAAGTGGCATGTAAAGAAACATAGGAAGTCACGACAAAGTGCCATAAAATGTGATTACATGGAAACAATAATGGCAAACCAAGGGTCAAAAAAGCGCGCTGAAAACAATTGCGGCATAGTGCCTGAGTCAAAATATCTACACATCTTGGTAATTAGAACAGAGGAAAATCATCACAAAGCATACGAGTGAAATAAGCGGGGCGTAACATGGCAAGCTGAGAGATACATGTGAGCTCAATTAAGGGTAAAGGAGGAGAATGAAAAGTGCTGAAAAGTAACGAAAAAAGAGTTAAAAAAGATTTAAGAGCCCAACCACAGATGTGAAGAATAAAAAGTGAGAGGAGAGGGAAAGTAACGGAACAGAAAAAGAATAAGATAGCGGCAGCACAAGAAAAAGTAGTAGAAAACATGGCAACAAATCCTATTCAAGTTAAAGATATAACTAGAGTCATGATTCAAAGGTTTACGCCATGCTTTACATGTGGCAAATGAGCCAACAGTCAAACAATAAGCCTGAACTGAGCGCGAGAGAGAGGAAAAGACTAGAGCATGGAAAGAAACTACTGTGACCAGACCACCGAACTAGAGAAGAAAAAGGAAGCATTACAAGAAGCTTTTCAAATCTTCAGTCAAGTTAAGACCATTAGGGGCTTTGGTGTCGAGGGACAAAATCAGTTGGGTTTCACGCTGCCTGAGCATTTTTTCACGGTCACCTCCCCGACTGGGTGGAGGCACTGAACAGAGAACCGTGTATTGGAGGTCTTTGAGCTTCTTGTTGTGGACCACCCCGAAGTGTCGAGCAACTGGATAGTTGCTGTCACTATTCACAATGGCTCTTATGTGCTGCAAAATTCTCTGATGCACTGGCAGTTTGGTGCTGCCAATGTATTCTAGGTTGCAAGTGCACTTCAGTTTGTAGACCACAAACTCTGATCTGCAAGTGAGGTGTTCCTTGATGGGAATAGGAGTGTCACTAAAAGCAGTCGCATAATGGGTAGCGTTAGTTGCAAAATTGCAAGCACGGCAGGAAGTACATTTAAAAAAGCCCATTTTGGTGGTTTTGTTAGGTTTAGGTGGATTTTCAGGTGCAATTCTATCGAGCGCATCGCGCATGGATGGTGCACGTCGGAAGGTAATGGTAGGAGTATCCTTTAATAGTGAACCGAGGACTGGGTCAGTCAAAATTATAGGCCATTCAGTACCTATGATGCGTCTGATCTTACGCTCATGTGTGCTAAATGTAGTTATTAGCCTGACAGTGCATTGGGAATCATCCTGGTTATCATTACTACTGGTAGTACAATGCTCTCTGGGCTTGAGTAGGGTGGCCCTATCAAGTGATGAAGCTTTGGCCAAAGCTTGATCAAGTATGGCCCTTGAGTAACCCCTTTGCAGAAAACGTTGTTTAGATTCCTCAAGGCAGGTAGCAGTCGAATCAGGGTCACTGCAGACTCTGCGAATGCGAATGAATTCGCCAAACGGGATACTGCGGATAGTATGGGCAGGATGAGAGCTTTGTGCGTGCAGGATAGAATTTCCCGCCGTACTTTTTCGATGCAGTCTGGACATGAGGGTATTGTCCCTGATGAACAGTTGTACATCCAAAAATTCAGCTTCAGTACTGCTGAGGTTAGCAGTAAATTTCAGGTTCAGGCTATTGTTGTTGCAGTCTGATACAAATGAGAATATATATATATATATATATATTACCTACTGGCGGTCGCCAGTAGTTATATATAGTTAGGACCTAGTTACCATAGGAAATTCCGAACATTCTATTGGGAATAACTTTGGCCCCGATTGAGGGATCTGCCTGTAATTTTTTCCTTGAATTTGCCTCGCTGCGCTCCGCTCCTTCCCTGAAGTTTCTGCATCCTAATCTGAGGTAACGCAGGTGAAATCATTGTAAAAGGTTCAAATATATTTATTTATTGAGGTAAACACTATTAATTGCTTATCAAAAATATAAAAGCCATTCAATTACCCCAAAATCGTTTTTTAAATTACATTTTAGAAACACAGCACAGGCCCTATGTACAAGCATTCAATTTCACTACTGAAACTTCACTATTTCACAAAAGACAATTCCTCTATGCAGCAAAATGTTTTAACCAAGCATTATCAAAAAACATGACTAATCTGAGGAAACATAGGTGACATGATTGTGAAATGTGCTAATATATTTTTTGAATCATGCAGATACTATCTAATCAACCTTTTTCTTTGTAATATTCTCTCCTTGAGTTACTCCCTATTACACCTTGTGTCTGTTTTACACCCTCTCTCTCCCTCTTTCTGACTTTTTCTCTCTTTCTGTTACACCCTCTGTCTGACCTACTTCTTGTAACATCCTGTCTCTGATTTACTTCCTCTTACACCCTCTCTCAAACTTACTCTCTGTCTCTTCCTTTACAGGCTCTCTCTGTTTTAGTCTCTTTTACAACTTTTCCTCTTCTAACACCCTCTCTCTGTCTTACTTCCTGTTATACCCTCTCTCTGTTTTATACCCTGTTACATCCTTTTTCTGACTTACTCCCTTTTTTTGACTTACTCCCTCTCCCTATTACATCCTTTTTCTGTCTTTCAACATATTATACACTCTCTCTGTCTTAGTCCTTCTCTATGTTTTACTCCCTCTTCCTGTTTCTTTGTCTGAGTCTCTCTGTGTCTTTGTGTTACTCCCTCTAGCTGTTTTTCTTTGTTTTACTCCTAGTTATATAGTTGCTGTGGTATAAACTTAGATATGTTGCAAATTAGTGTTTATATCGTTTGCTTATTGTCATTGCTTTGTTGTTTGCTAATAGTGGTCTATAATGTGTTATTTTTTTCTTTATCACAGATTGAAATCAACATTTCAAAAGTAAGCAAAAATGCCATCAAGGCAAAGGAGAAGAAAAAATACAATATGAAAAAGAACAAAATCAGCAACGGAATTAAATGAATCCCCTACAACAAGTACTTCAAAAAACACAAAAAAAAGCTCCTGGTAAGACAACTAGGTCTTTTTTTCGGAATATATTTTACAAGAAAAAGAAAAGTGTAGAGAAGATTGTTGATCAGGCTTTTGAAGTTAAGAAAAAATTATTTATTTTAGTAATCAATAGAATTAGGATAATTAACAAGGCAATTGATGTTTTCAAATCGAACAGTAGATGGAAAAGAATAATTAATCGGACTAATTTTTGTGAAGTATTTTCTGGAGAATGGATGCATAGTTCAAGTTCTGAGACATTTTTTAATGAGGAGAGTTACTTTCAGGAAAATGATTTGGTGCATGCAGTTGACACCAGTGGTCGAGCATATGAGGTGAAAGATGGTTGTCCGATGGAAAAAGAGAAACTTGTGTCTAGAGATGCAGAAGAGGTGTTAGCTGATGAAGTTTTAGGGAGACGTACTAAGGGTCCACTGTACACATGGAAGTGCAGTAGTATTTGTAGTGTGCGACAGGATTCAATCGATTTGCTTCAAAATTTCTTACGTACATATAGTAAGAAAAGTGTAAAACAGAAAATGAAGATCTTGCAAGAGTTAGATCCTTGCAGAGTGAGAGAAAACACAGGTTTGCATGGGCATTCACTGGCTTGTCTTTCTAGAAAAGTATGTCAGAGTGTTTTTCATCATTTTAGGATGTTAGCAGTGCATCATAATAAAGTGAGGAAATTAGTGAGAAGGTTGTATTATGCAAAAAGTCCAGCACTTAACCTTAAACAGTTAAACAGTGCTCTTTTGCATGGATCTGAAGTAGATGTGAAGACTATTTGTGAAGAAATTGAGTTTTGTTATTTTGGGAACAAAGAGGACAGTATAGAAATGGATATACTAATGGATGGTAATTTGGAAGACAATGTACAGATTTCAAGTATAAAAAAGTTTGACGAGGAAATTATCAAGTTTAAGGTGAAATCAAGTGAAAGGCCTAATTTAACTTGTGTGTGTTGTCGACGGACTCATTATAAGATTCAGACTAGGTTAGTTGATTTATATTCAAAATGTGAATTGGAAAACAATAGTGAATGGAAGGATTTTGTAAGTTATTTGTTGGTGGAGAATTCTTTTGATTTGAGTTTTGATCAGCGTATTTGTAATTATTGTTTGAAAAAATTAAATGAAAATAGAATGCCTGCTAGAGCTGTTCATAATAATCTACAGTTGATAGATATTCCTTCTGAATTATGGATTTAAATACTTATGAATCTATTTTGATTCAATGTGTCCATCCTTTTCAGGCTATTGTTCGCATGGAGCCTAAGATAGGGAAATTGCCTCCTACAGATTTACAAAGAGGATTAAAGGGAAGAGTTGTTTATTTGCCTCTAGATGTCAAGAAAAATATTGATACAATTGGTGTAGAAAGAGTAGAAGAGGATCTTCTGGTTATTCTAGTTAATGGGGTTCCGACAAAGAGTAAGAAAATCTGGCAAGATTTCGTGGATGTTAGGAAAGTCGAAAAGGCAACGTTGTATTTGGTCAAAAACAATGAGTACTACAAAGATGTAAGTGTTGGAGCAGAGGAAACAGCTACAGAAGAAGACAGTGATTGTTCAGTTGGCCAAATTGAAAAAGTTGATGTGTCTAGAAGTGAAGAAATATATGAACATTATACTGTTCATCCTTTGCATTCCAAAGAAGTAATGGGGAATGCAATTGACTTGTTTCAAATGAAAGCAGCAAAAGGAAGTCCTATTAGTGTATGGGAAGAAAGTTTGGAAGCTCGTTGTTTTCCACAGTTATTTCCAACAGGTCGAGGTGGACGATATGACGATCGACCAGTTCAAATTCCTGCAGCTGAATACCGGACTTTCAGATTATATGCTGAAGATCCAAGGTTTCATCAATGCATTCCGTATTTGTTTCATCTACTGTATGAAAGTGACTTGTCTGGGCTTTCTTATGCAGTTAATCATATACTGAAAAGTGGAGCTCATCTGAAAAATGTTTCGGCGAGGGACTTTATGGAGAAAGTCAATCTGCAAGACAGTATTTTGGAATCTCAGCTAATCAATCTCATGGCATGTCAGCGTGGAACAAACGAGTATTGCTTCCGTCGTCATGGGGAATTGAAATGTATGCTAAGAAACTTAGGAACTCCTTCATGGTTCCTCACTCTTAGCTGTGCTGAGTATGCATGGGACGACTTACTTCAATTTCTACGAGAGGCAAATGGAAACATACAAAATATAGAATTGAAAACACCTGGAGAACTGTGTTCTTTGGATACAGTGAATGTTTTCAGATATTTTAATCATAGATTTGAAGTTATGATGTCTTTTATTACCAACAAAAAAAATCCTCCCCTTGGAGAGGTTTTGGATTTCTTTTGGAGGAAGGAGTATCAAGCGAGAGGTGCTCCTCACATACATATGTTGTTATGGATTAAAGATGCACCCAAATTTGGAACTGATTCGGATGACACAGTGATGAGTTTCATTGAAGAATATTCAACATGTGCTGTTCCGAAATCTACTGAAGAAAACAGTTTAAGGCAACAAGTTTTATGTTTTCAATCCCATCGTTGTGGAAAGTACTGTCGTCGAAAATTTAAAAACAAGGACAAGTTCTACACGAAATGTCGTTTCGCGTTTCCACGACCAGTGATTTCTAAAGGAAGAGTAAATAATTTGATGTCTTCTCTGCGACATACTGTGACAAGGAAATCACCAAAAAATACATACAATTTAAAAAGAAACGAAGAGTCCAAATACATCAACGACTACAACCCAGTGATTTTATCCATGTGGAATGCTAACATGGATATTCAGTTTGTTGCTGACAACTCAATTCCGTGGCTCGATATGTGACGTCTTACATCACAAAAAAAGAAAAGACCGAACTGAAGGAAATGTGGGAAGACATTTCACATGAAAAGAGTATAAGTAAAAAATTATACAGTTTCAGTCTGAAGATGTTGTCGCATCGAGAAATTGGAGCATATGAATGTTCTGATCGGTTATCATCAGCAAGTCTCTATGCCAAATCAAGAACAATCATTTAGGTGAGTCTAGGTCTTGCTGCAACACGAAACCGAGTTTTGAAATCTGTACAAGAAATTGAATATTTGGCGGAGAAAGAACCAAATAGTACAGATATTTTGAAGACAAACATGTTGGATACATACTATCCAAATAGAAGTACTCACTTTGAGAACACTTGTTTGTATGAAGTTCTGCAAAACTACAGTTATAAGAGAAACATCACAGAAGATATCAATAATGGAAAATATGTAGTCATTGGGTATGAAGGATGTCTAGTGAAGCAGAGAAAAGGCCATTTGATTAATCATCGAAAATTGAGTTGCGAATCTTCAGGCAAAAGAGAATTTTACTATTTAGCTCTTTAGCAACTCTTTAAGCCATGGCGTACAGAAGAGGAACTACTTGGAGATTTTCTCTGTTATGAAGACTCTTTTAATGCAACCAAGGATACCATAGAATGTCCTGTTTTTCCAAATTATCTGCAAATGTTGAACGACGAAATAGAGCAAGAAGCCACAATTGCTGAAGAGATTGCTAGAGACAGTTCTCAAGACAGTCAGAGTTCTACTTCATTGAGTCAGGATCTACTAGGAGGACCAATTATCCAAAATGAAGCTGCAACTGCCATGGATGAGGTGGAAAGAGCTATGGAACAAGCTCAAGAGGATGTAGTTAACTTAAAAGATTTAGTAAAGCAACTAAACGTTGAGCAGAAAAAGATATATGACGAAGTCACAGAACAGATTGAACATGGATTCAGACATGAGAAAAAAGAGTGCTCATGTACATCATTTAAGCCTGTCCGACTGTACGTAAGTGGAGAAGCGGGAACAGGAAAAAAATTCTGATTAAAGCCATTGCAACTTATCTGCAGAAAAGGACTGAATCACCGCTGTCTTGGGTTGTAACCGATCCAACTGGACTGGCAGCACATAACATTAAAGGGATTACTCTACATCGTTTACTGATGCTGCCAGTTGAGCATGATAATAAATTGCATTACAACAAGCTATCTGGAGATGCGTGTTCTGAAGTTTCCAGAGTCCTGAAGAAAATGAAACTTCTTATCATTGATCAAGTAAGCATGGTCTCAAATCTAATGCTTGCTTTTGTGCATTTGAGAATGCAAGAAATTCTTAGAACAGAGTATGACGTGTTATTTGGAGGAAAACACATTATTGTTTTTGGAGATCTACTGCAGTTGACTCCAGTAAAAGGACAACCAGTGTTTAAAATGCTCACGCATGAAGATACCAGGAAGTCCCTTGGAAGCATTGGAAACGTTAATATATGGTTAAATTTTAAATATGCAGGACTGCCTCAAAATATGCGAGAGGCAAAGGATGAAGATTATAAAAATATTCTACAAGATGTAAGAATCGGAAAAGTAAGTGAGCATGGGAAAGAAGCTTTACATGCTTGATTAATTTCAAATTTGTATCCAAATGATAACATTCTTCCAGAGAATATTTTTAAGAAAATTACTGAGAAGAAATCTGGGATATGTTTGATGCCAACTCTGCAAGAATGTTCCATCTTCAACAACAAAATGTTAAAGTTAGAAAATGAAGATATTGTGAAACTGGAAGCAACAGATAAAATAGAGCATTTGGGTAAACAAAATTGGATTCATTAGAGAAAAGTATATCTAAACCAGCTAGACTCTGAATGTGTGTTTAAATTGTCGTATCATTTTGAGAAGGAATTTAAATGTTGAAAGAGGTCTGGTAAATGGAGCAATGGGGCATGTTGTTGATTTTGTGAATTATAGAAATGGAGATGGACTTGATTTTTTAAAAATAAAATTTGATGGCATTGAGCAAGTAAAACAAATCAGTCGTTATTCTGCTAGATTTTTGCTTGTAAAAGACTTATATGTTCGCCGAAAACAGTTTCCTGTTTGTTTGGCATATGCAGTGACAATTCATAAATCTCAAGGTTTAAGTGTAGATAGTGCTTTGGTGAACATTGGAAGTTCTGTGTTTAAAGAGGGTATGGCATATGTGGCATTATCACGAGTCAGAACTTTATCAGGATTGTACTTGATTGAGTGTGATGAGACAAAGATTTGTGCAGATCTAGATTGTGTTAAAGAATACAATAGGTTAAGAAGAGAGTATGCTCCACATTTGTCTCAATATCCTCTGTTTGAAAAACGTGTGGTAGGCCGAAAAAGAAGAAATGAGAATAATTGCAGTGAGGTAGTAGCAAAAAGACAAAAAGTAGATGAAACTGTAATTGTAAGCAGAAAGAAAAAGGATTCTGTTGAAGATGTTGTTGGATTTCAATGTGAAAACAGTTCTGGTGTCAACTGCTATGCTAATGTAGTGGTTAATGTTGTTTTTTTCTTAAAACTTTACAAGAACAGATTGTTGAAAATCGGGATCAAAGATTCTGCGGTTTATTGAATTCTGTGTTTCAGAAATGTAGCAGTGATAGAGCAAAAATAGAAAGTGTTTCTGAAATTCGAAATCTTTTAGATATATGTTCAGGTCAAAAAAAAAATTCACAAAATATTCAGCAGGATTGTCAGGAATTTTTAATGTATATGTTTGGTGTATTGGAAGATGAAGGTGTAGATGTAAAAAATCTTTTTAGGCTTTCTTATCAATGGCAGCATGACTGCGACAATTGTAGTTTATCAAGTAGTACTAGAATAGACACTGAAAGATTTATATATTTGACTTTACCAGACTGCAAATCAGTGTCTTTTAATAATCTACTTAAAGCAGCTGATCATAATATGGTTTGTTCCCAATGTAAGTGTCCAATGCTGTCCACATTATTTATACAAACTTATGGACAGTATGTCATTTTAATGTTTCAACGATGTAGATCTGATGGAACTAAATTCAGGAAGAACCTTTGTAACTGTAGCTATTATTTATCATGACGGTCCTTCAACAACATCAGGGCATTATACAGCTTTTTTAAAATGTCGAAAAGGTTGGTCTTTCTGTAATGATACTCATTTGACTTTCAAACAACGTTTGATTTTTGACTTCTTACCTAGGGGTCGATTCCGATTCGGGAAAAACCGCTCCGAATAGCCGTTCGGAGCATTTTTCCCGTACGAATCGTACCCTGCAACATCCCCCATACGTACGACAGAGTACGATTCGTACTAGGAGCCGTACTCCGTACGAGTCGTACAAGACACCGTACAACTCTAATCTCCGTACGATTCTCCCTCGGAACCCGCTGTACGCGACATCTGTATGGTTCGTGGCTGGTTTTTACGACCCAGCAAGTACGATACGTGTCGGGTATGTACCGTACGACCCTTTTTCTACGGGAGCTGAAAACAGCCGTAAAAGCAGAGTTTGTGCCGAAACAGGTACGGAACGGCCCCCCCGGGTACGGTGCGTACCCCCCATGATCGCAGGGGTACGCACCATACCCCTGAGATCATGGGGTGTACGAGCCGTACCCCCATTGTACGATCGGTGTACAGGCCGTACCCCATGTACGATCGGTGTACGAGCCGTACCCTCATTGTACGATTGGTGTACGAGCCGTACCCCATGTACGATGGGGGTACAGCTCGTACACCAATCGTACAATTGGGGTACGGCTCGTACACCGATCGTACATTAGGTACGGCTCGTACACCGATCGTACATGGGGTACGGCTCGTACACCGATCGTACACCGATCGTACAATGGGGGTACAGCTCGTACACCGATCGTACATGGGGACGGCTCATACACCGATCGTACACCGATCGTACAATGGGGGTACGGCTCGTACACCGATCGTACATTGGGTACGGCTCGTATACCAATCGCACACCGATTGTACAATGGGGGTACGGCTTGTACACCCCATGATCGCAGGGGTACGGTGCGTACCCCTGCGATCATGGGGTGTACGGACCGTACGGTATGTATGTGTTTGTGTGCTTTTCCGTACGACTCGCCCTTACCTGACGTGGACCGTACGAATTGCGTCCTCATACCCCGGTCCGGATCGTACTCGTCGGGTCGTACGGCATGTGTACGAGTCGTACGGTATGTGTACGAGTCGCACGGTTCACGGTTTCAGCCTTGCAATACGTACGGATCGCGACGATTCGGACGGAGTCATGGAATACGGATCGTACTTCGCGACTCGGACGGACGGGTACGATTCGTACGGAGAGAGCTCCGGATACAAATCGTACGGACGGTTTTTTTCCCGAATCGGAATCGACCCCCTAGTGTTTTTAGAACCGAAATTTAACTAAAGGTAATTGGCCTATAAAGACAGGAGCAGTTAATAAAAGTTAGTCTGCTATTTGAAATTATATTGTGAGTAAAAGTGATGAACATAATATAAAAAATCCAGTTCTCATATAGGTACTGTAAGTGGATCTCATAGTAAGTGATATCAGTATTATAGGAAATGTTGACCATGAGTGATCCAGAGATGGGAATATAAATAGTTATACATTGTGAAAATGTGGTATGAGCTTTCTTTCATAACATCGGGTAAACGGTAATTTCTGAGTTTGAAAATAGACTGATAAATCTGACACTATTTGGCCGTAAGGAATAGTGTTGGAATAAGCAAAGAGTCATAACTTAACACAACGAGAAAAAGAAAAAATTGAGACATATTTCAGATGTTCTTAGGGTTTTTTTTATAGAAAGTCGATGAAATGGAAGTTTTAGAGAACAGCAGAGTATTTTCCAATGAAAAGGACCTTCACGATCTACTATTTGGCCTCATGGAAAAGTAAGTGAATCAAAGATTAGTGTAAATATGTGATTTGTAAGTTTATATGATTTTTTTTAAACATAATCTTTTAGATTGTGTTTTTTTTTCCCCGCTGTCATATGATGAATAGTTTGAACTCACTGTTTTTAGTGAAATTCAATATATTCTGAGAACAGCAAAAATAAACTATGTAACATGTTGTAGAAGTTATTCTATAGTTTGTATTGTGTAATTTATATTTTTTTCCCATTGTCTCACACTCACTTTCCTTTTTCCACCCTTTTTTAGCTCTCTTTACTCACTCACACTGCCTTTCTCTCACTCTGTTTCATCCCCGTTCTTTTACTCCACTTCTTTCACAAACGCTCATTCCCATTTCAACTGTCTGCATCCCCTCTGTCCCTTGCACCGCTTTTCAGCTTTTAGTCTCTCTGCTTTATTTGTCTTTTCCTCCTTTGCTCTTTTACTAATTCCTCTTTACTCACTCATCTCTTTTTTCGTACTCTGTCACATTCTTTTAGTATCTTACTTACCTTCACTTCATTTCTCTCATCTTCTCTTCCTCTTTGTCACTGAATTTATCTGCCTTACTCTTAGTAATTTGCTTTTCTTCAATTTCTTTTTCACTCTTTTTGTCCTTCTACATTACTTTATTTCCCTTTCTGTATCCTTCACTCTTGCTTTATTTCTTTATACACTTTTATGATTTTTAACCTCTTGACCTGTCTCTTTTATTTTAAAATATAGATTCTACTAATTATAACTTATTTTTTGTTCTCTCTTTCACGGATACAACGTGTAGAAAAAAAATATAATTAAGTTTATATTAATTATATGGTAAGTGTGACAAAAAAATGTAGTTTGTCATGATCCTTTGCTTTAACCTCACTACTTTTCTCTCACCCTACGTTACCCCTGTTTCCTTACTCTGCTTCCCTCACTTATTCTTATCCTCCATGTTTATTTCCCTTTTCCTTACTTTCCTACCACATTCAACTTCTTTCAGTCTTCCTGCTCACCCACAATCCCTCACTTTCCTTTCTTTTCTGGTTCACTCAGTCCCTTTCTGTCACTCCTTCCTTTTCTCTCTCTGTCCTTTCTCTCTGTCACTCCCCATGTCTTTCCTTTTCTCAGTTATTTCCTCTAACACCTTTTTTCTGGTTTACTATCTATTACACAGTCTCTCTGTGTTCCTCCCTCTAGCTCTCTTTCTCTTTACACCACTCTTTCTGTACCCTTTCTTTATGCTCACTCCTTCATTATTTTTTTTTCTTTTTTTGGGGGTGCGCTAAAGGGACGCGCCCCGGTACGCGTACCGGGGCGCGCCGGATCACTGCGCTTACTGGTGCGCTCACCGGTACGCGCACCGGGAGCGCTCCAAGACAAAAAAACAACAAAAAAAAATTATGAACAATATACATAAAAAAAGTATTACATAAATATACAATATAGGATTCATTTTAAAAAATATTACATTACATAGCTATAGAAATTTGCTATTAAAAAACCTATGAAATTCACTGAAAAAACCATAAGTTTCAGACCAGTTATAGTTAGGGGGATAGCATTTAAAAAACCTATTAAATTCACTGAAAAAACAGAGGTTTCACACCAGTTATAGTTAGCTGGAAATTTTACTGACATAAAACCATTGAAATGCCCACGTTATAGTTAGTTGGACTCACTATAAATTGCGCGCCTGCAATGCACTGCAGATGACGTCACATATTACATCACTCATGACATGGTCAGTGACATCACTCATGACATCACTGATGACACCATCCAGTGAATGTGTGTCTTTTTGAATAATAAATATGTTTTATATATGTATATGTAAAGGTCGATGGAAGAATAAATGTTTAAATAAGTTTCTTAATGGATGTTTTTTCTTTTAAATTGATTGGTTAACTGGCTTATTAAGTGTATCTTAGTGAATACATATATTAGCGAGTAATGTTTAAATATTTAAATATATGTATCAGTGTTTCACTTTGTGTATAAGTGGCTGCATGGGTTGGTGAGTAGCTACATGTGTGTGTATATGGGTTATTAGATGTTTTTTTTAGTATCAGTATGAGTGTGTGTATGGTTTTTTGGGGGTATTACTTAGCATATAGATGCATCAATGACTGACTCACTGTTTGTATGTGTTTTGAAGACAGCATATGTGCAGGACTGTAGGGGTGGATGAGTGTGTATATGTGTGTGTTAGTGAGTGAATGACTGTGTCACTAGTGTCTTTATCAGTAACTACATATGCTTTAATATAGTATATGTGAGTATTGATGTATATAAGTGATTATATGTGAGAGTGAGAGATTGTAAGAGTTCCTGTTTAAATAAGTATGTGTTTCTATAAGTGATTGTTTAAGAGAGTAAGTATGTGTAAGTTTCCTTAGAAGTAAAGTGGTAGTGTGTGTATAGCTGTATATGCAAATAAATGGATGTTCAATAGTTTATTTGCATGTGTGAGTATGTGTGTGAGTAACTTTTGGATGACTGTCGGTGTGTAACAGGATGTATAGGTGTATCACTACATATGATGAGTGAGTATATGTATGAGTGACTATATAGAACTGTTGGTGAATGAGTGGATGTGTATATAGATGGTGGAATTACTGAATTGGTTGTTGTAACTGGTATGGGTATCTCCATTTTTTTGAAAATTTTAGTTTCTATTTTTGAATATTTGTTTCAAGGATTACATTACACTGAAAGGAGGTCTGTCACTCTGTCACAAGGATGGCGTCATCAGTGATGTCATGAGTGATGTCACTGACCATGTCATGAGTGATGTAATATGTGACGTCATCAGCAGTGCATTGCAGGCGCGCAAGTTATAGTGAGTCCAACTAACTATAACGTGGGAATTTCAATGGTTTTATGTCAGTAAAATTTCCAGCTAACTATAACTGGTATGAAACCTCTGTTTTTTTCAGTGAATTTAATAGGTTTTTTAAATGCTAATTCCTAACTATAACTGGTCTGAAACCTATGGTTTTTTCAGTGAATATATATATATATATATATATATATATTCAAGGTACACATATGGGTATAATAAACAACAACTAGCACCAAACCTGGGTCTATGCTCGTTATGTTCGAGAAAGGAAGCTGAAAGTGAGGATCTTGGCATATATTACCTACTGGCGGTCGCAAGTAGGTAGTTATAGTTAGGACCTAGTTTCCATAGGAAATCCGCAACATTCTATTTGGAATAACTTTGGCGCCGGTTGATGAATACACGCAAAATTCTCCAAGAAAATGGCCTGCTCTGCTCCACTCCTTCCCCAAAAGTTTGGGGGTGATTCGTGAAGTGGGGGCTGAGAAAAAAGGGGGGTCCCAAAACTTGTTTTCCCCATGCAATTTTCCATAGGGACCTTTAGCCAGGGCTACAGCCCGAACGGCTAACGGAATTACACGAAATTTGGTAAAAAGGTAGAGTTTGGTTCGCAGATTACCCCTTTTTTTAAATGGTGTAAATCCGTTCAGTAGTTAATGAGAAAATCAAAAGTAAAATCATAGATATATCTATAGATGGAGTACCATACTCTGTACTATACTCTGTACTGTACTCTGTACCTTCCCAAGCACGAGCTTCATGCTAATTGTCTGTCAACACTCCAAACCAGGAAGTGTTGGCAGCCATCTTGTGCCTCGGTAGAACTGAGGCACAAGAAAGCAGTGAAACAAACGTGCAAAACACGCAAAGGGGGAAGGGTAGAAACACCCTGACCCCCTAGGCCTGCTCAGGGGGTCCCACAAGGACCCCCAAGGTCCCGAATAGGTTGTTGTAACTGGTATTGGTATCTCCATTTTTTAGAAAATTTTATTTTCGATTTTTGAATGTTTGAATGTGTGTATCAAAGGTTATATTAGGGTGAGAGGAGGTCTGCCACTCTTTCACAAGGATGATGTCATCAGTGATGTCATTTGAGATGTCATCAGTGATATCATGAGTGATGTCACTGACCATGTCATGAGTGATGTAATATGTGACGTCATCAGCAGTGCTTTGTGGGCGCTGAACTAACTATAACGGGGTAATTTCAATGGTTTTGTATGAGTGAATTGTCCTGCTAACTATAACATTTGTGAAACCTATGGTTTTTTCAGTGAATTTCCAAGGTTTTTTAAATGCTAATTCCTAAATATAACATGGCTGAAACCTATGGTTTTTTCAGTGAACATATATATATACATACATACATATATACAAATTGCGGGTGTGGGGATTGCCTCTGATTGTTACCAGCATTCGGCCTCTACATTAAAATACAGGGACTCGGTTTATCACAAGTCTGCCGAGTTTAAACGTACGTGTACTTCTGACACGGTATTATGATATCTAGTGACGCGCTGAGAAACAGAGAAGCCACAGCTGAGGCGCGCTTTGACAGCTTGCCGGTAAATGCCCCAAAACAAACAAATGAGGCACCGGGCACGGCTGATAGTAATGTGAATGGTCTACTAAAAACATTGGAGAAACTCCTCCGTGGCGAAATTTCCAAATGGTGGGAGAAGAAATCCCTCGAGAAATATAGGGATGCAAACAGAATACCGCGTGGTTTGAGAGTACTCATTGTTCCAACCTATGAGAATCCGGACCCCCAGATGCTCCAAGAATGGGCAGATAACAACTTGAAGAGTTCAATGAATATGCTACATATTTTGATTAAATATGCGGAATCTGATCGCAATAAATTGTTACTCGAAATAGACCGAGTGAATGGTCTTTTGGAGGCATCGGGGGAAACAGATCTGATAACGAAAACCAAGGTAGAGATTGACAAAAGAGTAAAAAAGTTGGAAGAAACCATCATTGAACGCAAAATTACGAAGTTTGCAAGAGACAAACATGATTATGCCACAGGGAGAATTTTTACATTCTCCAGAAAATATGATAATCTAAAACGTAAAGCAGTGGCTAATGCTGGCAATATACCAACTAACCAACCATCAACCTCTACTAACATTATTCCACCTGATAACAGCGACAATCTGTCCTTGAACTCGCTCACATCTGGCAGTGAAGACGAAAGTATACCAATAAGATCCACTGAGGGTCCTTCTACATGTGAGAACTTCACTGTGATTGACGAACTAAATTTTGTGAGCGAGGACCGGCGATACTCCCTGCGCTCCCGGCAACCTCAAAACAAATCAGGCAATCAAACAGCCAGCGCAGGCACGCAAGGAGGGTCCTCTTCAAACGCAAGTACCACACGCGGAAAAGCAAAAAAGAACTGGCGAAGATAACGACTTCAGTTGAGAATACTGTTATCAATCTCACAGACTTTCCTTTATCCTTAAAAGAACAACAATTGCTCTCTCTGGGTTTGTCATATTGTCCGCCCAACAGATTTTCATATAATCAGACCCGGATTGATATTTACAAATTCATCCGGAAGATTAAACTAATCAAATTCTTCAAACTAGAAGCTAAAAGAAAACAAACTGAGCCTAGCATTGAAGAGAGTACTATGACTTCAGGAATACAAGTCCAAGATGCAGCCGCATTACAGAACTTACTGGATTTGGCTTTTGACAATGACTCACAACCTACTCCTACAGTGAGCCAGAGCATTGAAACAGGCTGTTCAGCTATTACTCCTTTTCGGCCTAAATCAACTTTTCTGCCAATCATGCCACGTGATTCAGTAGATGTGTTCAGTGATAGAGTAATTGTTGAATTAAAGGCACTTAACAAGAAAGTTTTGAGTCAGAAACATCAATCTAATTACAACGACAAACAGTACCACAAACTTGTGAGCAAGCTACAAAAAAACAAAGACATTATCATCAAAAATGCTGATAAAGGGGGAAACACAGTACTTTGGTCAACTAAGGATTACATCATTGAAGCCCAGAGACACCTTAGTGATACCTCCTGTTATCGTGCGACTTCCCAGTTTGCGATGAACAAATGCAATGAATCCACTCGCAAACAAATACAAACATGGAAGCGGAAAGGCCTGCTCACAAAGGAAGAGTGCAAATTTTTGGTGAAAGAACATCCTACTACACCGGTGTTATATTTTTTACCAAAAATTCATAAACAAACAACTCCGATTCCTGGTCGTTCTATCATTGCTGCCATAGGCAGCAACAACGAAAACATCTCCAAATATATAGATTATTTTTTGCAGCCTTACATGCAGAGTCTTCCATCTTTTGTTAAGGACACCACCGACTTCTTAATTAAACTCAATAAGGTGGAGTGGAATGCGAACTTACTATTTCTAATCATGGATATTGAATCCCTTTACACGTCAATACACCACCAACATGGTATGAATGCGTGTAAAAACTACCTGGACAGACGAGATATCTGTTTCCGTGAGCATAACACCATGTTAATGGAAATGTTAAATATCTGTTTAACCACTAACTTTTTCAAGTTTCAGAGTCAGATTTACGAACAACTTCGAGGTGTGGCAATGGGCTCGTGTTTCTCCCCCAGCTACTC
Source organism: Lissotriton vulgaris (assembly GCF_964263255.1). Classification (NCBI taxonomy): domain Eukaryota; kingdom Metazoa; phylum Chordata; class Amphibia; order Caudata; family Salamandridae; genus Lissotriton; species Lissotriton vulgaris. The sequence goes on from NC_141695.1 coordinate 291,802,176, forward strand.
ATGCTTGCATGTTGGCTGGTGGGAGGAACGCGAGCTACATACCACACACCGCCATTGGCTACCCAACATCAAACATTATTGGCGTTTCATAGATGACGTCTGTATAATCTGGCAGGGAACAGTGAAAGATGCTGAAATTTTTGTTGAAGAGATTAATAGGAATGCCTTTAATCTAAAATTCACTTCCAGCATCACGACTGATTCAGCTGAATTCCTTGATGTTAATATTTTCATTAAAGACAATCGAATTGAAACCTGCTTACATAGGAAGGCCACAGCAGGCAATTCAATTTTACACGCACACAGCTCTCACCCTGCCCACACGATTCACAGTGTCCCTTATGGGGAGTTCATTCGTATCTGCAGAATTTGCAGTGAAAATGACTCCTTGGAAAAATGCCTCCATGAGTCCAGGCAACGCTTCCTTCACAGGGGATATTCTGATCAGATCCTTGACAAAGCTCTCTGCAAAGCTCGCGCAATTGAGCGCAAAACACTTCTAATGCCCAAAATTCCTGTAAGCCCGAATGATGAAAATACTGTGCGGCTCATCACTAACTACAGTGTACAGGAACATAAAATCAGGAACATCATCACGTCTGAATGGCCTATAATCCTCACGGATGTCATTCTGGGACCTATACTTCCTAGAAGTCCAAACATCACATTCAGAAGATCCCCCAGTATGCGTGATGCATTAGATAGATCTATGCCCGAAGAACCGCCTAAAAAGACTCTAACCACCAAGACAGGATTCTTTCGGTGCACCTCGTGTAGAGCTTGCACGTTTGCTAAGAATAGTACCCACTACTATACAGCATTTTCTTCCACACCTGTACCTATTCGTGAACACCTCACTTGTAGATCTGAATTTGTGGTATACAAATTGAAGTGCACATGCAACCTGGAGTACATCGGAAGTACCAAACTTCCGGTACACCAGAGAATATTGCAACACATCCGTGCAATTGTTAATAGCGACAATAACTATCCAGTCGCGCGGCACTTTCGAGCTGTTCATGATAAAAAACTGAGAGATCTTGAATATACAGTTTTGTGCTCCGTACCTCAACCCGGACGGGGAGGTGACAGAATGAAACTTCTTCGGCAGAAAGAATCAAATTTAATTTTGTCCTTAGACACTAAGGCTCCAAACGGTTTAAATCTGACCGAAGATTTGAGCAATTTCTTATAAACTGTATGTGGTCAGTGTGAGTTAATTTCACTTTTTGAACTTTATATGTGAGTTATCTGATGTGGTGTAGACTTACACAGAGCGGTCGGCCGGCTGGTCAACCCTCATTTGTATATACTTTGTTTAGGTGTTCATTACTCTGATTATATTATAATTTGTAATGTGTGAAATTATACACCTGACTGTATATTTGTTAGTGACGTTTCTATGCGTGCCCTGTCAGGGCAATTCTTGTCCTCAGCTGTGACTAGTTTACAGACTTTCTTTCCCACTTATTTTTACGCTGTCACCATTTATTTTCTTAAGTTTTGTTGTGCTTTCTCCTACACGTTGTGTTGCATTATTTATTTTCATTTTTAAAGTATTATACACCTTTCTATTCTTATTTATTTTTTCTATTGTGATTTCTTGGGCTCTGGTTTGATTTAGGAATTGGAATGATATCCTTTTTTACATGTTGTGATTCCTAGTTACTCATTGGTTGTTGAGTATTGCATTATTACTTTCTGGCATTAGGTCAGCAGGATCAGTATGTTTTTGGCACTATGTCATCATTTTGCAAGTTGTAATTTATAATAACAGTGTAACCTTATTTTGGTTTAGACACTTGCCGTCACTGTTATTTGTAAATACAGTATCTTTCTAATGTTTCACTCCATTGCATATAATATCCACTCGCAAAACAAACAGTTTTTCCTGTTTTGCGTAAATGTTTGTCACTATGCAAGCCTAAGCATTCATTATGTTTTATATAACGTTATTTTGTTTCCATATCATTTGTTGCAACTTTAGTCCTTCCTTTGTTACTATGAACTGGAGAAGGCGTGTGTTATCAGTGGTGGTCATTGAAGCCCTTTGTTTATGTTTAGTATTTAAACATTGCTTTGTTTTCGGCGCATTGTGTGATCAAGCTCTCTCGTAGAGCGAAACGCGTCATTTCTATTAAATACGTTTTCCCTGTTACCCATTGTGGTTCTACTTTTGTGAAGGCTCCATTGGATTGCTGGTTGCGAGGTTTTGCGAGGTCCCGACCGTTGGTTCCTGCACCTTTAGGAACCTGGACTGTTTACTTCATATATATATATATATATATATATATATATATATATATATATATATATATATATATATATATATATATATATATATATATATATATATATATATATATATATATATATATATATATGGGTAGTTGAGTATCGTTAATCTATGCATACTTACCTGACTGGATTTTAGTCCTCAATATTTTGTCTTTAATATTCTAGTAACTCAATATTTCACACATGATATTCCGTACCTATACCTTCTGAGATCATTGTAATGTAATTTTATTTTTTATTATATGTATATCTTTAACATATGTAGATGTGGAGTTAGGAATAGAAGATCTATACTTGCCTACATGCATGTACCGTTTCAAAATTTCACATTCTTTATATTCCAAACAACAATCTACCAGACAGGGAGAGTGTTAAGAACTGATGAGACAGTCTTCCTTGCTCTCTTATCATGGGATGTAGAAACAGAGACTTTACTTCCTCCCCAACTTTGGTAGAAAGAATACATATTACTTTTACCATGATTGGAATGTGGTATCCTGATCAGGAAAATTCAGTATGATGTGGGAGTTTATATGTGTGACCAACCCAGGTTTTCTACTCATAACATTGAAAGGATTAAGCGGATCCTGACAGAATCTGTCCTTAATTTAAAAATCCTACCTGCAGAAGGGGCTGACTCGCTCCAATCAATCTCTGCCTTGACTCTCCATTTCTCAGATAAGAACCCAATAAAAAGTATATTCCTCCGGCCCCTCACATTGTTCTGCTGGTGAAGTGACTTGAGCTCTTATCTCAGTCTGTCCTTATTGATTAAGTTAGGGCTGGGTTCCCTCTTTTTCTTTTAATTGGTGGGTTTGAACAAGTTTGGCTGGTAATCATTGAATGACTTCTATTCTATCTGAGCTTAATTAAAAAAAAAGTCAAGACAGTGAAACAGGACTGATACCAGGCCTGTGCCTGCCCTTACAACCATTTACTGATCATTATCTGTAACTTCGGAATACTGAGATAGTGTATTAGTAGTAGTTTATTAACTTAACTGTATTTTTTATTCAATTCACATGTAATTGACTTGTGCTATAGTTTAGTTTTATACCGTGGATATCTTTTCTATGCAATCGGCGGAGCAATATTACAGGAGAATTGGCTTACTGATTTGGCTTTAGCACCGAGACCATTTCAGAGAAGGAAAGTGTTATATCCTAAGTATTACATTTATATGTAATCAGCCTAGGTCCTCCTAGCTGCTCAGCCAGACTGAGAGATGATAATGGAATGTTGGTTTGACTGTGATGCGTGGAATGCATGGCTGAACTGAGAATGATACTGCCCTGAACTGGAACCAATAAAGAAGACTTTGAATAATACTACAAGGCTACCAGTATTTCAATGCGAAGGGTACAACATTTTATTTGGCGACAAGCGGACCTTGACCCAAGTGTGCTTAAGAAAAGAACAGAAACTAAGAGACTACTAAAGAAATCAAGTCATCAGTGAAACTATGAGAAAATTAAGCTACTACATGAACCAGAATGGAGTGAAAGGCAAGCCAGCCCCACCAGTGTTCATGTCATCGGACGGCCCCAACCACTGTGTGTGTCCAGCCTGAACTTACTCCATGATTTTGATCACCGGTATGGTCTGTATGTTAGGGTATGAAAGGACCAACTTTCACCCTACCACGTCCTTTTGTATCTGCCGTTTGGATGTATCTACTGCATAAAGGAAATGTGGCTGCACAGATGTGAGTTATGGATTAACTCAGTGAAACTAATTCACAGGTGCCACACAGGAGCGGTGTGGTTATGCAAACATTGACGTTTGTTGGCACATAGAAAGTACAAGTATCCTCATTTAACAGTGTGGGAGTAATGTGCCTGGAGATCTATTTTCTTCAAAGAAATACAAACGGACCCGTGAAATTCACAAGCGCTGCGACAGATGTCTTCATCTATGAGTCTGCGCAATGTTTGCCGATTGGCACATGAACAGTTTACTTCTTTGTGTTTTGAAGTGTCCTATTTCTACCATTATTTTGCTAACCTGGACATGAAGAGCCTTACTTGAAGAATCTGACTGAGGAGAGCTTGGGGGCTTGCTCACTTGGTGTGTTACTGGCACGCATTTATTTTCCAAGGTGTGTTAACAAGAACAACACAACATGGCTGGTGAGGCATTATTTGTCTTTTATTCCTATTTTCAATCAGGCCATCTCGTATTTTTGCCAGTTTAACTGACCCGGGTGATTTAAAATCTGAGGCACGAGCCATGAGCTGCGTGAGCACACTTACCTACATCGGTGCCGCGCGTTGACTCTTCAGTGACATCATCTTGCAGTCACAATTTTGGAATCTTCAGCAGTGACGTTCCTGTTTGCTTCTGCTCTTAGTACTAGCTTCGGTCGTATTGAATGCACAGGCGTGCCATGAGCCACCCGACACAACCCCAAAAACGTGCCGCCATCTTGGGGTTGGCGCGCTCCACCTTGTAATTGCATTTCCTTCGTGGCTGCCAATCACACTGTTTTTGCTGGTCAATAAAATTTCCAAATGACACTATGCAGTCTGGGAACAACATTATACGTTATGGATGCATCGACTTTTGAAGGAGGACTGAAGTTGAGGCACAGGTGCATTCATCTCTGCCAGCAGTGTAGCAGAGACTTTTTTTTAAAAAGGACAGAGGCGCAGAGGAGCTGTTCAACGGAGTAAGGGTACTTTCAAAGAACTTTCCACTCTCTTTAGCGCCAGAATCCACGTGTGGTTTACACACATTGTATGTAAATTGTTGGGCTTTCTCTATGACCATCTATCTTATTTTCTAGTTCGGATAAACAATTGAGGAATCAACACCGTGGGAAGTTTTTAGTGAAGTGCTTCGTTTCACGTATGTCGGAGCTAATTTTACATTGTTTTTTGTCCTCCTATGCCCACCATTTTCATCTTTGGAGCCAGTCATTTACTTATGCACATTTATATGTCACAAACCACGCATGCTGCAAGGACCATGTCGGAGTTATAGACTATATGGTTTGGCATTGTTCTGGGGTTCCCTGCTTCAGCTTCTAAAATTGTGTTTTTATGTATCGCAACGTGCCCAACATTCTTTTGTGTTTATTTATCCAAAATGAAAGTCTTTGGTTTTAGGTGGTGTGCACAAGTTTAATACATTTGCAGAGTAATTGTACTCAGGTGAGAAATCACTCACCTGCATTATCGCACAGTTCACCAGTGTTCTACACTTAATTGTATTGTATTTTTATTATCTATGGTACAGTTTCATTAGTATTTCGTGATGCCACAGTTTAAGTTGTTTTATGGTTGGGACTTCATAGTCTCCTGGTGGGTGGACATCATAGTTTATCCCTTACATGAGGGGGTTCTGGTCTTAATGGGTGGTTTCCCACTTTTATGTGTTATGGTGACATTACATATGTGGTTTTGTGTTGTGATCAATGTGTGTAAGTCGTCTTGCTCTGCATGTTTGGTCTGCACATTTGGTCTAATGTGTTGGTAAGTCGCCTTGCGCTGCATGTTTTGTCTGTATGCGTGTAAGTCGCCCCGTGCATCACATGTTGCAGTTTTGTGTAAGCCGTTCTGCGCATCTTATGCTGTCCTGTGTAAGTTGCCCCGCGCTTCAGATGTTGTCGTGTGTAAGTCACCCTGCGTATCACTGGTTAGTGTTGTCCTGTGTAAGTCGCTACGTGCTTCAGATGTTGTCGTGTGTAAGTCGCCCTGCGCCTCACTGTATGTACCCTCTATGTGGTCCATTTTGTGGTACATGTGTGTTTTTGGTGTTGATTCACCCTTGTTGTCTATTTCCTGCTTCGGGTGTTAGTCGTGGGGTGTGTCCATCCTTTTTCTACATTATTTTCTAATGTTTTTGGGGAGGATGGGGTTATTGCTAGCTTGATATTTATTATTGCTTTTATTTATCCTTCCCAAAAGTATGCAGTGTTAGTTTGGCTTGTCTGCATTTTAACATCGTTTGTGATTTGATCATTTATTTCACGCTTTGAAATTACTTAATAATTTTCATGAGGGAGGATGGGGGATATTGATGCACATTTTTGGATGTCGTATTTTGCCCATCTTTTCTTGATTTGCAATGTTCTCTTTTTAGTGGTGTTTTGCTTTTATTTGCATCTCTGAGTTATGAACATTACCTCTTTCTTGTGTATAGATTTCTTCTTTACAATTGTAGTTTTTTGTTTTCAATTTTAAAGGAAAGGGATAATGTTATATCCTAAGTATTACATTTATATGTACTCAGCCTAGGTCCTCCTAGCTGCTCAGCCAGAGTGAGAAATGGTAATGGAATGTTGGTGTGACTGTGATGCGTGGGATGCCTGGGTGCCTGTGTGGATGAGTGCTGACAGTTGGAGATGTGCTTGTGGGGCTGGTGTAGGAGATGTAGGAGCTGGTACATGGCTGAACTGAGATTCATACTACCCTGAACTGGAACCAATAAAGAAGACTTTGAATAATACTACAAGGCTACCAGTGTCTCAATGCGCAGGATACAACAGAAAGGATATAGGTCTACTTTGAATCTTAGCTTATGCGGAGAACATACAATATAACAGTCACAAACTACATTTCTCAGCAGTCCCTGAACTCTCATGTTGCTTGGAGACGGATGTGGCCATCTGGGATTATGAGGGATAACTTTTGCTGTGTTTCACAGCATCCTTGCTAGGCAATCATACCTCAATACTGCTTTAGCTAGGCCCTTGCAACTTTGATTCAGAATTTATTTTTCCAAAGAACTGTTGCTAAACTGAAAGTTTGTTGGAAGACATTTGTGAATACAGATTAGTATTCTGTAAATTTTTAACAATTTTGAACATTGCTGAAGAGATTAGAAAGAGGTGCATTTGAACTTGGACTTTGATGCTGTGAAATAACAGGAAGAATTATCATGTCAACATAATGTTAAACATGATACGTCTATGTGAATATGTGAAAGGTACTTCATAAGTGAATCATGACTGACTTGCCAATGATTAGGGCTGGACTGGTCCCAGGATGCTTGTTTCTGGTCCTGAAAGGACCTGGCGTGGTAGTTCAGGCTGGACTGTTAGCATGAGGATCAGGATCAAGACTGATTTGCATATGGCTGAGTCTAAACTGGGGTGGCGTGGTGAGCAAAAGTACAATAGATGTAACCCATATTTCTTGACTGGGGGTGAATGTTTGATTTGTTCCACATTCCATCCATGATTTGTGTTTCTTTTGACTTCTAGAAAGTGGGCATTTCTCTGCTCTAACACTCTTGGTGTGCCTTTTAGTTTGACTCCAGTCCACACTGGAGGCTGGAGGAGCACATCTGTGCATTCCCCAGTGACAGCTATAAACTTTGGGTATGCAAATGGAATGACAGACCTCTGCCATTTGAGGGCCTGGCTGGAGAGATTGGAGGGGGAGATTTCCACACTTGGCCTCTTGGAAGCCAGATCATGACCCCACTAAAGATTATAATCTGCATTTCACTGCTTCATAGCAGACAGGACTGACATTTAGGGGAGACATCTTCAAAGGCACACTACTGTATAACTACTGGTGTCATACTTCAGCATGGCAGAGATACACTTGTGGAGGCGAGGGACCAGATATACTGGAATTGCATGGTGCACACTGCCAGAGTAATTTGTTGTGCACAAGGAGGAATTTTGCCATTGGAAGAGACCATGCACCCTTCCTGAATAGTGGTGTCACCAGCACCTTTCACTTCACGCACTTTCACGTACCTGTGTGAGCACCAGAACTATTATCTTTAAATAACAAATGATACTCCGTTTAGGATGTGAATAAATGCGATGTCATTTAAAAACCTTGTGTCCCTTCATACACTTCCTGGACTTGTTGTGCTGCTACAACTGATTAACGCTACTCTCAAATTGAATTGCAGCCCAGGCTACCAGAGTACCGTATTGGCCTCACACAGACCTGTGTTCTCCTTAACCAACTGCATGGTCAAAGCATGCAGTGTCCGATTCACAGGATGCCATCCACGGAGGGAGGGCATGTCTGTATTAGTGACTCATTGTCTGGTGCGACCCGTATCAGTGCGCACCAGGCGCTGTGCTTCATTTCCAGGGTGGTATAGAGTTTGCAACTCTTCATTGTGTGTGGCCGGAATTGTCTGGGGCAACCCATATCAATGGGCACCAAGCTTTGTGCTTCATTTCCAGGGATGTATAGAATTTGCAGTTCTTTGTTGTGTATGACCGGAGTTGTCTGATGTGACCCGTATCTACTCGTACCAGACAGTGTGCCTCATTTCCAGGGAGGTGCAGAGGAGCAGATTCGGGTTCTGTTGTGCCTGAATTGCCTGGGCGCTACTTTGTGTCTGACGGGTTGCCTTCTTCCTCCGAGAGGGGCCCTTGTTTTATCCCCCATTCATTTTGTGCCCTCAGCTGCTCTCTCCTCACCCAGTCCAGAAAATGTTGTGTTGTCAGGTAGTATTGCCCGGATCGGGCGTGGGTGGTGAGAGTAACTGACTCAGCTGAGTAACGCTTCCAAGAGTGTTCAGAAGCAGGTCAAGAGACTGCGTGACCTCCCTGTACATCACAGAACTGGGCTGGTGCCGGAAGGCACATTGTGGAATCTTTTAACTGAATGACTATCACCCTCAGCCCACTTCTGCTCCGAAACCTGTGGAGCAACTTCCCAACTGGTGGCCAAACCCCCATTTGTCGACTGCCTTCTAATTCGCCCCACTACCTACCCTCACCTTCTTCCTTGGGACCCTGACTAAATGTGACTCCATATCAGGGGGGGAGGGTGTTTTTTCTCCAACCCATGGGAATAGGGTAGTCAGTGTGAGCTGAAATGTGGCGGATGACTTGGGCAATGGGGTCTGCATTTGTATGAGCAACTGACCTGCTGGATATCAGTGGCATTGCATTATGGTGCTGGGTGCGTGTGTATGCGAATGCACTCCATATGGACCTGCCTGATATCCGTGGCACTGCGTATCGGTGCTGAGTGAGTGTGTGGGAGTGACTGCATTAGGCCCGCTTGTTATAAACTACACCGCACGGTGGCATTGCTTTACAAATTGATTCTTTGCCAAAAGAATACTACATTTGACATTGGTTTTAACCTGTGTGGCCTTGGCCCACCCTGCTGTTTAAAAGTGTTGCAATTATCTGTGTGTGTACACATTTCTGATATCATTGTGATCTGGGGTGCACCCTATACCTGTGTGATATTGAATTATAATAATTGCCAGGGTAGACCTAGTTCTGACAATGTTTGGCACCACATAACGGTGATGGGGGATAAAGTAGGATATTTCCTAAGTGTACATACTACTGATGTCATTTTAAAACGGTTGGGCGTAGTACTGCTTGTAAAATATCCAAATGTGATTTATGCCCAGAGGTACACAATGTTCATGTTGTGTTAATAATGTGTGTGTTGAATACAACCTTTTTTTACAAACATCAGGTGTGAAGTCTCTTTTGTGACGCTCAATGTGTTTATTGTGTGAGAATGTTGTGACAATGCTTCACACATTGCCTCTGTGATAAACTCAGTGACAAGCTACTCAGGGGTGAGCACAGGTTATACAGTGAGTGTAATCTCTCATCCCTGATGGAAGTGTTACGTTCTGCCAGGCTAGGGCACCACCTCAGCCAACCAGAGAGTGCCAGTTCCAACATTGGCCCTTCCCCCATCTGACAGACCACGCATGCAACCTTGACATCATCTTGGACAGCAAGTTATCTATGCAGGAACCGGTAAACACAGTCTTGTCTGCCTCCTTCCACAACCTAGGCATGCTCTGTAAGATCTTCAAGGGGCCCCCAGTTGACACCAGAAGGACTGTCACTCAAGGTCTCGTCACCGGTACACAGTCAAAATATTGAGTTTTAAATTTCGACCTACCAAAATATCGTGTTTGAAATTTCGAAGGTGCAGAATATCGATGTCAAGAATATCGTTGGACAGAATATCGACCCTAAGGTAAGTAATATCGAAATTCTTTATATCGATGTAAGTAATATCGAAGTTAGTAATATCGATAGCATATATATCGATGTAACTAATTTCGATGACACTAATATCGATATTTGTATTATTTCTTTGTTTTTTATTATGTATGTGTTACATGTTTTAGTTAAGTATTTAAAAAAAATTATATTATATGTGTATTAATTGTATATATTAATACATTTATTTATAAGTAAATTATATGTTTTAGTACCGGAGCGGGTTGTGGGTTTATAGGGGAATAGGGTGGGAAGTAATTTAATTGTAATTATTAAAATATTTATTTATGTATAATTTATTTTTTAATTAATCATTAATTGGCAATTAATTATTTTAATTGATAAATTAATGATATAATTGGTAATTAATGTTAATTTTAATTAAATGTTATGTTTTAGTACCGGAGCGGGTTGTGGGTTTATAGGGGAATAGGGTGGGAAGATATATAATTGTAATTAATAAAATATTTATTTATGTAACATTTATTTTGTAATTAATTATTAATTGGCAATTAATTATTTTAATTGATAAATTAATTATTTAATTGGTAATTATTGTTAATTTTAATTAAATGTAATGTTTTAGTACCGGAGCGGGTTGTGGGTTTATAGGGGAATAGGGTGGGAAGTAATTTAATTGTAATTAATAAAATATTTTTTATGTATAACTTATTTTGTATTTAATTATTAATTGGCGAACAATTATTTTAATTGATAAATTATTTATTTAATTGGTAATTAATGTTAATTTTAAATAAATGTTATGTTTTAGTACCTGAGCGTGTTGTGGGTTTATAGGGGTATTGGGTGGAAAGAAATTTTATTGTAAATATTTAATTATTTATACATTTTTTGTTATGGATAATTAATGTATTAAATAATTATTAATTGGTAATTAATTATTTTATTAGTTAATTATTTTTTAAATTGTCAATGAATATTTGTAATTTGTAAATATTTGTTTATAACTAGAAAAATGTATTTAATAATTGTTAAACATTTTTTTAAAAAATATTAATTTGTATAATGTATTTTAATTTTTAATATTGATTTACATTTAAATAATATTTTATTATGATAAATAATTTATTTTTTAATATTTATAATTTGGTGAGTAATATTTAATAATTTTTATTTATTGGTGTTTGTTGTTAATTTATTGTCAATTAATCATTCAAATGTAATTGGTTTTATTAATTATTAATTGTTTTTTATTGATGTTGATGTATTTGAAAAATTAATTATACATTATTTCAAATATAAACATTATTTAGAAGTATGTTAAAATAAAAATCTATGTTATTAAACGCTTTCCCTACTGTTGCACCCTTTGGAGTTTGAATAGTAATTTTTCCCCCTACGCTATCCAAAGCTTTCCCTACTGTTGCACCCTTTGGAGTTGGAATAGTAATTTTTCCCCCTACACTATCCAAAGCTTTCCCTACTGTTGCACTCTCTGGAGTGGGAATAGTAATTTTACCCTCTACACTATCCAACGCATTCCCATCTGTTGCCCTCATTGGAGTGGGAATAGTCATTTGTACCTACCCGCTATCCAACGCTTTCCCTACTGTTGCACCCACTGGAGTGGGAATAGTAATTTTTACCTGTACGCTATCCAACGCTTTCCCTACTGTTGCACTCACTGGAGTGGGAATGGTAATTTTTCCCCCTACCCTATCCAAAGCTTTCCCTACTGTTGCACTCTCTGGAGTGGAAATAGTAATTTTACCCCCTACACTATCCAACGCATTCCCTACTGTTGCACTCATTGGAGTGGGAATAGTCATTTTTACCTACCCGCTATCCAACGCTTTCCCTACTGTTGCACCCACTGGAGTGGGAATAGTAATTTTAACCTGTACGCTATCCAACGCTTTCCCTACTGTTGCACTCACTGGAGTGGGAATAGTAATTTTTACCCACCCGCTATCCAAAGCTTTCCCTACTGTTGCACTCTCTGGAGTGGGAATAGTAATTTTACTCCCTACACTATCCAACGCTTTCCCTACTGTTGCACCCTTTGGAGTTGGAATAGTAATTTTTACCCTTACGCTATCCAACGTTTTCCCTACTGTTGCACTCACTGGAGTTGGAATAGTAATTTATACTCTTACGCTATCCAACACTTTCCCTACTGTTGCACCCACTGGAGTGGGAATAGTAATTTTTACCCGTACGCTATCCAACGCTTTCCCTACTGCTGCACTCACTGGAGTGGGAATAGTAATTTTTACCCCCCCGCTATCCAACGCTTTCCCTACTGTTGCACTCTCTGGAGTGGGAATAGTAATTTTTAGCCTTACGCTATCCAATATAATTTATATTTATTTATGTATTTTATAATATTTTTATTATGTTATATAATGTTGTGTTTAATTAATTATTTAAATATTGAAAGTATATTTCATTGTTTTCATGTATTAAATATAAATATTTATTATTATTTATTTTATTATTTTATGAGTGTTGATGTATTTGTAATTTATAGTATTTGTTAATATTTTTAAATTAAGTAAAAAAATAATAAATATTATAATTAATTAAATATATATTACATATTATATGTTTAATTTTAATTAAATGTTTAACATTAAATATGTATTATTTATTCATTTTAAACATTCTACAATATTTTTACATAAGTTTAAATTATATAAAAGTATTATTTACTTTATATTTCTTTTTTTAATAACAAAAAAAACCGATATATTTAATTACGATATTTTTAACATCGATATTTTAGTTTCGATATTTTTGTACTTACCATGTTGTAGATAGGGTGTCGATATACTTGCCTTCGATATTCCAGCATCAATATTTTGTCTGTCGATATCCTGTCTCTCGATATTCTGTCAGAGATTCCTCGTCACCAGCCGGCTGGACTATGGTAACACTCATTATGCAGGAATCACTACACATTTCTTGAAGAGATTGCAGACTATACAAAATGCAGTGGCAAGACTCATCCTTGAGCTTACTAGATGGATTCACATCACCGCACACCTCAAGAAGCTACAGTGGCTCCAGAAAATATGCCAGTTCAAGATGCTGACCCACACACACAAAGCCCTGAACGATGATCAACCAGCTTACCTTAACAAACAAATGACCTTCCACCAACCAACCAGACACCTGCGATCCAACTCCCTTTTCCATGCAGACACCCCCCGGATCCACAGATTCAACAGTAGATGATGCTCCTTCTGTCACCTAGAAACCAAAGCCTGGAACAACCTTCTCTTCCTCTCAAGAAAGACACAATTGTTCTGGGAATTCATAAAAAGACTCAAAACATGGTTGTCCACATGACCAGAGCGTCGCAAAGCAGCTAGAAACTCCAGGGCCTTGAGACCCTCATGGGTGATTTGCTGGGCTTTATAACTCCTGACTGATTGCTTTGATTGTGATTGTACCTGAGAGTTATTAGGCCCATGCTCCATTATCCTAACAGAATGACCAGAGACAGTTACAGACCTACTGGGCATCTGTTTTATTGGCATTTCTCCCACTGACATATTGATTGTGGTAAGAGGAGCCAACTTGTAATTACTTCCATTATTGGGAAGAATGAAGCTTGGCTCTATTGTGAAAGAGTAAGCAAGTCTTTGACAACTTGCTGGGCTTTGTCTGGAAGTAGCTCTAACTTATTATCAATAGTAAGTGAGAAGAGAGTCTTTATCATTGATGCTTTGCTCATCTAAAGTTACCTGGATAGAAGGTACAGTTTGTTGAGTATGGGTATTTGGTAGTGAAGCGGTTGAAAGGAAGCACCAGAATCCATTACCTCATTTGACAGTATGCTCAGGCAGTATGCCTCCTTGTACATCTGTAGAGTGAGATGCCTTTTCTTAATTAATACAATCCTTTGTCTTAGAAGCAGCTGTAGACTATCCAGAATTTGAGAACAGGTTCTCACTTGAGTTAGCTTTTACCTGGCTTGTAAGGAAATCCACTCAGGTCTCCTCACTATCAGTGCTAGTATGCAGAGCTCAATGACGAGGGCGCACCACCAAAGTTGTTTGTGCTTGAACTGCCTTGCTTACTTTGGTCAGCTGGGCAACATCGAGAGAAGCCAGGTGCGGTCATAGCATCAGTGCTCGCTTCACTGTTGTTAGATTGATTATGTGACTCAGCCAATGAAACAACAGCAATTACCAAAATGGTCATCACTTCAAATGATGCAGACTACAGAGATAGATCTAAGCCAAGCATCCAGAGTTGCACAAACTGGATCAGTGCGCCTGGCCCTAAGGTGAGGGCACCACAGAATGAGTATCCAGAAATATACCCAGTATTCCTAAGGACCAAAGGAACTGCCCAAATCTGCAACATAGAGGACTCTGCAACCCTCATGAATACTGTTTGCTCAAATACTGTCTTGATATCCTAGGGTAAGTGGCCCAGTTGCTCCATCTCTTCTTTGATGACTGCCGCACTTGTGAACTGCCACCATCTTGCCTCATCCTGTATCTTCGATTGGTGGTTGGATTACTAAAATGGAAGAGCCCATTGACACAGGGCCGGCTCTAGGGCCACCGTACCGGGTGCTGACTTTGCGTGGAGCCTGTTTGCTAGTTTATATTATTTTTTAAATCACCTGCTGCCGCGTTCCTGGTCTCCAACAATTTTCAGCAATAGTGCAGAGGTTTAATATGCCTGCTGCAAAAAATGTGTACCATGCAAATCACAAAGTGAAAATAACATAAATAGGTCAGTGGGTTACTGCTTTTCTCAGAGACTTCCTTTTGTTACCTGCAGCTTATAAGTTCAACTCCTAATGTAAAACAGTGAGCTATTAACTGTCATCAGAGAAGTGAATGCAGACATTAAGCATAGATTAGAGAATATTGATTTCCCCCTCAGATTTTCACTATCCTAATGTTGCACAAAGGCTTCATTTGGGTAGAAATCTATTCTGATTAATAAAGAGAACACCCAACAATGGTGTTACGCTTTAAATTCTGAGTTTGTGTTTCTTCAGACTAAGCCTCCCTAAACTATACTGCCTACCAGTATGGATGACATAAATCCTACCCCTTGTAGTACTTTGTCTTATGTAATGTTTCCTATACATTGATTTACACACATATGATTGATTGTCTCTGTAATGTGTGTACAATGTAAAGTTCTCTGACAACCTTCACTTTTATGAGTGACACTATTAAACTAATTAAATGCATCTGAGAGAGAGTGGTTATGGAGACTGTTAAAGGGTGGTAGTGTGGGAATCTGTTGCGGAGATGGTCTCTGAGGGAAGGGGCGGTGCCAAAAAACATTGTCATGCCGGGAGCCATCAGTGCTAAAGCTGGCCCCTGCATAGACAAAATAGAAGAAGGAGCGATTGGATGACCAAAAGAAACAGACACAGGTCTTGTTTTACAAAATTGAGAGCATGGAGAACTGTATGAGATATAATTATCTTTGTGTGCTTGGATTTGTTTTTTTTTGTTGTTTTTTTTAATGTGATGTCCTGACTGGTCACATCTTCATTCTTAACACTTACAGTAGATCTGGGCAATCGAGTAGGCAGCATCATCAAAAAACTCATTTCCCGTCCCCCATCCCCCTTCCCACAGCAGACCGCCCCCAACTTGGCCCGACAGGTATCTCCACCCTCCCCCCCCTCTTCCACCCCCAATTCACCCTCAACAATACTCCCACTAGTCCCATTAGGGACCCGAAGTGCCATAGGCGCTAGGGCAGAGGTCACCAAATGTGTCCACTGCTCCGATTCCAACATCGTGCTTTTCAAATCTGGCTCCTGCACCGAAACACCCGTACAGTCTATCAGTGTGTGTCACAGTCCTGGCTGCCCTAGCGTAACTGTATGTTCTACTCTCGTGCACCGTGGGCACACCCCGTTAGCGTTCTCCCACTACCGACTGCTCGATCTAAGCTCGGCAAGCCTCCCCTCCACTGCCAAATAGCTGCTCCTTCCTGCAGTCTGAGTCTATTGATGCGCGCAACTGGCTACTCCTATATGCAGTGCAAACAGCTATATAAATTGCTCTACAGTTGTGAACGCATCAATATACAGTGTATCTATCAACACATCATTCAAACAGAGAAGCAACGTTTTCCAAACAAGAAATCAATGGAAGGGTCTCACCCATTAGTCACTGCATCGTCCTCTCTTGGGCAACTTCACTGCAGGCGCGTCCATTAAACCCCATTGCCCGAGGTGATTGCATCCATATTCCCTTCCCCACCCCCGCAAAAAGCAGAGTTCGAATTTACATCATTCAGAAGGGTTGGGATCTTGGCGTTTGGCTAATCCTGGTCGTCGAACAGCGTGGAATCATCTTGTTCTCCATTTTTATTACGTGGACTGTTCCTCCGTTCCTTGGTCCATTCTTTTAGAGATTTCTGTAGCTCCCTCAGATCGGTAAAGAAGTGCGAGTGGCCTTGTCTATTTATACGGAGCTTAGCTGGGTATAACATCGCGTAGTCCAGGCCTAAGTCACGGAGTTGCTTCTTGTAGGGCGCAAAATCGCGTCTTTCCTCTTGTACCTTTGAGGTGAAGTCTGGGTATAGAGATATGTCCATTCCTTCAAACTGTAATTTCCCCTTTTCTCTTGCTACTCGGAGCGCTGCGTCTCTGTCCCTGTAGTTCAACAGTTTGGCGATAATAGGCCTCGCAGGAGCGCCGGGTTTCGGCCGGGGGCCAAGTGTGCGGTGAGCCCTTTCCACTATAAACATTGGGGAAAACACGTCGTCGCCCAGAAGGGTGGTTAAGAGTTTTTCGACGAACAGCTCCATCCTGCCAGTGTGTGTTGTCTCCGCCACACCCGTTATGCGAATATTAGACCGTCTGGATCGAGCCTCCAAATCCTCCGACTTGTCCTGGATGACCTGCAGAAGTTTGCTGAAATGTTTACGGTCCTTGTCCCACTCCGACTGCGCTTCTTCTACCTCCGTGATCCTCCTTTCCGACATGTCCAGGCGCTCCGCATGCTTGTCCACCCTCTCAGACATGCGGTTCATGCGGTATGAGAGGGCGTCTATCTTGGTGCCAATGGATGCCATACTGTCCTGCAACCCTTTCTCCATTGTTAATAGCATTTCTCTAATCTCTGTGCACATCATGCTCTCAGAGCCAGTGGAACGCGGTGATGTTCCCGGGGTCTGAGTGTCCGGTACCTTCGCGCGCCGTTGATCAAATGCCAACTTGGATTGCGTCTTGTCGCCTTTACCCATAATGAGCTTGCTGGACATCAAACGTGGGTGCCTCGCTGCCCAGGTATCGTATCAATATTTGTTCGCCCACTGCTGCTCTCTAGTCCAAGGCCAGGTGAGCTCGCCGATTACTGTAGAATCAACACTGCGACGCTTTATGTGCAATCAATTAGGGGCCCCCAATGCATAACGAGCAGTTGAGAGGAGGAATGACTCAGTACTCTGGCAAGGGCCTCCCCGCCGGTACAGGCGCTGAGTCACTGATAGGTATCAAGTGGACAACAGGCATAAATCAAGCACCCTCACGAGTTGTGTAAAGGTCCAAATAATGATCATAAATTTGTAAAATAAAGTTCATCAATAAGAGATATATTTTCCAAAATATGGATCCAGAGTCAGGCGTTAGACTTCAAATCTTTTATTTCATAATCATTTAAAATTATTTCCAGCTTGTCCTGCCGACACGTGTTTCGTCTCCTTTGAGACTTTTTCAAGGCCAAAAAGATGAGAAGAGTGCAGTGGTATTGGGCTTCACGAGTCTTGTTCTCAAAGGTCAAGGAGGCCAAGTTCTACGGTCACACCAAAAGTGATGTTCCTAAGGGTGAGATTTCCTAGGTACACAGTCTTTATAATCCGGTATTCTGGTGTATATTCCTAGTGGACACGAGCTGGCATCCAACGCAATGGTAGTGCGTAAGGAAAAATAAACTTTGTTACTCAGAAATCATGCTTCGTGAAGGTGAGTTCAAGTACTCTTAACATTGACAGAAGACCATGATAAGTCCCTCGTCAGTCGCAGCGTCACCGCACCACCTCCACTGCTGTCAGTTACCTGGCCTTGAAAAAGTCTCAAAGGAGACGAAACACGTGTCGGCAGGACAAGCTGGAAATAATTTTAAATGATTATGAAATAAAAGATTTGAAGTCTAACGCCTGACTCTGGATCCATATTTTGGAAAATATATCTCTTATTGATGAACTTTATTTTACAAATTTATGATCATTATTTGGACCTTTACACAACTCGTGAGGGTGCTTGATTTATGCCTGTTGTCCACTTGATACCTAACATTAGCGAAAGATTTCCTCTTTTGCTAATTTAACACTCCTGGTGGTGGGTGTTTTACAGGTTAATAGTGCACCTCACACTAAGAACTGTTTATGAGTAACAATACACGTAGACGTGCTTAGAGATTTTTATTACTTCAAGGTGCTGACGTTTTCTCATTTTTGAGAAACACTACCACCATAATACTGCTTTGCATGCTGAGTCACTGATAGGTGCGGCCCACGTGGCCACCGGAGCAGGTGTAGTGGCCCGCAGTTCTGTGCGGTCCGCTGTTTCACGCGTTTGGTTGCCGTTGCCCTGTGCCAGAGCCCCTCCAAGCCCGGGTGTCTTAAGACGTGAGGTATCTCACCGGCCAATGGTCACTCAGGGCCTATCGTGACCAAGGCAGGGGTCAAGTTGGAGGTTGTGCGTTCCCACGAACGCTTCATGCAGCTATTCCAGTCTTTAGGTCAAAGACCATTGGCAGCCGGGCGACCGTCTTCTCAAGTTGTCCATAAGGGCTCAGATCATAGGGGGTGACCTGGGTTGCGTGTCTGTCCTGTCGTGGCTCCTGTGCTGCGAAGTCGCCACGCTCCCTCCCTGGACCTGGGATCAAGCAGCTTCTCTACTGATGCCCCTAAGGAGCTCCCCGGGGGGTTGCTGAGTTCCGGGCTCAATGCTATGGGCGCCCAGTGGCAATAGCGTCTATCGCTCAGCAGCGCTGCAGTGTTCTGGGCAGTTCAAATCACGCTACCTCTACTCTCCTGTCTGCCAGTACCACCATGCTCTATCAGGCCAACCGAGTGACGGATCCCCCTTGTGTGTCTCTCCTACCGTTTGGCTCGCAGACTGCAGTGTAGTCACAGGGTCGCTCTCACCGCGTCGTGCAGAGTCTATCTACAAGGGCTCGCACCACCATTCACTCCCGAGGAGCCATCCGGAGCACCCCCTCGACAAGTGCCACTCCCCACCTCCATAGCCTGGTCAAAATTCCTCTGGCGCCTCCACCCTCAGCAGCGCGGCGCCGCCATTAAGTACCAGCATGAGGTGACTATCGGGCCTCGAAGTACACAGCAGCCTCTGCCTTCTGATTCGTTTCGCCTCTCCTCGGCGTGCAGTGCCGCCTCCGCGGAGGAGCAGATGCCCCCTGTCACTGCCGAGCTGTTCGTCCTCTGTCCTCTCGGCTCACCAGCAGTGAGTGTGAAAGTTGCGGCTCCGATGTAGCCCCGCAGCAGTCCGAGTGACGGCCTACCACACGAGCCGCACGCACAGCGACGCACGGCGGGTCTCTTCCCAGGCGAGGCCGGGGATCAGGGCCTGGTCCGCCGTGTCTCGCAGACACCTTTGCTTGTCTTGTTTGCACACCCCGCCTGCCTGGGTTTCCAACCGGAGCTTCTGTCGTCCACGCTGCACCTATGCCATGTGCCAGAACTGCTCAAACACGACTGAGTCTAGGATAAATTAAGGATATTGTCGGGCATCGGTGCGGAGCAAAACGCTTACGCGGCCACCATGGACGCTGTCAAGCTCCGCCCCCCCGTGTGCTTGGATTTGTGGAGGGAGTAGAGGGGGATGATCCCAGAGGACTATAGCATGACGGAGCTCAGCGCAGCCTTCGACACGGTCAACCATCCCCTCCTGCTTCACCGGCTCCGCCTCGCTGGGATCTCGGGAATGGCCTTCAAATGGCTTCATTCCTTCTTGTCGGGAAGATTTTTCTCAGTTTTTGAAGAGGAGGTGTCATCGGACCAACTTCAACTGCATCACAGCGTCCCCCAGGGATCATCACTCAGCCCTACCATGTTTAACATCTATATGAGACCATTGGCTGAAGTGGTGCTTCCCTGCGGAATCCAGCTCATCACCTACGCCGATGATACACAGTTGATCGTCTCCTTGGCAAGGGATGAGGCCATAGATCAAGGGATCGGTAACCTTACCCCCTGCCCCACCAAGGTGATGGAGTGGATGACCTCCTCTTTCCTAAAACTCAACGGGTCGAAAACTGACATTATGCTTTTGGGCTATAAAGCCCCCCTCAACCTTGACCCTTGGTGGCCTAACTGTCTTGGCCCTCCACCCCCCCCTAGAACCCAAATAAAGAGCTTAGGGGTGTGGCTTGATTCAACCCTGGGATTCCAAACTCAGGCAAAGAAGGTGGCCGCGACCTGTTTTGGATTGATCAGGGTCCTCAGGAAGGTTTTGACCCTCCTTCCCTTTGAGGCTAGACGTATGCTGGTCCAGTCGTTGATTCTTTCACGGCTGGACTATGCAAATGCAGTCTACTTCGGGGCCCCAGCAAGCTCCATCCAAACTCTGCAGTCAGTGCAGAGTTGTGCAGCTCGGCTGCTGATGAACATACCTAAACACCGCTCGGCTAAAGCCGCATTGCGTCTTCTCCATTGGCTGCCGATTCATGAGAGAGTGACGTTTAAGGTCATGTGCATGGCACATAAGTCCATCTGGAATGGTGGTCCGACTATCCTACATCCCTTGTTTTGTCGTCATATACCCTGCAGATCTTTAAGATCTAATCAGCGAAATCTGCTGGTAAAATACCAAGGGTGAAGCGAGCCCGAATGGGAGGCCGCCAGCTCTCCTTCCTGGCAGCTAAGTGCTGGAACAACCTACCAGACAATCAGGCTTGAAAGAGACCATCTCGCCTTTAGGAAGCAACTGAAGACACATTTTCCATTGAGTGTCTATGGGTACTCCACTGGTCTTATAGCGCTGGGATGCCTAAGGGTAGCCATGTGCTCTATAAAAGTGTATTCATTCATTCATTCATGACTATTTTGAGGGAATTTCCCGATCTCCAGGAATTGGATATTGACTGTCAAGTCCAAGTGCACACAGCTTCCCTTTTATTAGACCCAAGAGTGACTGTAAATATCCCTAGTTAAACCCAGCCATCCACCCCGCAGAGACATACACTATTGTCATTAGGATCAACACGACTTCGGACCTGCGCTTAGGAATCGCTTACCTGCAGTTGGGATCTCCTGGATGGATCGTCATCTCGCAATCAACACACTCACCTGTTCAGCCTCAACACCTATGGAGGATTGTGGTGACACACTCGCCTATTCAGGCTTGGCACCCACGGATGATTGTTGGACTCACTCGCCTGTTCAGCCTCGGCACACATAGAGAATTAGAGGGCAAGGTGGCTGCAGGACGCAAAAGCGAGGAATTGACCTCTGCTGCCTCACCTTCTTTCTCGACAAACTCGCCCTCCAACCTCGGCGTCCATGGAGGATTGTAGGGGCGAAATGGCTGCAGGACATAGCGGAATGGAATCGTCCACCTGCGGCCTCACCTCTGACCTGACACACTCGCACACTCGTCTCTGACTCAAGCAGCTGCGTTGCACACGGTTGGTTGCGGTAGTGAAGTAGCTGTGGCGAGGAGCCGACCTCTGAGGCCTCGGTGGATGAGCTCGCTGCTACGAACCAGAGATGCTCAGCCCCTCTGCCTCGGTGCCTGCGAAGGACTGCGCCATGTGAGGTGGCTACAGGGTGACCCAGAAAGATTCGGCCTTGATGATTGCATTTGAGTTGGTACTTCCACCTGAGCACTTAGATTGTCACAGGGTGTTGTGCCCCGGCCGACTACATCAATGCTGCCTCTGGGTGCTTCTGCATTGGACTGCTTATCTGCCTGCCAGTTTGCCTGCGGCCCTGTTTGCCAATCACATCTCCGCATCGCTAACTGGGGTGCTTCAGATTGTGCCTTGTGGGCCACCCCTTTTGTTCCCCCGCATATGCCTCTAACCGATTGTGGCTTTAGGGACAGGGAAACAAGGACGTCCTTTCATGTGTGCGGCCGGATGTGTTTACAGGACTCCGGTTCGCTGATTCTCCGTTTTTGGTCTCTTTGAGGGATTTGATTATTTGTCTCACAGGCTGCCGGAAGAGTGTGCGCACTATGTTAATTGGAGGCATGTAGCGATGACCGGTTTCATTGTTTCGATTGCCTGCAGCTGATTTAAAGACTGTCTCTGCCTTAGGCCTCTCAAGCTGCCTTCTGCATGGTGCGAATGAGTGACGCCTCTACCCTGTTTCACCCTGGTCAGGGTAAGTGTCTTCTAAATAATCCCTCCCTGCAACAATTGGCGATTCCTTTTGGGAGCAAAGAGGTAACGAGCTCCCTTAGTGTGCCCGGCCTGATCTTACTATGATTTTAAAAACAATCCTCAAAATAGGGCTCCTCATGGTCTTTCACCCATTCTTAAGGAACTACTCAAAATGGCCACTTCTCAAAAAGGCCTCGAAGATGGCCTGACCCTCGACTTTTCAACATCTCTACACAATCATGCATGGAGTGACCATTCATATCCCTCAATGGAATTAGAAAAGGGGGACAACCTATGGACAAAGAAGATAGCAACCATCTTGGGTTGATCAATATTTGCCACTTCCCTCATTATTTAGTCCAACCATTCACAGCAACAAGACGCAAATGCACAACCAACATCTCCTCCCATAGATTCATATAGAGCCTGAACTCGCAGCCATTAAATATGCACCCACCAAACCCCACCCGGAATTCTAAACTCATGCGTTACGGACCCAACTCATGGTTCATAAAGTACCCAGAAAATCTAACCAGTAATGCTAAAAAGAACCTAAAGCACAGTACCTTAAAACAACACCAGGAAACATTTATAGTAGACAACTAACTACCACACCCCTACTAATGGCAACACGAAAACGAACTTCATATTTTACACAAATCGCCCGACTAAGTGGAAAAACACCTTCCTTGTTCAGTCATCAAATCAGTAAATATTTGTTATGGCGAAAAAATCTCCACAACAGTCACCCCTACCTCTAAAGGGGAACTCACAATTTCTATCTTCAGAACAGGAAACATTCTCATACAGGCCACTGACCCACACCTCACCATTTCTGATTGGCACTTCTCAACATTACTCTCCTCTCTAACTCATTAATACCATCAAACCCAATCCCCCCACACCGAAAGTAGAACCGACCCAATCTCCCTCCCCGGATGACCCATGCTACAACTCATGGAAATCCACCATCACTAATTATAATCTCACTACCCCTATTATCTCACTTCTCATCAAACACCCTTTACAATGGCCTCAACCGATACTGCCAGGTCCAGCAAATGCACAGCCAATAAACACCACAAGCCTGATCCTGAGCTAGGCAGATCGGACTCAAACGACATTCTTTCCGTGACTGAACTCACTACAGGCACCCCCACCCTTGACTTCAGGAGACCCGACTCTACCCTTGCAAATTATCCTCAACTCCACTACTGTCCCTATTCCGCCTGCCCAATCCATCTCCATACCGAATGCCACCGATAATCCCTCTGACACTGACCTCCTTCTAGCCACTGCTCACTCCCCGACCCCGACCCGACCCCACCGCCCCTAACCACTCCCACTTCTAATCACACTGCCAATCCCCTGGACAAGGACTTCCTCCTTACCATTACTCTCCCCCTCCCCCCTCCCTTGGACCCAAGACCCACTACTCCTCCTCCTAACCTCTTGACCGAAAGCAACAACGACCTGACTCCTCACGTCCAATCTATCCCCACTCTTAACCCCAGTGATGCCATTTAATCCCAAAACCTCTTACCCTCTCCTTCCACAAAACCTAGTCATACACTGCTCCCGATGAAGACAACATGCCCTTTCAGTGCACTTTCCCAGCTACTGACCCGAATGGAGCAGAAAATAGACTCCCTAGTGGCAGATATTCTACACCTACAACAAAGCCTTCCCAACTGACTTAAGCCTCCTTGCTCACACACTGCGGGTAACTACACACCTTCCCCCATACAGCCTCTTCCATGGCCCCACTTGGCACCCCATGTCCCACCAATCCTATGAGGAATCAGGCACATTGACCTTGCCGAGCTCTCCGACCCATTTCAGGTGAGAAGCAGATGATATCAACGACTCTTACCTTGAAATTAGCCAAAACTCTGCCCCGTTTGCAATCCCAGTTTTAGTGAGCACTAATAGATTCCCTAGACCTGTCCTCTCACCCAGACCCCCTGCTGAATACACTTCTATAAATACAGCACACACCACCACTGAAGCGCCCCGGCCTCTATCGTGCATGCTCCTCAACTGTAGATCAGCCGTACAGCACACCTCAGATATTATTGATGTTATACTCGTGGAAGAAATAGACATCGTATTCCTCACAGAATCTTGGCTCAATGACCTCTCCACTCCCATCCTAGACCTTCTCACCCTCCCCCGCCCCAGGCTTCAACATCATCAGACAAGACACACTGATCAAAAAAGGCGCGGCCTAGCTATCATCCATAAAGTAGGAATATAGTTTACCAGATTAAAATCCACTGAATACCTGACTCTTGAGTACTTAGGTGTTGAATTTACAGCCAAAGGCACCACGCCCATCAAATTTGACACCATCTACCATCCTCCTGGTGAACGTACCCTCTTCGCTGAAGAACTAACCAACCTAATAACTTGTTTCTCCCTAACAGACACAGAAGACGTGTTCCTGGGTAACTTCAATATCCATTGGAACAACCCAGAAGACACTACAATCCAAAACCTCTCCAACCTGCTAGAAATTACCAACCTCAAACAACTCTGCAATGAACCAACACACATCAAAAGAGCAACTCTAGATACGATCATTACCAAAAATGAGCTGGTCTCTTTGAGATCGATTTCGCCCATTGACTGGTCTGAACACCACCTCATACTGTTTAATATTGACTCACATGTCAGAAACCAACCAATACAACCTGACAGACCTAAGCACTAGACCAGAAACATCAAAGGAGTCCCCATAACTGAACTGGAATCCAGGATTCATGCCCATCTACAACCCCAGCCTTCCAATATGACGGCCGCGGACCTCACTGCCCACTTTAATTCCACAATGACTGAGGTGTTATATCAAGTAGCACCACTTAAACTCAAACATTTGCGCTCTACCAAATCTAAATCTTGGTTCAATGTGGAACTTAATAACAAAAGAAGACATCTCAGACAATCAGAATGGACTTGGAGACTAAACCCTTCAACTCTTCACCTAGCACAACCTTGATCAACCAGATCAGCATATAAAAAACAATTTTTTGGAGAAAAGGCTACTTTCTTCCGCAGCCAACTAGACCAGGTGAAGAATAGACCTAGAGAACTCTTCAACATTGTCAAAAGTCAAACAAACAGCACACCCCCACAATAAATAAAAGCCTACAAAGATTGATGCGAGAAATCACCAGCTTCTTCACAGATAAAATTAAAAAAATTGAGCAATCCTTCATTCAAACCTCAAATCCATCCTCCCCTGCAACCTGCCCCCTTTTAACCACCCCTGACCAAACAGATCGAAATCTTAACATGGACAACCAGACCCGCTTTCAACTGAAAATGACGCTAATTGGTCAAACTTTTAACCCATGTCGTAAATCGAAGTCTTCATTATAATTGCAAGCCTAAAGCCTTCTTCCCACACTATGGACCCCCTCCCATTCACAATAGTAAAAAAATGCAACCACATCATTGCCCCTTTCTGGACAAAAATCATCAACTCCTCTCTCACATCAGGTTGTGTCCCAGACTCCCTTCAGCTAGGACACATCACACCTATACTCAAGAAACCAGGGGCCGACACCAACGAGCTCAACAACCTCAGACCTATCTCAAACCTTCCATTCCTAGCTAAAACAGTGGAGAAGTGCATTCTCTGAGGACTTAACAAACATATTGATGACTTCAACCTCCTCTTCACCTTTCAGTCGAGTTTCAGGAAAGGTTCTAGCACCGAAACAGCGATGCTCAATATTGCAGATGATATCCACAGAGCCTTAGATGAAGGTAAAGCCTGCCTCGTTATCCTTATTGACTTATCAGCGGCATTTGACACATTAAACCATTGAGCTTTACTTGAGACTCTGAAGAGCCAATGTGGCATTAATGGCACAGTACTAGAATGGTTCACTTCCTTCATTCAGCACAGTTCATAACAGATTAAAATCAACTCCTGCCTCTCTGTACCAACACGAGTCAAACTTGGAGTCCCGTAAGGATCGATCCTCTAACCATCCCTCTTCAATCTCTTCATGGAACCTCTTGCAATTATTTTGAAACAAGCAGGGGCTCATTACCACCTATATGCTGATGACACACAAATATACTGAAAAATCAAATTGGCCAGTGACGTCCGACACCTCAATGTCACGCTACCCAGGATCCAAACCTGGTTTAACGCAAAGCATTTAAAGCACTTAAAACTGAACCCGGACAAAACAGAATTAATACTGTTCTCTCAGAAAAGTAACCACCAACCAATTCAAGTCTGGCTCAAGGAGCGTCGTGCTCTAAACTGCTCCCTCTTCCTATCTGACTCAGTAAACTCACTATGCATTACCCCAGACAAGTGCCTGTCATTGAAGGAGCACATCAAGAACTCTGCAAAAAGTGCGCTTTACTCTTTAAAACACCTCAAGAAAATTAAACCTTTCATTCCTCTCATGATCTCATGACAATTGTACAATCCCTACTCCTTTCTAAACTGGACTATGGAAACGCCATCCTAATAGGGGCTCTAAAAGCTCACCTAGCCCCACTAAGGTTAGTCCTTAACATGGCAGCCCGACTCAAAACTAGTGTAAAAAGATTTGAACACATCTCACCAACCCTAAACGCACTCAACTGGCTTTCTAAACTGGACTATGGAAACGCCATCCTAATAGGGGCTCTAAAAGCTCACCTAGCCCCACTAAGGTTAGTCCTTAACATGGCAGCCCGACTCAAAACTAGTGTAAAAAGATTTGAACACATCTCACCAACCCTAAACGCACTCAACTGGCTTCCCATAGAAGGTAGATGTGTTTACAAACTGGCCTGCATCACACACAAGGCCCTTCACACCCAATCCCCAAACTACCTAAACAGCAAACTAGTATAAGCAGAAAAATCCAAAACTCTGAGAAGCACTAACTCTCTTCTTCTCATCCCTCTGAAACTGAAAAAGAAAACAACCCAGTGCCGGTCCTTCTCTGGCAACGTACCCAGGATGTGGAACACACTCCCTATTGACCTCAGATGCAACCCCTCCTTCTCTTGCTTCAAAAAGGACCTGAAACTCCTTCGCCTCAACCAATACTTTACCGACCAAGGCAACCATCCTAGGCATCTATAACCTAATAGACTCCCTACTCACTTTGACCTTCAAGGATGGTGGTTTTCTGACTGCGTCAGCCATCTTTTCCTCTGATTGTTGCACTAGTGATTGTTGCTGGAATAGTTTCAAGTAGTGAAGGCGTCTCTGTCTCTGTCTTTCCCCTATTTTATTTGGGTGGTGGATAGGTGAAGAAAGCATGGTAGGTAGGTGGAGGGTGGGACAAGGGTTAGCAGGAGAAAAAGTAATAAAACTTAGAAAGATGTATCTGCATGGCACTCAAATGGAGTATATAAAATGTATGCTCCAATGATGGCTAGAGAGAACAGAATAACTAGTATACAAGGTATAAAAGTAGCCACTTGGAATGTCAGTAGCTGGAGAAGAACTACATTCATTTGCATCTGAGACTGTATGTCTCCAGGAGACCCATTTATTATGTAAAGAATCATGTAAACTGTCTCGACTGGGATATAAGTTACTGGTCTGCCCAAGCAGGAAGTAGCTACAAGGGGAGTTGCACTCGTAGCAAAATGTAATACATGGTAGATTATGTAACCAAATCTGGTCCTTCTGGTCGGTGGTTATTTGGCCATATCACTATGGATCATGGGTCAATTACAATTTGTGCTTCTAATTATGAGGATCCTGCTAGTTTTAATCAACTTTTACTAGAGCTTTGTGGTTGGGAACCACCCTTGATTTTTTGTGGGGATAGTAATCTTACAACTAATCCTAGTCTTGACTCTCCAAGGCCATAAACTTCGCCTCGAATGCACACTTTAGATCTTCACCCATTCATACAATGGATTCCTTTGGTATAGCTGATTACACTTTGTACTAAGCCCCTTATAGATCATGTTCTCATGTTAATATTCGTTTGTTATCTAGGAGTATAATTTCCTTTATCACTATTGATCTTCATCCACATCTTATTTCAGATCATAATGCGCTCACGCTAAGTATAAAACAAGCATTTGCAATGGAATAGGTCTCACATTAATTACGTTTGAGCTATTGGCATTGCTAAATATTGCAACACCAATTGCAGCAAAAGTCTATAAATTGTAGGCCAAAGAAATTTGTTTTTTGTAGCAATTGTGGCATCCTGGGCTTTAGATGAATATGTTTAAAAGTAAAGTGTGCCATACCGCAATTGCTACAATAGTTAATTATGAATGCGTTAACAATTGATGTGTGCACTGATGGCTGGTGGTGTGTGTGCCTGTAGAAATTGTGCACTGAAGGCTGGTGGTGTGTGTGCCTGGTGGAAGTTTGCACTGCCGGCTGGTGGTGTGTGTGGCTGGTGGAAGCGTGCACAGACAGCTGGTGGTGTTTGTGCCTGGTGAAAGCATGCACTGACGGCTGGTGTTGTTTGTGCTTGGTGAAAGCGTGCATTGACGACTGATGGTGTCTGTGTCTGGTGAAAGTGTTTCCTTTTAGATCCTCGAGTAGATGATAGGTTGGAAAGGAGTTACAGTTTACCTTGGTGTAGTTGAAAAATGAACAAAGTTGAGAGCAAAGTTCAGGATCTGTGTCAGAAGACACAGAAAGAAAAGAACAGACATCAGTCTGCAGGGGTTGTGTTTGGATGTAACTCAGCGCGACTTTCAGTAAAGTTTGGAATCCACACGGAGAACCACACAGCCATATATTGGTGTGTGGGAATACTGCTACAAAAGTCTCTGGATTCAGCCTGGCACTTATGGATATTCTAAGTTGAAGAATCTGTGGCTAGAAGTATCCATTAGAAATACAGTGTGTCATGGTGAGAGTCAGAAAGCTTCCTTTGTCTCTAGTTGGTCTCACATTTCAGAAGTGCCACCCCTGAGGTCTCCTTGCCAGATAAGAGGAGTAATCCTAGTATCCTTAATTAGGTCAAGAAGTTGAAGAAAGATCACAATCAAACTTGTTGTCACCGCTACTGGTGTCAAAGTCACCATATGAGGCACTCATATCAATGCAGGATGCAAGGACTTCGGGGGTCACCGAGTCTTCACAGCCAGCATTTGTTTTGAGTTCGACAAGTGACTGAAGTTGCTAGGGTAGACAGTCTGGGCTAGGGCAAATACATGAGCTACATTGGCTGAAGCACCCCTGTGGAGATTTTTCAGATGTTATGCTGATGCTTGGAACGCCAGAGCCTTCTACCCAAGTAGCACTGCTGACCTAAGAGTCTTTTCCTTAGCAGGCGCAATAGAGGGAAAAAAACTTTACCTGTGGCAATGGGAGCTTCTCAGATAGAAACAGGATAATCTGAAGAAGTCTAATCAGTGTCACTATGGTCGCTGTTTTGAGGATGATTTCTCGCTTATTAGAGTATCAAGAACTGCTAAATCTGCTGGAAGAATGGCTGATAGAAAATGCAGGGTGGTTCCAAGACAGCAACTACATCGCCTTCCTTTCCTTATGAGAAAGTTTGGCTTCTCACTCTAAGATGGCCTTCAATTGCACCTGAGCAAACAAATCACAGACTCCTTTGAGATGTTCGATGTGAGCCTACAGCATTACTTTCTTTCCTTGAGTGTGAAGCTTTTATGCCACAACACTTCTGGGACAGCATGCTACCGTAAAGGGCTAGTAAATGTGAAGAAAAGGTGAAGGGGTTTGAACCAGTTCGTAAGTCAATAAAGCACTCTAATCAAGGCTAATATGGAATACAGAGACGTCTTCAAGGATGCGGTGGTGCGATTTTAAAACTGTGGCATCAGGATGGATTGTTATATGAATGGAAGTGGATTGTCTTTTTTATGATAAAATAAGAACTTTTAAGTTCCATATATATATATATATATTTTTTTTTAGCAAGAGCGACACCTGAAATGTTCCTGACGTCAAGGAGCTTAAACAGTGAGGACAAAGAGCACCATTCAAGATTGCCCAAATAAACAGGCTGTCAGGGTACATCTAAAAGCTAGATGCTGCTGTAGTGCGCTAATATTCCAGGATAATGAGGTGCAGCACTTGACGCTAAATGGCAGAAGGATCAGTTGCTAACTCAAGTCTTCTTCACTTGTGGAACACAGAATAGCAAAAGTGAAGCGTGATAGCAAGCAGATCCAGATGTTTTTAATTCTGATTTTTTAGTCCATAAAAAAACGTGTGACTAATAAACAGGGCCTGTATATGAGGATCTGCATATGTTTCTTAATTCAGAGTCTGTGCAGACAACCGCGTGCCTTCCTGATGTGATCACATTTGCAGAACTTACAAACCCTAAGGCCAACCAGGTTTGAGATAAACTGAAGTTTTTCCAGGAAATAATCCTGGTGACTTTGGAGTAGACTATTATTACAGCAGTCTAAATGTGACTGTGTCAAGGCAGGAGACTATGACAATAGTCTAAAAGTGATTGTGTCAAGGCAGCAATAACACAAGTTTTTTTTCACAGGCGAAAAAGGGAGAATTTTCTTTAGTGATCGGAATATCGGAAAACAGTAAGGTATGACCCCCAATATGGTATGTATAAAGGATCCCGACTAATAAGAACTCCAAGTACTCTGGTTTAGCTCTGAGGGGGCGGGGGGGGCAGAGATGCACTCATAAAACAAAGAGTTGTTGCTTAAAAGCAAGCGTTCCATTACGATTGCATTTAATTTTAACAAGTTTGCATTCAATCACTTCCGGACTGCCACTAATCTATCCCTCAACTGCAAAGTGGAACTGGAGGCTACTCGGTTGAATCTGATGATTATTTGTGCTTTGTCCGTATAAGAGCCCAAAGATCTTATTAGATGAGATATGGGCCTACTTAGAGTCTTACTCAGAAGGGGGTGGGTGTAAACCCTCACCTGTGACCTTTACAATTCAGTGGAACAATGACCCGGCACAAGTTTAACGGACACCTCTGGTCCACCTCAGAATGCGGAGGAATACAGTTGTACGAACTCCAAGGCTCATCCCTAATAATTACTGTGAAAAGGCCAGACAAACAGGGCTTGCCTCCCCATGGAGCCTTAAGAACAATAAAACTATCTACGGTACTTCCTACTAAGAGGACACATTAAAAGCAGGGTACTGGGTACTTGGACAAAAAACATAGGGCAAGGCGGCTGGCAAAGATAGATTTAAGAGTTTTAATGTTGAGAGGGCGTCAGATGGGAGCTCCTTTCTGAATACTAATCTGCACACCTTCACCACGAGGCAGACTCGTCCAGATAAATAATCTGATGGGCAGTTTCATTGAAATGTGTACTCTTTTAAAGCTACATGAGACCTACACTATAATATAATTTTATACACATATACTTTGAAGGTCAACACATTTCTTGCCTGAATGAAACGTAAAAAAAAAATGTAAATGCATTTCATCCAAGAATCTCACTTCCAGAAACCACTGTGGCTCACAAAGGCAGGCTACGCGCCACCCACGCTGGGCTTCCACCTGGAGCAGGAAGGACGTGGTACTTGCTACACGTATCCCTGGCTAAGGTCTTCAGTTTGTCAGATTTGATTTGAGGAGCTTCGTGTTGCATTCTTGCTGCAGTCGGATGTTCGGAGCCTGCAGCGCTGCCCGTGGTGCTCTCCGTTCTAACCTCGGGTGGCACATATGCAGTCGACTCTTCGGCACCACCGGTAACACATACAACCAATCATGTGCATCCTGTCCGTACAAAGGTGAGGCAAATTCGCATGTGAAGCTATAGTAGAGTTTTCACTAAAGCTAGGTTGGCGGCTTTATTGGAGGTTAAAACGAACTCCAATCACCGAGGCAAAAACTAACAGCGCTACTTAATCTTGTATAAATACAGGACAGCGGCGGCCTCATGAGGGGAGAATATTAAGTGACTGCAGCAGGGTTTCTACGGGGAACAATCATTAGCCGAGCTCCAAACAGATTGGTCTATGAGAAGCCTGTTTAGCATTCAGGCCCTGGTAATGCGGCAGCAGGGGGAGGCGCACGGCTCGCACGACAGCAGGGGGGAGGAGCGGGGCCTGCGCACACATGCGGAGCGATAATTGCTGCCATTTGGCGGCGCACGCTCCTGCAAGTAGATCGCCTCACGTGCCCGCGTTGCAATTGAAGGCAATGGAACTCATGCACGTTTTGGTCTGAAACGCACAAGCAATTGCAAAAGGTCTTTTTGCCTTGTAGCGCATGTGAGCTGCGTAGGCGAGACCTAACAAGAGATTTGCTTTTTCCACCTCTCACTTACACATACACTGGGGATTCGATAGAAGTCTTCTTAATAATTCAAACTATCAAAATTATATGACCAAATAGGTAATAATATGCAGACAACAGCACCTAACATAGGGGCCGATTATGATGGCGGATGGACCTGAGTCCGTCCGCCACCATAGAGCAGGAGGGAACCTCCGCATGGGCTGCGGAGTTCCCTCCTGTGCAATTAGGATGTGACCGCCACCCTGGCGGTCACATCCTCTATTTTTAACATCGCGGCGGGTGCAGCTTCAAGCTGCACCCGCAGCAATGTTAAAAATGCAAGCATAGCATTTGGATGTAGAAAGTGGCAGGCGCGGTGCCTGCCGCTTTCTGCATACAAATGCAGGGGGGTACCATAGGTACCCCCCATGTGCACCTCCAACCCCCCTTCACCTAGGGGGCCCGCAACGGGCCCCCGCAGTGAAGTTACACATGCTTTTCCACGGCAGAAAAGCCACCGCGGAAAAGCATGTTTCACAGCCCATCCTAATCTGGCTGACGGTGTCTGAGAGACACCGTCACCATATTAGAGCTTTTCCGCCGCGGTTGTAAGCCAACCGCGGCGGAAAAGCTGCGGACGGAAACCAGGACCCACCAGCCATCCTAATGTGGCGGTGGGTCTTTGGTGGGTCCGCAGAGGATTTTCCGCATCCTCGGGGCCGGCGGTGGCTTCCGCCGGCCCGGAGGATGCGGAAAATCCTCCATCGTAATAGGCCCCTTAGTGTGGGACTGCCTACATGCTGTAGTTATGGGGGCTCTACTTTCGCATATACTTTGTCAAAAGAGAAAAATGAAGTTAAAAACTCATAAATTGAAAATGTTACTTCTAAAACTGGAAAATTAATATGCATTCTAATTAATCACATAGAAGGATAATTTTCTTCAGGATTGAATTCTAAATCAACTTAATACCACCAAAATGTTAATAAAAAACAACTATGGGAGGCTGCCCCTCGACGAAAAGTAATTTGATTAAAATCGGCGAAATTATTGCCCTAAAATCCAAAGCAATATTGAATACAAATCGTATTAGCTGTATCCGGGATGCTCAAGGTAATTTAGTCTAGGAATAGATCAAAATAATCTCTATCTTCCGAGACTACTATAAGCAATCATATAAAAAGAAATAGTGAGGCAGGACATTTTCATAGGAATGTTTTCATATATTTATGAATCAAAAATCCAACCAATACCACCCATGCAACCGGAACGTTTAGAGACTACTATCCTAGAAAAATAAATATGTCCTGAAATCAAAGGTCTGCTATCTGGGAAGGCAGCTGGCCCAGAGTCAATACCCAGTGAGTTGTACGAAACCTTTATTGCAGTTGTATCCCCTTTATTTCTATAATTTAAAATAATATATATATATATATATATATATATATATATATATATATATATATATATATTCACTGAAAAAACCATAGGTTTCACACCAGTTATAGTTAGGAATTAGCATTTAAAAAACCTATTAAATTCACTGAAAAAACCATAGGTTTCACACCAGTTATAGTTAGCTGGAAATTTTACTGATATAAAACCATTGAAATTCCCACGTTATAGTTAGTCGGACTCACTATAACTTGCGCGTGCAATGCACTGCTGATGACATCACATATTACATCACTCATGACATGGTCAGTGACATCACTCATGACATCACTGATGACACCATCCAGTGAATATGTGTCTTTCTGAAAAATAAATATTAGTGAGTTATGTTTAAATATTTAAATACATATATTAGTGTTTCACTTTGTGTATAAGTGGCTACATGTGTTGATAAGTAGCTACATGCGTATGTATATGGGTTATTTGATATTTTTAGTAGTATCAGTATGAGTGTCTATATGGTTTGGTGGAGGTATTACTTAGCACATAGATGCATGAGTGACTGACTCTTTGTTTGTATGTGTTTTGAAGACAGCATATGTACAGGACTGTATGGGTGGATGAGTGTCTATATGTGTTTGTTAGTGAGTGAATGACTGTCTCACTAGTGTCTTTATCAGTAACTACATATGTTTTAATCTAGTATATATGAATATTGATGTATATAAGTGAGTATATGTGAGAGTAAGAGATTGTAAGATTTCCTGTTTAAATAAGTATGTGTTTCTATAAGTGATTGTTTAAGAGAATAAATATGTGTAATTTTCAGTAGAAGTAAGGTGGAAGTGTGTGTATAACTCTATATTCAAATAAATGGTTGTTCAATAGTTTATTTGCACGTGTGAATATGTGTGTGAGTAACTTTTGGATGAATGTCGGTGTGTAACAGGATGTATAGGTGTATCTCTTCATATGATGAGTGTGTATATGTATGAGTGACTATATAGAATTGTTGGTGAATGAGTGGATGTGTATATAGATAGTGGAAGTACAGAATTGCTTGTTGTAACTGATATAGGTATGTCCATTTTTTAAAAATTTCAGTTTCTATTTTTGAATATGTGTCTCAAGGGTTACTTTACACTGAGAGGAGGTCTGTGACTGTGTCACAAGGATGGTGTCATCAGTGATGTCATGAGTGATGTCACTGACCATGTCATGAGTGATGTAATATGTGATGTCATCAGCAGTGCATTGCACGCGCAAGTTATAGTGAGTCCGACTAACTATAACGTGGGAATTTCAATGGTTTTATATCAGTAAAATTTCCAGCTAACTATAACTGGTGTGAAACCTATGGTTTTTTCAGTGAATTTAATAGGTTTTTTAAATGCTAATTCCTAACTATAACTGGTGTGAAACCTATGGTTTTTTCAGTGAATTTCATAGGTTTTTTAAATGCTAATTCCTAACTATAACTGGTGTGAAACCTATGGTTTTTTCAGTGAATTTCAATGGTTTTTTTAATGCTAATTCCTAACTATAAGTTTCACTTTATAAATAAGACTGTTAGCACTCTAGTTGTTCTTTTTAACACTCTGGTACATTTTCTCATTGGGCTACAGTTGGGCTACATCTAGTTGAATTTTGGGCTACATTTTCAATTTTTGATCTCTGGTGGCCATCTTTGGGCTACATTGGGCTACTTTGGGCAACATTTGGGCTACATTTTGGCTCTAACATATATTAAGCCCAATGTAGCACAATACATATTTTTCTAAAGTTAATGTTTTTTACAAACCACTTCAGAATAGAGCTACCTGTCCCTACAATTTTCCCAATTTTTTTTTAAAAAATTATTTTGGGGAGCGCTCCCGGAGCGCGCCCCGGTGAGCGCCCCGAAAAGCGTTTTTTTTACAAAGCGCCCCGGGGCGCGCTCCGGGGAGCGTCCCGTAAGCGCCAATATCGCAAACGAAAACATAATCGTGACGTATCGCGTAGCCGCGACCGCGTGATACGCACGGCGTAAGCGCACCCGGAAGTACTCGAGCGAATACGATCGCACAACGTAAACTTCCGACGCGCTTACGCTGCGCGACCCGGGGCGCGCCCCCGGGCGCGCCCCGGGCGCGTAGCGTAAGCGCGTCGGGTCATGTGAGCAGAAAATACCACTTTTCATTGGTTCATAACAGTTTTGGTTTCATAATGATGAAGCCCCTGGTCTTGTGACCTGAAAATAACACTTCTCATTGGTTCAGGACAATTTTTTTTCTAAATGATGAAAGACCCCACCTTTTTTCCTTATTCTGACTTTGTCCTTTGACTGAGGAAGACCTGTTTGTTGCTCTGTCTACTTTTTTGCTCTTTGAGTAATATTTTGTACTTTAAAATGGCTTCATTAGTAGCATCAGCTGGTGCATCTGCCCCACCACCACCACCACAACAACCAAGAGGACCAGCTCCAAATTATATTGGTGGTCAAGAACAGGAGGAGGAAGAGGAAGAGGAAGAGGAGGAGGGGAGAAGAAGATGGCTGCCAGAAGAAAATACACCTTATAAACCCAAACCACACTTTATTTGGCAGTTTTTTTCAATTCCAGAGGGGAAAAAAAAGGTGAATGCGCCCAAAGTCACTTGCCTCATCTGCAATGATGAACTTTCACGGGGCAACCCAAATAAGAAATATTCTTTTGGTAACTATACCATGATTCGGCACATGACAAGAAAGCATCCAAACAACTACTCTCGTGCAGAGTTCCGGGAACTGGCCAGTAACCTCCCCCATTCATCAAGGACCCCCTCCCAAAGAAACCAACCCACTTCCTCGCAACCAGAAACATCTGAGGTGATGCCTTGCATTCAGCCGAGGTTTGCTGATTTTAAAATTACTTGCAAAGCTTGTGGCAAACTTATCTCCTATGGGGAACAAAGTGTGAAACTCATCGTCCTTGCAGGTGATAATCACAAGTGCCCCAAAAAGAAGTAATTTTTTGGGTTTTTTGTTTTTTTGCTCCAGTTGAGCCAGTTTCAATTCCCTTTTTTTGTTTCTCCCCCAAAAAAATACAAAAAAATATATAAAACTGTTTTGAAAAGCCAAAAAAAGTACAAAAAGTTCAAAAAACACAAAAAAAATATAAAACAACAAAAAGAAGAAAAAAAAAAGTTCTTTTTAGAACTACCTCCAATTTCTAAATCAAAACTTCATTTTTTAAACACTCTGTCACCTTTTTTCATCATAGTGCGCTCCCAGGGCCGCTCCCCGGTGCGCGCACCGTGCGCTTCCCCCGCGCAAAACGAAAAAAAAAAAATAATTTAAATGCCCCGCGGGGCCCTTTTATAGCCCCCACATCAAACCTAGGGGGTCAAAGGGGTCTATCCCTGACGCCTTATGGTCAGTTCCCACTTTGTTTTAGCCACCTCTTATGTCTCGATTTTACCGAGACACAAGATGGCGACCGCTCTGGACTGTTTCGAATGTTTACAGACACCCGAGAGCCAATCAGCTTTCCATGCGCACCTCGCGTCACGCGCCCGGAGCGCTCCCTGGTGCGCGCACCGGAGCGCGGCTATAGATATATATATTTTTTGGAACCTAAATTACTCAAAATCCACTGGAGCACATATCTTGAGACATAGCAAAGGCACATCGGGCTACCAGTCCCTACAATTTTGCCAAGTTTGGTGGAAATCCATTCAGCCGTTCGGGCTAAAAGTGAAATCGACCGCCCTATGGAAATTAACATGGGGAAAACGCGTTTTGGGACCCCCCTTTTATCTCGGCCCCCGCTTGACGAATCCCCCCCAAACTTTCAGGGAAGGACCGGAACGCCGCGAGGCCATTTTGAGGAAATTTTCAGGCAGATTCGTCAACCGGCTCCAAAGTTATTCCAAATAGAATTTTCAGATTTAACATTGAAAAAAATCCTAACTATAACTACCTACTGGCGACCGCCAGTAGGTAATATATATATATATATATATATATATATATATATATATATATATATATATATATATATATATATATATATATATATATATATATATATATATATATATATATATATATATATATAGTGTTAACCAAAGTGCTCGAAGCATTTAAGAGGCACACGACAGTTCTCCACCTATCCAGGCTGCCAATTTAGTTTAAACATGCCATTCCGCTTCTCTGCATTCACTCTGCCCGCCGCGTTTCAGGGAAAATCACCCCCTTCCTCATGGGCTGCTGTAAAGATCACTCGTTATGCTTCATTAACATTGCTTGACCTTTTATTTGAACAAGCCTCCAGAGGGGCGTGTGCTAAGTGCACTGCTCGCAATGATTAGTGGGACTTGTGGTCCTTAATGATGCAAATTAACATTTCTTTACCTTCCAGTGAGGTCGAGTGTTCTTACATAATTGTGCAAAAATTGTCCATAGCCTTCAGTAGGCTGAGTTGCAGTCCGGCACGTTGTTTAAAGTTATGGAGTTCTGTGCTCAAGAAGTCCCAAGCAGTTTAGATCTCTGAGCCTCGTAGTGCTGCCAAGTCCATTTCAGTGTCAGCCCACGATGGTGCGCTCTTCACGGCCGAACTGCCGTGCAAGAAATAGTTAACCAAAGTGCTCGAAGCATTTAAGAGGCACACGACAGTTCTACGCCTATCCAGGCTGCCAATTTAGTTTAAACATGCCATTCCGCTTCTCTGCATTCACTCTGCCCGACGTGTTTCAGGGAATATATATATATATATATATATATATATATATATATATATATATATATATATATATATATATATATATATATATATATATATATGTATTACCTACTGGCTATCGCCAGTAGGTATATATAGTTAGGATTTTTTCCCTATGGCATTTTTGAAAATTCTATGTCTAATAACTTTGGCGTTTGTGGACGGAATCGGCTGAAATTTTCAGGAAAATGGCACATTTTGTTTCTGAGCAGCCCTTGAAAATTTGGGGGGGTTTTGTCGAGGGGGGGCCGAGAAAAAAGGGGGGTCCCAAAACACTTTTTTTCCCATGTTAATTTCCATAGGGCGGTTGGACTCACTTTTAGCCCGAACGGCTGAATGGATTTGCACGAAACTTGGCAAAATTGTAGGGACTGTTAGCCCGATGTGCCTTTGCTAGGTCTCAATATATGTGCTTCAGTGGATTTTGAGAAATTAACGTTCAAAACAAGATATATATCTGTAACAGCGCTCTGGGCAGCGATCCGGTCCGCTTACTTTTCGCGAAACGGAACTTTGCGCGCAGAAAGCTGATTGGCTCTCCGGTGTCTGTCAACATTCTAAACAGTCCGGAGCGGCCGCCATCTTGTCTCTCGGTAGGATCGAGAGAGAAGAAGAGGTGAAAAACGAAAGGGGAATTTAATGAAAGGGGGCAAGGTATCCCCCTCTTGACCCCCTAGGAATGTTGTTGGGGTTATTAAAGGGTCCCGTGGGGAAAAGAAAAAAAAAATGATTTTTCACGGTAGAAGCGCTTCACGGGCCGCGAACTGGGCCGCAAACTGGTAGCGAAACGGGAATTCGCCATTTTGTGCTTCGTTAATTAAATTATTAGGTATAAGGGGGTGCGGGAGACGTATCCTAATCCCCTATATTTCCTGAGGGTGGCTGAGGAGGCTGATATATGTTGATACATCTCTTCCAGCGGCTGTGCGTGAGCTTTTTTTTTTTTGCTGCGTGACAGTCCGGAGCGGCCGCCATCTTGTCTCTCGGTAGGATCGAGAGAGAAGAAGAGGTGAAAAACGAAAGGGGAATTTAATGAAAGGGGGCAAGGTATCCCCCTCTTGACCCCCTAGGAATGTTGTTGGGGTTATTAAAGGGTCCCGTGGGGAAAAGAAAAAAAAAATGATTTTTCACGGTAGAAGCGCTTCACGGGCCGCGAACTGGGCCGCAAACTGGTAGCGAAACGGGAATTCGCCATTTTGTGCTTCGTTTTAATTGTTTAGAGATAAAAATTATCGCCGCACATCGGCCACAATGCATGAGTATCGTTGAAAAGTCAGCGATATTCATGCATTATCCAGCAAATGCTCTTAGCCGTGTTATCCACCTTCCATTGGATAACATGGTTAAAAACTGCTCTGTGCGTGAGCTTTTTTTATTTATTTATTTTTTTTTGCTGCGTGACGTTTGTTAACGTTCGATTCGATGGAAATCAGGAAGTGTTGACCACCATTTTGTCACTGCGAGTAAATATTTTGTTATAAATGAATCCTTATTGAAAAACATTGTCTGCGCCATCTTGCCTTTTTGTCCAATGCCACAATTTTGTCGTGCACGGCAGCCATTTTAGATGCCTTGACCAGGCCCACTCTCTGCACGCCGCCGATCCTCAGCATGGCTTCCCACCCTCGCAAGCATCTCCCCCACGCACTGGTCATCCCCGCTCTCTCTCTCATGCATGGGCCATATACTTCCCCCCATCTGCGCTGCTCTTCTCTGAGAATCACACCCTGTGCCCTCCCGACACCTTTCTTTCACCCTATTCACTACCGCACCCTCTGACACTCCTCTTCCTCTGTGTCCGATTGTCCAGGCCGGACCTAGGCTATCACCTACCACTGCGGATGTAGTTTATGGCCCCAGCTGTAGAGAATTCAGACATGCCAACCCTCCCGATTCAGGCGTGTGACTACTGATTTCAGTGCTAGTCTCCCGCCTCCCGATTTCTGCAAGCAAAAACTCGGGGGCATATTACGAACAACTAGCGATAATTTTTGTCTCTAACTTGTTTAGAGACAAAAATTATCGCCGCACATCGGCGATTTTTATCGCAGATAAACCTTGCTATTATCGCAGAAAAGTCAGCGATATTCATGTATTATCGAGCAAATGCTCTTAGCCATGTTATCCACCTCCCATTGGATAACATGGCTAAGAACTGCTCAGGGCAGGTGTTAGATTTTGGAGATATTCGCGCTTAGCGCGAATATCTCCAAAAGTTGGTAATAGGAGATAGCGATGTTAGGGACTGTTTCCAGTCGCTAACATCTTGGCACGCCCGCTTTGCATGTCATTAGTGATAAGTATCACTGACATGCAAAGCGGGGCCCAAGATGGTCGCTATCTCCTTTTAGCTGTCACTAACTGGTGTTAGCGACAGCTTGGTAATAGGGAGATATTTTTATCTCCGCTTTCTTGGCTTTTAAAGCCAAAAAAGCGGAGATAAACCCCCTTGATAATATGCCCCACGATTCCTTGGGGGTTTCAGCTGACAGGGCTTGGTATTGTGTTACATGGTAATTTTTCCAGGAAACGTCAGAGGGTCGATGCAGGGGTTCTAGAAGAGGTGATAAACCATTTAAGCCTCATGAACAAGCGCATGGTCTTTTAAAGATTTGTGAAGTACTCGGGGCGGCGGTGTGTGTGTGTCCTCTTTCAGGAGCGGGCGGGGGGGGGGGGGCACTGCCAGCAACTTGCCAGGTCAGGTAGTGTTCAACACGTGCATCACCCTTTCTCTGCCTGCTATTGCGCTCCATGCTTCGGAAAGGTAAGAAAAAGAACGTGCATTTGAGTTTGAAATGTCCGATCCTGCAGCAGCACACTTCCAAAGCCCACACATGACAATAACCCGATTCAAGGCCCCATTCACCCGTTTAAAAAAAAATAGATAACACTCCAACAAAGTAAGATTATAAAACTTTATTAACTATTAACTATAACGAACGGAACAAAAACTAAAAACATTTAAACATTTTTCAACACAAAAAGCAACAATGGTTAGAAGCTGTCTTTTGTGCGAATAGTCCCAAGGCAGCACAACGTGCAGAGTTCTGGACGGCACCCAGGTGATGTCGCCTGGGTGCCGCACTGGTTTTGGGATCCTACAATGCAGCACAGAAAAACAGCGTGGGGCGTCCCGGGTGGTGCGGGGGGAGGCCTCGTCAGTAGCGGTCTGTTGTGCGAATAGTCCCAAGGCAGCAGAACGCGTTGAGATGTTGATGGGACTGTGTCCAGTGTCACATGGCTGACACAACATGTACGACAGGCACCCAGGTGATGTCCAGTAAACTGCCGCACTGGTTTTGGTATCCTACAATGCTGCTCCGAAAATTGGCGTGCGGCCGCCCGGGGGTGGGGGAGGCGGCGTGAACGGGCCTCCCCAGGTGGCGGCCATCTAGCTGAGTTGCGCTCGCTTTTGCGGCTACAGCGTCTCGCTCACCATGTTGTTGAGTTGCTTCCACTCTTGCAGTGCAGCGATAGGCGGCTGCCACATGGCTCTTAAAATGGCGGACGGCTCCTCGGTTTTGGGCCTGGTCCACTGAAATGGCCCTGGGACACCTTGGAACTCGGACGCTTGCCTGCTAGGGCTTGGGCTCCATTCTCGAAAAGCGTCCCCTCAGCCGTGAAGATTCTACAAAAGTCTTGGGGGCCCCCGACTCCCGCAGGCTTCCGGTGGGGAGCGGCTGCCATGATTGCTCGCGGAATGACCACGACGGAGCCACGAGATGGTGGTGCTCTCATGCTGACGCCAGCTTCAGTCTGAATGATCCAGAAACAAGGTGGGGCTTTCATTGTTTGGGAAAAAAAAATGTTCTAAACCAATGAAAAGTGTTATTTTTAGGTCATATGACCAAGCCTTCCATCTTTAGGAAACCAAAAGTAAAATGAATCAATGAAAAGTTTTATAAACAAGTCACATGACCTGTTATGCGGCATAGGGCTACAAAAAGCGTAGAAAATCCGTTGGCACGTGAGGCGGCGTCAGTAGCGGACCGATGTGCGAATAGGCCGAAGGCAGCACAACGCGCCGAGATCCGGATGGCACCGAGGTGGTGTCCAGCAAATTGCCGCACTGGTGTGGCCATCCTACAATGCTGACACGAAAGACGGCGTGTCCAGCTGAGTTGCGGTCACTGTTGCGGTACAGTGACTCGAACGCGCCGAGATCCGGATGGCACCGAGGTGGTGTCCAGCAAATTGCCGCACTGGTGTGGCCATCCTACAATGCTGCGCCGAAAGACGGCGTGTCCAGCTGAATTGCGGTCACTGTTGCGGTACAGTGACTCGAACGCGCCGAGATCCGGATGGCACCGAGGTGGTGTCCAGCAAATTGCCGCACTGGTGTGGCCATCCTACAATGCTGCGCCGAAAGACGGCGTGTCCAGCTGAGTTGCGGTCACTGTTGCGGTACAGTGAGTCGAACGCGCCGAGATCTGGATGGCCCCGATGTTGTGTCCAGCAAGTTGCCGCACTGGTGTGGCCATCCTACAATGCTGCGCC
Organism: Lissotriton vulgaris; assembly: GCF_964263255.1. Classification (NCBI taxonomy): domain Eukaryota; kingdom Metazoa; phylum Chordata; class Amphibia; order Caudata; family Salamandridae; genus Lissotriton; species Lissotriton vulgaris. Next base: position 291,845,551 of record NC_141695.1, read on the forward strand.
GAAAGTCGGCGTGGGGTGCCCCGTTGGCTTATGAGGTGATGTCAGTAGTGGACCGATGTGTGAATAGGTCGGAACCAGCACAAGGCGCCAAGATCCGAATGGCAAGTCCTGGATGTTGAGTGCCTCAGTTGAGAGTTCTGAGCAGTGCTTGTAAGACTATCTGAAGTTTATTATAAGAATCAGAGTAAGTTGAAGACTGTCTGAAGCTTATTTGCACCTTTTGCAGCTTCACTATTGCCCAAGGTGGTGTTCAGCGGAACTTTTTTCCTTTTCCTTTCTGCTTCTTTTCCTACAATCCGTTTCATCTGAAGACACGACCAGGTCCCTGAATGTGTGTAGGGGGACGCTATTGAGTGAATGAAAATGGCGGCTTGTCCAGCTGAATTGCGGTCACTGTTGCGGTACAGTGAGTCGAACGCGCCGAGATCCAGGACCGATGTGTGAATAGGTCGGAACCAGCACAAGGCGCCAAGATTCGAATGGCAAGTCCTGGATGTTGAGTGCCTCAGTTGAGATTTCTGAGCAGTGCTTGTAAGATTGTCTCAAGCTTATTTGCATCTGCTGCAGCTTCACTATTGCCCTTGTGTGGCCAAAGGTCGCACATGACATAGGCGGCCGGCTCCCGAGGTCCGGCGGAACTTTTTGCCTTTTCCTTTCTGCTTCTTTTCCTACAATCCGTTTCATCTGAAGACACGACCAGGTCCCTGAATGTGTGCAGGGGGACGCTATTGATTGAATGAAAATGGCGGCTTGACACAAAGCTGACTCAAGCGTTACTGTTGATGCTATACAGACAAAAATTGGTTTTCAGTTTGTACATTCTTCATGTTTTTTTTTTCCATCCAAGTCTGATTGAGAGTTTGTAGAAAAATGGCTTCAGATTTTCCACATACTACTCTTCAACATTCTTCCTAAATGTAACAATGTGAAACTCACTAGGAGAACGGCTGTTTCTGTTTCCTTTCAAAATGCTGCCAACAATATTTTCTGAATGGAAGACACCATCTTGTAGCATAAAGGGCCGAAAGGGGTTCTGGTCTGGCCGATGGTTGGTGGAGACATTTTGACTATATCTTGGACCTGCCCGGCCTCGCCCAAAATGGCGCCGGTATAAATGGGACTCGTAACTCCTTGCCCGCAAATGTATATCTAGAAAATGTTATTGTAAGTGGCCCTGTCCTATTTTAATTACAAAATGTATGTCCACCGATTCCGCAACTGTTAGACACCTTAGTTCTTGCAACCTAATGGCCCGCTCGTTACGTTCCTCTACAGTGTAAATGTCTCCTCATCATATACGATTTCAGTTTGCTCCGTGGCCGGCCCACGTGGTTATAGGCCCGTATTTGTATACTGACATTTTCACAATAAAGGTTTTTAAAACAAAACACGGTAGTAGTATTTACATTGGTAAAGTTTTTACTTTTAGTCACTGTTTTCGAATCAGTAAAAGGCAAGTGAAATAAAGCAGTCCAATTACATGACGGATAAAAGGTATAATATGTAGGAACGCAGTAAAGATAAATGGTCAAGGGCAGTTGTGTTTTTCATGTCTGCAACATAAAGTGATCGATAAGAATCTGATAATCAGGCGTATCGGCGACTAAGACAGCAGGCCGAATCTCTTTTACTCAACGGTTCCGTCATGGAAGGAAGAAACGCCCTTTTTCTCGAAAAAGGAATATATTTTACTTGCAAGACAGTTGTAAATTTTCCGGGAAAGTACATTAGCCTGGAATATTATAACATATGTTTGAAAAAAAAATATTGTTCGAAAACAATAAAAAGCGTAATTTTTAGGTCATATGACCAAGCTTTTCATCATTAAATTAACAAAAGTAAAATGAACCAATGAAAAGTTTTATTAACAAGTCACATGACCTGTTATGCTTACGTTACGCGCTGCGCGCCGCGCCTCGGATCACTTCCGGGTGCGCTAACGCGGCGTGTCATATAACGCATTACGCGACAACGTAGGTCAAGAATATAGTCAAAATGTCTCCACCAACCAGCGTTCAGAACACAACCCCTTTCAGCAGTCCAAAAAGTTCTGTTAAATGACAACAGAGGGGACAGGCAACAAGAACCATCAGTCAAAGAGGGGAGGGCAAGTTCTTCTCTTCCGGGTCATGTTGGGGCGATACCGGAACTGATCGAATTGGTAGTCTACAGTGTTTCTGGATGTTTCAGACTAAAGCTGGCGTCAGCATGAGACCACTACCATCTCGTAGCTCCGTCGTGGCCATTCCACGAGCAATCATGGCAGCCGCTCCCCACCAGAAGCCTGCGGGAGTCGGAGGCTCCCAAGACTTTTGTAGAATCTTCACGGCTGAGGGGACGCTTTTCGAGAATGGGACCCAAGCCCTATCAGGGAAGCGTCTGAGTTCCAAGGTGTCCCAGGGCCATTTTAGTGGACCAGGCCCAAAACCGAAGAGCCGGCCGCCATTTTGAGAGTCCTGTGGCAGCCGCCTATCGCTGCACCGCAAGAGCGGGAGCAACTCAACTACATGATGAGCGAGACGCTGTAGTCGCAAGAGCGGGCGGTAAACAGCTGAATGGCGGAAGAGGCACAGTGTAGCAAAAGCGGGCGGAATGGCAACTAAAACGGTAAAGGGGCGCCCCACTACAGCTTGTCTTCAGGTGAAACGGATTGTGGGACAAGGTCCAGAATTGAAGAGTCATCAAAAGGCAAAAAGTTCCGCCGGACCCCGGGAGCCGGCCGCCTATGTCGGGGGCGATCTCAGGCTACACCAGTGCTATAAGACTTGGGGAGGGTGTCGGAGCCAAGCGTCTTCTCCGAGTCCATGGCCATCACACCGCCCAAGTTTTCTAATGCAGTCAGGTCCACAAACGACACTCACTTACTTTGAGAATAGTGAAGCTGCAGTAGGTGGAAATAAGCTTCAGACAGTGTTACAAGCGTTGCTCAGAACTCTGAACTATGGCACCCAACATCCAGAACTTATGCTATTTGAGAATGGCAGTGACATCGAAGCATCTCAGGGACCAAAACCATTAACGTACTTTCACGTATGAAAATCTTACTTGGGGAGGGGGCAGGAGCGAAGCGCCCCCTCCCAGTCAGCGCCACCACACCGTATGTTGAAAATTTGAAGCCATCGTTCTACAAAGTCAACCAAACTTGGATTGAAAAATCTAGAAAAATTTACAAACTGAAAACCAGTTTTGGTCTGCATAGCATCAGTAGCAACGCTTGAGTCAGCTTTGTGTCAAGCCGCCATTTTGATTCAACAAAGCACAGGCATTGAAAAAGGCTCAAATTCAGAACTCTAAACTATGGCACCCAACATCCAGGAGCTTGCCATCCGGATCTTGGAGCCTTGTGCTGCTTTCGATCTATTCACACATCGGTCCACTACTGATATCATCTTATAAACCAACGTTATGTAAATAGTTTTTTAATAAAATGTTTTACCCTGTTTCTTTGCTGGTGTGTTGTCTATATTTTTAATATTTGCATAGGGTTTGTCGTTATTTTGTGCGGGATGGGTGATGGAGCCGAGCTGTCTTGCAGCCCTCATGGTGTGGAGCTCAGTTCATCTCACTATTTTCGTATTTCTCATGTATGGTTGTTCCTAATATTTCTATTTTAGCGAGGTCAAAAAGAGATCCAATTAGTGGCCTACTGATTTTGCTCGATTACTTTTATTTTTTTTACACGATTTTTCACTATCTGCAAAGACTAAACAGAGTATTGCGACTTTGTGCTTGTTTGTAAATAGAGAATGATCCAAAGAGAACCAATTCTAAAACAGTAAATGCTTGGACAACAATCAATCAAATGGAGAGACAAGCAGGCACGACGGATTAAAAAGGGGGGAAAGGCTTGCGTTAACTACCGTTCACTATCTGCAAAGAGAGAGTACTACTAAGACAAAAGAGGGGAGGGGGGGGGGTGCAGCGTTCAAAGCACATCAGCGTGCATAAATACGAAAATGTTTTCATCTATCACGTACTTGACATTTTAAAGCTTTTCATATTTGCTATTAAAAAACCAATGAAATTCACAGAAAAAACCATAGGTTATAGTGGATATATAGTTAGGAATTTGCATTTACAAAACCTTGAAAATTCAATGAAAAAACCATTGGTTTTAGGCCATATATAGTTAGGGATTTGCATTTACAAAACCTTATTTTACTCGCATAAAACCATTGAAATTCCATATATAGTTATAAGCGCTAACTATATATCGCGCACCCGCAATCCACTGCTGATGATGTCACATATTACATCATTCATGACATGGTTAGTGACATCACTGATGACATCACTGATGACATCTCAAATGACATCACTGATGACATCCCTGAAAACATCTCATTTGACATGACTGATAACATCACTGATGATATCATTCATGTGATAATACGATGAACCTCTTCAGACTCTAATATAACCTTAGATACAATCAGTGTAAACAGACACTCACAGACTGTCACTCATCCATGGAGTTACTCACACACCTAGTCAGTCATGCAAAGAATCAATCACACCTCCATTTCCTCAACTATACAGTTATACAAAATTTACTTATTCAAACATATACTAACACATATTTACTCTATTATACAATCCCTGATACAAGTTCACAATGATCCATACAGCCACTCACACATTCACTGGCTCTTATGCACAGTTATTTATATATGTCAACTCTCACATGTACTGTGTTTTACATATGTACTTACTTTGACATGTAGCACTGAGATATCCATTCACTCTCCAATGCACTCATGCACACAGTCAACCGCCCATACAGCTGTTTCCACATGCACTTTTGAAACCATACATCTAGTGAATCAACTGCTCACACATCTATGCACAGAGTCATACACCTCCCAGCCACCTACACACACACTCAGTATCCCATACAAATACTTGGGCAACCAATCAATAACCCATATAGTTACTCATATAGCTACTTATCAACACATGCAACAGTTCACAGAACAACAGACATAATGATGCACAAATTAAGACAGTTTAGTCACTAACCCATGCACTCAGTGAGACACATTTAATCACTCACTCATACAGTCAGTCATGCACCTACTAAATCCTTCATCCAGACACTTATATATCCACTCATTCTTCAATATGTAAGAGATATTTTAACTTTACAGAAACATACAGTCACTGCATGTTGTCATCAGTGATGTCATCAGTGATGTCATTTGAGATGTCATCAGTGATGTCATCAGTGATGTCACTAACCATGTCATGAATGATGTAATATGTGACATCATCAGCAGTGGATTGCGGGTGCGCGATATATAGTTAGCGCTTATAACTATATATGGAATTTCAATGGTTTTATGCAAGTAAAATAAGGTTTTGTAAATGCAAATCCCTAACTATATATGGCCTAAAACCAATGGTTTTTTCATCTAACCAGCTGATGGAGACACCCTCTGTCATCGGAAGTTGGGGATTGTCTATCGAGGTGGCCGCCGTCCCATCTAGACCCTTCATCGCCGGGTTTTTTGCCTAGAGTACTGTCAAGCGATCTCACCTCAAGATGGCGCCTGGTTTCTTGTCCGAGCTGAGGCTGTGAGATCGGGAGCTGAATCCTGGGAGCCTGCCTTCCCGCTTCCCTGATGGGCGCCACAACGGAATTTATTCTGTTACAGCTGTTTGTTGCCTGCCGTTATTCTACTGTGCATCTCCGTGAGGAAAGGAGATAGGAGAAAGGAAAGGAGCTTCTACTGTGACCGCGTTTGGAGGCTGCTCGTCAGAGGTCGGGACTGCGAGACCCAGGGTTCTGCGCGTGAAGACCGGAGCGCACCTGGAGTCTCTTCCCGCCTCTGTTCCGCCCTGATTGCTTGGCTGCCTGCTTTGATCTGATTCGCCAGCTTCAGTATTTACAGCTCGCGGCCCCCGCTCCGCGGGTGCCGCTCGCAGCTGTTTGTTGCCTGCCGTTATTCTACTGTGCATCTCCGTGAGGAAAGGAGATAGGAGAAAGGAAAGGAGCTTCTACTGTGACCGCGTTTGGAGGCTGCTCGTCAGAGGTCGGGACTGCGAGACCCAGGGTTCTGCGCGTGAAGACCGGAGCGCACCTGGAGTCTCTTCCCGCCTCTGTTCCGCCTATTTAAGACACACCCTCCACGCTAAGCGGGACGCGTGCGGGACGCCGGGCTAAGCCCGGGCAAAGGGCGGGCCGTCTGTGGCCGTCCGTGGACGACCGAGGACGGGACGGGCCACCCTATTAACCATCATCATATCAAGTGCCTGGTATTTTCTCAGTTCTCTTATCCGTAAATAGTCATATTTGTCTATTGTGAGTTCATCGGGAATTTCAGCTCCTCGAAAGCTCCTCTTTAACATAACAATCCCCAACAGCACTAGAGTCGATAAAAGGGATTTATCACCCCTGTCAACAACCGGTGCACAAATGGGCTTTAAGAAACTGAGATCTCGGACAGTTTATATGAAAAGAATGGGAACCGATAATGCAGTACGAATCACCACGGATAAAGCTATTAAACAAGGTCGTTTAACCCATACACCAGCTATTACAGCTTATTTTTCTACACTCGTACCTAAAGAGATCCAAGATATACAATTGTTAAGCAACGACACTAACCCTGAAGTAAAAGTCTCCGCCGGGGAGACAAAAAAACTCATAACAACATCTACCCCAATGAAATGTAGCTCACAATCAAAGGAGGGATGTTTGGAATTAGACCTAAGTAACAAACTATCAAGCACTCCGAAAGACTTTCTTCTGTCATTTCTTGAAACGAGTGACCTGAAAACTGTAACTCCTATAAAAAACAGTGGGGGTGCAAATTTACTCAACGATTTAAACATTAGCAAACAAATTATTGCAAAAGAGAATAAGGATCTAGGAATAACTAATAATACCCAGTCAAATACCTCTTCACCTATTGTTTTGCTTGATCCCTCTCTTGACTGCTTCGATCGTAATAACAAGAATAATACTGCTGAGAATGTCCCTCCAATATCTAGAGCTTTATTCTCTCTACAAGAGATACTGGAATCTGTTCTTTCATTTCTCTGTAACATTCTTGCAAACTCTGATCAAACATTGGATGTTCAAATAGGTATTTTAAAGCATTTGGTAGAAGAAAAAAAGAACAAAGATTCCCACGCAGCACAAAAAATCAATACGTCACACAAAACTCATCTTGAGCCGCAGAGAACTCTGAAGGACTGCGAAAAAACTCTAGAGAAAAAAACGCGTGACCAGAATACTCAAACCGTAGACATCCAAAAGCAAGAAAAACAAATAATTGACAACTCAAATGACTCAGTAATATACTCTTTGAAAAACTTATTTAAAGAAAAACATCAGCAGAAATTAAAACACTTCCCGATATTTTCAAAGACCCTGGCAGAGAATAAGTCAATGAATACTATCGCTCCTGAAATGCAGGAATCAAGAATAAACATTACTAATGCAATGAGTGAAGGAAATGAAGGAAAACAAACTAACAAGAACCTAGAAAAGAATATGGTATCTGGGACAAAAAATAGAAGGAAGCCTTTGAGAAGGATCCAAAAACGGAAAAATCGTAAATTAAAATTTCAAAAACCCGCAATTTTTAATGAAACCAAGGAAAAACAATGCGATATTAAAAGAGAGTCGCAAGACGATGAAAAACCAGTTGTAACCAGTAACAACAGTGAAAAGGTGATGCCTCAACTAGACCCGACAGTAAAAGAATACATCCCTACTAAAGATTTCAAGCAATCAGACCGAAGTAAAAATATCTACACAGAAGAAAACAACAGCTACTTTAGAAAGGGGGAAGGACCTTCTACCAAAACTCTACAAATTGAGGAACTCTTTCCCATTGACGCGGCTCCGCTCAATAGAGGAAGGATTTTAAACCTACTACGACATATAAGGGCGCTAGATACAATGACTAGCAATGAAATCCATCTTGTGTCCTTTCCAAAAAAACAAAATAACAAATTGACACTGGTTTCCTTTTGGTCAACAGTTCTCCCAGGTATAATATTAAAGGAGAAAGAAATATTACATAAACACGGTTACGATGTAATGGAAGCAGAAGAACCAACGGACTTTAATACCCTTAATGGGTATAATGCTCAAATACAGGCTATTACCAACTCTCTAGTCAATAAATACCAGCGTACAAACAACATGACCGAAGATCGAGATATTTCAAATCTTAAAATATTGGTGAACAAAGGCCATAGGGCAGTATGGTACAAAACTGACAAGAGATCTGAAGAGCATACAACTACTGAGTCCTGGGCTTGGGTCTCTGAGACTCTAAACAGCAACAAAATTTCTAACTTCGGTCAACACTCTGTTTAGCACGGGACTAAGGATAATATCTTGGAATATCGCTGGTAGAACTACAAACAAATTGTCCTTGGTTATGAGAAACCTCCCAGACATATTACTTCTACAAGAAACATGGAAAGGGGCGACCAACTTGGTCCCCCCGAACGTATGGCTGAGTGCCTCGATCCCCCCGGGAAGCCATTTTTGGGCGGGAGGCGCGTCTCGGCTGGTATGCCCGAAGCGGCGTAGCCGGGGCGCGCCTGTTCCCGCCCTAGAGTGGGCTGGCCTAGACACTGACGCAGTCAGCCACGCCCTCGGGGCAGGCAGGGGCGGGTATACGCCCGCCCTGAAGACGGATAAAAAGGGACGCAAGACCAGAAGACATCCTCTTGTTCTTGTGCTCTGAAGCTGCACCTCCTCGCTGCACGTGAGCTCGGGACAGAACGAAGAGCCAATTTTTGAGCGTTTTAATCTTTCTTTTTGTCTTCTAGATACTTCGTTTGAGGAATGCCCAAGAAAGGCGCGAAGAGAATGTCGACTGACCAGATGGTTCGGGTTCTCATGAAAGAAATGTCCGAGATAAAGAAGCAGTTGGCGGGGCGAGACAGTGAGGAGGGATCGGGGCGTCCACCGGCCGGAGGGAGGCCTAAGAGGCCGAGAAGGGGGCCGGTCGGGGGAGACGTCCCGGTTCCCTGTTCCCCGCTCGAGCCGCCAGCCCCGGTACCGGCCCCGGTACCGCAGGAAGGGAATCCGATTCCGGTCGTAGTCACCCCGACATCCGCTGAGGATATGCCTCCCGAGTTGGCGGCACAGTTAGCAGCGTGGTTGGGGGACAGTAGCGAGGGCGCCACGGCTGCCGAAGCGCAAGCACTCATGAAACAGTTGCGCGAGAAACGTGATACAGCCAAGGTGCCCGCGCCGGATGCGGTGATAGTCAAGCCACGAGGGGCGGAAGTAGCGTCCGGTGCAGGTAAGCGGCCATTGCCGATCGCAAGGGATGAGTCAACACCCTCTCGTAGAGAAAAATTGGGGCAACATGTTCCTTTGGCAATAAAGGAAAAGATTTGGGCGGGGGAATACGTAAACATTTTCTCCCTGCTCGTTGATCATTATGAGGTCGAAACTGTTAAGGGTCAAAAGGATCTGATGCATCCGAGTGTTTGGCGCGCCAAAATGGCTGCCTTTAAAGTGAATGAGAATATTGGCAACTGGGGTAATGCTTGGGGAGTTTTTACGTCAATTTTGGGGGAACGTAGGCCTGAATTGCTCCCTGAATTTCCAGTATATCAGTCACGAATTATGGGGTACTCGACATCGCACCAAGGTAACCAATGGTTCTGTTATGACAACCTTTTCAGGAAAGCGATGGAGCATAACAAAAGTTTAACCTGGGACTGTTACGATTCTTTGACATGGAATAAAATGAAAGAGTCGGGGATGTTGAAAGTGCCGTTGGTGGGGAGTACTGTTGGTGAGTCCTCCCGCCAAAATGGGGGGACGCCCTTTCGGTCGGGTACGGGTACAGACGATTATCCGAGACCCGCCGGCAATACAGGGAAGAGGGGTTTCTGTTTCAATTTCAACAAAAGTAAATGTACTAGGCCCCCGGGATCTTGTAAATTCAAACACGAATGTAGTGGTTGTGGGGCACCCCATCCTGAGTCCTCGTGCAGAGCCAAATCGGGTGAAAATGGGGGTAGAGGAGGCGCCAAACAGGTCTAATATAGTCCGAGGGGCGCCTTTACCAACCCCGATTGATACCCTGGCGATGATTCCCTGGCTCAGCGAATACCCAGATCGTACTTCTGCTGGGGTGCTACGAAACGGTTCTTCATATGGTTTCCGCATCCCGGTGGGGGACTTTCAGGGTGTCGGGACGTGCAAAAACCAGCTTTCCGTCTTGCAGCATACGACTGTAGTACAGGATAAGATCCGGAAAGAGGTTACCCGAGGTCGGGTTGCCGGCCCGTTTAGTGTTCCCCCGGTACAGAATTTTGTTTGTTCTCCTTTAGGGGTGGTCCCCAAGAAGGACCCGGGTGAATTTCGATTGATTCACAATTTATCAGCTCCTCATGGCCTTTCGGTAAACGACGCAATTGATCCAGAGATATGTTCGGTGCGGTACGCATCATTCGATGAGGCCGTAGCCATTTTGAATCGCCTGGGGCCCGGGACGCTGATGGCGAAATCAGATATCGAGTCAGCGTTCCGTTTGCTCCCGGTATACCCGGAAGACCAACGTCTTCTGGGATTCATGTTTCAAGGTTCGTATTACATGGATAAGTGTATGCCGATGGGGTGCTCTATATCTTGTGCATATTTCGAGAAATTCAGTAGTTTTCTCCAATGGGTTTACACGAAGAAAACGGGTTTTCGAAATGTGATGCATTACCTCGATGACTTTCTGTTCCTTGGGGCCGCTGGGGATGATGAATGTGCCCGGGCCTTGACTGAATTTTGTGTTTTAATGAATCAATTTGGCGTGCCATTGGCACCAGGTAAAACTGTGGGTCCCACGACTTGCCTCGAGTTTCTCGGGATCAAGTTGGACTCTAGTGAGGGTTTTTTTCGTTTACCAACTGCCAAAGTGTCGAAATTCAGGGCAGCCCTGCAAATGTGTATTACTGCATCTAAAGTCACGCTGCATCAATTGCAGCAATTGGTGGGGAAGTTGAATTTTGCCCTAAGGGTGATCCCAATGGCCCGCCCCTTTTCCCGTTCGATTGCCCAGGCGATGGTCGGCCTAAAGGAGGGTCATCATCGCACAAGACTATCGGCTGAGGTCCGCCAAGATATGCGTATTTGGTTGGCATTTTTGGCGGATTTCAATGGTCGAGTCGTCTGGAACAAACCAGCCTTGTCCTCTGAAGAGCTTGGTCTATGGACGGATTCAGCGGGAAGCATGGGCTTTGGCGCCATCTTCGGCACAAAATGGTCGGCACAAAGGTGGCCAACATGGTGGCATGAAGAGGGGCTGACGAGTAATATTGCTTTCCTTGAACTGTTTCCCATTTTGGTGGCCCTCAGAACCTGGCCCGATGGATTCAAAAATCACTCTGTCATATTTTGGTCTGACAATATGACCGTTGTAGAATGCATCAATAGTCAGGCAGCACGTTGTAAAATGATTTTAAGGCTGCTTAAAGAAATTGTCTTACTATGTATGCAACTGAACGTGGTATTCAGAGCGAAACATGTCCCAGGGGTGATGAATCAGGCGGCTGATGCACTGTCTCGTTTTCAAATACAGGCTTTCTCGGGTTTCCTTCCCTCGGCGGACCCGGAGCCGGCACCCTTTCCCGAAGCTCTCTGGTCTCTCGGTGCCCCGAACTTCGTTACCTCGTGGGAGAGAGTTTAGCACCAAGAACGAGGAAGGCATACGAAGGGGCGTTTCGGGCCTATTTAGCCTTTTTGGGGACTGAGAGAGGGGGGCTTTGGGGGCACGAGGATTGGGTAGTACATTTTCTGATGTCCTTGCGTAGGGCTGGGAAGTCGGTGGCTACAGCCCAGTGGCATCGTGCTGCCATTTCCTTTGTTGCCAGGGCCCATAATATCCAGGACCCGACAGCGTCTTTCGTGGTACAGAAAGCGCTACGTGGGTGGCAACGCCTTGAGGGTCGCAGAGTAGATGAGAGGCGCCCGATAGGTCTGGATAGGTTGGCCCAGTTGCTGGCCACACTCCACGCCACATGCTCGTCTCAGTTCGAGGCCTGTTTGTTCCGAGCTGCTTTTACGCTTGCATTTCACGGGGCGATGAGGATAAGTGAGCTGGTGGCAAGGAACAAACGGGATGTGGTGGGGGGTTTGTGCCGGGAACACGTTCAGATCAGGGGTGAGACGATGACTGTATCCTTTGTCAAGTCAAAAACCGATCAAGGTGGGGTGGGAGACTGCATAGTCATTCGCAGGATTCCAGGGTCCTCCATGTGTCCGGTGAAGTGTTTAGAAGATTACCTAGCACGAAGGGTGGCATCATGGGGAGGGACATTGTTGAGGCACGCGGACGCCACCCCACTGACGAAGTTTCAGTTTCAGCGGGTGCTCGCGATGTCAATTACCGCAGCGGGCTTGGACCCGGGTGAGTTTGGGACCCATTCCTTTCGGATAGGGGCTGCCACTGAAGCTACAGCCAGGGGTCTTAATGTGGAACAAGTAAAACGAGTGGGGCGTTGGTCCTCCAATTGTTATAAGAGGTATGTGCGGTTGCACATGTTGTGAAGCTGTAATAATGTACTCACGCTTCTTGTCTTTTGTTTGGTTTTCAGTTACGCAAGCCTTCGAGGCGGGGCGGACTATGCAGTCGACCCAACACCAGGCCAGCGGTCAGACATCACCGGCTGTGAGAAAGGAGGTGTGGGTCGTGGGCCACTCATACGTGAGGCGTGCCGCAGACGTATTCGAAGCAGGTGACATGATTCACGTAGCTGGGGAATACGGGTACAGAATGTCCTTCTACGGAAGGGGCGGTCTCTGTATTGACCAGTTTCAGGCATTCTTTGAGGGTTTGTTAGGGCGGACGAGGTCACCGCCGTCTATAGTCATAGTACATTTAGGGGGCAATGATTTGGTCACCACCGGTAGACGACTTCTCCTGGAGGCAATGCTTTCCACTGTAAGTTGGTTGGCGAGGAAAGTTCCGGGGTGCATAATTGCGTGGTCTCATATGATCCCACGAAAAGTGTGGCGGGGGGCTGTTTCGATTCCTGCTTTGAACCATTCTGTTAGAAAACTTAATAACAAAGTGAGTAGGTTGTTTCGTTCCAGGACTTTGCATTCTATCTCGCACGGTTGTATTAATGATGACAGTATGTATCTAGGGGATGGTGTGCATTTGTCTCGGGTGGGAAATGAGTTACTCATAGGAGACTTCTTAGCATGGTTAAAAACGTTGAAACATGACCTTTAGCTAGGAGTTTTTGTGGGGGGCCCGGATAGCCGGTCAACTATCCGGGCCTGTGGCGGTAAGGTCATGATCGGTGAGCACTAATTAGTAGATCCCTATGAGTGGGCGGCACCCAACACGGATGGGAGCGCTCGGGAGAGGTGGCCATTGGCCCCTCAATGGGGAGGCGGTCCCTTCTAAGGATGGGTCGCCGGAAGTAAAGGAAAGGCGGTCAAGGCCCCTTCCTTTGTAGGAGGGGTTACAGCCCCCTCCTGGGGAATTTCCCGGGGCCAGTGACATCTGCGACGGCAGATGCGGTAAGTTGTGTGGGGTTGGGATAAGGTCTACGGTACCTTCTAGATACCTCACACGAGTATTCGAACGACCTTTAACTGGCGTCGAGTCTTTAGGTGCCCCCGTCAAGTCAAGGGAAATTGGTAATAGTTGCACTTGAGGTACGCCTCCGTGCTGTCGCCCAGCCCAAGTGGGAGGGGTAAGTCTGGTTAGGGATCTTGACACCGGTTATGACCTTGCCGTTGGCCCTTAAACGTTAGGTTGTACAATTTCAATATGTCAAGAAATGTTTTGTAGGATGCTAGTTCGGCTAGGAGAACCTCTGTATTAGAGAATCTGTTAAGGTTAGCCAAACATCGCAATATGGTAATGAAATTGTACATAACATGAAACGTTTAATGTTTTAATTTTTGTTTTAATAAATACGGCCGGGATGGTCACTCCATCCCACTTCCAAAAACTCAAGAACTGTTTCCGGTTTCCCTCCTTGGGGATTGTGTTGAGAGGGGGTGGCGGGTATCTCGGCCATATGGAAAGGGGCGACCAACTTGGTCCCCCCGAACGTATGGCTGAGTGCCTCGATCCCCCCGGGAAGCCATTTTTGGGCGGGAGGCGCGTCTCGGCTGGTATGCCCGAAGCGGCGTAGCCGGGGCGCGCCTGTTCCCGCCCTAGAGTGGGCTGGCCTAGACACTGACGCAGCCAGCCACGCCCTCGGGGCAGGCAGGGGCGGGTATACGCCCGCCCTGAAGACGGATAAAAAGGGACGCAAGACCAGAAGACATCCTCTTGTTCTTGTGCTCTGAAGCTGCACCTCCTCGCTGCACGTGAGCTCGGGACAGAACGAAGAGCCAATTTTTGACCCACCCACCAGCCCCTGAAGACAGCCAGTTGTTTGTAATAAAGTTGATTAATTTTGCTTGTGTTCTCGTTTCCAGGTTGGAGTATCATGTTGATATTGAGTTAATAAAGAATGGTCTGTTTGAGTACGTTTTACCATTAAAAAGATTCAGATTTAGTGTTGAATTTTATGCATGCCCTTTCGGTCATAGTGGCCAATGTATTCTGAGTCTTAGTTAGCACTGTCGTATTTATTTGGTAGGCGGTAAGGTCATGATCGGTGAGCACTAATTAGTAGATCCCTATGAGTGGGCGTCACCCAACACGGATGGGAGCGCTCGGGAGAGGTGGCCATTGGCCCCTCAATGGGGAGGCGGTCCCTTCTAAGGATGGGTCGCCGGAAGTAAAGGAAAGGCGGTCAAGGCCCCTTCCTTTGTAGGAGGGGTTACAGCCCCCTCCTGGGGAATTTCCCGGGGCCAGTGACATCTGCGACGGCAGATGCGGTAAGTTGTGTGGGGTTGGGATAAGGTCTACGGTACCTTCTAGATACCTCACACGAGTATTCGAACGACCTTTAACTGGCGTCGAGTCTTTAGGTGCCCCCGTCAAGTCAAGGGAAATTGGTAATAGTTGCACTTGAGGTACGCCTCCGTGCTGTCGCCCAGCCCAAGTGGGAGGGGTAAGTCTGGTTAGGGATCTTGACACCGGTTATGACCTTGCCGTTGGCCCTTAAACGTTAGGTTGTACAATTTCAATATGTCAAGAAATGTTTTGTAGGATGCTAGTTCGGCTAGGAGAACCTCTGTATTAGAGAATCTGTTAAGGTTAGCCAAACATCGCAATATGGTAATGAAATTGTACATAACATGAAACGTTTAATGTTTTAATTTTTGTTTTAATAAATACGGCCGGGATGGTCACTCCATCCCACTTCCAAAAACTCAAGAACTGTTTCCGGTTTCCCTCCTTGGGGATTGTGTTGAGAGGGGGTGGCGGGTATCTCGGCCATATGGGATACTGCATCTTTCATACTTAAAGGGTACTATGTATATGAAAACTTAGCATTGTCAATTAACCGAGGTCACGCAAAAGGAGGATTAGCTTTACTGCTAAGGGAAGATTATCTGTGGGACCAAGAAATAATAGACACAAAATCTAACAACCTGCAGTGCATTCAGATATCTGTAAAAAAACATAACACTGCTCCACCACAGGCAATCTTACCCTTCAATGTCTACGCTCCTCCCGGGAAAGAAAACGACAACACCTTTCTGGATATAATAGAAACGATTTCGCACATTATGGAGATCTATACTGACTCATCCTTTTTTATTGCGGGGGATTTCAACAGTAAAATCTCCGATTCTGAATTCAATAGGTGGGCAAGTTTGTATGCAGAAGTAGGTCAAGACATCACAATCCCACAATTCCCTGAAGGCATATCAACCAATAAAAGAGGTAGACTGTTACTATCGGCAATAACAAATCTCAACGGACTAATATTGAATGGAGCAATTGAGGGAGATACTCCTGCAAAGTTTACCAGGCAAGGCAATGGGTCCCCATCCATTATAGATTACATCATAAGCAGTAGGGACCTGTTTGATACTGCCTTGTTATTATCTAATCAATTTTGTCTGGAGAGTGATCACGCAATTATGCAATTAACGGTTGATTGGATACCTAAAAATTCCGAACCTAGCCATATGATTCACATCGAAAGTACTGTATTAATGGAAAGTGAACGGAGACGTATCTATTGGAATTCCTCGACTATTGAAAAAATCATGATAAAAATTGATCATTCTAAACTTTTAGAACAAAGATTCTCCAAAAATCCTATAGAAAATTTCGAAATTATAATTAAGGATTTTAAGAAACTTATCCAAAGTATGATACCGCCAGGAGCCAAAAGCAAAATCAAAAAGAAAGAGGGAAAAAATGGATATTCCCACAAGAACTCCGAAGTAAAAAAACAATTAAACAAACTCACCCGTGCCCAATACATGAAATTTTCATTAAACGTTAAGAAAGAAATAAACAGACTAAAGAACCAACTGAGGCGGGAGAATCAAAAGGAAAGAAGAACTATTGAGGACCGTAATTGGGTGGAAATTCAGACTGCTGCAAGTACATACAATCAACGTAAATACTGGTCCTTAATCGCGAAAATAACTGGTACAAAGAAAAAATTACAATCCATCCCGGTTCCCCCGAATGACTGGGAACTATACCTTTCAGATCTCTATAAAGCAAACCCAACAAAACTGGAAGTAAGCTGTAAAGAAATGAAATACGAAAATGCCGAGAGCTTTTTAATACGAACTACAATCATTTCGGTTGAATACAACATACGCAAAGCAAGATCTACAGGCGCATCTGGTCCAGATGAAATCCCGATAAAGGCGCTACAAGTTGCACCGAAAGAATGGAGCAAACTATTATGCCCTCTCTTCAATTACATTTTTGAGACTGGACAAATTCCAAACTCCTGGCAGGGGAGCATAATTATCCCTATTCATAAAAAGGGAAGTAGAACCCAAGCTGGAAATTATAGACAGATCGCGCTCATGGATGCAGTTGGCAAAGTGTTCGCGGCAGAGGTGCTAGATCGTCTGAAAGAATGGGCCTTTTCGTCAGGACTGATACCCATGTGTCAAGCGGGCTTTAGGCCTAAGCATTCGGTTATAGATAACATAGCCGTAATCCAGGTAATCTTCGATAAATACATTACCCTGAAATCCCAGGTAGTCTATGCCGCATTTATTGATTACTCAACGGCATTTGATCGGGTTGATCGACCTACCCTATGGAAAAAACTTAGGGGGCTTGGAATTCAAGAACAACTGTTGCAAGCAATAATAAATCTACATACAAATACCTGGTGCCAAGTCCAGATGGGGGGAGAAAAAGGATTTACAAAAAGAATCCAAACGGAGAATGGATTAAAACAAGGGTGCCTTCTAGCCCCGCTCCTTTTTTCCCTCTACTTAAGTGACCTGCCTAACCAATTGCAAACTGGTTCTAATTTACCGCCAAAGATCGCCCAGCAAAGTGTAATTTCATTACTGTATGCTGACGATATAGTATTATTAGATCTAACCCCTTTCGGACTGCAGGCATCATTGGACATTCTATTTCAATATTCGAAGGAAAACTATCTCATACCAAACATAAAAAAAACCAAAGTGATAGCTTTCTCAGGAAGAAAACGTAGCGCCAAGTACCCCTGGAAGATCGGGGAAGAAAAGATAGAAGAAGTAGTTAACTATCCTTATCTTGGGAGGATTCTCTCCAAAAATCTAACAAACATAACCCAGGTAACTAACTTGCAAAAGAAAGCTGATATACACGTCTCTGCTCTTTTGAAACTATACAATGCAACAGGGAATCAACACTTCTCTGCACTGTTGGGGACATATAGAGTAAAAATACCACCTGTGTTAACTTATGCGACGGAATACATTCCCATAAAACAGTGGGCTTTCATGGATCAAAAAGAGGGGAAAATTCTAAGAAGGATCATGAAAGTTTCCGATGCTGTACCTGTGCAGGCACTGAGACTAGAATTATCAGTAACAAGCTCATACGCAATAGCTATCGCGAACGTAATAAGATGGGCCTACAACTTGATTCATGCAAAAGAGAACACTCTAAGGTCTGTCTTGAAAAAAGAGACTTTTGGTGCAGAGCCGAAAAAGCAAGTGTTTCTGGAAAATTTGGATATGGCATTTCGGCTGGCACACATTAATATTGAAATGTTGAGCACTTGGACTCCAGCGCAACTAAAATTGTTCTTAAAAACTTTTACCCCTAAATTGAGCTACGAACTGGACTGCTCACACTGTAACAAATTGACTATTTACAAGCCATTTGTGGAAAGGCTAGAATATAAGCAGCCCCAAACTTATATTGGATTCACCCTGATTCATGGAGTAAGAAGAGCAATCACAATGTATCGGTTGGGCATTCTACCTGTTCTAGCATTTACTTCCAGATGGCTTCCAGGAGGATCCCCTATGTGTACTTTGTGCACAGGTGGTGATCAAACTATAGAACATCTGTTGCTTGTGTGTCCTAATCATAAAGTAACCCTAGCTCGTACTAGATATCTAAATCCAATATTTCGCTCTTGCAGAATTACTAGGGGGAGAGAACTTTTGGACATATGTGGAAAACCTTTGAATGAATTTATTTGCTATAATTTGTATAAATTTTTAAAACAATTTTTATCTTCGTACTAATTGTGCAGCATCTTCGTTTATGAAATGTAAAATTTTATTGTGGTCCTCTGTTGAGTACCAACACAAATAAATTTTTGACTTGACTTCTGTTACAGGCGCAGTCCTGTACATCCGACCTGCACCCGGTTCGATCCTGGCATGTTGTGATTTTCCCTCCGATTGTGTGGTCTGTTGGCTGCGTGCAGTGGGAACCCGGCGGCTGCAGCGGACATGCTGGAGGGACCTTTGAGACACTTGTTGCCCAGGATTGAGGTGAGCGGTCCCCGCCCCCTACCGTCTTGGAGATGCATCCCAATGCGATTACAGGGACTGCTCTACTCCCGAGCACCTGGGAATGTCTTGTATCTCTTTTAACAACATATGAGAGACTGGCACTTCCCCCCTTGCAATGTTCTGCTGCACGCTCATGGTTTGAAAATGGTCCCAGGATGCCTGACCCTAACATGGCCCCCAGTGGTGACTGTTTTTCCCCCTCCTGTTCTTCTTCCTGAAATAACCCCTACCAGGACTACGCCTGACCTCAAGACGATGCCCGTAATTCTCTGGGACCATGGCTCCCCCCACCCCACGAACTAAGCTGACTAGCCCTGAGTCCCAGAGTGCACTTTAGCTCTATTTCTACTGCGGAGTCAGAGCACCATGTCCGAAGCCCGGTGTGCTCTGTTCAGCTATAGAGGAGATTGGCCTTGGTTCACCCCCTGACCATCACCTACCCAGCCGGACCTTGGGCACAGTTTTTCTACGTCTCCCTGTCTCTCACACCCACCTTCCTCTTTGTTTTTCTGCAATTTTCCTTTTATCCTCTCTGTCTATCCCTCTGCCTGATGACCGTTGGAGCTACTTGGCGAGCTTTAGGGGAGACTGGCAGTCGATTACCTCCTTGTGCCGTCGCCTACCCACTCGGTTTCTGGGCTGTCTTTCCCCCCCCGTCTCTCATTCCTTCTTCCCCCGGTCTTGTCCCCCTTCACTCCCCCTCACCCCCATCTTCTAATGGAAAAATAAAAAGCACTGTGGAGTGTCCCACAGATGAAGATTACATAGAGTTCAGTGAGATGGTGATCACGTTTGGACATATACTCTTCGAACTTTCCCTCGGCCGTGGAGACCCTGCCATTTGACCGATGCCCGGTGGAGCTACTTGCTAGCTGAAGAGGAGACAGGCTGTGGATCCCCCCTCGGCCATCACCTACCCAGCCGGACATTGGGCAGAGGTTCCTTTGTCTCTCTGTCGTATTTCCCTCCTACCCCTTCACCCTACCCCCTACCCCCTTCCCCCTCCACATTCCCTTCTTCTTGCCTTCTATCCCTTTAATGTTTTTCTGTTGAGACCTAGATATTTGACCGATGCCCGGTGGAGCTACCTGATAGCTATAGAGGAGATAGGCTGCAGATTCCCCCTCAGCCGTCACCTACCCAGCCGGACCTTGGGCAGACTTTCCTTTCGTCTCTCCATTGTATCTATACCCTACCCCTTACCCTTCTCACTGCAGCCGGACATTAGGCAGACTTTCCCTTCGTCTCTCCATTGTATCTATACCCTACCCCTTACCCTTCTCACTGCAGCCAGACATTAGGCAGACTTTCCCTTTGTCTCTCCATTGTATCTATACCCTACCCCTTTCTCCCCTACCCCCTTCTCACTCCTTTTTCCTTTTCTTGTATGCTCCTTAAATGTTTTTATTGGTACCATTGGTAATATGTAACTGATGTAAGTTTGCAACTATGGGGAACCTTATGTAAAGCGCTCTGATACCTTCGGGTCTAGCCAGCGCTATATAAAACTCTTTAAAATATAAAAAAATAAAAAAATTCTCTCTAAATCTTTAGGTCTGGATGGTCATTTTGGCTAAATTATAGATTGCCTAATGTAATCCATATTTATCTTTTAGTTACAAGCCATGCTTTCCAAGCTTCTTCCATTCTGCATAGGTACAAGCTTGGGCCCGCATGAAATTACAAACCATAACCAGTTGTACAGATGGCAAACGTTTCATTCAGGAAAGTAAGTATTTGGTGTTTTTGTGGTATGGAATGTCTACATGGAGGTCCACGATTAGCTACATTGGGGCTACTGAAGGAAAACTCGAGTTATTCCCCTAACCGGAGGCAATTTATACGAGCCAAGTTTAGTAGAAGCGGCTGCTGAATGCGAGTGCCAAGCGTTTACATATGCTTCTAAGCACTCACAAAGCAGTAGCTGGACTCCTGAAATAAAATACCTACTGTGTGGCTCAAACAGCCTACATGGACCAGCGTTCTGTGTGAAAAGGAGCTAACATAGCATCACAGACCAAGCAAGGTACAGCGATACTCAGCAGCACCCGGCTGTCCATGGATGGGTTTCTGAGATAGAGATATAGCATGCACAATGTATAGTGAATACCTCCCTCAGTGCTTGGTGCAGCGAGAGGGCTAGATGAAGTGAAACACACAGAAAGTTGAAGAGTGCCTGCTGACGTCGGACATTGAACAGCCGCCCTGGTTCATATTTCATCCCTATCTACAGATTTTCAGTAGCCCAAGGCATGATTCACCAGTGTGGTGGTGCATGCCAACCTAACCAAATCCCTCCATCTTACATGGTCTTCTGTGTAGAAACGTGCTGCATGCAGAAGCCATTCCAGATCCAAAAAGTGTGGCTTACTTCGGCCAAGGGATCCACCATACCGTGAACGCCAACTTAATATCTCCTATTAGAAAGACTGCCATGTTGCCTAAAACCCTTCATTGCATCACCTGCAGCTTTGCTCACCAAATGACACTTGAATTATTTCCAGTTTGAAATGAACATCACCCACCTTTAGCCTCCATCATTGACTCCCTCCCCCTTGGATCCATTCAACTGAGCTTGTCTTTCGCATTTTGTACTTCTTTTTTTGTAAATAAATCTTATTTTTAATAGTAGCTGTCTCAGCGTTTCATGTTTTCCTCTCAATGCCTCTTGTTTATAATACACTTAGAACATATTCACAGCACTCCAAATGCCTGCACACAGAGGCACACAACTTAGAGAATGGAATAGTTTTGGTGATGTTCAGAACCCGATTTTTTGAGATGTGAAAATTTGCAAGTCTATCCTACATATTAGGGCTTGTATTATTCATCGAACTGGCTTTGCAAGGGTTTGACAAAGAATGTCGGACATATTATCAAGGACCTCATCTTTTCGCCCTATTTGCAAGCCGGGGTTAACATGCTTTAGCACATGTTATCAGCCGTTTTGCCGACGCCTCGCTTTGCATCTCGCCTCGCTTTGCATCTCTAATGAGATGCAAAGTGGGCATCACTGGGCCTACCCCTGATGGACTACCTTGTAAATTATTGCTAAATGCACATCGCAATATTTACCAGGTGGCCCTCAGGATTTTAGCAGACGTTTGTTTTTGGCGAAAAACGTGGTTTTTGCCGACAACTAACGTCTGCCATAATCCTGACTATTGTATGTTGACAATGGGAGGTGGATTGATGTGTTATGACCACAGAGTTGTATCATCAAGCATATCGCCGTTTTGGAAAACCAGCGATGTTCCCTGCAAAACTGGCGATTTCCCTGTTATCGCTGGATTATATATCGGCCTTGAGTTATGCGTTGATGATAACGCGCTAACTCTGCGATTTAATTCAGCGATAGCCGGTGTTAGGAAAATCAGCGCTAGGCGCGCTGGGCGATAATTATCGCCCCTCGTTGTTGATATGCCCCGTCGACTCCGCCACTGACCCATGGAGCTACTCCCGCAGACGAAGTAATTGCGCCACAATCCACACCAGCTTCCTAGACTCTGCCTTCTTCATACATCCCCTTCTCTCCTCAGGAGTGAAGTAGGGATGTGTGCTTGGCAAAATGCACTCACCAGTGGTACTGGACTGCAAGTCACTGAAGATCTCATTGGCCACATGTATGTACACATCTTCTCGCCCATAGAGAGGTAGGGAGGAGTGAGTAGTTTACACAATCCTAATTTTAGTTTTTGATCTTCTCCTGTAGGTGTGGCACTGCTGTGAGGAAGAGAGATAGGACTCTCGCCTTCAGGGTTTAGGTTTAAGGGAGGGAAAAAGGAACAACCAAGCCCTCCATTGGCAGTGTTGTCCCTACTCGGCTGTAATGATTAGTTACAAGCACATATATGTGATAAGACAATTAATAACAGGAGTGTATATGTGTACATCTGATTACACCTTAATAAATAGTCATTTTACAAGCTCACTCATAGCATTCCATAGAATTGAATGTTATCAGTCAGTCATTCTGAAATAGTCAAACTTCATCAACCCCTGTGCCACACACCTCCCCTTGTGCTTCTGCCTTCTCATATTTAGTATCAACTTTAAGTCAACCTTATGTAAACCCAAACATGTTTCTATTGTAGTCCACCGATTGCCTGCCTTGCAAAGAGATTGTGCTGCAAGCTGCCCCCCTACACTGTACCCCACTTCTGATTATTTTCCTCTCAATGAGGGTCTAAACGTCCCCATAACACAAGCCTGTATCACTATTCCTAAAAAGCAAAACCCCCAGCACACGCTTGTTGCTCTGGCAACATTAGCATCCTACATCACCACAGTCCAAAGCCATCATTCCCGCGTGAAGCACGGTCAGCGACGAAGCAAATCCCGAAGTTTAATGCAACATTAAATCATCACCAGAGGAGCAGTCTCTGGACCAACTGTTCTTAATGCTGCCGCCTTTAGAGAAGGTCAACTCGAATCTTTACTTTTCTATTAAATATTGAAATGGTACTATGTAGAATATTATTCGAAAAGCTCAAAATATCAGGTGATATTATGGTATTCTCATTCTGATCGGTATATTTGCTATGAACAGCAATAATAGCAACAATACAAAGCAATGATTGTATTAATAACATAAGCCATGCTGCTAATAGTAACGTGCATGCTGACAATAATAATATAGGAACTAATGCTGCTGCTGCTAATACTATTGAAAATATTAACCAGAACAACAATAGTAATAGCAATGCTGATAACTACAAAACAACAACAGAAATAGTACCAACAACGAAAATAATGGCAATTCTTTGTGGTTTTAATAATAATAAAAACAATTGCAACGATTAATATTATAATTATTAATATTATCATTGTCATTATTATTATTGCTATTAATATTATAGTTTATGTCATTATTATTATCATTAATATTACTATTAATATTATTATTATGGTTTTGTTATTTTTGTTGTTGTTACCATCGCTTCCCAGCAGTATTAACTTTCCTAACCCAGCTGCCACTGGCCATACTGCTCTTGGTTTTAGACACACTCTGTTTATCCTAATGGGATCTCCAAGTGACATGTTTAAATCGCTGGTAGAGTGAACACCTCAGTGCATTTACAAAGGATGAGCATTCATCATCAGACTCTGTTACCTTCATCGTCGGGCGTTTCCTTCGGTAAACCCCTGAGCCGCTCCATCAGTGACAGCTTCGAGTTGCAAGTAGAGCCCTGGTCATAGAAATGAGGGGCTGGATAGAGCCAGCCCCTGTAAACCAGGCAGGGGTGGGGCGGGGGTGGGGAGGGGCTCACGTCTCTCGAAGAAGCTCACTATCTCTTCCCACAACCTCCGTCCAGGGCAGAAGCACTGAGGCAGCAGCTCAGTTTCCAGTCTCGATTTTTATCTGTGTGTGGCTGTCACAGAATGTTTGTTGTTTTATTCAAAAGTTTAGTTCTGACAATCTGTCACTGTTAACGTTATTCCTTGTTAGGAAATCGCGAGCTAAAACTGGAAGGTGAAATTATTTCCAGAATTGAAAACGTTAGAGAAATAAGAAAAAAATGATAGCTCCATCCACAAAGTTGTCTCTAGGTACACGTGTTAGTGACCTCAGAAGGATGAATAACTAAGTCAGTCCAGGCTTGGATAAACCTTGAGCTATTAAGTGACTCCAGAGGGGAACCTTCCACTACTTCAGCTACAACGGATACACCAACCTGCAGTGTGATGCCAACGCAAACTTCACTGCACACTCAAATCGCTTCTTGGGTTCCAAATATGATATAGCCATCTGGTCTCTTGTAAACTCTCTGCAACATGCAACTCCTGCAGTCACTTCTTGGGCTCCAGATAGTCACTTGCTCTCCCATAAACTTTCTGCAACATGTAAATCATGTTAGACGCTTCCTCGGTTCTAAACATGACATAGTTACTCGGTCTCCTGTAAACTCCCTGCAACATGCAACTCCTGTATACCCTTCTTGTGCTCCAAACATAATATAGCCACTTGGTTTCCTGTAGACTCTCTGCAGCTTGTAACTATTGTAGACACTTTTGGGGTTCAAAGCACAACTCCTGTAGACACTTCTTGGATTCGAAGCTTGATATAGGCACTTGGACTCCTGTAGACTTGGGAAACAGCCTATAAAACCAGGTGGTAATCATGCAGTACCTTTATCTCGCATATGCCTTTATCACTCACTTTTTTTTTTACCATGCATTCCTTGACAATGTAGGGATTTTGCAGGTAAGTGTACAATATATATATATATATATATATATATATATATATATATATATATATATATATATATATATATATATATATATTTATATATATATATATATATATACATACATGCATACATACATACATACATACATATATACATACATACATACATACATACATACATACATATATATATATATATATATATATATATATATATATATATATATATATATATATATATATATCAGCAAGTACTGGATCCCACCAGTTAGGAGGACACAGAGACGGCACACCAGGAGATCTTGCACAAATCCTTTATTGCGCACTCTTTAACCAAGGACGACGCGTTTCGGCGTAAGCCTTTTTCAAGTAACCACCATATAACATTTTACCAAACTTATAGTCCAACATTTGTGTCGATACTCATAAACATAAAGAAAACACTTTTCTTGAGTAAACAATACTCGTAGGCAACATTCAATGTTAAATGCATATATGCTAAATACTTTGTGTTCTTGCATTCATGATTATAATGTAGAGTGGACATTAAACAATTGTTGTGTCGGAATGTATATCGTATTGTCTGGTATTAAACCACATGGACTAGGAAGACACATGGTCTGTCGGGAATTGAAGTTCCGAGTTCGGTCAGAGCATTGTATGACTGAGAACTACCCTAGGCGATATGCCTGCGGGGTAATGTAGTTCAGTATGTGCCCGGCATAGATTATACGGCCATCATCCCATAGTTCGATTACATAAATATGTTCCCTCGTATGAACTTGCAAATTGTGATTCGACACCTGTGAGGTCTTGAACTATTGTCCGCTTAACAATTATACTGGAATCCCAGACATTTATGTTTCCGGGAACTACCAAACGGGCGCCATGCTTGCTGGGAAGTGTAGTTCAATCGATGCCATTGCGAGGTTCGAGACTGTGGTCCCGAGGTTCTAGTAATCGGTGGGAGCTCCCTGTGGGTACTGCCAAAAATAATGATTGGAAGAGTAGGCACTGAACACCAATCCGATCCTACATTCGATGGATCATTACTGGATGTGTAAATCGAGGAGAGCTCCCCTCGTAACCTGACCATCATGTGGTTGAGTTTATAACAGTGAAGAAGGGTGGTAGGGTCAGAGCATGAGTGCTTTTACATAGGGGATAAGTGTAAGGTGAGATGTTTATATATGTGAATGTGTCAAATCATGTGAAAAATAACAATTAAACAATACAGTTTAAAATACAAAGAATACCCAACGTACAATCTTCCTGCGTGAGTACAGTGCTATTCCCCTTATTGTTATTAGCCATAACATAACGGTAGAAACCAAGGATGCAACCCTCCACATTTGTGCCGGTTATACCTTTTCTACTCCTTAATAATAATATGCATGTATAAGGGGAATCTTATAATAAAATCGTGATAGTGTTTCGTAAACAACATTCATCATTCTGCGGGTTTGCTTCTGCCCTGTACTAGTAAGCTCAGGAGCCTATGGGGGATGATAGTTCTTCCCCATAATTCAGTCCATTCGGGGCCTTGCTCTCCATGTCTATAATGTTCCTGGACTCTCTAATTCTCAGCTGTGTTTCACGGTCCCCACCCCTGGTGGTTTTGGGTATCTTATCTATGTCATAAAACTTCAGGCTTCCATTATTGCCACCATGATTTTCTTCATAGTGGCGAGCCATTGGATAGTTGTGGTCTTTATTTGAGATGGCACAGAGGTGCTGTAGAATCCTAACTTTTAAGGGATGTTTCGTACTGCCCACGTACTGGAGCCCACATGGGCATTCCAGTACGTAGATAGTAAATTCGGTGTTGCAGTTAATTTGTTGATTAATAGTTCTCATCTGACCTGACCCTGTTTTGTAGTTCTTGCAAGATTTGCCATTGCGGTCACATTTACAGTTGCCGCAGGTAGTGAAGCCATTCGGAATCGGAGGCCATTTCATGTGTAATGATTCCTTGGGATAGCTATGCACTAATCTATCTCTGAGAGATCGTGCCCGGCGATAGGTTATTTGTGGTCTATTGCCCACTAGTCCTCCCACAATTGGATCAGATGTTAATAATTTCCAATTGGCTCTCATTATTCTTTCCAGGGCCCATGCTCCCTCTCTCCTGGCGGCTCCCCACCCAATGATGCCAGATTCCCACAGAGCAGTTTGCCAACTTTGCTCTGTCTTCGAAACTGGACATCGTCGCTGTCCTTGCGGCCTTAAAATCGGGATCCCCCTCTGACCCCTCTCCTGCTAGAGTACTTGCGGGACTAGCGGATATAGTTGGAAATGAGGTGACTCGGATTATTAACCGTTCCTTTCTCTTTTTTTTATTTTTTTATTTTAATTTTTTTATTTTTTTTATTGAGAGTTCATACCAGTAAATTACAAATTCATAAATACATACATACATACATAGAAATATACCATCAATAAAAAGGATAATAGACAGGTTAAATAGCTACAATACCAATGAGTCATTCATTTTACACTCTTGTTGCCCTCCAGGCAGCTACTGGGGCCCAAGGTCGCATACCCATTTCCCTTGTCTTGGCTCCCTTTAATTCATATAGTGCTTCCTCAATGTTATGGATACCCAACATTCTACACATCCACATTTGAAACGTAGGTGCTTCTATATCCTTCCAAGCTGCACTAATTAAAATCCTAAGGATTGCTACAGAGATAAAAACCAAAGCTTCGGCCTCAGTGCGCATATTTAGTTTCACATTGCATCCAGTTATTATCAGGGTTGGGGATAGATTAATTTTGACATCTAGCAGCCCCTCTAAAAAACGCTCTATTTCAGTTTTAATGCTTTTTAGTTTTTCGCAGCCATAGAACATGTGTATGATATCAGCTGGACCATTTCCACATCTGGGACAATTGCTATCTGCCGCTTTCCCCTAAGAGAATAATTTTTCCGGCGTATAGTATAGATTGAATAAAGTTTTATAGTGTTGGGCCCTGAGATTCGAGGAATGCAGAAATCTTTACTCCATAGCTAGAGCCTTATCAAGATCTACTTCCGGATCCCCCAATTTTTTGGACCAGGCAGCTTCCATTTTACCCATATCATCCATTGATGCTTCACTAAATTTTTTATATATATCCCTAATTCTATGACCCCCGACTTCAGATACTCGAATAATTCATATCTCCTTGTCAAAATGATACGTGGCCTAATTGATTTAATTCTGTTGACAAGCTGTAAGTATTTAAACTCTTGATAACCTTGTAATGAATAATGGTGCGTAAATTCTTCAAGTGTTCTATATTGATCTCTAATCATTATTTGCCCCAACTCTACAATACCCTGACTCTCCCAGTGACGCCACGATCCATCCCTGCTAAGGTTTGGAAAAAGTGTTGAATTCCAGAGTGGTGTTCTATGATAAAAAGTGGGTATATCTAGTTTTTTTTTAACAGTTTTCCACATATACCATACATCTTCAAGCGTCCTATACCCAAATTTCTTGTAATAACTCCTCTGGGTTCTCCTCAATAAGACCCCTGCTGCTTCACTTCACAACAATAGCTGAAAAATTTATGGTATCACCGCCTGCCTGAGGGTTGGGCCTCCTGGATGGAATAGGATTGCCATATCTGTAAGGAGACATGCGAAATGATAGCTCTTTAGATCTGGCAATCCCAGCCCTCCTCTTTCTTGTGGTAGTGACATATATCTGTTTGATCGCCTTGTTTTGCCATATTGCCACAGGATTTTCATGAATATAGCCTCGATCTTCTTAATAATCTTCTCATCAATTTTGAATGGGATTGACCTTAATTTATAAAGAATATTGGGAAACATTGTCATTTTTATATAGTTAGCCCTCCCAATTAACGACAGCTGTAGTGAGTCCATTCTTTTTAATTCTGTTTCCATCGAATGCATGAGCGGTGTGTAATTATCATTAATTATTTTACCCGGTTCTGCATTTATTATTATACCCAAGTAAACTACAGAGTCCACATATCTAACATCCAACTTGGCTATTTTTTTAGAGCATAGTACTTGTGTTTTGTCCACATTTAATCAGTAGCCCGACACATCTCCAAACCGACCGGTTATATTAACTACTTCCCTCATAGCTGACTCTGGGTCTTTGGTGATAACTGCTAAGTCATCCGCATATGCGAGAAGTTTGGTCTGATACCCATTAGTGAGTACTGGTTTAATGGCCACACTGTTCATTATTTGTGTAATTAAGGGGTCTATATAACGCGCAAAAAGGATTGGTGAACATGGACAGCCCTGTCTCGTACCCCTTGTTATGTTGATCTTACCCGATCTTTCACCCATTAATTGGATTCTTGCCATAGGTGATGAATACATAGCCTGAATGGCTTTGCAGAATCTTGGACCAAACCCCCTTGCCTCCAGGACCTTCCAGAGAAAGCCCCATCTGACGTGATCAAATGCCTTCTCTGCATCGAGGAGGATCATTGCGACCCCCTCCCCCCTAGCAGCGCCGATGTCAAATAGGGTGATAGCTCTCCTAATGTGGTCGGTGGTACCCCTTCCTGGGATAAACCCATGCTGCCAGGGGGAAACCAAGGACGCAGTGATCCTCCCCATGCGTGCGGCCATAAATTTTGCATATAGCTTGTTATCGCTGTTAATCAAAGATATTGGTCTGTAGGAACCAGGGTTAGTCTTTGGTTTTCCTTTTTTGTGAAAGATCGCTATGTTGGTTTCTTGCCAGGACTCGGGTATTATGCCTGTATTCATGACGCCTTTGAATAAATCTAAAAGCATCGGTGTTGTTTCCTCCCTTAAGCTTTTATACAACTCTAGCGGTATAGCATCCGGGCCCGCAGCCTTTCCGCTTGCCAGATCCTGCTGGGCTTCCAATAACTCCGACATAGTGATATCTTGTTCCAAAGATTCGATGTGGGCCTGTTTTAGCTTGCTACCCATGTCTAGCCAACTTATATTAGGAACCTCTACACCCGCCTCCTCCTGATATAGTTCTTGAAAAAATTTCCTGAAAGCCTCCAAAATTTCACCTGATTTATCATATGTTTGGCCCTGATATTCAATTTGTGCCACTATGTTCTTAGTGGCCACCTGCCTGATTCGTAGTGCAAGTGCTCTGCCTGCTTGCTCCCCAGTTTCGTAGAGGCGTGATCTATGTGACTGATAATTTGCTGCCGCCTTTATAGCTAGTTGTTTCTTGATCTCTGCTTTTAGGGAGTTTACTCTATGTAGACTCTCGACAGATTGAACCCATAAAATTATATCTTGTCTGTGTTGTGTCTCTGCCTCACTCACCTTTCCCATCAATGCTTCCCTTTCCCTGTTAATCTTTTTCCATACCCGAGTAGTATAACTTATGGTCTCTCCTCTTAGTCCTGCCTTGAAGCTGTCCTAAACCACTCCCCTTGATGCACTGTACCTATTGGTATCAAAAAAGGTCTGGGACCATATTTTCATATGTTTAATATAATCCATATCTGCTAATAATTTTTTATCAAATGCCCAAGGCCTAGGAACCTTATATGGTTTATTGATATCCATGATTAAGACTAGGGTATTGTGATCTGACAAAATTTTAGGAAGCTTGTTTATTTGGACACTCTTCAACTGGGTGGTCGAGATCATGAAATAATCCAGTTTCGAGTATTTATTGAAGGGATGCGAAAAACAAGTAAACCCTGGGTCACCCATCACTAGATTTCCCCACACATCCACTAAACCGGGTGATTGCATCATTGATGTTATCGCTCTAAACACCCTCGGCTTCCTACTTATGTATGGGCTACCATCCTAGAAATTAGCTGAGATGTTAAAAACCCCACATAATACTATGGGGGTATGCCAGTCAGTTAGTTCATTTTCGATGCGACTAAAGACCTCAGACTCATCTGTGTTAGACCCATATACCGAGCAGATAGTAATACCTAAATTCATTTCACATATGGCCCATCTGCCTAGTGAATCTGCCTTACACCTTTTGGCCCCCCCTAGCCCAACTTTGCCAATTATGGCCACCCCTCTTATCATGGAGGTCTGGGATGTGCATGACAGCAGTTCATAACCTTTAAAGTTTAACCAATGTTTTTTCTTTCAGGGTAAGTGGGTTTCTTGTAGACATATTATGTCTAGGCTCACCATATTTAGATATTGTTCAAACTTCCCCCTCTTTTTCCAATCATTTAATCCTCCTATATTAAGAGATCCAATCCTTAACTTAGGCATACCTGGTTTTCAAATATTGCCAGTTCATTAACCTATCCAAGTAGCTAGTACATACATGATGGGAACATATCCTTAGTTTCAAATTTACTCTTACATTTATGATCACATTACCAGTACAAACTCTCTTCAATTTTTTGATTTCTCCCCCCTCACCCTCCACCCACCCCCCTCTCCCCCTCCCTGCCCCACACCCTAACCCCCCCTCCTGCCACCCTTTGAGGCAACCTGGGTTTAGACTCACCCAGTTGTTGGTGGCCGTGTGGTCCGTACGCCTGAGCTTGCCCCTGACCTGATACTATTCCATCCTAGAAAATGTCAACCATATAACAAATAATAATAGTTTGTCAGCACTAGATTTCCTCTTCTATTTATTTGCCGTTATTTTGTTTCACTCTCTCTTCAACCTCTTTAAGATAGGCCTCCGCCTGGATTTCACTTATGAAGCTCCTTGAGCCTTTGTAGATTATTTTTAGGCGCGCCGGATTTTGCAGATAGACCGTTGCTCCTAGCTTTTCAAAAGGGGCAAAGAGTTGTCGCATTCGCCATCGTCTTTCTACAGTTGCATGCGTGAAATCTGGTCTTGCAAAAAACTTGAAACCCTTATATTCTCTTTTAGCCGTTGGCCTAGCCAAGTCATATATAGTGTCACGTACCAGAAAGTTTCCAAAATTGACTAGAAATGCTCTAGGGTATTGAGGAGATTTCTCTGAACGTTTTGGTAATGACAGAGGGAAACGATGTGCTCGGCAGACTTCTCTATCCATTTCCCAGGAGTTGAGTTCCGGGAAAGAAGATTTTAGCAGGTTGGTCATGAAGCTTCTTGGATCACTTCCTTCCGAGCCCTCGGGAATCCCAAGAAATCGAAGATTATTTCTTCTTGCTCTATTTTCTTGGTCTTCAACCTTTGTCATTAGATCCTTAATTATTCCTTCATGCTCCTTTGCTTGAAGTTGTAGCTTACCGACGTCTGATTCCAGGTTTTCCGCCCGGACTTCTACCGAACACATTCTGTCAGAGATCTCCAAGCATGTATTGCCAACTTTATTGATAACACCTTCCAATTTTTGGATAGCAACATGGTTCCTTTGGCTATCTTTTTTACATCTTGATGAAAAGTTTTTATTGATTCGAGGACTTCGCTTAGTGAGAGCTCTTTATGCTTCATCTGCTCGTCTTCATCCGGGATATCAGAAATATTCTTGTTTCTTTCAGATTCGAAGTTTGATTTTCGATTGGGGCTTTTGCGTGAGAGTTTAGTTCTCACTATGGTATGTTCTGGGTTGCTCCCGGGATCTGTGGTTTCATCATGAATTATTTTTGAGTGCCTCTTATGTCTACTTCTTTTTTTCCCCAGTTTTTTTATTGGTGTGTTGTCGTGTATTGGGGCATTTTTAGTTCCAATATCTGTTGGAGAAGGTACTTTCTAGACCTGTTCCTCTTGTCTGGGATCCTCGCCAGGATCACTCTCTTCGCTGGATTCGCTGGAAATTGATACTCCAGTCTCATAGATCTCTGACTCAGATCCATCCGAGACTTCTGCTGAAGCATGCCCTTCCGTCGCTGGGCTTATATTCGAGACTTCTGCTGAAGCGTGCCCTTCCATCACTGGGCTTATGTTCGAAACTGAGTCTATGTTGGGGCCCGATCTGCTTTCTTCCCTCATATTGGCCCGTTCTAGATGCTCTGCTGGAGGTGCTGCTTGAACAGCGGCAGCGATGGCCTTATTTTGCACGCCTTGTTGATCCATTGTGATTAATACGGTTTCATTGGAAAAGCAACTCTGTGGTCTATCTTTGATTGCTGGGCTAAATATGTTTGAGATTCTGGGTTGGGAACCTATCGAGTGACCAGTAATATTAGCTGCAGCTTTTAAGTTTTTGATTGTTTGTAGTCTTTTGGCCTTTTTTTCCAAGAGGTCAAGATTCTCTCCGCTTGCCGGTTCCTTTTCCGTCTCTTTCGCTCTCTCTTTTTCCTTTGCTTTCTTTTTTGATTTCTCGGTTTCCTTGTGGAGTGTCTGTTCATTCTCAATGATTCTATCTCTCCCATCAGGCTTATTAGCTCTTATTTTGCCATCGTTATTTTCATCATTATTTTCCATTGCCTTATAGCCCCTGGTTTCGGGTCGTCTCTGTGTTTCTTTTATTTTCTGAGGTCCTTGTAAATTGTAAGTCTCTTTAGTGTTTCCTCTGCCATCTGAGCTCTCTATCCTCTCTTGACTTTCTTGTTTCTCTTGATCACACTGACCTCCCTGAGCCTGGGCCTTTACTTTTGCTTTTGTGTCAGTCTTTATCTGAGTCTCAGTTTGGTTTTGGTTTTGGATTTGAGCTTGGTGAGCTATGTGTTGCAATCCTGGAGAGGCTGATGCATCTTGATTATCTCTATCTTTATCTTTCTCCATGATCGTATTCAACTGTGAGGTCAGGGTCAGGGTCTCTATAGTAATTTCAAATGCTGTAATTATTGCTAGCGATACTGCACTGGCAGTGCTAGTTCTGATTTCAACCCAGGCCTCGGCTCCACCACCTCTAGCCCCTCTGGCAGCTCTGAGCAAACTTGAGGCACCAGTGCGCATTCTTTTTTTCCCAGAAATCTTGGTACTTATACATATATTTTTTCTCAAGTGTGTGTCTGAGCAGACTAGATAGATTTTTTGACTAGCTACCAGATGGCCCATATGTGTGTTTTTTTTTTTCCCTTATTTTCTTTTAGATGCTTTTTTTTTCCCCCCAGTATTTAGTATACAGTGTTGCAATATTCAGATTCAGATTACTTTGACTCTTTGACTCTTTGTCGTTTATCTCCTTTTGTGAAAAGCGTTCAGTTTTTTTTTCCAAACACCCCTTTTTTTTAAATGGCTCCGTCACGTCTGTGCCGTCTGTGCCGTCAACGTCGTTTCCCTTGATGACGCGTGCGACACATTCTCTCTTAGCTATTTACGCTCACCCGCCGTGTTTGCAGATGACAAGAGAGGTGGGGGCGGAGAGCAGAGAGCGGAAAACGGAGAACGGAAAGCAGAGCGTGGAGCGAGCAGGCACCGATGCAAATGAAGGCGAATGAAGGCAAAATGAAGGGCAGGTAGGGAGTCATTGAGTGTCTTTTTGCCTATTCTGTTATTTCTCCCCTTGTGCTGCTCGAATCGCTTGCTGCTTTATCGCTATTTTATCGCTTACCTCTTGTCTCTTGTCTCTATTCTACCTCCTTACCGACACCATTGCCGGCACCGTTGATAAAAAGATTCATCACCCAGAGTCAGAGTTTTCTTGATATTGCCCAATCCAGATACTTCTTCCGCAAGCACTTACAGCACTCTAAGGGACTGCATAGAACTGCGTGAACCCCCGAGTCTAAGTCCGTAGAGTAGGCTTGTATTTGGCAATTACTCCCAGGAGTCCGATATCGATATGAACATCAAGCATCCGCCATCTGTTTGAAGCTTGCACTGCCAATATTATACTGCTTGCCTTCTACTGCTCGCCTTTCACAGTCCTTTTACAGGCTTTTCTGCGACTTTAGTAATCTCGGCAAAGGTAGTTGTGGTAGATGTGGGGCTCCTAGCAGCTGGGCCGATCAGTTCGCCATATCAGTTTTGCCACGTCCATATCCATATCCAAGTCTTGGCCACCCAAGAAGAGAGCACGGCACTCCTGAGGCAGCCTGTGAGATCTGCAACGTCAGCACTGCTTCACTGAGGTCAATGTTTGCTGACAAGCTTAAATGAAGGGTTGTAGGTTGGGCCTCTCACACCGACGCCATCTATTAACCGTTCCTTTCTCACTGCAACTGTCCCGGCCTGTTGGAAGCAAGCGAAATTGCTTCCACTTCTGAAAAAAACCGGATTGGACCCTGCCGTCCCCTCCAATTTCCGGCCTATATCATTCCTGCCAGCTCTTGCCAAAATTTGCGAGAAGATCGCCTTCAATCAACTGGACACATTTGTTGAAACCTCTCAGGCACTCCATCCAGCTCAATCAGGTTTCAGAGCAGCCTACAGTACCGAGACTGCCCTAGTTGAAATATCCGAGGCTATCCGGGAATGTTTGGACGGAGGTGGGAGAGCGGATCTGATTTTATTAGACCTCTCTGCTGCCTTCGATACGGTACTCCACTCCCTTCTGCTCACCAGATTAGCCGCCATTGGCATTACGGGCCCTGCACTTGACTGGTTGACATCATTTCTAGACAATAGGACGCAACAAGTCTGGATGCCTCCCTTTGCCTCTTCCCCTAAGAAACTTACTACAGGAGTCCCACAAGGCTCCACTCTAAGCCCCCTGCTTTTTAACATTTATCTTACCCCTTTAATTTACCTTGCAGAACAGCTAGGAGCAAAAATTATGGCTTAAGCCGACAATACCCAACTTTTGTTCACTTGGCCTAAGAACAATTTGGATACGTCGGCGGCCCAATTTTGCCTATCATCTGTTTTTCGATGGTTAGCTCTTGCCCAGCTAAAGTGTAATGAAAGCAAGTCTGAGATTTTGTTGTATGGCTCCTTTCCTGACAATTTCAGTGATCTCCTCTGGCCTGCTGACCTGCCCTGTCCTAAATCCATTGGCGGCCCCGCAAAAAATTTAGGAGTCTGGTTCGGAAATGACCTCAAATTTGAGGACCATTTAAAAAAACTTATCGGGGTCTGCTTCTCCACTTTGAAAACGCTACGCAGGTTTTTTCCCCTCCTCCCGAGAGAGGCCAAAGAGACCGTTATTCGCGCTCTAATACTCTCTAGGTTAGATTATGCGAATGGCCTGTTCTGTGGATTACCGGCCTATCTGATCCACCGTCTTCAGGTCATTCAAAATGCCGCTGTGAGACTCCTGTTCAACATACCTAGGAGCTCCAGTGTTCGTCTCCCACTTCGCGACCTTCACTGGCTCCCAGTCGCTCATAGGATTATGTTTAAAATTCTTGTCCTCTCCTACCGCGCTTTTCATCTAATTGGCCCAGTTTACCTGTGGGAAAGATTTTCCCTCTATGTTCCTAACCGCTCCCTTAGGTCGGCCAATCTGTGCCAAATGTCCGTGCCTACATTTAAATACAGCAGACAAGGCGGCCAATCCATCGCAGTCAGAGCCGCGAAAGCCTGGAATACTCTCCCCCTCCACATAAAAACAGCACCCACCATCATTGCTTTTAAGAAAGGACTGAAGACCCATCTCTTTAACACCACTCTGTAGGTCTCTCTCCCCTCTCTGTAATGTTAATACAGGAATTTCTCTGATCTGCCCTCACTTTTTCGCGCCAGGATACTATTTTTCAGTAATAGAGCGCGCTATAAAAGCCTTTATAATAATAATAATATTCAAAACGACCACTTGGGGGGCATGGATTGGACGGCAATGGGAAGAGTTTCCTGAGTCGAGAGCTCCGCTACACCTTGGGATGCAAAACAAGATTTTAACGTGACACAGGCGGTGAAACGAAGAAACAAAGATCAAGGCAGCAATTGGAAACTGCACCGCCCCGAATGGTGATACCGACGACAGCGCGATTATCAGCTGTACACCGTAAACAAGCAAGATTGCAGGAACAAAAGAATTGACCCCGGCCAGCAAGATGGCGACTGCAAGTTGAGAGAGACCCTTCTACGGCGCGGCGAAGATAATTCGCAAGCCCACTCTCACAGACGAGATCAGTGCCAGTACCCCCAAAGCGCCAACCCCCCGCCCAAGCGAATGCCCTACAACCCAGCAGACCAACCTCAGAAAACGCTATGAGCCCCCAGGGGTGCCACGAAGAAGAAGCAAAACAGAAACCTTGACACTTAACGGGGGCAGCCATCTTGATCAGTGGGGCAGGGCTAAGCAGGAGAACAAAGCGATCCAGTGCAAGAGGGGCAGAAACATCGTACGTCGGTAACACGGCATTATATCCGGCACTCACCGACGAGATCAGCACGTGCACACCCAGAGCGCTAACCTCCCCAACCATTGACAGCCTTACATCATACCACCAAGGGCCACGGGAGACACCCCGCCGCGGATCGAAAAGCGAAACCGAAACCCATTATCACATCGAGGGTAGCCATCTTGCACAAAGGGGGCAGAGCAAAGAAGACAACAACAATCGGGTTTGGCGCGAAGACAACAATAAGGATTTATCAAAGGGGCAGACACCTTGCACACAGATGAGGCGAGGCAAAGAGGCACCAACTGACGCACGGAGTAAACAGAATATAAGTCTTGGACCGCTAAGTAAGGGCAGTCGGCTGTTTGATCACACAACGAGCTGAAGCCAAAATCCGGGGCCGAAGTAATAACGGCACTAACAAAAACTAAAGCTCTCTCGGCCGACAAGTCACGGGGCTAAGGCGGTCCCTGCGACACTGAGAAGCACAGGGAGAGAAACGTTCAATATAATGCACATAGCACAGTCAGCACAAGCAGAAACCAGAACCATTGCGCCGGGTACTGGCACCTCAATAGCCCAGGTCGTTTTAAGAGTCAAATAAAAGTTGGTCGACGAGGGGAGCGATATAGAGGCCAACCATAGCCATCCACCAGAGGGGACTGTCCATCCATGCACCAAAGCTAAAGGTGCAGAAAAAGTAAATACGCCAAGGCAGAGTTAAAAGAGCGGATACAAACGATCAACCATAGCAAAACCGCAGGGGTCACTGCACACAACAAATATAAGGACCTCAAACGTGGCAGAAAAAAAGGCCCTAAGGTCCCAAACTAACAAAAAGAGAAAGCAGACCAAGAGCCACAGGTTGCACCAAGCAAGAGAGCCCAAACCTGAGCACCTCTCCAAAACCATGTGCGAACGACAGCGGCCAACAAGTACAGACATCCTATCGCCCACCACAGAGCAGTGACAAAAGATAAGAACTCCTGCGGAAGAAAAGAGGACTAGGGAAAAACAAAATGGCCGGTAACGAAAGCAAGGTGGTGCCAATAGTGAAGAAAACCAAACCGGAAGGCCAACCAGATTCCCCCTTCAAACAAAAGACGGACATCA
This sequence comes from Lissotriton vulgaris, assembly GCF_964263255.1. Lineage (NCBI taxonomy): Eukaryota > Metazoa > Chordata > Amphibia > Caudata > Salamandridae > Lissotriton > Lissotriton vulgaris. The sequence continues at coordinate 291,883,744 of NC_141695.1, forward strand.
GCAGCATCTGGACAGCATACTTAAAAAGCCAGTGGAAGTCCACGACTTAGCCAAATCTACAAAGAAGACCTCAGACGCCATACAACTGGAACTGGCAGCAGTCAGAGCAGACATCCATTCGACAAACAACAGACTCTCAACAGTAGAACAAAGAGTCAGTGATATTGAAGACAGAGGGCAGCTCACAGTCAAAACAATGGGCACCATCGCCAAAGCAACCGCAGATCTCCGCAAACAGCCTGCCGAGTTCGAGGACCCCCCGGTAGAAAAGAGGGTGTGATGGATGGAGCATTTGAACCAATCAAACACTCACACCCAGTTAACAGATCTGGGTTTAATCCATCACCGTTCTTTAGCCCACTCTGCCACCCCAGTTCAGACATATGCAAATCAGTCAGACCCTGTGTCTCATGGGAATAGTCCAGCATTCCAGCCGTCTTCAGCCAGGCTTGCTTGAATCCAGAGGCAAAGTTAGCAAGGGACTCACGTCTGAGCACACCATGCCAACTTATGGCGAACAAAGCGGTACAAAAGGGGGTGGTGATGGACAGAGCATCTGAACCAATCAAAATCTCCCACCCAGTCAACAGATCTGGGTTTAATCCATCACCGTTCTTTAGCCCACTCTGCCACCCCAGTTCAGACATGGCCATATGCAAATCAGTCTGACCCTGTGCCTCATGGGAACAGTCCAGCCCGAACTGCCAAGCCATGCCTTCCCTGGACCGGAAACAAGATTCCTAGGACCAGTTTCTGGCATTCCAGCCATCTTCAGCCGAGGACCGACAAAGAAAATGGAACATCAGAATCCTGGGAGTGCCGGAGGGAGCGGAGGAGAAAACGGGATCCTGTGTGGCAATGATACAAGAGCTCATACCCAAACTAACTAATCTCAAATTTGAAAACCCCTTCGAACTAGACAAGACCTACAGGGTCCCGGCTTTTAGACAAACCAACAGAGCAAGCCCAAAAATGATAATTTGCTAACCACTAAGTTCTCACCAGACCGACGCCATCTTTGGGTTCACAAGAATGAACCCCAACCTACAGTGGGAAGGACACAAGATCATCCTCACACAGGACTACTCGAAGAACACAGTGGACATTAGGAAAGGCTTTCTGGCCCAAAGAGACAAGTTAAGAAAAGAAAACATTACTTTTTCGTTCGCCGGACCAGCCAGAATCAGGGTAAACAATAAAGGAATCTCGTTAGCGTTCGAAGACCCAGCGGAACTGTCACAATACTTATCTGGCCCAGCCCTACAGGAAATGGAGACGACAACTATGTCAAGCAAAAGAAGCACCTCACCGGAACTCTCAAATGAATAGGCAAGACCCCCAAGGAGCTTACTAAGAGAATTCACACTATACATTATCTCAATGCATTAACAGTAACGCAATCTACCTCATATGCCTACAAAGACTGCAAGCGCTTTACAACAAAACCTACCTCAAATCAAGCCAACGCAAATCCCAGACGAGTGGCCAGAGAAGAAGAAGTCAACCAGTTCACCAGCTCACCAAAAAAATGACTATATCCTTTAACTTTTAGGCATGAACGAACAATGATCAGGGATTTGCGATAAACAGGTCTAGCCTTGTAAGGGGACATGCTTAGAATAGGCAAACTAGAACAGCACAATAGACTATCCCAAGGGTGTAGCAGGGCGGGAGGGACCTTGCTGTCGCACATCTACAATACGAAGCACGAGCAGGGAGGTCGGGTAAGGGAGGGAAGGGAGGAGGAGAGGGAAGGGAGAGGGTGTCCCGTCCGTTATGTTTGTTACGTTTGTCCCGTTCTCCTAGTATGTCTCATCCACATCTCTGTCCATGTCCAAACCATAGACTCCGACAAGCTGACCTGGTCAAACCATCCAACACAAGTAACCACTCTGTCACACGTAGGCAGTCCACAAGGTCCCATTACTCGCAGTACAGTAAACCCATTAAGAAACCCAAATTGGCCCGTAATCAGTGACACAAGACCGTGAATAAAAAGAACACATTACAGACCGACCTGAAAATTGTATCCCTTAACGTCAAAGGTCTAAACCACCCAATTAAGAGAAAGAAAGTACTAGACTATCTTGCAAAGACTAAAAGCGATATTATCCTACTACAGGAAACAAAACTCTCCATGGACGACGCAAGTAAGCTTAGGGCAAGATGGATAAGCCAGACAGCCTGCTCATCAGCAGTGGGCAAAAAACAAGGTGTAAACACCCTGATTAACAGCAAATCCAACATTACCATCGAGAAAGAACAGTATGACAAAGAGGGCAGACTACTGATCACACAGCTAAAAAGAGGTGTAGAATCCATTCTGGTAGCAAACATATACGCACCAAACACAGACGACACACCATTCTGGGAGGGGGTAACAAAAGAACTAGAGACACACCAATCGAACCAAATGATCGTCATGGCAGGTTACTTCAACCTTGCACTGGACTACACCCTAGATAGACAATCAGGCTCCCACATGTGACCTCCCGCTTCCCACAACAACCTAAAGAGCATATGCACCAGATTCAACCTTAAAGACCCATGGCGCCTACAACATCCATATTTACAACAAGGGGTGGTGAGGGACAGAGTCTCTGAATTAAACAGAATACTCTCACCCAGTCAAGAGATCAGGGCTAGATCCAACACCGTTTTTTAGCTCACTGCACCATCCCAGTTTCAGAACCTGGCTGTATGCAAATTAGTCTGTTCCTGTCCCAGTGCATGATGGGAACAGGGCAAACCAAACTACAAAAGCCAATTCTTACACTGGGAAGGAAACAAGCTACCGGGGACCGGTTTCTGGCATTTCAGCCTCTTCGGCCCGGCTTGCTTGAATCCTGATGGTGCAATGAGCAAGGGACTCACATCTGAGTATACCCTTCCACGCTTAGGGTGGACAAAAATATTTACAACAAGGGGTGGTGAGGGACAGAGTCTCTGAATTAAACAGAATACTCTCACCCAGTCAAGAGATCAGGGCTAGATCCAACACCGTTTTTTAGCTCACTGCACCATCCCAGTTTCAGAACCTGGCTGTATGCAAATTAGTCTGTTCCTGTCCCAGTGCATGATGGGAACAGGGCAAACCAAACTACAAAAGCCAATTCTTACACTGGGAAGGAAACAAGCTACCGGGGACCGGTTTCTGGCATTTCAGCCTCTTCGGCCCGGCTTGCTTGAATCCTGATGGTGCAATGAGCAAGGGACTCACATCTGAGTATACCCTTCCACGCTTAGGGTGGACAAAAATATTTACAACAAGGGGTGGTGAGGGACAGAGTCTCTGAATTAAACAGAATACTCTCACCCAGTCAAGAGATCAGGGCTAGATCCAACACCGTTTTTTAGCTCACTGCACCATCCCAGTTTCAGAACCTGGCTGTATGCAAATTAGTCTGTTCCTGTCCCAGTGCATGATGGGAACAGGGCAAACCAAACTACAAAAGCCAATTCTTACACTGGGAAGGAAACAAGCTACCGGGGACCGGTTTCTGGCATTTCAGCCTCTTCGGCCCGGCTTGCTTGAATCCTGATGGTGCAATGAGCAAGGGACTCACATCTGAGTATACCCTTCCACGCTTAGGGTGGACAAAAATATTTACAACAAGGGGTGGTGAGGGACAGAGTCTCTGAATTAAACAGAATACTCTCACCCAGTCAAGAGATCAGGGCTAGATCCAACACCGTTTTTTAGCTCACTGCACCATCCCTACAACATCCAGACACCAGAGATTACACATTCTATTCCAACCCACACTACTACTACAGTAGAATAGACTACATCCTCATCTCAGGCTCTCACGCTCACCCGATAGAACACACAGATATAGTGGCATGAACAATCTCAGACGACTCCTGTCTTAGCCTACATTTGACGGGCCAACACAATGAGAACATCACCCGCAGTTGGCGCCTCAACAACATCACCATGACGAAACAGTAAGACAAAAATAAAATCGAAAAAGCCATTAAAGACTATATCAAAGAGAATGACATAACAGACATAGATCCAAATAGTCTGTGGGACGCCCTTAAGGCGACCATCAGGGGCACATTAATAGAAATCAAAGTCAGAAGAGACAGAGAAACAAAAGCACAGTTAGACCAGCTAGAAAGCGACATCAAACAACTAGAAACTAAACACATCAGAGATACCTCGGACAAAGCCGCCCTTGTAGAACTCACAGGGAAAAAGTACGAATTCAACAGAATTCTAAGCGAACAAGCGGTCTATGGATAAGAAAATATAAACAAATCAACCTCTGCGAAGCAAACAAGGAGGGGAAAATCCTAGCGTCATATCTCAAACACAAACAAAGGCAACACTGTAGTTCCAAAATCGCAAACGTAAGCAACATAAAATACACCCGACACGAAGATATCCTACACAAATTCATGGAATTCTATAAAGAGCTATACAAAAATGACGACAACCTTCACCGGGACGGCTGCCCAGCCTACCTAGACAGTATGAACCTACCCACGATAACGATAGAGGAAGCTAAGACACTAGGTCAAGACATAAAAATGGCAGAGATCACCACAGCCATTAGGGCACTAAAAGACAACAAAGCCCCAGGACCGGATGGATACACAGCGCCCTTCTACAAAACGTTCAAAGACCAGCTACTGCCGGTCTTGACGAACGTTTTCAACCACTGTGGCACAGAAGGGGTAGTAGCCAAATCAATGTCACAAGGCAACATAATTGTAATACCCAAAGAAGGCAAAGACGCACAATGGCCCAAAAACTACCGACCCATATCACTGATAAACTTAGATTGCAAATTATACGCCAAAATCCTAGCCACAAGACTTAACAAAGTGCTCCCTCAGCTGATTTGCAGCACTCAACACGACAACACAAGACTCCTTTGCCAGACGATAGAGCACTCCTCCAATTCCTATAACTCGGCGGTTGCAATTACGCTAGACGCAGAAAAGGCTTTTGACAGGGTATCCTGGCAGTTTCTAGAAAAGAGTTGAACAAAAAAGGGGTAATCCTGTGTCCCTCAGAACCTGGGTATTAGTGGTTAAACAAACAAATGGTTCTGTTGGGTAAGACAAATTACTTTGGAAATTGCTAACACATGCAAATGAAATAAAAATGAGAACTCTCTGATACACGTGTGAAACTGAGAAAACAATGCTCAAGCAGAAAACAAATAAATGGTATAGCCAGGTATTGAATTCATAAGTATTTATGTTTAGAATTCAATTATGTTTATGTTGAATTATTTAATCAGTAACAAACAATCAGTACAAAGTAAGACCATCAAACATAGATACAGTTCAGTGACAGTTGGTGAACGAAGTGCTCAAGTGCTAAGGTATATGTACAGTGAAAATGAATAAATACAATTATATACACAGATAATGGAAAGGCCAACAATTGATTCATCTCAAAGGAATCCTAGTGCATTGTAGAGGAATCATGGAGTGTTCTGGACCTAGTTGAGCGTCGACGTTTCAACCCTAGTGCGCCCCAGTTGGTGGTCGCTGCAGGTCTTTATCAAGACAGGAGGCGGACGGTGACAGTATGAATCAGGAATAATGATTTGCCTGATGAACTGTCACCTTCTGCCTCCTGTCTTGATAAAGACCCGCAGCGACCACCAAGTGGGGAGCACTAGGGTCGAAACGTCGACGCTCAACTAGGTCCAGAACACTCCATGATACCATTTATTTGTTTTCTGCTTGAGCATTGATTTCTCAGTTTCACATGTGTATCAGTGAGTTCTCATTTTTATTTCATTTGCATGTGTTAGCAATTTCCAAAGTAATTTGTCTTACCCAACAGAACCATTTGTTTGTTTAACCAGTTTCTAGAAAAGAGCATGCGTGCATTCAACCTAGGAGATAGCTTCACAAAGAAAGTCATGGCACTGTACAAGTGCCCCAAAGCACAGATAGTTATAAATGGTACAACATCAGCCCAATTTAACCACGAAAGGGGAACGAGACAGGGTTGCCCGCTATCCCCGCTGCTGTTCCTTTTAGCACTCGAACCCCTGATTTGGGACATTCTAGCAAACAGAAATATAGCGGGCATAACCATTAACAATACTACAGCCAAACTTGCAGCCTACGTGGATGTCCTACTCATAATAACGGAAAAACCCCACCCAATCCATACCAGCACTCATGCACACCATCGAAACGTACGCTAAACACTCAGGATATAAGCTCAATAGAGATAAATCAGAATGCATGCCCCTAAACATCCACACAACCAAAGAGATATCAGGAACCTCAGGGCTGGCCTGGCAACCCAGCTTTGTCAAATATCTAGGCATCCAATTTGGGAAAAGCCTGAGAATCACCCTGGAGCAAAATGAGAAGGCAACACTAGATAAGATTAAAGGTCTACTAGAATCCTGGTCACCCAAGTTTATCACCAGGTGGGGGATGATAGATACAGTGAGGATGATGATCATGCCCATTGTAAACTATCTTTCAGTAATGCTCCCCATGGCTTTCACAAATGAATTCCACTGAAAGATAGACAAAATGTAAAACAAATTCATATGGAGAGATAAGAAACCTAAAATAGGCCTCCAAAAACTCAGACTAGAGAAAAAGCTTGGGGGACTCAACGTAGCAGACCTGAGAGCCTTCCAGACAGCCTTGATAGCCAGACAAGGAATGCACTGGGTTCTCCCAAACCAGCCATACACACCAACATGGCTCTCTATTGAGAGAGCCATTCTAAATAACACTGACCCCTTAACTCTACTCACTGCCAACAAGCAGGCACAGAAAAACAACCCTATCTTTGGAATCACAAGACAGGCGCTGCTCAAAGTAGATCAGAAGCTTGAGCACAGCATCAGAAACTCACAATGGGAAACACTCTGGGCAAACCCCAAGATCAAATACAGAGGCAAGCCCCTGGACATAAAGTCATGGAGAAGACTAGGTTTCTCTTATCCAGCGCAGTTGGAAGCAATTGGGTCTCTCCACACTTTCAACTACCTGAACGCACAACACACACTTCCAGACATAGGCCTATAGAAATTCCTGGCATTGAAAACAGCCCTATCCATGTCAAAGCTAACCAAGCACGAACTCTCAATCTTCCATTACATGGAAACTATAAACAAAACGGGCCACCAGGTCTCACAACTGTACAAAATCCTCCGCCCTATATCCACCAGACTCAACGCCAAAAACACCAACTACTGGGAAACACAGCTAGGTACCAAATTCACTGAACAAGAACTACAATCCTTTAGGGCAGCCCTCTCGAAAAACATGATATCGCCGGTCTTGGCACAAATAAAATTCTGGCTACTACACCAGGCATGATCCAAAACAACAGTCGAGGAAGTGTAGAGGTAGTGGTGATAGACTCACCCTCCTAAATTGTATATATAAACAGTAAGTTTCTATCAATGTGTAGAAGTGAATAACTTTAATTTTTCAGTTCTGTGGTGATTATCTATCTAAAGTTTGTGAGAACGGCTCTCTTTGCTGATGGCAAAGCAGAGCACTATGTGTTTTTATAATACCCCTCACACACTAAGAATCCCTTAGTGTCATGCTTCATCATGGGGGTCTTCCCGTCCCTCTGCGGGGCGGGGCGTGCTACGACCTACGAGCTACGCTGGAGCACTCGATCTTGTGACGATAGGCTATTTGTAGTGTGAAGACAGTGGAAGTGATTAGAGAAAGGTGTAGGGACCTAAATATGTGAAAGCAAATTAAAATTTCCCTGGCTAGTAGAAAAAAACGATTTATTGGCTTCTCTGGCTGGGAATATTAAAAATGGGTTCTTAGTAGAGCGTATTATGCTGTCTACTTAGTCGACATGAAATGTTTCATAAGCAGTCCCCTACTGCTTACTCCTCAGGTCCACTACTGGTCCCTACTAAATATACTCAGTTTTGATAACTATGTAGTGTGCCTAAAGTCCTAAAACAAAACAGCAAAAATCAGCTGCTTCGTTTTACTTCAGGGCTTGAGTGGGCCCTAGATGAAGCAAGAAAAATTAGTGACCTATTATGGTCTTTGTAAGAGAAAGGGAAAAAAGGGGGAGGAAAAGAAGAAAATGCAGTGTTCATTAGCACAAGATCTTTGCACACAGTTCTTAACGTTCACATGTTTACAAAGGTCGCGTTGTGACAATGCATACGTTACCCTGTCTAACGTCATTGTTATTTATCATCATTAGGAAATCGAGATATATTTTTCTTATATAGTTCGCATATTCTCACGTGAAATGCTGTGGTTCAATATATTCTTCCAATGATTCTTTAGTCTCGGGTAAATGGTAACCCTCTAAATCTCACACACATAAACACATGCCTCAATGCATTCATGTCACACAGCCACGTCCACGGTAATTGCGACCCTGGGAATGTGACAGGGTTACTGTTATAGCTGGGGCAATATTCTACTTAGGGATTCTGTTCATGAGAAAGTCGGTGTATTAATAAAAAAGAGGTAAATATAAAAACAAGGTTTGCTTGGTTGTTGTCTAAAAGAGCGACCTGTTGCACGCATTCTTTTTAGTAAAATGGGTATACATACTGATATGTGAAATCTAGCGTGCCCCATGCGCCTGCATCATAGGGTTTTCCATGCGGTTGACTGAAAAGAAAAGCACATCACAGAGTCACTCGAGATGCTCGTCTTGTATTTTGCCCATAGTACACGCCTGACCATTTTTTAAAGACCTATGATCGTTACTTACGTAGCCGCTGGCAAGAAAATACCTCAATCCTACCCCTCTGCAGCTCCGTGGGTTCTGGAGGTGCTGACAGAGATGAGCATCTTGAGTGACTCTGTGATGCGCTTTCATCTATCACTGCAGTAAGGTCAGCAAATTCTGGGGGAAGATGCTCAACTGCATCAACAAAACTGTAGGTAGATACCTCCTGGACTTCCTATTAACTACGGCAGTCAAAACTGTTCTAGAAAAATGGAAAGATACCTCCAAAGTCACATTCAAAGGGTGGCTGAACTGGGTGACATTTCTCAGAGGAGCGGACAACACTGCTCTCAGACACACAGCATGGAAGAACCCCAACAGAGCAATGTGGTCAAAACTAGACACATTCCTAAGCCCGTACAAACCACCATGAAGTCAAACATCACTACACAACCACCCACCAACTTTATGTTCTGTGAACGTTTTATGTATCATATATATATGCAACCATCAGCAATAACTTAAATGTTCAATGTTCTATGTGTGAAAGAAGGAGGGGCAGTCACGTGAAGACCGTAAAAACAACCATTGAACTTGACTCGAACAATATTACCACCAAAAGCCGGATTGTCCGATGTGAATGCCCGGAAACATGGTTTTTTGTTGTATGTCCCTTTGTTCTCTGTATCATGTAAATACCAATAAAAATATTATTAAAAAAAACAAAAAACGTCCAGGAGAGAGGCATGGTAATAGACATGAAAGAATTACTGACAGAAATTTGAATTCCTCATTGTCGGGATGTGCAAAATAACATGTCATACAAATGTCATCAAAACACCGTAATAATCTATGTGGAATAAATAATGATTAAAAACATTGAAAATGAAAACCATCATTGTTTCAAGTGGTATGAAATTATTTATACATGTGCAATAAATATACAAACATACTATTCACGTGCAAATGAATGCTTGTGTGCAAAATACACTTGTTTTATCCTCAATCACTGCTAAAATGCATGTCAATAGATTCCTGCCCCTAGATTGAGGGCAGTTATTGGATAGATATTCCACAACTAGATATATGGTGCCAGGCTGGAATCCTCTACTGCGGGACTGGATGTTTGGTGTATAACGGGTTAAATCCTTTTTGTCAGTAAATCCCTATCTATTTTTGTCTTCAATAGTGTCTATGTAGCAGCCTCAAGTGCTTGTGTAACATTTTAATCTAGTGATAAAAATGATAATTGTGCCTGTTAAGAAACAATCATTCGCTTTCCTTAGGCAGTTCCAAAGTTCAATGTTAGAATCTTTCTCTATTTGTCTTATACTGTTTCTAATGTATAAGCAGTCAGTGAGCTATCATGAACCACATTCTAAAAGTCTAGGTAGGATATCCAACTCCCAGTTGTTTCGGCTGTATCCCGTTGGGGCTAACCCATGTGTCAACCGGGTGATACCTATCACTTGGTTTATGGCTAATCATACTGCAGAGGCACTGTCTCTTAATCTTCTTAGAAGTCGGTCAAAGATAGACTTCCAGGGTCAACTTAATGAACTATCCTCCCCGATAGCCTCGATTTTAACTCAATGTAAGCCTTTTACATATATATATTCACTGAAAAAAACTCAGGTTTCAGGGATGTTATAGCTACTTGGACATTTCACTCATACGAAACCATAATGTCCCTGAAACCTGTGGTTTGTCCAGTGAATTTCTAAGGTTTTTCAAATGCTAATTTCTAACTATTACTTCACTGAAACCTACAGTGTTTTCAGAGAATTTCAAAGGTTTTTTAAATGCTAATTTTAAACTATATTGTCCCTGAAACCTGTAGCTTTTTCAGTGAATTTCTAAGGTTTTCTAAAATATACCTACATAGGTAGGACATGTGCAGGAAGAGGAAGAAAGGTGCAGAAAGAAGCAAGAGAAATGCAGAAAGAGGCACAGAAGTCCAGAAAGAGAAAGTAAAGGTGCAGAAAGAAGCAAGAGGTATGCAGAAAGAACCAACAGAGGTGCAGAAAGAGGCAAGAGGGGTGCAGAAAGAGGTAGGGGGGGTGCAAAAAGAAGTAAGAGGAACACAGAAAGAGGCTAGAGGTTTGCAGAAAGAGGCAAGAGAAGTGCAGAAAGAAGCAACAGAGGTGCAGGAAGAGGCATGAAGGGTCCAGAAACAGCAAGGAAAGGTACAGAAAAAAGGAACAGGGGTGCAGAAAGAGGCAAGAGGGATACAGAAATATTCAAAAGAGGTACGGAAAGTTGCAAGAGCAGTGCTGAAAGTACTAACAGAGGTTCAGAAAGAGGCTAGAGGGATGCAGGAGAGGTGCACAAAGAGGCAAGAGAGGTGCTGAAAGAGACAAGAAGGGTGCAGGAAGTGGAAATAGAAGTGCAGAAAGAAGCAACAGAGTTGCATAGAGAGGCAATGGAGGTGTAGAAAGAAGCAAGCGAGTTACAGAAGGAGGCAAGAGAGGTACAGATAGAAGAGGGTGATTCAGAAAGAGGCAAGAGAAAAGCAGAAAGTGGCAAGTGAGGTGAAGAAAGAGGCAAGAGAAGTACAGAAAGAGGCAAAAGAGGTGCAGAAGGAAAAGAGTGAGGTGCAGATAGAGGCAAGTGAGGTGCAGAAAGAGGCAAGCGAGGTACAGAAAGAGGCAAGGGAAGTGCAGAAACAGGCAAGAGAAGTGCAGAAACAGGTAAGAGAGGAGCAGAAAGAGGTAAGAGAGGTATAGAAAGAAGCAAGGGAAGTGCAGAAAGAGGCAAGTGAGGTGCCGAAAGAGGCAACAGAGATGCAGAAATTGGTGAGACAGGTTCTGAAGAGGCAAGATAAGTGCAGAATTAAAAGAGTGAGGTGAAGAAAGAAGAAGAAAGTTGTAGAAAGAAGCATGAGAAATGCAGAAAGAGGCACGAGAGGCACTGCAAGAAGTAAGAGAGGTTTGTGCACCATTAGTACCAATATAACTCCCACATTTAGTAATAAGTAACACATGACCATTCCAGGTTTACAAAGGGCCTTCCACCACGCTGTACACCACGCGCTATATTTTTGGGAACATTTGAGATGTTTGAGGTTCGAAACAATGTTTTTTTATTGTTCAAATCTGCAGATTATGCAGCAGATGGTGGAATATTTGGCAAAACAGATAATGTTTAATTATGAGAAAATTGGTACAGCTGAACAGTCACATAATTCCAGTGGCTCTGCTCATACCTCCGACTAACTTCAGAAGTGCTCCTCAGTGGTTCTTTTTTTTTTTGTGTCTTATTGAGTTTATAGTTTAGCTTCTATTGAAACGAGGAAGACTAAACCTGAGGTTACAACTTCACAACACAGACTACAATACCACATAATTACTCTCCGTTCACACATAATCCCACTCCACATAATTCCTATACACTAAATACCACATACTTTGTATCAATATATTTTCACAGCACAACATACCATATAATTCCACTACACACAGCATACATCAACTCTACTCCCAAAAAACATTAGTAAACATATTTAACATTTAGTACGCCAATAGCTATAACTCTCACGAATATGAGACCTACTGCATTGCAAATCCTTGTTTAACTAGTAGTCGCATTTACAGAGTGGTGGAGAAAGGGAACTGGGCCTCCGACCAGAGCTCAGAAATTCCACTGCTTAGGACTTACAGGAGGTACCAGGAGTGCTTCCTGGCCGTCAAAGTCCCTCAGGAGTAAAGTGGACTTCATCCCCCAACCAGTAGTGTGCCAGGAGGCACGTTTGCAGAGTGGTGGACTAAGGGGTGCATGGCCTCTGAAAACCAATCCCACTGTGGAGAGAGGATGTGGTCTGACTGCTAGACTGCCGACTTTGGTGCTGGAAACTAAGGTTCGAGCCTTGGGGTCTAAAAACTAAAAAGAACTAGCCCTCCTGTTACCTCCAGTAAGCCCCACACAATGCTGGATTGCTTACAATGGTCAGAGGCCGTGCCCCCTTTTTACATCACTCTGCAAACACATCTCCTGGAGAACTGCTGCTTTTAGGATGAAGCCCACTTTGGTCCTGAAGTCCTCAGGACTCAAAGGGACATTCTCGCCCCACCAGCAGTGCGCCAAGAGGCATGGTTGCAGAGTAGTGTAAAAAGGGGCATGGCCTCGGACCACCTCTCAGCAATCCCACTGTGTGGGGCTTACTGGAGGTACCTGGTGTGCTAGTTGGCACCTAAGGACCCTTAGGATAATAGGAGACTTAATCCCCCAACCAAGAACGCGCCAGGAGGCACGTTTGCAGAGTGGTGCAGGAAGGGGGTGGGGCCTCCCACGTGTTGCCAGTTTCTTTATTTTTTTTATTTTAAGAGGGGGGCTGTGTGCCCTTTAACTCTTTTGGGCCTGAGGCACCGCATCCCCTGGGGCTTGGGCCATTTTTTTTCTATGAAAAAGAAGAGGGCAGTACGTCCCCCTCCTGAGGCCAATTATGAACCTGGAGACTCCATTCCCCAGGGCTAGGCCTTTCTTCTTTTTGTTTTTAAAGGGGAGGGGGCCGTGCGCCCCCGCCCCAGGCCGATTTTGTCATTTGAGATGTCATCAGTGATGTAATGGGTGATGTCACTGACCATGTCATGAGTGATGTAATATGTGACGTCATCAGCAGTGCATTACAGGCGCGCAAGTTATAGGTAGCTGAACTAACTATAACGGGGGAATTTCAATGGTTTTTTATGAGTGAAATGTCCAGCTAACTATAACATGTGAGAAACCTCTGTTTTTTTCAGTAAATTTGCAAGGTTTTTTAAATGCTAATTCCTAACTATAACATGTGTGAAACCTATGGTTTTTTCAGTGAATTTCTAAGGTTTTTTAAATGATATTTCCGCCAGTAGGTAATATATATATATATATATATATATATATATATATATATATATATATATATATATATATATATATATATATATATATGCCCATCATTTCCGGGAGAAACAGCCTGTTGGAACACACTTCAAATTACATTGATTTTTTTTTGCAGGACTGTGTAACTGGGTTGGCTTCATATCTCAGAGATACTAGTGACTTTCTGGACAAGATTAGGGATTTTCCTTGGAATCCGGGGTTTCTCCTGCTTACCCTAGATGTTTCATCTCTATACACTTGTATTGACCATAGGGATGGTATAAGGGCTTTGGATTTCTTTCTCACCAAAAATAGACCTGCATGCCCGGAACATAACATCATGTTGTTGGATATGGTGACTTTTTGCCTTCATCACAATCTGTTCACCTTTCACCAAACTTTTTACCAACAGGTGCGGGGGGTAGCAATGGGGGCCAGCTTCTCCCCAAGTTATGCCTGCATCTTCATGGGCTGGTGGGAGGAGCTGGTCCTAAAAGGGACCCTTGGTGAGTGGTTTGAAAAGCACGTTAGAATGTACTACAGGTATATTGATGACCTTATCTTTGTATGGGATGGCACAAGGGAAGAGGCCCTTGAGTGGGTTAACATTTTAAATACAAATAACATCAATCTGAAATTTACCTGTACCGTCAGTCCAACAAATATTTATTTTCTAGACGTAGAACTGTACATTTCTAACAACACAATAGAAACCAAGCTCTACAGAAAAGAAACGGCTGGCAATTCCATCCTTCATTATACCTAAGCATGGGCGGAAAATCCGTTTCGCTCGCGGATTTTGCGGATTTTCGGTAAATTTGCAATCCGCGAGATTCACGAATCTCCCGCAAAATCCGCAAATCCGCGAGCAGCGGATTTTGCTCGCACTGTTCGCACTGTTCGCGTGAGTTCGCGGCTTCCCAGTACAACTTCGCGCCCCGCGAATAAGTGCAAAATTGCAGAAATACGATCTTAGCAAAACTGAAACTACTTACCAGGTTCAAAAGTTCAGGCTCATCATTAGTAGCCATTTCCTGTAGTGCTTCCTGAGGGGCCCCTCCAGAGTTCAGTTGCCAGTTGCAACTATTATGTGACCCTGCTCTGAACCTCAGAATAGTTACACATATGCCACAAAGGTCCTGAATTACAGCTAAGGGAGACAAGCAGGAGCCAGGCTGGAAGTTCAAATCCATTAATCAGCCCCTAATTCATTATTGTCAGTTGGGGCAGGGCAGGTGTTGTAACTAATTTTGCAACAATGAAAGCACTTAGCAAGTGCAAAAGATCACTAATCAGGAAGCACTAAGGAAGCAGGTGCCAGCTAAAAAAATATTCTGTGACACATTAATCAGCCCCAAATTAATTCAGGTCACTTGAGGCAGGGAAGGTGTGCTTGCGTTGCCACAATAATGTACACTGACTGGACAACCAGAGGGTGCTGTGATGAAACAGAGGGTGGCATGGGTGGGCCAGAGGGTGGCATGAGTAGTCAGAGAGTGGCAGTGGTGACAGAGAGTGGCAGTGATGAAGAAGAGTGTCCCAAACAGGCTGGACACGTAGAAACAACAAGTTCGCGAAACTTGCGACCCGACAGGTAAGTTCGCAATTTGCGACATTGTTCAAAACCCTCGCGAACTGGCAGAAACCCGCGCAAACACACAAAAAAAATCCGCAAATTTGCGAGAATTCGCGGATTTTGCGGATTGCGAGTTCGCAAATCCGCAAAATTCGCGAACGCGAGATTCGCAAAATTCGCCCATGCTTAATTATACCAGCTTCCATCCCAAACATCTTATCCGAAGCATTCCCTACGGGGAAATGCTGAGAATAAAAAGGATTTGCAGCAACCCCACAGATCTAACCATGGCCCAAAGAGAATGCAAAGAGCGATTCCTCGCCCGAGGATATCCCATGCATATTATTCAAACTGCCATCAACAATACAATGGAACTGGATAGAAACCTTCTTCTCATTCCAAGATCCATTAGAAATCCCCCAACCTCTGCTTTGACCAAATCAGTTGAACCAGAAAGTGCCAGACTCATCGTGCCGTACAGCATTCAAAAAGGCGCGATCAGTAAAATAATTAACCAAAACTGGTCACTTATACGCTCTGATCCAATAATTGGCCACAAAATGCCAGCCAAACCCAGTATTACCTACAAGAGAGCAATCTCTCTTCAAAACAGTCTAGTTTCCAGTTGTCCAGAAGTCGTCCCATCCAAGGACTGGCTTAAAAATTCCCGGGGGTTCACCAAATGTCATACATGTAAAGCCTGTACTTACGGTATAAACAAAACCAGCTACCGTACAGCCTTCAGCAACAGGGAAATCAAGATTTCCAAATCCCTCCATTGCAAAGCAGAGTACGCCATCTACATCTTAGAGTGTACTTGTCCCTTACGGTACGTAGGGAGTACAAAATTACCAGCGAGTGCAAGGGTATTACAACATATCAGAGCGATTACCAACTCTGACCCCACCTACCCAGTGGCGAGACATTTTCGTGAGGTCCACAACAACAACTTGAAGGACCTCAAATATTATGTCATCGACACCATTCCCAAAACAAAACAGGGAGGTGATAGGGAACGCAAGATGCACATGTTGGAGACCAGATATATCTTGAACTTCAACAGTAAAAGCCCTGGAGGATTGAACAATACTGAAGACTTACACACATGTTTATGACTTAATTTCTTTGACTTCTACTACCCCCTCAATGAAATGAATGAATTTTTTCTGAATTTTTTCTGTTTCTCCCGATACTTTTTGTTAACCAGCCCCCTGTATCCTTTTCCATTGTGTTCTCATGAACTATATCGGTATCTGGTGCATCTAATCGAATGTCTGTGCCAGATAATCAAGTCTATATTCCATTCTACCTATATATAGATATTGAAAATCAGCCTAATGCAACTGCCTCTAGCTTCTCACCCAATCCTGCCTACTCAGGATTTTTTATACTCAGGATTATCCTCACCTCAACTTTCGAGCACCTAAAGCACTTTACTCACTTTTTCAAGCATTATCCAACTGTGTTTCGCAATTGATTGCTTAGTAACACATAGAAGGGTTTTTCATCAAATGGCATTCAGGCCGATATTATAAAATGACCAGTAATCATTAATATGCATTGTGTAAATACATGAATTATAGATGTTTGTAAATATATGAACCACATATTTTTGTACATATATACATATGCCAAAGAAATTATTTTTCTACCATATGTATATATATATATTATATATTTTTTTATGGTGGTATATACATACCCTTTTATAATGTGTGATTTTTCTACCCAGTTTTGTGGAAAAAATTACCTTAGTCTTGTATTAGAGAATGTTATGCAATGCAGGTATTCATACTGACATTTGTGCATTTATGCGTGTACATTTTCAAAATCACAAGCTGTTTTTCAATGTAAATCTTTTTAAAGATATTACTGGCATTTTGGTATAAATTTAACTGTTCGTCCCTTCCATCAGTTGGTAAAAGCAACATTACTTTAGAATTCTTTTGTATTTTACAAAGCGCAGTCTCTCTTCTAAATAGCGCCAAATGTTGCTTGTTCACTTTTCCTTTATGTCACTTACACTTGTAATCACGTGTTTGGAGTGCTAGCTGTTTAAAAGGTCCAGTAAAAAATGCTAACGTTGTCATGTGATCAAGCCACTCCGGTGGTGAAACGCGTTATGGCGGACTCATGAAAAAATAAACGCTACTTGCTTTTTGCACATACCTTGGGCTCGTGTCTACTTCCTTGGTGCTGGCTGGGAATTCGTCGCTGCACCTGACCTTTGCAAGCAGTTCTTTGGATATATATATATATATATATATATATATATATATATATATATATATATATATATATATATATATATATATATTCACTGAAAAAATCATGGGTTATAGACCATATATAGTTAGGAATTAGCATTTACAAAACCTTATTTTACTCACACAAAACCATTGAAATTCCATATATAGTTAGTTGCACTAACTACATATCGCGCACCCGCAATCCACTGCTGATGATGTCACATATTACATCATTCATGACATGGTCAGTGACATCACTGATGACATCACTGATGACAACTCAAATGACATCACTGATGACATTATCCAATGACTGTATGTTTCTGTAAAGTTAAAATATGTCTTACATATTGAAGAATGAGTGGATGTATAAGTGTCTGGATGAAGAATTTAGTAGGTGCATGACTGACTGTATGAGAGAGTGATTACATGTGTCTCACTGAGTGTATGGGTTAGTGACTAAACTGTCTTAATTTGTGCATCATTATGTCTGTTGTTCTGTAAACTGCTGAATGTGTTAATCAGTAGCTATATGAGTAACTATATGGGATATTCATTGGTTGCCCAAGTATTTGTATGGGAGACTGAGTATGTGTGTGAGTGGCTGGGAGGTGTATGACTCTGTGCATAGATGTGTGAGCAGTTGATTCACTAGATGTATTGGTTCAAAAGTGCATGTGGAAACAGCTGCATGGGCAGTTGACTGTGTGCATGAGTGTATTGGTGACTGAATGGATATCTCAGTGCAACATGTCAAAGTAAGTACATATGTAAAACACAGTACATGTGAGAGTTGACATATATAAATAACTGTGCATAAGAGCCAGTGAATGTGTGAGTGGCTGTATGGATCATTGTGAACTTGTATCAGGGATTGTATAGGAGAGTAAATATGTGTTAGAATATGTTTGAATTAGAAAGGTGTGTATAACTGTATAGTTGAGGAAATGAAGGTGTGATTGATTCTTTGCATCACTGACTAGATGTATGAGTAACTCCATGGATGAGTGACAATCTGTGAGTGTCTGTTTACACTGATTGTATCTAAGGTTATGTTAGAGTCTGAAGAGGTTCATCGTATTATCACATGAATGATATTATCAGTGATGTTGTCAGTGATGTCATTTGAGTTGTCATCAGTGATGTCATCAGTGATGTCACTGACCATGTCATGAATGATGTAATATGTGACATCATCAGCAGTGGATTGCGGGTGCGCGATATAGAGTTAGTGTAACTAACTATATATGGAATTTCAATGGTTTTGTGTGAGTAAAATAAGGTTTTGTAATGCTAATTCCTAACTATATATGGTCTATAACCCATGGTTTTTTCAGTGAATTTTCAAGGTTTTGTAAATGCTAATTCCTGACTATATATGGTCTATAACCCATGGTTTTTTCAGTGAATTTTCAAGGTTTTGTAAATGCTAATTCCTAACTATATATGGTCTATAGCCTATGGTTATTTCAGTGAATTTCAATGGTTTTTTAATAGCAAATATCAAAAGCTGTAAAATGTCAAGTACGTGGTAGGTAAAAACATTTTTGTGTCTATGCACGCTGATGTGCTTTGAACGCTGCCCCCCCTCTTTTCTTTTAGGAGTATTCTCTCTTTGCAGATAGTGAAGGGTAGGTAACGCAGGCCTTTGCCCCCGTTGTAATCCGTTGTGCCTGCTTCCCTCTCCATTTGATTGATTGTTATCCAAGCATTTACTGTTTTGGAATTGGTTCTCTTTGGTTCATTCTCTATTTACAAACAAGCACAGAGTCGCAATACTCTGTTTAGTCTTTGCAGATAGTGAAAAATCGTTAGAAAAAAAAAGGAATCAAGAAAAATCAGTAGGCCACTAATGGGATCTCTTTTTGACCTCGCTAAAATAGAAACATTAGGAACAACCCCTCATGAGAAATATGAAACTAGTGAGAGGAACTGAGCTCGACGCCATGATGGCTGCAAGACAGCTCGGCTTCGCCGCCCAACGCCCAAAACAACGACAAACCCTATGCAAATATTATAAATATATACAACACACCAGCAAAGTAACAGGGTAAAACGTTTTATTAAATAACTATTTACATGGCAGCCTGCTGCAACATCGATCCAAATGCATGCCGCCGTTCCCGGGATTTCTCCCCGACTACTCTGCGGCCTACGAGATGGAGAGGCCGGGGCGTTGACTAGGCGGGGCCTCCGGCCACAACCACAGCGCCAATGATCGCTGCTGACGGAGGGGAGCCTTGCCGGTGACAGCCACTGATCTGAAGAACCACTGCCTGCGGTGCCTCCCTGAGCCGCTTGACGGAGGCCCCCGAGGGGAGGTGTGCTGGCGCGGACTCGGAGGGGGCGCTTGACTCCTGCCCCCTCCCCAAGCCTTGTTGCCCTGGTGTGGCCTGAGATCGCCCCGACATAGGCGGTCGGCTCCCTGGGTCAGGCGGAACTTGTTGCCTTTTGGTGACTCTTCCATTCTGGACCTTGTCCTACAATCCGTTTGACCTGAAGACACGTCCTGCGGTGCCCTGGTCCAACCATCACATATACCTGCGCCAGGAGACAGCGTGGGGTGCACTGGAAGGAAGAGGCGGCGCGAAGGAGCCTCTCCCACCTCTCCAGGTGGAGGTTTCTCAGCTACACCCCAGCGCTTCACTCGGCCACCTGAGTTGCGCCCGCTCCTGCGGCACAGGGCCTCGCTCGGCCAGCTGAATTACGCCTGCTCTTGTTATTACAGCGTCTCACCCGCCATCCGGATGAATTGCACCCACTCTTGCAGTACAGCGACAGGCGGCTGCCACGGAGCTCAGGAAATGGCGGTCGGCTCCACAGACTTGGGCCTGGCCTGCAAGGATGGCTCTGGGCAACCCTGGAACTCGGACGCTTGACTGCTAGGGCATGGGCCCCATTCCCAAAAGCGTCCCCTCAGCCTTGAAGATTCTACAAGAGTCACCGGGGCCCCCCGACTCCCGCAGACTTCCAGTGGGGAGCGACTGTCATGATTGCTCGCGGAATGGCCACGACGTAGCGACGGAATGCTCTCATGCTGACGCCAGCTTCAGTCTGAAACATCCAGAAACACTGTAGACTACCAATTCGATCAGTTCCGGTGGAGCCCCAACGTGACCCGGAAGAGAAGAACTTGCCCTCCACTCTTTGACTGATGGTTCTTGTTGCCTGTCCCTTCTGTCATATGATGCGCCGCGTTAGCGCACCCGGAAGTGCTCCGGTGCGCGAGGCGCGAAAAGCAGCTTCCCGGAAGCGATCCGGGGCGCGGCGCGGAGCGCGTAACGTAAGCATAACAGGTCATGTGACTTGTTAATAAAACTTTTCATTGGTTCATTTCACTTTTGGGTTCCTAATGATGTAAGACTAGGTCATGTGACCTAAAAATAACACTTTTCATTGGTTGAGAACTATTTTTTGTCCCAAATGATGAAAACCCCTCCTTGTTTCCTCACTCTGACTTTCATCTTTGTGAGAGGAAGACCTTTTTTCATCACTTAGCAATAGCAAGTGTTGTAGCTTCAGCATCCCCACCACCACCACCACCTCCTAGGAAGAGAGTACCACCTCCTCATGTGGTGGTTGAGCAAGAGGTGCCCCCCCACACCTTCTTGTTGCCTGATTCGGCCAGCTCAATCGATCGAGCATGAGACTCTGTTGTGATCTGAAGAACCGCTGCCTGCGGTGCCTCACTGAGCCGCTTGACAGAGGCCCCCGAGGGGCGGTGTGGTGGTGCGGACTGGGAGGGGGCGCTTGGCTCCTGCCCCCTCCCCAAGTAGCGCTCGGACAGCTGAGTTGCGACCACTCTTGCAGCCTACGACATGGAGAGGCCGGGGCGTTGACTAGGCGGGGCCTCCGGCCGCAACCACAGCACCAACGATTGCTGCTGACGGAGGGGAGCCTTGCCGGTGAGAGCCACTGATCTGAAGAACGGCTGCCTGCGGTGCCTCCCTGAACCGCTTGACGGAGGCCCCCCAGGGGCGGTGTGGTGGCGCGAACTGGGAGGGGGCGCTTAGCTCCTGCCCCCTCCCCAAGTCTCTCTCGGCCAGCTGAGTTGCGCCTGCTCTTGCTATTACAGCGTCTCACCCGCCATCCGGCTAAATTTCACCCACTCTTGCGATACAGCGACTCTTCCATTCTGGACCTTGTTCCACAATCCGTTTGACCTGAAGACACGTCCTGCGGTGCCCTCGCAATGCAGCCTGGTCCCTGAATGTGTGCAGGGGGACGGTATTTCTCGCTCGGCCAGCAGAGTTGCATCCACTCTTGCGGCCTACGACATGGAGAGGCCGGGGCGTTGACTAGGCGGGGTCTCCGGCCGCAACCACAGCGCCAACGATCGCTGCTAATGGAGGGGAGCCTTGCCGGTGAGAGCCACTGATCTGAAGAACAGCTGCCTGCGGTGCCTCCCTGAACCGCTTGACGGAGGCCCCCGAGGGGCGGTGTGGTAGCGCAGACTGGGAGGGGGCGCTTGGCTCCTGCCCCCTCCCCAAGTCTTGTTGCCCTGGTGTGGCCTGAGATCGCCCCCGACATAGGCGGCCGGCTCCCGGGGTCCGGCGAGACTTTTTGCCTTTTGGTGACTCTTCCATTCTGGACCTTGTCCCACAATCCGTTTGATCTGAAGACACGTCCTGCGGCCTGGTCCCTGAATGTGTGCAAGGGGACGGTATTGTTTGGATCAAGATGGCGGCTTCACACAAAGCTGACCCAAGTGTTGCTGCTGATGCTATGCAGACAAAAACTGGTTTTCAGTTTGTACATTCTTCAGGATTTTTCCATCCAAGGAAGGTTGAGAGTTTGTAGAACGATGGCTTCAGATTTTCAACATACTACTCTTAAACATTCTTCATAAATGTAATTCTGGTCCTGCCGCTACTTAATGGAGACATTAAACTATACTCTGGACCTGCCTGGCCTCGACCAAAATGGCGCCAGTATGGGAGCGACTTGCAACTCCTTATTACATTCTAGTTACTTAGCCTTGACGTTATGGGGGATGTATGCGGTCTTTGTGCACATGGCGGGTGGGGAAGGGTACTGACTGGGAATACGGACAACCCTATTGATGTCGATTTTTCATTATTGATTATTGTATTAATAAAGCTTCGAAGTAATGTAACCCATGATACTCGCCCATGGTGTGCGTATGGACGATTTTATTGTAACTAATCATGTTATACTTTCAATTAAAAAATCAACCTTCACTGATCCTACAACCGTTTATCACGTTTAGTTTTTTCATTATTGATTATTGTATTAATAAAGCTTCGAAGTAATGTTACCCATGATACTCGCCCATGGTGTGCGTATGGACGATTTTATTGTAACTGATCCTGTTATACTTTCAATTAAAAAATCAACCTTCACTGATCCTGCAACCATTTGTCACGTTTAGTTTTTTCAATTAAATGGCTCGCTTGTTACATACTCCTATACCCCTGGCTTTTGAAAGACACCATCTTGTAGAATAAAGGGCTGCGTCAAGGGTGGTATTGCCCAGAATGTCTTGTTTTCTAGTGCTCGTAATAACGAAGCCAGAACTGCCGAAAGGGATTCTGGTCCTGCCGCTACTTATTAAAGACGTAAAACTATACTCTGGACCTGCCTGGCCTCGACCAAAATGGTGCCAGTATGGGAGCGACTTGCATCTCCTTATGACGTTCTAGTTACTTAGCCTTGACGTTATGGGGGATGTATGCAGTCTTTGTGCACATGGCGGGCGGGGAAGGGTACTGACTGGGAATACGGACAACCCTATTGATGTCGATTTTTCATTATTGATTATTGTATTAATAAAGCTTCGAAGTAATGTAACCCATAATACTCGCCCATGGTGTGCGTATGGCCGATTTTATTGTAACTGATCCTGTTATACTTTCAATTAAAAAATCAACCTTCACTGATCCTACAACCGTTTGTCACGTTTAGTTTTTTCAATTAAATGGCTCGCTTGTAACATACTCCTATACCCCTGGCTTTTGAAAGACACCATCTTGAGGAATAAAGGGCTGCGTCAAGGGTGGTATTGCCCAGAATGTCTTGTATTCTAGTGCTCGTAATAACGAAGCCAGGACTGCCAAAAGGGATTCTGGTCCTGCCGCTACTTATTGGAGACATTGAACTATACTCTGAACCTGCCTGGCCTCGACCAAAATGGAGCCAGTATGGGAGCGACTTGCAACTCCTTATGATGTTCTAGTTACTTAGCCTTGACGTTATGGGGGATGTATGCGGTCTTTGTGCACATGGCGGGCGGGGAAGGGTACTGACTGTGAATACAGACAACCCTATTGATGTCGATTTTTCATTATTGATTATTGTATTAATAAAGCTTCGAAATGATGTTACCCATGATACTCGCCCATGGTGTGCGTATGGACGATTTTATTGTAACTGATCCTGTTATACTTTCAATTATAAAATCAACCTTCACTGATCCTGCAACCGTTTGTCACGTTTAGTTTTTTCAATTAAATGGCTCGCTTGTTACATACTCCTATACCCCTGGCTTTTGACCCTTTCCTACGCGCAGTTTGTACTACCGCCCTCGGGCGATCTATGTGATGAATAGACTACCATTGCCGAAACACAAGGGAATGCATCTCAGAGAGATAAGTCAAGTACGTTGTAGATAAAAACATTTTCGTGTTTATGCACACTGATGTGCTTTGAACGATGTCCCCCCCCCCGCCCATTGCACAAAAGCGTACCGGGCGCTCCCCACGCAAAAAAAACCATTTTTTTCTGTTTTGCCCCACGGGACCCTTTTAAAGCCTCCACATCAAACCTAGGGCGTCAGGAAGGATCTACTATGCCCCCTTATGGTCATTTCCACCTTCGTTTTGACCTCCTCTTGTCTCTCGATCCTACCGAGAGACAAGATGGCGGCCGCTCCGGACTGTTTAGAATTTTGACAGACACCGGAGAGCCAATCAGCTTCGCTTCGCGAAGTTCCGCTACGCGTCAAGTATGCGAACCGGAGCGCTACCCGGATCGCTGTCACAGATATATATATTTTTTTGAACGTTAATTTATCAAAATCCACTGGAGCACATATATTGAGACCTAGCAAAGGCACATCGGGCTAACAGTCCCTACAATTTTGCCAAGTTTCATGCAAATCCATTCAGCCGTTCGAGCTAAAAGTGAGGCCAACCGCCCTATGGAAATTAACATAGGATAAACGCGTTTTGGGACCCCCCTTTTTTCTCGGCCCCCCTTGACGAACCCCGCCCAAATTTTCAGGGGCTACTCAGAAACAAAATGTGCCATTTTCCTGAAAATTTCTGCCAATTCCGTCCACAAACGCCAAAGTTATTAGACATAGAATTTTCAAAAATCCCATAGAGACAAAATCCTAACTATATATACCTACTGGCGACCGCCAGTAGGTTATATATATATATATATATATATATATATATATATATATATATATATATATATACAATCCAAGAGTTGCCCCAAGTGAGGAAGTCGCACCCGGAGGGGTAAACGCACACCGCTGCGGGCAGCAACATGCGCAGCTTCTCTCCTTCCTGCCACCCTTGGTATTAGCCAGACGCGTTTCAAGCGGTTATCGCTCTTCCTCAGTGGCTACATGAACACAGAAGCAGCTGCGTGTGGTGGAAGATTTCTTTATTTCCAATTACAGTCCCGCCCATATGGGCGCATGGCATCCTGGATATAGTAGTCCAATAATGGTTGCCCCGACTTTAACTTCCATAATACACCCCAGTGGGTGCAGCTGCCTCTCGTGAAGTGTTGAACAATGTCTCTCCCCCAGTGGGTGATGGCACATAGAAGAAACTCTGCGCTGCTGCCAATATTTCCTCACAGCTAGGCCCCCTCCGCTCCTTACTAAGTCCGCGTTTGCGGGCTTCTGGAACCGCCCGGTTAAGGCAGCGGGACCTCCTCGCGGCCGGACCTGCCGCTAAACACACAATCCAAGAGTTGCCCCAAGTGAGGAAGTCGCACCCGGAGGGGTAAACGCACACCGCTGCGGGCAGCAACATGCGCAGCTTCTCTCCTTCCAGCCACGCTTGGTATTAGCCAGACGCGTTTCAAGCGGTTATCGCTCTTCCTCAGTGGCTACATGAACACAGAAGCAGCTGCGTGTGGTGGAAGATTTCTTTATTTCAAATTACAGTCCCGCCCATATGGGCGCATGGCATCCTGGATAAAGTAGTCCAATAATGGTTGTCCCGACTTTAACTTCCATAATACACCCCAGTGGGTGCAGCTGCCTCTCGTGAAGTGTTGAACAATGTCTCTCCCCCAGTGGGTGATGGCACATAGAAGAAACTCTGCGCTGCTGCCAATATTTCCTCACAGCTAGGCCCCCTCCGCTCCTTACTAAGTCCGCGTTTGCGAGCTTCTGGAACCGCCCGGTTAAGGCAGCGGGACCTCCTCGCGGCCGGACCTGCCGCTAAACACACAATCCAAGAGTTGCCCCAAGTGAGGAAGTCGCACCCGGAGGGGTAAACGCACACCGCTGCGGGCAGCAACATGCGCAGCTTCTCTCCTTCCTGCCACCCTTGGTATTAGCCAGACGCGTTTTAAGCGGTATCGCTCTTCCTCAGTGGCTACATGAACACAGAAGCAGCTGCGTGTGGTGGAAGATTTCTTTATTTCAAATTACAGTCCCGCCCATATGGGCGCATGGCATCCTGGATATAGTAGTCCAATAATGGTTGCCCCGACTTTAACTTCTATAATACACCCCAGTGGGTGCAGCTGCCTCTCGTGAAGTGTTGAACAATGTCTCTCCCCCAGTGGGTGATGGCACATAGAAGAAACTCTGCGCTGCTGCCAATATTTCCTCACAGCTAGGCCCCCTCCGCTCCTTACTAAGTCCGCGTTTGCGAGCTTCTGGAACCGCCTGGTTAAGGCAGCGGGACCTCCTCGCGGCCGGACCTGCCGCTAAACACACAATCCAAGAGTTGCCCCAAGTGAGGAAGTCGTACCCGGAGGGGTAAATGCACACCGCTGCGGGCAGCAACATGCGCAGCTTCTCTCCTTCCTGCCACCCTTGGTATTAGCCAGACGCGTTTCAAGCGGTTATCGCTCTTCCTCAGTGGCTACATGAACACAGAAGCAGCTGCGTGTGGTGGAAGGTTTCTTTATTTCAAATTACAGTCCCGCCCATATGGGCGCATGGCATCCTGGATATAGTAGTCCAATAATGGGCGGGACTGTAATTTGAAATAAAGAAATCTTCCACCACACGCAGCTGCTTCTGTGTTCATGTAGCCACTGAGGAAGAGCGATAACCGCTTGAAACGCGTCTGGCTAATACCAAGGGTGGCAGGAAGGAGAGAAGCTGCGCATGTTGCTGCCCGCAGCGGTGTGCGTTTACCCCTCCGGGTGCGACTTCCTCACTTGGGGCAACTCTTGGATTGTGTGTTTAGTGGCAGGTCCGGCCGCGAGGAGGTCCCGCTGCCTTAACCGGGCGGTTCCAGAATCTCGCAAACGCGGACTTAGTAAGGAGCGGAGGGGGCCTAGCTGTGAGGAAATATTGGCAGCAGCGCAGAGTTTCTTCTATGTGCCATCACCCACTGGGGGAGAGACATTGTTCAACACTTCACGAGAGGCAGCTGCACCCACTGGGGTGTATTATGGAAGTTAAAGTCGGGGCAACCATTATTGGACTACTATATCCAGGATGCCATGCGCCCACATGGGCGGGACTGTCATTTGAAATAAAGAAATCTTCCACCACACGCAGCTGCTTCTGTGTTCATGTAGCCACTGAGGAAGAGCAATAACCGCTTGAAACGCGTCTGGCTAATACCAAGGGTGGCAGGAAGGAGAGAAGCTGCGCATGTTGCTGCCCGCAGCGGTGTGCGTTTACCCCTCCGGGTGCGACTTCCTCACTTGGGGCAACTCTTGATTTGTGTGTTTAGCGGCAGGTCCGGCCGCGAGGAGGTCCCGCTGCCTTAACCGGGCGGTTCCAGAAGCTCGCAAACGCGGACTTAGTAAGGAGCGGAGGGGGCCTAGCTGTGAGGAAATATTGGCAGCAGCGCAGAGTTTCTTCTATGTGCCATCACCCACTGGGGGAGAGACATTGTTCAACACTTCACGAGAGGCAGCTGCACCCACTAGGGTGTATTATGGAAGTTAAAGTCGGGGCAACCATTATTGGACTACTATATCCAGGATGCCATGCGCCCATATGGGCGGGACTGTAATTTGAAATAAAGAAATCTTCCACCACACGCAGCTGCTTCTGTGTTCATGTAGCCACTGAGGAAGAGCGATAACCGCTTGAAATGCGTCTGGCTAATACCAAGGGTGGCAGGAAGGAGAGAAGCTGCGCATGTTGGTGCCCGCAGCGGTGTGCATTTACCCCTCCGGGTGCGACTTCCTCACTTGGGGCAACTCTTGGATTGTGTGTTTAGCGGCAGGTCCGGCCGCGAGGAGGTCCCGCTGCCTTAACCGGGCGGTTCCAGAAGCTCGCAAACGCGGACTTAGTAAGGAGCGGAGGGGGCCTAGCTGTGAGGAAATATTGACAGCAGCGCA
Organism: Lissotriton vulgaris; assembly: GCF_964263255.1. NCBI lineage: Eukaryota > Metazoa > Chordata > Amphibia > Caudata > Salamandridae > Lissotriton > Lissotriton vulgaris. The sequence goes on from NC_141695.1 coordinate 291,911,606, forward strand.
GAGTTTCTTCTATGTGCCATCACCCACTGGGGGAGAGACATTGTTCAACACTTCACGAGAGGCAGCTGCACCCACTGGGGTGTATTATGGAAGTTAAAGTCGGGGCAACCATTATTGGACTACTATATCCAGGATGCCATGCGCCCATATGGGTGGGACTGTAATTTGAAATAAAGAAATCTTCCACCACACGCAGCTGCTTCTGTGTTCATGTAGCCACTGAGGAAGAGCGATAACCGCTTGAAACGCGTCTGGCTAATACCAAGGGTGGCAGGAAGGAGAGAAGCTGCGCATGTTGCTGCCCGCAGCGGTGTGCGTTTACCCCTCCGGGTGCGACTTCCTCACTTGGGGCAACTCTTGGATTGTGTGTTTAGCGGCAGGTCCGGCCGCGAGGAGGTCCCGCTGCCTTAACCGGGCGGTTCCAGAAGCTCGCAAACGCGGACTTAGTAAGGAGCGGAGGGGGCCTAGCTGTGAGGAAATATTGGCAGCAGCGCAGAGTTTCTTCTATGTGCCATCACCCACTGGGGGAGAGACATTGTTCAACACTTCACGAGAGGCAGCTGCACCCACTGGGGTGTATTATGGAAGTTAAAGTCGGGGCAACCATTATTGGACTACTATATCCAGGATGCCATGCGCCCACATGGGCGGGACTGTAATTTGAAAGAAAGAAATCTTCCACCACACGCAGCTGCTTCTGTGTTCATGTAGCCACTGAGGAAGAGCGATAACCGCTTGAAACGCGTCTGGCTAATACCAAGGGTGGCAGGAAGGAGAGAAGCTGCGCATGTTGCTGCCCGCAGCGGTGTGCGTTTACCCCTCCGAGTGCGACTTCCTCACTTGGGGCAACTCTTGGATTGTGTGTTTAGCGGCAGGTCCGGCCGCGAGGAGGTCCCGCTGCCTTAACCGGGCAGTTCCAGAAGCTCGCAAACGCGGACTTAGTAAGGAGTGGAGGGGGCCTAGCTGTGAGGAAATATTGGCAGCAGCGCGGAGTTTCTTCTATGTGCCATCACCCACTGGGGGAGAGACATTGTTCAACACTTCACGAGAGGCAGCTGCACCCACTGGGGTGTATTATGGAAGTTAAAGTCGGGGCAACCATTATTGGACTACTATATCCAGGATGCCATGCGCCCATATGGGTGGGACTGTAATTTGAAATAAAGAAATCTTCCACCACACACAGCTGCTTCTGTGTTCATGTAGCCACTGAGGAAGAGCGATAACCGCTTGAAACGCGTCTGGCTAATACCAAGGGTGGCAGGAAGGAGAGAAGCTGCGCATGTTGCTGCCCGCAGCGGTGTGCGTTTACCCCTCCGGGTGCAACTTCCTCACTTAGGGCAACTCTTGGATTGTGTGTTTAGCGGCAGGTCCGGCCGCGAGGAGGTCCCGCTGCCTTAACCGGGCGGTTCCAGAAGCTCGCAAACGCGGACTTAGTAAGGAGCGGAGGGGGCCTAGCTGTGAGGAAATATTGGCAGCAGCGCAGAGTTTCTTCTATGTGCCATCACCCACTGGGGGAGAGACATTGTTCAACACTTCACGAGAGGCAGCGGCACCCACTGGGGTGTATTATGGAAGTTAAAGTCGGGGCAACCATTATTGGACTACTATATCCAGGATGCCATGCGCCCATATGGGCGGGACTGTAATTTGAAATAAAGAAATCTTCCACCACACGCAGCTGCTTCTGTGTTCATGTAGCCACTGAGGAAGAGCGATAACCGCTTGAAACGCGTCTGGCTAATACCAAGGGTGGCAGGAAGGAGAGAAGCTGCGCATGTTGCTGCCCGCAGCGGTGTGCGTTTACCCCTCCGGGTGCGACTTCCTCACTTGGGGCAACTCTTGGATTGTATATATATATATATATATATATGTCACTGACCATGTCATGAGTGATGTAATATGTGACGTCATCTGCAGTGCATTGCACGCGCAAGTTATAGTGAGTCCAACTAACTATAACGTGGGAATTTCAATGGTTTTATGTCAGTAAAATTTCCAGGTAACTATAACTGGTGTGAAACCTATGGTTTTTTCAGTGAATTTAATAGGTTTTTTAAATGCTAATTCCTAACTATAACTATATATATATATATATAATTTACCTACTGCCGATAGCCAGTAGGTATATATAGTTAGGACCTAGCTACCATAGGAAATCCACAACATTCTATTGGGGATAACTTTGGCGCTGGTCGAGGAGTTTGCGTGTAATTTTCTAAAATTTTGGCCAGCTCCGCTGCGCTCCTTCCCTGAAAGTTTCGGGGGGATTCGTGAAGTGGGGGCTGAGAAAAAAGGGTGGTCCCAAAACGTGTTTTTTCATGTTAATTTCCATAGGACGTTCTGACAAGGCTACAGCCCGAACCGCTGAACGGAATTACACCAAACTTGGCAAAATTGTAGGGACTGGTATGCAAAAGCGCCTTTGCTATATTTGGTGAAAATTACTCCAGTGGTTTTTATGAATTAACTTCAAATACACATATATATCAATATGAGCTCACCGTACACTTACCCATAAGCTTACCTGTACGCGTACCGTACGCGTACGTACGCGTACGTGTGCGTACCTCAACATGTATGATGATTGGCTGCCACTGTCTGTCAACACTCCAAAACAGAAATTGTGGGCAGCCATCTTGTGCCTCGGTAGAGTGAGGTACAGGAAAGCAGAAAAACAAATGTGTAGAACTCAAAAAGGGGGCAGGGTAGAAGCACCCTGACCCCCTAGGCCTGCTCAGGGGGTTCTGCAAGGACCCCCAAGGCAAAAAAAATAAAAATAAATTAAAAAGCCGTGGGGTACGCGTACCGTACGCGTACCCCGCTATCGCGTACCGCGCTATCGGTAAAAAAAAATATATATAGTTTTTGGGCCTGGAGGGTGTTTGTGGGACCCCCTGAGCAGGCCTAGGGGGTCAGGGGGCTTCTACCCTGGCTGCTTTGCGAGTTTCACACCTTTGTTTCACTGCTTTCTTGTGCCTTGGTTCTACCGAGGCACAATATGGCTGCCAACACTTCCTGGTTTGGAGTGTTGACAGACAGTGGCAGCCAATCAGCATGTCTTCCAGAGAAAGCTGCATGCTCATTGGCTGTCAACACTTCTAACCAGGAAGTGTTGGCATCCATCTTGGGCCTCAGTAGACTGAGGCACAAGAAAGCAAAAAAACAAACGTGTTGAACACAAAAAACGGGGCAGGGTAGAAACACCCTGACCCCCTAGGACTGCTCAGGTAGTCCCACTAGGATATTAATATATTTAAACGTTATCCGCTAATAGAATTAGCATTTGAAAAACCTTGTAAATTCACTGAAAAAACTATAGGTTTAAGGCCTCATATAGTTAGGAATTAGCATTTAAAAAACCTTTGAAATTCACTGAAAAAAACCTAGGTTTCAGGCCTTATATAGTTAGGAATTAGCATTAAAAAAACGTTTGAATATATAAACGTTATCCACTAATAGAATTAGCATCTAAAAAACCTTGCGAATTCAATGAAAAAACCATAGGTTTCAGGCCTTATATAGTTAGGAATTAGCATTAAAAAAACTTGCAAATTCACTTAACAAAACATAGGTTTCAGGCCTTATAAAGTTAGAAATTAGCATATAAAACACCTTTGAAATTCACTGAAAAAAACATAGGTTTCAGGCCTTATATGATTAGGAATTAGCTTTTAAAAAACCTTTGAAATTCACTCCAAAAACTATAAGTTTTAGGGGTGTTTTAGTTAGCTGGACATTCCACTCATACAAAACCATTGAAATTGCTACTATATAGTTAGTTGTACTAACTATATTTTGCGCAACTGCAATCCACTGCTGATGATGTCACATATTAGATCATTCATGACATGGTCAGTGACATCACTGATGACATCTCAAATGACATTACTGATGACATCACTGTTGACATCACTGATGACATCATCCACGTGACAATCACATACACCTGTTCATACACTAGTAAAATCTTTTATCACTCTTTGTAAAATACAGAGTATTATATTTGAATCCATTGACACAGCAATACAAGTATCTAAAAGCCCACTCAGTGATTCCTAGATGTATACACACATCTAATCACTTACCTGTAGATTCAATCGTACATGCTGTCAATGAAAAATAGAACACTATCAAAAATACTTATACACCTATATCGTCATTACACACCAGCACACAACCTATTAAAATATGAAGTTATCCTACTCACTTATGCAAACAATGGATCATACTTACATACTTACTTAGCTACACACTTATACAAACACCACTTCATCTATTCATTTAGATAGTAAGTCATTCTTACTGTATTATAAAATCATTATTACAAGTATACAGTCATACATATAGTCACTTACAGAATCATTGAGTCTTATGAATACTTATTTATATACAAAAACTGACATATACACTGCCTTTTATTTTTCTACTTTGTTGGACATGCACCAAAGAGAAATATATTTGCTCATCACCACTCCCATAAAGATATTCACTCACCCAAACAACTATTATAACTTGTAGTTTTAACTTCATATATCTACTGAATCAACTATTCACACATCTTTGGGCACTCACACCCCCCCCACCGGATCACACACACATTCACTCTCCAATACAAATACTCAGTTAACTAATTAATAACTAATATAGACTTTCACATAGCTAGTAACCAACTGGAGAACCAGTTTACACAACAACTGACAAAGTGATACAGATACCATTTAATCAATGGGGTGTCACCCACAGAATCAAAGGACCTGGGTATAGGTAATATAGAAAACAAGGTGGTCCTCGATATTGATTCAAACAAAAATATATAAGTATAAATGATATCTTATTTGTGCGATTAAATCCAAGCACATTGATTCAAGCAAAGGGAGGGAGATATATTAGCATTGATATTATTTATAAACACATTGAATGCAATTCCCACTGTTTTTGTCCTGAAGAAGACCCGCAGCCGAGGTCTCAAACACCCCTGGAGTTCACGTACCGGGTAGCACTTCTACCATGAAAAATAGAAAAAAATGTATTTTATTTCTTTGCCCCGCGGGGCCCTTTAATAGCCCCCACATCAATCCTAGGGGGTCTGGAGGGGTCTACCTTGCCCCTTTCATTCATTTCCCCCTTTCTTTTTTTTCCACCTCTTGTCTCTCGATCCTACCGAGAGACAAGATGGCGGCCGCTCCGGACTGTTTAGAATGTTGAGAGTCACCTTAGAGCCAATCCGCTTCTCCTCGCGAAGTTCGGTACGCGCTAACCGGGACACTGTCACAGATATATATATTTTTTGAAAGTTCATTTCTCAAAATCCACTGGAGCACATATCTTGAGACCTAGCAAAGGCACATCGGGCAAACAGTCTCTACAATTTTGCCAAGTTTCATGGAAATCCATTCAGCCGTTCGAGCTAAAAGTGAGTCTAACCGCCCTATGGAAAACTCAATGTTAAAAACACGTTTTGGGACCCCCTTTTTTTCTCAGCCCCCGCTTGACGAAACCCCCCAAACTTTCAGAGGACGCTCAGAAACAAAATGTGCCATTTTCCTGATAATTTCAGCCAATTCCGTCCATCAACGCCAAAGTTATTCAACATAGAATTTTCAGAAATCCCTATTCAAAAAAATCCTAACTATATATACCTACTGGCGACCGCCAGTAGGTAATATATAACATTTCTATGGCAAAATGAAACCCCTCATTTTGTTCCTTTGCAAATTAAATGTTTTAAGTGTTAACACTTTATTCCAATCAAGATGACTTCAGGTGTGCCATACTTTTGTCATAAGTAAGACTGTTAGCACTCTAGTTGTTCTTTAGAACACTCTGGTACATTCTGTCACTGGGCTATAGTTGGGATACATCTGGCAGATATTTGGGCTACATTTGGGTTTTTTTGTCTCTGGTGGCTATCTTTGGGCTACATTGGGCTACATTGGGCTACATTTGGGCTCTAACATATATATAGCCCAATGTAGCCCAATATATATTTTTCAAAGTTAATTTTTGTAAAAACCACTGGAGCATATATCTTGAGACATAGCAAAGGCACTTTGGGCTACCAGTCCCTACAATTTTGCCAAGCTTTATGGAAATCCATTCAGCCGTTCGAGCTAAAAGTGAGTCCAACCGCCCTATGTAAAACTCAATGTTAAAAAAACGTTTTGGGACCCCCCTTTTTTCTTCGCCCCCACTTGACGACACCACCCCAAACTTTCAGGGGACGGTCAGAAACAAAATGTACCATTTTCCTCAAAATTTCAGCCAATTCCCTCCATCAACGCCAAAGTTATTCAACATAGAATTTTCAGAAATCCCTATTCAAAAAAAATCCTAACTATATATACCTACTGCCGACCGCCAGTAGGTAATATATAACATTTCTATGGCAAAATGAAACCCCTCATTTTGTTCCTTTGCAAATTAAATGTTTTAAGTGTTAACACTTTATTCCAATCAAGATGACTTCAGGTGTGCCACACTTTTGTCATAAGTAAGACTGTTAGCGCTCTAGTTGTTCTTTAGAACACTCTGGGACATTCTGTCACTGGGCTATAGTTGGGATACATCTGGCTGATATTTGGGCTACATTTGGTTTTTTTTGTCTCTGGTGGCCATCTTTGGCCTACATTGGGCTACATTGGGCTACATTGGGCTACATTTGGGCTCTGACATATATATAGCCCAATGTAGCCCAATATATATTTTTCAAAGTTAATTTTCGTAAAAACCACTGGAGCATATATCTTGAGACATAGCAAAGGTACATCGGGCTACCAGTCCCTACAATTTTGCCAAGTTTTGTGGAAATCCATTCAGCCGTTCGAGCTAAAAGTGAGTCCAACCGCCCTATGGAAAACTCAATGTTAAAAACACGTTTTGGGACCCCCCTTTTTTCTCGGCCCCCGTTTGACGAACCACCCCCCCAAACTTTCAGGGGACGCTCAGAAATAAAATGTGCAATTTTCCTGAAAATTTCAGCCAATTCCTTCCCTCAACGCCAAAGTTATTCAACATAGAATTTTCAGAAATCCCTATTCAAAAAAATCCTAACTATATATACCTACTGGCGACCGCCAGTAGGTAATATATAACATTTCTATGGCAAAATGAAACCCCTCATTTTGTTCCTTTGCAAATTAAATGTTTTAAGTGTTAACACTTTATTCCAATCAAGATGACTTCAGGTGTGCCACACTTTTGTCATAAGTAAGACTGTTAGCGCTCTAGTTGTTCTTTAGAACACTCTGGGACATTCTGTCACTGGGCTATAGTTGGGATACATCTGGCTGATATTTGGGCTACATTTGTTTTTTTTTGTCTCTGGTGGCCATCTTTGGGCTACATTGGGCTACATTGGGCTACATTGGGCTACATTTGGGATCTGACATATATATAGCCCAATGTAGCCCAATATATATTTTTCAAAGTTAATTTTCGTAAAAACCACTGGAGCATATATCTTGAGACATAGCAAAGGCACATCGGGCTACCAGTCCCTACAATTTTGCCAAGCTTTATGGAAATCCATTCAGCCGTTCGAGCTAAAAGTGAGTCCAACCGCCCTATGGAAAACTCAATGTTAAAAACACGTTTTGGGACCCCCCTTTTTTCTCCGGCCCCCGTTTGACGAACCCCCCCCCAAACTTTCAGGGGACGCTCAGAAACAAAATGTGCAATTTTCCTGAAAATTTCAGCGAATTCCGTCCATCAACGCCAAAGTTATTCAACATAGAATTTTCAGAAATCCCTATTCCAAAAAATCTTAACTATATATACCTACTGGCGACCGCCAGTAGGTAATATATAACATTTCTATGGCAAAATGAAACCCCTCATTTTGTTCCTTTGCAAATTAAATGTTTTAAGTGTTAACACTTTATTCCAATCAAGATGACTTCAGGTGTGCCATACTTTTGTCATAAGTAAGACTGTTAGTGCACTAGTTGTTCTTTAGAACACTCTGGGACATTCTGTCACTGGGCTATAGTTGGGCTACATCTGGCTGATATTTGGGCTACATTTGTTTTTTTTTGTCTATGGTGGCCATCTTTGGGCTACATTGGGCTACATTGGGCTACATTTGGGCTCTAACATATATATAGCCCAATGTAGCCCAATATATATTTTTCAAAGTGAATTTTTGTAAAAACCACTGGAGCATATATCTTGAGACATAGCAAAGGCACATTGGGCTACCAGTCCCTACAATTTTGCCGAGTTTTGTGGAAATCCATTCAGCCGTTCGAGCTAAAAGTGAGTCCAACCGCCCTATGGAAAACTCAATGTTAAAAACACGTTTTGGGACCCCCCTTTTTTCTCGGCCCCCGTTTGACGAACCCCCCCCCCCAAACTTTCAGGGGGCGCTCAGAAACGAAATGTGCCATTTTCCAGAAAATTTCAGCCAATTCCGTCCATCAACGCCAAAGTTATTCAACATAGAATTTTCAGAAATCCCTATTCAAAAAAATCCTAACTATATATACCTACTGGCGACCGCCAGTAGGTAATATATAACATTTCTATGGCAAAATGAAACCCCTCATTTTGTTCCTTTGCAAATTAAATGTTTTAAGTGTTAACACTTTATTCCAATCAAGATGACTTCAGGTGTGCCATACTTTTGTCATAAGTAAGACTGTTAGCGCTCTAGTTGTTCTTTAGAACACTCTGGGACATTCTGTCACTGGGCTATAGTTGGGCTACATCTGGCTGATATTTGGGCTACATTTGTTTTTTTTTGTCTCTGGTGGCCATCTTTGGGCTACATTGGGCTACATTGGGCTACATTTGGGCTCTGACATATATATAGCCCAATGTAGCCCAATATATATTTTTCAAAGTTAATTTTCGTAAAAATCACTGGAGCATATATCTTGAGACAAAGCAAAGGCACATCGGGCTACCAGTCCCTACAATTTTGCCAAGCTTTATGGAAATCCATTCAGCCGTTCGAGCTAAAAGTGAGTCCAACCGCCCTATGGAAAACTCAATGTTAAAAACTCGTTTTGGGACCCCCCTTTTTTCTTCGCCCCCGCTTGACGACACCACCCCAAACTTTCAGGGGACCTCGGAAACAAAATGTGCCATTTTCCTCAAAATTTCAGCCAATTCCGTCCATCAACGCCAAAGTTATTCAACATAGAATTTTCAGAAATCCCTATTCAAAAAGATCCTAACTATATATACCTACTGGCGACCGCCAGTAGGTAATATATATATATATATATATATATATATATATATATATATATATATATATATATATATATATATATATATATATATATATATATATATATATATATATATATATATATATATACATATATAACATTTCTATGGCAAAATGAAACCCCCCAAATTTGTTCCTTTGCAAATTAAATGTTTTAAGTGTTAACACTTTATTCCAATCAAGATGACTTCAGGTGTGCCATACTTTTGTCATAAGTAAGACTGTTAGTGCTCTAGTTGTTCTTTAGAACACTCTGGGACATTCTGTCACTGGGCTATAGTTGGGCTACATCTGGCTGATATTTGGGCTACATTTGTTTTTTTTGTCTCTGGTGGCCATCTTTGGGCTACATTGGGCTACATTGGGCTACATTTGGGCTCTAACATATATATAGCCCAATGTAGCCCAATATATATTTTTCAAAGTTAATTTTCGTAAAAACCACTGGAGCATATATCTTGAGACATAGCAAAGGCACATCGGGCTACCAGTCCCTACAATTTTGCCAAGTTTTGTGGAAATCTATTCAGCCGTTCGAGCTAAAAGTGAGTCCAACTGCCCTATGGAAAACTCAATGTTAAAAACACGTTTTGGGACCCCCCTTTTTTCTCGGCCCCCGCTTGACGAAACCCCCCCCCACACTTTCAGGGGATGCTCAGAAACAAAATGTGCCATTTTCCTGAAAATTTCAGCCAATTCCGTCCATCAACGCCAAAGTTATTCAACATAGAATTTTCAGAAATCCCTATTCAAAAAAATCCTAACTATATATACCTACTGGCGACCGCCAGTAGGTAATATATAACATTTCTATGGCAAAATGAAACCCCTCATTTTGTTCCTTTGCACATTAAATGTTTTAAGTGTTAACACTTTATTCCAATCAAGATGACTTCAGGTGTGCCATACTTTTGTCATAAGTAAGACTGTTAGCGCTCTAGTTGTTCTTTAGAACACTCTGGGACATTCTGTCACTGGGCTATAGTTGGGCTACATCTGGCTGATATTTGGGCTACATTTGTTTTTTTTGTCTCTGGTGGCCATCTTTGGGCTACATTGGGCTACATTGGGCTACATTTGGGCTCTAACATATATATAGCCCAATGTAGCCCAATATATATTTTTCAAAGTTAATTTTCATAAAAACCACTGGAGCATATATCTTGAGACATAGCAAAGGCACATCGGGCTACCAGTCCCTACAATTTTGCCAAGTTTTGTGGAAATCCATTCAGCCGTTCGAGCTAAAAGTGAGTCCAACCGCCCTATGGAAAACTCAATGTTAAAAACACGTTTTGGGACCCCCTTTTTTCTCGGCCCCCGTTTGATGAAACCCCCCCAAACTTTCAGGGGACGCTCAGAAACAAAATGTGCCATGTTCCTGAACATTTCAGCCAATTCCGTCCATCAACGCCAAAGTTATTCAACATAGAATTTTCAGAAATCCCTATTCAAAAAAATCCTAACTATATATACCTACTGGCGACTTATATATCTTATTTTGCACATTCTTCATCTTCTGCTCAACCAACACATCATCCACACATACACACATCTACTTGCTCCCTTTCTTGGCTGGGGTTATCAATCCTTCTTCTTCAATTCAAATATAAACTACAGGCGCTTTATCAACGCTTTTTATTATAGCAACTACCCCGGCCGAAGGGACTATGAAATTTGCACACTTGCTCCCTTTCTTGGCTGCACTTATCAATTATTCTTCAATTTCATATTTTGAATCAAAGTCAAGGCCCTTTATCGAGCCTTTTTGTTGTAACTACTGTTGCAGTGATTCTGCTCCTACACACAACTGTGCAAAAAAGACTTACAACCTCAGTAAATTACGGTGTTCCAAACCCCACCTTAGTACCCAAACCCCCTAACAGACTAGCAATCAGTGACTCATTGGTTCTTCCTCCTATAGCAAAAACACCAATAATTTGTCAACCCACGACATGCGACTTAGGTTACCTCAGGTAAGGTAGATAACAAGAGCACTCTTTCATTACATTCTTACGCAAGTCTAAAACAAGCACTTAATCAACACACCTGCAACTTTGAAATGTATATTTCTAACACCGTAATCTCATGCCCAGTACCTTACATATTACAAGCGAACATATTATCAGAGACAAAGTTATCAGCATTGTTACTATTCCATAAAATACAAAGGGAGAAAGCATCCTATAATGCAAAAGGGAAACAGATTTAAAATATACCTACATTTTACCCTCCCTACTTAGCAGGTTAGTTTATAACTACAGAAGATCACATACGACTACATAGGCAGACCCATACCTCTGTTACTCAGCAGTAGTTAATCACATTGAGCTCTACACAAACTGTCAAGATACGAATGTTCTCAAACTGTGTGTAATCATGCCTGCACACTTCATTACTAAACATGCAAGTATGAGATGCCACAGCTGCATATCTCTTATGCCTCGAACGTGCGAACATCATTCCGAATAACACACACAGTATCCAACATAACCTTGATGTTTCAAGCTCCTACTATACACACTAAAGTAGCGAGACAGTCTACAAATGTAGTATATAAAATTATTCTCATATGAAGCAAAATACTCAGCCTTCTCTAAACAATATTTCAAGTGCGTGTTGTGTACAAACCGGAGCAGGAAAACAAAAATGGCGTTTAAGCTTCTAATAAACCCATGCTAACTTAACACGGTGTGAGTGCAAGGCTCAGCCCACGACACATTTCCTTTACCAAAGCACATAATATAAACGTGGGAAAATTACGAACGCAGACTCCAAGCCTAAAAAGCAGAGTCAAGTTCAATTTTGCAAAAAAAATGATTTGATCTTTGATAAAAAGCAGTAACTAAATAATAAAGAATAGGTAGAAAAATCAAACAGTCTAATTCCGTCAGCGTATAAGCACAGTATGTAGCAACAGCCTCCAACAGGAAGTCATTGTTCTCATCTGAAAACATTTCAGCCATCCAATTCAATAGTGGGAATGAACATACATGTTCCTCAATGACCGGAGCATTTATCACCATCAGAGTAAAACTCGGGTCATCTTCAATGTAACTGCATGCCAAGAAGTCATGCGCCACTGCAAAAACATCCCAACGTCCCATTATTCCATGTGTTGCTGCTAAGGCCATAATCTCGCCGCCAGAACAGAGCAAGTCATGAACCACTAAGGGGCTCATCAGCTGGTCATAAATCCAGGGCCCAGTCGAAATCATAGCTCAATGGAACACAGGTGGAACGCATGTGAAAAAGGTGAATCAAAATGATAATCCATAAGCTACACTCATCGTTGCAAGAGGCAGCGCTCCATAGAAACTAAGCATTTGGTTGCGGACCAGCAACAACCGAGAAATATTGTTGTCTGCTGCAAGATGTGCATCCATATTTAAGTTAACTAATTAATACAAGCACATCGGCAACTAATGTGAGCATTAAGCACAATTCACCAAACATGCTAGAAAAAATCGAATGAAAAAACACAGACAAGACACCAAATATAGTTTCTACATAAGTCACAAGGCCAATGCTTATAACTTAAAAAAAGTAAGCTAACCCCCTACTCGAGGACGCATTAAAGATAGTCTAAATGAACTCCCTAAAATTCCGGAGCACGTCTGTATTTAATAAAGCATACACTTCTGTGCGGGTGTTTGCTACAAGAAGGACAAATGTTTCTCTAGCAGATGTAAGAGTGACCTCTTTTTGAGACAATAGCGCTCTTATACGGCTCATTTGGTTGACTCTTCTTTCAAGGTCGGAATCGACGGCCAAATGGAAACATCCAGCTTCCCATGCAGAGGAGTAAACACAACTTTTTATAGCAAACCACACGCTCGGTTACAGTAATCATGTAAGCGATGCCTGCTAACATCGCACAATAAGCCACACAGCTGAATCGGATCTCCAATAAGTGACCACTTCTAACTATTCTCATAGAGCGCTCTGTGCTCTGATTTGACAGTGAGAGAGTGATCACACCATAGTTTCTACTGCTAATCATTCTCAGCATACGCTACGAATACGATAAAATGGCGATAATTTTAACACCGGTCCTTGATAATATGCCCCGAATTTCGTAGCATGCCCTGCATCGCAAAATGCGATGCAGGGCACGGAACGAAGGGGCATAATATCAACAACATAAGGCGATACATTATCGCCGGTTTTATCGGCAGGAAACGGCCGATATAGCGGCAATAATGGGCTTATTATCAAGGCCATTATCGTCGCTTTATTCGCCCGCAATTCGTTTTATTATTATTAATTGTGTACTTACCTACAATCATCCAGATTCCGTTGTTTATCACCCCCACCCATGCCCCTCGTCCTGCCCCGCCTGTCCCACCGCAACTCCCTCAACGGGCCGCATCTGGTCTTGATAATACGCCCTTGTTAATTCCCATAGAAGCCCATGTTAACACCAGAACATGGGCTTCTATGGGAATTGACAAGGGCGTATTATCAAGACCATTTTCGCCGTTTCATCGGAGGTTTCCTGCCCATAAAACGTCGATAATTTTAACACTGATCCTTGATAATGTGCCCGTCAGTGCTATATTATCAGTAAAGGGCGATACATTATCACCAGGAAACTGCCGCTAAAGCGGCGATAATGGGCTTGATAATAGGCCCTTGTAAATTCCCATAGCAGCCCAGGTTCTAATGTTAACCTGGGCTTCTATGGCAATTCACAAGGACATATTATCAAGGCCATTATCACCGCTTTAACAGCAGTCTTCTCCTGATAAAAGCGGCGATAAAGTATCGCCCTTTATAGATAATATGGCCCATAATCCCTTAATGTACAGAGACGCACAAACTGATAGTAAACAAAAAAAATAACAGCATGCATTTCAGCAAAACACATTTACTACTATAATATAGGGACATAATATCAAGACAGGAAGTAACATTATCGCCGCTTTAGCTGCAGTTTTCTACCCATAAAGCGGCAATAATATTATCGCCTGTCTTGATATACCCCATAATTCCTTAATGTACAAAGATGCACCGCACACACTCCCATACAACTTATCAACTCACCTTTCAAATTGATTTGTAGATTAAGAAGAATACCACTCACAAAGTGGATATTCTTATACAGAATCTCTCTAGTTCTGTGTTTGCAGCAGAACCGTCAAATGGGACATTTTCCCCTCTCATTTTACACATACATACATTTAAATAACCAATTAAAATCCTGCAAAGATTAATTCAAAACAAAACACACATTTCTATTGATTTAACATTCCAAACCTTTCCAACTGACATAACTTTCCACCCTACCCCTAACAGATCATGCAAAAGTCAACTGTCAACAGAGGTCAAAAGTTCAGCACTGTCTAAAACACTGCTCCTCAACAAATTTAGACTATGGATAAGCACCTACTTATAAGTAGGGCTCCCGGTTTTATAGTATTTATTTCTTTGCCATATTCGTCTGTATTTATCCATTTTTATTTTTTGGCATTTTTTCATTATTTATCCACATTTATTTTTGCCACAAGCAAAAGACAACGCTACAGCTAGTATTTTTCCACATTTTTTTAAATTGACAATTTTATTAATTTTCTAGTGCAATATAGACTATATTGTACTAGAAAACAAATAAAAAATGATGTCATGTGCTCACCTACACTACAGCATAGTAGATGATCCATTTTGTACAGTTTAGGACAAAAAATTATAGATCTTGGATGGCTAATTAGTGGGCTGTGCTGCTTCTCCGTTCTCTCTCTCCTTCCTGCTTGACTATGTATCCCTTACTCCTTAAGGCGACGCAACATCTCCAAAAGATTGTGCTTCAAATTTGATGGAGTTTCTTGCTGCGCGAGATAAAGCTGACAGGTTCCACCCGAGTACTTCACAGGTCTTTAAAAAGACCATTCACGTGTTAACGAGGCTTTGTTGTTTATTTCACCCCTTCTTACCTGACTGGGGGCAGTGTCTTCCCCCTGTGAGAGCTGCCTTTTACATGCGACACAGGTGGGAGCTAAGTGCCCATATTTCTTTTTAATTTAAACAGAAACAGTAGCGGTGCTGTCTGCGAAAGAAAAGAAACACAGCCCTGAGAGGCCTGGTCTGAAAGGAAACGGGATGGGTGCTGTGAAGCCGGGAGAACAGCAATCTAAACAACGCGTGTGTCAAATGGCTAATGATGAATGGCCAGAAACCCACTGCGGGTCAAGAGTTTGAAACAGACGTTCTAGACAAAGGAGAGGAAATCCGCACTACGAGATGCTAGGCTGAATTGAAATTGATGATGGCATCTTTGAGAGGCTCGCAGGCATGATTGTTGCCAGTAAAGGGGGGGTGGACTCAAACTCCTAACACAGCTGACAAACATATTTCAAACAGTTATGTATGCTGTACTCAAGGGCTTTTGAACGCCAGCCCTACTATATCAGGATGGACTTGGCTAATACAAAATTTGCTACTATTTTGCTGTTTATAAATATAAATACAGACAAAGGAAATATACATTTCCGTCTGTATTCATATGTATAAATCTGTAAAAACGGAAAACCGAGAGCCCTACTTATAAGTACCAATAAAGCAAAAACGTTTTATTACAAGCAACAAAGATATACACACATAAACTTGATAAAGATCTGTAAAAGATGTATTTTTAATTCCTTTTTCTTGCTTATGTACGCTTATGGAACAACTTTCAAAATTCACACTGTACGCACACAATAAATATACTGTAAAAAAAAAAGCATACATCACTCATTTTTTACAATCACCGGACACCCCATCCACCAAGCCTCATATATAACGTTCAAAGCCGTAGGTAGAGCCCCAAATCCACCACGGTACCAGCCGCCTCCCTGCATCATTCGGGAGCAGGAATTGCCTTTGGTCAGAGAAACTACCTTACATAATGCTCTCCAGGCCCGGTTCTAACGGGTGGGCCGGGTGAACCAGGCACACCCAAACATCGGCCTGGCCCACCCAAACATAAACCTGGGCCCTGGCAGTGACGTCAGCAAGGCCAGCAGAAAATGTCCACTGCAATTTAAAACATTCTCTGAACGTTATTTTTCTTCTTTCTTTAGGAGTTGTGTGATTGGGCATGGGCTCGCACCCCCAATCACGTATCTCCTATTGGAAAGGTGGGCTTTGTCCCTGCCCACTCGTGCAGGTACAATTGGGGCATGGCAAAAGGGATTTGTGTACCATCCTGCTGCGTGGATACTTCATTGTTTTCAGCTGGTGAAGAGGAGTTTACTTTTGCCGATTCATTTTCCTGACCTTTCTGAACCCTTGAGCTGTTTATCAGATCGGGCTGTGCACAGTTAATAATTAGCAGGTAAGAGACTGTGTGGCTATTGTTGTATTTTGAACCTGTGAGCAAGACACAATCTTTGTGTGCTGCGTATTCTTCATTTAAATCGTTTGTTTAAATCGTATCATTATTATTCATGACTTGTTCTGCCAAGGATGCACGGCAACTAAATGTCCAGATAACTCTGTGGATTAATAAACTGCTGGCGAGCAATCTTTTGTCTGTTTGTAGTTTTTAAATACAGAGAAACTGCAGTTAACGTGGATAGCTCAGTGGGTTATTTTTCTTTGTCACAGAGATCCTTTGATTATTTGCCGGTCAGAAGTTACAATCCTAACATAGGACAGTGACCTATGGACTGTCATCAAAGACCTGCATTCAAACCAGAATGGTATAATTAGATTTTTTTTTGTTTGTTTTTGTATTGCTAGTTAGTTCGAATTTTCCCAGTCTTTTAATATTCTAATGTTGCAAAAAAGTGTTTGGCCAGATATACATTCTAATAGGTAAAGCCAACCACTGGGGGTATGCTTTAAATCCTGTGTGTGTGCTTCTCCAAACCTAACCCTCTTAAAACATATTCATAGCATGGATGACGTATGATTCCTACGCCTGATAAGCCTTCCCTATAGGCTGATTTGCATATTTTTATGAATCATTGTCCCTGCATAGTGTGTATGATGTACAGCACTGTGACACCCTACACTATGAGTAGCGCTATACAACAAATAAAATGCATATGAGAGAGGGGCTACGGAGAGATGATGGGCACTGTTGGATGGTGGCAATTAGGGATTACGAGGGGGACATCATGGGGGTGGGGCTTTGGAGAGATGAGGGGCACTGGTGGAGGGTGGCAATGAGGTAATCCGAGGAGTAGGTCCTGGGGGGTGGAGATACGGAGAGATGAGGGGCACTGGTGGAGGTTGTTTGTGAGGGAATCTGAGGAGGAGGTCATGGGGGAGGGGCTATGGCGTGATGAGGGGCGAGGGGCTTTGGAGCAATGAGGGGCACTGGCAGAAGGTTTTAAGGAGGAAGTCTGAGGAGGAGGTCATGAGGGGAAGGTCATGGGAGCTTTGGAGTGATGAGGGGCACTGGTGGTAGTGGGGGAGTCTGGGAGGAGGGTGGCAATGAAGGAATCCGCAGAGGAGGTCATGAGGGGGAGGCGCTTTGGAGCGATGAGGGGCACTGCTAGAGGGTAACAGTGAGAAAATCAGAGGAGGCGGTCAATGGGGAAGGGGCTACGGAGGGATGAGGGGCACTAGTGGATGGCGGTAGGGAGGAAGTCTGAGGAGGAGTGTGGCAATGAGGGAATCAGAGCAGGAGGTCAATGGGTGAAGGGGCTATGGAGTAATGAGGGCTGCTAGTGGAGGTTATTTGTGAGGACGTCTGATGAGGAGGTCATGAGGAGGGGCTTTGGAGAGATGAAGTACACTGTTGGAGGGTGGTAGTAAAGGTGTCTACCGAGAAAGAGGTCAGTGGTTGGACGCCAATAAATACTTTCGCACCAGCGCTAAAATAGATCCTGTAATGGTCTTCCTGTTTTTGCTTATTTAATTAGCAGTTGGGTCATTAGAGCCACAGTGTAACATATTTTTAAAGTGTGTGCTAATTATTTTTACTGTTATATTCACGGTTTTGAGTTTGAAGGTGATTTTACTAATGTTTATCTAGTGGGAATAAGGAAAATAAAGCCGGGTGGTGGCTGATATGGGGCTGGGGACCAAGGTTAGCTGTGAGATAAGGTGCACCCTAGAGGGATGGTAAAAAATTGATAATCAGGCCTTGAAGGGAGTGTGCTGCAGAGTGTGGGTCAGGTGGCTGTATTAATGAAGAGAGATTCTCTCTGAAGGCTGGCAACGAGGGAGGCTGAGTAGTGTTACTTGCCTGATACTCTCACCTCAGAAACCTCCTCTTCCTATCAAAGGGACTTTACATGGGGAACGAAACACTTTTTGAGAGTGTTAATGATTAGAAAGATTTGCAAAATAATGCATTTTACTGGGCCTTGTAAGACTAAGGAGAGATGAAGAAGGGCCCTGAAGTAGGCCTTGCTAGATATATGGGCCCATCTCTAGGGGTGGGTGGGACAACAAATTAACAGGAAGAGCCGTGGCAGTTGAGCAATCTGTTTGGCTTGGTTCAAAGACCCGGGCAACAAGCCGAGAACTGAAAGTTTGCACTGTAAATTGTACGGCATACCGCCTGTGAAATCTCTTCAATATTAAAAAAGTCCTTTCTTAAATGTTGAAGAGATTTTCCGGAGGGGTAACATCACTTCTCTGGAGGAATTAGGTTCTCTGCATAGAGAGTACCAGCACTTCTAAGAAGCACATAGGTTCTCCGGAAAGAGATCACTGCATGTTCGTAGGACAAATAGTTACTCTGAATAGAGAGAACTACACTTCTCTCGCAAATAAGTACTCAGAAAATAGATCTCCTGCACTTCTGGATTCTTGAGGTCTTACAATGCATCTTAGTCCTGATTTGCAGCCCTGCTATTTCTGCCTTAGAAATCACTAAAGTCCTTTACATTACATTTAAATGGTGACGTGTAGTACTCCTGCTTTGCCGTCTTGAAAACTGCCTCCAGGCTGATTATTGCCCTACTGTTTTTGAACTTTTAAATACTCACATGTTAAACCTCACTCACAGTTCACTCGGTGCACATCAACTAGGAATCTTGCCTCTAGTGCCATTTCTATATTAATCAAATCTGGACTAAAAGGCCAGCTGTTATGTGAGACCTACTTGTGGCTTAGATTCTTAGTGCAGAAGAAGCATTATTATAGTATACTAAATTAAACAGAAAAGGTGTTTTCTATGGTGCACAGCTAGAACACATGTATTTGAAGGTGCACTCTTATGTCATGATGAATAAAGGGGGCTCTTGGAAATAAAGATTTGGCTTGGATTACACAATTGGGTCAAGCATGGAAGCCAGGATTGATCCCAGGTTTTGTAGTTTCACATTGTGCAATTCAGTCAATAGATAGTTGTTCTCAATCTCCTGTTTTGCATTACAGATTAATGCTTTACCTTTCAAACTTGGCATATGACATTACAGCCTGGGCAGCAGGCAGAAGCCAAATGAAAGCTAGGCTTGTTTTGGAGCACGAGGATCAAAGAGGACCTTGAGCTGAACCAGGCATCTGGCTCAAACCTTAAGTGACCCTTGCAGCAGAACTGTTTCAAAACCGTTGGTACAAAAGAAAGTCCCAGATGGTGCAGATGTTGCCACTATTTGTGAACTGGTACGTGATTATGCTGAAGCTTTCCCAGCACTTCATGAAATGTATGTATCTGTGCTGGTTATAAGGGTTTCAACCGCAGCCTGTGAGAGCTCCTTTTCAAACCTATCACGCGTCCTCACACCTTTCCGGCGCACAATGAATCGTGATTGGAAACAGAATTTGACTATTTTAGCACTTGAGAATGAGCTCACGGCAAACCTATGTATGGATGAGTTTGTAAGGGAGTTTTCAAAGAACAATAGAAGATTACCGCTTACTGGAACTGGCAGTTTTGAAATGGTCGGTGTGAATACTGCTGGCAGTTTTCAAAAATACTCCTTTCTCTTTTTTCAAATGTGTTACTGTTTTTCAAGAACTTTTATCTATGAAAGTACTTTGTAAAAAAATGACAAGAACATAAAATGTACAAAGTTACATTTGTGAAGAGAAATAAGTGTTCTGCAAATTCCAAAGAGTAAATTGCCAGCCTTTCTAGTGAATGGTGTCAAGGCTTTCGTGTAGTAATAGGGACTTCCTTAATCTTGAATGCTTCATAATATGCTTAGCATTCAAGTACTTGTGTTGAAGCCAGGGAGATGGAATTCGAGCGTTTGCAGTTAGGTCCAGACATTGGTCTTACTTTCAAATAACTCTCAACATGCTCTGGGCACACACGGAAGCAATCTGTTGTCTCATGCTGCTTGTTTCCAAGTACATATGTTATAAACTAGGGCTTGTAGGCTGCCTCCAGAAGCGACAAATTGGGCCCACAGTGGCCCACCCGAATGCGCCCTTGGCCCACCCAAATAAAAATTCTTGGAGCCGGGCCTGCTGCTCTCTCAGACGAAAAACAATCTGCTTTCCTACTTCAAAGAGAACTCTCGCCCAACCATAGCAAACAGCAGACTCCCACGAATAGGCACCCTATAACACTACAAGAGCCAACCCTCGGCGACGGTGCTCCCCAGTGCCACAAAGGCTCAACAAAGGACATCAAAGATTTTGAACTTAGACATCATTTTAAATCCCTCTAAGCAGTCCTACGGCATCAGGAAGTCCTATAGCAAATAGCAAACTTTTCCGATCAAGCTACACACTCAATCTACACACATATACAAATAAATAAAAAATCACATTTATTCCCACAGTAAATTCAAAACGAAACACATTTATATTGCTTGAACTTTTGCATCCTTTCCAACTGACAAAACTTTCAACCCTTCCTCCATTCCACAATCTGCCAGCTACCATAGAAACACTTTAGGGCACACCTAACTCAGCACACAGGTGAAAAGTTCATCATACATTGTTGCAAATTAAAACAGCAAGTATGCTTCACTTGAGAATATACCAGCTTATTTTATGTAACGTTCTTTGCTAACACTTATTCTTCACAAATAAAAATCAGCCTTTTAAAACACAAAAACATTCATCATAGCTTAGTACAGAATGTTCTGGAACAACTAATTAATCCTTTTCTTTTTTCAAAACTGCATGTTGTCCACCATTTTAGAAAATATCTCACTTTTCAAACTGCCACTTCATTGACAGAGACCTTCATAGTGCATCCAGACCTCTCGTCAAGAAGATTACAGTGTGGATTCCCGAGGACCCCATCCCCCGGGGCTCAAATCTAACGTTGCGGACCGTAGGAACAGCCGCAAGACCTCCACGATCCGAGCCGGCTCCCCACTTCCTGCGGGAGCCGGGATTGCTATTCCTTACAGAGAGCAGCTTACATGCTTCCATTCTAATTTCAAACATGATTTCAACAGTTTGTTATACATTTTATAAAATGTAAATTTGAAACTTGTATAGCGCACTACTCACCCGCAAGGGTCTCAAGGCGCTTGTACGAATACCGCTGTGGAACCCATCCTGGCTTTCCCTGTGAGGCGTCCACTCCAGGCATCCTTAGCGTTGTGGGGGCCGTTGTGAAGATTAAGCAAGCTATTGCCCAGAGTTGCAGAGTGGGACTCAATGATTTGAACCCTGGTCCCGGGCTAGACATCTGCATCAGGGTCTGCCGCTCTAACCAGTGAGCCACACTTCTCTCAGAATAATATAGCACTGCACGCTAAAGCAGAAAAGTCAGCACAATTATGATAGAATACAAAATAGAAAAAAATATATATACTTCTACATTCAACAAACTCGTAACCAGAGTACACAGTTTAATTTAAAAAACACCCTACCATAGCTAGTTTTTCAAACGCATTGTACAAAAAAATGCGTCACAAAATAGGTCACATACATGGTGACTCTATAACATAACATAGAAAAAAGAAGGCCACTCTTACGCTACCAGGAAAACACAACAAAAGTTCAAGGCCCAAACTTCCATTGTAGTGATTTCTTAGTTGCAGGTCTAGTTGTCAGATCGACACACACACCCCTCATGACTGGTATACACCCACACCACACCCATTCAGCGCATCACCACCTACACACGTGACATTATCTATAAAAAAGACGGAGCGCACTTGTTGTATGTCATTTTAGAGTTGTTACCAAAGCACCGAGCAAAGGGCCCACTACCACATGAGTGGCCTCTTTGGTCACTGAGTTACTGATGCCCGAAGCACTGAGCGGGTGAAGAACCTGCGATGATGATGATGATGGGAGCACAAGTATGTCGTGAGCCATAGAGGTATCAAGACTCGGCAACACGTATGAGACTTCTTTGTTGAAGATCGCGACTACATCATGAAGAAACTCGTTTCCACAAAAGGTGAGCAGTGACACTTGAGTACGCATCAGAAGGAGTCAAAGGGTTGTAGCTGACTACATACAAAAATGCGACATAATATTTTAGACAAACGCACTCCTATATAATGTATTAATTTACATATTTAATTTTTTTTCCCAATAGCAGTTACGTTTTTATAATCGCTGAAATGTCCGAAATATATTCACGCAACTCAGTTTACGATGACTAATCAAAATGTCCTTTTGTTTCCTTCAGCAAACATCCTTCAGAAGCAACCACGGCCTATCGAGCAACAGCAATGGAATTGTCTGCAACGTATTGAATATACTTTGACGTATAGAAGCAGAGTTCTAGTCGAGTGGTGAACTCCGGTGGCCGCATTGTTTATACAAGGTAAGCACAGCAGCCTACATATACAATGCCATCATAGCAATGCATTAGAAATAAATCGGCATATTTAAAATGCCGTTATGCCACTTTTGCGTCAGTTACGCAGTAGGCACTTCCCTATAGACACCACTTGAACTCGGCACTATAAAAAGTAAAATGTTACAGGTACACTGCACTCGTAAAACTATAGTGTTACCTTTATTTGAGGAGAGAGGGCCATATTATCAATCCTTGGCAACAAAATTATCGCCACTTTATCGGCAGGAAAGTACTGCTAAAGTGGCGAATATGGGTTTGATAATGTGCTCTATGGAATTCCAATCGAAGCTCATGTTAGATGAGAAGGACATCTAACATGAGCTTCAATTGGAATTCCATAGAGCATATTATCAAACCCATTATCGCCACTTTAGCGGCACTTTCCTGCCGATAAAGGGGCGATAATTTAGTCACTCAGGCTTGACAATATGGCCCAGAGTGCGTAGTGTACAGCAGCTTTTCTGTAAAATCAGATACGTTACAACAGTCTAACAAACAGATCCACAACCTTATTACGCCCCTTTTGAGTCACTTTTAACATGGGTAAAGTGACGCAAAGAGCTTGTAAATCTACGTCTGACTTTTCAAGAAAAAATCTCAACTCCAGACTCTCCGACACAGTTTTAATGTTGTTTTCTCTCTCTTTCTTTCTCTCTCTCACTCTCTGTGACATCATTTCTCTTTCTCTCTTAAACTTATAGACACTGCTGTCTGCTTGGACGTGTAGAAGAATTGTTCAAAACAAGTTGTGAATTCAACTGCCTGAAATGTTTGGCCGCAAGGTTGATACAACGTTAAGCAGAGAGACCTAGATCTACAAAGCCTTCATAGCAATGCATTAGAAATAAGTCGGCATAACGGGCGTCAGTAACGCAGTAGCCACTTCCATATAGACACCACTTGAACGCGGCAGTATAACAGAACTGAAATGTTCGAGGCACATTGCACACGTAATACTGTAGAGTTACCAAAACTTGTAATGCTTCAGCTCATTTACTCACATCTACATAATTCTAAACTCTAATTTTCTTTTTTGTTTTGCAGATTACCAATCAGACATCTTTTGGGGTCCATTTAACAAATTGTTTATAATAATATTTGTTGTTAAAGTTATTTTTCTAATTGTTTCTAATATAGTTATAATTCAGTTTTGTTTGCATGTATTGATTTAATAAAAGTTAATTAAAAAAAACTACATACTTCTTTTATTTTGTGGGGGAGGGGTATGACGGTCCACAATAAAAATAATGTTGAAATACTATAATAAAATATTCAAGACTAGGATTGAAAACTACTAAGTTCTAAGTAATAGATATAATAAAAATAACGGTGAAAAACTACTAAAATGGCGGTGGACGGAGTACGTTATCAACGTTTGGCGCCTCAACACTACCTTTCAAATAAATATAGAAAAAACATTTTTATTAATATATTACAAAAGTACAGCAGCGGATGACACACACGACCCGGAAATAGAAAGTGACAAATTTACTACCTGAAATAAAGAAAGGTTTGCTTGTTGAACGTGAAGAAAAAGAAAAAACATGGACTTCGAAACGAGGCTGCGCATGCGTAGATAGCACAACTGCTACACAAAAAAAAGGAAAGTTTTACATACTATAATAGAAATGAAGGGGCATATTATCAACAAAAGGCGATACATTATAGCCGCTTTTATCGGCAGGAAACTGCGGATAAAGCGGCGATAATGGGCTTGATAATTGACCCTTGTAAATTCCCATAGCAGCCCAGGTTCTGATGTTAACCTGAGCTACTATGGTTATTCACAAGGGCATATTATCAAGCCCATTATCGCCGCTTTATCGGCTCTTTCCTGCCGATAAAAGCGGCGATAATGTATAGCCTTTTGTTGATAATATGGCCCATTGCTCTTGTTTTGACCAGTAAACTTAGGTGCATATTATCAAGGATCGGTGTTAAAATTATCGCTGTTTTATTGGCAGGAAACTGCAGTAAAACGGCGATAATGAGCTTGATAATACAGCCTTGTTATTTCCCATAGAAGCCCATGTTAACACCAGAACATGCGCTTCTATGGGAATTAACAAGGACGTATTATCAAGCCACCCTCTCAACATTAATAAAAAAAAACACACAATGCAGGTATCCAGAGCTGGAACGTCATTTTACATATTACTGCCCTAGAAAGGTGGCGTTCTCCGTGACGTGTACGGCGAGAGAGAGAGGAAGAGCTCCAAACATTTTTTTTTTAAAAGACCCAAGGGGTGCTGCTCCCCGAGATTGCGGGGAGTAGAACCGTAACCCCCCCGCATACTTCAAAATAAAACCAGAGGAGTGCCGTTCCCCAGTGCTCGGGGCACCTTACAAGCCCCCATTATGCAAAAAAATTGCCCCCGTAATTTGCCCACCCCGGGACCTAATGAATGAAATGGACTTCTAGTTTTTCACCTTTTCCACCGCGTACAAGTGCTGCACGAGTACCCCGCCATTTTTAATTTTATAAAAATTTAAATTGAGCCTACACATCCATGTACGACCCCCTGAGCAAGCCTAGAGGTTCAGAATGTTTCTAGCCTGCCCCCTTCCCTTATTTCTCAACTTTGTTTTACTGTTTTCTTGTGACTCAGTTCTACCGAGGCACAAGATGGCCACCAACACTTCCTGGTTTTGAGTGTTGACAGTTCACAGCCAATCAGCATGCAGCTCGCGCTCGTAATTGAACGGATTTCCATACACGTGCTGCACTCCGTCTCTAGATATCGCTATGATTTTACTTGCAATTTACTCAGAAACTACTGAACGGATTTACACCATTTAACAAAAAGCACAATCTGCGAACCGAACTCTACCTCTCTGCCAAAGTTTGTGTAATTCCGTTCAGCCGTTCGGGCTGCAGCCCTGGCTAAAGGTCCCTATGAAAAATTGCATGGGGAAAACACGTTTTGGGACCCCCTTTTTTCTCGGCCCGCGCTTGACCCCCAAACTTTCAAGGAAAGAGCGGAACCGAGCAGGCCATTTTCTTGGAGAAATTCACGAAGATTCTTCCATCTGCGCCAAAGTTATTCCAAATAGAATGTTGTGAATTTCCTATGGAAACTAGGTCCGAACTATAACTACATACTGGAGACCGCCAGTAGGTAATATATATAGGAAGCACTTTGTGAGTACATACGGCAACCAGGACACTTTCACTCAGTCACCTGTGTTTTCCCTGCAACGCACCATCAAAGAAGTGATGTAAATAATTAATTTACTCTCTTAATTTCTATGCAGGTAAGTACTTAATCAATAATAACTCAATCGAAATGAAGGAAAACAGAGTCCGTGGTGTAAGAGTTTCTAAGGGTTTTATTCCTCATAAAGGAATCAGGATATCATGTTCTGACCACCACACAGGGTGTCAGAAGGGATAGATGAGCGCGCTCTCGTTTATTGACAATACATAGCTTATATACTTGATTTACATCATAATGTTCAATGGAAGAGGCGTAACAGCTGAGAGAAGACAAGATAACAGTATACACGTGGTGCTAGTACATCATCAAGAGGCGTAAACTAGGCGTGAACTAGGGTGTGTGCTAGAAACGTCACTGATAGGTGACGCAAGTGGGTGGCACCAAGGGGTGGTGCTAACAGAATGTTGCAATGTCAGCAGAAATCGGAAGCTTGGATGCGCGCGCAGCTGCATGACGTGTGATAGACGGGGTGCAGGGGACTTGACATTTACACTGACGGAAAGAGACAGAAGTCTGGCATGTCAGATCAACTTGTGCTTCTATCATATCTGATATCTGATGTTTAGGAACTAAGCTATCTGGGCAGAAAGGTCTCTAGAGCAGAAGCTATTCTATACTTGCTGTGAGTGCGTGTATAAGCGCCTGAGTGTCTGTATGAGAAGCGTGGGGGCATGGGGCCTTCCATGGAAGCATGGCAACAGAGGCTATGAATTACTTGCATAAAGACAGGTCGGCCCTTTAGCCCTGTAGCTGAGGAAGGATGTTTACTGAAGCTAACAGGCTGGAATGTATCTTCGGGGAGGAAAACAGATAACTCGAAGGTTATAGTCAATCTTGGCAGGCAGCAAGCTGAGCTGAGCACGGAGGGCCGCGCTAGAAGTAAGTCAGAGTTCACGGGTACGGGGGCTGCTTGGGCAGAGGCCCTAGCAGTCAGAAGCCAGAGAAGAGGCTCGGTGGCAGAGATTCAGGGCCTACTTTCAGCCAGGCTGAAAAACGTAGGAGTACACTTCAAAAAGACGTTGGCATAGCATACTTAGGAACGGACCATCAAACCCATTCATGGTGGGTCTGAAAGAGGACAAGTTAACGTTGGACGCAAATGTATTTGCGTCTTCATAGCTGGTACAGGAGGGAAGTTACATGCACTTTTAACTCGTACATGGAGTCGGTGGGGTACTCGCTAGGGAACACAACATGACCATAAAATTTATATTACCTCATTCCCTCCTTGTTCCCTACGGACCCTTCATGATATATCGATCCTCATAAATCGATCGGTTTGTTCTTGTAACATTATATGTTCGTCTTTCTTTCTTTGACTGTTTGAGAGGCAACTGGAATGCTCAATGCAGGATGTGGCACACAGTCCACATATCGCTGGCCCACACTGCAGGCACAGGCAACAACTGAATACTATAACAAGGCCAATGCCTAGGAAGGATAAGATCTTCCATCCCCAAGCTGTTAACGTAGTCCAGAACCAACCGGACCAAGTCCAGGTGCCTGGAGTCTGATGTATCTGATTTGCAATTTTATGTAAACGGGTGATAGCTTGATAGATAGATGGTGCGTTTTGTGGAATGAAAACACAGCAACTTGACCCGATGACCTTACAGGCTCCACCTCTATCTGCCAAGATGACGTCAATCACAAGACGATTTTGAAGGACAACAGTCCGTATAGCAGACTGCTCCTCTGTTAAGTTACCTAGAGCGGAGGCAGTTTCGTTCACTACTGCCTCGAGTGTTCTCGTTAATCTGCGTATTAATTTACTGTTTTGGACAGGCCCTAGGAAGAAAAAGAATCCTTTATTGAAATCAGTGTACTGTTCCCATGCCGTTTCTGTGTAGTCGACAAGGGGAATATCTCTTTTGGGTCTGTTCGGTGCTAGATTCGTATTTCTATGGTAATCAGGAGGAGCTAGAAAAACAGGTGGCAGGAGGAAGGCAATGTAACAGGTACCATCCCAATCTGGAGGCAAACGTATGTATGCGGTATGACCGCAAACAAAGTAGGAATGACTGGTAGCTTTAAAGGACGATTTACCATGGTCACTGAACTCGACCACAGTAGTGCATTTACTATGACCTACGTGTACTGAACCTTTCTTGCTAACACATAATTCACCTGTGACTGGTAATACTAACATATGGGGCAGAACTGGAGCAGTTTCAGACTCAACAGTGAGGATCATAAGGCTAATTGTGTAATTACCTAATCCATATACTTCATTTTCTAGGTCAGTTCCTATTCGAGTGGGAAGTCCCTCTTTATCAGGATAACAGACGTTGAGCAGGACTAAGTTCAAGTTTCCCCAAACCCAGCCCCCATCGAAAACAGCAATATCTGGATCTAAAGAATTAATTATTTTAAACCATGCTCCACAGGAGCCATTGTGAGTGAATGGGTACGGAAAGAGAGGCAGAGCTCCCTTGTAATTCTGGTAGGGAGGGAGTCGGCCACATATCCAACAGTCTGTAGCATTATTTGTCTGATGGGAATGGTGTAACATACTAATGAATGTATTGTTGCGCAGCGCAAGTCTGTAAGAGAGTTCATGTGCGGGAAGTTCACTAAAAGTGTGTTCAGCAGAGACATTGTAAGCAGATTGTTCACGCCTGAAAATAGGCCAGTACATAGGAAGCAGAATGCTGGCAATAATAATTAGAATACTCAGAATAAACATGATTATTAGTGTCACTATGCAGTGACTACGAAGTGATTTGCAATAAGTTCTTCTCTTTTCCTCTCTCTCTCTAACTCGATCTAGGGGATACATGTCAGAAACTATTTAACCGATTCACCTAGGGGAGGACTTAAACAATTAAACTGTCTGACTTGCTAGATCGAAGCTTCATACGGTAAAGTTCTTGAGGAGTCTTTTCTCTTTTAGGCACAGTAACGTCTTGTGCTTCAACACAGTCTTTGGTGGGGGTGGACGAGTCAGAGTCCTGTTTCAGTCCGTTTTTTAGTTCATTGCATAGTTTAATGTGACTCGTGTGGACCCACCCCTTTCTTCCCTCGATTTTCATGGCGGTCCTGGTGGTAAGCAGAACGGTCTTTGGAGACTTCCAGCGGGGCTCCAGCGGATTTTTCCGGTCGAAATTCCGGACGAGTACCAGGTCACCTGGACGGACCTCATGCGCCTTTACATCGGTGTTGTCAGGGAAGGCTGCGGCAACCTGTGAACGACATGATTGGAGTGCAGACATCAAGGAGGCAAGGTAATCTGTCAACATGTTACAATCAATATCAGTGATCTTTTTCGGAACGGGCGTCCCCCACATATTCGGTGGTCTGCCAAAGACCACTTCGTACGGGGATAGCCCTGATCTCGAGTGGGCGACCATTCTCATGTAGAATAGTGCCACGGGCAGGGCGACTATCCAGTCGACCCCTTTTTCCTGACAGATCTTGGCAAGACGGATTTTTAGTGTCTGATTATGCCTTTCTACAAGGCCAGCTGCTTCGGGATGTCGGACACAGTGGAACCTCCACTGATATCCTAGCAAGAGGGAAACTTGTTTCATCAGCTCGGACGAGAACGGCTGTCCGTTATCTGAATACACGACACGGGGCAAACCGTACCGTGGGAAGAATTCACGAACCAACTGTCTGGCAGTGGTCGGAGCAGTGTAGTCTGGGACTGGGTATGCTTCGGTCCAGCGGGACAGAGCACAAACAATTACAAGGACATACTTAAATCCTCTACAGCTATTCATCTGGATATAATCCATCTGGAGGACTTCAAAAGGGTGATCGGGAGGATGGAATCCACCTTGCTCAACAGGGACACTTTTACCTGGATTGAACTGACAACAGATCATGCAAGTACGCACTTTCTGTTTTGCTGCTGCTCGTAAGTGTTTGTTGTACCAGAGATTCTGTAAACTGTCTAACATGGCTTTCTCTCCAAGATGGGCAGGACTATGTGCTGTATTTATCATGACTTGAACCATTGAGTCGGGGAGAAACCATATAGATTTTCCCTTCGTCACCCAACCTTGATCTGTCTGAATCCCTCCTAGTTCAGTCCATTTCTTTATCTCTTCTGGAGTAGCATGTGTCTGGATATCAATTACATCTAGGGCGGGATCTCTAACTGTCATACACTGGGTCTGGACTATTGTCTTTGTCACATCAGTAGTCTGGGTGTGAGTCAGTGCTGTATGTTTTGCTGTCTGGTCTGCCAGGTCGTTACCCTGGGAAACAGAATCTGTGACTTTAGTATGTGCCTTACACTTCATGACTGATATGCCCGAGGGCAAATGTATTGCTTCTAACAGTGCTTGAATGAGGGGGCCATGTTGTATCTTGGCCCCATGGGAAGTCAGAAAACCTCGTTCTTGCCAGAGGACTCCGAAGTCGTGTACAACTCCGAAGGCATAGCGGGAATCTGTGTATATGTTAACATTTCTGTTCTTGGCTAGAATACAGGCTCGAGTCAGAGCGATGAGCTCTGCCGCTTGAGCAGACAGTGTGTCAATACGATGTGTTTCTTTAATTTCAGTTTCAGTGGTCACGGCGTACGCGGCCACTAATTCTCCTGTACTTGTTCTCATGCATGAACCATCCACATAAAGTGTCAGGTCTGGATTTGTCAATGGGACATCTGTTAAGTCTCGTCTAGGCTTAGTTACTGCATTAATTATTTCTATACAATCATGCGGAGCTGGATCTGTCATAACTGTAGGTAACAGTGTTGCTGGGTTCAGGATGCTACAACGTCTGATTTCTATGTGTGGCTGGAATAGTGTTAATTCATAACCTGTCAGTCGTGCTATAGTTAAGTGTTGAGTCTGGGTTCTGTTTAACAAAACCTCTACAGAATGTGGTACTTGAACTGTTAACTGATGACCTAAAACAATTGAATCACTTTGTCTTATTGCTAACGCTGTTGCTGCTACTGACTTTAAGCACGCAGGGAGTGCTTGAGCTACTGAATCCAATGTACTAGAAAAATAAGCACAAGGCTTATGTGAACCTGCTTGGTCTTGAGTGAGGACAGACAACGCTGTGCCATCACGTTCTGTAACAAAAAGTGTAAACGGTTTGCTGTAACATGGTGTCGCTAAAACTGGTGCTTGGCATAAAACTTTCTTTAATCCTTCAAAAGCTTGTGTGTGTTCCTGAGTCCAAGGGAGGACAGTCGAAGTCGCTGCCTCCTGTGTCGTTAACTGGATGAGTGGTTTAGCTAGAAATGCATACTGGGGAATCCATTGTCTGCAGTACGAGGTGAGGCCTATGAAGGCCCGCACTTCCTTTTGTGTCTTAGGTTGCGGCATGTTCACAATTAACTGAATGCGATCGGGAGTGAGCTGTCTCCCCACTTTGGACAGCAAGTGACCCAAGTACACAACTTGCTGAACACAGAATTGTAGCTTCGAAGGAGACACCTTGTGTCCCTTGTCGGCCAGGAAATGTAAAACTGTCAGTGATGCTTTTTCACATTCGGGCTCACTTCGTGCGGTGATCAGCAGATCATCGACGTATTGTAGTAAAGCGGTGTTAACTGGCATTTGAATACAATCTAGTTGTCTTTTCAGTGCTTGACTATAGATGCTGGGGCTTTCTGTGAATCCTTGAGGTGCGCGCGAAAATTTGAAACTGCGTCCATTTAAACAGAATCCGAAGAGATATTGGCTCTCTGGATCAATAGGCACGCTGAAGAAGGCGTTCTTGAGATCAATTACAGTAAAGAACGTTGCTTCTGAATCAATAGCAGTCAAGAGAGATGATATATCGGGGACCACAGGATACTGTGGGATGATGCATTTATTTAATTCTCGAAGATCAATCACCAGCCGATATACTGGCGGTGCATTGGGATCAGTACGTTTAAGAATCGGAATGATGGGTGAGTTACAGATATTGGAGTCGGTCTCGACGACCACTCCTTGGGCAATGAGCTCTTCAATGATTTTCAGTAAAGCCGCTACAGCATCGGGTGGTAACTTGTATTGTCTGATTCTGGGTAATACAACACCTGCCTTGAGGGTAACGCGGTATGGTGTAATGTGCATACATCCTACATCAGTTGGGCCTTTTGCCCACAAGTAATCAGGTACATTTTTCAATCTGACGTCAAACTCACGAAGGACGTAATGACCCTTGAAATCCCGCAGAAAGAGTCTAACCCCCTCCGGGGAGCAGCATATTATAGCTCCTAGAGCCTTCAGTGTTTTAATTCCTAACAGATTTTCCGGACATGATTTTGTTAGTAACAGGTCTGTAACGCGTGATAATGGACCCACAGCCAGGGGAACTGGTTCTGATACTTCATTTACAATAGGTTGTCCTGAAAAACCAAGGGAAACATTTTGTGAGCCTGAGAGGGGTGCCCCTGGAACTTCGTCATGACTTATTGTAGTGCGACTTGCCCCTGTGTCAATTAAAAACTTTCTATCTTTCCCCAATACTTGACTGTGTACATAAGGACCTTCTTGATCTACAGGAATCTCGATAAGAGGCAAGCCACCTTCCCTCTCTAGGCTGTTTCATGTATATCGGGAATATTCGGGGTAAGCAGACTGGGCATACTGGTACATCTGTTGTGAGACTTGCTGAGTTGCAGCAATGGG
Organism: Lissotriton vulgaris; assembly: GCF_964263255.1. Classification (NCBI taxonomy): domain Eukaryota; kingdom Metazoa; phylum Chordata; class Amphibia; order Caudata; family Salamandridae; genus Lissotriton; species Lissotriton vulgaris. The sequence continues at coordinate 291,944,303 of NC_141695.1, forward strand.
CTGTGGCTGTGGTACTGCTACGGTTTGTGCTGTCTGTGCAGATGCATGCATGGGCTGTGTATTCTGTGTAGACTGATGCTGGTTATGGTCTTGTCTAGGCGGATGCGGTCTCTCTTTAGTTTTACCTGTCGCTATGTTATGTTTCAGAACTGCACATTCGTGTACGTAGTGACCTGGCTGCTTGCAATAATTGCATGTCCCTTTAACAGGAGCTGCAGCGTGACTTGTCTGGGTCGTACCTTTCCTGTGACTGTCGGATGGGACCGTCTGGGCTACTAACATTTTCATTTTCGTGTCTTTCATGCGCTTCTGTTCCTGATCTTGTTCTTCCCTAATTCTATTCTGGTGATATTGTAACATTTGTAACATCTGGGATGGCGTATTTGCTTGCCATGTACTCTCGACTTTATACACTCTATTTTTAACTAACGGTAGGGAATTCTCGACTAACTTTGATACAAAAAGATGTGGGTACGACTCGCTACTTGGCTGGAGGCCACTATTGATAATAAAACATTTCTCGAATCTTGAATAAAAGTCGCTAGTATCTTCATCATGTTTCTGTTTACAGGACGAGATTGCATCCCAATCCTCCTTTCTAGTTGTCAATAATCTGGGCAGGACCTGTACTATCAAACCTGGTAATGCTTTAGTTTTGTCCCCAAGGCCTAACCCTGGAACCCGTTTTTTCTCTTCGTCTTCTATTTCTGCCCAGGCAATCTTTGTGTCTCCCACCTCCCATTCCTTTTCCTTTAATTTCTCGAATATACCCGTAGGCAATAATACTTTCAACATTTTCATGATATCATCATATGTGTAGTCCCCCATTAATAACATGTCTTTAAGCTCTCTATGGAAACCTGCAGGGTCTTTATCATGGCATGGTACTAATTTCTTCATTTCTAACAGTTCTAATTTAGTCAGAGGCGTGTGCACATACACGCGTTTCAAAACCTTGTCCTCACCCATAACAGGGTGTACTTCTCGTAAGGGGTTCTGACTTTCAATACCACTCCCGCACTGCATATGGTACATTTTCCTTTCTGGAGGTGAGGCGGGGACATATTCAGGACTTACAAAGGTATCATATCTGCGTCGTTGTTCTAGAATTATTTGAACTAATTTAGTGCTTAGGCCTCTCCATCTATCCATCAGTAGTGCTTCTAGTGTCTCATGTAAGGGACCTGGATCGGAATAATGTTTTCTGTACTTAATGAGAAGGTGCTGAATCATATATACCCCTGCTAATTTCTGTTCGTCGGGGGAGAGGTTCAGAAATGTCTGTGCTACGGTGTCATCATTATATATGTCTGTATTTTCGGCCCATGATACCGCTGATCGGGCTAATTCTTGTTCATCCATAGAATTGAGTACATGGTACCCAACTCGATCTCGAAGCCGTTTATCAGTTTCCTGGAACTGATGCTCAGCAGAATTCGGATTCGTTAAGGCAGAGAAGAAAACTCTCTTGCTTTCTGGACGGATACCCTTCCTAAGATAAGTTCCCCTACCTACATATGCTATAGTGCTTGTAGTCGGTTCTGGTTCTTCAGATTCTTCTTCCTCCTCGGAGGGAGCCTTTTCTTTCTCTTTCTCGTGTACTGCTATCACTGCTTTCTTAATCTTTTTATACATGGCCTCTATGCAATTTTGTCTGTCATGTTTTCCATCAGCTATATTTTGACCCCACTTGTTCAATGCATCTAATTCACTCTGATCTGTTCCGGGCCTGTCTCGTTCTCTTATTAGACAATTTATGAAAAATCGTAGTTTTAGTGCTTGCATGTTAACTTTCTGTTTCTCCAGGGCATCCTTAATACTGTCGGGGTCCTTTCCCGTTTGAACGAACTCATATATTCTATCTAGGCGCTCCTTCATTCCTGCATAACATAACAAACTATCAGTAGCAGATCTTAACCGTAAAGACGCTAATATCATTAAGTCGTCCTGTCCAGGTTCTGGATCATATCTACAAACTGACATATTTTCTTTTAGTGCATCAAGACGGGATGAATTAGAAGAACGGGGGGATCTGTGCGTAAGAGGACTCTGCAGACCTCTGAGATTTAATCTGTGAGTCGGTGGCGGGGTCTGGAGACCCGCGGTCGCACCTCCTGAAGCGGAAACTTGGGCATTATCTCTGTGTGTAGTCAGTATCTGAATTTGTCTTTTAGTGGGATCTGATTGAAGAGGTTTCGGTAAATCAGTTTTAGGTGAGGGAAGTGGCGGAGCTGGCGGAACGGAACTAGTCTTTTTCGGTGTCGGCTGAGAGTGATCTTGGGGGGCAGTACCACCATCCCTGTCAGTAGGCAGGGCACGAACAGGCAGATTGGTGTAAGCTGGCGCTACATCTTCGAGATACGAATTTAGGAATATGTCTTTAGTAGTTTTATGCATTACTTTAGTTGGAACTAATGGTGACGGCAAATTTTTCGGTATTTCTGAAATGGCGTCAGGGGTACCATCGGCCAAAAGATACATGTTGTTCACTTTGCCATTTTGGATACGATCTATTTGTTCTACTTTTACTCGAATTCCCTCAGTAACTAATTCATTTTCTTGGGCCTTTTCTGATTCTTTAAGCCTGTCTTCTCTACGGAGTGCTCTATCAGCACGCTTACGGGATTCCTTACGCCAAAATTCTATGGCGTCTTTCTGAGATTGTCTAGCTTTCTTTTTCCGTAAGATTTCTTCTACCTTTATGATGCACTCGGCATCCCATGTTCCGTTAACTGGCCATCGGTATCTTTCCTCTAGGTGCTTGGTATAATCTGTCCATAACTCTAGATACAAGATGGCGTCTATGCCATGCTTATTATACATGAAATTACCTGGAGTGTCCCTAGGGGGGATTGGAATCTCTTCCTCTAACATCCCTTTCCTAGTTCCTATCTGCTTTAATTTGTTAAAAAACGGCATTGTGCCTACTTGATACTGAAATGCTTGATCCTTAATACTTAATTTCGCCTGTAACTATTTAAACAAAAACACAATAATGCACAAAAACAATCACATTCATACCACGACATTAATCACATGAAACATTTAAAGACATAGCTAACTTCCCCCTACTCTGAATGTACCGCTCAACGATACAGATACACTGCTGTAACAGTGCAGAAATTCGGAATACTTTATATACTGCTAAACAGTACAGATACACTGCCTAAAAACAGTGCAGACCGGACTTGCGTACCCAAACCCGTCTAGATACGACCCAGCAATGGTACTCACCGGGAAGCACGGAAAACAGAAGGCCTCGGAAAACTCGACTGGACTCGACTCGGAACTTCGGAAAACTTCGGAAGACTTCGGAAAACTTCGGAAAACTTCGGAAAACTGGTGGGCCTCTTCACACCTCGGACCTTGCTTCCTTCGGCTGGGCTCTGGTCGGGATCCTCCGCACTCCTCACCGCCTCGTCTGGGCACTGATCGCAGTCTTCGTCACCTCCGTGTGTCAGAGGGGGATGCAGGAAATCCTGCCAGTACACGTGTGGTCCGTCTAACTGATGGCAGGGGACACGGATTGCAACGCACCTTCCGGCGCGTGAGGTGGGGGAGGGGTCCCTATTCGGGCGCCAAAATGATGTAAATAATTAATTTACTCTCTTAATTTCTATGCAGGTAAGTACTTAATCAATAATAACTCAATCGAAATGAAGGAAAACAGAGTCCGTGGTGTAAGAGTTTCTAAGGGTTTTATTCCTCATAAAGGAATCAGGATATCATGTTCTGACCACCACACAGGGTGTCAGAAGGGATAGATGAGCGCGCTCTCGTTTATTGACAATACATAGCTTATATACTTGATTTACATCATAATGTTCAATGGAAGAGGCGTAACAGCTGAGAGAAGACAAGATAACAGTATACACGTGGTGCTAGTACATCATCAAGAGGCGTAAACTAGGCGTGAACTAGGGTGTGTGCTAGAAACGTCACTGATAGGTGACGCAAGTGGGTGGCACCAAGGGGTGGTGCTAACAGAATGTTGCAATGTCAGCAGAAATCGGAAGCTTGGATGCGCGCGCAGCTGCATGACGTGTGATAGACGGGGTGCAGGGGACTTGACATTTACACTGACGGAAAGAGACAGAAGTCTGGCATGTCAGATCAACTTGTGCTTCTATCATATCTGATATCTGATGTTTAGGAACTAAGCTATCTGGGCAGAAAGGTCTCTAGAGCAGAAGCTATTCTATACTTGCTGTGAGTGCGTGTATAAGCGCCTGAGTGTCTGTATGAGAAGCGTGGGGGCATGGGGCCTTCCATGGAAGCATGGCAACAGAGGCTATGAATTACTTGCATAAAGACAGGTCGGCCCTTTAGCCCTGTAGCTGAGGAAGGATGTTTACTGAAGCTAACAGGCTGGAATGTATCTTCGGGGAGGAAAACAGATAACTCGAAGGTTATAGTCAATCTTGGCAGGCAGCAAGCTGAGCTGAGCACGGAGGGCCGCGCTAGAAGTAAGTCAGAGTTCACGGGTACGGGGGCTGCTTGGGCAGAGGCCCTAGCAGTCAGAAGCCAGAGAAGAGGCTCGGTGGCAGAGATTCAGGGCCTACTTTCAGCCAGGCTGAAAAACGTAGGAGTACACTTCAAAAAGACGTTGGCATAGCATACTTAGGAACGGACCATCAAACCCATTCATGGTGGGTCTGAAAGAGGACAAGTTAACGTTGGACGCAAATGTATTTGCGTCTTCATAGCTGGTACAGGAGGGAAGTTACATGCACTTTTAACTCGTACATGGAGTCGGTGGGGTACTCGCTAGGGAACACAACATGACCATAAAATTTATATTACCTCAGAAGGGAGGTTTGTCTCTGAATTCAGCTCCGCGCAACCTCCACCCAGGCAAGAGGAATCCTGGGAGATGTAGTGTAAGATGCATTGCACCGTGAGGGGCGAACACATGACCTGGAGCACTGGGCGCTCCCACCAGCCAGAGGGATGCAGGACTATCTTAAACGCAGGTGGGGCAGCAACCTGGTAGAACAGCGGCACCTGAGGAAGGCTTAATCAGCCGAAATGCATCTGCGAGACAGCTGTTAATATAAAGGGCTTCCAATGGAAATTTCCCTGTGTGGCCTCTTTCCTTTCGGCAATGGAGGGGTTTGTTTGCATATTTTCACGCTAGCCAGAAGCGTGTTAAGAGGCCCCGCAAGTTGGCTGGAGATCTGCTGGCTCCTGCGTTTTTAACGCTCCTTTCTTCACCCGAGATATCGGACATTCTCCAGCCCGCCTCAGCAAGTGGGATATACGTGGGCTACTGCTAAATGCAGCTTGTGACTTCACGAGGGGCTTCATTCACTGAAATGTAAGCCCGCAGCCCAGTGGACACTAACTTCATGAGGCTCGAGCCTAAGGGGACCCGAGAAAGCACTTTGTGAGTACATACGGCAACCAGGACACTTTCACTCAGTCACCTGTGTTTTCCCTGCAACGCACCATCAAAGAAGGGAGGTTTGTCTCCGAATTCAGCTCCGCGCAACCTCCACCCAGGCAAGAGGAATCCTGGGAGATGTAGTGTAAGCTGCATTGCACCGTGCGGGGCGAGCACATGACCTGGAGCACTGGGCGCTCCCACCAACCAGAGGGGTGCAGGACTATCTTAAACGCAGGTGGGGCAGCAACCTGGTAGAACAGCGGCACCTGAGGAAGGCTAAATCAGCCGAAATGCATCTGCGAGACAGCTGTTAAAATGAAGGGCTTCCAATGGAAATTTCCCTGTGTTGCCTCTTTCCTTTCGGCAATGGAGGGGTTTGTTTGCATATTTTCACGCTAGCCAGAAGCGTGTTAAGAGGCCCCGCTCCGCAAGTTGGCTGTAGATCTGCTTGCTCCTGCGTTTTTAACGCTCCTTTCTTCACCCGAGATATCGGACATTCTCCAGCCCGCCTCAGCAAGTGGGATATACGTGGGCTGCTGCTAAATTCAGCTTGTGACTTCACGAGGGGCTTCATCCACTGAAATGTAAGCCCGCAGCCCAGTGGACACTAACTTCATGAGGCTCGAGCCTAAGGGGACCCGAGGAAGCACTTTGTGAGTACATACGGCAACCAGGACACTTTCACTCAGTCACCTGTGTTTTCCCTGCAACGCACCATCAAAGAAGGGAGGTTTGTCTCTGAATTCAGCTCCGCGCAACCTCCACCCAGGCAAGAGGAATCCTGGGAGATGTAGTGTAAGCTGCATTGCACCGTGCGGGGCGAGCACATGACCTGGAGCACTGGGCGCTCCCACCAACCAGAGGGATGCAGGACTATCTTAAACGCAGGTGGGGCAGCAACCTAGTAGAACAGTGGCACCTGAGGAAGGCTAAATCAGCCGAAATGCATCTGCGAGACAGCTGTTAAAATAAAGGGCTTCCATTGGAAATTTCCCTGTGTGGCCTCTTTCCTTTCGGCAATGGAGGGGTTTGTTTGCATATTTTCACGCTAGCCAGAAGCGTGTTAAGAGGCCCCGCTCCGCAAGTTGGCTGTAGATCTGCTTGCTCATGCGTTTTTAACGCTCCTTTCTTCACCCGAGATATCGGACATTCTCCAGCCCGCCTCAGCAAGTGGGATATACGTGGGCTGCTGCTAAATGCAGCTTGTGACTTCATGAGGGGATTCATTCACTGAAATGTAAGCCCGCAGCCCAGTGGACACTAACTTCATGAGGCTCGAGCCTAAGGGGACCCGAGGAAGCAATTTGTGAGTACATACGGCAACCAGGACACTTTCACTCAGTCACCTGTGTTTTCCCTGCAACGCACCATCAAAGAAGGGAGGTTTGTCTCCGAATTCAGCTCCGCGCAACCTCCACCCAGGCAAGAGGAATCCTGGGAGATGTAGTGTAAGCTGCATTGCACCCTGCGGGGCGAGCACATGACCTGGAGCACTGGGCGCTCCCACCAACCAGAGGGATGCAGGACTATCTTAAACACAGGTGGGACAGCAACCTGGTAGAACAGCGGCACCTGAGGAAGGCTAAATCAGCCGAAATGCATCTGCGAGACAGCTGTTAAAATAAAGGGGTTCCAATGGAAATTTCCCCGTGTGGTCTCTTTCCTTTCGGCAATGGAGGGGTCTGTTTGCATATTTTCACGCTAGCCAGAAGCGTGTTAAGAGGCCCCGCTCTGCAAGTTGGCTGGAGATCTGCTGGCTCCTGCGTTTTCAACGCTCCTTTCTTCACCCGAGATATCGGACATTCTCCAGCCCGCCTCAGCAAGTGGGATATATGTGGGCTGCTGCTAAATGCAGCTTGTGACTTCACGAGGGGCTTCATTCACTGAAATGTAAGCCCGCAGCCCGGTGGACACTAACTTCATGAGGCTCGAGCGTAAGGGGACCGGAGGAAGCACTTTGTGAGTACATATGGCAACCAGGACACTTTCACTCAGTCACCTGTGTTTTCCCTGCAACGCACCATCAAAGAAGGGAGGTTTGTCTCCGAATTCAGATCCGCGCAACCTCCACCCAGGCAAGAGGAATCCTGGGAGATGTAGTGTAAGATGCATTGCACCATGAGGGGCGAGCACATGACCTGGAGCACTGGGCGCTCCCACCAACCAGAGGGATGCAGGACTATCTTAAACGCAGGTGGGGCAGCAACCTGGTAGAACAGCGGCACCTGAGGAAGGTAAATCAGCCGAAATGCATCTGCGAGACAGCTGTTAAAATAAAGGGCTTCCAATGGAAATGTGCCTGTGTGGCTTCTTTCCTTTCTGCAATTGAGGGGTTTGTTTGTATATTTTCATGCTAGCCAGAAGCGTGTTAAGAGGCCCCGCGCTGCAAGTTGTCTGGAGATCTGCTGGCTCCTGTGTTTTTAACGCTCCTTTCTTCACCCGAGATATCGGACATTCTCCAGCCCGCCTCAGCAAGTGGGATATACGTGGGCTGCTGCTAAATGCAGCTTGTTACTTCACTAGGGGCTTCATTCACTGAAATGTAAGCCCGCAGCCCGGTGGACACTAACTTCATGAGGCTTTAGCGTAAGGGGACCCGAGGAAGCACTTTGTGAGTACATAAGGCAACCAGGACACTTTCAGTCAGTCACCTGTGTTTTCCCTGCAACGCACCATCAAAGAAGGGAGGTTTGTCTCCGAATTCATCTCCGCGCAACCTCCACCCAGGCAAGAGGAATCCTGGGAGATGTAGAGTAAGCTGCATTGCACCGTGCGGGGCGAGCACATGACCTGGAGCACTGGGCGCTATCACCATCCAGAGGGATGCAGGACTATCTTAAACACAGGTGGGGCAGCAACCTGGTAGAACAGCGGCATCTGAGGAAGGCTAAATCAGCCGAAATGCATCTGCGAGACAGCTGTTAAAATAAAGGGCTTCCAATGGAAATTTCCCAGTGTGGCCTCTTTCCTTTCGGCAATGGAGGGGTTTGTTTGTATTTTTTCACGCTAGCCAGAAGCGTGTTAAGAGGCCCCGCTCTGGAAGTTGGCTGGAGATCTGCTGGCTTCTGCGTTTTTATCGCTCCTTTCTTCACCCGAGATATCGGACATTCTCCAGCCCGCCTCAGCAAGTGGGATATACGTGGGCTGCTGCTAAATGCAGCTTGTGACTTCACGAGGGGCTTCATTCACTGAAATGTAAGCCCGCAGCCCGGTGGACACTAACTTCATGAGGCTCGAGCGTAAGAGGACCCGAGGAAGCACTTTGTGAGTACATACGGCAACCAGGACACTTTCACTCAGTCACCTGTGTTTTCCCTGCAAGGCACCCTCAAAGAAGGGAGGTTTGTCTCCGAATTCAGCTCCGCGCAACCTCCACCCAGGCAAGAGGAATCCTGGGAGATGTAGTATAAGATGCATTGCACCATGAGGGGCGAGCACATGACCTGGAGCACTGGGCGCTCCCACCAACCAGAGGGATGCAGGACTATCTTAAACACAGGTGGGGCAGCAACCTGGTAGAACAACGGCACCTGAGGAAGGCTAAATCAGCCGAAATGCATCTGCGAGACAGCTGTTGAAATAAAGGGCTTCCAATGGAAATTTCCCCGTGTGGCCTCTTTCCTTTCGGCAATGGAGGGGTTTGTTTGCATATATATTTTCAGTTTCATCAACTTTTATTCGATTATCAGTTTGTATAATCATAAAAAGTACATACTAAAAGGTTGTCGGCACATGAATTAGATTAAAAATAAGTCAAGATATAAAGGAATTTTAGTAAAAAATGAGGTTGCGGTTCAGTATGGTTCTAGGTTAGCTTGGAACATTACGACGTATTGTTAAGACTGCTTTAAGAAAAGTCACCATAAGTTTAGCTTCATGTAGCGTGTTCAAAGATTGCAAATAAAGAAACGCAGAATAGCATTGTCTATGGCCACTGGATCGAAGAAGTGGAATAATCCACGTTTTTCGTGGAAGTTTGTAGTACTTGCAAAATAAAACAACATGTATCGTAGACTGTGGGGAGATTCCGTCACAAGGACAGTTCATCAGGTTGCGGGACCAATTATGAGTTTCTGGAAATGAAACTAAACGGAAAAGGATGTTAAAGCGAAGTCTTGTTAGTAAAAACTTTTCATGGTTTGATAAAAAGTACGTTAAATAGAGTTGTATGCCTTTGCCAGATTGTTGGGCACAGATTTTTTCGTTTGATGGTTTTGAGATCTCTGTCTGGTTCCGTAGGTCCCTCAAGTGACCCAGACACATTGATTTTAACTGTTTCCTGGAAATGTCTTCTACTGAAGCTGGGTCTTCGAAATAGGACTCATGGTCCAGGTCTTTAAAGAAGTTCCGTATGTAGGTTAGCCAGGGAATTTTTCGCCAGTTTGTCAGGGCTAGACAGTCTGTGATGAGGGAGCGAGTTAAGTGACATTCAGGGTTAGACCATATTCGATGCCACAACAAAATTGGCTGGCAGCGGATGGTGTCGATGATATATTCCATGCCAAGCTCACAGTGTGAGGCTAGAATCGGGGAACTTTGAGGGAGAGCTAAAATATATTTTATAAAGGCGTTTTCGGTTACCTGTAGCTGATCTGTAGCTGATCTATGCGTCCATGACCCCAGACTCCAGCTCCATAGGTCACCACGCTATGGCATTTTGCATAGTATATAGTCCGGGTTCGGGTGGCGCTGGTTTCCCCAGTTTCCTCGAGAAAGAGGTCAATGCCGATGTTGCACGACGTAAGTGAAGATTTCTGGCGTCAATTGCCTTTCGCCAGTTCATTGCATCGTCCACTAGGATTCCCAGGTATGGGTAGACTGGGGTTTTTTCCAGTTTTGTTTTATCAACCATTATCGATTTAGGGTTTTTGATCCTGGGACCGATGTGCATTGTAAAAGTTTTCTTTATATTTATTTTGAGGCCAAGTGAGTCCATGAATATTGCGTATTTGTTGATTTGTATCTGAAGTTGATTCAAGGTCCGTGCTAAAATGACTGAATCGTCAGCATATAGTAGTGTGGGTATCGGACAATGGTTTATCTGGGGTAGATCCTGGCTCCCTTCCAGCAGAGCCTGTTCAAGCCCGTTTGTATAAAGATTGAACAGGAAGGGAGCCAGTACACATCCCTGTCTTACTCCCTTCGTTATTTGAAATGGACGGGACAGCTCACCACTGGTACCAAATCTTACTCGACCTACGGCGTTGGAATAGAGTTCTCGTAGGAAGGTTATTATTGGGGGATCCACTCCAAGGTCGCTAAGTGTTTGCCAGAGTTTTGCATGTTGGACGCAGTCAAATGCCGCACTTAGGTCGACATAGACAAGGAAGATGTTACCTCCTTTAGCGTGAACATATTTCCCAGCCAGGAGAACGAGGTTGAGGGCCTGCTCCACGGTCCCAAGCCCCTTCTGGAATCCATATTGCAGGTCGGTTATGATGTTATTCTCCCGGGCCCGTAAGCGGTCCAGGAGTACTCGACCCGCGATCTTACCCATGGAGTCCAGAAGGGAGATTGGTCTGTAGCAAGCAGGATCGTTGTGGTCGCCTTTTTTAAAGATGGGTAAAAGGATAGATGTTGACCATGACTGGAAAAGGCCGACCAAGGTTACAGCTGACATGACCCGGGTGATTATTTGCGACCAAAAGTCTATGTTGTGGAGAAACATGTCCATTGGAACACCATCAGGGCCGGGAGCCTTACCAGATTTGGAAGCCCTGATTGCTTTTATGATTTCGCTGAGATGGAAATGTATCTTTATCGGGTAGGTGTTATTTCCCACTGGATGGTCCTCGTTTGTTGCTGGGCCATTGTCTACTACGGAATCCGGAGGTGATCCAAAGATTTTTGAAAAATGGGAGACCCAGTCTTCTTCAGTTACTACCACATCAAGATGTTGGATTTCTGTGCTGTTGGCCAAGAAAGGAGATCTTATGACTTGCCAGAATGAGGTGCTGTCTTTTCTTCAGGCGCTGTCGTGTAGTTGTGACCAAAGGCCTTGTTTTATTTGTTTTTTCCGGTCTTGCCTGGCAGTGTTATATGCTTTTCTTAGGTTGGAGATTTTCTGTGAGTCTCTCATGGGTCTATGTAGGGCTTCTTTAAGAGATGAAAGTGCCTTCCAACAAGCGGTGTCGAACCATCTCGTAGTAGGGGACTTGTTGTTCTTTTTTAACTTAACAAATAGTTCATCCCTTATTGTTTCCTGAATGCTTTGGAAACTGCTAATGATTTTGTGAGGTGGTGTCTCCAGAGACATGCAATCAAATAGCCAGTGTTTGGTTTTTTCAAAGACCCTCTGCGTCGTCTCTTCTGGGTCGATCTTAGCCCATTTAACTGTGTAGCCATTCAGTTTGTTCATGGAAAGTGTTTGCTGGTTAAGAGAGCTCGACTTTGCAGGCTGACCGTTTGCCGTATTGATGGTAATTCTTATACTAAGTGGGTAGTGGTCGCTTATTGGGTTAGACCCAGTTTCAAAATTTCCTAGTTGCCCTTTAAGTGAATGGGAGGCTATTATGTAGTCTATGGTTGTTAGGTAGCCTCTTCCGTGGAAAGTTGGTAGGAAATCCTGCTGCGGGTCAACCAATACATTTACATAGTCCAGGTCTAGGGAAAATATGATGTCGTTCAGTTTGTTGCCACATGTAGAGTGCACAAAGTGGGGTATGGGGTTGCCAAGTTCGTTTTGCAATCCACAGATTCCTTTTTTGTGGTTTGGGCACAAAGGGGAATTGAAATCGCCACCCCAGATTAAATGAGTTGTGGTTGTATTATTATCACTTTGGAGTAAAGATAGAAATGTAGCAATCTCTTCCAGATTTGTCCAACAGTCCGAGGTACCGGAGTTATTGTAGTAGTTAATGAGAACGTAATTATTGTCTTTGGAAGTTGTTAGCTGCATGATTTGGAATGTTGGAGACTCTTTTAATAATTTCACTCTGAAGGGGAGAGTATTAGCAACATAGATCGTAAGCCCCTCCTTTGGTCTGCCCATGTTTCCCTGCACTGCTGGGGTGAAAAGAGTTTTGTATCCCGCAAGATATAACGGGGTTGTACACCATGTTTCTTGAAGGCAGAGTATCTGATGTTCCCTGGCTGTGTCAAGCCATAGCTCCAGGGTTATTTTTGTGGACAAACCTGCGACGTTCCAGAATGCAATGGAGAGGCCCAGGTTTGTCGATTCATGGGCGGCGTGGAAGAGAGGTAATTCTTTCGGGGTGCCTACAGCCAGAATGTCTGACAGGTGGTTTGTCTGGACCTGTAAGAGGTTAATAGGATCTTTAGGGATTTTTGTTTGGTGATAGTCTGAATCGAGGGTGGTTCCATGGGAGTCGGTGAAAGTGGTATGGATAACATTGGGGGAGGTGCAAGAGAAAGCAGTGGTAGTCTCCGGTTTAGGTTTTTATGGTTATAAGGTATAGGCTTCGGTGACACTCGCTGCTGGCTTGGATTTATTAGTTGGTGTGTGGTATTGAGGTTTTTACTCTTAAGTTCAACCCTGAATGGTCAATCGACCATCTCAAGGCAGTCAAAGCGATTTTGTGTTGGAAAGCCCTGCCAGCCTTCGTATGGCTGGAAGGGTCTGTCTTGCCAGTATTGCCTTGGCCAATCTCTCGAAGCATTTCTGCTTCCGTGGTCATAGGTATACTCCATCTGTTTCCACTGGTCATGTTGGGGCTGGTGCCAATTCCAGGATGGAGTGTAGTGGTGTTGTCTCGTTGGAGGATAAAAGAAAGAGAGATGTCGAGCATCAATTCCCCTTTTTTTCTCCAGCGAGGGCCAAGCGCAGATATAGTCCACAGTGGAGGGGTCTCTGCATGTTACTATGATGTAGTCCCCACGGGTCGATTTTGGTGTTTTACCTACCCATACTACCCTGCGGACTGTAGAGATCCCTCCCGAATGATGGAATTCTAGTGGCCTGTTAATACTTAGCCATTGCATGACATTATTTTTAAGTGACCAGGCGGTTTCTGGTGTATCGTCAGTTAGTTCTGGTACACCGGTGAGTACTATTGTATATGGGGTGGCTTCTGGGGCAAGTGAACTGGACGTCTGGGTCCTAGTGTTTTCTTAGGGATCTTTTTAGGAGATAGCTGAGGGACCGTTGGTTTGGATGGAAAAGGTGTTGACTTTTTTGTGGGGTGGGTTTTGTTTGGGTTATCCGTTGCAAACCCTGTGATGACTGGGGTGGCCGAGCCTGTGTTGGGTGTTTGTTGAATCGACCCCGCATTAATTTTACCCTGTTGTGCTCGAGGCGTTGTATTTTGTGGGTTATGGCTCAAAACGTTTTGTTTTGGATTTTTTGAGGGTAGAATAGTTGGGGTTGGTTGTTTTGTTACTTTGGGTGGTTGTGGCTGGAGAAGTGTTTTGGAGGACTGAGGGACATTTCGCGGCCCCTTTTTCACTGAATGTGTATTGGTATCAAGGAGTGTTGCAGAGAGAATTGCCAGTTGGGCTTCAAGATTTCTGATGCTTAATTGGATAGGTTTCAAATGCTGGACCAAAAGGTCTTTTGTTGCAATTAGTACTTGTGAGGTGGCTATGCATGTTCTACAGGGGTTGTCAATAGCCTCGTTGGGGATTGTGGGATGCAGGAGGTTAGTTTCTAGGGGGAATGATATAATTGGTTGCAGAGATTGTGTTGTATGATTTAACGGCTCCATGACGTGACCTGAACAAGGAGCCGTAACTGCTACATTGTCAGTGGGGTTTGTACTAACTTGTTTTGGAATGGTTCCTTCTCTTTCTCCTCGAAGGTATATGTCTATATTGGTCTGGGATCCTTCCTGTGTTTGACAGGCTGCTAAATCGGGGGATGCCTCTAGGTTATCTGATGTTGATGATAAATCAGACATGAATTGCGTTACAGATAAGTCTACTATAGATGGGACTGTGTTGATGTCAGGAGCAGACACAGTCACGGGAAGAGAACAGTTTGAGGAGGTTAGATGAATGGGGGAAGTACCGGTTGCTAGGGTGCCAAGGGACGATCGTTTTGCGTTCATGAGGTCCAGTGACACTCTTTTTTCGAGAAGGGAGATACTCTGATTGATTACCTCGTGTGTCCGTGAAATGAATAGATCGATTGGTCCGGTTATTTGTGCTACCTCTTGGGCATTCTTAGATTTGGTCTTTGTATTACTCCTGGTTTTGGGAGGCATGCTTGTGATCTAATGGCTGTAGTAACCAGAGCCACAAGGGGGGTGGCCCGGTACGGTCTCTACCGGACACTAACGGGCAACAACAGGCCCGCCCTTGGCTCGGGCTTCGCCCCGGGCTACGACCCGCGTTGCTGAACTTGCTTATGTTCCTTTTGGGTGAGAGTGGGCGTGGCACTGGGAGGGGGCGCGGCTCACACGGGAAGAGGAGACAGCTGGTGATATTGATTGCTGCTCCTCGCAGTCCCGGAACCGCGCCTCTCACCTCCTCTGTGGCCTCGCAGGTCTTGTACTCCTCACACTGGCAATGGAAAGGGCTGGAACAGAGATAAGCTACTCCTGTAGCAAGGACAGAGTTCTCTCACTTCGAACCTCAGAAGCGAGCGGCTCCCGCGAAGCGGGGGCCGCGAGAGGTTAAAAGCGCTTTGATGTGGGCGTGGCACTGGGAGGGGGCGCGGCTCACACGGGAAGAGGAGACAGCTGGTGATATTGATTGCTGCTCCTCGCAGTCCCGGAACCGCGCCTCTCACCTCCTCTGCGGCCTCGCAGGTCTTGTACTCCTCACACTGGCAATGGAAAGGGCTGGAACAGAGATAAGCTACTCCTGTAGCAAGGACAGAGTTCTCTCACTTCGAACCTCAGAAGCGAGCATATATATGTGTATATGTGTATATATATATATATATATATATGTTCCTTGTACTCCGCTCGATGTTGCAGTTGCCACACCACTGTCCTCTCTGCTCGGACAGTTTTCGAAAAAAGCGAACAAGTCAGACCCAAAGTTTCTGGTGCAAATTTAGTGTTTTATTTCAGAAATGAAACCTAGCAAGTCCGCATGACGCATTTCGCCTCTAGCTCGAGGCTTGATCACATGATATATTTTTGGTCCTGACGAATGCTAATCTGATCTCTGGCTTGTTAGCAGAAACATGTTGACCATTTTTCTTTATTAATAGAACTTTATGGTTCAAACTAAGACAACCATTTATTAGTCCGCTTTGTTTCACTGGTTTTAACGGAGTTAGAACTACCCTCAGTTTGAGGAGTAGTCCACACTCCCTTTAATTCACCTTAATCACCAATTCTGATTTCTTTTCTACTACCAGGACCCAATGAAGACAACTGGCTACCAACTTTTAGTTGGGGCCTGAGGGTCGTTTTAGTTTACACTGAGCACGTGTATCTCACCTCCTTACTAACTGGGCATCTGTTCTGGTGCTAGTAAATTTATTACACCTTGAACCTCTCTTGTCTTTTACCTTTTGCTCTTTTCTTTAGTTTTGTTGGCACTCTTACGTTGATTGAGATATATATATTGCTTGTGAGGGGTACAGGAGTGGCTTTTTGACCCTTTCTCTCTTGTTGATTGTATTGATGTCAACACTTCTAACCAGGAAGTGTTGGCATTCATCTTGTGCTAGGTAGACCGAGGCACAAGAAAGCAGAAAAACAAATGTATAGAAAAAAACACATGGTCAGGGTAGAAGCACCCTGACCTCCTAGGCCTGCTCAGGGGGTCCCACAAGGTCCCCCAAGGCCAAAAATGTTTTTTTTCAAAAACCCAGTATGTTTATTTAAAAATTACCCCCAAGGGGGACCAAATCGCGGGGGCATAGTGATAAAGAAGTGTGGGGGGGGTGCCCAATCCGCCCCACACTGCCCCGGGACCGCCGCCCTCCAGGGCAAAGCAAAGCCTCCTGGTGCATACTGGAGGCTCCTGGTGGGTTAGTTGCCCCCGAGGGACCCTCAGTATGCAAGGGGAATTAGTTCCCCCTCTGCAAACATGCCCGGCGGCTGCGTTGCAGAGAGGTGTTTAAAAGGGTGTGGCCCCATTACACCTCTCTGAAATGCAGCCCACTGACTTATACTGGAGGCTCCTGGTGGGCTGGTTGCCCCCCAGGGACCCCCAGTATGCAAGGGGAATTAGTTCCTCCTCTGCAAACGCGCCAGTGGTTGCTCTGCAGAGTGTTGTAAAAAGGGGGCGTGCCCTCTGAACACCTGCCTGCAAAAATGTAGTAAATCAATATAAAAAAAACAATTAATACATTTAAAAATTGTCATTTAAAAAACCTTCGAAATTAAATGAAAAAACCATAGGTTTCAGGCCTGATATAGCTAGGAATTAGCATTAAAAAAACCTTTTACATTTACTGAAAAAACCAGACTATAGGCCTTATATAGTTATGAATTAGAATTTAAAAAACCTTACAAATTCACTGAAAAAAACATAGGTTTCAGGCCTTATATAGTTAGGAATTAGCATTTAAAAAACCTTGCAAATTCACTTAAAAACATAGGTTTCAGGCCTTATATAGTTAGGAATGATCATTTAAAAACCTTGCAAATTCACTGAAAAAAACATAGGTTTCAGGCCTTATATAGTTTGGAATTAGCATTTAAAAAACCTTGCAAATTCACTGAAAAAAACATAGGTTTCAGGCCTTTTATAGTTAGGAATTAGCTTTTAAAAACATTTCACTCATACAAAACCATTGAAATTGCTACTATATAGTTAGTTGTACTAACTATATTTCGCGCACCCGCAATCCACTGCTGATGATGTCACATATTAGATCATTCATGACATGGTCAGTGACATCACTGATGACATCTCAAATTACATCACTGATGACATCACTGATGACATCATCCATGTGACAATCACATACACCTTTTCATACACTAGTAAAATCTTTCATCACTCTTTGTAAAATACAGAGTATTATATTTGAATCCATTGTCACAGCAATATAAGTATCTAAAAACCCACTCAGTGATTCATAGATGTTTACACACATCTAATCACTTACCTGTAGATTCACTCATAAATGCTGTAAATGAACAATAGAACATTATCAAAAAAACGTATACACCTATATCGACATTAAACAACAGCACACATCCTATTCATATATGAAGTCATCCTACTCACTTAAGCAAACAATGGATCATACTTACATATTTACTTAGCTACACACTTATACAAACACCACTTCATCTATTCATTTAGATAGTAAGTCATACTTATTGAATTATTAAATCATTATTACAAGTATACAGTTATCCATACAGTCACTCACACAATCAATGAGTCTTATGTATAATTATTTGTTATGTTATGTTAATTTCGATTTATATAGCGCCAAATCACCGACAGGTCTCTTAGCGCTTGCTTTGGGAACCCGTCCTGGCTTTCCCTGCGAGATAACCCCTACTGGGCATCCCCAAGGTGAAGACCAGGCATCCCATCGTGGTAGGGCCGTAGTGGAGATTAAGCAAGCTATTGCCCAGAGTTGCAGAGTGTGAACCCATGACTCGAGTAGGCACCGAGGCGAGAATTGTCGAGTCCATGGACATTTTGAGCTCAAGACCCTGCCGCGTCGGGAATTGAACCCTGGTCCCGGGTCTGACCTCAACATCAGGGTCTGCCTCCTCTAACCAGTGAGCCACACTTCTCCACAGCCAGTGAGCCACACTTCTTATATACAACAACTGACACATACACTGCCTTTTATTTTTCTAGTTTGTTGGACATGTACCATTGAGAAATATATTTGCTCATCACCACACCCATAAAGAGATTCACTCACCCAAACTGTTAGAACATGTAATTTTAACTTCATATATCTACTGAATCAACTATTCACACATCTTTGGACAGTCACACACCCCCCACAGAACCACACACACTTTCACTCTCCCATACAAATACTCAGTTAACTAATCAATAACTAATATAGACTTTCGCATAGCTAGTAACCAACTGTAGAACCAGTTTACACAACAACTGACAAAGTGAAACATATATTCACACAGTTTAGTCACTATCCACTATATCTAGTGAGACACTATAAATTGGTCAAGTAAACAGTCAATTACACTGCTACTAAATCCTCCATCCAAATATTTATTTATATATATCCACTCATTTTTCAATGCAAATTGCTATATTTATAATGCATATTTAAATAACGAAGCAAACCACATTCACTGGATGATGTCATCAATGATGCCATCAGTGATGTCATTTGAGATGTCATCAGTGATGTCACGGACCATGTCATGAATGATCTAATACGTGACATCATCAGCAGTGGATTGCGGGTGCACCAAATATAGTTAGTACAACCAACTATATAGTAGCAATTTCAATGGTTATGTATGAGTGAAATGTCCAGCTAACTATAACACCCCTAAAACTTATAGTTTTTTGAGTGAATTTCAAAGGTTTTTTAAAAGCTAATTCCTAACTATATAAGGCCTGAAACCTATGGTTTTTTCTGTGAATATATATATACACACACATATATATCACTGAAAAAATCAAAGGTTGCAGGAACGTTACAGTTAGGCTCAGATTTCAGTCATATAAAACCATAGAAATTCAGCAGTCAGTTACCTGAGCTAATTATAACTTACACCCCTGCAATACACTGCATATAATCTCACATATTACATCACTCATGACATGGTCATTGACATCACTGATGACATCACTGATGACATCTCAAATGGCATCACTGATGACATCACCCACAGAACCACTAACACACCTACTCACACCCCCATCCAAAATCTCATACACCCACTCACACACCCACACAACCTCTCGCACATCCACTTCCTCTACAATTGAGCCACTCACTCAGCCATTCACTTAACCAAACACCTACTCACACAACCACTTACTACATATATAGGCTGTGGGGTTTTAGGTTTAAACCTATAATAACTGATAAAACCCCACTGAAAGAAAAATAGCCCTCACCGGTGCAAATATATAAACACTGAAAAAACACCCGGACAACCACAAACTACATGCCATTCAAAGAAAGGAAAAAAGAGTGAAAGTCATTTTTTTCTTCCTGAAGGGTCAATACAATGTAACTTTGTTATACAAGTAGCAGTAAGAAGGACTGGCTAACATTATTCAGCTTGAGTTTTGTTCTTTAGGGATGCCAGTAAAATATTGTTTCTTCTTCCTTTTACTTTTTCAGTTTTGTGGCCTTTGGTCTAAAGATGCAGGGTTTAGTTTCTTGTTTTAGGTCTAGTTTAAATATTTTATAAACTATAGAGAATCAGGAAATATCAAACTCATATTTAATATTTTGGCTGCATTTGATTCTTGCCCCGATAGGTAAAATGGCTGGTTACATAAAAATCATTTACCCACAGAGAATGGGTAAAAACCCTTAATACATCAGACCATAGTTTCTAGTGGGTCAGTATTGATAGTAGGTGAATTGCCAACACCTCAGGCTTTAAACATTCAATGCAAGGCATATTGACAAGTATATATATCACCAAGCATCCGGGATAGTGGTGAAAACATGACACCAGACTTTTGGAAAACATGGAACGCAGTGTCACTTGTAATGCTCTGCAAAAAATTTTCTTTCCCAGTTCATAAAAGATTGGAGTGATATTGTTTGTATTTGCAGTGATTCAGCTACGTATATAAAAAAAGTTGTGTGATGACCTGTCAAAATTTATACCTGGGCTGAAGTGAATCCCGGTAGTAGATTCTTGCCACTTGTTAGATGGTATGTCGAAAGCATCTTTATAATCTTAAGAGTTAATGAGGGATGCTATTGACTTTTTAGTCCATTCTGGTGCACTGGTTTCTAATGCACAGGAACAAAAATGCAAATATTTATCATTTTGTGCTTTATGTGGCATCAAAGAAAGAGTCATTCCAACTGTGTCCCTTAGCTGATGGTTGTCAGCCCAATGGGCTAAGAATGTTGAGGGGGCCGTTTCACAGAAGTTTACATGGGAAGGAAAGAGCGAGCGCACATGACCCAAAGACTCACTGAAGAAGTATTGTATGGTGTACTACAATAAGATTAATTTGCAAAAATCTATTTGGACCTCATATACACTATAAGTACACTGTCTAAATACCATGTTCTTTCAGAGCAGAACGCAAGCAATAATAAAAGCAAAACATTCCATAAACACCCGAAAAACACTTTTTCTGTTGTTTTTAGTGGCGCGAAAATGTGTAACCACTGATAACAACAGTTTTTTAAGATATTGAAAACACTAGAATTTACAAAAAATAGAAACTGAAAACAGGAAAGCCTATACATATATGCACATATATATATATATATATATATATATAATGCTTATATTTTATAAGCTTAAGAGCACATCGTATATTGTCCATGGTTCTAAGCAGCCCTCTCTTGCTTCTTCCACGCTACAGGTCTCAGATTTTAACAGATTGAGAATCTTGCAGTCTTTATCCATAGATGATGATACAACTCCCGGTTCCACTCAAATGGATCTTTTGGAAATTGACATTAAATGCAGTGCCTCTACATACAACCCTTTTCGTCCGCCATCTACATTTATCCCTAGGATGCCTAAAGACGCCATCAACGTCTTCAATGATTGTGTCAAAGAAGACCTGAAAAATCTAAATAGAAAGAAGTTTCAAAGGAGACATCAGGACATACAGTACTCCAAACTCATGCAGAAACTCATGAACAACAAAGACTTGATAATAAATCAGGCTGACAAAGGGGCCAATATTGCCTTGTGGGTTGAACCCATCATCATTCTTTAGCTCACTTTGCAACCCCAGTTCAGACATAGCTATATGCAAATCAGTCTTGGCCCTGTACCTCATGGGAACAGCCCAGACCGAACTGCTAAGCCATGTCTTCCCTGGACCAGAAAAAAGCATCCTGGGACCGATTTTGGGGTAACACCCCTCTTCAGCCACGCTAGCTTGAATCCAGGGGCAAAGTGAGCAAGAGACCCACATATGGGCATACCCTGTCAATTTAGGGCAAACAAAGAAAACACAAGGAGATGATAGACGGAGCACTGAAACTTTTCAGGCACCACCCCCAGTCACAGATCTGAATTGAATCCATCATCATTCTTTAGCTCACTTTGGCTCCCCAGTTCAGACACAGCTATATGCAAGGGACCTGTATATGCAGGAAGCTGATTGCCATCTGAATGACACTACCTGTTATAGGAAAGCCTCCCCGAATGAACTTAAACAAGTAAGAGACAATGTCTTTAAAGAATTGTCCCAGTGGAAACTTATGGGTCTGCTCAGTAAACAAGAACACAGTTTCCTCAAAAACGAACACCCTACAACACCAGTTCCGTACTTCAATCCAAAAGTACCCAAGACCACTTCCCCGGTACCTGGAAGACTCATCATTTCGGCTCAACGTATTCTTTTAGAACCCATGTCGAAATATGTAGACTACTATCTACATGGATAAGCCTAAGTATACCAAAGCAGGAGGCGGAGAGTTTAGTTGTTTGGTGATTTAAATTAAAATACTTATCCAGTCAGATGCCCAGGCTCTCAATTGTGTCCTTGGGTATGGGGGCGGGTCCAAGACACGAAGGCCACAAGGAGTCAATAGTGGGACTGGGGGGTTACCTAAGAGCATCAGATTGGTAAGTCTGTGTAGGAAGATGTTATGATTTACGGTGTCAGAGGCAGCACTTAGGTCAAGAAGGATAATAGCTGCGGTACCTCCCTGTAGTCATGGGGGCCTGTTGGGAGTTGTAGTGCTGGCCTCTCACTCACCCACCCCACACTCCCTGTAGACATGGGGGCCTGTTGGGAGTTGTAGTGCTGGCCTCTCCCCCACCCTCCCTGTAGACATGGGGGCCTGTTGGGAGTTGTAGTGCTGGCCTCTCACCCACCCCTACCCTCCCTGTAGATATGGGGGTCTGATGGGAGTTGTAGTGCTGGCCTCTCACCCACCCCCACCCTCCCTGTAGACATGGGCACCTGTTGGGAGTTGTAGTGCTTGCCTCTCACCCACCCCCATCCTGCCTGTAGACATGGGGACTTGTTGGGAGTTGTAGTGCAGGCCTTTCACCCGCCCCCACCCTCCCTGTAGACCTGGGAGCCTGTTGGGGGTTGTAGTGCTGGCCTCTCACCCACCCCCACCCTCCCTGTAGTCATGGGGGCCTAATGGGAGTTGTAGTGCTGGCCTCTCACCCACCCCCACCCTCCCTGAAGACATGGGGGCCTGTTTGGTAGTGCTGGCCTCTCACCCACCCCCACCCTCCCTGTAGTCATGGGGGCCTGATGGGAGTTGTAGTGCTGGCCTCTCACCCACCCCCACCCTCCCTGTAGACATGGGGGCCTGTTGGGAGTTGTAGTGCTGGCCTCTCACCTATTCTGTCCCACATAGTGGTTTTAGTTGCCAAGGTGGTCTGCTGCACTAGGGTACCGAACAGATGTGGTTCGACACGTATGATTTCATCCACCATGACCTTCAACTCACTCTCCGTGAACTTGGGGTTTTTCTTGGGGGCCATGGTGTGTGATGTGCAAGGTGTTGGGGGTGTTGGGTGTGCAGGTGTGTGGTATGTAGGGAAGGTGTTGTGGGGGTTAGTGTGGTGGGTGTGTTGGTGTGCAGGTTGTATGTGTGTTTTTGTGTGTCTGTTGCGTATGATGTGTGCCCCTTTCTTGCAGCTGTGCTGTGATGCAATGGATTGTGGTAATGGGAGGGATTCCTTTCATACTCTGTGTGGTCGTTGTGTCCCAATGGTTTTTTGCAGTCAGGTGTTCTGTGGGTGTGGATACTTGGATGCTCTTGTTTGTGCTGGGGGTGTGGCATTGGGGGTGTAGTTGTTGGGGGTGGGTATTCCAGGTGGGTGTGTGTCCTGTTTTTTTGGTTTACTATTTACTTCCGTCCGCCATTTTTGTTTCGGTTTGATGGCAGGGGTGATGCTTGTTTGGTCCTTCCGCAGCCAAGCTCCGCTTGTCGTTGTTTTTTGTCCGCGGCGGTCGTGGACGGTGGTGAGTTCCGTTGGGATGGCGGGGTTATCCTAATCGTGCGGGCGGTCCCTCCACAGGTCTGGCGGAGGTTGGGCCTGCTTCCGTGGGCGTTGCGTCCGCGGCGGAAGGTGTTTCTGTGGTACCGTCCACGTGCGGCGGTCTTTGGTGTGATCCGTCTGCCACGGTCGGTGTGTGATGGCGGAAATATCCTAATCGCAGCGGCGGTTTATCCGCGGTGCGTTCGGGAGTATGTTTGCCTCGACCATGGCGGTTGGACCCGTTTCCGTCCGCCATCGTAATCGGCCTCTATGTAAGCTTTCCAACAGCTGTGTTTTAACTGCCGCTAAGCAGCAGCGGTTGTTTTGATTGTAGGCCACGAGAGACAGGAATGTTGACTTAGCTAGGATTTTCTCAGTGCAAGCATGCTGTGAAATCCTGCATTTCAGACTGCTGTTTTAAAAAGTTACAAAAATCAGGTTCATTCTTTTAGATAACAGGAAAACATTTAAAGTAAGGATTTCCTTTCTTAATGCCTTTTTACATAAGTACATTCTTGGCTCTGATGTTAAATAATGACTGTCCTTTTAAAAAAGTGGCGCAAAAGTTTTCATGTTTTAAGTTAGGCTTCTGTGCTTAGGCTTATGAATGAATGTGTCTAAATATGATAGGCAATGAATGAAGCTTGACTTTCCTATGTGGAATTATCAAAATGATTGGTTTTATAAAAAATTTAAAAAATTATTAATTATGAAAAAAATATTTTAAAAATGAGTGCTTTTAAATTCGTTTTTCAATATTTATAAAACTTAATAATCATACTGTGACCTCCTAGCATTAAAATTTAATTTAAGTTGTGTTGTACCGCATATTGAGGAAATTTGCATATGAAATATCACTCTGCGCAGGCGTAAAAAACTATGTTTTTGGGGGGAATATATTAAATAGTTCTGATTTTCCATCCCTGGGCTAGCTAGAGAACACTCTAGGGATTACTGTTATGCAAAAAAATTATAGGATATTCATTTTTAAGTGCCCCAAATATCAAAGTCGAAATTGGGTAAAATTCACTAATTTAAAATCAAGTTCTGCATTCATAGCAGCTTTTAAAGTGCCTTAGGCTTCACTAAATGCATACATTTAGGTAGTTAGGTATAAAACAAATAGCCGACCTCAATATTGTTAGACAAGTATACTACACACTGCTTTCAATTGAAAATAAATATAAAAACCAGCAGATGTTATTTTTCTTTTAACTCTACACTGACAAACAGGGGGATGAGTGTTTTCCAGCTTTCTGTCTATAGTGTGAGTTTGAATTGGGCAAGCCACATGGAAAATTTGCACACCGAATAGGACAGCTGGGAAGAGTTAAACATCAGTTTTATATTTAGAAGCCTAGCAGGGCTCCCAGAGCAAGGTCTGCTTTGACATTTTGACATCTGAAACTTTTTGAAAGACAAGATGGCAGCGCAGGGAAAGAAGGAGGAGTTGTGCTTATTTTTTGTTGGCAAAAGCAAGTTTTATGCACTCATATGAATATACCACAATACAATTGTATATGTGAGCTTGGCCATATATACAGCACTAATGCTTTTAGTTTGGCGCTTACTAGGGCTGAGCCAATGGGATTTAGTATGGCTTCATTTGCCCTTATATTACAACTAGTACACTTACTAAAGGGATTTGAGGTTGGGTATTCATGTTTTTAGCTTCAACGTACTATTTACCTACTATACATTTGTTTATGCCCAATTGCTACAAATAGGGGTTGATAGTGTTGACAGAAGTGAAACCTGTTTCAGGTTTCCTACTGTCAGAATGTGGGAAGGAGGCTAGCTCCTCTACAAAATAAGGCTTGGTAAAATGTATGTTGCTCTCTCCTTTTCTCAAATTATTTTAGCCTGTCTAGGCTGTCTGTGAAATAGCAATGAGACATTTAATAGGCTATTCAGTAATACTGTTTTAAACATCGTTAGCATTATTAAAATGAATAAATATATATGTTATGTTAATGCCCATCCTGTTTGATGAAATTATGACAGGGTCAGTAGTCTAGATTGTTGTTCCCTTATTTTGATCTTTAAGGGGAACTAGAGGGTACTTTTTGTTCTACAAGTCTTAGGTGATAACACCATTATTGTATGTTATTCTCATGCTACATAGTTGTGCAAGGGCATTGCTAGTTTGTTATTAGCAAGTCTGTGTAAATAAACTGACTGTCCTTTTTAGAGCTGATGTTGCATAGTTTGGATCATGAAAACTAGAATGCAGGAAAGATGCCCATGTGATCCTTAGCAAATTTTTTTTGAAGGAAATGTTGTTTAATAGATTAAAACCCCTGTTAAATTAGCAGTTTTAGACTTTCCTGTTGCTCCTATGACATGAGAGCATGGTCCTAAGCATACCATGTAGGTGCTTTTATTAAGAAGAATCATTTTAGAAGTGTCTGCAGTTCTGTACAAGTAATGTAAAATATATGAGCAAAAGTGTTAGGGTTTTCAGATTAGTAGACAGGAATACGCCAATGTAAGGATTTAGGGTATGTCTGTGTTGTTTTTCTGTTTTCCTTTGAGTTTAGTAAATTAATACAGACTTCCTTGGCTGCTTGGGATTAGGTGATGTATTACCCTTGTCAGTTCACCAAAGAGTTCCTTTTATACTTGCCAATAGGTCCAGGCTGTTGTTTTGTTTACTCTCACATAGATAGATGGAAGTGGTTCTTGGGTGTCTTGCTAATATATGGGGTGTCCCAAAACTAGTAAGTATTCTGAGACTATCCTCTCTGTTGATAGACTGTTTCTGTGCCTTGTCTAAAGACCTTTTGTTCTGTCCACCAATAGATATTTGCTGCCTTACAACCATTGCCAGAGGGGCCCGGACATCAGATTCAGCCTAGGGAGTCAGTGTCCGCACCAGTCCAGCTTGAAGCCAAAGTGAAGGTACCCAGCACAGGCATTACTGGCAACTAGGACCTCAGTGAAGGCGGAAGCCCTGTAGTGTGTACCCCTGCCACTGTCTTGGACGAAAGACGGGGTCACAAATAAGAAAGGAGAAATCATGAATAACGTTTATAATGCCCAGCTGAGAGTCACAGACCGACCAAAATGGCGAGGAGGATTTGCTTTTGCTTAGGACTAAAAAAATTATAATTCTGTTCGTAATAGTGGTCACTACTCTCTCCTGCTATCTGTATGTTAATTATGACCCAATACTCCGTTCTCTTTGTATTCCTGCTTATACCTCATATATACCCGTTTAATGAAATGTTTAGAATGGAAAAAGCCCACCTAGCAATGAATTAGGATATTGATAAATTTATGAAAATTAATGTGCAAATATTTTCTGTGTTCCTACTGGATCATAGGATTGTCTTTAGCTCATGCTAAAAGGACCATCTGTTAAATATTGCAGGGATTTGTTAGCATGAGCTGAAATCCATTTTGTATTTTGGCAGCCATTTTAGGTAGCCATGTGCTGTTTCCCTCTTCAGAGCCTTGCACATGCTCAGAAGGGCCTAGCTAGTAGAATGCACCTGCTTCTCTAGTATAACTGTCAGGCTATTTTTGCTTCTGTATGGAGAAGCACCTCTCTTCCCACTTTGTTGAGCAAGCAGATCTTGCAGGCCCATATTAGGCATTTTGCATGCTCACATGAGCCAGGACTGCCCCTTGGTCTTATGCTGACTATGTAACCCTAAGCATATATAAGGACTCTGTTTTCTGTACTCCTCAAACTGACTCATTCAGTTGCTAAGGCTTCTGTGTGACATAGCCTCCCTCATTTGAGGTTAATAAAGATGTTACTTTTATATTTCAGCTTCTGTGCCAAATTCTTCTTTGTTGGTTTAAAAGGGACCAAGTATCAGTGAGACCCCTGAGAAGGTTTCTATTTTCTACACGCTGGTCAAAAATAGTTTTGAGGTGCTTGTCTCCAATACCTGGTTGTCACCAAGGACAGATTTTTAAAAAATGTACTACACGCAGAGCCTACAAATTTGGGAGGAACACCACTGAGTATACCATAGCATTTGAAGAGAAGCTCACTAAGATTCAGGGTAATTTTACATGTCGAACTGAGTACACAGTATATGTATTGGAGTGTGCTTGCCAACTTAAAAAACTTCAGGTTTTTGATAGATTGCGTTCGGTGGTTAACTCTGACCCCAACTACCCAGTGGCTCGTCATTTTAGTCTTGTCCATGATCACAACCTTAATTATTTAAGGTATTCTGTAATTGGGTCTGCACCTAGTCAGTTTGTGGGGTAATAGAAAAAAATGACTGCGCCAGCTCGCATCTCATTTTATTGTGTTATTGGACAACAAGATGCCTAAGGGTCTTAACACAGGGTAGGAATTGCATAATTGTTTATGAATAATCATTTATGAAATGTTTATAAAAAAAGTTAATCTTTCATGAATTTTGCAAAAAGGTTTTATGAATGTTTCAACATCAGTATATTTGGCGCCTTCCCTAAAATGCAAATTTAAATGTGATTCTTGCTTTGTCGTTAATCCTTTTACCTGTGATTTATTATCCCCCTCTTGAACTGGTTATCTGGAGAGATATATTGACCTTGTTGCAATTTAACTTGGCTCATGATTTGCATCTCCATCATTGTTGATATTTGATATTGAACTAGTATACTGGACGAATTTGCACTAGTCATAAGTTTACTGTGCACTTGCACTTCATTTGTATCAAACTACGGCGTAAAGCTGAATTCACAGCCAATGATTATCTGACAATATTTTTGCACGTTCTAGCGACTTTTGCACTTTCATGCACTTGCACTTAAGGTTTAGTAATGAACATGTAACAATGGTTACTTTAAATACTTGCGCACATCATGGGACCCTCTAATAAGCCCAACGACTAACAAAACTGTATATTTAGAGAAGATCATGTTTTGATTTTGCTGAAAATGTTTGCAGTATTTATTACATGTCTTTTACCTATCTTTTACAGCGTCTACATTTAAAAAAAATTTAGTTGTGAAATTATATGTGTCGTTTTGAGCACAGAATCTTTGAACTTACATCTATATTATCCATTGAGGATTGCCCATGTTAATATTAAGTATTTTTACTATTGACATTGCTCAGGGGAGGAGCTAATTTTTGTTGTGGTCACAATAATTAAGATTCTATTGGTCCAGCGCGTCATGTGATGAAGACCGCGGCAACACGGTCGAAAGGGGTCAGGCTGGACATTTGTCTTTTGCACTATGGGATGCTGATTTGATTTTACTGCAGTAAAGCACTGTTATCCACTGCAACGAATAAGCTGTGGTCCGTATCTGTTTTTCTCGCCGCACATGATGTGAATCAGGAGTGTGGTTTCTTCATATATATATATTAGTTAAAAGCCCCGGGGGTGGTGATCTCTGGGGCTGGGGAGTCCGTCACGGACCCCCCTATTTCGAAAATTGGTGGCCCGGGGAGGTGGCGGACCCCAGGGTGTGTGGGGGGTTTGAGCCCATCCACAGAGTTTTTTTTGTTTTTTTTTTAAAAAAGAAGCCCCGGGGGGTGGTGGTCCCCAGGGCTACGGGGGGCCGTGAGCCCCCACACATACATTTAATGGAAGCCCTGGGGGGTGGTAGTCCCCGGGGCTGGGGGGCCCCTCTAGGCCCCCCATTATTACAAATAAAAGAAGCCCCATGGGGTGGCGGTCCCCAGGGCTGGGGGGGCCTCAGAGCCCACCGCCCTATTAAAATAAGCCCAGGGGGTTAAAAAAAATATGCACATTTTTTTATCGGCAGGGTGCGCGTACCCTACACATACCCCGCAATTTAAAAAAATAAAAATAATAACATTTGGGTCCTTGGGGGTCCTTGTGGGACCCCCTGAACAGGACTAGGGGGTCAGGGTGTTTCTACCCTGCCCCCTTTGCGCCTTTGCGCACTTGTTTTTCAATTTACTTGTGCTTCGGTTCTACCCCGTTTGCCGAAACGCTTCATTTGTCAGGCACTTCGCACTTTCTATTTGGATACATAAATACGTTACTGCGGCCGGCCGTAGCAGAAACTATTCAACGAGTCCGACTATCTTTTTGATGACTGAACGCACCTGGGCGGTGACTGGATATATATATATATATATATATATATATATATATATATATATATATATATATATATATATATATATAAAGAACAGCAGCTTCAGTTTGACAAAAGGCTAGCTCGCGGGCGGTCCAGGTGGGGCCACCAGAAACCCAAAAATTATTCCACAACATTTTCGTTTTCTGAAAGAACGTAGCCAGACATCACAGGATTGCTGGTGCAAAGAGTGAAGTTTAATAGCAGGAAATAACGTGTTTCACCATTCGGCTTGCTCACGTTTCAAACGTCCTGAGGTTACATGCTTTTTTATTCAAAGTGCAAAACACCTCAAAAGTGTTGTAAGCGTACCAGCGAACATGGCAGCCATTTTGTAACATGCAATTTAGTTAATATAAACGGTGGCAAAAATATTTGTAAACCAATAATCTGCCATTACATTGTATAAATCAATATTATATACAATTCATTGGATTGCGCCACAATTGTCAATCATCTGTATTGCAAATATAAAGCAAAAAATATATAAACAGAAATAACTTACACTTAGTCGTCAGAATTCAAATACGAATTTCGTAGAAATGTAAATCATCATGCATCGGTTTTCGCATCTATGTAGCAAAAGTAATATAATCCAGTGCATAATAAATTGCATTATAGCAGCGCTGCATGTAAGCATCAGTTGATTCAATAAAGTTATTTGCAAAAACTTTACAAGTTTCCCAGTTTAAACAATTACGTTTACAAATATTTTTGCCACTGTTTATATTAACTAAATTGCATGTTACGAAATGGCCGCCATGTTCGCTTGTACGCTTACACTTTTGAGGTGATTTGCACTTTGTATAAAAAAGCATGTAACATCAGGACGTTTGAAACGCGAGCAAGCCGAATGGTGAAACGCGTTGTTTCCTGCTATTAAACTTCACTCTTTGCACCAGCAATCCTGTGGTGTCCGAGTACGTTCGTTAAGAAAACGAAAACGTGGTGGTATATATATATATATATATATATATATATATATATATATATATATATATATACACACGTGGGAACTTCGGCTTCTAAAGAGGTCCCACGCGCACTTTTGTTTTCAAGTGCGCATCTTGGACCCCCCCCGCTCCTTCATTAGGCCGAGAAAGGACACCGTCCGAGACAGCCATTCTTACCCCCTTAGTAGCTTGACCTGAGCAGCCAGGCTTATCTCCAAGGCACGAGTGTTCAGTATGTGCAACCACACCCACACCCACACCAACACCAATGATGTCACCACAAATGGACTCCACGCAATGGTTGTATAAAAAGAGTATACTTTATATAGAAAGGTATACAACATAACCACACAATACAACTCCAACATATATACAATGGGTAATGTTGTTTCCAGTGGGTTGGGCGGTCCTAATCCCCAACCACCGCTTCAAAACAACAGTTATGTAACCATTCTCAACAGGTTACGTACGTCGTATCACTAGAGTCACACACATTGCTAAATACAAGAAATACTGAACTACTTATCAATGGGTTCCTGTACAGTGCCACAGTGAAACAACCAATGCGTAGAGTCACGATCATGTACTGAGGCAACACAAGAGAATGCAACTCAGTTCGCTACCAGCATGCCCTGTTCAAGGGAGACCTACAGCAATGTGTCACTCTGCAATTACTTACAGTGCGAAAGGAAGACAATGCAATGCATATCACCACCAGCATGCCCTGTGCAAGGAAGGAATAAGGTAATGCTTCAGAGTGCAATTCAGTTCAGTGGAGTGCGCTAAGCTATGATCCTGTATCCTGCTAGTGAAACATAACTTAGTGCGAGCGCACTAACTCCTGAGTACATTAAGCACCACTAGTGTCAGATGTTGTCCAATAGTTCATTATTTCATTAGCAGCAAATATGCAAAGTGTTATACAACTGTTTTTAGAAGTTAAGCAACCGGTTGCTCCCAACACAGATCAACGATGACACCCAGGTTCCACTCCGGGCCCTGGCCCCTGTACTGCCCCGTACGGGACCAGCACGGCTCGAGATCTGGGCCAAAGCAACAGACGCATACAGCTGCCAGCAGCAAGAGGCCGAGAGAGGGTCCCTCCGACCCCTCACCCCTCCGCAGGCGATGATCCACTTTACCGGGGGCGCGACCCCACTCTCCTTTCCTGCAGCAGCGGCTTGCCCTCACTCCAGAACCTTGTCACTACGGGCAAGGCGCACTCGGGCCGGTAGTTCAGCTCCTGCCGGCTGCCAGTCCACAGCGCCAACCTCCTTCCACAAAGCCTTTCACACAATGCTGGTGCCACCCCACGTTGCCTTCGAGGGCCTGATCACTTGGCCCTCCTCTCCAGCGCTGTCAGGACTTCTTCGCTCCCCGGTGCTCACTGCTCCCTGGTACTCCTCACCAGTACCTCCGGTGGCATCTTCGACACGCACCCCCCACGTTGTGCGTAGGTTGTTGTGAGGAATAAACATCCTGCCTGAAGTCCTGCGGGGCCCGAGTTTCCTTCTTCGCCACCGCAGCGTGGGATTGTAAGTAGCAGGAGTTGAACGCTGTCAATATATATATATTGCACTACCTCAGTAGCAGATCGCCTTGTCTTATAGAGCACACCACTATGTTACTAGAAATTATTGAACTGTGTTTGTATCAGAAACTATTTTTTGTTCTCGAACCAGGTTTTCCAACAAACAAGGGGTGTGGCTATGGGGGCCTGCTTCTCCCCCAGTTATGCCTGCCTCCATATGGGCTACTGGGAGGAGCAGCTCCTGCAGCCATCTTTCCGCCAAATCCTTGCCATCAAGGGCGTCAAGTGGCTGAGATACATTGACGACCTACTGATAATTTGGAATGGTAGTGAGGATGAGGCATTAGCGTTCATCAATGATCTCAACAATAACCCCTTGAACTTGGGCTTCACTAGTCAGATGAGTTGTTCCTCCATTTGCTTCTTGGATGTAGAAATCTACATACACAACTTGGAATTGCGCACTGGACTTTTTAGGAAGCCAACTGCTGGTAATGCCATACTCCACGCATCCAGTCACCACCCGGCTCCCCAAATATGCAGCATCCCTTATGGTGAGATGCTGCGTATTAGAAGGATCTGTAGCTCAGATTTGGATTGTATGATAGCCCAGAATGAATGTAAGGCCAGATTTCTCAGGGGAGGCTATCGATCTGAGGTTGTAGACAGCGCAATGCGTCGAGCCAACACTAAGGGAAGGTTACAGTTAGTTTTGAGCAGGCATCCCCCATTGGTCATGCAGAAACCACATTGATCCTAACATATAGCAGACAGCATCAGGCCACCCGGAGGATCGTACGCAGTAATTGGTCACTAATTGCTAGTGATCAGGTCTTAGGAGATCAAATGCTTACCCCTCCTAATATTACATTCAGGAAGGCTAAATCTATGCGTGACAGTCTGGTTTATAGCAGCCCGGAAATAAGATCATCTGGAGATTGGCTTCTAGGGAGCAGGGGTTTTCGCAAGTGCTCGGTGTGCAAAGCGTGTAGGAATGGCATCAATAAGAGCGAGTATTTGATTCCCTTTAGTAACCAACCCGTGCGCATTCAAGCCAAGCTAACTTGCAAAACAGAGTATGCGGTGTATGTGCTGGAGTGTCCTTGCGGCCTACGGTATGTGGGCAGCACCAAGTTACCAGCACATAAGAGGATACTCCAGCACTTAAGAGCCATCACCAACGGCAACACCGCGTACCCTGTTGCAAGGCATTTTGAGGAGGTTCACAATAAGAATCCAGAGGGGTTAAAATATTATCTGATCGACACAGTTCCTCCTTTAAGGAGGGAGGGTGACCGTGAGGGCCTCCTGCGAAAATTAGAAACACGTCATATAATACTGTTCAATTGTAAGATCCCCAACGGAATGAATTCTAGTGAAGACATGTATACTCATTTATGAACTTTACTTGTTGTCCTGAAATAATGGTTCATGTAATTATTGACCGCGTTGTGTGTATATATATATATATTTGCTGCTTCCCGCATTAACTGATTGAAATATTTTAATATTTATCATTAGATGTATTTAGTTTCAAGTGTGACACTTTTTTCAAGTATTTTTACATTGGGTTTTATCTAGCGTGACAAGGTTGAATGTGTTGTCCTATGTTGATTAGTGACCACACTTAATATTGCGATTTTGCACAAGCAAAATGGCCCACTTGGGCTTTATTGCTCCCGGAATGCACATATGCGTTGCGAACACGAATAGGACATGTTACACACAAGAGGGTGAAGTTATATTACGGTTTGATCTGATTATCAGGTCAAATGATGTTCTCTTGTGATAAGTGTCCACGAAACAGGGTAGCCGCATTATGGACATAATTGTGGTAAAAATGCAAGTGGGATGGAGCATGAGAACATATAGATATGTAAGGAACATTTTTACAGTTTTTACATATTGGTATAGTTTTTACATGCTTTTTATTCCATGCTCATAGTTTTTACCTATTTTGCGCCCTTTTTCAATAACCTGTATTTATTGTATTTAAACTGTCAGTAATTGTTTGCATTTTGCAAAAATGTGCTTTAAGGGGATATTTGGTATGATGGAGGAACTGACATGAGTCTATCTTCTATGTTTACCTAAGTTTATATGCACGCTAGCACTTTAAAAGGGTCACCTCACCTGTTCAGCGTTTGTCATGTGATCAAGGCCGTTCGAGGGCTGAAACGCGTTATGTTCGGTGTGGTGCTTGGGCTCCAATAAATAATATCGCACTATCTATGGGTTCGCCTCGTCTTTTTCAACAGATGCCAAGACGTTGTATGCCTCATAGATATATATATATATATATATATATATATATATATATATATATATTACCTACTGGCGTTCGCCAGTAGGTATATATAGTTAGGATTATTTGTCTATGGAACTTTTGAAAATTCTATGTCTAATAACTTTGGCGTTTGTGGACGGAATCGGCTGAAATTTTTAGGAAAATGGCACATTTTGTCTCTGAGCAGCCCCTGAAAATTTGGGGGGGTTTCGTCAAGGGGGGGCCGAGAAAAAAGGGGGGTCCCAAAACGCGTTTTTCCCATGTTAATTTCTATAGGGCCTTTGGCCTCACTTTTAGCTCGAACGGCTGAATGGATTTGCACGAAACTTGGCAAAATTGTAGGGACTGTTAGCCCGATGTGCCTTTGCTAGGTCTCAATATATGTGCTACAGTGGATTTTGAGAAATTAACGTTCAAAACAAGATATATATCTGTAACAGCGCTCCGGGCTGCGCTCCGGTCCGCTTACTTTTTGCGAAACGGAACTTTGCGATGCGAAGCTGATTGGCTCCCCGGTGTCTGTCAACATTCTAAACAGTCCGGAGCGGCCGCCATCTTATCTCTCGGTAGGATCGAGAGAGAAGAAGAGGTGAAAAACGAAGGGGGAATTTAATGAAAGGGGGCAAGGTATACCCCTCTTGACCCCCTAGGAATGTTGTTGGGGTCATTAAAGGGTCCCGTGGGGAAAATAAAAAAAAAATTATTTTTCACGGTAGAAGCGCTTCACGGGCCGCGAACCGGGTCGCAAACTGGTAGCGAAACGGGAATTCGCCATTTTGTGCTTCGTTTTAATTAAATTACTAGGTATAAGGGGGTGCGGGAGACGTATCCTAATCCCTTATGTTTTCTGAGGGTGGCTGAGGAGGCTCATATATGTTGATACATGTCTTCCAGCGGCTGTGCGTGAGCTTTTTTTTTTTTTGCTGCGTGACGTCTGTTAACGTTCGATTCGATGGAAATCAGGAAGTGTTGACCGCCAATTTGTCAGTGCGATAAAATATTTTGTTATAAATGAATCCTTATTGATAAACATTGTCTGCGCCATCTTGCCTTTTTTCCAATGCCACAATTTTGTCGTGCACGGCAGCCATTTTAGATGCCAGGCCGGTCCCAGGCTATCACCTAGCCCTGCGGATGTAGTTTATGGCCCCAGCTGTAGAGAATCCAGACATGCCAACCCTCCCGATTCAGGCGTGAGACTACTGATTTCAGTGCTAGTCTCCCGCCTCCTGATTTCTGCAAGCAAAAACCCGGGGGCATATTACCAACAACTAGCGATAATTTTTGTCTCTAACTTGTTTAGAGACAAAAATTATCGCCGCACATCGGCGATTTTTATCGCAGATAAACCTTGCTATTAGCAAGGTTTATCGCAAATGCGATAAAAAACGGCCGCAATGCATGAATATCGCTGAAAAGTCAGCGATATTCATGCATTATCGAGCAAATGCTCTTAGCCATGTTATCCACCTCCCATTGGATAAAATGGCTAAGAACAGCTCAGGGCAGGTGTTAGCTTTTTGAGATATTCGCGCTTAGCGCGAATATCTCCAAAAGTTGGTAATAGGAGATAGCGATGTTAGGGACTGTTTCCAGTCGCTAACATCTTGGCACGCCCACTTTGCATGTCATTAGTGATAAATATCACTGACATGCAAAG
Organism: Lissotriton vulgaris; assembly: GCF_964263255.1. NCBI lineage: Eukaryota > Metazoa > Chordata > Amphibia > Caudata > Salamandridae > Lissotriton > Lissotriton vulgaris. The sequence continues at coordinate 291,980,149 of NC_141695.1, forward strand.
CGGGGCCCAAAATGGTCGCTATCTCCTTTTAGCTTTCACTAACTGGTGTTAGCGACAGCTTGGTAATAGGGAGATAATTTTATCTCCGCTTTCTTGGCTTTTAAAGCCAAAAAAGTGGAGATAAACCCCCTTGATAATATGCCCCACGATTCCTCGGGGGTTTCAGCTGACAAGGCTTGGTATTGTGTTACGTGGTAATTCTTCCAGGAAACGTCAGAGGGTCGATGCAGGGGTTCTAGAAGGGGTGATAAACCATTTAAGCCTCATGAACAAGCGCATGGTCTTTTAAAGATCTGTGAAGTACTCGGGGCGGCGGTGTGTCCTCTTTCAGGAGCAGGCGGGCGGGGGGGGTCACTGCCAGCAACTTGCCAGGCCAGGCAGTGTTCAACACTTGCATCACCCTTTCTCTGCCTGCTATTGCGCTCCATGCTTCGGAAAGGTAAGAAAAAGAACGTGCATTTGAGTTTGAAATGTCCGATCCTGTAGCAGTACACTTGCAAAGCCCACACATGACAATAACCCGATTCAAGGCCCCATTCACCCGATTTTTTAAAAATATATAGCACTCCAACAAAGTGGGATTATAAAACTTTATTAACTTTTAAATATAACGAACGGAACAAAAACTGTAACAAACATTTAAACATTTTTGACAAAAAAAAGCAACAATGGTCAGAAGCTGTCTTTTGTGCGAATAGTCCCAGGGCAGCACAACGTGCTGAGTTCTGGACGGCACCCAGGTGATGTCACCTGGGTGCCGCACTGGTTTTTGGGATCCTACAATGCAGCTCAGAAAAACAGCGTGGGGCGTCCCGGGTGGTGCGGGGGGAGGCCTCGTCAGTAGCGGTCTGTTGTGCGAATAGTCCCAAGGCAGCAGAACGTGCTGAGATGTGGATGGCACCCAGGTGATGTCCAGTAAACTGCCGCACTGGTTTTGGTATCCTACAATGCTGCTCCGAAAATTGGCATGGGGCGGCCCGGGGGGGGGCGTGGGGGAGGCGGCGTGAACGGGCCTCCCCAGGTGGCGGCCATCCAGCTGAGTTGCGCCCGCTCTTGCGGCTACAACGTCTCGCTCACCATGTAGTTGAGTTGCTCCCACTCTTGCAGTGCAGCGATAGGCGGCTGCCACAGGACTCTTAAAATGGCGGCCGGCTCTTCGGTTTTGGGCCTGGTCCACTAAAATGGCCCTGGGACACCTTGGAACTCGGACGCTTGCCTGCTAGGGCTTGGGCTCCATTCTCGAAAGCGTCCCCTCAGCCGTGAAGATTCTACAAAAGTCTTGGGGGCCCTCGACTCCTGCAGGCTTCCGGTGGGGAGCGGCTGCCATGATTGCTCGCGGAATGACCACGACGGAGCCACGAGATGGTGGTGCTCTCATGGTGACGCCAGCTTCAGTCTGAATCATCCAGAAACAAGGTGGGGCTTTCATCGTTTGGGAAAAAAAAATGTTCTAAACCAATGAAAAGTGTTATTTTTAGGTCATATGATCAAGCCTTCCATCTTTAGGGAACCAAAAGTAAAATGAACCAATGAAAAGTTTTATAAACAAGTCACATGACCTGTTATGCGGCATAGGGCTACAAAAAGCGTAGAAAATCCGTTGGCACGTGAGGCGGCGTCAGTAGCGGACTGGTGTGCGAATAGGCCGAAGGCAGCACAACGCGCCGAGATCCGGATGGCACCGAGGTGGTGTCCAGCAAATTGCCGTACTGGTGTGGCCATCCTACAATGCTGCGCCGAAAGACGGCGTGTCCAGCTGAGTTTCGGTCACTCTTGCGGTACAGTGACTCGAACGCGCCGAGATCCGGATGGCACCGAGGTTGTGTCCAGCAAGTTGCCGCACTGGTGTGGCCATCCTACAATGCTGCGCCGAAAGTCGGCGTGGGGTGCCCCGTTGGCTTATGAGGTGATGTCAGTAGTGGACCGATGTGTGAATAGGTCGGAACTAGCACAAGGCGCCAAGATCCGAATGGCAAGTCCTGGATGTTGAGTGCCATAGTTGAGAGTTCTGAGCAGTGCTTGTAAGACTATCTGAAGCTTATTTGCACCTGCTGCAGCTTCACTATTGCCCGAGGTGGTGTCCAGCAAATTGCTGCACTGGTGTGGCCATCCTACAATGCTGCGCCGAAAGACGGCGTGTTCAGCTGAGTTCCGGTCACTTTTGCGGTACAGTGACTCGAACGCGCCGAGATCCGGATGGCACCGAGGTTGTGTCCAGCAAGTTGCCGCACTGGTGTGGCCATCCTACAATGCTGCGCCGAAAGTCGGTGTGGTGTGCCCCGTTGGCTTATGAGGTGATGTCAGTAGTGGACCGATGTGTGAATAGGTCGGAACCAGCACAAGGCGCCAAGATCCGGATGGCAAGTCCTGGATGTTGAGTGCCATCGTTGAGAGTTCTGAGCAGTGCTTGTAAGACTGTCTGAAGCTTATTTGCACCTGCTGCAGCTTCACTATTGCCCTGGTGTGGCCAAAGATCGCCCATGACATAGGCGGCCGGCTCCCGAGGTCCGGCGGAACTTTTTTCCTTTTCCTTTCTGCTTCTTGTCCCACAATCCGTTTCACCTGAAGACACGACCAGGTCCCTGAATGTGTGCAGGGGGACGCTATTGATTGAATGAAAATGGCGGCTTGACACAAAGCTGACTCAAGCGTTGCTGTTAATGCTATACAGACAAAAATTGGTTTTCAGTTTGTACATTCTTCAGGATTTTTTTTTCCATCCAAGGCTGATTGAGAGTTTGTAGAAAAATGGCTTCAGATTTTCCACATATTACTCTTCAACATTCTTCCTAAATGTAACAATGTGAGACTCACTAGGAGAACGGCTGTTTATCTTTCCATTCAAAATGCTGCCAACAATATTTTCTGAATGGAAGACACCATCTTGTAGCATAAAGGGCCGAAAGGGGTTCTGGTCTGGCCGATGGTTGGTGGAGACATTTTGACTATATCTTGGACCTGCCCGGCCTCGCCCAAAATGGCGCCGGTATAAATGGGACTCGTAACTCCTTGTTGTGTACTGGTTGAACAACCTTGATATCACGAGATATGAATGCAGTTTTGATGCTCATGGCGGGCGGGGACGAGAATTGATTGAATATTTCGACATCCCTATTGATATTAAGTTCTGATGTGTTATTGATTATTGTACTATTGAAAGTTCGAATTAACGTCACCCATGGTACTTGCACACAAATGTATATCTAGATAACTTTTTTGTAAGTGGCCCTGTCGTATTTTAATTACAAAATGTACGTCCACCGATTCCGCAACTGTTAGACACCTTAGTTCTTGCAACCTAATGGCTTGTTCGTTACGTTCCTCTATAATGTAAATGTCTCCTCATCATATACGATTTCAGTTTGCTCCGTGGCCGGCCCACGTGGTTATAGGCCCGTATTTGTATACTGACATTTTCACAATAAAGGTTTTTAAAACAAAACATGGTAGTAGTATTTACATTGGTAAAGTTTTTACTTTAAGTCACTGTTTTCGAATCAGTAAAAGGCAAGTGAAATAAAGCAGTCCAATTACATGACGGATAAAAGGTATAATATGTAGGAACGCAGTAAAGATAAATGGTCAAGGGCAGTTGTGTTTTCCTCTCCTGCAACATAAAGTGATCGATAAGAATCTGATAATCAGGCGTATCGGCGACTAAGACAGCAGGCCGAGTCTCTTTTACTCAACGGCTCCGTCATGGTACGAAGAAACACCCTTTTTCTCGAAAAAGGAATATATTTTACTTGCAGGACAGTTGTAAATTTTCCGGGAAAGTACATACATTAGCCTGGAATATTATAACATATATGTTATAAAAAAAAAAGTTCGAAACCAATAAAAAGCGTAATTTTTAGGTCATATGACCAAGCTTTTCATCATTAAAATAACAAAAGTAAAATGAATCAATGAAAAGTTTTATTAACAAGTCACATGACCTGTTATGCTTACGTTACGCGCTGCGCGCCACGCCCCGGATCACTTCCGGGTGCGCTAACGCGGCGTGTCATATAACGCATTACGCGACAACGTAGGTCAAGAATATAGTCAAAATGTCTCCACCAACCAGCGTTCGGAACACAACCCCTTTCAGCAGTCCAAAAAGTTCTGTTAAATGACAACAGAGGGGACAGGCATCAAGAACCATCAGTCAAAGAGGGGAGGGCAAGTTCTTCTCTACCGGGTCATGTTGGGGCGCTACCGGAACTGATCGAATTGGTAGTCTACAGTGTTTCTGGATGTTTCAGACTAAAGCTGGCGTCAGCATGAGAGCACTACCATCTCGTAGCTCCGTCGTGGCCATTCCACGAGCAGACATGGCAGCCGCTCCCCACCAGAAGCCTGCGGGAGTCGGGGGCCCCCAAGACTTTTGTAGAATCTTCACGGCTGAGGGGACGCTTTCGAGAATGGGACCCAAGCCCTATCAGGGAAGCGTCCGAGTTCCAAGGTGTCCCAGGGCCATTTTAGTGGACCAGGCCCAAAACCGAAGAGCCGGCCGCCATTTTGAGAGTCCTGTGGCACCCGCCTATCGCTGCACCGCAAGAGCGGGAGCAACTCAACTACATGGTGAGCGAGACGCTGTAGTCGCAAGAGCGGGCGGTAAACAGCTGAATGGCGGAAGAGGCACAGTGTAGCAAAAGCGGGCGGAATGGCAACTAAAACGGTAAAGGGGCGCCCCACTACAGCGTGTCTTCAGGTCAAACGGATTGTGGGACAAAGTCCAGAATAGAAGAGTCATCAAAAGGCAAAAAGTTCCGCCGGACCCCGGGAGCCGGCCGCCTATGTCGGGGGCGATCTCAGGCTACACCAGTGCTATAAGACTTGGGGAGGGGGTCGGAGCCAAGCGTCTTCTCCGAGTCCGTGCCATCACACCGCCCCTCGGGGGCCTCCGTCAAGCTGTTTAGGGAGGTACCATATAACATTGTTTTCAAATGCAGTCAGGTCCACAAACGACCCTCACTTACTTTGAGAATAGTGAAGCTGCAGTAGGTGGAAATAAGCTTCAGACAGTCTTACAAGCACTGCTTTTCTAAACATTTTTTGATTTTTTTGTATTTTTGCACAGTTTTATATTTTTTTTTTGTTTTTGATGGAGGGGAAACAACAAAGCACAGGCATTGAAAAAGGCTCAAACTCAGAACTCTGAACTGTGGCACCCAACATCCAGGACTTGATATCCGGATCTTGGCGCCTTGTGCTGCTTCCGACCTATTCACACATCGGTCCACTACTGACATCATCTCATAAACCAACGTAATGTAAATAGTTATTTAATAAAATGTTTTACCCTGTTACTTTGCTGGTGTGTTGTCTATATTTTTAATATTTGCATAGGGTTTGTCGTTATTTTGGGCGGGGTGGGTGACGGAGCCGAGCTGTCTTGCAGCCCTCATGGTGTGGAGCTCAGTTCATCTCACTATTTTCGTATTTCTCATGAAGGGTTGTTCCTAATGTTTCTATTTTAGCAAGGTCAAAAAGAGATCCAATTAGTGGCCTACTGATTTTGCTCGATTACTTTTATTTTTTTACACGATTTTTCACGATTTTTCACTATCTGCAAAGACTAAACAGAGTATTACGACTTTGTGCTTGTTTGTAAATAGAGAATGAACCAAAGAGAATCAATTGTAAAACAGTAAATGCTTGGATAACCATCAATCAAATGGAGAGACAAGCAGGCACGACGGATTACAACGGGGGTAAAGGTCTGCGTTAACTACTCTTCACTATCTGCAAAGAGAGAGTACTACTAAGAGAAAAGAGGGGAGGAGGGCAGCGTTCAAAGCACATCAGCGTGCATAAACACGAAAAAGTTTTTACCTATCACGTACTTGACATTTTACAGCTTTTGATATTTGCTATTAAAAAACCAATGAAATTCACTAAAAAAAACCATAGGTTATAGGCCATATATAGTTAGGAATTTGCATTTACAAAACCTTGAAAATTCACAGAAAAAACCATTGGTTATAGACCATATATAGTTAGGGATTAGCCTTTTCAAAACCTTATTTTACTCACACAAAACCATTGAAATTTCATATATAGTTAGTTCCACTAACTATATATCGCGCACCCGCAATCCACTGCTGATGATGTCACATATTACATCATTCATGACATGGTTAGTGACATCACTGATGACATCACTGATGACATCTCAAATGACATCACTGACACAAACACCTTACAGCAATAAGGATGCTTGACTATTTGGCCTAAAGGCAGCTCACGCTCAGATCTTGGAGTTCTTATGGTCTTAAATCACTACAAAGCATTTACCATAACAACCAGGGTAGTTTCAACACATTACATTTACAAGGCATTTAGGAATTTCCGTGTGGGCAGACTGTGGTTGGTGGTATTTAGGGGCTGGAGGAAGTTCTGGGGTCGTAAGAGGTTTTTAGGTTTCAGGGATGGGTAGTGGTAAGGGTTTTTTGGGGGTTCAGAGATTGGTATAGGTAAGGAGTTTTAGTGTAGTAAGGAGGATTTTTAGGACTCAGGATAGGAAGGGATTTGTTGGGTTTAGGCATGGGTAGTGGCAAGGGGTTGTTAACATCAGAGATGGGTGGCTTGTAGGGATAGCAAGGGCTTTTTAGTGTCAATCGATGGCAAGGGTTTAGGGGACTAAGGTTCTTATAGGATCAAGAGAAGGTTAGTGCCAAGTAGTAGTAAAACGTTTTATAGAAATATGTGTGTGTATATACACACACACACACACACACACGTGCATTAATGCATTGTATTGAAGCTGCAATGCGCGACTGTGGTATTTGCAGTAATGCTAATGTTGCTGAATGTATGTGATGCGCTGTAAGGGTAATCATTGTGGTAAATGTGCTATAATGTCTTGTCTTGTGTGGTGTGGGTTTGCATCGCAGTGACCTATATTCAGTCTTAAGGCAGCTTGGACTCAGATCAACACCGCGTTTTTGGCTTACATCCAAACCAGGGACACGCTGGCTATGCCACTGCTTACTGATGAGGCCTGGACTTGGCCCATGAGACATAAAGCGGCCTGGGTCTAGTTGATGGTGGTTTTAGAACAGGCAGGTTCAAGGTAGTCTGGGTGTTGGAGTAGGTCTCCAGAAGGTAAAGGCTGTGTGGATTCAGAAGTTCTCAAGTGTTCTAGTTATGATGTTAAGATGGCCCGGTTAAAGCGGTTTGGAAACACAGAATTGTAAAGGTTGTCTGACACAGAGGTGAAGCAGTTTGGCTATAGGACGCTATGGAGAGCTGCCTAAAAAGTCTGGCCCAGTTTCAGGGGTGGGAAATGTGGTCTGGTTTGAAAATATTTAAGGGGACTCAGAGAGGGGGTTAAGGAGACATGGATGCAGGAGTTGTTAGGGAAAAAGAGAGGGTCAAGGTGGTCTGCTCATGAGGGGCACAGAGACCTGGGTAAAGCGGTTTTGTTACAGGCGGGTTAAAGCCTAAAGGTAGTCTGATTCGGTGGTCCAAGAGGAAGAGTTGAGGTGGTCGGGCTAAATGAGCATGGTTTAAAAGGCCACATCGCAGGTCCGGCTGAAGTTATCTGTTGTTTGCAAGGGGGCTAAATGGGGGACTGTGTAAGGTGCCCGGTCTACTCATTGGGAGTAATAGGGTGTAAAGCGGGAGGGTTACAGACGGAATAAATGGGAGACTGATTAAGGATGTCTGCTACTACGGGATTAAGGCGAGCTGGTTAAAATGACGTTGTTACAGACGGGCTGAACTGGGGTCGGATTCGGATGATGGGACCAGAGGGGGTGGAGGGTAGATGACTGGGTAATATGTTCTGCATGCATACGCGTCCCTGCACACTTACCTCTGGATAGCAGTCCTTGGCCAGCACCTGTAGCATGGCTGTCTTCCCACAATGCACGTCCCCCACGAGGACCAGCTTACACCTCACCACGGCGGGGGCCTGGGGGCTGCCCCATTCCTTCATACTCTGGATCTGCTAAGGGCTGGGCCTCTTGTGCTGAGGCTGGACTCCTGGTGGTGGTACCCCCAGATTCTGCGGAGGCCTCTGCGGCTCCCCAGTCTGCAGTGAACTGTGGCGGAGCTGGTATATCAGCTGGAGCCAGGCTGTCCCGCTGCAGTGGCTCTCTGAGGGGTGTCCAGACTACGCCACTGGAGCAGCGCACCGAGGGCCGCCCGGATGCTGGTGCTTGGGCTCTGCTGCCCTCAGGCCCGGGGGCTGCTGAGGCTGGAAAGGCTGGGGGCAGCACGGGCTCTATGTGCGCCGCGGGGAGCTGTGCAGCGGTCAGTCAGCCCTGGCTGTGGATGCCCGGCTCTGGAGGGGGCTGTGCACGCGCTGCTGCTGCCCCGGCTCAGGCGCTGGTGGTACTCGCGCTGCGGCGGTGCCTGGGCTGCGTGCTCTGCTGCTGTTTGGCGGGCTCTCCTGGGTGTGGGGTCTCTGCTGACCTGCACGGAGGAATGTGGCGGCTTCAGCTGTAGGAGGATTCCCAAAAGGGATCTAGCTAATCCTGAGGCAATGACAGGCTAGGGCGCTGGCCAATGAGAGGCGCGCCCCAGCCCCCCCCTCACACCGGCTTGTCATTAATGCCTCGGTTGCATACCGTAAGACCAGAGGTGCCACCATTCTTTTGTGTAGAAGGGTTGTGTGGCGCAAGCTGAGGTATATAATTGTACCTACAGTAATGGAAAGACGGACAGTAACTCACCAGTCAACGTGGGTTTATAAATCCCCATATTACGCGTCCTACAAGCCGAATAACCCCTAAGGTATTTTAGCCCCCAGAGAGCTCATTTTATTACCGCCTGCGGTCTTCAATGGTAAGAGTAAGCCCCCTCCCCTCCAAAAAGAGGTCAGTCGCATAGATGTTAGTGTTATCCCCCTACCAAAAGTAGTGCTCACTATGGGCAACAGCAATGAAAGCTTCCAGAACAGACAAACAACAAGAATAAGACGATCGATCCTCATCGCAGATGAGAAAAAAATGGCCGCCGCAAGCTTCCGATCATTATCGGATTCGGGGGCGTGGTTTTGCTGTTTTGAGTGACAGACGACGTCACTGTCTAAAGAACAGCAAAACTTACGCCCCCAAATCCGAAAAAGACGGGGCTAAATTGGAGTGGCGCATCTCTCCTCCAATGGCTGGCCTCCGTTTACGAAGCCAGCCAATGGAGGAGAGACGGGCCAGGGAGGCGGGTTCTAAAGCCCTACTAAGAATCATTAAATCTTCTCCCCAGACTGCGCAAGCGCAGCCTTTAGGTCCTCGACCTAAAAAGGGCATGGCCTCTGAACATCTCTCGGCAACACAGCTCCCTGGCGCATACTGGAAGTACCTAGTGGGCTAGTTGGCCCCCAGGGACCCTCCGGAGTCAAGGGAACTTAACCCTCCATCTTCAAACACGCCACAGGGCGTTTTTGCATGCTTGTCACATCAGGTCACACCCCCACCCTGCACCACTGTGCAAACGCACCCCCTGGTGCTTTGTAAATTGGTGGATTAAGTCCCCTTGAGTCCTGAGGGTCCCTGGAGCGAACTAGCCCACCAGCTACCTCCAGTAAGCACCACAAAGCTGTATTGCAGTAGTGTAAAAAAGGGGCGTAACCTCTGAACACCTCTTTGCAAGGCAGCTCCCTGGCGCATTCTGGAGGTGGGCTAGTTGGCCCCCAGCGACCCTCAGAAATCAAGGGGACTTAATCCCCCAATTTAAAACATGCCACAGGGCATGTTTGCACACTTGTCACATCAGGTCAGGCCCCCTCCCTGCACCACTGTGCAAACACACCCCTGGAGCATTGTCAATTGGGGTATTAAGTCCCCCTGAGTCCTGAGGGTCCCTGGGGGCCAACTAGCCCACCAGCTACCTCCAGTAACGCTACAGAGCTGCATTGCAGAGAGGTGTAAAAAGGGGCGTGGCATCTCAACACCTCTCTGCAACGCAGCTCCCTGGTGCAAACTAGAGGTACCTGGTGGGCTAGTTTGCCACCAGGCACCCTCAGGATTGAAGGGGACTTAATCCCTTAGTTTTCAATGTGCCAGGGGGTGCGTTTGCACACTTGCTATGTCAGGCCCCACCCCCTCCCTGCACCACTGTGAAATCGCGCTGAAATAAAAAAATATATATATATTTCTTTGTTTGGCCCTGAGGGTCCTTCTAGGACCCCCTGAGCGAGCAGGCCTAGGGGGTCAGGGGATTTCTACCCAGCCCCCTATTCTTGTTTTCTACCTTTCTTTCGCAGTTTTCTGGCAACTCGCTTCTACCGACAAGCAAGATGGCTGCCAACACTTCCTGGTTTGGAGTGCTGGCAGCCAATCACAGTGAAACTCACACATGCGACTTAGGCTCCGCCCAGATATCAAAATGCTTATTTTTCCAATTTCTCAGCAACGACTGAACGGATTTACACCATTTTTTAAAAGGTCGATTTCTGCCAAACATTTGGAGTAATTCCGTTCAGTAGTTTTAGCTGCAGCCATGCACAAAGTTTCTTATGGGAAAATTATTTTTTCACTCTTATTTTTTGAATTTCTCAAATTCTACTGAACGGATTTACAGCATTTAAGAAAAAGGTTGCTTTCTGAACCAAGCTCTACCTTTCTACCAAATGTGGGGTAATTCCATTCAGCAGTTCGAGCTGCAGCTTGTCGCTAAATTTTCTATGGAAATGAACATGGAGAAAACGACTTTTGGGACCCCCCTTTTTTCTCAGCCCCCGCTTAACGAATTACCCCCAAACTTTCAGGATAGGAGCTGACCTGGATAGACTTTTTTGGAGAATTTCAGGAAGATTCGTCAAACGACGCCAAAGTTATTAGCAAATCAAAAAATGCTTTTCCTATGGAAACTAGGTTGTAACTATAACTACCTACCGGCGACAGCCAGGAGGTAATATATATATATATATAGGTAGGTAGTTATAGTTAGCATAAGTTTTTCTTTTCCCAATAAATTTGGCACCAGATGATGAATCTTCGCAAAATTTTTACTAGTGGGGCACTCTGGTCAGCTCCTATCTTGAAAGTTTCTGGGTGATTCGGCAAGCGGGCCCGAGAAAAAAAGGGGGTCCAAAAACATGTTTTCTCCATGTTAATTTGTGTAGGAAACTTTAGACATGGCTACAGCCGAATTTTGTAAAAAAGTAACCCTTGTTTCAAAAAGAGCCCTTTTTAGGTTGAGGCTACCGTCCCACTGCGAAGCAGTGGGCGGAGCCGAAATCTTTTGTTTGTAGTAGGGGGGCTTGAACACACCCCTCTTCTTCATTGGCTGGCCTCGTAAATGCTGGCCAGCCATTGGAGGAGAGGAGCGTCACTCAGTTCAGGCCCCGCCTTGACGCGATTCGGGGGCGTTTTGCGCTCTTTTTTTAAGCCCCGCCCCTTTTTGCCGTGTGTCCCGGGCCGCGCTGTGATTGGCTGCCGGCCCAGGACCTGACTTGTTTAGCTTATGTAGGTAAAGACCAGCGCAGCTAAATGGTTCTTTAAAAGGTTTCACAACATGCATTCATTTCTTTTATGCCCTGTCTGTTTAAAAACAAAAACGAAAGAAGCAATGAGCTTAGGCGATATTAGGTTACATCCGGGATGCTTTTCATTTCTCTGAGATTTCCCTCTCTTGGTTAAGTCACTGCAAGCCTCTGGCTCACCACTTATATATTGTTCCTAATGTAGGGGGGAGAGGTGCATGCCACGAAGGCTTCGTTCTTTGATTATTTGTTCGTTATTAGTGCAAGTTAGTTTTAAACGGTTTGCAACTGCTTCACAGGTCTCCTTTATGAATTCGTATGGCTATTTTATTTAAGGGTCTATTCACGGATGGGTTAGCGTATTTTCGGGTAATTTTTACCGATTATCTGTTATTTCTTATTTAATTTGAGGAAGTTTTTTTCAAATCATTTTGGATGATGTATGGCCCATGTGTCCTTAGCCTTGGTTACCTATTCCAAGATGGCCACCATGGTATGGTGGAGAGGTTTTGGAAATGAGCCATTGCTCGCCTAGATGCCCGTTTTCTATTACTTGGTTTCTTTCGGTGCAATTGGAATACGTCCCCCGTTCATGAAGTTTCTATTTAGTTCGTCTATCTTGCGGGAAATGTCCGGCTTTAAATAATGGGCGACTACGGGACTCTACGATCGCCGCCTTCTCGTTATTATGTTGAGAGTCGCCGCCGAGTATTGAGGTAAGAAACAGCATGGACTGCTACTCATGGCTTGTCCCTCTTGTTATCTGGTTACCATCCGTAAGTGGTTGTGTATACTAAATATACTGTGTACTGGTTCTTTTAGGGGCGTACCACTACGTGTCATTAGTTACTTCCTATCGACTTTGGAATCACTTTGTGACAAGGTGAGACAGGTTTGTTTTGTCTGTTTGTATTTATGGGCGAGGGGGCCGGTGTAATGATAACCAGCACTCTTTTAAATTCAACTGTCTGTCAACTGCCTATCCGTGGTGCTTTTTAATTTTCGCTAACAAACGTGCACTGTCGAGCAAGGCGTGGACACTGCCTGGTGCGTGAACTGTTTGACACGAGTCCATCTGTGTGAAAACGAAGACTGATATAACGAAGAAGTAAGAAAATGACGAATACACAGAATGAAATTTACATGACACATTTTTACAAAACTGTCTAGATTTTTTTTCAGGCGTTCCCGCAGTCCAAGCATCTCTGCCTCGAAGTGGCCTGGGATGCGTTTCGCCAGCACACTTGAGGAGGAAGTAATTATCTGGGGATTGATTCAATGTCCAGACAGACAAGAGCGCAGTCTGACACCCAGACACCGTTCTAGTGCTAATGCCAAACCCTGTCTGGGTGCGAAGTGGAATGTTTCCAAACCTTCACCGCCCATTGCGCAGCAGCTGCTCAAAGTTGCATTGTTGCTTCCCTCTTTATTTGTGACTGTCTCAGTACATTTCTTCAACATCCATCCCTCATTCAAGTGAATTGCTTCTTCAGCAGAGATAATAGCGCTTCAGAATGATAGCAGAAGGAAATGTTGCTAAAACACTTGCGTAATAAGTTCTCTTCATTCGCTATGTGCTGTGATCCTACGCAGGTCCCATGTTATGTGCAGCACCTTATACTCTTCCTGCTATTTTTCTATAGCCAATACCAATCTGCTATCAGGGATATGTATTTTTTGTGTGGCAAATTATGGGTAAATCACTACATCTTCCAGTGCCTCTAAAAAATATTCCTGTGTCCTTATATAATGTAACTGGTGCTCATGTAAAGTGTTCAGGTCGAGTTCACGCTATATAAATAGAACTGCAAAAAAAAGTATGGTCAAATGGCGATTGTTTCGAAAGCCAAGAGGTCATACTGCTATTTAGCCGCCGTTCTTCTCACAGTTTGTTTACGTAGTCATTTACCCAAGGTGCAGGGCTTTCATAAAGTCTACAGGGCAGGCAGGCGCTTAGATGTTTTCAAAACTGTCACGGCCGTGGTTTACAGTGAACAGACAACACAGAACTGGAAATGCGCTAGGCTAACAGGCATGAATGAGGCTGCCTAAAGGCCTGACGGGAAGCGCAGGAATAGAGAGCAATACAATTGGTATAGCGTTGTCACAGTCAACTTTTCATGGCTGGTATTATGCGTGACTGGAAGGCTCTGTACCTGCCGGCATTGCAAAGGAGCCATGGCTGGTATTAACTAGTGTTGGTCGTCTGCTTGACTGGCACAGTGCAATGTTGTCTTTATTGCCACAAGTGTGCAAGGATAGAAGAGAGGGCTTAGAGCTGCACGAGCATTGGTGCATAAGGCCAAATTTGCACACAAATGTCACTAGGGCTGATGGTGTAAGGCAGCTTGAAGGACTGTCTGTGTAATGCTGTCTATACAAAGCTACCTGTTGGCTCTCTGCCTAAGGCGATCTCTTTACATTTATCAATATATAACCACAATAGATGTCCAGTGGAAAGCAAATAGGGTGTGCGTGGGTGTCTCTGGGTGCGCATGGGTGTCTCTGTCTGTGTGCGCATGGGTGGCTCTGTCTGTGTGCGCGTGGGTGGCTCTGTCTGTGTGCGCGTGGGTGGCTCTGTCTGTGTGCGCGTGGGTGGCTCTGTCTGTGTGCGCGTGGGTGGCTCTGTCTGTGTGCGCGTGGGTGGCTCTGTCTGTGTCTGTGTGCGTGGCTCTGTCTGTGTCTGTGTGCGTGGGTGGCTCTGTCTGTCTGCGAGTGCGTGGGTGGCTCTGTCTGTGTGCGCGTGGGTGGCTCTGTCTGTCTGTGTGCGCGTGGGTGGCTCTGTCTGTCTGTCTGTCTGTGTGTGTGTGGGTGGCTCTGTCTGTCTGTCTGGGTGTGCGTGGGTGGCTCTGTCTGTCTGTGTGTGCGTGGGTGGCTCTGTCTGTGTGTAGGTGGCTCTGTGTATGTGTGGGTGGCTCTATGTGAATGACTGTGTGGGCGGCTCTGTATGTGTGTGTGGGTGGCTCTGTGTGGGTGCAAATGCAATAGGTCTCGCATTTGCGAGCGATTAAGCCATTGGCATTGTAAATGACAATGTCATTTATTTATGTTTTCAAAACAAAAACATAAATAAAAATGTCATGAGCAATGCCAATGGCTCTAACTTTAACAATGCCGAGACCATTGCATTGTAAATGCTTGTTGTTAAATGGTGTAAATCCGTTCAGTAGTTCCTGAGAAACAAAAAAAAAGAGGTCGAAAAATGCATTTCTCATAGGAAACTTTAGACGCGGCTACAGCCGAAACTGATAAACGGAATTTCACCAAATTTGGCAAAAAGGTAGTGCTTGCTACAGAAAGCATCCTTTTTTAAACTTTGTAAATCTGTTCAGTAGTTGCTGAGAAAAGCAAAAATAAAAGTTTTGATATTTAGAGGCACGGAGGATCCGGTTACCCTCCCGACCACAAGCTTTTTGCTAATTGACTGTCAACACTCCAAACCAGGAATTTTTGGCAGACATCTTGTGCCTTAGTAGAACTGAGGCACAAAAAAACAGTAAAACAAATGCGCAAAACAAGAAAAGAGGGCTGGGTAGAAACACCATGACCCCCTAGGCCTGCTCAGGAGGTCCCACAAGGACCCCCAGGGCCCATCAACGCAAAAATAAAAATCAGCCTAATTCGCTCTAGGTGAGTGAATCCGACAGAAAATTTTAAAAAACAAAGCGTGACCTCCCTTACTTTATTTAATTGAAGCCCCCGGGTGGGTCAGGTCCCGGGGGCAGTAAAACAATGTGTGGGGGGGCCCATGCCCCCCCACAGCCCCGGGGACCGCCTCCCCCGTGGCCTCTTTAAAAAAATATATATACCTGTGTGGGGGCTCAAGCCCCCCCACACGCTCTGGGAACCGCCACCTCTCCGGGGCACTAATATTTAAATTTGGGTGTCCGTAACAGACCCCTGAGCCCCGGGCACCACCACCTCCCCGGAGCTGTTCTGATGTTGGGAGGGAGGGCGATGCGGCCCACCTCCTGGAGGCTGTGATGGCCCTGGGGACCGGGAGGGGGGCCACGTGCCCCCCTTTCCTAGTAAAAAAAAAAATTAGGCAGTGTTCCGGGGGATGGGGTCCCCGGGGCTAAAAGAAGCCTCAGGCAGGGGGCCACACAGCCCCCCTCCTTTGAAACATATATTTTGGCTTCGGGAGGCGGGCCACGCTGACCACTTCCATTTAAAAATAATAAAATAGACAAATTAGGGGTCAGGCCCTGGGGCACGGGGTACCCAGGGCCCAGAAAACAGGAAAGGATGGGGGGCACACATCCCCCTTCTATAAAAGATATTTTTTTTTAAAGCTGGCATCTTGCCGGAGGCCCCGCCCCCTCCCAGTAACACTATGCAAACGCTCCCTGTTGTGCGTTTTAAGTTGGGAATTAATTCCCCTACAATCCTGAGGGTCCCTGGGGGTCAACTAGCCCACCAGGTACCTCCAGTTAGCACCACAGGGCTGCGCTACAGAGAGGTGGCCTGAGGCCACACCCCTTTTTACACCTCTCTGCAACGCAGCTCTTGGAGCTTACTGTAGGTACCTGGTGGGCTAGTTGGACCCCAGGGAGCCTCAGGTTGGAATGGGAACTCAATCCCCCAACTTAAAACTCCTCACGGAATGTGTTTGCACAGTGGTGAAGGGAGGGGGCAGGGCCTGAGGTGATTTGTGTGCAAACACGCCCTGTGGCACGTTTTAAGTTGGGGAATTAATTCCTCTTCAATCCTGAGGGTCCCTGGGGGCCAACTAGCCCACCAGGTACCTACAGAAAGTGCCAGAGGGCTGTGTTGCCGAGAGGTGGGCCAGGCCACACCCCTTTTTACACTTCTCTGCAATGCAGCTCTGTGGTGCTTACTGGAGGTACCTGGTTGGCTAGTTAGACCCCAGGGACCACAGAATAACAACAGAAGGGAGGTAGCAGCGAAAGGGGTAACATGGAGGTAATCACGTCCCGATTCTATTACGAATCTAGCAACCAACCCCGACGTTCTTGAAATGCTCATGGAGCCAGAAAACTTTGTATAATGAGTCATGCAACTGCATGGACCAATACCGCTGTAGGCATATTATAGCCTTAGTTAATCTTTCACTTTTAGTTATTTACACTTTTCAATAGAGAAACGTGAGTGAGGTGGGGAAGTTGTGCCCCCGTCCTGAAGAAGGAGCACAAGCTCCGAAACATGTCGACCCACTCCAGAGGCAAATGTCCATAATTACGACAACTAACTACCTCACACTGCGCTTCTTTTAATAGTACCAGCTCGAGGTTGTGAATAAAGTTTTCTCCTGATACCTACGAGCCAGGTACTTTTTAACCTTCACCATACCCCACCACTCACATTTAAAATACCCTATCACTCCCATTACACACACCACACATAGTCTACACTTTCAGTGCTCCCGCCTAGTCGCAGGTCGCAGCACGCCGCATCCCGTTAGAGGGGTGCGAAGACCCCGATGAAGAAGCATGACACCAAGGGGCCTGTTGGTGTGTGAGGGGTATTTTACAAAACACTGAGTGTCCCACACGTCCGTGGTCTACACTCTCCCCGTCCACTGTGAGTAGGATTCTTTTTGTTTGTGTAACAGACCCCAGGGACCGTCAGGATTCAAGGGGACTTAATCTCCCAACTTAAAACGGCAACAGGGCATGTTTGCACACATGTAACTTCAGGCGCCCCCCCTTTACCACTGTGCAAACACGCCCGCAATGAATTTTAAGAGGTAGTTTTAATTTGCTTGCCCTATTATGTACTAGGGCCTTACAGAGGAGGTCATGCTAATCATAGGGGTACCCCAACGCATAGTGTTCCCTAGTGCATGTAGGAGTTTTCACTGTATTTTAGGTGTCTTTTAGCATAGCACTGGCTCTAGGCCTGGTTAGTCAGAGTCAGTTACCACCAGTACTCGTCTGAAAAAGTTGTGGGCACAGGATGATTTTACAACAAGGCCTCTTTCTGCTCCTCTGTTGGTTCTTTCTGCATATGTCTTGCTTCTTCCTGCCCTTTTCTTCATCTTTGTGGACTTCTGTTGCTTCTTTTTGTATTTCGTTTGCTTCATTCTTTGCGTTGTTTCTTCTTTCATCACATGTCTTACCTCTGTAGACATAGTTAGAAACTAGGATTTAAAAAACCTTTGAAATTCACTTTGAAAAACCATAGGTTTCAGGTACGTTATAGTTAGAACTTAGCATTTAAAAAACCTTTGAAATTCACTGAAAAATCCATAGGTTTCGGACACGTTATAGTTAGAAATTAACATTTAAAAAACCTTTGAAATTCACTGAAAAAACCATAGGTTTCAGGGACATTATTGTTAAAAATTAGCCATTGAAAACCCTTAGAAATTCACTGAAAAAACATAGGTTTCAGGGGTGTTATAGTTAGCTGGACATTTCACTCGTACAAAACCATAGAAATTCCTCCGTAATAGTTAGTTCAGCTAACTATAACTTGCGCGGCCGCAATGCACTGCACTGCCACCAGACATAGTATCGACATAGCACCTGATTTACAGTTTAGGCAATGCAATTTCCATCCTCAATTAAGAAGATTTCACACATTCGCCATAGCATTACAGTAAAATCTCCCATATTTCCAATTGAATTCCACAGCAGTATCCATCAAGAGAGCAGCTACTTTGAAGGAGACCTCCAGTGGAAAATAATGCCAGTACTTGTATCAAATAGTGGAATTTCCACCATTAAATGAGGTCACTTGAGATGTACCACAAGAGAGGGTGTACATAGTTATTCTTGGTCATAACCCAAAAAATCTATTCCATAACATGCTTGATGAGCAGAGCTAGAAACACTTACATGCCTTTATCTGAAAAGTCCGCCATCCTTTGCACTAAACATGGCGGCCGCTAAGCCCCACTAGTGCAGCAGGTGATTCATCACCATTGCTGACAGTGTCAGCTCTAAGGGAACCCGATGGAGGAACTGAAGGAGTTTCCACCGCTGGGGTCTCTGCTATCCTCCCAACTCAGACTCAGGTAGATATGCCAACACAGGAGAAGATGATGAATCTGCCAGTTTCTTCTCAAGTTCCCCAAAGTCACTCCCCCACTAAACCAGCCTCATGGTAATGTGCATGCTGAACTCGACAACACATGAACCGAATCTTTATACATGTCCTGTGAAAATAGATATGTGACTGTTTTATTTGAGTTCAATCAAAGCTGTATCATTCAGTACCTGTTTTTGCGTACAGCGATGAACTTGATCATAATAAATCTTAGGTTGGTTTGGGATAAGTTAGCCTCCAATAATAATGTACTTAGCATATTATAAAAAAATGAAACGAATATGCTTACAAACCTCAATATCTCATTGCCAGTGTGAAAGACATTCTTTTGACAGAACGCAGCAAATCTTTCATCTAAAGGCAGGAAATTCATGCTGCTACCACACTGCAATCTCAGTGGACCATCTCTGAGTTTGTTTTTCTGCTCTTCAGCAGATGCCTTATCGTTGCATTGCTGTAGTTTTCTGGAACGTTATAGTCGATAATGAGCCTTTTACAACATTTTGGTTGAAACACTTGCAGACGATAATATGTTTGCATGTCTCATTCACAGATATGGATTTTACATACTTTATTTGTACACAGTAATGCTTATAACCCATAGGAAAAATCTATCCTGAAATTATTATAATTATTTATCACCATAAATTATAGAATAGAGTCTCTAGTAACACGAGCATTTATTAAAATGCAAAATTAAAACAAAAAGTATTTACTAATGTAGTCCTGATCATGTCCACATGACACACAAGAGAAATAACACAAGGGAACACCCTCCTAACACCCATCTATGGAGGCCTTCAAGAAATCAATCCTCGTATCCTGCCACATTCTCTTAGTGTAGTAAATATGGTTAACAGTGACTAATATACCCAGTCTTACTGAAGTCCTAACAGTAATAGGCCATTTGGTACCTTATGTTCAGCGACACAGCGTAGATGAGGCACACACCTTCTGCTCAAGCGCCAGGCTGCTTTCTGTAGCTTATTAATTCGCAAGAAAATGTGAAACCTCTGCAGGAGGATAGACAGTCAAAATTACATTCCACGCCAATGCCGCTGGCACATGGACTCCAAAATACTGCAACCCAACCAATCACCATGCTTTAGCCCACTTTTAAGCTTATGTGGGATTGCTCTTTGCAGGTGCTGGCTTGAACTTAGTATGGCTATGACACTGTTTGATTTCCTGATTTGGAACTGTGCTTTAGAAGCCATTTTTTCTGGTTCTCCCATTGGATAATATTATCTGCTGGATGGTCAAACTTTGCATAGCATTCACCTTAAAATCATCTATGTGGACCACAGGCTATCAGACCGTAGCTGGATCAACTGAAGTGTGCACAGAAGAGACAGAGATGTTTGCACTCATAGGCACCTTACCATGGATGATGCTGGTGAACTCCTGGGGGGGGGCGCAAATCCAATGTAAGGATTTCAGACAATTAAATAATACTAGCATAATATTGAACTATATGCCTAAAAAACGAAGAGTCTGATTCACAAAGGGCCTCCACACCCGTTGTGGAGGCCCTGCATTCGTGGCGGTGGGCACCGGTCATGGCAGTGGGCCCGCACTCGTGGCAGGACCTCCACAATGGGTATCTGCAGTACAGAGGTACTGGCAACGAGTGCAGAATCCCTAAATGTAAAATGTAAACATTTTAAATGCTGTGTAAATGTTGAAGAATTTGAAACCGGGAGCTAAGAATTAAGGTGATATCCTTACTTTGAGTCGAATTGCAGTGCAAGTACAGAAAACAGAATCTAGTGTGAACATTTGGGGTCCTCAGTTGAAGGCCTGGCATAAGCCACCAAAAAGAGATCATGCTTTAAGAGGAAAAAATACTCGAGTCTTTTTGTCTTTTAGAAAAAAAAACCAAAGTTTGAAAAGCTCCGATCTTCCAATTAAAATTAAAATTTCGATTTTTGTAAATTAATTTTATTTGTGAATGAAATTACATGTATACTAATTTGTGCATTTCTCTTTCTTCATTCCCTTCTTTTTATTGTATTTTGTGTATTATTTTGATATGCAAATTATAGTAATCCTTTGGGCCGTCTTGCAGTAGTGATTCAGTGGAGCCCCACCGAAGTCAACATGTTAGGGAAAGCTGCCCTACTTTTGTCAGGACCTCCGCACCCGGGCATATTGCCTATTTGTACACCACCTTTCTGAACACAACATCCTCCACTTGTGCCACCACTCCAAAAACTTTGGAGTGCAGTGTCTCTGCAAACAGCAGTATTACCACCAGATGCATGTTTCGGTACATTGTTTTCCTCTGGGGACATCAAATACCACAATCACCCACCAGATGCTCTGCACCATAAACAACAGTCTACTGTTAACCTCAGAAACAAATTGACAACAGCATAATGTGTGGCCTCAACAGCAGTATTGCCTTTTGCATCACTGCCAATCACAGAAGCAGGCAGCATGTCCATCACAATGATGCTCATGATTAGAGCTCAAAATCAGCCCTGAACTTCTTAGACATCCAGGGCCATATTTATGACCTAGTTTGCGTCGCTCGAGACACAAGCCATGAGTCATATTTTATAAGCCCTGTAAAGCCACTTTGTTTGGCTTTGCGTGGATCCACAAATGTGGAGTAATGCAACGCAGCGCAAATTTCCGTTGCATGGGTGTTCCCCCATTTTCCTCTTTCCATGTGCGCTGCATTCAGAGTAAAAAGCCTCTCAGGATTGTTTTTGTGCAAGAAGGTGCCCCCTGCACAAAATCAATCCTGCCTACCACACAAGCACAGTTGCACCATGGTTGGCTAGACTGCCACAACAGCACTAGCGAAAGGGACAGGAATGTGATGTATTGGATAAATATGGCACATTCCTGTCCTTTCAATGGTGACTCGCTGCGCTGTCTTTCCCTGCCACAAAACTCATAAATATGCACCCAAACTCGTAAGTCATCTTCAGCACGGCAGGGTCTGTTGAAGAAATGTTTTTTCCCCGATGCAGCTCATCTCCTTCAGCAGGAGGAACTGGCAACAGACATTCAGAAGCTGGTAGGAAAAAATGCATTGGTGAGCAGCATGCTGTCAACACTGACTGCAACACAGAGCATGGACGACGGAGAAAGAATGAGACTAGGGAGGTGCTTCACTTGATAGACCATTACATTACCATTATTCAGCCATGCTAATGACTCTGGGCCCGATTCACAGAATGAACTTACTACTTTTGGCATTCACAGAATGCACTTACTACTTTTGGTATTCACAGAATGAACTTACTCATTTCGGTATTCACAGAAGTTAGGACTACTAACTTTAGGACTCCTAAATGCCTTCTGTGAATACCGAAAGTCTTAAAATTACGATTTTTCTCAATTTAGTAGTAGTAAAGTTAGGAGTCCTAACTTTAGTACTACTAAATTGAGAAAAATCCAAATTTTAAGACTTTCGGTATTCACAGAAGGCATTTAGGCGTCCTAAAGTTAGTAGTCCTAACTTTACTACTACTAAATTGAGAAAAATCCTAATTTTAAGACTTTCAGTATTCACAGAAGGCATTTGGGAGTCCTAAAGTTAGTAGTCCTAACTTCTGTGAATACCGAAATGAGTAAGTTCATTCTGTGAATACCAAAAGTAGTAAGTGCATTCTGTGAATACCAAAAGTAGTAAGTGCATTCTGTGAATACCAAAAGTAGTAAGTGCATTCTGTGAATGCCAAAAGTAGTAAGTTCATTCTGTGAATCGGGCCCAGTATCAATACCTTCAGCATGGCTGAATGCTTGGAAGTATGGAAGAGGATCACCGGATGTCCCTCACAGTACCACTTTTGTTAGCAGGCTCTGATACACCATGAACAAGGCCAGTGCCATAGCAGACAAGAAAATTGGGTTGCTTTCAAGATCTACAGCAAGAATGTATTGTAGAGCTAGGTTACAGAAATGTGAAAGAAGTCTTTCCAATACAGTCTAGGTATCTAAACAGCAGTAGCAAGTTATGCCTCTTCCAGCCATGCTCTATGCTTTCAACATTTGTCCTAAACTTCAACTAGGTTTATAATGTAAAGATGAGGTCTCCATAAATTGAGTAGAAAGTAGTTTAATAAGCTCAACAGGGAGGCAAATCGTTTTCTTCATAGACCATGTAACAATTGAAACGCTTTCATCACATTACATTCTAATAATGACCTAGCTACATTCTCAACTGGAATGTACTCAATTAAAGGTAAAGATACAACACATCTCCCTTATTATAATAACAAAACGGAAGAGAACGGAAAAAGGTAAAAGTGCAATAAAAGTAAAAAAAAACAAGGAAGAAAGAAAAAGGAACAGTAAGGAAAAAAAGAACAAAGAGATAAATCACACTGGATAGTAATCTTGAAGATACAAAGGAGGTCTCCTAGTTCTAGTGCTAGTGCTGCGAAAAGGAACATGCTCATTAGTTCTAGTGCTAGTGCTGCGAAAAGGAACATGCTCGTTCTGAGGTAGTTGATTGGAGCATTTCTCAGAAGCAGGTTCCACAACACATTTTCCTGAACCAGGTTTCACAACACCATCATCCCCCTCCACACACCTTGACAAACGAGACATACTCCAAACATCTCCCCCAGCAAGCATAACCACATTCTTCATGACTTTTACAATGCGTCTAGGCCCAAAATACTTTGACTTACCCTTAGGGGACCAAACAGCCTTTTTGATAAATACAAAATCACCCACTTTCCAAGAAGAACTCTTCGCCCCCCTTAAGACATCAAACCTGCGCTTGTATTTATCTTGATAGTTTTCCAACCTAGAATCTTTGACTAAACAGCCCCTATCCTTCACAGACAGCCACAAAGTATTAAGCTTAGAACCAGCAACCCTACCTTTCAGCTTTTTGAAGGGTGATAAACCAGTAACACTATTAGGAGTGTTCCTGTGCGCCCACAGTTTTTCCCTAAGAATAGGTTTCAATGGAAGTCTTCTCTCCAAAGCGGTCTAGGCACACGCTCTAATCAACCTATTCATGCTCTCCACCAAACCATTGGACTGCGGGGAGTAAAGAGCAGTCCTATGGTGGGTGATAGATAGATCCTTCAAAAAGTCAGACATTTCCTGGGAGATGACAATTCGTTCTTCAAGATGGGAGGCACGCTCCAGTATAGCTCGAGCAACAGTTCGCGTGCAGAATTTAAATCACGCAGTTCAACAAAGGTAGGCACTTCAGCAGGAAATACTTAAAAATAATATATTTAAAAAAATATATACTTTCCGCAATGAAATCGCTACATCGAAAGCCAGTTCAGTCTTTGAAAGTCACTCGGGAAAAGTCAGGAATCCAAATAAATAATAAACTCACTGTAGCGATGATGCTGGAAACCCGAAAATCAAATCACGCAGGGTTCTTAATCACCTGTTGAGCTCATCATCGCCAGTAATGTAAAGATGAGGTCTCCATAAATTGAGTAGAAAGTAGTTTAATAAGCTCAACAGGGAGGCAAGTCGTTTTCTTCATAGAAAATGAAACAACTGAAACGCTTTCATCACATTACATTCTAATAATGACCTAGCTACATTCTCAACAGGAATGTACTCAATTAAAGGTAAAGATACAACAGTTTAGTCTTTATGCAATAGTTGACAATGAAGGAAGAAGCTGTTTAACTCATCAGAGGTGATCTGGTGTGAAAACACGAGAAAAGGAAAGGGTAAATTCTTCAGGGAGTCCTTATACTGCTACCAGTGCCAGAGGACAAGTCGAAGGCCACGTGGACTATATGGCAAAGGCAGTGAGGAAGGTTTATGACTTTGCACTGAGGTGGTGGAACAGGCAAGCCATGAGTCTACAGCCACGTTGCGACACATTTACAATGTGACACATCTTGGGAGATGTGTCACGTTGTAAAGCCCTGCGTCACATTATACCTGCATCAGTTATAATGTACGCAGCATGGGTGTTCTGACGCAAGAAAGCCTCGTAAAAGTGACGCAGTGAAATTACAAGATTTCACTCCGTCACTTCTGGGACTGGGACTCAAGTGTGTCAAAACCTTACGCCTGCTTGAAGCAGGCGAAAGTAGTGACGTAGCACAATAGGAATAGGCATTCCTGAGCATTGCTAGAGTTGGGTGATGCATCTGTCAATCCACGTGTCATGGGGCGCCACGTTGTAAATGTGACGCATCGATAGTTTGCAAGGGTTTCTTTGCGTGACGCAATTGAGCTGACGTATCTCCGCTAAAATGCAGAGAATCATCAGTTCTTGTAAATCTGACCCTAAATATAATGGAGTTTCAGAGTGGGATGTAATGGGGTTTCAGAGTGGAATCCCACAAGGAATAGGATTAGCTAATGTGCAGGGATATTTTCTGCCGTTTAGAAAAATTGTCAGCTGAGCGACAGTTCTATTCCTAGTTTTTGACTAGTTGTATTTTAGTTCAGTTTATTTTCTTCCCTTTTGATTTGTAAGCCCTTGTGCTCTGCCTTTTAAGTTTTAGTAAGTTGGTTGGTCTGTTAATCATTGTAAATTAGGTACTATTTGGTCATTTTGTGCTGTCACCAGAATATCGTTGTCAGAAAAGTGTGCGATGTAAATGTTGCATCCGAATTATCAAATGCAAAATCGTCACCTCACACACCAGCACTGATGAATGCTAAATAAATAAATATTACATTGAAAATCTACACCAAGTGGAGTGATCATTTTGTAAACAGTACTCAGGGCATACTATTTATTTCAAACAATGTTTCTAAATACCATATAGTCAATGGCGTAGCACAAAATGATGAGGCCCCCTGTGGAACTGTGCTAGACCTGGGCCCTTTTTTGAACGGTTATCCCTAAACGTTTTGCCTTCCTCCTTAATTTTTCTGATTTAGTTTTGCTGCTTTTAGGACTCTGGGCACTTTACCACTGCTGACCAGTGCTAAAGTGCAAGTGCTCCCTGTGTAAATTGTATTGGCTATTGGTTTATCCATGATTGGTATATGTGATTTACTAGTAAGTCCGTAGTAAAGTGCAGCAGATGTGCCCAGGGCCTGTAACTCAAATGCTACTAGTGGGCCTGCAGCACTGATTGTGCCACCCACATGGGTAGATCTGCACACGTCTCAGACCAGCCACTGCGGTGTCTGTGAGTGCAGTTTTAAACTGCCGATTCGATCTGGCCAGTACACCCACCTGCTAAGCTCAAACCTTCCATTGTATTACATGTAAGTCACCCCCAAGGAAAGTCCAAGACAGCCTCATGGACAGGCTGCAGTGTATTTAACCCCTTCGCTGCTCATGACGAGCTCAGCTCGTCATGAGGCACAGTTGAGCTGTGCTTATGACGAGATGAGCTTGTCATGAACAATGGAGTTCAAGGGATGTCAGCACTCTAGGGGAATTGCCTTAGCATTGAAGGTGTTAAAATGTCAGACATGTACCGGTGTGTTTTACATGCCCTAATAGTGAAATGCTGCTAGTTTCATTTTTCACTATTGCAAGGACCATCTCTCCCATAGGGTAACATGGGGATTGCCTTTAAATAACTGTTCAGTGTAATTTTAATATCCTATTTGGAGCAGCTAGAGATTTGGAGTTTAAGGTCTCAGAACTCAAAATTTCAAAAATGGAATTTAGTAAAGATATTGGCCAATACGAATCGCAGTGTGTTGGACATTTGCTGGGCTTCAGAGTTAGGGAGATGTTTGCCTCATTCCACGTGGCTGGCATTTCAGATCCATTAATAAAGAGATCGTTAAAGATTTCTAAAAGAATGGGTATTAGTGTATTTGCCAAAGCTTTATAAACCTCAAGGGGCAAACCGTCTGGGCCTGGGGCTTTGGCCTTCTTTCCTTGTCTTAATGCAAGCTCAACTTCCCCTTCTTTGATTTCCTGATTCAAAAGCCTGCTTTTGTCAGCTGTAAGAGCATTTTTTGTGCCATGACCTAGCCATACTTCGATCTCATCTTGGGTGGGTTTTAGATATTTTTGATAAACCCTGCAGTAATGATTATAGAAAGCTTGCTTGATCTGCCCATTATCACTAATGAGGGCATCTGTGCGATCACATTTGACCTGGTCAATCCTATTCCTCACCTATTCTTTTTTGACTTTCCAGGCCAATAGCTTACTACAACCTTCACTGTATTCAAAATGGGCCAGTTTGCTGGCCCCCACTTTTTTCTCACCCTTTCATGTAAAATTGTTGACAATTTGGATTTTTCTCTTTGCACCTCTTGGAATAATTTTTCCGGGCTTCTTCATCCACCCCAGGGTCAATTAGATCTTTCTCTAAGATCCGATTCTGTTCCTCGACTGTTGACACCTCCTCATGGTATCTACGTCTTTTTTCGGACACTAATGTCCCTAACCTACCTTGTAGAAAGACTTTATAAGCGACCCAAATAACTCCATATGTGGCTGAACCCTGATTAAAAAGGAAAAACTCTTCAGTTTCTCTAGTCAGTGTAGCAATAACATCATCTTCCTGTAAAATTATACGGTCTAAAGTCCATCTTCATTGGGAGGCTTTCTCATGTAGCTTTAGATGTATAATCATAGCCGAGTAATCCGACAAATGTTCGACCTTCTGAATCCACTTTGTTAGATCACTATCGGTAAGAAAAAAAGTCTATCCTGGACTGGTAACTATATTTATGGGTATATAATGTAAAACCTTTTTTTTTATCCCTAGCCTTCTGCCTCCAGATATCACAAAGTCCGAGCTAGATCATTTTTTGTTTGATAATCATAGGCATTTTTGGGTTTACACGAGCTCTGCTACATGAAGTCCTATCTAGAGTGTGATCTAAAACTGCTTTGAAATCACCGGCCATGATGATTGGATCAGAGGAGTCCACCAATTCAGCTAATAAATCACCCAAAGGGGAAACATTGTCATGGTTGCAAAGATATTGGCCGATAGACTGAATGGACCCATGACAGAGTTGATCCATACAGATCAAAAAGGTTTTATTCGTGGAAGGCACCTAAAGGAGCTAACTTACTCATTGATAGGCTCGATAGACCAGGCTTCCACCTATGAGCTTCCACTTGCGGTAATAGCTTTAGATGCCACTAAAGCTTTGGACCGAGTTAACTGGGTCTTTCTACAGTCAGTGGCAAGATCCATAAACCTTGGTTGAAACTTCTGCAGAATATTGGAAGCCATAAACAGGTCGCCAAAAGATAGATTACTGATCAATGGCTTCCTGACGGACCCTGTTCTTATCAGTAGAGGCACGAGGTAGGGGTGTCCCTTGTCACCACCTTTGTTTAGTTTGAATATAGAGCCTTTGGCTAGAAGAATCAGAGAAGATTCTGAGATTATACCTTTCCAATTCCAGGGCTGGAACAAGAAATTGGGCCTCTATGCAGATGACATTCTCATCTATACAACTAATCTGCATAATACTTTAGGCCATGTTAATGCACTAACAACGGATTTTGGGAAAGTATTGGGATATGATATAAACAGAAGTTAGACCAAAAGCATGTCCTGGAATCTAGAAGTTGGTGAAGGTGTTTAGGTAATGAGATACTTGGGAGTTTTGATCTCACAAGATATCTCCAAATTAACAAAAATACATTTTGAGAAGGCAAAAAAAGAGATCAGTGGGCTCCTAAAAATCTGGGCACATCTTCAGCTTACTGTGCTCGGCTAAGTTAACTTGATAAAAATGATGATTCTCCCCAAATCAAACTTTTTGTTTGACACCATCCCCTTCCCCTTTGAAAGTGAAGAACTTAAAAAACTGAAAGGCCAAATAAGTAGTTATATTTGGTCGAGCAGAGGCCCAAGAATTGCCTGGAAGAAATTAAGACGGAGGGTGGAGAAAGGAGGCCTAACTCTGCTGGACTTGTTATTTTATTCGTGGGCATTCTTATTGAAAAATGGGAAAATATTGTTTAATACTCCCACACCATCGGAACTTGGGAGACTGCTAGGTGTTATGTCAAGACAACATTTAAAAAAATGGGTTTTTAAACTGCATGCTTGAAAAGGCCACTTTTAGAAAGTGTAGCAAAAAATAATGGCCAACCTGAACAACCCTTGTGGGCTTGGGTAATGTAGTTACGGGTGCCTACAAGGGATTCATTTAAAAGCTATATATAAATATAATTTGTTCTTAGCTATGATGAAATCTAATGTCACCCATAACAACAACTTAAAGAATTAGAAAGTGAGCCTTTTCTTGCTCAACCATTCTGTCTTGCACATCCTGATGACTCATCAAAAGGCTGATGGGCCTTCCTGGGCTAGAGTGGTGGGAGAAGTTGTCACTGACACCTAATTAGGGCTGTGCCTATCCTCACACAAAGCTGTCTCCGCTCCCCTGTAGTGTGTTTGGAGTCAGGTCAGGGAAAGGTAGGGTCTTTTGCACTACAACGACTTTCCTTTGAAGTTGGTCTACTTCAGATGCAGAAAGGTGTATTGGACCTCTGACAAAAAAATCAGAACACTTCTGGCCAGGGGAAATTCTGATAAGATGAACAGGTGGATGCTGTAGATGGGACTGCAACTCTGCCCATTGCTTTGTTGTGCTGGTTTGCTGCTTGCTGCTTCTGTCCTTGGAGTGGAAATACTGGACTTTGCTTTCTGTATCCTGCTTTCAAGTTTCTCCAAGGGCTTGTGCATACTTGCTTCTTGTTAAGAACTCTCAGGGTGATCAAAGACTTCACCTGTCAATGCCTGGGTTCTTCTACTGAGAATCCTGACTTGCCAAGTGGTGCCAAATCCAGTTCTTTGACCTTAGGGAGTGGAACCTGCTGATCTTAAGTAGAAAACCCATGCATTGAGTCCCAGTGTTTTCTTGATGCATCTCTGCAAAATGTTGATGCATCTCCGCTGCCTTCCCTGAAGCTTGGTTCCCGCTTTAAGCAACAACCAAGGCTTTCACAACAGGCCCCACCTTTATACTGCAGCGCATCAGAAGAATTATTGCAGCATGAGTTTTGAGACCCATGTCACTTGCTCTGACTCCGACACAGCCCCTGCTTCACGGCTGGGAATTCGACTCAACGCCTGCTTTGTGCCTGTGAAATCGACGCAGCGCCTGCAGCACAGCTGTCCTATTGATGCAGCGCATCTGAATATTTGGTGCATTATCCCTTGGCGCTGATTTTTCAACGACACTGTGCCGCAGTAAGGAACCGAGGCCGTGTGTCTGGAAACCAACGCATCACCTCCTCTTCCAGTAAGGAACCAACACATCCCTTACCCTGCCAGTAAGGAATTGATGCATCACCTCCACTGACTAGCTGTAAGGAACCGATGAATCACCTCCCCTGTGTAGTAATAAACCAATGCATCGCTTTGTTTTTCTTGCACCTCACTTCCCCTGCACTGACGCTTTCAATGTACTTAATTACTGATTACACATTTAAGACGTTTCAAGCCAGGACATAGAGTAGTTACCTCTTCCATTCAACTATGGGGCATGCTAAATGTATTGGAGGCCTTACACAAATTAGTGTCTCATCTATTTCCTGCATCACTTTAAAATTTCAATTCTAGTGTGGAAATTTGGAAGAGCACTTTGAGTAACTCTCTGATGCATCTTGCTCGCAGGAAACCAGCCAAATGCAGCTTATTCCATCTGATAATGCTTGTCCCAATGAGTCACTGACAACAGAAAGGTTACAAACAATACAGTTGGAACATTGCTGGTGTAGATTCTATAAACAGAAAGATTCAATTAGCTAGAGAATCCAGCTGGATGTCTACAAGCAGACCACAGTTAAAACCAAAGCAGCACTTCAGGAAACAGACCACAGTTAAAACCAAAGCACCACTTCTGGAAACAATTATTAAGGAAGCTCACAACGTTTAATTCGTTCTTAATTATTAATTATTTTTTAATCCCCATAGTACAGCAAAATCTGGTCTATCCAACCAATTTACTTTTTGACATGCTGGCAGAGTCTGTAGGGGCATAGCAAGAGTTCAGGTATCATTATAAACTTTTTTGTATCCTCCACTGAGTAGAGTAACAAATTAGGCTATCCTTTTGACCCATGGCTGGCTTGCATTTGGCAGCATCTTTCTCCAGCTGTCTCCAACAGAGCATCTCCACCTGTCAGTATCTCAGTGTCAAGAAGAGTAGCTGCACTAAACAAACTTTGGACACTCTGGACTGTTCCCATGAGGCAGAGGGTCAAGGCTGATTTGCATATGGCCATGTCTGAACTGGGGTGGTGTGGAGTGTAAGTATGGGCGGAAAATCCATTACGCTCGCGGATTTTGCGGATTTTCGGTAAATTCGCAATCCGCGAGATTTGCGGATTTTTTTTTCTTGGTGATACAATTTTGCGGCGCGCGGCGTTTACTTCCCGTCATTCATTGTTTGCCGAGTTATTTTTCTTGATATTTTGCGAGTGCTGCGCCATTTTGGATCTTGCTGCGGGATCCCGCGGGAATTTGGCAAGCGCGATTACGTAATCGCGGCTTGCCAACTTTTACAGCGAGAGTTTGTCAACTCGAGTACGCCGTGATCACGAATCGCGGTACTTCGCAATTGCGAGCTTTGAGATGCGGCGAGCAGCAACAATCTCGCACTCGCGAAAATATAAAATTTGCAATTCTGCACAAGAAATCCACCAGCAAGCAGCATAAACCATCTGGAAATGAAGATTTTTATCTGAATAGCTCCTCAGGTTGACATTTGCCTGCACTTTTTTTGCGAGGAGTCCATTTTGGGGAGGGGGGGGGTTAATTGGAAGGAAGTGCCCCACAGTCTTCAACTTCCTGTTCCTGTCCAGCAGGCTCCTCCCAGTGCTTTGTCCATCTCCTGGTCACTTTTCATTTGGATCTGGAGCTGGAAGGATTACTTTTTGTGGATGCTGCTGGATATTTGGATTTGAGGCCTTTTTGACTTTCTTTGGATCACTTTTGGATTAGAAATTTCACAAGTAAGTTTGTTTGGGGCATTACAGTTGCTGCAACTACAATTTTGGAATTTTCGATTTTTGGGCTGTTTTGGGGCCTTTTACCCAGGGGTACTCAGTGGTGGGTGCACTGAGTCTTTCTGTGGGGTGTTTTGAATTTAAACATCATGGAGGGGCTGGAAGGCTTGGGATTGTGCTGATTTTTCTGTGATTTTCGTTTTTTTGGCCTGTTGGGGCCTTTTCACCCGGGGTAGTTAGTGGTGCATGGGCCTAGTATTTCTGTGGGTTGTCTTGAATTTAAACATCATGGAGGGGCTGGATGGCATGAGATTGTGCTGATTTTTCTGTGATTTTCGTTTTTTTGGCCTGTTGTGGACAGGCCATGTGGTTGGGGGCCATTTTGAGTGCTGCTACAGGCCCTGGCCATGTGCTGTGATGGAGGGGGCCATTTTGAATGCAGGCAGTGTTTTGGAAAACAAGTAGGAGAGTAAGGAGTTGCGTCCGTAGTCGTCGGACGGGGAATACTCCTGATTCCCTTGGTCAAGGTTCAAAAGAACAAAAATGAAGAAGTACTACCCGATGAGGGTAAATGAAGGCTTTTGTCTACACTCAGGAAACATTGTTCCTTTGTTAGGAAACCCCTCACTCACCACCTAGTGGTGACTTGCTTCATCATCGGGGCCCACCCAAGTGGCCTAGCGTCACTTGGGTGTGCTTCAACACCTGCAATTGCAGTGGAGCTGGTAGTGAAATGTGGGGTGCAAACAAAAAAGAGTGTAAGTGTTAAAATTGTCCTGGTATTCTTTTATATAGAGTTTAATAAAAAAGTAACTGGACAAAATTAAAATTAAAGTTGAGATAGTAGTAGGGAAGTTACGACCTACTTATCTCTGCATTATGTTATGGTCGACATGTTTCTACCATCAGGGGAAAATCCCCGGTATTCCTCAGGACCAAAACAAGGAAGTGGGTGGTATGTGCCCCCTAAAAGACACACCCAGCCCTAAATCCTTGGACGACCAGAAGAAAAAATAGACTTCTGGGACGTACACCTAAAATTCAGGGTGCTGCAAAACAATGCTGAGGCTCAGGTCGAGCTGCATCAAGCAGGAGTAGGGCGCTATGCCGGTAACAACATAATAGTTGTGTTGGCGGAATCAGGCGGATCACCTACTTCTCCGTGCTCGCTGCTTGGTATTTAAACATCATGGAGGGGCTGGATGGCATGAGATTGTGCTGATTTTTCTGTGATTTTCGTTTTTTTGGCCTGTTGTGGACAGGCCATGTGGTTGGGGGCCATTTTGAGTGCTGCTACAGGCCCTGGCCATGTGCTTTGATGGACGGGGCCATTTTGAATGCATGCAGTGTTCTCAGGCCTGCACCCATTTTACCTAGCTTTCATCCATTATGCCCAGGGGTAGTGAGTGGTGCATGTGCCTAGTCTTTCTGTGGGTTGTCTTGAATTTAAACATCATGGAGGGGCTGGATGGCATGGGATTGTGCTGATTTTTCTGTGATGTTCGTTTTTTTAGCCTGTTGTGGACAGGCCATGTGGTTGGGGGCCATTTTGAGTGCTGCTACAGGCCCTGGCCATGTGCTGTGATGGAGGGGGCCATTTTGAATGCAGGCAGTGTTCTCAGGCCTGCACCCATTTTGCCTAGCTTTCATCCATTATGCCCAGGGGTAGTGAGTGGTGCATGCGCCTAGTCTTTCTGTGGGTTGTCTTGAATTTAAACATCATGGAGGGGCTGGATGGCTTGGGATTGTGCTGATTTTTCTGTTATTTACGTTTTTTTGGCCTGTTGTTGTGGCCTTTTCACCAGGGGTAGTGACTAGTGAGTGTTGCATGTGCCTAGTCTTTCTGTGGGGTGTCTTGAATTTAAGCATCATGGAGGGCATTGGATTGTGCTGATTTTTCTGTTTTTTTCCGATTTTTTTGGGGTGTATAACTGAACTGATGTTCCTCTGTCTTCCATTGCTTTTAGGTGCACAAGACTCAAGAGAACCACCAGTGCCAGGAAGAAGTCCTGCAGCGGTGTGTGTGTGCAGCATAATGTCACGCGACGTCACGTCTGGCCTCAGACAACTCTACAATTCGCGCAACTGCGGCCTGCTGTCTGACCTGCTCTGAAGAAGATGGCCCCCAAAAAAGGTCTCCGTAGCTCCTCTAGCAAGAAAGTTGCTAGTAAGGAGCAGAAGAAGCAAGTTACCAAGGAGGCTGGTGTGCCGGCCGCCGCATTTTTTGGGAGCAAAAAAAAAAGTACGCCTGCAGCAGCAGCAGGATCTGCTGGGGACCAAGCTGGGAGCAGCACCCCTGCTCCATTGGGTTCAGTGCTTCCACCACCATGCCAACTTAAGTCAAAGCCCTTGAGTGCTTCAGAGGCAGTCAGTGTACTTCTTCAATCACCATCGACCAGTGATGTTGGCTCATCGCATGAAAGTAGCAGTAATGTCCCTGAATCAACACAGGTTGTTGTAACTCATCTGACAAGTGTTGAACAACCACAGCCGCAACAACAAAACCATGTGCAAGTACAAGCCCAAGTACATGTGGAAGGAGAGGCAGCGCAAGGAGATGCGCAAGCAGAGGTGCATGGAGGGTCACAAGTGCCCACAATAGTTGTTCCTCCCAAAGTAGGGGCACATCAGGAAATTGACAATCAAACCGAGGTATCATCTGAGGAAGCCACTCCTCCTGATGATCATTCATTGTCTTCCACATGCCTAGCAAGGAAAAGATCAAGGGGGGTGTCTACATCTTCTTCAAGCCCACCTCCTTCTGATAATCTTAATCTGGATGAAGATTGGGAACCATCCTCAACGCAGTCTGAGAGTGAGGCACACCATGATCTGACAAAGATACCTAAGCGTAAAAGGAAGGTCGTCGAAAAACTCATAGCTATGGAGTGTGATGAGGCTCAACAAGAAGTGACGGATACTGCTGCTGATGAAGCCTCTCACGATGACGACGAGCCAGTCATCATAAAGGTCACTGCAGCCCCAGCGGGCATGCAGCAAAGAGACATTTTGACCCTATCCCGAGAAGCTGCTGAGCGTGATGATGATGTCGACGAGGAGGCAATGGAAACACAACAATCATTGGATTTGGAGTTAACTAGTACACCAACACCTACCGCTTCCATATTTCTTCCTCGCAAGAAGGGACCTCCATCCACCTCAACCTCAATTAGTGGTGGTGAAAGTGCAAAACGTACTGAAGTTCGGCAATCCACATCCTCCACTTCATCTGGTATTAGCAGCAGGACCACCACCACCAGTATCGCCACCTCCTCCGGCCCCCAAAAGACATTTCAAGTCTCCAGTTTGGGACTTCTTTAGTGTTTGCCCAAAAAAGGAAAACGTAGCCATTTGTAGCATTTGTAAGCTTCGAGTTAGTCGTGGTAAGTTTGGTACCAACTATGGTACCGGAGGCCAGAGAGGTCATCTTAGGAGAACGCACGCTGTCCAATGGTTTGCGCACCTAGAGGCGATCATGGAAGCCCGAATTGCACGTAATGAAAACGTTGTTTTTTCATCTGATGATGACGAGGAGGAAGAAGACGATTCAAACACTTCACTTACACCCAGTACCCCTGTCAGCAGCACACCCCATGTGAGCCACACTAAGAGTGTGGGAGAGAGTGAGACACCAATGCGAAAAAGTTCAGCAGCGAGCGTAACTGGGTCGAAGAAATCTTCATGATCATCCCGTAAATCCTTGGTCCAGGGCAACATTAAAAAGATGTTGTTTACAGAAGCGCAATATGAACGCAACCACCCACTGACGCGTCTGTATAACACTAAGCTGGCTAAAATGCTAGCTCTGGACCTTCTCCCTTTTTCTTTTGTAGAAGGGGTTGGTTTTCTAGAATTAGTGGCAGCGCTCTGCCGTAAATGGAAGGTTTCTAGCCGGTTCTATTTTGCCCGAGTTGCGGTTCCAGCACTACATGAAGATGTTCTGGAGGTGATTGGGGCAGCTTTGCAGAAGAGTGCTGTTCACACTATACATCTGACAACAGACATGTGGACCAGTGGCGCAGGCGCTGATTGCATGTGCATCACTGCACACTGGGTCTCTTTTTCAGGGGTTAAAGCAAAGCTAAACGCAGGTGTTGCCCCGGACATTATTTTTAAAGCTGCTTGGCAACATGCAACACTAGCCATGTTTGGTTTGGAGAAATGTCACACAGCACAAAACATTTTGGATGTGTTTAACACAAAGGTCCTTGACTGGCTGTCCCCAAAAAAACGCCAGGTTGGTTATGTTTCCACGGACAATGGCGCCAATATAGTTAAGGCCATGCAGCTGGATGACTATTTCAGAGTGCCGTGTTTGGCGCACTGTATAAACCTGGTTGTCAAAAAATTCTTGAGTGATAAAGACAGTGCAGCGTACAGAGTAGTGGACACCTGCCGAAAAATGTGCAACCATTTCAGCCATTCTTTTAAGGCCCGGAAGCATCTGAGGAGCCTGCTATATGAACGTCAAATGCCAGTGAAAGCACTCATCCAGGAGGTGGTAACATGTTGGAACTCAACCTTCTACATGCTTGAGCGTCTGTATGAGCAGTATACAGTACTCGATCACTATTTCCTAACATAGGGTACAGCTCAGAAGGAGAACCTGAGGATGGGTGCGGCGCAATGGAACATAGTTAAAAGCCTGACACGCATGCCTCGTCCTTTTGAGTTCTTCACACGTGCAGTCAGCAAGGAGGACTGTAATTTGGGAAAAGCTATCCCATTGTTGTACATGCTGGAGCACCAACTGAAGGAGGTGTGTTCTGTGTTTGAAAAAGATGAAGAAAACCAAGACCCTTTTGTTCTGGCTGAGAAATTATTAGAGCACCTACAAGGTGATGAACGTCTTAAAATGATCCACTCAAACCAGCATTACATTTGTGCTACTATTCTGGATCCACGCTACAAAAAGGCGCTGGCAGGCCAAGTATTCTTTCCTTTTGCTGATGAAGATGTTACAAAGTATAAACAGTGGCTAGCCTCCTCAGCCAAGAGGTTTGAAAGAGAACGGCAGCAAATTGAAGGAAAAGGCAGTACATCAGCATCAGCAGGCCATCCCCAGTCAGAACAATCCACTTCTGCACCTGTGGCTGCGGCACAAGTGACCTCTCAGCCGCTAAAGAGACCAGCAACCGAATCAACTGCACCACCAGACACAACAGTAACATTGGAGGCTGAAGAGGATTGGCTAGCTCGGCTTGGGTTTGGTTCTCAAAAGGTCACAGCAACAGCTAAGCAAAGTGGAGGAACCTTGGAGGAGAACCTTGAGTCGATAGTGAAGGACTATCTGAATGACTCAACAGAGGTCTATGTTAATGCTGACTCATTGGCGTATTGGCATGGGAAAAAAGAATTGTGGCCACAGCTCTCCAACCTGGCTTTAAACTACTTGTCTTGCCCACTCGCAAGCATGTCTTCTGAACGTGTTTTCAGTGCTGCTGGTGGCATTGTAACTTCCAAACGGAGCCGCCTCTCGCCCAAAAATGTGGAGAGGTTAACAATGATCAAGATGAATCTGCACCTCATACAACCAGATTTCAGAGTACGAGAAAGCGCGCCGGATGAAGACGAGGTGGACAGCAACATAGATGAGGGAATTTCTTCTCTGTCAGGTGACACTGAGCTCACCCTGCCTGAATTAGCAGAGTATGATGACGAAGCCTTATTCTTATTCATGGACCGTGATACCGAGCCCTGAAAATGAGACAACGAATCAATAACTTTCTTTTTCGTCCTTATTCACTTTTATTCCTGTGTGCCTGTCTTTCTTTGTTGTGCACAGTTAATATAATTCAAACTTTAATCACATAATCACAAAAACAAGCCCATCAGCAGAACTGTCTTCACTTGTTTGCTAATTGATTTGAAGGTGCCGCAGTCTGCATTCCTCAGGTTCACAAGTTCAGAAGAACATGCTCCTCTATCCTCCTCCTCCAGACTCCTATTTCCATCAAAGCAGAGGGCTGGTTTACGCCCAATGAAGAAAGACTCAGCACTTGTGGGGGTGTTGTTCTACCTCTTTGCAGGTGAGTTGACGGCTCTGGGGCCGTTGCTGGGAAGCTCTAATACCGGATAAAAGTGGTTTGGCCCAAATCCGAGGTGGAAATTTTTGGGTGTTTTTGCTGACTTGCTTGCCTTTGAGGTGCTCTTTGGGGGGGTTCCGGCTGTTTGTGGGTGAGTTTCGGGGTCTGTGAGCACTGCTGGGACACTCTAATCTTGATTGCATTTGCTTTTCAGGAAATCCGTGGTGGTAAACCGGACTTATGGGCTAGCTACACAGCACGTTTGGACCGAAGGCCGAGAAATATTGTAAGTATGAGATTTTGCTTTTGCCCTGTTTGGGGGTGTTATGCTTTTTGGCGGGTGGGTTGGCGGGTCTTGGGGCATTCCTGGGAAGGTCTAATACCGGATAGAAGTGGTTGGGACAAAATCCACGCCGATTTTTGTTGTTGCTATTTATGACATTTTGCTCAATATAGCGTTTTTGGGGGCCTGTTTGGGGGGCTTCCTGGTGTTTGTGGGTGGGTTTCGTGGTCTGAGAGCACTGCTGGCTATGGATACTTTACTTTGCAAGAGGTTTGAAGCAAATCCAGGGTGGCAGAGGGGAGTTAGGGCCTAGCTGCAGAGCGCGCGCGGAGTGATTTTGGAAATTTGCCAAAAAATGACTAAGTCCCCATTTTTGTACTTTTGCTCTTTGGCTGTTTGGGGGTATTCTACTCGTTTTCTCCTGGGTTGACGGCTCTGGGGCCATTGCTGGGAAGCTCTAATACCGGATAAAAGTGGTTTGGCCCAAATCCGAGGCGGAAATTTTTTGGTGTTTTTGCTGACTTGCTTCCCTTTGAGGTGCTCTTTGGGGGTTTCCGGCTGTTTGTGGGTGAGTTTCGGGGTCTGGGAGCACTGCTGGGACACTCTAATCTTGATCGCATTTGCTTTTCAGGAAATCCGTGGTGGTAAACCGGACTTATGGCCTAGCTACACAGCGCGTTTGGACCGAAGGCCGAGAAATATTGTAAGTATGAAATTTTGCTTTTGCCCTGTTTGGAAGTGTTATGCTTTTTGGCGGGTGGGTTGGCGGGTCTTGGGGCATTCCTGGGAAGGTCTAATACCGGATAGAAGTGGTTGGGACAAAATCCATGCCAATTTTTTGTTGTTGCTATTTCTGACATTTTGCTCAATGTAGCGTTTTCGGGGGCCTGTTTGGGGGGCTTCCTGGTTTTTGTGGGTAGGTTTCGGGTCTGGGAGCACTGCTGGCTATGGATACTTTACTTTGCAAGAGGTTTGAAGCAAATCCAGGGTGGCAGAGGGGAGTCAGGGACTAGCTGCAGAGCGCGCGCGGAGTGATTTGGAAAATTTGCCAAAAAATGACTAAGTCCCCATTTTTGTACTTTTGCTCTGTGGCTGTTTGGGGGTCTTCTACTCGATTTCTCCTGGGTTGACGGCTCTGGGGCCATTGCTGGGAAGCTCTAATACCGGATAAAAGTGGTTTGGCCCAAATCCGAGGCGGAAATTTTTTGGTGTTTTTGCTGACTTGCTTCCCTTTGAGGTGCTCTTTGGGGGGGTTCCGGCTGTTTGTGGGTGAGTTTCGGGTCTGTGAGCACTGCTGGGACACTCTAATCTTGATTGCATTTGCTTTTCAGGAAATCTGTGGTGGTAAACCGGACTTATGACCTAGCTACACAGCGCGTTTGGACCGAAGGCCGAGAAATATTGTAAGTATGACATTTTGCTTTTGCCCTGTTTGGAAGTGTTATGCTTTTTGGCGGGTGGGTTGGCGGGTCTTGGGGCATTCCTGGGAAGGTCTAATACCGGATAGAAGTGGTTGGGACAAAATCCACGGCAATCTTTTTTGTTGCTATTTCTGACATTTTGCTCAATGTAGCGTTTTCGGGGGCCTGTTTGGGGGGCTTCCTGGTTTTTGTGGGTGGGTTTCGGGGTCTGGGAGCACTGCTGGCTATGGATACTTTACTTTGCAAGAGGTTTGAAGCAAATCCAGGGTGGCAGAGGGGAGTTAGGGCCTAGCTGCAGAGCGCGCGCGGAGTGATTTGGGAAATTTGCCAAAAAATGACTAAGTCCCCATTTTTGTACTTTTGCTCTTTGGCTGTTTTGGGGTCTTCTACTCGTTTTCTCCTGGGTTGACGGCTCTGGGGCCATTGCTGGGAAGCTCTAATACCGGATAAAAGTGGTTTGGCCCAAATCCGGGGCGGAAATTTTTTGGTGTTTTTGCTGACTTGCTTGCCTTTGAGGTGCTCTTTGGGGGGGTTCCGGCTGTTTGTGGGTGAGTTTCGGGGTCTGTGAGCACTGCTGGGACACTCTAATCTTGATTGCATTTGCTTTTCAGGAAAAAAATGGTGGTAAACCGGACTTATGGCCTAGCTACACAGCGCGTTTGGACCGAAGGCCGAGAAATATTGTAAGTATGAAATTTTGCTTTTGCCCTGTTTGGAAGTGTTATGCTTTTTGGTGGGTGGGTTGGCGGGTCTTTGGGCATTCCTGGGAAGGTCTAATACCGGATAGAAGTGGTTAGGACAAAATCCACGCCGATTTTTTTGTGCTATTTCTGACATTTTGCTCAATGTAGCGTTTTCGGGGGCCTGTTTGGGGGGCTTCCTGGTGTTTGTGGGTGGGTTTCGGGGTCTGGGAGCACTGCTGGCTATGGATACTTTACTTTGCAAGAGGTTTGAAGCAAATCCAGGGTGGCAGAGGGGAGTTAGGGCCTAGCTGCAGAGCGCGCGCAGAGTGATTTGGGAAATTTGCCAAAAAATGACTAAGTTCCAATTTTTGTACTTTTGCTCTTTGGCTGTTTGGGGGTCTTCTACTCGTTTTCTTCTGGGTTGACAGCTCTGGGGCCATTGCTGGGAAGCTCTAATACCGGATAAAAGTGGTTTGGCCCAAATCCGAGGCGGAAATATTTTGGTGTTTTTGCTAACTTGCTTGCCTTTGAGGTGCTCTTTGGGGGGTTCTGGCTGTTTGTGGGTGAGTTTCGGGGTCTGTGAGCACTGCTGGGACACTCTAATCTTGATTGCATTTGCTTTTCAGGAAATCCGTGGTGGTAAACCGGACTTATGGGCTAGCTACACAGCGCGTTTGGACCGAAGGCCGAGAAATATTGTAAGTATGAGATTTTGCTTTTGCCCTGTTTGAGGGTGTTATGCTTTTTGGCGGGTGGGTTGGCGGGTCTTGGAGCATTCCTGGGAAGGTCTAATACCGGATAGAAGTGGTTGGGACAAAATCCTTTTGGCACTTTTTGTAACTTAGGGTTCGTTAGCCCTAGCAGCAGGATTGCATGTGTTTCGGGGTGTTATAGATTTTTGCAACTGAGTTCTGGGGTCTTAGAGCACTCGTGAGAATGTGTAATTTTGGTTGAAAGTCATTTGAAGAAAATCCATGGTGGGAAAGGGGGGATTTGGCACAGTTAAAGAAAGCCTTTGCCACTATTCTTAACTTAGGGTTCGTTAGGGTTAGCAGTATTTCTATTGCATGTGTTTGGGTGGGGGGGTTTTCGAGTCTTGGAGCGATGCTGGCTATGGATACTTTTGCTTGGTTGCTTGCAAGTGGTTTGAATACAATCCACAGTGGATAAGGGGGTATTTGGGCCTACTTTTACTTTCAAAGTACGTTTTGTAACCAGTTTTCTGCTAGGCCTCGTTTTTGGAGATTTGATTGGGGGTCTTCTACATTTTTGCGACTGGCTTTAGTAAGGGTCTGGGTGGGAGCACTGCTGGGAAGATCTAATTTTGTTCTAAAACACAGTTTACAGTACACCTAGCTTGAGGGGAAAGATCCGCTACATTAATTTGTCCATACTTAGTTAGCCTTCAAAAGGTGACTCAGACAGAGTACGCACTTTCAAAAATATTGTACTGTCTACTAGGAAAATCAAAGTGTGACTTTTTGCACTCCACAGCCTACATACCTTATATTTATTTATCAGTGGTGTTGTAATATTATATCACTTCCTGTTTTTCGTTGAATAATTACAGGCCGGGTTTCAGTCTGTGCAATGGGGAAAAAAGGATGGAGTCAGGCTTCACCTTAGCGAGCCGCAATTCAGCATCCGCCAGGCAGGCAGTGGACAGGGTGTCTTCTGGTGACCAACATTGATGGACGAAGCGTCAGATGGAATGGAGGAGTGCTGCTAATAAGAGGAATTTTTTTCTGCATGCAACTTACTTACCAATTTCAACAGGACAACTACAACAACAAACAGATACAGTATCCATTTTTTCTTTCTATGACTGTGACTGCATTTCTTGGATCTCTCTCTGCTTCTAAATTGATCCCTTAACACATCACTTAGTCCACTCCACTATCACATCTGCACCACACATAGTCATTTGTAAGTGCTCCTACGTAATTCGCAAGTCGCAGCATGCCCCAGCCCGTAGAGGACTGGGATGGCCCCAATGATGAAGCATGTCACCAAGGGGCAACCCTGGTGAGTGAGGGGACACCTAGAAAAAGAGCAATTTCTCCTTTTCTATCTACTATACCTTCCAGACCAACCCCATTGAGTGTTGTGAATGGATTTATAGTGACCAGCAAGGCTCTCAGGTATCTGGCAACAGAGACCTTATGTTGAATATAGTTATCAATATTTCCACACACGCCCTGTACTGTTGCATTCTTTCTTCCAGAGTTGTCGAAAGTACTACTTACTTTTCACTGACATGCATGCAGTAGTGCATGCACTTTCAAAGATTGATGGATAGGTTTGTACCCAAAGATTTGTTTATGTTCACAATTGTTTGTCCATGCTGTGTTTTTTTACAGGCTGTCTTCTGGTGACCAACATTGATGGACGAAGCGTCAGATGGAATGGAGGAGTGCCGCTAATAAGAGGAATTTTTTTCTGCATGCAACTTACTTACCAATTTCAACAGGACAACTACAACAACATACAGATACAGTATCCATTGTTTCTTTCTATGACTGTGACTGCATTTCCTGGATCTCTCTCTGCTTCTAAATTGATCCCTTAACACATCACTTAGTCCACTCCACTATCACATCTGCACCACACATAGTCATTTGTAAGTGCTCCTACGTAATTCGCAAGTCGCAGCACGCCCCAGCCCAAAGAGGACTGAGATGGCCCCAATGATGAAGCATGTCACCAAGGAGCAACCCTGGTGAGTGAGGGGACACCTAGAAAAAGAGCAATTTCTCCTTTTCTATCTACTATACCTTCCAGACCAACCCCATTGAGTGTTGTGAATGGATTTATAGTGACCAGCAAGGCTCTCAGGTATCTGGCAACAGAGACCTTATGTTGAATATAGTTATCAATATTTCCACACACGCCCTGTACTGTTGCATTCTTTCTTCCAGAGTTGTCGAAAGTACTACTTACTTTTCACTGACATGCATGCAGTAGTGCATGCACTTTCAAAGATTGATGGATAGGTTTGTACCCAAAGATTTGTTTATGTTCACAATTGTTTGTCCATGCTGTGCTATTTTTTCTTGTCTCCCAAAACCTTTCCCAAAAACCCCCGTACCCATCCATTTTTCAAACCCTAACCCTCTTCTCCCGGGCTGTGTGGTTTAGATTGATGTGTGACTAAATTACAGCAATAAATCCACACACTTGCTGGGGAGGATAAGGTGATAGCAACAGGCTGGTGAAGAAATCCGAGGATATATTCTTACTCTGCTTGACAAAGACCCATGGCTAATGTCAAAGAACTTCAACCGAATTAGTAGTTATACTTTACCATTTGTTAGGCTACAATGTGGCACTGTTCTAGTGTACTGTCACCTGCTATATTCTCTATTGTACCGTTGTATTGCTCAGGAAGACAAACCAGATTTCATTTTCTTTTTTTTCATAGGCATGCAACTGCCACTGTGTCACACCACTAGTACCACCGCTATGAGGAAATTTTATCCGCCCAGGATTGCCAACCTTATTCGCTGTTTCCCGTGGAGCCAGCCCTGGGTCTAGCCCTACTTTCAAACACAAATTACAGGTAAGATAAGCGTTTGGTGGGAGGGGGTATAATGGAGTATTAGGAGGAGAGACGAGAGACTGACGGTAGTACTACTAAAGTCCTAGGACTCTTGAATTCACTTCACTTACTCTGTGAGAGGCACTTAGTGTTGAAAACATTTGGGCATTTACACTTAAAGGAAGAAAATGGAACTAAACTTTCAGGAAAACAAAGTTACTGTTAAACCCCCACCCACCAGGCAAGCAGTAAAAAACAGGTATGCTCAGATAAAGTTTGAAAAAGTATATTTATATCCCTAACAAAATAATCTCCCGCAAGACCCTCCCTAACCCCAACGGTTGTCCTTTAAAAGTCCCAAACCAAACTCCCGATTCCCACCCCCCAAAAGTCTCTAAAAAAGGGGCAAGGGACACTATGGGTGGATGCTGTTTACTTTTTGGGCCAGGGCATCATACTCCTGGCGGAGCAAGGCGTGCTCTACTCGGAGCCCCTCCAACACGTTTGTAAAGTGGTGTAGCTCCTGCTGAAGGCGGGACACCCTCAGGGTACTGCGGCACAGGCGTGCCTTGCAGTTACAATGGCTGTGAGAGGCAGCTGTTGTCCTTGCTTCTCGGCATTGGTGTTTGGTTTTGGCAGCCCGGCTCAGTCTGGCTGGAGCACTGCGCTGTGTGGCAGCCGGTGGGGGCACAGAGGCCGATGCAGACGATGTTGTTGTTGTGGTCGACTGCACACTTTTGTCGTCCTCCAGGGCCACCAGCCGCCGATAGTCTGCAACAGTGGCAGCAATCCTCCGTTGCCGGGCCGCTCTAGCCAGCTCCTTCCTCCTTGTTTGTTTGGAAGGAGCATCTATATGAAGAAAGAAAGACATAGTCTGTAACCAATGCTCTTCAAGATTAACTCAATCATTCAGCAGAAATTTGTGTTGCAGTACAACTAGCAACTTGCAAGCGCATTACATAACTATTGAGGCCAGTATCTATCTAACCTCCCACTTCTTCATCCTTGCTCTAACATTAGTGGGAGTTTAAGGAACAAATTCTACGAGCACTATGGACTTCCATTGGAGTCGACTATGAAAGTACACCAGTCTTATTCTTCTTCTTGTCTCTTGTTTAGGAAAATTGGTACGTTATCTTCTGCAAGCCGGCATAATGCCGGCGCAGTGAACTTGCACCCGAGAAAAAGAGACGCACGCCATGATGAGTGACCTAGACTTGCGTTACTGTACCGGTCCAG
This sequence comes from Lissotriton vulgaris, assembly GCF_964263255.1. Taxonomy (NCBI): domain Eukaryota; kingdom Metazoa; phylum Chordata; class Amphibia; order Caudata; family Salamandridae; genus Lissotriton; species Lissotriton vulgaris. Next base: position 292,024,616 of record NC_141695.1, read on the forward strand.
TACATGCAGGTGGTGAAGCTCTTACTTTTCTATTACGGGTGTCACTGAGAATACTCTGTTACAAGGGCTACTGCTTAAGTAATTTAACTTTCACCCTACAGTGCAAATGAGTACTAGAAATGGAAAAATGAAGAAGATAAATAATCTGATTATCTATCACTTCACATGGGATGTTTTTGCTTACATATGGGATGACTTTAGGTGCTTTGCTTTTTATTGAGTGACCAGTGATACATCCACACATGAATGACTGAGTACTACTAAACTTATTAAGAGAGGTAGGGAGTGGCCACCGTAATAACCGGATCTATGCTGTGCTTGCAATAGAAACTACTGCTACTATTGATGGTAGTATTTGGACAAAATTACAACTTCTTTTCCTTGCCTTTCCTACACTGGAACGGACGTGCGGGTGCAGTGTTACATGCTCTTCAAAGTTACACTTAGTTCATCCACTGACCGTCTACTCTCTCTAGATCATGGGTACTCACAAACTTTCTCTCAGGGGCTAAATTTACAGTGTAGTTTGTGGCCGAGGGCCGCACTGGTGGGGGCGGAGTCAGAGGGGGCGGGGCTAAAGCAAAACAAAAACTTGTGACCATGAGGTTGCACACAGGTCCCTGCAGCAGATGCCTTCATCCACTGAGCCACAAGACCCAGCATTTACATACATCTCTCTCCCTCCTGCTCTCCCTCCTGCCCTCCCTCTCCATCTCTCTCTCCCTCCTGCCCTCCCTCTCCCTCCCCCTCTGTCATCTCACTGTGTGTGTGTCTGTCTGTGTCAACCTTCAGCCCGGGCTGAGACAGCTTCCTCAACGTGCACACACAGACAGCCACACCAAAGTACTTAACAGGTCTTTAAAAGACCATTTACATATTATTGAGGCTTTGTTTGTTGTAGCGCCCCTGCATCTCCACCCTGACAATCACTGCTTGCCCGGCCCCACAGAGCAGAGGCTTTGTTCTATTTCACCTCTTTGTGGCCCTGCATCTCCACTCTGCTCTGTGGGGGCCGGGGGAGCAGTGATTGTCAGAGTTGAGATGCAGGGACGCTAACAGGTGAAATACAACAAAGCCTCTGCTCTGTGGGGGCCGGGGGAGCAGTGATTGTCTGCAAGGTCTGCGCACCGCCAAGGAAGGCTTACCGGGCCGCCACCGGCCCACGGGCCGTACTATGAGTACCCCTTCTCTAGATACACATATGCTATCTAAGAGTCAGATAGTAGCATGATCCAGGTATATTATGGACACATACAGTTTCTGTGTCACCCACCCAGGCTGTTGTCCTTCCACCAATCATATGCATCTCATATTCTTTCCTTCCCAGCCACGTCTTCAATCTCAATAAGTAAGGAATATATAAGAGCTTACCTCTGCCCGCCACCACCACCGTCTCAACTCTCATAGCCGGCACTGGAACCGCCGCCTCCTCCCCTGAAGAATTGCCCTCCGCCACCGTGTCGAGCACCACCACCTCCACGCTGGCCCCGCCACCAGATGTTCCACCTACAAAGTACATTTAAGAATGTTAGAATAAACCACTCACTAGTATTTGGTCTAGGAATGAAGACATGTGAAAACAATGTAATTTGTGACTGTGTACTCGAAAGTAAAAAAAAATGTCCCTTTTTCCAGGGAAGGGTGTTGTCTTGCTGCACTTTTTGGCACAACTGATGAAGGCTGGCTTTTTAACATGCACCATTTTTCTCCACACAGGCAGAAGATGGACTTCTAACAACAAGATCAAGTTGAAACCAGGTGAACGCTCGGCCCGACCACAAGAAATGTCTCCAATTAATCGTCAGCACTAACCACTTTTCCATTCTCAGTTAAACGTTTAGTTTTTTTATTATGACTTCATTTTAATAAATGTGTTTACTTTTAATAAAGCTTTTAAACTTAAATAGACTCTGTGTTTTTTGGTCTAGACTAGAGTGACTGAGCGAAAGGTTTTGCAATTTTTGCAAGCATGAGTCCGTGCCTCTGACACTTCTTGACTCTGACTCCGAGTCCGTACTCTTGAGCTACGTTGGATACTCATGATTGGGGATCAATGATCGATGAATTCGGGAGGTAAATGACTGTGCCACACTATGTAGTCAGTCAGTAAGGACATTGGGGGTTCAAAGTCTGTTATCACAGAGGTATGTGGAAACTCTAACAGCGCCTATTATAATTGATAAGCAATGCACTATTTATTGTCCATAGTTCTGTTTCTGCAGACGAATTGTTCCCTCAACAGTAGTGGTATGGATTGTCCTCCTATCCAAACCAAAAGGTAGTATCTTATTCTTTCTTGGTGGTCATTCACATTTTATAGTTGGGAATTTTCAAAGCAGATAGAACACTTCAAAAGACATCATGGACAATCCCAGAGGACTGCACTGCACTAAGTTGATAAAGCTATTGCTGACTAGAATGGGAGTTTCGCCAACCGTGCAATCTTAGTTAGCTACACAGACAGACTAATAAGAATAATCTAGTAATACCACAGGGAGTCATAGTAGAGGCAGGATAAGAATTTAGATACAGTCTACAAGAAGATCAAAGACGATTTTGAAAAAATCAAATGAGGAACGCTAGGAAAAATAGGTACTAGTCTAAAATGAAAACTTACTGGGGCCAGCAAAGGAGCCCTCGCCTGCCCGATCCTGGCCCTGTTCAACAGCTTCCGCCGCCTGCTGCTCCTGTGTCCCCTCGCCCCTGGGGGGAGCTGACGTACAACATGAAAGAAAGAACAGAAAACATAGATGATTGTTGCTTGCCAATGTCAACCAAATAAAACATTTCAAAACAACAATAACAAAATATTTCCGGGAAATTATATTGATTAGGGTTAGTTTTCATTGATTTGCGGACCTGCGACTTCGAAAGTCACGTAACTCACTAAACAAAGTACTGAAAGGTTCACCTAGGACTGGCAGGCAGCAGTCCACAGGCAAGACGCAAAGTGACAGACAAACTCCATTGTGATTTCAGTCAGATCAGTGACAACACTAACAGTTGTCTGCTACATAACCAGTCATTTAAATAGTCAAACTATCAATCCACCGCCACTATTTTTCTTATTGTCAGGGGTACAAAGGAAGGGGCAGATTTAAGCCCCTTGCGGCTCTTTTGCTCCGTTCTTGCGTGACTTTTGTGACGCAGCAGCTAAACAAAAGAGGCGCCATGGTGCGGCGTATAATATTATAACAACGTGACGCATTTGGGAGATGCATTCCGTTATAAAGCCCTGCGTCATCAGGGGGCATTCCGGCACAAGGGAGGGCATTCCTGCGCTGGAACACATCCTAAAAGTGGCTGAGGGAAATCTACAAAATTTCAATCAGTCACCTTTAGGACAATGATGCGTCACACAAACCCTGCACCTGCTTGAAGCAGACGTACGGCTTGACCCAGCATTGGGGAGATAGGGTACCCCAGAGCATTGCTGGAGCTGCGCCATCGTTGCGACGCAACTCCAGCAGTAAAGCTTCGGTGACGTTTTGGGCCCATGGTGCGCCGCATTGCAAAAACGGCGCATCATGTTTGGTGGTGGTAGCGGGCCGCACAATTACTGGCGCATCCCTGCTACTTTGCAGGGATGCGACGGTAATTGCAATTCTGCCCCTTAGGGGCATACTTACTTACGCGTTCTGGCGCATCTCCAGAGATGCGCCAGATCAAATGTGTCACGCAAAACTACCCTTGCGACACGGCAGATGCGCCTCATTTACAATGCGGCGCGCCCTGGCGCAAGGGTAGGCACTTGCGTGACGCATCTCGTCACGTAAGAGCGGCGCATCGCTGGAGTCACGTCGCCAACGCAATGCAACTCCAGTAATGCTCAGGGCCACCCAATGCTTAACATGCTGTGTCAGTCCTTACGCCTGCTTCAAGCAGGCATAAGGAATTGAATTGACGTAGCAGCGTCGCAGAAGTGCCTGCGTTAAATCTTGTAGATTTCACGCAGGCACTTTTGCGAGGCGCACAGCCACAGGACCGCCCACCCTGCGTACTAGGAACGCACCCATTGTGGCGCAGGCCCATGGCTTTATAACGTGACGCATCTCCCTAGATGCGTCACGCTGTAAATAACTTGCAGGGATGCGCCACGTTTACGCCGCTGTTGCGTCACGCAAGGCAACGTAAACGTGGTGCAAGGGGCTTGTAAATGTAATCTGCCCCCTAGTGTCTAGCATTACGCAGTTCTGTAAAGTACACTCATACATAATTGTTACTCAGGCCAATGAGACCACAAAATAGAAAACAAATAAGCATAGTAGCAACGCCACTGAGAAGGAGAGCAGTGCACCTGAAATGCACAGAAGATTTTGAAATATAATTTAACTACAATGTAATCGTCAGCAGCATTATTGGCTTGCTCCATGTAAAAAACAAATATTTGCAATACAACAACACAGAGCAGGAGAAAACATAGTAGTGAGTGATGAAATAGCTACTACTACTCACCAAGCCCGGGGATCTCCAAGCCGAGCTGGTCCAGCAGGTCGCGCTCCCTGTCCAGGACGTCCGTCCAGCGGTGGGTGACCTGGCTGTAGGTGCGCTGGACCCCGGAGAGTTGGGACATGGCCCAGCACACCTTCTGCCACCGCTTCCGGCGCTCCCAGATGTTGTAGCCGGCCGCGATCCTGCCGCCTCCCGCGATGGTCCTGGGCAGGCGGCGCTGGACGAAGTAGACCAGCGCGCCCCTTTCCTCCGGGCTGAAGATCTCCCGTCGTGTCACCTGCTCCCCCCTCAATCGCCCGCATGCTGTCCTGGCACGGGGTCCAGGACTCCTCCTCCCCGCCGCCGCTGCGTCCCTCAGGTGCCTGGGCAGCTTCACGACGCCTGGCTTCACCATGGTCTAGGCAGGTAAAGAAAAATTAAGAAGGAATAGGATAGGGAAGAAGAAAAGAAAAGAGTTTAAAAAGTAGTTTAAAAGTAAACAAAAATAGCAGAAAAGACAAAAATATACAGCTAGGAAAATAGAGGGATAGATAAGAAGCAAAATTGTTCGAAAAAAAACTCAAAACAAGCAAAGGATGGTAAAGATAGCAAGAGGATAAACACCTTGCCCAGACACAGGAAATGAATGAAAAACAAGATGGCCGGCCGTTCACGAGCGCGAAAGTAAGTTCGCTCGCAATTTTCCTCGCGATCTCGTGCGAACTTGTACTCGCAATGCGCTTACCTCGCGAGATTATATATAGCGGGCGGAAAAGGAAATACGTCACGCAAACAAAATGGCCGCGCCTGTACTCGACCTTGGGGTAAATTCGCGTGTTGCGCTGCAAGCGGCTCGCGAATACTGCAAAAAAACTCGCGAAATAACACGCTGCAAAAAAATATAAAGCTCATTCGCACGAATTTGCGGCTTCCGCGGTCGGTTTCGCACGACGCCGAGCCTCGCAAATAGCGCAAAATTACCGAAAAACGATTTTTGCAAAAGCAAAACAAATGAGCAGGTGCAAAAGGTCAATCTCATGATTTGTAACGATTCCCTGTTGTGCTTCCTGAGGGGGCCCTCCAGAATTCGGTTGCCTGCTTGCAACTATTGTGTGACCCTGCTCTGACCTTAACTGTATGCCACAAAGGTCCTGATTTACAGCTAAGGGAGCAGACAAGCAGGTGCCAGGCTGGAACTTCAAATTCAGTGACAGGTTAATTAGCCCCTAATTCATTATTGTCAGTTGGGGCAGGGCAGGTGTTGTTAATAAACTAACCCCAAATTAATTCATGTCAGTTGAAGCAGGGCAGGTGTGCTTGCTTTTCCCCCCCATCTTCTACAGTGATGAATCATGAACCAGAGGGTGGCATAATTGGCATTGATGTAACAGAGGGTGGCATGGGTCAAATAGAGGGTGGCAGTGGTGAAACAGAGGGTGCTGGGAGGCTGTGATGATGAACCAGACTAGAAACAACATAGTCGCGACCGTTACGAGCCGACAAGTAAGTTCGCAATTGCGAACTACTACCAAATCCTCGCGAACTGGCAGAAACACTTGCGAACACAAAAAAAAAATACGCAAATTCGCGGGAATTCGCGGATTTTGTGGATTGCGAGTTCGCAAATTCGCTAAATTCGTGAACACCAGATTCGCTAAATTCGCCCATGCTTAGTGGAGTGCAAAAAAACGATGGATTTAGGCCCAGATCTCTGCACTGGGGTGAATGTATGACATTGTTCTGCATTCTGTCCATCAACTGTTGTTTTTCATTTTGTCACCCTGAGTGGGATGGGTATGCTCAGACGTGAGTCCCATGCTCTCCACACCACTTGAGTCAAGCTATCCTGGCTGAAGACGGCTGATAGCCAGAAACCGGTCCTTGGATGCTTGATTCCGGTCCAGGAAAGACATGGCTTGGCAGTTCAGACTGGACTGTTCCCATGAGGCACAGGGTCAAGGCTGATTTGCATATGGCCATGTCTGAACTGGGGTGGTGTGGAGTGCAAAAAAACAATGGATTTAGGCCCATATCTCTGTACTGGGGTGAATGTATGACATTGTTCTGCATTCTGTCCATCAACTGTTGTTTTGGATTTTGTCACCCCGAGTGGGATGGGTATGCTCAGACGTGAGTCCCATGCTCTCCACACCACTTGAGTCAAGCTATCCTGGCTGAAGATGGCTGATAGCCAGAAACCGATCCTAGGATGCTTGATTCCGGTCCAGGAAAGACATTGCTTGGCAATTCGGACTGTACTGTTCCCATGAGGCACAGGGTCAAGGCTGATTTGCATATGGCGATGTCTGAACTGGGGTGGTGGGGAGTGTAAAAAAACGATGGATTTAGGCCCAGATCTCTGGACTGGGGTGAATGTATGAAATTGTTCTGCATTCTGTCCATCACCTGCCGTTTTGCATTTTGTCACACCGAGTGGGATGGGTATGCTCAGACGTGAGTCCCATGCTCTCCACACCACTGGAGTCAAGCTATCCTGGCTGAAGATGGCTGATAGCCAGAAACCGGTTCTAGGGTGCTTGATTCCGGTCCAGGAACATGCTGGGAGGGTGAGTGTTCCATCTTGCTCAGCTGTGGGACAGGAGAGCATGTTGGGAGTTGTAATGCAGACCTCCCAACCACAGACAGAATGACCATGGTGTATGGCTACCCACCTGTTAGGTTTCAGTGTACAGTGCAATGGATGCCACATGCTGGAGGTGGGGGTGAGTGCTCTATCTTGCTGAGTTGTGGGACAGGGGGCTTGCTGGCTGTTGTAGTGCTGGCTTCCCACCCACCCACAGCCCTCCCTGGGAAGACGGCTACCTACAGGTTAGGTGTAGATGAACAATGCAATGGTTGCCACATGCTGGGGTGGGGGGTGAGAGTTCCATCTTGCTCAGCTGTGGGACAGGAGAGCCTGTTGGGAGTTGTAGTGCAGGCCTCCCAACCACAGACAGAACGACCTTGGTGTATGGCTACCCACCTGTTAGGTTTCAGTGTACAATAAGGTGGCTGCCAATTGCTAGGGATGGGAGGTGAGTGCTCCATCTTGCTGAGATTTGGGACAGGGGGCCTGGTGGGTGTTGTGGTGCTGGCTTCCCACCCACCCCCAGCCCTACATGGGAAAATGGCTACCTACCTGTTAGGTGTAGATGAACAATGCAATGGCTGCCACATGCTGGGGGTGAGTGCTCCATCTTGATGAGCTCTGGGACACAGGGCCTGGTTGCTGCTGTTGTGCTGGATTCCTACCCACCCACAGCCCTCCCTGTTAAGATGGCTACCACCTCTTAGGTATAGATTAACAATGCAATGATTGCCACATGCTGGGGGTGGGGTCTGAGTGCTCCAACTTACTGAGCTGTGGGACAGGGGGCCTGGTGGGTGTTGTAGTGCTGGCTCCCATCCACCCGCAGCCCTCTCTGGGAAGATGGCTACCTACCTGTTAAGTGTAGCTGAACATTGTAATGGCTGCCACATGCTGGTGGTGGGGGTGAGTGCTCCATCTTGCTGAGCTGTGGGATAGGGGTCCTGGTGAGTGTTGTAGTGCTGGCTTCCCACCCACCCACAGCCCTCCCTGGGAATATGGCTACCTACCTGTTAGGTGTAGATGAACAATGCAATGGCTGCCACATGCTGGGGATGAGTGATCCATCTTGCTGAGCTGTGGGACAGGAGGCCTTGTGGGAGTGTGGGTACATGCCTCCCGCCCACAAACAGCCCTCCCTGGTGAGATGGCTACCTACCTGTTAGGTGTAGATGAACAATGCAATGGCTGCCACTGGATGGAGTTGTGGTGCTGGTTGCCTGTACACATGCCACCCTGTGAAGGTTGTGTAGCTTTGGGGTGAATCAGATGGAGTGAATGTTACATCTGTGAGACCAGTGTTGGGTGTTGTGGTGCTGGTGAATGGACTTATACCTAGGAGGTGTATTTTTGTAGTTGTGCAAAACAGTACATAGCAGTGTGATGGAATGCATTTGTTTTAACTTACCAGTCTGCACTCCCCTGGTTTTTCCTGTGAGACTCTCTGGATGCAGGATGACAAACATCTTCTCCTCCCAATCCGTGAATGTTTTGGGTGGAAGTGGAGAGCCACCGCCAGTCCCCGTGGCCAGTTCTTAGCCCTCTTCTTCTTGACGACTGTCTTCAGATCATGCCACCGCTTCATGATCTCATTTCCGTTTCATGGGGTGGTCCCCACTGCATTAACCTTCTCAACTATCCTTGCCCTCTTTTGTGATCTGGTGGCTGCTGGTGTCTGTTGGACCAGGTTGCCAAACAAATGTGGCTCAATTCTGATTATCTCATCTACCAAGACCCTTAACTCACTCTCAGAGAATGTTGGCATTTGTTTTGGTGCCATGGTGTGTGGTGTTCCAAGGGGTTAGAGGTGCAGGTGTGGAAGTAGTGGTTGTGGTGGTGATGTGCAAACGTGTTAGAGGTGCAGGTGTAGTGGTGATGTGTGTGTGGTATAATCTTTTGCCTCTCCTTTCAGATGTGGTTGATGGCCTTCTCTTCTGGAGTGTTGCAAAGGATTGTGGGCAGGAAAGGGACTAGTTTTATACTCAGCTATATAGGTGTGTCAAAACGGTGTATTTCTGTCAGGTGTGTTGTGTGGGTTTTCCTGTGATTTGTAGTTTTTGATTTTGCCATGGGGGTGTGGCTTTGGGTTGTGTTAGGTGGTTTGGGGGCAGGACTAGTTTGCAGGGTTCACTTGGTGGCCTTGTTGTGTGTTTTCATGTCGGCTGCCATTTTTTTAACGGTGAGTCCGCAGCGGTGGCTATGCTCCAGCCCTTCCGCCGTATCTTCCATTCATCACTGTTTGCGACCGCGGCGGACAGAAACAGTGGAACGTACCGCGGTCACATCGGGGATATCCTAATTTTCTGGGCGGTGTCTACGCTGTCCTGGCAGCAGGTTGCTGTGTTTCTGCCATGAATCTGACCGTCGGGGATGGGTTTGCGACATCTCTGCTCCCGTCGGGCGTTTTTATAGTGGCTATTACCGCTGCAGTCATTTTGTTTGGCGGTTGATCCTAATCAGACCACCAGTATTGCCGCGGTGCCGGCGGGCGGCTGTTCTCTGCTACCATGGTGGTAGGGGTGGTTTTTCGACCGCCATCGCAATAGGCCCCAATATTCGGAGAAAGGTAATACATTAAAGTAATAAGATTTACTAGTTTAGGTCCAGTCTCATAAGCATTAGAGAAGTGCATTAAATACAGGAGTCATATTTACTTTTCAAACTGCAGTCTAACTATAGCTAGCACCTGGACAATTAATGGGGCAGCTATTCATGGTTAATAAATGCCAAATAATCACCATCGTCATTGAACATTTCTATATATAATTATTTTGATTTGCTTCCATGGTTTGATTTTTGTCTCCTCAGCCAGCAGAGATTTCATATTGTGTTGGTTCTCTGGAAAAGTGCCATGGCTTGCTCCACAATTGCAGCACTATCCACCCTCTTACCACACCTTATGATCAAAGACACCAAAATATTCACAGAGTATTCAATCAGAAGGTAAGGCCAGAGGGGGAGAAATAGAGATAGGTCTCTGGCTTCGGCCTCAAACTCGTGCTGCATTTATGATTACCTCCTCAAAATAATAATTATTGTATACATATTAATTTTTAAGCAACAGTAAAAAAAAGTGTATTCACCATTACTAAAATTTTTATTTGTATTCACTATTTATTAGATGAAACTGTACATATTTAATTAATTAATCTTTTTTTAAACTTTAAAATTTTTAAGTAATTCTTTAAATTGTTTATCATTTTTCTTAAAAACATAAATGTAATGCTTATAACTACTTTTGCGCATCCCCACAGACATAGACATCAAAGTGCTAGAGATCAAAACCTGATTCAGCAACATCAAAGTCCCTGACCTCAAAAATAAGATGAACATTACCAAAATTTGACTTCAGAACCTTAACCTCAAGACAGACATGGTTTCTTTACCATGTGAGGTCTACACCAAAATTCCAAGACTTAGGGTTTGATCTAGAGTTTGTTGGACAAGCCATCATTCCACCATCATGGAGGTACTTACCCACCCATCTGGCTGGCGGATTTCCTTCTGCTATACTTAGGATTTGGCCATAATGCCGGAATATGGTCTGTTGGCTGAATCTCAGTCTTCAATTTGTTGTCCCCCAAACAGCGTCAGCTGAGACCACTTTGTCAACGTTGGATATATGTGCCGCATATTAGACTTTTCCGCAGTCAGAGTGGTATAGAAGGACCCCCACGACAAAAGGCATGAATGGGAGACAGGTCCATTAATGTTGATGCACGTGTCAGTTAACATTCACTTAATCAAATAGCACCTGCAGCTCTCACTCTAAAAGACACTCTTCTAACCACAAAAAGCATTTAAAACTCACACCACGAACCACCAGTTGTAAACCTATGTCATGTTTTTCTAAAATGTCTGGAATAAGACAACTCTGGAAATTAGTTAACTACAATGGTGGATGACAGAATTAGGTTGCGTCCCATTTGTTTGGAACACTGGCCCAGCCAACAACCATGAGCTAGAGAAAGGAAATGTGGGCCAGAGTTGTGTACAAAGTAAATGCTGCTGGCCTGTTTGGCTGCTCTCCACTGGTCTGTCCAACACAGCCCCATGGAGAACATGATAAGTGCGCATGTCGGTTGGCGAGCCCGCCAAACCGTCATGCAAACTTAGAGGAGTGCAAACCACTCCTCACTCTGCTATGGCATCACAGAGACAAGCCCTAACTAACCTGGCTCTGAGTTCCATAGAACAAAAATGATAACGTCCTGTTATTATCATTTTCCTTTTTCTTTTTCACACTGCTGAAAAAACACTGGGGTGGCGCTCCCTTGCCTTTGCAGACGAGCTGCCACTGTTCGAGGAGAAAGTGTGCTCAATACTCCACACTGAAAACATTGTGGAAAATGGAGGCAGACAATATCTGTTAGGTTACTCCTAACAATGTAAGCTGTACCCATTTTTATGTAATTCACATAACAAATGCAATCTCTCTTGATCTGATACAATTTAAAATAAATAATTTGTAGTAGGTAGTACAAGTTGGAACAAATGAATCCATGTCACTGGACTACAATGTTTGAACTCAGAATGTCAAAATGCATCTTTTAGTGAGGGTGATTTTTACAATCTATGTTTGAAAATACCACTTTTAGAAAGTAGACATTTTCTTCCCTAACCATCCAGTGTGCCTCTGCTAGGTTTGTGTATTGCATGTCTGGCGTTTGGATAACAGGGGCTGGAGAGGGGCTGTGGCTCCAGAAGTCTGATGAGTCAGGGCTGGGATGAATGGACCTGGACTGCATTTAGAGTAGGGGGATGAGATTTCATTTTCAGCTGAATGGAATTGGTCTGCCTTCAACAATGCTGTATCCACCTCCTGCCAGGAAGCTGCACCAGTGAAGACAGAACTGGTTTTGGCTGGGTACAGACAGTATACCCTCAGAGAACAAAGCATTTTGGTGTATAAAAAGAGGGGCTCAGACCCCAGACTTTTAGATCAATTCTGGGAATCAAGAGAAACCTTAGCCAAGGAGAAGAGCTGGATAAGCTGAGGAGGAATACTGCCCATGAGCTGTTTGCTGTCTGGGGTTCGCCTGCAGTGGCTGCTTGCTGCCAAGGATATGGCAAACGGACTTTGCTGTTTGTTTTGTCATCTAGAGGACCATCTCCAAGGGCTTGAAACTGATCTTGACTCCTTTACTGAAGTCTCAGGGATACAACGACTTCACCACCAGCTCCCCTGAATTTCCTTGCTGAGAATTCTAACCTGCAAAGAGGTGCCTGCTGCAGTTTAGGATCTCTAGAGACTGTTTGTCCCTGGGAGTTGGAAAATCGACGCAACATTGAAGAAGCGTGTCGCATCCGTACCTGTTTCCGATGCATTGCTCAAGAAACCGTCGCATTGCCTGCCGTGGCTAAAGAAATTGCAGCTCAACGCATCGGGTGTACCAATCTCCAAAGTCCAATATCGTCGCACAATTCCGATGCAAGCCTGCTCTGCAGGTGCATAAAACCACGCTCCATACCGGATCGACGCAGCGCATAGAGGCGCCAAGATTGTTGCATCATTGGGGCCCGCAGCAAAAAAGAGTCTCATCAACTCCCCACGCAGTAAGGAATCAACGCATCAACTTTCCTGCACTGCAGTAAGTAACTGACGCATCACCTCCCCATGAGTGTAAGGCACCAACGCATCACCTTCCCTGTGGCCATTTTGTTTATTTTGCATGAGGCATCTAAGGTACATTAGAGAAAAGTGTTGCATTTACAACTTGCATTGAACTGAACTATTTTTACCATTTGAAAGTCTTAATTTTAATACTGTATTATGGAATTTTGTTGTTTGGCCTTGTTTTGGTTTGGATCAAGATTACTTATTTTTCTAAACTGGTGTGGTGCCCATTTGTAATGTTTTTACTGTATTACTGTATGTGTTCACACATGCTTTACACACTGCCTCTGAGATAAGCCTGTATGCTCTTGCCAAGCTACCAAGGGGGTGAGCAGGGGTATTTTAAGAATGTTTTCCCCCTACATTGACTAGAAGCAAGGCCTTCTATTTGGACAAAGGTACCTACCTCTGCCAACTAGAGAACCCCATTTCTAACAAAGCCTATTTGTTGAAAAAGTAGTTTGCAAGAATTGGCCAATACAGTTTATTGATTTTCATGTTGGCGTTCTCCCCATCGAGAGAGGTTGCTACTGAGAGCATGGGGGTGAATGCCTGGGGAATGGAACGGGCAGTTTGAAAGGGTTGTCAGATGATGGTTGAACTGCAGCCGACTCAGTCAAGCTTTTGCTGCTCTCCATAACCCGTAATAAATGTTTTTAAAAACAAATTTTCCTTCTCTACAGTGCAAGGATTCAGTGATGCACACACTTGTAGGTGCATCTTGAATTCTCTTACCCGCGGAAGGCTCACAGTTTTGTGCATACCTGAGTGCACACCAGAAGTCTTTCACATGTGGAAAGTTCATAGTGACGTGGACACCTATTGCAAATTTGGGGAATTTGCAGTAATGCACACACCTCCTCATTATTAAGAAGTTCACAGACAGGTGCACCTCTAAGTTACATTTTAATTGCAAAAACTAAATATTGTTTTCTTGTCCTCCGCTTATTTCTGTGGGGTATTCTCGCAGCTGTGTTCTAGAGTTGAGTGCACAGTGTTTCTGCATTACTGCATTACCTAATTAGACTGTGATACGCACACCTACCTTCGCCTGCCCTGCGTATATATATTCTGTACCTGGGTCAACTATGTGTGCCCAAATATTCTCACTAACTCCTCCTTTACCATTTATATCTAGACCAGGGGAACCACAAATGAAATTGCCAGAATGAAAGGACTAGTTCATGAACTATTTGTCAGTAATTGAAGAGGAAGGTTCTGAGGAATTTACCACTTCACGCCAAAAGAAATGTTTGCTACATAGTTTGGGCCCAAGGGGATATGTATTTACCTTAAAATGGAGAAGTCCAGAGCAGTAGGGAAAGAGGATGTTTTTGTGAACATTCTAAATGATTTAGATCACGTTTTACATCGATTGTGTAGCCATCAACAGGTTTAACTTTTTCCAGAGAAAGCAAGGCAAATCTGAGCCAGTTGAAGACTATGTGTCAGCCTTAAAAAAGTTAGCGGTTACATGCACATTTAGCAATTTATATGATCATCTAATTAGGGATCAGGTCATCATGCATACTAATGACTCCAATGTGCAAGAAAGACTTTGGTTGAGCTATCTAAGAGGTGTGCCAAAGCAGCTCACTCTTCTAGCACCACTAAAGCGGGGGAGTCTAAAGAGGGTGCGTTGGTATGTAAGGTTTGCAAAGCAAATAACTTTAAAAGCACAGGCAGTTCAGAGGCCAAAAGGAAGCCTCTAATTAAATAGAGAGGCAACAATCTGATTTGCTATAGGTGTGGCAGGGAAGAGCACCTAGCCAGAGGCAGGAACTGCCCTGCTGTAAAGGTGAAGTGTTAGTTCTGTGGGGTGATGGGTCATTATGCTAAGGTATGGAGGAGGAAAAACAAAGGTATGCATTGTGTTAAATAGGTGTGTGATAGTTCGGACTCAGAACAGTCTGACCTCGGCCAAGTGCAGTGCTGTGCATCAAGTGTCCTATTCTGCACCTAGGCAATTTAGCAAGGAACAAGCTGATGTGTGATGTAATTATTGTAGGTGTGATGATAAGCATGATGGCAGACTCAGGCTCACCAATTATCGTTGTGATCAAAGCTGTATGGGAAAGTACATTTGTGAATGTAGTAGAGATGCAGCAAATTGATTCAGATATCCACCCGGTCACTTTCATGGGTAAGAAAATACTTATGTGTGGATATTGTGCGTTACCTTTTAAATTTAAGGGTGGAATGATGATGGGAAAACTATATGTGTCCGAGGGAGGTCCTTCAGTGTTGGTGTGTATAGATCAAAAAGCATTACATTAAACCTCAAAATCGTGGACCAAGTACTAGGGGTAGAGGACACTGAGTTGTGTTTTGTAGACAAGATTAAGAGAGAGTATCCAGGGGTGTTTTAAGGCAGAATTGGGATTCTAAAGAACTTGGTTCATAAAATTGTCCTAAAAGAAGTTGCTGTACCCGTTTCTTGTAAGGTGAGGAATATTCCTTTCAGTGTGAGGGACAAAGTAACTAAGGAACTGGAAGATTTAGACCGCAAAGGTATAATAGAGTCAGTGGAGTATACAAAGTGGATGGCACCACTTGTGGTGGCCAGAAAGGGGAATGGTAAATTGAGATTATGCATAGATTTGAGGGGCCTCAATAAAAATATTGCAGTGGATAAGTTTCCACTGCCCAAGATAAATGAATTGCTGGCTTTGACTAACAGTCAAGTGTTTCTCTACAATAGATTTAGTGTCAGCGTACCACCATCCTGACAACAGATATTTAATGGCATGCATAAAGCCAGTACGGTGTTTGGGATTTATTTGCATGCCATTCTGACTTGCCACAGCAGCCGCAGTCTACAAAAGGTTCTTGCATGGACTTTTTAAAGACCTCTCGGGGCTAGCCTACTTCCAGGATGACATATTGATTATGGGCAAGAACAAAGAGGAGCATGAGTGTAGACTTTATGGAGTTTTAGAAATATTGAAAACCTGTGGGTTGACTGTTGCAGTAAAACAATCAGTGACTTACTTAAGGCATAAGGTGTAGCAGTGGTCTCAATCCCAAGAAGGACATTTTGGAATCTATTAGCAAAGCCCCGGCCCCGTCAGGTAAAGATGAAGTGAGATCATTTTTGGGCTTAGCTGAATTTTACGCCAAATTTGTTGAATAATTTGCAGAGAAAACGTATTACCTCAGAAAGCTCCTACGCACCAAGGACGAGTTTGAATAGAGTGAAGTGTGTCAAAAGCAATAGGAGCAAGTTAAACTCCGCTTTTGTGAGGCAATAACCTTACAAGTATTTGATCATAGAGCTAAAACAGTAATTAGAACTGATGCCAGCGGTAAAGGACTTGGTGCAGTGTTGTCCCAGATTTCAAACGAAGGGGTGGAGAGCATCATTTTTTTTCTCCTGAAGAAAAATATTGCGTAATTGAACGAGAAATTTTGGCATGTGTATGGGCCACAACAAAATTCCGACAGTTTCTGTAGGGTAAAGAGTTCATGATACATACGTACTATAAGCCACTGGTGAAAGTGTTTGACAAACAGGGTTTTTGCATTGCCACTTCCTGTATAGCTAGAAAGTCCCTTCGGTTACTTGATTATGCGTATAATGTTGTGCACATTCCAGGGAAAAAGTAGAAGACTAGCTCAGCAGGTTGCCCCTACAAGGAGGTGGTAATGAAGTGTGTGAGTGGGATTATTATAGCGTTGCAAGTGTGGAATGTGATGCTGGGAATATTGCTGATGCTGATTAGAAAATTGGTTACAATAAGGTCTCTACTTTGAGCAAAGTCAAAGAATATACATTGCAGGGTTGGCCAGACAAAAAAATGGCAGAGGAAGAATGTAAGTGTTTTTGGGAACTCAGGGATGAAATATCTATCTTGAATTCAGGATTTCTTTGAAGGTGCACAGTCTGCGGAAGAAAATATTGGAGGTGACACATGAAGGTCATCAAGGCATTGTTAAGTCTAAGTGTAGACTTACAAATTCGTGTTGGTAGCCAGGTATGGACACTGCTCTGGAGAAGTTTGTCAGAACATTGTGTCAATGCTGATAAGTATCTAGTTGTGTTGAGTCTACCCTTGAGCACTAGAGAAATACCTTCAGGTCCGTGGGAAGACTTGGCTATTGATATTCTAGGTCCCATGTTGGATAGTTGGGGCATGCCCAAATACATTTTGGTATTGCTTAACATGTATTCTAAATGGCCTGAGTTGAGTATCTGTGGGACTTCTGATGCCACCACTATTATCACGGTTTTAGAAACTGTATTTCTGAGCAAGAGTATCCCCAAGTCACTTTTGAGTGATAAAGGCCCACAATTTGTTGCTGAGAAATGTACTTGTTTTTCAGAAAGGAATGGAATCAAGGAAAAGAAGACTCCTGTGTATCATCCAGCTTGTAGTGGTGCTGTTGAGAGATTCAATAGAGTTATAGGCAGTATTCAGGCAGCTATCAATTCTGGCAAGAATTAGGAGTTTTAACTTAATATGTTAGTGTGGGTTTATCGCATCACACCTACAGTAACTGGGTACAGCTCATTTAAACTTTTGAGGGGTAGAGATCCTTACACTAGAGACAATTCGGCAAGGATGTCTCAGGAATTGCAGTGCAAATGGTCACCAGAGGTTGTCAAAACTAATCTTGAGAAAGTCTGCAGTACGTTCAAGGAGTACTATGACAAGAAGAGGAGGCTAAAATAGTACCCTTGTGTGAAGGTGAATGGGTGCGGGTGAAGTCTTGCAGGATGGTTAAGAAAGGCAGAAGCCATTTTTCAGAACCATTAAGAGTTAGGAAGGTCTTTGCTTGTTCTGCTGAATTAGAAGATGGCAAGGTTTGGCATTTTAGCAAGCTGGCCAAATGCAACAAAATCTTGTCTTGGAGGTGGAGTTGTGACCTTCCTTTGGGTTCTTGGATTTGGGATGACGATATTTTGGCTAATACGAGTACAGTTGCCAATCCCAATGGGGAGAATAGAGATGGAAGTCCTTCGGCATCAAGGGATGGGGCACAAACCAATGGTACACAGGGGTCTTGCTGTGACTTCAGAAGTGTCTGTGAATCACCATTGACGTTGGCTACCCAGAGAGTATCAGATGAGAATACTGGAGTGAAAGATATGATGTGATTTGAAAATGCCTGTCAATTACAACGATTACATCATTGATTAATACATTGGTTTGTATGCCTTTTTAATGCATTATTAGCAGAGTTCACTTACCCGTAAGTGCTGTGATGTAGTAGCTCATACCATTGTTATATGCCTTATTATGTTGTATGTTCGGACTGTATTCTTCAGTATCTTTGTACTGCCCTTTAGGCATCTAGCTTAGTTTTGCCTTCTGTTCCTTTTTAATGTATAAAAAGAGAAGATGTGTCATGTTGGTGTTCTCCCCGTTGCGCGAGGTGGCTACTGAGCGCGTGGGGGAGAATGCCTAGGGAATGGAAAGGGCAGTTGGAACGGGTTGTCATATGATGGTTGAACTGTGGCTGACTCAGTCATGCCTTTGTCGGTCTCCTCAACCTGGAATAAACTTTATTAAAAACTACTATTACTCGTAGAGTCGGACTTACCACATTGATAACTTGTACATGCTTGGCACAAAGTGCCGGTTTATTAGAAAGAATAATGGTAGGTCATAATGAAAAGTTTATTTCATTATACTAGTGGGTGAGTACAGAGGACATCATCCCCTCCCAGACCAAGTATCCCCTTAGTTAGGGTAACACACTGTTTTTAATTACAATTTTCATGTGCTCAGTTCACTTTCAGAGGCAGATCATCCTCTAAGGCGGAGGAGCATTGCCCCACTACTTATACTGCAAGCTGAATACAGAAAATAAAATGATAATAACGTTTGTTATTATAATTGTGTTTTATGTATTCAGCATGCAGCTGAATGCAGGGGGACGGGCTGGGCTCCCTGCATTGCAGGGGGAGGAGTGGTGGCGTACCTAAAGTGTGCATTGTGGTTTGGCCAGCCATCTCGGGCCTGACAAAGTACCTTGTGCACTCTGCATGTGGTTCATTGAAAATAGTCTCAACGTTGGAGCAGTTACAATGCAATATGCTCTCAAATGAAATAGGACACAGCAAGTAGTTTTTCATCAGGACCCCATCATATCTTTTGACTAGCCTGCCACGTAGATAGTTATGAACCCAGTGAGGAGGAAATCTGAGTTTAGCTGATGCATCATGCATCCTCAATTGAACAGCTGTGTATGCCATGACACTCCACTACTACAAAAGATCGAGTATGCACATTACCATTAGAAAGTATTTTTAAGTCAAGGACAGTAAAGTGAGCACTGGGGAAAGCCTTAGGTTGCACCCAGTAGATCTAAGCTTACTGAAGACATTTTAATTTCATTTCATAGACATGCCCATATTGGATAGATTCTGTCAAAGTCTATATATCAAATGTTCAGAAACGTTTGTTGATTATTGCATGTTTCTCCTATGAATCTTCATGACCCACCCAGGCTTCTTCACAGCCCTCCCAGGCCCAGAATCCTGGAGCCCGGCCTGATGGCTGGTATACCCATTACAGAATATTACGTTGAATAGATTGTTTTGTGGCAAAATGTTTTGGGTGGGGCAAGATTGTGTTTTTGGGAAGAACCCATATGACTTGACGAGTAAAATATGCTTTTAGACTCAGATATAAATAGATGTGACCGGGATTACATGGGAAATTGAAGTCTAAAGTCATACAACTTCAAGAGTACATAACACAGCACTAACAAAATAACAACTCCCTTCCATCTGTCAAATAAAGCTTATAGAGTCCAGAATGCTCTAGCTAAGAGCTACGCAATCTGTTTGATGGTTGAATCCATCTTTTAAAACTGTAAATAATTCTTAGTGTGATGTCATACTCCTTGGGATTTTATTTGCATTTTTATGCATCTCTAACATCTTTAGATGCAAGGATATATCAGTTCCTTAAGTAAGCAACATTTTGCTGTCCTTTTCCCCAGACAGTATTCCTGGGGATCCTAGGTTAATGGAATGGTAAACAGTTGCATGGCCTTTCTTTGTTTAGACTCTTCCATAAATCTCTCATAGAACAATCTGCCATTGTACATTTATTGACAATAATTTGTTTGCTGCTATTGGTTCCTAACCATTATTTAATTTCTAAAGATAATCACATTCTAGCTTCCCTGTACTAATGTGATTTGTTCTGCTCCTGTAACATAAAGGGCTGTACCCTTGCAGCATGGAAACGAGTGGGCATCAAAGCCTGTTTCTGATGTCTACTCATTGCCAAGACAATGACTTTCAAGATGTCATCTCTCTCCTTTTCGGGACAAGACTTTTCGTAGAGCCCCTTTCATGTCCTTGTTCCTCAGACTGTAAATGAAGGGGTTCAGGGTGGGAGCCACCACAGTGTACACAATGCTGACAATTCTATCGTAGTCTATGGAATAGCTAGAGGGCGGTCGCAGGTACATGAAGGCGATTGTGCCATAGAAGAAAATGACAACAGTGAGGTGTGAGGAGCAGGTGGAGAAAGCTTTCCATCTACCATGGGTGGAGCGGATCTTTAGTATGCTGGAGATGATGCGGCTGTATGAGATGATGACAATAAAGAAAGGGATGGCAACTGGCACACCTCCTTCCGTGTAAATAAGTAACTTGTTGGCGGTGGTGTCAGAGCAGGCCAGTGTCAGCAGTGGGCCCATGTCACAGAAAAAGTGATGAATCTTGTTGTGGCCACAGAAAGAAAGTTTCGATGCCATGAGACTGTGCAGCAGAGCGTGCAGAGAGGATAACAACCAAGACAAAGCCACCAGGAAAATACATACTTGCCTATTCATCGACATGGTGTAATGCAAAGGGTTGCAGATGGCTACATACCTGTCATAAGCCATGGCAGCAAGAAGGATACACTCAGTGCAAGCAAAGCAGAGAAAGAAAAAAAGTTGAGTAATGCAGGCATGAAAGCTTATGGTCTTCTTCAAAGAGACCATGTTCTTCAACATCGGGGGAACAATGGAGGATGTGAAACACATGTCAACGAAAGATAGATTTCCCAGGAAAAAGTACATAGGAGTGTGAAGATTAGTATCCAACCTTGTTAAGGATATGATCATTGTATTGCCCACAATGTTGGTCAAGTATACAGTCAGGAATACTACCACGAGTAATGTCTGGTGCACTGGGAGATCTGATAGCCCAAGAATGACAAATTCTGTCTCAGTGGTCCCATTAGACAGCTCCATGCTTCAAATATCTGCAGAGATGATACACATGTTAGTATGACACCTTTAAAGGTTTAATAGCTCTAATCAAATCCTTCTTAGATAACATCTATTATTTCAACCTACATCAGGACACCTATCGTTGAATTATTTCCACATTTACCCACATGTCCCACATCTGTGAAATATTCAATAATCAAAACAGTAAAGTAAGATATTTTTATGTGGACCATCACACCGCCAAAACCAATCGTCTCCTCATTTTTATAAGAGAAACATAAGAAGAGATAGGTTGCATGCATCTTTGGGCTGATGGGAATGCTTGACTTTGCCACTTTGTATCTTTCACTACAAAAACACTGAAATGAATTATTGTTACTCAGATTTGTAACTCTTTTCCAGTTAACCTTAAAGAATAGCAATGGGAGATGTAGTTGTATTAGCGGGCTATAACCGCCTACATGAACATTAGTGATAAGCATTCAGCATCACAGATGTGGGCCATCTAACTAATTGTCCATGTATCCCTATTTATGAGATGTTTCAAGTGCGTGGAGGTGGGTTTGAAAATGGATTCAGCTCAGCCGGTTCAGAGTGGCCTAGGCTTTTCCAACACAAAATTACCAGGTAAGAGTATACCAGGCCCAATTAGATGTCTTGAGAGTTCCAGCTATTGAAAGCGAGTGATGGATTTCACATGCAAGGTCATTGTCAGGGCCTGATCACCCTCCAATATGTTGGGGCAAGCACCACTGTGACCTGATGACCAGGTCAATGGTTTACATTGGTGGGCCTAGCTGAGACTCCACCTGTGTTCGTCTAGTGCACCCCCCAACTCTAAACAGAGCAGGGCGACCTTGAATTTGGCTGGGCAGGAGCACCACATATTTAAATGACTCTCTAAAAAACTATAGATTTCAAAACACTAAAAAGGTATGAGCATGAATGGGAGTAAATTACACACTTTCCTTTATTTTAAATGTGGCCCCATGGGTTTCTCTCTCCTTTAAATAAAACGAAAATGACCTTGGGAGATGGGGTCCCCAGGGCCTAATAAGGCTCCTTATTGGGGGGGCATGCGGCCCCACTCCCCTTGCATTTAAAAAGCACCATGCATGATGGGGTCCCAAGGGCCTAATAAGGCTCGGGAATAGGAGCCAAGTGGTCTCCCTCCCATTTATTTGAAAAAACAGCCCATGGGGGATGGGCTCCCAAGGGCCAAATAAAGCTCAGCGAGGAGGGGCCAGAATGACTGCCTCTCCTTTCTTAAAAAACGTACTGGGGGATGGGGACCCCAGGGGCTAATAAGGCTTGGTAAGGTCCTCCTCCCTTTATAAAAAAAGCTCCTGGAGGGAGTCCCCAAGGACTAATAAGTCTTAGGGGTCCTTTTGCCCCCCCCTCTTCTTGAAAATGCATAGGGGCCTGTGAGATGGGGTCCCCAGGGCTTAATGAGGCTCGGGAAGTTGGGTAACATGACCCCCTCCCCATTAAAAGGGATACAGCCCTGTAATCCCCAGGATCTTTTAAAGGCTCGGGAGGGGAACCACTCGGCCACCCCCTCCCTGTTTAACAAAAAAACAGCCAAGGGCTTAGTAAGGCTAGGGGAGAGGGGGCCTTGTTTCCCCTTCCCTTTAAAGAAAAAAGCCAGGGAAATGGGGTCCCCAAGGCCTAATAAGGCTCGGGAGGAGGGACACTTAGCCCCCTTCCCCTTCAAAAAACATGAGGCCCTTAGGTCTTATTGAGGCTTGGGGATGGAGGCCAAATGGCTCCCTCCCCTTAAAATCATAAAACCCTTTGGCCATCCCCCAACAGCTTTGCCCAATCGGGACTGGATTTACAATTGGTAATAAAATATTACTTTACATTAAAAAAACTAGAAATTCATTGAAAAAACAAATATTAAAGGTTAAAGGAATGTTATAGTTAGTGTGATACAAAGATCAGTTTTTGTTTTTAAAAAAAACCCTTATAAATTCACTAAAAAAACAAAGGTTAAAGTAACGTTATAGTTAGATGAATATGTCAGAGACAACATTAACATTTTGAACAAAAAAAATGCTGAAATTCACCAGTTCTAGTTCGCAGATCTAACTATAACTTGCACCCCGCCATGCGTTGCTTATGACCTCACATATTACATCACTCATGACATGCTCTATGACATCATTTATGACATCACTCATGGTATCTCAAATGACATCATTTATGCCATCACTGATGAGATCATCAAAGCTTCTTTTGTACACTTTGCTCTATAAACAGATATGTTTGTTTGTTTGTTTGCGTGCTTATATAGCGCTATGAATAAACCCCCGAAGGAGTATCTCCGCGCTTTTGACACCTGGGATAAGAGAAAAGGAGCTACATGGAAGATGATTTATAATCGAGGGCCTCATAGCATTGGAGCTATAAAAGTAAGAGCAAGACAGCTCAGAACTCATTACTGCTGTAATACATACAACCCCAATAGGTAAAGCAAGCTTGTGTTATGTGCAACATTGACCCATGCCATACACTTCATAGGTAACCAAGTTCTTGTTGATTATGAACCACAGATAAAAGGGTAACTATCCTGCGCACAATGTTTAATCTGTATACAACTGTTCCGGGAAAACCAAGTTCCACAAAATACTGAAGCCCTGTTACATAGCTACCTTACTAAGAACAGCCTTTAGCGGTATCAAACACCTGAGAGTCACTGAAACTACATTGAGAAATGAAGTGTATATAAGTAGAAAAGTGTTAACTGTTAACACTGTTTACTATATGGAGATAGATTAATCTGTACCACACCATTTGCAGGCTGTGAAGCACAAACGAGAAATGCACCATAAAGTATCAAAAAGTACCTACTAAGAACAGTATACACTCTCTGCAAAACATGTCCAAAGAGCAAATATTCACTTAAAATAACCAAGGTCTGAAGGTACCTAGGATCATACTACTGCAGCCTTCATATTGTGGTGAAAACATTTCAGCTAGCCTATCTTCTGATGCAAAACAAGCACACATACGCAGGTTAGTACATGGTGCACACAGTCTTGTATGTGAAGTAGAAATTGTCGTGTTGAGACAATTCTGTCTAATAACTCACGGCTGCTTACGATACTTAGGGCCTCATTTGGATTTCAGTCAGAAAGCCTCCAACCACAGATCGGAGGCTTTCCGACCGACGTCCAAGGTTTGACTTCCGACCGCCTAATAACAATGTAGACGGTCGGACGTCAAACGGGCTGGCTTCCGACGGGCTCAAGGAATCGAAATCGGCAAGTAATCCCTTAAGGATGGCGTTTCCCCTGTTAGGATTATGATGGCAGTTTCCCCAGGCTATTCATGTTGGGCTTTCTGACATGAAAAGCCTGTTGGAAAGTGCCTTTGTGGCCTCTGGTTGGGGGGCCTGGGGATCACCTATGGTGCCCCCTATAAATCCCTGCATAGTGAGGCAGGCACAGTGGGGTGCCTGCCACATGGCGCAGGGATTTACACAAACGTTCGCCCACAGCACAAGCTCCCATAGAGAAATGGGAGTTTGTGACTGCACCATGTGCGGTCACATTATAATTAGTTGGTCGGAACTGCCAACCTACAGTTGGTCAGTTCCAACACCGAAACAGTTGCTTCAGCCTGGCATCGTAATAAGGCTCTAAGGGCCAGATGTAGGTAAATTTTATTTTCCGACCTCTTAAATACCGAGTCATACCGACTCGGTATTTCAGAGGTCGGAAAATAAAAGTACCGAGATGTAGGTAAATGCAGATGTGCAATTACCGAATCGGAAACAGTCGGTATTTACCGATGCGGTAAATACCGACCAGTTAATGCCCATGCATTCCTATGGGCTTTGAAGCCCATAGGAATGAACGGGCATTTACCGGTCGGTATTTACCACATCGGTAAATACCGATAGCCACAAGGGTGCAGGGGGTGTCACTTTGACACCCTCTGGCACCCCCAAAAGAGGCTCGGGTGCCATGTGGCAGGCATACCTGCCCTAAGGGCAGGTCTGCCTGTCATATGGCATAGGTGTGCATGCACACATGTGCATGCACACCTGAAACGGTATTTTACCATCAAGTAGTATTTGATGGTAAAATACCGATTTTTTAATGCTTGTGGGACTCAGAAGAGTCCCACCTACATGTCAATTTTCCCTATTCCGTTAAAATACCGACTCGGTATTTTACAGACTCGGTAAATATACCTATCGGTAAATTTACCGAGTCTGTAAAATACAGGGACCTACATGTCAAATTGCTTTTACCGGTCGGTAACAGCCGAATTCGGCCGTTACCACCCGGTAAACGCCTACCTACATCTGGCCCTGAGTATCTAGCATGTAGAATCTTTGACCTGCAAGGAACTTTTTCAGCAGTACCAAAAACCTTGTGTAGAACGTAATCAACACAAGTTGGCAACTGTCACCTGCACACAGAGTTACTTTTCAATACTAATATTTATAATGTGTTCAATACCTTCACACACCTGTGATGCTCTAGGAGAACATGTGTTTTGTAAACAGGTACACACATTAACTGGCACAGGAATGAATGAATGAATGAATGAATGAATGAATGAATGAATGAATGAATGAATGAATTTTGGATTTATAAAGCACTTGGTTACTCCGAGGAGTGTCCCCGCGCTAAGCAGAAAATCAGGCTGTGACGAGTCCGGAATGAGTGTCCTAAAAGTTTCTGCCTAAAAAACCAGGTCTACAAGTTTTCTCCGAATGTTCAAGTCTTAGGTTGATTGGCATAGAGTTCCACAGCTTGGCTGCACGCAGTCCAAAAAAGCAGCCCCCCAGTCTTGCACGCGGTACTCTGGGGATTACTGCCAGCGCTGCTTCTCCCGATCTAAGTGTTCTGGAGGGAGTGTGAGCATTGATCGGGGGAAGAGATAGTTGGGACCTCTCCGATGCATTATCCTATGCATAAAACGCAGGGCTTTATACACAATTCTGTGTTTGACTGGGAGCCAGTGAAGTTCGACCAAGCCGTGGCTGATAGAGTCCCATTTTGGTCGTTTCAGAAGCATCCAGGCTGCAGCGTTTTGTACACTCTGCAACAATGCTAGCCTCCCTAAGGATGTGCCCAGATAGAGCACATTGCAGTAGTCCAGCCGAGACATCAGCAGGGCCTGTACTACTGTTTTTTGTGCTGCTGTCAGTATTAGTCTCAGGAGCTTCTTTATCAGTCGCAGCATACCAAAGCATATGACCACTGTGGCCCTGATCTGACTGTCGAAAGATAATTGTGCATCAAAAGGATACCTAGGTTTTTCACTTTGGGTTTTAGGCTTGGGGTGGGGCCAAGATCAGCTGGCCACCATGTCGAGGACCAGATAGATGGCTGTTTCCCAACCACAAGCACCTCAGTTTTCTCAGCATTCAGCTTCAAGCAGCTGTCCTGCATCCATGTCGGTAAATCCACGAGGCATAGTTTAAAGTTGGTTGCAGCCCTCTTATCATCATTAGCTAGTGTAATCATAAGCTGAGTGTTATCAGCATATGACACCTTTTTCACCCCATCGCTCTGGATGGCATCGGCCAATGGGCGCAGGTAATTATTGAAAAGGGTTGGGCTCAGTGGCGCCCCTTCGGTACTCAGCCACTAGTGAGTCTATTTTTTCCACTGAGATGCCCTCAATCTTAAAAGCACCATTGGGGAGGGGGTCATACTTCCTTCTGGAGGGGAGGCCAGAGTTGTTCCCAGCCATCTGAAAAGAGGTGTATATCATTGAGATATTGTCCTCAAAGAAGTGGGAAATCTTATTGAAACTGCTCCTTCTAGGGTCCGTGCCTGGGGACACTTATCCAGGGAGGTAATAGATTTTGCAGGCTGTACAAAATTAGGTGGAACGGTAATATAGTAGTTGCCCATCCCTATGTAAACTGTAAAATAAACAAACACACTCATTGGATGATGTCATCAGTAATTTCATCAATGATGTCATTTGAGATGTCATAGAAAATGTAATTAGGCCATGTCATGAGTGATGCAATATGTGATTTCATGAGCAGCGCAATTTTGGGGGCGTAAGCTATAGTTAGCTCAGGTAACTATAACTGCTGAATTTATCTGGTTTTGTACAAGTGGAATGTGAGCCTAAATATAACATCCCTTTAAGCATTGATTTTTTCAGTGAACTTCTAAGATTTTTTAAAATACTATTTCCTAACTATAACGTCCCTCTAACGTGTGGATATTTAAGTGAATTTCTGAGGTTTTAAATTTGTATTTCCTATGTTTAACCTGTAACTATGAGATAGAGTGTGTGAGTGAGTGCATGAGTGTCTCAGTGGGTCAAGTCAAGTCAAGTCAAGTCAAAGAATTTATATAGCGCACTACATACCCAGAGGGTCTCAAGGCGCTTAGGGAGGGGAAGAGGATTACTTGTCAAATATCCACGTTTTAAGTTGCTTTCTGAATGCTAGGTGGTTCTGGGTAAGGCGAAGGTAAGTGGGGAGTGAGTTCCATGTTTTAGCAGCCAGGTATGAGAAGGATCTGCCTCCTATGGTTGTCTTGTTGATGCGAGGTACAGTAGCGAGGGCTTGGCTGGAAGAACGTAGTTGGCGGGAGGGGGTGTAGAAGGACAGTTGTGAGTTGAGGCATTCTGGTCCGATGTCGTAGAGTGATTTGTGTGCGTGGGTTAGCAGTCAGAAAGTGATCCTCTTATTGACGGGTAGCCAGTGGAGGTCTTTCAGGTGACCAGAGTTGTGTTCGTTACGCGGGATGTCTAATATGATCCTGGCTGAGGCGTTTTGGATTCGTTGGAGTTTCTTCTGGAGTTTAGCGGTAGTACCTGCGTAGAGGGTGTTTCCGTAGTCCAGTCGGCTCGTGGCCAGAGCATGGGTCACTGTTTTTCTGGTTTCGGTGGGGATCCAGCGAAATGTTATTTTGAGCATGCGAAGAATGTTGAAGCAGGATGAGGATACGGCGCTGACTTGTCTATTCATTGAAAGTGAAGAATCCAGGATAACGCCTAGGTTCCGTGCGTGGTCTGTCGGGATGGGTGCTTTTCCAAGGGCTTCCGGCCACCAAGAGTCGTCCCATGCAGAGGGGGATGTACCTAAGATGAGGACTTCTGTTTTATCTGAGTTCAGTTTCAGACGGCTGTGTGTCATCCATTCGGCAACTTCTTTCATTCCTTCGTGTAGGTTAGTTTTGGCGGTGCTGGGGTCATTGGTGAGAGATAGGATCAGTTGAGTGTCATCCGCGTAAGAGATGATGTTGAGGTTGTGTTGGCGTGCGATGGCCGCGAGGGGGCTCATGTATACGTTGAAGAGGGTGGGACTGAGTGAGGATCCTTGTGGTACGCCACAGATGACTTCAGTGGCCTCGGACTTGAATGGTGGAAGGCGGACTCTCTGGGTTCTTCCGGTGAGGAACGAGGTGATCCATTCAAGTGCTTTTCCTTGTATTCCGATGTTCCTGAGGCGTTGTAAAAGGGTGCTGTGGCAGACTGTGTCGAAGGCTGCAGAGAGGTCGAGGAGGATGAGGGCGACTGTGTCTCCATTGTCCAGTAGTGTTCGAATGTCGTCTGTGGCTGCGATGAGGGCGGTCTCAGTGCTGTGTTTTGCTCGGAAGCCAGATTGTGAGGAGTCGAGGGATTTGTTGGCTTTGAGGAAAGCGGCGAGCTGGTTGTTGACAGCTTTCTCGATGACTTTGGCCGGGAAAGGAAGGAGTGATATTGGGCGGTAATTTTTTAGTTCGGTGGGGTCCGCTGTGGGTTTTTTCAGAAGGGCGGTGAGTTCAGCGTGTTTCCAGCTTTCCGGGAAGGTGGCGGAGTTGAAGGAGTAGTTGATGATGTCTCGGAGGTGCGGTGCTATGACGGAGTCTGCTTTGTTGAAGATGTGGTGAGGACATGGGTCTGTGGGGGATCCTGAGTGGATGGAGTTCATCAGGCGGATGGTGTCCTCAGTGGAGATTGGGTTCCAGTCGTTAAGGGTGTTCAAGGGGGGAGAATGTGCATCATATGGTTGGGTGGGTTGGTCTCCGGGTTGGTTGTCGAAGCTGTTGTGGATGTCTGCAATTTTGTTGTGGAAGAATGAGGCTAGGGAGTTGCAGAGGGCTTGAGAGGGGGTGATGTCGTTGGAGTTGGCCGAGGGATTGGTAAATTCCTTGACGATGTTGAAAAGTTCCTTGCTGTTGTGGGCGTTGTTGTCTAGTCGATCCTTGAATGCTGTTTTCTTGGCCTTTCGGATTAGTTGGTGGTGTGAGCGGGTGGCGTTTTTGAAGGCGTCCTTGGTGCTAGTGGTTGGGTCTTTTTTCCAGGCCTTTTCAAGGGAGCGGCAGAGTTTCTTGGACTTCTTAAGATCATCGTTGAACCATGAGGCCTTCTTGCTGCCAGGTTTGCTTTGACGTTTTTTCAGTGGTGCTAAGGTGTCGGCGGTGTTGGATAACCATAGGGTGAAGTTGGTGGCGGCTTGGTCTGGGTTAGAAGAGTGGGCTGGGGTGTTTAGAAGGAGCGATGAGGAGATCTGGTCGATGGTGATTTTGTTCCAGTTTCTTTGCAGAGTTGGTTGGAGGTGGTTGATGGGTTTCGGCTTGTTGTAGGTGAAGTGAACGCAGCTGTGGTCAGTCCAGAGGAGATCCGTAGTATGGCTGAAGGAGACATGATTGCTGGAGGTGAAGATGGGGTCGAGTGTGTGACCTGCGATGTGGGTGGGGGAAGTGACCAGTTGTTTAAGTCCGAGGTTGGCGAGGTTGTCCAAGAGGGTGGTGGTGTTGTGGTCGTTGTTCTTTTCAAGGTGAAAGTTGAGGTCTCCCAGAAGGATGTAATCTTTGGAGGGGAGCGCGTGTGGAGTGATGAAGTCCGTGATGTCTTCACTGAATTTTGCGCGGGGTCCTGGTGGTCTGTAGAGGAGGGTGCCTCTGAGTGTGGTCTTGGGGTCGATGTGGATCTGGAAGTGGAGGTGTTCAGAGTTGGCGAGGTTGACGTCAGAGCTGGTAGAGATGTGGATTGATTTTTTATGGACGATAGCGATTCCTCCTCCTGTGTGGCCGGTACGGTCCTTGCGTGTGATCTTATAATCTTCAGGGATGGCAATGGTGATGTCTGGGGCGGAGGAAGCGTTCATCCATGTTTCTGTTAGGAAGGCGACGTCTGGAGAGATGGTGTCTAGTAGATTCCATAGGTCAATGGCGTGTCTGTGGACCGATCGGGTGTTGAGAAGGATGCATTGTAGGTGATTGGGGTCGGGAATCTGTGGTGTGGTCGTAGCGGAGAGGTTGTCGGTGCCGATGAATTTGCAGGAGTAGCAAGAGAAAGGTCCATGGGTGTGTCCAGGAGCGGCTTGGACGCAGTTGGGGGCGCGACCGGCGTTAAGGGCTAGGAGGGTGGCAGCATCGTAGGTAATGCGAGAGGGCTGGGCAGCGCGAGGGGCAGGGGGTCTGGCGCTGGGCGCGGTCCAGGCGTGGACGGGCGTAGACGGGCTTACCTTTGGCGCACCTTCGGCGTGGCCGTAGCGCGTGGACGCTGCGCGTGGGGGCATTGGCCATAAATGGGTGGTGGAGGGGGCGGAGCGTGGGAGGGGCCCCTGGGAGGCGGGAGCGAGGTCGAGGGAGGGCTCGGGTGTCTCACTGGGTGTGCCAGTAGGTGCATGAGTGTCTGAGTGGGGTTGTGAGTGGGTGCATGAGTGCCTAAGTAGGTGTCTGAGTGGGTATGTGAGTGTTTGAGTGTGTCTGTGAGTGAGTGTGAGAGTGTTTGTGTGAGTTTGTGAGTGCCTCCATTTTTGTGTGAGTCAGTATGTGAGTGAGTGCATGAGTGTCTGAGTGGGTCTGTGAGTGGGTGCATGAGTATCTGAGTGAGTGTCTCAGTGGGTGAGTAGGTGTTAAAGTGTCTCAGTGGGTTTGCAAGTTCCTTCATGAGTGTATGAGTTAGTCTTTTAGTAAGTACATGAGTGTGTCTGTGAGTGGGTGGGTGAGTCGTTGAGTAGATCTGTGAGTGGGTGTGTAAGTGTCTCAGTGGCTCCCTGAGTGGGTGGGTGAGTGTCTGAGTAGGTGTCTGAGTGGGTGCATGAGTGTCTGAGTGGGCCTTGGGTTGGGTGCCAGAGTGTCTGATTAGGTTTTCAACTGTCTCCATAAGTGTGTGGGTCAGTATGTGAGAGAGTGCGTGAGTGTCTGAGTGGGTGTGTGGGTGGTGCATGAGTCTGAGTGGGTCTGTGAGTAGATGTGGGAGTGTCTGAGTATTCTAAGTTGTACCCTCTTCTACTTTATTTTGCCTTTTTTGTTTGTTTTTCTGCCTTCTGTTTTGCCATTTTCGTGGGTTTGTTTAGCCCTGGGGAGATAGTGGTCCCTGGGGGTGAGAGGGGTCCATGTGGCAGCCCAACAATAATTCTTTAGCCCCGGGAGGTTGTAGCCTGAGGCTCAAAGAGAGGGGGGCCCCATGCAACCCTCTCCTTTTTGTAAATATAATTTTCCCCTCAGAACCTGGTCCACCCGGGGGCCCTGTGGAAAATAACAATTCCCCCAAGTTTTCGTGAATTTGCTACAATTTATTTTAACGCTTTCATTCTCTGCCACGGTACCTCTGAGACCCTGCGACAAGACTTTGGGGTCAGGGTATTCCTGAAACTGAGTCCCAAGATGGCTGCCAACACTTCCTTGTTGAAGTGTTGGCAGACAATCAGATCTTTACAGATCTCTGCACAAGCTTGCTATTATTCATGAATTAGCCACCATCGAAGATATACAAATTTGGATTTCCTTTAATTTCTCACAAACTACTGAGCAGATTCACTCCAAATAAGTAAAAGCATGATCTGCATAACCAACTCTACCTTTCTGCCAAATTTGGTATAATTCCGTCTAGTGGTTTGAGTGTGTGGATGAACACTTTTCTTGCAGACAAGAAGAGAAAGTGTAAAAACCTTTTTTTTTGTTGTGTCCAACAATGCGTCAGGATGTCATCACCCTATTATTCAAGCCACAGACAAGTGGACCTCTTATAAACTGCTGTCATTATTGAACCACAACAATAACATTTTTAGGAAAGGTCCTAGCCCCTTGTCTTTCTCTCCTTATGGACAAAATAAATTCCCCATTACAATCAGGGTTCATCCTGAATCTCTCCACATCAGTTAATCTGCGGACTATATTCACTATTCGTTTGAGCTGTTGTCGTGTTTAAAACTCCTATGGGAATTAACATGGGAAACGCACTCGGCCCCCGCTTGACAGATTACCCTAAAATTGTTCATGTTCAACAAGACACAATATGACCCATTTTTGGAAAATTTTGTGAAGATTCGTCAAATGACCCCAAAAATATAGGCAAGTCAAAAAACACATATCCTATGTAAACATGGTCCTAACTAAATGCACTAACTACTTGTGGTCGGGAAACAACATTTACAACAAGGTTTGTACTTCGTTGTGACTTTACCCCGCATTTTTGGCGCACATATTTTTTACCAAAATATGAATTTACAATGCATGCCAATACCACGCTTTTAAGGTAAGTTGGGGTGGTGGAGGGTCTTCCCACACAAATATATTGTTTTTAAGTCTAAAAACAATGTGTGGTATTGGCATGCGTTGTAAATGCATATTCGCTGTAAAAACATGCTGCTAAAAAATGCGTAGCAAAGGCATACAATGTATTTAACTGCGTTGTACTGTTGTACAACCCTTGCGGTCACCAGTAGGTAGTTATAGTTAGGATCTAACTTCCATAGGAATAGTATTTTTTGTTTTTGAAATAACTTTGGTGTCATTTGATGAGTCTTCACAAAATGTTCTTAACTAGTTTGCCACTCACTTCACCTGCAAAGTTTTGCGGGGGATCTATTGAGCGGTGACAAGGAAAAAAGGGAGTCTCAAAACAAGCTTTTTCCATGCAATTTCTCACAGAGATTTTAGACACAACTACAGCCTTAATCTTGAGATTAGGATCCACAGTAGAGGATCCGCGGATCCATGCGCCAGCAGCAATGTCGTGATTGGCTGGCCACAACCTTAGAGGCAAACTACGACCACCATTTAGTGAATCAGGACATGATTTTCAGGGGGGAATAAAGTAGAAATAGGATTCGAAGAGTCAAGATACCACATTGAATTGATGGAGGGGTCTGTGAGGGACCCCTCATGGGCAAGAGAGTTTGGATTTTTTGTGTGCTAGGATCCATGTACCCACTGAGCTGAGACACTCAACATGACCCCAGGTGAATCCACGACAAATTTGCAAATCCAGCGCACAAATAAAACAATACAACCACTCACAGACCCACTCACATACTCTCTAACACCCCCACACAACCACTCACACACCTACTTACACATCCAAATAGTCACTCACACATCCACTCATAGACCCAGAGAACCACTCACAGATCCACACAGGCACTCACACACCCACTCACAAAGTCACATACACACCCACTTAAATATCCACACATAGACACAACAGCCACTTACATATTCACTCACATACCCATACAGTACAACCACTTACACACCAACTCATACACCCACCCATCACACACTCACATGCCCATTTACACAGCCATACAACCTCTCACTCAACCACTTACACACCCATACAGTCAATCATACATCCACTCAGAGACACAAAAACACTCATACACCCATACAAACACTGCCTCACCCAGTCACATATCCATACAGTCAGTCACACATTCTCAGTCATTGATACATCCACTCTGAGACTAAGCGAACCTTTTACATACCCAACCACAGCCCTACACAGGCTACTCACCCATCCATACAGCCACTGACACACCCACTCAGAGACTCAGACAATCCCTCGCACACCCATTTGACACACACACTGAGCTACACAGCCATATAGTCACTCACATCCCCTCTTACTCACCCATACTGATATATCCACTCAGGGAACCATTTACACACCCAATCACAACTGCACCCAAGCACTCACACACCTAGTCACATATCCATAGTCACTCACATACCAATAGAGTCACTGATACATCCACTCAGAGATACAGAGGACCACTCAGACACCCATACAGGCACTTACACACTCACTCACCCACTTACATACCCACATGCACATCCGCACAACCACTCACACACCTACTCACTCACCAATACTACTACTCACACATACAGTCAGAGACCGAGAAACCACTCATACGCTGATTTACACACTTATACAGCCTCTAACATACCAACTTATAGACCCGGAGAAGCAGTCATACATCTACTCACACGCCTGCACAGACACTCACACACCCACTCCCATGTACATACTTATAAAACCAACCACATACCTACTCACAGACCCCCACAACCACTAACATACCCACCGCACATTCACAAATGCACTTACACACACACACACACAAAAACAACTCTGACACCCACTCACATAGCCATATAGCCAGTAGCACAGCCACATGCACACCCATACAGCCACTAACACACCCACCCACCCATATACACACACAGCCACTTATACAACCACTGATACACCCATACAGCAAAACCACTGACATAACCACTCACACACCCACACAGACATTTACATCCCCACTAACACAACCACTCCAACTCCCACTCACGGACCCACAAAACCACTCACACACCTACCCACATACCCATACAGCCACTTCCACACCCATTCACTGCCCCATAAAACCACTCACACATCCACTCACAGACCCACACAGCCACTCACAAACCTACTCGCATACCCATAAACACACTTACACACCCAGGAAGCCACTTACAAGCCCACTGTAAGAAAAGTGACTTATAAAGCGCATGGATTCTCCATAGAGCGTCCAGGCACTGAGCTTCCAGTCCTCCACAAGGTGCAATGTGATCGACGAATCTTATTGGAAGAGTCAGGTCTATAGTCTTTTCTTAAACAAGGCGGTTGCAGCTCCAGAGCGTAGGTTAAAAGGAAATGTGTTCCAAACCACTGGTCTGAAGTATGAGAAAGTACTTCCTCCCATTCTCATGTGGATCCTAGCAAAAAGGCTGTGGGCTGACCACAAGCTTTTGAAGGGGTAAAGAAAGTGATTCTGGCCCTGAGGTAGCCTGCATCAGAATGGAGCAGTGTTCTGTGGACCAATACTTAAGTTGTGGAGTGAATTCTCTATTTTATTAGAATCCAGTGGAGGGCATTCAATTGCGGGGACACAAGTTCTTGGGGGCAGGCTATGGAAAATGTGCGCTGCCATATTTTGGATCACTTGAAGCTTGTTAAGGAGATAGTCTGGGAGTCCCAGATATAAGACATTGCCATAGTTCAGCCTGATGTTATGAGTGTGTGGATGAACACCGTTCTTGCAGACAATAAGAGAAAATGTAAAAACCTTTTTTTTGTTGTGTCCAACATTGTGTGAGGCTGTCATCACCCTATTATTCAAGCCAGGCTAGTCCACGGACAAGTAGACCTCTTATAGACTGCTGTCATTATTGAACCACAACAAACAAAATTGTAGGAAAAGTCCTGGTCACTTGTCTTTCCCTCTTTATGGACAAAATACATTTCCCATTACAACCTGGGTCCATCCTGAATCGTTCCACATCAGTTAATCTGAGGACTATATTCGCTATTCTTAATCAGGTCAATCGGAGCTCCCTGCTGCAGGGGTTTTACTAAATGCCAAAAATGCATTCGATTTGCTGGAGTGGCCGTTCCTACTTGCTACACTGGGTAAGCTCATAGTGCCCAAGGGTTTTCACGAGCTTGTTGACCTCCTGTACACAACCTCTCTGGCTCGCCTAAAAGACAATGGCACTCTAACCGACCAATTTGTACTATCCCACAGCACTAGACAGGGGAGCCCTCTATCCCTTCTTCCATTAAATATTGCCATGGATCCCCTTGTAGAGCATTTTCAGGAACGCCACTTAGTGAGTGAACTATGTTTCCATCACGGCCCCTATTAACCTTTCTGTACATGGATGAAATAATGTTATTTGTCAGGGATCTAAGACCAACCTTCACCCTCTACTTTGTGAGGGTATCCACTTTGGGGCGCTCTCTGGTCTTGCAATCAACTGGAGTAAATCTGAAATCTTCTTGACGGATGACACAGTCTCTTTTCCCCTGGACTTTCCCTTAAAATAGTGTACAGACCCTTCTAAATAACTTGGCATCTATCTCCATCATCGTAGTACCAAGGTTTTACACCTAAACTATGGCCCGCAATCGATGAGTTATCATCCCAAATTAATCAGTGGATGTAACTCTCACTATCCATCGTGGGTAGAATAGCAATTCAAGAGATGGTGATACTACCCCGTTTTTTATACTTATTCCTAAACAGTCCTATAGTTCTGACAAATACCTTCTTTGACACTTTTTTGTGCCATGCTCACACACTTGGTGTGGGCCAGCAAACAACCTAGAATCAGTTGGCAAACCATGATCCCGCCATATGAGCGCAGTGAGTTTAGTGTCCCTGATGTCTTCCTCTACTATTTAGTGGAGCAGGCACACTTTGCATACCACTGGTTCCATTATGATGCACGCCTACACTTCCTGATACTGGAATGGTCACAGGCCCACCCATACCCACTTTCCACAATCATGCCACAGGGCTTATCTAGAAATGCTTTCAAAATACATACGCTTCCAACTACATGCTGGTCTTGGGCCAGACTCCAATGGTATCTTGGTTTTAGCCACTTGTACTCTCCTCTTGGCCCCTTTGCTGACAATCCCTTGCTACTGATGACCACAGAAACACTCACCAAACAAACTTTATCCATTTGTCGTTTGCATAGGCTGGGTGAAATCTATGCAGATGCCGAAATACGCTTTGTAATGTCACTGGCGGAAAGGCACAATACGTCATACAAGGACAGATTCATTTTACGTCGACTGTACCATACATTATGTGCTATAACCACAACTACCCCGTCGGAATCTCCTTACTTTCCACTACTATCCCTGGTCATTACAACTCCAGATGGTGCCCACTTGGTCTCTCAACTATATCACTCGTCAATCTTGCTGAAGCCTGTCATGGATAGGGGGGCACGTGCAGCATGGGAGAGAGATCTGGGTAGCCCAGTACCAGACAAGACACAGTACTTTTGCTGTGAGCAGACCAGATTTGTTTCTAATAATCATTGGCACAAGCTACTACATTTTAAATACCTACACTGCCCCAACATTACTCCTCATTTACTAGCCACATTTTATTCCACTAAATCACACTGCTGCCCAAAATGCACTGTGAAACAAGTTGATTTCTCACATCTGGCCTGGACCAGTGCGCTGATACTTGCCTATTGGGAGAGAGTATTTCACACTCTATCACAGATCAGATCGTCCCATCTCTATTAACGGCGTTGTTAGGCTACCATTCGGCTGCTCCCTGTGGGAGTTCGGCATTATGTCGCTATTGCACTCTTGTTAGCTAAGCCCCAGGTGTCTTTGCACTGGGGTGACACATCAGTCCCATCGGTTAAGGGATTGGTTCGAGATCTAGTGTGTTGCGACACCATTAGTGATATTTTATTTTATTTTTTATTTTGTTTTGACGGTTTTGTTTAGATCGAACAAGACCCTTGCGGGTATCAGAGCGCTTTACAGAGCAAATATAAAGAGCATTTATATGTATTTTATACATATAAATACATTTAATTATGTGAATACAGTACTGGTAACAATTAGAAATTAGCACATAACTACAGGAGTGTATTGGACAAGATCAAGTGAATTTGGACATGAGAATCGATTTCACTTCTTTTTTAAAAAAAAGCAGCGGATGGATTAAGTCTTGTTTCTGGGGGTAAGGCATTCCATATCCTGGGGGTCGTGCCTCAGAAGGTACGATTGTATGTTTTCTTCTTGGAGAAACATTGTGGTTTAAGTAGAAGGTTGTTAGAACTCCTGGTAGACCTGTTACCACCTGATAGTACTAGTTTCTCCGCTAAGTACCTCAGGGTTTTGTGATGTAATGCCTTCTGTGTCATACAGGCGATTTTTAACTGGATTCTGGACTCAAAAGGTAGCCAGTTGAGGGCATGAAGGTCAGGGGAAATATGGCAGTTCCTTTAGTTGCCAGTGACAAGTCTAGCGGCTGTATTGATTGAGGCTCTGAGATGAGCGGTCGTTGATTTGGGCAGAGCACAGAGAGCGACACTCCCAAAGTCAACTCTTGTAATTACTGAACTGCCTGTTTGAAGTCATTTGCGGGTATGAAGGGTTTCAATTTTCTCAGTGTGTTTATCTGAAAATGTGTTTGTTGGACCTGGGGTCACCAGACCGCATAGGGTAGCTTGGCGTGAAGTGGGTAGGTCAATCCCAAAGGCAATAGGTGTTAACTTGCGTAGCACCCTTATAGTAACCCAGTGACCATCCACTCAAAAATGACAATACACCAATGTTTTTTAGAAAAATACGGTTCACTTTTATAAAAGCTCTTTTGTGTTCTCTTATTTCATCAGTCTGCTTTGTCACTATTCACATCAAGTACTCTCCATCTGTTTCTTTGCATTAATTAAAATCCCAACATTACCCTGCATATGGCAATTCAATTATTCTCCAGAAAGATAAAAGCTCAGCAACAACTGCACAGTGTATATGTAGTAAGCTCTTCTAAAGAAATAATCCAAGAGGACCAAAGTTTATATTATAAATTTGAAGTTTTAATCATGGAGTAAATAACCCACGACCAGTAACATGAGAGTACAGGCTCATAATGACACTAACACCACATCACCCCATTCTAAGAACATAAGATAGAACATTAGAGATACATTCCTTAAAGCAACCAAGTATTAATAAATATAGTACATACTACACATCCTTCCCCTAATAAAATAAAAAGAAAAAAAGGAAAACTAATTCAAAACATAGTCACGAAGTCTAACAGGAACAGTTCTAGTTCTACGACCAACACCCATACCATCCCCCTTACCATCAGCATTTAAAACAGGTTGAAACATGGGAAGTGACGTAACGCTTGTGGAATCACCACGAGCCAACAGAGAAGAAGAATCAGAAGAGATATTCACAGGAATATTGATGGGGACAGGTAGAGGCATAGAAGTTTCCCCAACACCAAACCAATCAGAATCCAAATTATCAGAGAAACTTGAATCCTGTTTGTTAGAACAAATGATTTTGGCTTGTTCGTCAGAAACCTTAATGAGGGCATTCTTGTTCCACCAACCCCTTTCATGTAAAAGGGCTGCTGCACAAGAAACTTTTACCACTTTCACGGGAGCAGAAAATTTGGACTGACCTTTAGTAATTTTTACAGGTTTTTTGATAATAACCCAATCTCCGACAACAAGAGATTTTTCTGCAACATGCATACGTTTGTCATAATTATTTTTGTAACACTCTTGTTTCATTTTAACACGGTCACGTACTTTAGGTAAATCAATATTGACCTGAGAATTTTTCATTAACCAAGGAGGATTCAACTTAGAA
Source organism: Lissotriton vulgaris (assembly GCF_964263255.1). Lineage (NCBI taxonomy): Eukaryota > Metazoa > Chordata > Amphibia > Caudata > Salamandridae > Lissotriton > Lissotriton vulgaris. The sequence continues at coordinate 292,063,816 of NC_141695.1, forward strand.
GTCGGAATGCGACCACGAAGTAAAACAAAAGGAGACACCCCTGTAGTACTGTGTGGAGTACAATTATAGTTCCAGATTTTCTTACAAAGAAATTCAGAAATATCCAATCTATTGGCACAGGGAGTTTGAACAGCCTCTTTCAACAAACGGTTTGCTCTTTCAACCAAACCATTTGATGAAGGACTATAGAGGGGAACAAAAGTATGCTTAACATCTGAGTTGTTCAAAAACACATTCAATTCTTTAGAAACAAAGTGTGAACCGTTGTCGGTTACAATTTCATGAGGTGTACCATCAATGAGAAATAAACGTTTCAAAAATAAAATCACAGAAATGGAATCAGGATTCTTAACAAAAGAAAAATAAATCCATTTAGAAAAATAATCAATTGCCACAATTAAATACTTTTTTTCAGAATTAAAAATAGCAAAGGGAGCAAAAAAATCCAGGGCAATCTTTTCCCAAGGAGCTTCAGGCCACTCCACAGGTATTAGTGGCAAATTGGACAACTTCCAATGCTTGTCAGAGCATAAACATTGTGGACATTGATTGACAAACAATTTAACTTGATTGTCAATATCAGGCCACCAATAGGTTGACTTAATTTTATTAGCAGTGCCAGTGATGCCTGGATGTCCTTCATGTGCTAAGGAAATGATGGATTGTCTAATTCCACAAGGTGGAACAAATTTGTCTTGTCTAAATAAAATGTCATCAGAAACAGACAACTCAGATGCAACTTGTGCATAATGTTTTTCCTTCATGGACATACTCCTATCCATAGGCCAACCTTTAATCAAAAATCTTTTAACATTCTGTAGACAAGAATCTTTCTCCATGCCCTGCAACCAATCTTGTTTAGTGATTTTAAAATCTTGAAGTGCATCATCAATGGAAAAAACACATTCAAGATCAGAACTGACTGACCCATGCATTGGTTAAGGAATGCGTGATAAACAATCTGCACGGATGTTTTTACCTCCCGGCAGATACTTAATTTCAAAATTGAACTCTTGGAGACGTGCCAGTAATCTAACTAAACGAGAGGAAGCTCTATTAGAAGAACTTTCACCAAGCATGTAAATCAAAGGCTTATGGTCTGTGTACAATTGAAATCTTGTCCCCAAAATATACATTCTGAACTTTTCTACAGACCACGAACACGCCAATGCCTCTCGCTCGATCGTACTATAGTTAACTTCAGCGGATGTTAAAGAACGTGAAGCAAAGGCAATAGTGCATTCTTCGCCTTTAATCATTTGACTGAGAACGGCACCCAATCCCCGGGAACTAGCATCTACTGTAATGATACTCTGTACACCATGAGAAAATGGTTTGATAGAAGGAGCAGAGAGAATCATGTCTTTAATCGAATCAAAAGCAACTTGAGATTCTGTAGACCAAATATATTTAGCATGCTTTTTCAAAAGGTCTCTAAGAGGTTGAACAACCAAGGCATAGCCCTTGACAAAACGAGCATAATACTCACTTAATCCTAGAAACGCCCTCAATGAGTCTTTGTCTAGTGGACAAGGAGCATTCTTAATAGCCTCTAAGAGTGAAGACTTAAGTTTAATTCCCTCTTTAGATAGATTGTGGCCTAAATAATCAACTTCCTTAGCTAAAAATCTGCATTTCTTTTTGTTGACAGTAAGTCCATGATTTTGTAAGGTTTTCAAGACATTCTCAATTAAAATATAGTGTTGATCTAAAGATTCAGAATGTACTAAAATGTCGTCTTGGAATGCTTGAATTCCAGGACAATTATTGAAAATACTATCCATCAACCTTTGAAAAATACTAGCTGCAGAAGCAAGGCCGAAAGGAAGTCTTTTATACATATAAACACCAAAAGGTGTTACAAAGGTTGTCAAAGGTTGGGACACTTTAGATAATGGAATCTGATGATATGCTGAACGCAAATCAATAGTTGAAAAATATTTGCTACAACCAATATTAGCTAGCATATCATGAATCTTTGGCAGAGGATGCACGTCAACAACAATGTTACGATTAAGAACTCGAAGGTCTGCACACAAACGAATCTCACCAGATGGTTTTCGTGCTACGACGGCAGCAGAAACCCATTCTGATGAATCAACAGGACGAATAATGTCCTGAGCAATCAAAGATTCAATGTGTTTCCTCAAATCTTGTTTAACCGATAGAGGAACAGGGTGCACTTTTTGAATGACAGGGCAAACCTTTTCTTTCAATTTTATGGTATGCTCAAAGTTTTTTACTAAACCAATTCTCTCATCAAAAACATCTTTGTATTTTTCTAAAACGTTGCACAAAATAGGATCATTGCAATTATCAAGAATAGCAAAAATAGGTAGATCGCCTAAGGCGACAGGTTCAGGATGGCATGGCTTTAAAATAATCCCAAGCCTAGCTTGATCTTGCCAACCCAAAATATCTCTTCCATTAAGTGCTACATAGATCTTGGTGTAAATTATTCTTCCTTTAAAGTCAATATTATCAGGGAAATAACCACGCATGGTTATATCAAACCCACCAAAAGCTTTAGGATTCACATCGGTTGGAAATAATTTTGTATTATCCCAAGAACTTTGAAAAGTATGTTCATCTAAGATGGTAATCGGTGATCCCGAATCTGCCATAACTTGTATACTGTGTACACCAATTGAAATTTTACAAAGTGGACCTTTGACATTCAAATCACACAAAGCATTAATCTGAATATAAGATAAAGAAGAAACATACAAAGCATCACAAATTTCTTCTTCAGAATACACCATATTAACTTTTGTTTTATCTTTGGGTAAACGGCATAATGCAAAGAAATGACCAATGCGTTTACAATTTGAGCACCTTTTACCTTGTGCTGGACACTTAGGGTTGTTTCCAACATGAAATTTTGAACCGCACCTGTAACAAAATACATTGGACTTCTGTTCAAAAACTTTTTTTCCACTTGAACGGTTAGAAACAACATTAACATTACTATTATCATTTGTTGCCTGCGAAACATTACAAACAGCTGAGGAAGAGGCATTCTGTTCAGCTAAAATTTTAGATGAAACCACTGAACATTCGATGCTTTTTGCAATAACTATAACCTCATCCAAAGTCGGATTTTTGCAAGTTAAAATTCGCTCTTGAATCTTTTTGTTGAAGCAATTGAAAACCAATTGATCACGAAGAGCAGTTTCAAGATAAGTACCAAAGTCGCATTTCGAGGCAAGGACACGCAAAGTTGCTAAATAATCTTCTATGGACTCCTCTTGTGACTGTTTCCTCTTAAAGAAAACATGACGTTCAACCATGACAGATGGATCATCTTTAAATTGTTTACCAAGGCGAGTTAAAGCTTCAGTATATACATTCCAAGTGTCATCATCTGTCGGAGTCTGAACAACAGCTAAATTATCAAATAATTGTTGTCCTGCATCTCCCAAATGATTAAAAAGAATAGCCCTTTTCCTTGAAGGAGGATAATCCAAAGCATCTATTGCCTCCAAGTAATTAGTAAAAACACGTAACCATTTATGCCAGGGCGTAGGAGGCTTGCCAGGAGCAACTAAAAATGATGGAGGTGCAACAATTCCGCTGTTATTGTTATTAGAAGAAGCCATGTAGAAAAAGCAAAAATATCTTACTTGTATAGATATGAATCGGTATAAAAATCCACTGCAACCGATCGTTTTAGTTTCCGTTTAATAAATTATTTTTTTAAATAATATTGCGTGGTAAGGATCTCCTAATTGCTGAAATTGAAAGAAAACAAAGCGCGATTTCTTCGTTGTATAAAATGGCCGCCGACGTGATTAGCGTAATGACGCTACACGCACAATGACGTTCAGGTGTAAGCCCAAGACGTGCGATGACAATACACGCTCCTGCGTGTTATCGTCAAAACAGATGACGTCTTTAATCTTCAGCGTGTTTCACAAGAAGAACACGAGCTGGATCACGTCGCGAGCCAAGAACACAACCAGTGTTCAAACAAAGACAAGTAAGTGAACGTCAGTTGATATCCTGATCTTCAAGGGTGAAAATTAAATTAAAAAGAAACTCACAGTTCTGGATCCCAAAAGCGCTGAGAAATAGTAGAGAAACGATTTCTTGATTTCTCCGTTTTCTTAAGCTTAAAAAAAAAATTATTTGAGAATATCGATAAAATCCTTATTGTCGGTGGGTCTGAAGCATTTGAAGATGAAGAACTCTTGAAAAACGTCGCCAATAAATGTAGTAAGCTCTTCTGAAGAAATAATCCAAGAGGACCAAAATTTATATTATAAATTTGAAGTTTTAATCATGGAGTAAATAACCCACGACCAGCAACATGAGAGTACAGGCGCATAATGACACTAACATCACATCACACCATTCTAAGAACATAAGATAGAACATTAGAGATACATTCCTTAAAGCAACCAAGTATTAATAAATATAGTACATACTACAGTATATTAAATAAGCGGCAATATTGGGGCTTCCTTATGGAGTAAACAGAATGCACATTACATTTAATACCTCTTTGTCTCTTAAGCTAGGGAGATTTACAGGTTCAGCAGACAGTTCCACAGTGGTTACTCTTGGTTATAAGGATTCGTGCCGCTATACAGTTTAAATTGAAACAGGCAGGTTAAACAATTATTGTATGAAGCGTTTTGATTCACTCTACCACCTCATTGGTTTTGTCAGGATAACTCAATGGATCCTCTAGGCCCTGGATAATCTGCACAATATCTCTCCCCTCAAGTAGTCAGAAAACTATTCATGAACCAGCTGTGTTACCCCGCCTTTCATTAGCTGGAAGCTCCCCTCGCTAAATCCTGAAGACTCTTGGTCTGAAAGAGACCCTTCCCAGGTAGTAGTCTGGTCTCACAGCAAGTCCATTAATTAGAGAGTTCTGAATAGGGCGTAGTTCAACCAGTTCGATCACCCAAAGCCTGCAGGGGTTTCCCTTAGCCTGGCTGAATTCGCTGTCAATGGGAAGGAACTCTCGACAACCTTCCCTCCCCTCCAATTCACTCCCCCAGCTTACTTCCTCTGCAGTCTTGCCAGGCCCTCCGGATTCGGTTTCACTCGTCTGGCCTCGCCCGCAGTTACCGCAGAGTTCTCTGTGAGGCAGACCCGCCCCGAAGCTGGTTCCCACCTGACTACCTGGCAGGGTCTACGATTCTTTCTCCTCAGCGCTACCACAGCCGTCTTCCTCTTTCCGGCTTCAGTAGCTTACTTTGGCCCTTCCGTGATCCTCCCACTATCCAGTTTCACTCGGGAAGGACCCCGAACAAGCCCAGCCTCCGCTGACTTCGCTCCTCCCCTTCCGACGCCGTGATGCACACTCCGGGCGGCGTCTCACTCCCTCTTCCTCCCGCGGCTCACCCAGCAGCTTCCGCTTCACCCCCTGCGAGCTCTGCAACGAGGCGCTAACAGCACCGTGAACACAGCGCCGCGTCCCTCTCCTCACGATCAGCCACAGATCTACCGCATGGAGCCGCGCAAGCACGAGGAACCCAGGATCAGCTGTCTGTCAGCTATCCTAAACAAGTACCTTCCTGGCCCAGGGGAGAGTTCAACAAGCTCATGCAGTTCACGAAGCTGCAGGTCGCGCTAGGGAGTGGGATGACAGCTAGGGTTTGCCTTCGCTGGGAGGGGGGTGTTCAGGTCTCGAAAGCAGATGTCAGTCACAGCTGCCCTCACCTGGCCTTCTTCAGTCCCTGTCCCAGTTTGCTCCTGAGGGTTGACACTCCCTTTCCGAGATCAGGGTTAAGAGAAGTAGTTAGGCTTGCTGGGTCAGATCAATAAGCGAGGGATAGTGTCAGCAAGTAGAAAGAGTAGCCCTGTGAGGCAATCAAACTCTCCACTCTGCGCCAACCTCCTCCCCTCACAGCCTGTACTCCAACTAACTACACCTCTCCTCACAACACAAAATGGCTACCCACATTCCGCCTTATATAGGCTGACCCCAGAATGTCCAGAGGAGTCCAGAAGGTTCTGGAAACCCTCATACTGTCCTATGGACCTGAATCCTGAGGTTGCCAGATAGGTGGCAGTTGGAAGACACCATTTTGTGGTGCCTGGAGTTTCAGTCAGAAAAGGCATCTAAGGCAGGGGAACAAGACTATAGGGGCAAGGAGCACCTAACCCCTAGGTCAACACCTGAAAAATGAAAGCATTGAGGGGCAAAAAGGGGACAAAAATAAATAAATAATAGGAGGGACCACCCAAAGGGCTGACAGGTCTAACAGTGCTCCTTTTGTTGCATCGCTGATGTTCTTCTGCATGTTTAGCTTATTATCCAGGATTATTCCGAGCGATCTAGTGGAATCAGTGATGAGAGGTTGACTGTCGAGTGCAATTAGGTGCTTCATCCACTCGCGGATGATGGTTGTTTGGTTGGGGAAGCGATTAAGAGGAATTCTGTTTTTAGTCTGTTTAGTTTTAAATGGTTCTTAGCTAGCCAGGTCTGTGTTTTTTGGAGCTTTGAGTTAAGAGACTTGATGTCTTCAAGAGATTGGACCTTAATGTAGAGATGTGTGTAGTCGGCGTACATGTGATATTGGATATTTGCGAAGTTAAGAAGCTCTGTGAATGGTTCCACAAACAGATTGAAGAGTGTTGGGGAGAGGGAAGATCCCTGGGGCACTCCCAAAATGACTGGGGTGGATTTAGATATAGATTGTTGATCTTGAATCTTTGTGTTCTATTTTGGAGGAAGGAAGTGAACCAGTTTAACACTGTTCCAGATAGCCCCATTCTATTCTTCAGGAGTTCAAGTAGGTTGTCGTGTTTGACTGTATGGAAGGCTGAAGAAAGGTCGAGTAGGATTAGCAAGCAGTCTTTGTTTTGATCCAGTATTTGTAATGCGTCATCAATTATGTGTGTTATGGCTGGTTCGGTACTGGGCCTTGTTCGAAAGCCTGATTGGAATTGGTCGAGCAGGTTGAAATGGTCTATGTGGTTACTAAGCTGCATGTGGACACATTTTTCGAGTAGTTTGGCAAGGGTCAAGATGTTTAATATTGGGCTATAGTTATTCAGGTCTGATGGGTCCGCTGATACTTTCTTACGGATGGGGATACCTGACCAGCTTTGAGGATGTCAGGGATGGTTCCTTGCATGAGAGAAGAATTTATGATCCTAGTCCAATGGGGCACTAGCAGTGGCATGAAGGTCTTTAAGTGGGATGCTGGGAGGGGGTCTGTGAAATTATTGGAAGGATTCAGAGTAGTGAGCGTGTTTAGGATAGTTTCTTTGCTGTAGAGGTTGAAATACCTACGCTGCTTTACAACCACCCACATCCAGGCCTAAAAACATATGGCAACCACTGCAAAACTATGTATTACTCTCTTCACCTAATATTGGGCCACCTGACCTTGATTGAGGCACACCCCGCTGTTGGACAAGTACCTCTAATCATACAATGTAACTACATAGCCCCACTGCAGAATATATGACTAGAGCCCCTATTGTAACAGTCCCTTTGCCTGGGTTGCTTTCCAGATATTTGCCCTTCCTTTTGTTATATTTCATGCTCTGCGTTCCATTGGTCACTCTCCGTTTCTCATTCCCTCCTTATCAGCGCCATTTATTTATTTTACATGCTTAGCAATATGTTCTTTTGTGTGTTTTTTCAGGAATGCATAAACAGATTGTAAGTTTCTATTAGCCCTACATTAGCCCTAAATTCCCCCCTTGTATTTGCATTTACTCATGCTATTGTTTTGTATTGATTGCTCTTCATCAACACCATCAGTGCTGCAGCAATTCCCACTCTGTACTGACTCTCATTTATTCCCATTGTTCATGACGAGCTCAGCTCGTCACGAGCACATGAGCAGTGTACTGCATGACGAGCTGAGCTCGTCATGAGCATCGTAGGGGTTAAAAAGTTAATAAATAAATATATATATATATATACATATATATATATATATATATATATATATATATATATATATATATATTCAACAAAACCAGGTATGCCCCTGTAAGGATGCCCACACAGAAACTTCTCCTCCCTGAATGAGGGCCCAGCACACAGAAAGCCTCCTCTTTCAATCGTTCATCGCTGGCTTTACGCGTTTCAAACTTCTCCGTTCTTGATCACAAGCCAAATGACTGGAAAAGCGGCAAACATTGTGAAACACCTGCTTTTTATTATTCAAACATCCCGCCCATTTTGTAGGCGTTTGCTTCGCCCCAGTGGGCTTCTGCCTCATAGCATCATGGTATTTGCAGTTCTTTATGTCTTTGCCGTTTACCTCATTAATGTCAATAAAATCCCCAGTGGGTTGATTCAAATTGAAGCGCTGACGAATGCTCCATACCACAGTCCTCAAGCTGGAGTAATTTCTGTCCTTGTGCAGCGCTTCGTTATGAAGGCGCTGCGGTCCGCACACAAGCGGCAGTGCATCCTTGCGACTGGGCCAGCCGCCAAACATTCAACAAAACCAGGTATGCCCCTGTAAGGATGCCCACACAGAAACTTCTCCTCCCTAAATGAGGGCCCAGCACACAGAAAGCCTCCTCTTTCAATCGTTCATCGCTGGCTTTACGCGTTTCAAACTTCTCCGTTCTTGATCACAAGCCAAATGACTGGAAAAGCGGCAAACATTGTGAAACACCTGCTTTTTATTATTCAAACATCCCGCCCATTTTGTAGGCGTTTGCTTCGCCCCAGTGGGCTTCTGCCTCATAGCATCATGGTATTTGCAGTTCTTTATGTCTTTGCCGTTTACCTCATTAATGTCAATAAAATCCCCAGTGGGTTGATTCAAATTGAAGCGCTGACGAATGCTCCATACCACAGTCCTCAAGCTGGAGTAATTTCTGTCCTTGTGCAGCGCTTCGTTATGAAGGCGCTGCGGTCCGCACACAAGCGGCAGTGCATCCTTGCGACTGGGCCAGCCGCCAAACATTCAACAAAACCAGGTATGCCCCTGTAAGGATGCCCACACAGAAACTTCTCCTCCCTGAATGAGGGCCCAGCACACAGAAAGCCTCCTCTTTCAATCGTTCATCGCTGGCTTTACGCGTTTCAAACTTCTCCGTTCTTGATCACAAGCCAAATGACTGGAAAAGCGGCAAACATTGTGAAACACCTGCTTTTTATTATTCAAACATCCCGCCCATTTTGTAGGCGTTTGCTTCGCCCCAGTGGGCTTCTGCCTCATAGCATTGTTGAATGTTTGGCGGCTGGCCCAGTCGCAAGGATGCACTGCCGCTTGTGTGCGGACCGCAGCGCCTTCATAACGAAGCGCTGCACAAGGACAGAAATTACTCCAGCTTGAGGACTGTGGTATGGAGCATTCGTCAGCGCTTCAATTTGAATCAACCCACTGGGGATTTTATTGACATTAATGAGGTAAACGGCAAAGACATAAAGAACTGCAAATACCATGATGCTATGAGGCAGAAGCCCACTGGGGCGAAGCAAACGCCTACAAAATGGGCGGGATGTTTGAATAATAAAAAGCAGGTGTTTCACAATGTTTGCCGCTTTTCCAGTCATTTGGCTTGTGATCAAGAACGGAGAAGTTTGAAACGCGTAAAGCCAGCGATGAACGATTGAAAGAGGAGGCTTTCTGTGTGCTGGGCCCTCATTCAGGGAGGAGAAGTTTCTGTGTGGGCATCCTTACAGGGGCAAAAAAATTGTTGAATATATATATATATATATATATATATATATATATATATATATATATATATATATATATATATATATTTATATATATTTATATATATATATATTAGAGCTCCGCAGGTCAAAAACCGGCAAAAATCGGCACTCGCAGCAGTTTAAACCAAAGTAAGGTTTATTGCACACAAATTCAAAACAGTATATATATATATATATATACAAAGAATAGCTCCAAAAGCCACCTCCAATCGGTACGATCGGCGAAGAGAGAGACGGGCCACCAGATCTGGCTCAGATCTGGCTTTAGATGATTTTAATGGTGCAGGTAAAACAGCAGCAGCACAACGCGTTTCGGGCCCATAGGCCCTTGATCACATGCAAAGTTATTATATTTTTTCACATTTTTAAATGCTTTGAATTGCTTACACGCCCCCTGATTGCTTAAGTTTTTGGGATCACATGACCATAGACATAAAAGGTAGAGACACTGATACAGATATTTACATATTTAAACATTACTCGCTAATACATGTATTCACTTCATAAATCAGTTATACAATCAATTTTACAAAAAAAATCATTTAGTCACTTATTTACCCATTTATTCTTCCATCAACCTTTAGATATCCATATATAAAAAATATTCATTTTTCAGAAAGACAGACGTTCACTGGACGATGTTATCAGTGATGTCATCCATGATGCCGTTTGAGATGTCATCAGTGATGTCATGAGTGATGTCACTGACCATGTCATGAGTGATGTAGTATGTGATGTCATCAGCAGTGCATTGCGGGTGCGCGAGTTATAGTTAGCTGAACTAACTATAATGGGGGAATTTCAATGGTTTTGTATGAGTGAAATCTCCAACTAACTATAACATGTGTGAAACCTATGGTTTTTTCAGTGAATTTACAAGGTTTTTAAATGCTAATTCCTAACTATAACGTGGCTGAAACCTATGGTTTTTCCAGTGAATTTCAAAGATTTAGTAAATGATAATTTTTAAATGTATAAATTATTGCATTTCTTTCTTTTTATACTAATTTCTTACATTTTTTTAAAAAATATTTATATTTATTTTATTTTTTAAATTATATTTCATAATCTTAATGTAAAATAATAACAAAACTAAATCCCATTTTTTTTATAAACATTTTTTTCTCCATTTTTTACAATTACAATCTGTATAATTCCTTTTTTATATTTTTTGGGATAATCGCACCGTACACGTACAGTGATCGCACCACACTTTGTACGGCAAATGGTCCTCTGCACATAGCCGTGCACTCGTTATGGATACGCTTTGACCTTGTGCATCGCATCAACGCTTTTGCTCGTCGTCATATACGGCGCCCCGTAAGCGTACGGCGCAAAAGTTTCTAATTGTTCAAAAACATATATTTATGTATTTAATGTGCATATTAAGGGAAGACAGTATCTAGGACAATCATGTAAATAGTTTTTTAAAACTTTTAATAAGCGATTATTACTTTTAAAAGCAATTACGCAAATCGCAAAGGTATGTCGTACATACTCGCATGTTAAGAGCCCCGTAAGAGCACTGTAAGCGTACGCAAAGTCATGTGACCATAAAAGGAGAGTTTTGATTGGTTCATAATACTCCCTATTCCAACTGTTGAAAGACCCCTCTCATTTTGATCATCCAACTTCGACTTTCTCAGGAAAAACATCTATTCTGTGGAGCTGTAGTCTTTTACAACCAAACTCTACCATGGCTGCTCTTTTAGAGACTTCATCAGTACATTCCTCTAAGGAAGATTTTGTTACTGAGCCACCTCAGAAAAAGAGAAAAGAAGCTTTCATTTGGAAGTTTTCTTCATTTCTGGAGGGACAGAAAAAGGTGAATGTACCAAAAGTAACATGCAAGATCTGTGAGGTTACACTTTCCAGGGCTGACCCCACTAAAAAGTACTCTTTCGGGACAGCCTCAATGGTTCGCCATGTCAAAAATTTGCATCCAAATAATTATGGAAGGATGGCAACACAAAGGTTCCAGGAAAACCCTCAACCTGCAGTTACTTCTACCTCAACTGCCCCACCACCTCCTCTGAGCAGTCCGCATCCTATTATTGTGCCTCAGTTTGCAGATCTTACAATTCATTGCAAATTTTGATTAGAACTCCTTTGTTACGGTGAGCAGTCTATTCACCTCATTGTGAAGAGATAAGAAGAGCACCGCTGCCCAAAACAATAATATATATTTTTTCATTTTTCTTCCTGTTCCACGTTTTTTTTGTTTCCAGTTTAATTTTTTGGGTTTAAAAAAAAAAACAACTAAAATCTTGCTGAAAAAACCCACTTATTTTCAGAACTACCTCCACTGGCTTAAAAAATAACTATCCCCCACATACATCAATCTAGGATTTTGCATTTCTTAAATAGCGAAAATTAAGGAATCGCTATTTAGGAAATGCAAAATGCTATGCATCATTTTTTTCGGTATTTCTTTGTGATTCTGTAAAAATCGCATTTTTTACCGAATCCCAAAGAAATACCGAATTCTTAAGTTAATTTTCGCAATTTCCATTGATTCCTATGGGCCAAAAGGCCCATAGGAGTCAATGCAAATTGCGAGTGGCACTTAGAAAATTTCATGGGTGCGGGGGGGGTCCAAAGGACCCCCCCATGCACCCCTGAAATGTATTTTTCGCATCATGTTGCACACACACATGTCCTAAGGACATGTGTGTCCGTAACATGAATGTTGAAAAAAAAACATTTAAAGCATTTTAAACACTTTTTCCAAATTTACCGAGTGGTTCAACCACTCGGTAAATTTGGAACCCTAAGTGCGAATTTTCACTTGTCAAAGTGATGATGCATTGCTTTTAAGAAGTCGCACATCTGCGACTTCTTAAAAGCACCCGCAATTTTAGAACTCGCAACAATGTTGCAAATTCTAAAATTGCTTCATGCATCCCAAAAAGCACTTTTGCATTCGCAAACGGCCGATTTTAAGGAATCGCACCGTTTGCGAATGAAAAAGTGCTTGATGCATGTGGGGGAATATTTCTATATTAATGTGTAAAAGTTTGTCAGAATGAATGTGTAGTGCATAAATGAAAGAATGAATATGGCCGGGATGCCCGCCACCCCCTCCCAACACCACTTCCCAATGGGAGAAGACAGACACAGGTTTGAACTTTTGGAAGGCGGGGGGGAGTTACCCCCCCGGCCGTATTTATTAAAACATGAAACAAAATTTAAAACATTAAATAAAAGTTTCATGAATTATGTACAATTTTACTTTTATTACATTTTTATGAAGACATGTTCTTTGGCTAACCTTAACAGATCTCTAATACAAAGGTTTCCTAGCCGAGTCTAGCATCCTGAAAATGCATACATTCTAAATTAAAATTGTACATCCTAGCATTAAGGGCCAACGGCAAGGTCTTAACCGGTGTCAGATCCCTACTACCAAAATCCCGCCCTCAAGGTGTGAGTGGCGCATGTGCAGAGGACTTTACCCTCATTGCCAACTGTAACTTCCCTTGTCGTGGGGGCCCCCTTTCACTCGACGCCATCTTAAAGGTCGTCCGAGTTCCCGTGTGAGGTATCTGTAGGAAGGACAGCGTGGACTCCCCCCCATCCCCACACTCTCTTCCGCCGTCGCGGATATCCGGCCCCCGGGAAATTTGTAGGAGGGGCATCTAGCCGCCTTCCCCCTGGGAGGGGCCTATGGCCGTCTCCCCCTAGGCGACCCATCCTTAGTGGGTGCCGCCTCCCCGTGGAAGGGGCCAATGGCTGCCTCCCCCGGGCGCTCCCATCCATTCTGGGTGGCGCCCCCCTCTAGGGACCTTGAAATTACTGCTCACCGATCATGACCTTACCGCCCGACCCAAAAATAAATACGACAGTTGTTTTATCTACTAAGGGAAGAAAAAATTCTGACATAGCCTTGACGAGTCATCAACTTTACCTTTCTACAAAGGGAAAAAATGTCCTAAAAGCAGAAGCAACATCATTATATGAAACATTCCCTTACTTCTCTACAAAGGAAAAAAGGCCTATACACTTCTTTCTAATCAAACTTTATTCAAACAAACATTGCCATAGGGGCTGGTGGGTGGGTCAAAATTGCCGCTTGTTCCGTCGAGGGCTCACGAGCAACGAGTTGGTGCAGCCTTCAGAGCACAGGAACAAGAGTACGCTTCTTCGGATTCCCGCTCTCTTTATCCGTCTGCGGGAGGGCGGGGACCCTCCTCAGGTATGCCTACTGGGCGTGGTCTTCCATGCGGGTGTCTAGGACAACCCCTCCTGGGCGGGTAAAGGGCGCGCCCCGGCTACGCCACTTCGGGCATACCAGCCGAGCCACGCCTCCCGCCCAAAATGGTTTCCCGGGGGCATCGGGGCACCCATCCATACGTTCGGGGGGACCGAGTGGTCGCCCCTTTCCATATGGCCCGGATGCCCGCCACCCCCTCCCAACACCACTTCCCAATGGGAGAAGACAGACACAGGTTTGAACTTTTGGAAGGCGGGGGGGAGTTACCCCCCCGGCCGTATTTATTAAAATATGAAACAAAATTTAAAACATTAAATAAAAGTTTCATGAATTATGTACAATTTTACTTTTATTACATTTTGATGAAGACATGTTCTTTGGCTAACCTTAACAGAGCTCTAATACAAAGGTTTCCTAGCCGAGTCTAGCATCCTGAAAATGCATACATTCTAAATTAAAATTGTACATCCTAGCATTAAGGGCCAACGGCAAGGTCTTAACCGGTGTCAGATCCCTACTACCAAAATCCCGCCCTCACGGTGTGAGTGGGGCATGCGCAGAGGACTTTACCCTCCTTGCCAACTGTAACTTCCCTTGTCGTGGGGGCCCCCTTTCACTCGACGCCATCTTAAAGGTCGTCCGAGTTCCCGTGTGAGGTATCTGTAGGAAGGACAGCGTCGACTCCCCCCCATCCCCACACTCTCTTCCGCCGTCGCGGATATCCGGCCCCCGGGAAATTCACAGGAGGGGAATATAGCCGCCTCCCCCCTGGGAGGGGCCTATGGCTGTCTCCCCCTAGGCGACCCATCCTTAGTGGGTGCCGCCTCCCTGTGGAAGGGGCCAATGGCCGCCTCCCCCGGGCGCTCCCATCCATTCTGGGTGGCGCCCCCCTCTAGGGACCTTGAAATTACTGCTCACCGATCATGACCTTACCGCCACAGGCCGGATAGTTGACCGACTATCCGGCCCCCCCACTCCTCCTAAAGGTCATGCTTCCTCAAACCCCTTAGCCATGCTATGAAGTCTCCTATGAGTAAATCTTTCCCCTCCCAGGACAGGTGAACCCCATCATTCAGATACATGTGATCACCCCGAATACACCCGTGAGGAATGCTATGCAACTGCGCGGAGCGAAACAATTTCCCAATTTTATTGTTGACCCTTTTCACTGAGTGGTTCAACGCTGATACTGAAAGACCCCCCCGCCAAATCTTCCTGGGGATCATGTGGGACCAGGCAATCGTGCACCCCGGGAGTTTCTTAGCCAACCAGCTTACTGTCACCAGGATGTGTTCTAATAACACTCGTCTTCCCAGCTTCACTAAGTCATTGCCCCCCAGGTGTACTATGACTACAGATGGCGGTGACCTTTGCCGCCCTAAAAGACCCTCCAGAAACGATTGAAATTGGTCAAAACAGAGCCCGCCCTTCCCATGGAAGGTCACTCTGTACCCGTATTCCCCAGATGCGTGAGTCGCGTCACCTGCCTTGAATGCGTCCCCGGCGCGCCTCACATATGAGTGGCCCACGACCCATACCACTCTCTCTCCAGTCGGTGATCCTTGACCGCTGGTCTCCTGATGTTGGGTCGACTTCCAATTCCGCCCCTCGTGACAGGCTCGCGAAACTGTAATTCAAACAAAAGACAAGAAGCGTGAGTGCATGTCAATTGACTTTACAACATGTGCAATCGCACATACCTTTTGAAGCAGTTCGAGGACCAACGGCCCAGCTGTTTTACTTCCTCCGCACTCTGACCCCGGGCCGTAGCCTCAGTAGCAGCCCCTATCCTAAATGAGTGGGTCCCAAAATCGCACGGGTCCATGCCCGCTGCAGCGGTTGACAGTGCTAGCACCCTCTGAAACTGAAATCTCGTCAGTGGGGTGCCATCATTGTGCCTAAGCAGGCTCCCCCCCATGCAGCCGTCCTCAGTGCCAAGTATTCCTCTAAACACTTTATCGGACAAGAGGTGGACCCTCGTGCGCGCTACACGACAACACTATCTCCCATAGCTTCCTGGTCTGTCTTGGACCTGGATATCGAGATTACCATCGAATCACCCCTTCTTGTTCCTTGCTACCAGTTCGCTTACCCGCATAGCCCCATGGAATGCCAAGGCGAAAGCTGCCCGGAACAGAACTGTTTCGAAAGGGGAGGAGCACGTCTCATCCAGCTTTGCTAAAAGCAGAGACAATCTGTTTAAGCCAATCGGGCGCCTCGTATCCTGCTTGCGACCCTCGAGGCATTGCCAGCCGCGGAGTGCCTTCCTAACCAAAAAGGAACCCGTCGGGCCATTTATGCCGTGAAGCTGTGCCATGAACGAAATGGCCGCCCTATGTCTACTGGCCGTTGCCGCTGATCGGCCTTCTCTGTGCAGCGCTACCAGGAACCCCAGGAAGGATTCCTCCTGACCCCGCTCTGTCTCCCTGTCGGACCCAAAAATGTGCAGTAGGAACGAAACACTCCTTCGTAAGCCTTCCTTGTCCTGGGGGCTAAGCTGGCTGCCACGAGGTCTTGTAATCTGGGGCACCGATTAGCCATAGCGCTTCAGGGAACGGTGTCGCCACTAGGTCCGCTGTGGGTAGATAGCCCCTGAAAGCCTGCATGTGTGAACGAGAGAGTGCATCAGCTGCATAATTCAGTACGCCTGGCACATGTTTTGCCCTGAACTGTACATTCAATTTCATGCAACGTAAAATAATTTCTTTCAACAATCTCAAGATCCACTTGCAGCGGGCTGCCTGCTGATTAATGCACTCAATCACAGTCATATTATCAGACCAAAACACCACCGAGCGGTCCCTAAAGTCGTCTGGCCATGCCATCAGAGCAACCCAAATGGGAAATAGCTCCAAGTACCCAATGTTACCTGTCAGACCGCTGGAGTGCCACCACGTCGGCCATACTTGCGCCGATCATCGGTTACCGAAGATGGCGCCAAATCCCATGCTCCCAGCTGAATCGGTCCACAAACCTAGTTCATCCGAAGATGCTGGTGGTTTGTTCCACACAACTCGACCGTTGAAGTCCGCTAGAAATGCCAACCAAATGCGCATATCCTGGCGAACCTCTGCCGACAGCCTCGTACAGTGGTGTCCTTCCTTGAGGCCAACCATAGCTTGTGCAATAGAGCGTGAGAAGGGGCGGGCTATTGGTATCACCCTTAAGGCAAAGTTAAGCTGACCCACTGTTTGCTGTAACTGGTGCAGGGTCACTTTCTCCTTGCCCAGGCATTGCGTCAAGGAAGCCCTAAACTTGGCCACTTTTTCCATCGGTAAACGGAAACATCCTTCCACAGAATCGAGCTCAATTCCCAGAAACTCCAGTGAAGTAGATGGTCCAACCGTCTTACCTGGTGCCAATGGGACTCCGAACTCCCGCATGAGTATGCAGAAGTCCTGCAGCGCCTGCGCACATGTCGTATTGCCGGCCGCTCCCAAGAACAGGAAGTCATCTAGATAGTGCATAACGTGCCTATGCCCTGTGGCCTCGGTGAATGCACACTCTAAAAAACAGCTGAACATTTCAAAATAGGCACAAGAAATGGAGCAACCCATAGGCATGCATTTATCCATGTAATAACTCCCTTGAAACGCAAAACCTAGCAAGCGCTGGTCTCGCGAGTGTACAGGGAGCAACCTGAATGCCAATTCGATGTCCGATTTTGCCATCCGCGCTCCGGGGCCCAGGTGATTTAATATGGCAACGGCATCATCGAACGATGCGTACCGCACCGAACAAATATCCGGGTCAATGGCTTCATTCACCGAGGAACCCCCTGGGGCAGACAAGTTGTGAATGAGTCTAAACTCCCCTGGGTTTTTCTTTGGAATCACCCCTAGCGGGGAACACACGAAATCCGCCACCAGCGGGCAATGAAAAGGCCCCGCCACCCGCCCCAAGCTGACTTCTTTGGAAATTTTCTTTGCTGCTACGCTTGGGTTATGTTGGACAGATAACTGATTTTTACAAAAAGAGTTCCCCCGAAAATTCCCCGCCGGGATGTTGAAGCCATATAGGAATCCATTCCTCAACACCCCGGCGGATACATGATCAGGGTATTTATTCAACCAAGGAGTCAGAGCCATGATATCGACAGGTGTAGGCAATCGGTTCCCAAGCATCACCTCACTCTTGCTTAGACCCCCCTTTTCCTCCCGTTCCGCTGTTCTTAGATCTACAGCTACTCTCCGGGTGTGAGGAGTTCCCACAGCCCGCACACGCATGCCTGAACCTACATGTTCCCTGGGGCCTGCTACAGTTGCCTCTATTGAAGCCCCAACAAACCCCCCGCTTGCCGCCATTTCCGCCGGTCTTGGGCTGAAATTCCCCACCGGCGCATGCTCGAAAGGGCACCGCAGGCTTCTGGCGAACTGACCCCGACCCGCTCCCACCCGGCGAGGACGTACCCGCCACACCAGGCAAGAGCTGCTTGTGCCATGACACCGAGTCGAGGCAGTCCCAGGTCAAAGTTGCATCAAACTCTTTCGCTTTTTCGGAATTTCATGTCATATCCTTTCCACTCGTCCCCCTCATACATGGTATAAAAATCCATAATCCTATTCTGGTAACAGGACAACTCGGTCAGCACTTCCGGCTTTCGTTCACCCATGACTGCCGTAAATATCGAAAAGGCCTTTACCCAATTCGCTACGGTCTCATCGACCCTAAATTCCGCCATCTTGGCCCGCCATACACTGGGGTGCCATAAATCTTTCTGGGATTTTGCATATTCCATCTCGCGATGGTCAGTCAACAATGAAAACATATTTACATATTTTTCCCCCCATATCATTTCCTTTGTGGCCGCAGGGATGTGCTGAGCCACCCTTTCGCACCTTGAAGGTAACGAACTTTCCCCTGCCATTGGCAATGTGTGCTTACCGGGTTCTACCGTCGTGTCTGCCGCCTTTTCCCGGCTAACCGTAGGTACTCCTGGCGCCACCTGTGGGGGAACAAGAGGAACATTTGCCGTCCCGGCTTCTCTCGACTGCCGTAACTGCTCAATTATTAGTCTAGCCTCCTCGGCCGGGTCCCCCGCGGCCACTGCCCCCCCGCTTTCTTCTTGAGCCAGGGTAACACTGCCGCTAACTGGATGGCCAGTTCAGGGGGCATCTCCTCATCATTAACAGGGGTAATTACAACCGGGATTGGTAAACCTATATCTGGACTTGGTACCGGGCTGTCCGCCGGTGTGATGGGGGCGACTGGGGGCACCTCAGGGACCGGATCCTCCCCGGAAACCGCCCTAATCTTAAAACGCTTCCCCCTACCCTCAGGGACGACTCCCGGCAAGGCCGGGCCTATTACCTTCTTAGGACGGCCTGAGCTTTTCTGGGCCGCTAACTGTTTTTTAACTTCGGCCAAACCTCGACCGATCGAGTCAACTTTACCGAGTTTTCGGTCCATGATCGCTATTCGGTTCGACAAGGTGCGTAGTACCTTCTCCAACTCGGAGCTCTTTCCTGCTTTTTTGCCGGCCATAGCTTTGTTTACTCCGCTCTAGTCGATCAACAAGGTCCCAGATCCTTTGCACTTCAAATAACTGAAAGAGAAACAACAAGATTACAAGTCCTCAAAATTGCCGCTTGTTCCGTCGAGGGCTCACGAGCAACGAGTTGGTGCAGCCTTCAGAGCACAGGAACAAGAGGACGCTTCTTCGGATTCCTGCTCTCTTTATACATCTGCGGGAGGGCGGGGACCCTCCTCAGGTACGCCTACTGGGCATGGTCTTCCATGCGGGTGTCTAGGACAACCCCTCCTGGGCGGGAAAGGGCGCGCCCCGGCTATGCCACTTCGAGCATACCAGCCGAGCCACGCCTCCCGCCCAAAATGGTTTCCCGGGGGGATCGGGGCACCCATCCATACGTTTGGGGGGACCGAGTGGTCGCCCCTTTCCATTAGTAGTGTATTGTGAATGTGAAAGTGCAAAACCATGATAGAGTGCTACAGCATAAATGTATAAGGTGTTTACCTGTACTAAACTGTAGTACCTCCGAAGCACGTCAATGTAACACATCCATATAAATATGTTAGAAGTCTATACTTCAATTTGCACTGCTAGTGAAACTGCCTGGGTGAATTTGTATGTGTTAGGAACGAATTTACAACACCTGTGTACCTCTTTTACACATCTTTTCCGTCACTTTTGTGATGCAGCGGTGTTGCAAAAGATGTACCATAGTACCTGATATTTACAATGTGATGCATATGGAAGGGATCAAAAAGTATTGAGAGGAACCCTTTTTACGAAAAGGAAATGGGTTTGTATTCAACAAAAACAAGAGTCCATTTTCCTTGTTTTATAAGAAAAAAATCTGGCAAAAATATGTAAGGTGCATCACATTCTAAAGCTCTGCAACAGAAAGAGACTTTTCTGCGCAGAGAAGGGGGGGGGGGAGTGGAGGTGTTCTAGCATAGGAACACCTCCTAAAAGTGACTGAGTGAAATCTATAAAATTTCATTCAGTCACTTTTAGTCCTATGCTACATCAAAACCCTGCACCTGCTTGAAACAGGTGTAAGGATTGACACAGCTTTGTAAGCATAGAACCCCAAGAGCATTGCTGGAGCTGCTTTGCACTTGGAACTCAAGTCAAGCAATGCACCACCTTCACAACACAAATACCTCACATATCTATGCCGTTTTTGCTCCATAATTACACTACATTGTAAATACGGTGAATCCATTGTGCTGATATCACAGTGCACAATAACTGCCATATCTCTCGGAATGTGCTACTTATTGTACATCTGCTGATTACTGTTTCAATGTAGTGAATGGATTAATACACACTGATCAAAGAGTCACTGCAAAACTATAACAGGAATGACAGAGTGTTTGCTGGAAGTGTAAGGATAGAGACTGGGGAATTCAAAATATAAAAGGTAAATTTGCAGGTGCATAGAACAGTACATGCATAGTAAATAGGAGTTTGAAGCAGTCCATATACTAAGGCCTACTTTGCTCCATAATTACTTGGGTACTGACTGCATGATTACAGTTCTGCAAAGAGAGTGCATGACTGAATTTATAAGAGCTTCAGTTTTACCACTGTACATATATAAGGAAATACTGCTGAATGGCTCACTACAATATTGAAACAGTACAGTGAGAGTGATTGTGAAAGTCTAATGATACAGACTGGACAATTGAATTTATAAAAAAACAAATGCGCAGCTACATAGAAGAGTGCATGCACACTCTATACAGGTTTAAAGCAGTACATGGCCTAAGGTCTACTTTGCACCATGATTACTTGAGTACTGACTGGATAATTACAGTTCTGCAAGGAGAGTGTTTGTCTGAATTTAGAAGAGCTTCATTTTTAGCACAATGCATACACAAGGGCATTCTGTTGAATATTTTACTACAATACTGAATCAGAAACCACAAAGAGTTTGCTGGAAGTGTAAGAATATAGACTGGATAATACAAGCTATAAAAGACAAGTTTCCCATGCATAGAAGACACCATGCATAGTGTATAGGAGTTTGAAGCAGTCCATGCCATAAGGCCCACTTTGCACCATGACTACTTGGGTACTGGCTGAATTGTTAAAATTCTGCAAGGAGAGTGTCTGGCAAAATGTACAGCAGCTTCACTTTTGAAACAGTGTATACATAAACACATACTGCTGAATGGCTCACTGCAATACTAAAATAGCAGTACCAAAATGTTTGGAGGAAGTGTAAATATAGAGACTAGGCAATTGAAAGTTTAAAAGCCAAGTCTACAGGTGCATAGAAAAGGGCATTTAATATTTAATAACCTTCCTAAAGCCCCAAGCACCAGTACACCTTTCCCAGGGTAGGATTACGATTTACAAAATGCTAGCATTTTTTAAATTAAGAACCATAAAAATAACATATATTAAACCTTTTTTTTCTTCTAATGATAACGATATTTTGTTATACGTCTTCTATTTAGATGCTTTTAATCATGAAAATGCATAGAACACATTTTACCGAGTAACACTTTTTAAACTCTCCAATGTATGTAGATAATAATTCCTTATACGTGTTACTATCAAAATCGAAACCTTTACAGCTTCACAGTTTGAAACTTTTCCGAACACGTGCAGACGAAAAACAGTTAAAACGTGAGCACGTGTAAACTGCAAAACTGCAAAACGTGCCATCTACATAGGCAGAGACACATCTTCCTTCCATAGACTACTAAACAACAAAAAACTATATAAACCACACCTACTGTGCAATTAGTTTCGTTTTGCCAAGTTATTTCTGAATCGCCAATCTCTGTTGCAGGTTCCGTTCTTTAGCATCGGATTCTCTTTTTGCGTCAGCAAACATATTCCGGGGTTGAAAGTTGTTTCAAGATGGCATAGACATAGTACTTAGTTATAAATTGTATTTGTCAATATTTTAACATTTATATGTAGAAAAAATGTATTGCATGTTTTTCGCTTTTTCTCTGTAACTTCAGCAGCTTGTTCTTAGAAACAGATATATTATAACACATATTACTCCTTTTCTGGCTCCTTTTACCTTATATATAGTGACTTTTTATGTTATAATATTGATACTGTACTTCGCTCAAGAGGTGTTGCTAATCCGTCAACGCAAACCCTAAACATTTACAATCAATGTGACAATGATACACTTGTTATTATGTTTTCCCCTAAAGATCACATATTGTTAATATGTATGTTATAACATTAACAGTCTTAGTGATCCTAGCGGAAATCGCAATCCGTCGTCACAAACAGTAACAATAAGTAAGCAACGTTACCGGCTTGCGGCTTTCAGTCTGTTTTCCCCTTGTGATCATATGCTGTGAGAATATATACATATTATTATTCTCAACGTCATGATCTCAGAGGAGTTCATGACCCGTCGCCACGAAGATCTTGGGCCAGATGTAGGTAGCCAAATACCGGTCGGTAACGGCCGAAAATACCGAATTTCGGCCGTAACCGACCGGTATTTGGATATTGAGATGTAGGGTAAAAAAAAAAACGATTCGGTAAATACGAGTCGGTAATTTTACCGAATCGGTAATTTTACCGAATCAGTAATTTTACCGATTCAGTCATTTTACCGAAGCAGTAATTTTACCGAATCGGTAAATAAGAAATGCTAAAAAAGGATTTTTGAGATGTAGGTAACTTCTAAAATACCGAATTTCATGAAATTCGGTATTTAAGAGTCAGTTTTTACCATGGATTGAAAGCAGGTGGTAACCAGGTGCAGGCTATAAAAAAGGGCCCAAAATGCAACAGTGTGACGAGAAAGCCGGCATTCTACGTGATAGCAAGGCGGCTACGGCTACAGGCAGCAGGAGAGAGGGTCTGGAGAAGGGAAGAGCAAGTCTACAGGCAGAGGATAACGCTATTTCAACTAACTGAGCCAGGGATATTGCAAAGGTACAGGCTACACCCCCACACCATCCTGGACTTGATCAGGGACCTGCACCCACTTTTGGAGCACCCAACCCCAAGTGCGCACGCCATCCCACCCCATGTGCAGGTGCTGTGTAGCCTACACCTCTTTGCATCTGGGAGTTACCAGAGTGTGATCGCTGCGGTAGGTGGGGTGTCCCAGAGATGCCTGTCCCATTTCTTCAGGAAGTTCCTAGGGGCCATGATGCAGAGAATGAATCATTACATCAGCGTATCTGAAACTCACGCCAAACTGCTCACGATCAAGACTGACTTTTATCAAATTGCACATTTCCCACATGTCATTGGCTGTATTGATGGCACCCACATCCCAATATGCCCACCTGCTGCCACAGAGTACATTTACAGAAACAGAAAGTCAACCCACACAATCAATGTACAGGTAATCTGTGATGCCAAGAGCATTATCACGGACATAGTGGCCAAGTTCCCAGGAAGTACCCACGACTCCTATATCTTTCAGAACAGTGGGATCTACACACACCTGACAGCAGGGGAATTTTGGGAAGGATACCTGCTAGGTAAAACACTGTGTGACACTCCTTGATACATATTGCAGATATATGTGTATGTGTGCATGTGAGTAATGACTTTTTCATTTTCAAATAGGGGATAGTGCATATGCCGTCCGCTCTTTCATCTTGACACCCTACCTCAACCCTTCAACCCCCAGCCAGAGACGATACAACGTGGCACACAAATCTAGTAGGAACATTGTGGAGTGTTCCTTTGGGCTGTTAAAAAGCAGGCTCCCCTGCCTCCACAAAAGTGGAGGGGCACGGCAGTACTCACCAATGATCTGCTGTAAGATGATTGCAACTTGTGCAATGTTGCACAACCTTGCTACTAATGAGGGCACCGAGGTGGAATTGAGCAACTATGAGGACCATGATGATGAACATGCACTGCTTGAACCCAACACAGCAGGAATTGCAACACCAAGAGATGGCAGACACAGACGGGCAGAGAAGACACGCAACTACTTTTAAGTAAGTAAAGGGACACAGACAGGTGGAGTATGCACCCAAAGTAATTTAATATTTGGTACTACGCAGGTACTCAAAAGCACAAATGTGCAACACAAATGTAATCCATTTAATAATGGTAGTCCTGGGTCACTTCCCCATTTACTGTACAAGTCATTTCCGCCCACGCCTACCAGTGCCCGATATAAGTGGCTGGCTCTCTTCACTGTGTGTTTGGGCTGTTGGCTCATCATGGCGCCTGCTGCTCCTCCGTGTCTCAACAACAAGGGGGCTTGTCATGCTGCTCCTACTGGTGCTTTCCTCACTTTCTAGGACATCCAGAGCAGCAGTTTGTCTGTGCATTAATCAGCACCTCTACAGCACTGGTCATCCTAGCAATGCCCCTAGATACCTCATTGCTGTTGTGTGTGAGTCCCTCTTGCATGTTGATGCATCGTCTGCATAGCAGGAAAGTGGCTGTGGCCAGGCGGTTCATTGACTTACTTTGTTGCTGCGCATGCTGCCTCTCCTTGTGCCTTGCTAACATGTCCTCGTCCAGTTTACTGCACAGAAGCTGCACCGATTGTGTCATGTCCCGCATCCCTGCAGCCATCTCCTTGTTCACATCAACCAGTTCTTTGATGCCCTTCCCTATGTCTTCCATATTTGTGTTCAGGTTCCTCATCTGGCGTTGCACAGACTGGATGGCCTTCCCCTGCATCCTTTGAATCTTGACCATGCTACCCTCCAGCCCACGGAAGACACTGGGACCCTCCACATGTGCTGTAACACTGCTATCTCTGGTTCTGCGGCATCTTGTACCTGTACGGGCACCATCTGCACTAGACTGCTGTGTGGCAGTGCTTCCTTCCCCAGCCAAGGTTTGAGAGTCATCCCCCTCCATGTCACCTGCTGATGACTCCATTGGGACTAGTGGGGCAACTACATGCCTCTTGCTCTTTTGTGATGCAGGTGTTGTTAGAGGCAGTGACGCAGGCAGTTCAGGTGAGGACAGTGGCAGAGGGGATCCTGAACGTTCTGGGGACGCCTGCAGATTTGGAGACATTTCAAGGTCTTCGGATGGTGGCTGTGTTGTTGGTGCACCTGTGTCTTCTGTGACATTCTCTGCACTTGTGGCTGCCTCCTGGCTGTCATCCCTCTCTGGTGCCGTACCTTCCGTCTCCCTGGTACGCCTGCGAGATGTGGACATATAAGCGTACATTAGCTCTGTGCTCCTGCCTCACAGCCTCTACAATTAAATGATTCACACTGAAACACTGTACATGTTGCCTGTGCTTGATTATGTCTGATATGATTTGCCTAACTTGTTGCTTGCTGTATGACATGGTGTTTCATTTAATGACTACATGTCCCATAATGCATTGCTCCTGTATAGTGCTACCTCTATTGGACTGGGGTTAACTTTGCCGCATAGGGAAAAGGGAAGGTGATGGGGTCGGGTGATTGCTGTGCATGCCTCTTACTTTTTCTGGTGGCAGCTCTGGCTGAGCTGTCTGCATCTCCCAGTCCACAGACGCTCTCTGGTTCAATGATGGACCCCACCAGCTCCTCCAGCTCAGTCAGGGGGGGGTGAACGGTTCTTCCCTCCTACTGTTTTGTTTGCCTCTTTGTGGAGCCCTGCAATTGTTTTCTTAGTCAGGCTCCTCAGGTCATACCACCTCTTTTTCAGGTCATCTATGTCCCTTGGAGTCACTCCTACAGCATCCTTTTGGCAGATTTAGCCACAGTCAGGGACAGCTTGCCAAACAATTTCTAATGTTCCTTCACCACCTCCTCCACGAGGACCTTCAGCTCCATGGTGCTAACATTTATTTTTCTCTTCCTCTCTGGAAGTTGCTTTTCACTGCTGCTTGCCATTTTCAAAGTTTAAAAGCACAAAACATTTCCTGTGGCTCAGAGACTCAGCTCAGCTTTCACAGCCTCTCCAGAAGCTTCTAATTACTTGCAGCTGCCTGTGTGGGAGGGGGAGGGTGGTAACACCTGATTGGCTGCCTACTTAAGTTTCACTTTTATTTGCTTTCCAATTCGGAATCAGTATTTCCCTTTTGGCCCATAGGAATGAACGGGAAATACCGATTTGGTAAATACCGAATCGATAAATAAGGATTCGGTAAATACCGAATTGGTAAATACCGATTCAGTAAATTCCGAATGTCGGATTCCGAATTTTACTGAATCGGTAAAAAAAACAGAATTTTTACCTACATTGCATTTACCGATTCTGAAATACCGAATCGGTAAAATTCGGTATTTTAGAGTAGGTAAATTGCAATTACCTACATCTAGCCCCTAATTTTTTTCACCTCCCGGAGAAAAGAAGTTCGGTAAATAATTGCCGCTCGAAAATATTTCATTATGGATGTGCTGTTAAATACATAACTTTATTTTCCTTTTCTTTTTACTGTAACAATCGTATCAATCGTTATAATAGATTATCCTATTGCTACAGAACAGGAACGGGAGATTTTTAAGCGCCATCTGTAATATAATTATCAAATATTTATAAAAACTTGATCAGATATTTTTATATATATTAAAATATAGCTATCATGCATTCTTTGTTACTTTAAATATTTAATAAACCCTACATTTCTGAATTTTATTTTCTAATTTCTATTCTTATTTGAGATTTCTATTCACCTTCTCCTTAAAGAATATATAGGACCTGTACTATATATTATAAGAGTAACATTCTATATATTCTTTGGTGAGTATGTGATTTATTAGTGGAACAGTCTGCAAATTGTAAACACTAAGACAGCGCATTTCTGAATTGTGCAGAATACAAATTTTAAAAATAATAATGCATGCATTTTTATATAATATGAAACAATTTAGATTTTACTGACAAAAATTTACCGCTGAGCTGCGACGATTTTTACCGCAAATAAACCTTGGTATTACCAAGGTTTATCGCAAATGCAATAAAAATCGCCGCAATGCATGAATATCGCTGAAAAGTCTGCGATATTCATGCATTACCGAGCTAATGCTCTTAGCCATGTTATCCACCTCCCATTGGATAACATGGCTAAGAACTGCTCAGGGCAGGTGTTTGCTTTTGGAGATATTCGCGCTTAGCATGAATATCTCCAAAAGTTGGTAATAGGAGATAGCGATGTTAGTGACTGTTTTCAGTCGCTAACATCTTGGCACGCCCACTTTGCATGTCATTAGTGATAAATATCACTGACATGCAAAGTGGGGCCCAAGATGGTCGCTATCTCCTACTAGCTGTCGCTAACTGGTGTTAGCGACAGCTAGGTAATAGGGAGATCATTTTATCTCCGCTTTCTTGGCTTTTAAAGCCAAAAAAGCAGAGATAAACCCCCTTGATAATATGCCCCTACTGTTTTACTTGTTCTCTTGATCTGAGATAATGTAGTGCGGGGGTGTTTGTTGTAGCACTTCTATTCTACTTTATCTAAAAGTAACTGATGCCCTCTTACATCAACAAGAATGTGGGGCAACACTTTTACAAACTGTAGCACAAAAATGAACTATATAGCCATGCTTAACTGATATTTTATGAAATTCCATTTTTAATTGTCACCCATTTCATATATACTGCGACAGTTTCTGAAGAAAGTTTATTTGTATTTGCTTAATAAAAACAGTTTCAAACCTAGACAGAATTGTTTGCTGCGCAACCATACCTCCCCATCATGAAAGTAAACACCACATTATAAGTAAATAGTAGTACTAAGAAGTATGTCACCTACAAACTTGATAAAAGAAAACAGCGCAAAACACTGTCATTTTTCCGCCATGATTTATACACCACACAGCAATTATATAAATGGCCCTTGAAACATATATAAAAAATAGTTTACCTCATAATTCCTCTCCACTACCTTATGGGTACTGTACACAGTTAATAGTTTTCCTAACCTACCCTCTACTACTTTCTTTCCCCATACTCCTTTGGAAAATGCATCACAATATCACTGACAACAGTGAACCGTTCCCAACCAATAAGGAGCAAACTTGTGTTCGGAACACTTTAGCCAATAAAATGTCTATCTTGGTCCAAAGACGAGCAAGGAATGACTACTAAGCCTTCTACTTTTAATACTTTACAGCCAATGAACATTAAACTTCATAAAACTTTTCCACAAACTTCTTCTACGACTAACGGTTCCTATGAAGAAAATAAATATAAATCTTCAGCACAGTAAGTATTTCAATTAGCAACATATTGTGATGAACCTCTAACCTCTGTACTCACGCAACTGATCCATGAACTGTTACTATCGTAACAGGCAGAAAAGTAGTGGCTGTACAAAAAAACGTTATATTTACCTGGGATCCTCTACAAGACAGAAACAAAACCAAAATACCACATTTGCAACCCCTTTGCACAGTTTTTTTTAATAAAAAGAGGCCCCGGGATGGGGGTGGGGGGATCAAGTGGAGGAGAAAGCGGACCCCGGAACTCCAGGGGGCCATGAGCAGGGGCGGCTGGTGACATTTGAAAGTGGTGGACGCAAACTGATTTGCATACTGCACCGTAGCGAGCCCCCCCCAAACCCCATAAGAGGGGTTTGGGGGTAATCCCCCCAAAGTAAATTTTGAAAAAAGAGAAGAAAAATTGTGCATTTTCAAGCAAATTTGAGAAAGCAGGAAGGTTAATAAAGCAATTGTGAAAGTGCAGTTATTACATTAATACATGGCATAACATAGGTAGCTGCTTATTCAGTATAACCACATGGCTTCATATACTCCGTCCTATTACGCTGCTGAATTCAGACTATAAGACTTTCATGAAAATCTCAGCTCTAAGAGTAGAAGTAGAATAATTTCTCTACATGAATTTGCAGTAAACCTAATCTTGAATAACAAATACAAAAATAACCCTGTACTTCTATATTTTATAGAGGTGTTTCGCCATATACTAATAGACCCAAAATAGGGCCTGCTCATGTTTACATCAATTAGTCTTATTGCCTAATCAAAACATTTAAACATCTCAGCTATCTGCTAGGAGAAAACCATGACAGATTAGGTAAGGACAGAAAAGGCTGTAGGTGACTAAAGAGATGGTATCACTTATTATTGGCCTGCACACTGAAAAGGGAGCCTTAATTACTCTACCCTGCCTCCTACATTTGTGAAAGACAAATTGAGATGGATGGGGCTGCATTGACAGGTTCCTGCAAGTAGGCCTGATTTTGGTTGTTAAGGAGTTTGCAGGCTGTCTGCGGAAGACAGGCTGTTAGAGCTCTATAGAGTATGTCATTTTAGAAAGAAAAGAAGAACATTTCTTACACCTGCTTGATTTTGCTAGCATCAGAAAAAGTGCCAGCCTCTAAAAAAAACAAGCAAGTCTTTTAATGTTAAAAGACTGCAGTTCTTTGAAACATCTGTGCGCCTGTGCTTAGTAATGAAAACAGTGAATTTCAGGACGATCGGGATAAAACGTGCTCCTGACTGCTGATAACTCGGTAATTCCAACTTTTTTGGCCAACCGCGATTTCGTTTTAGCTGGTGCTGGAGCTGGATTACCAGAATCCGCTGTTCCCACATTCTTGGTCATGTCACAATCGGCCAGAAGCATGGTTTCTGTCCGGGAGATACATAGGACTCACGTGGGGGCCTAAGGCACGTGTTTTGTGCATTGAGGACTTTTTTCACACAACATGAAGTTCAAAGGAATCTCTGAGCCCTGGATCCTAAGAACAACCCACCCACGTGCCACCTATATGTAGCCTGGCAGATCTCTTAGAGGCCCACCGCGAATCAGCTTTGGAAAACCTGAATGATTCATTCATCTGCCTTGATAAATGCACAAACTGGCATTAGTGGTTCAGGAAGGGCGAGCACACTTTCTTTTTAGATCAAGCTACGTTGGCTGTGATTTTTTCATCTATTAAAATTGCAAAAGCCAATGGTTTACGGTCCTTTTTCACCACTGCAAAAAAAAAATGCTAATAAAGTATGACGCAGGTATTTTATTATTTTTTCGTATACTCATTAAAACCAATATCCAATATCACATGACTTCTGAAGAGGCAGGCTCTATTTATTATTAGATCACACCATGCCACCAGTAGGGAGCTATTACAGATAAATGAGTGGAGAAAAGTATAAGCACAGTCCTTATCTTCAATTAGAAGATTTTTTGTTCAATCTTCACCAAAAAACAAATCCTGTCAAGGGAAGGCGAGGATGCAGTTCCATTCACCTCACAGGAAGTAGCAGTGAGATCTTAAGGCTGGTTACACTGACATATTAGCGGTTTTCTCGTGGCATGACGCGCTTTACAGTGCATAAGGCAAGCAGAGAATAATATATACACACAAATGAGGGTGATGGTTTCTGGAAACTGCATTTTTTTACCATTCTATACAAGACTCATTGAACGTGGCCCGTAGGAACAATTTAAATTCCTATGAATCTAGTAAGATTTCAAAATTAGCAGAGTCGAAAAATAGGCTAATGCAGAGTGGAAGAGGGAAGAACATTTTTGCACAGGAATGTTACGTAGAGTTTTTACGGCAACCGTTGATGGATGTTATATGATTCCACCCTGCCAGCTCGCAGCTCCATTACTTAGTCCACAGTCAAACACGGGCCGGGCGGCCTGCTCCCAGATTTTTGCCAGTTTGAGTCAAACTTGCAAAAATCAGTGTGGCGTATGCAGCGCTGCATGCCAAGGGTGGGGCCTTGCTTTCATATTCACAGTCACAGTGGTGCCCCGATCTGAATAACTGTTCACTGACTTCCCACGCCCCCCAACAACACACGGCCGCATGCCCTTTGTGTAAAGAGGTCTCCCACTGTCTGCACACCACAGTGTGCGCATATAGCGACAGGACAGTCCTGTGCCGCCCTGCACACCGCCACACGTGAGGCGCTGCCTCACAGCCATTCGAGGACAACACTTCACTCGGTGCAACACATGCCCGCATGCAAACATGCTCCGAGATGACAGCTACACGACCCTGTACACACGGCTCTGACCGGCACATGTGTGCAGGCCCAGCTGGGATTAAATGACAGCATACACTCCACTGTGCACGCCGACGCAGGACTGGGCTCACCAACGGACGTAAGAGTCCCACCCACAATGTCAGACACACACACTGCAATGCACACATTGGGCATGCACTTTGGCTGCCAGTGAGTGCAGCTCATTAATTGTCATCGGCTTCCTCACTGCCATCAGACACGGCTGTCGCATCTTGGGTAGGGGAAGGATCACGGTCTAGATGATCGACGATCCCGCCCTCCCAGGGTACTAAAGGAGTCCAATTCCGATCACTCGAGGTATTTGTTATACTTCCTTTCACCCCTGAGGCGGAAGCCGGGGGCCCTTCAGCGCTCTTGCTCTTAATAGAATTCTGCTCTGCTAACTGGCGGTTATTTGATTACTAATAACCTCTTTTTTAAACATTGTAAATATTTTAACAGGATAGATTTTATTTATCCAGTTGGCCCTACCTGGTGTAAGAACTACGTTGCCCAGGGCGGCCTCCTCACCCCTCATCAGCTGACAAAGCGCCGCTATTTTCGGGCGCTGGGCGCTGAACTGACTTTGGGCGCCATCTTGGGTAGGGGAAGGATCGCGGTCTAGATGATCGACGATCCCACCCTCCTCCCGCCCCCTACAGTGGATATAAACACCAGACATGGCCGTCCGCACAGCGGGCGGGCGCAGCGGGCGTGCCGGTGGCGCGCCGAAGGCGCGCCAAAGGCAAGCCCGTCTGCGCCCGTCCGCGACCAGACGGGACCAGGGGCCACCCCCCCTGTGCAAGGCGGAACAGAATGCAGCAGACCGATACGGTATGACTCAACCACATTAAAAAACTTAATGCGGCCAATTAATGATACCTGTCGGCATTCTATCCATCCTAACTCTTCTACTGGGATCTGCTCTCACTGTAAATACCTACTTTCCAGCCATCAAGGTAAACCGTACTCTGTCAAAACCTACAAAATGTTTCTTTTAAACTGCCGTTCACTAACCAAACATGCTGTGCAAATGTCTCTCCTGTTAGAGGAGAATGACCCCGATGTAATATTTTTAACAGAGACGTGGTTAAAAGATGGATCTGACTCTGATATTACGTCCATCTTGCAAATGGGGTACACTTTGCAGAGGCTAGATAGACCAGAAGGTAGAGGAGGTGGTTTAGGCATCCTTCTTAAAAACCATTACCTCTGTAGGACCTCATCGGCCGCTATTTCTAACTGTGAGAGTATGCTCTTCACACTGGATTTCTCACCTACAGTTTCATTTTCTGGTGCTCTTATCTATCGTCCCCCCAACCAAGTGGGAGAATTTATTGACTCACTTCAATCTAAAATAGCCGACTTAGTGGTTAGTAGACCCTACTTCTCGATATTAGGAGATATAAATATCTACTTAGACGACCCCAATAACTCTACGGCTAGTGCATTTCTGGACAGTATGGCAGCGCTCCAGATCATACAGAAAGGCTTCGAGCCCACACATGAAAAGGGCCATCTCCTTGACGGGGTACTTAGTAATGATCATAGACTGGAAGTAGGGACCCCACTGCCCCTTACCTGGACAGACCACTATTTAATACCTATACAATGGACTCCAGCTATGTCACCACAGCCCCCTCTTCGCACTACCCTACAAGGGAGGGACTGGTCCAAAATCTCCCCAGATCAATGGGCCAACTTGCTCTCCTTGGCCCCCCCTCAAAATGAGATAGACCCGGCATTGCAGTACGAGAACTATATCAATTGGCTGTGCACAGCCTTGGACTCTATTGCACCTATCAAAGCCCTCAAAGAAAAGACCAAATCTAAGGACTCGCCTTGGTATACTCTCCAACTTAAAGAACTAAAAAGGGTGTGTAGAAGACTTGAAAGAAATTGGAGGATTTCCCGTAGTAATATGGACAAAACTATTCATCTTGAAGCCATCAAAAAATACAAAACAGAAATTAGATGCACTAAAACCTCATACTTCGTGGAAAAAATTATAAATGCCTCCAACTCTTCCAGAGAAATCTTTCGGATAGCCAAATTCTTGATTGATACCCCCCCTACTCCTACTGATCCCAGTAAAGCTCAGGCCCGCTGTGATAGTCAAGCTGAATACTTTCATAGTAAAATTCAGAAAATCGCCTCTTCTTTTAAACCACCTAATCTATCCCAGGAAACGGGAACCACCTCACTCAACACCATGACTCCAGAATTAGATGAGTTTCCACTACTGGATGAGAACTCACTCGGGGCTATCATGTTGAAAATTAAATCTGGATCTCCTATGGACCCTGCCCCTCCATGCCAGCTAGTAAAAATTGAGAACACCATCAAACCTGTTATTCTTAACATTTTGAATACTTCTATTACGACAGGCTCAGTACCCACTGCGTGGAAATGTGCACAAGTTAAGGCTTTATTGAAAAAACCTACCCTGGACCCGGAGAATATGGCCAACTACCGACCTATCTCCCTCCTTCCATGGGTCAGTAAACTCTTAGAAAAACACATTAACACGCCCATCACTCAATTCTTAGAGAATCATCATCTTCTCCATGACTCCCAAGCTGGTTTTCGTCCCAAACTGGGAACTGAGGCGGCTCTCTTGGCGGTAACTGAGTTGGCCAGGAAACAAATGGATCAAGGCGGCACTACAGCAATCATGCTGCTCGATCTTAGTGCCGCCGTTGACACTGTTAACACCAGCATTCTCCTTCACCGCCTCGATCAAATGGGAATTTCTGGGAAGGCCATGCACTGGCTCCAGTCTTTTCTGGAGAACCGCTCCTTTAAGGTTGTCGAGGGCACTACCCATTCTAAAATCTGGCCCTTGGATCAAGGTGTGCCCCAGGGCTCTGCTTTGAGCCCTACTCTTTTTAATATTTATATGCAGCCTTTAGCTGGTATAGTGCAATCATTTGGCCTGGACATAGTGACTTACGCCGATGATACGCAATTAGTCGTATCTATGAACCAGTCGGACTCTTCCTCTCCGAATCTAAGCAACTGTCTGGTAGCGGTGGCTCAGTGGATGGCTACCTCACACTTAAAATTAAATGGCGAGAAAACAGAGCTCATGATGTTAGGCAACTCAGCCATTCCCAGTCCTTTGTTGGATTGGCCCCCATGTATGGGCCCAATGCCCCAACCAAAGTCCCATATAAAGAGTCTAGGCATCTGACTGGACACCAACCTCAGCTTCTTGCAGCAAGCTACTACTCTGTCCGCAATATGCTTTGGGCTCATGCGTATGCTGAGAAAGGTGTTACCACTTCTCCCCTTCGAAGCTCGCAGAATAATGGTGCAAGCCATCATTTTGTCCCGTTTGGACTATGGGAACTCCCTATATTTAGGGGCTCCCACCTCCACAATAAGAAAGCTGCAGGTGACACAAAACGCCGCAGCCCATCTCCTGTTAGGCCTCAACAAACGGCAATCAGCGACCTTGGCCCTGAGGAAACTGCACTGGCTTCCTATTAAGGCCAGAGTGTTGTTTAAATCTCTGTGTATCATGCACAAAGCCATGTGGAAGACTGCCCCTACTGTGATCTGCTCCTTGGCAAAACCCTACCTTCCTCACAGATCACTACGATATAGTACTGCTTTCCTGGCTACTGTCAATAAGATCAGATGCACCAGATGGGGTGGGCGTTCCTTCTCTTGGAATGCCGCGAAGGAATGGAACTCTCTGCCCACTCTCCTTCGCAGTGAACCCAGCCTTCTTAAATTTCGGAAGGACCTGAAAACTTATCTGTTCATTTAATTTTCTTCCCTTTTTAATAGTATGACTGTACTCAGCGCTACGAGGCCTCCGGGTTGTTTGCGCTTTATAAAACCCGATTAATAATAATAATAATAATAATAAAAAGGCCATAAGTCAAACCCATGCAACGGCTTTCAAGTGCACGCCATTAATTGGCTACCGAATCTTAGCACCTAGTCGTCCCACTGCTCTGTTCACAGTGGGT
Source organism: Lissotriton vulgaris (assembly GCF_964263255.1). Lineage (NCBI taxonomy): Eukaryota > Metazoa > Chordata > Amphibia > Caudata > Salamandridae > Lissotriton > Lissotriton vulgaris. The sequence goes on from NC_141695.1 coordinate 292,099,022, forward strand.
GCACTACTCTCACAGTCCGTTGAATGCCTGGTGAAGTACCCTGCACGCCCCCTGGGAGAGGAGGCTATTGGCAGTGCCCCCACTGGCAGAGAGAAAAAGACATATCCGGGTGGCGGGGCCTGGCCCACAGCCTCGCACACCGGGTGGGAAGGGCCTAGGAGCACCATGATAGACAGAAGCCCAAAATTCCACACACGCAGATGTACTGCTCCCCAATAGCATGACCGGCCTGCATGAGGTTCAGTTGTTGCCAGCCAGGCCACGATTCCACAAAGAACCTGGAAGAGACACCAATATTTGGCTGCCCCGCCCAGAGTTTAGCTCCTCCCCTGCTGCCTTACACACACTGGGAAGCAAATATATACCCAGAAAACGGTCAATGGGGTAGTGGCCGCCCATGTCCCCGCAGGGGTCGGGGTTCAAGGACGCTACTTACATCCAGGCCCGGCCACTCCGGCCTGCCCTCGGCACAGTTTGTGAAGCTGCAGCCTGCGCGACCGGGCCTGTGTTAGCTACCGGCTTTCTTGGTGGCTGTGATTTGTAATAACGGAGCAGGAACAAAGTACAAAGAATGCATTTTTTACTATAGTGCATCGATCTATCATGATTATTCGCACACCTTGAACTTTACTTGAAGAGCTCCCCGCCAGGCCCGCCTCCTCGCCAAGCTTGTCTCTGACTGAGTCCTGAGTCCACTGACTCCTGACCCACTTCTTACCATGGGCAACTTACTTGATTTTGTGTTTCTCTGCTTGCTTGCTAGAATTAGAATCCCAGGCCGCGGGAAGGATCCAGAATAGCTGTCTCTGCTGCGCACGAGGTGGCGAGCTCCAGGGACCAGGCTACAGACCGATGTCACACACAGCAGCGCTCATCCTGGTGAAGTGGCCAATCACTGCATGGCTTCACATGAAGTCACACAGTGATTGGCCATTACAGTGCGGCTGAGGAGGCAGTGTGCCACCCCCACGTGCGGCATCCAATAATGGATTGCCTGCCCTGCTGATCGGTGGACCAGCCAATCCTGGCGCTGCATGCAGCGCCAGGATTGGCTAGGGGGGCACATTTACTACTCGCCCAGTCGCCCTTTCCAAACCCCGGGGGCTGTGGCTGGCTAAACCAGCACCCCCTGGTCCCTCTCTCTTTAGGGAACTACAGTTTGTGCATGCTCAGGCTAGTTTCAGCCCCAAATTGCACTTGCACACTATGGTCTGCTGCAGCCTGAGTGTGTGGACTGTCTGTCACTCAAGCTGCAGCAGGCCACACCCCCTGCGCACTCCGAAATCGCCGGGTGTGTCCCTGATTCCCGGCAGCGGCCGGCGGATTTTAATTTAATTAAGATGGAAGGATTGCGGGATTGATTGAAATGCATTTGACGCGGTGACGGTGGTCCATGTGGGTGGTGGGGTTACGCCCTACGCCCCAATGGACGCACTGCGGCTGGCCATGAGCCCCCCCCGCATACATATAGTTAAAGATCCCGGGGGTAGCAATCCCCGTGCAGGGGAGACCCACTAGGCCCCCCATTATGAAAAACAAATTGCCCCAGAGATTTGGCCCCCCCAGAGGCTAATTAACAATAAAGCGGGCTTCACGTTTATTTTTTTTTCCGCCCAAAATGCGTACCCTGCATTTTTTAAATAAAAAAAAAACCCGCGTGACGTCATATTCGGCACCCCGGACATGTTCTCTACTAAAGATTCTAATTGTTCAAAAACATATACTTATGTATTTAATGTACATATTAAGAGAAGACATTATCTGGGATAATCATAAAAATAGTTTTTTAAACTGTAAAAAAGCGTAGATTACTTTTAAAATCAATTACGGAAATATCGCATGTACGTCGTAAGAGTAAAGATAGTTTGAAGACTTATACATTTTATAAAACAATATAGCACTGCACACTAAAGAAGAAAAGTCAACACAATTATTGACCCCTCTCCCAATATTTAAAAGCCCCTGGGGGAGGTGATAAATTAATCGAGACTGAATACGGTAGTACAGCCTACTGTGCTTACACTACCAGAAAAAGACAACAACAGTACAAAGCCCAGATTTCCATTGTAGTGATTTCTTAGTTGCAAGGCCTAGTTGTCAGATCGACTCACACTCTCTCATGGCTGGTATACACCCACACCACACCTATCCAGCACATCCGTCACTACACATGTGACCCTATGTATAAAAAAGACGGGGCGCACGTGTTCTACGCCATTTTAGAGTTGTTCCCAAACTACCGTACAAGGGTGCCCTCTACTACATGCGTGGCTTCTTTGGTCACTGAGTTAGTGGTGCCCAAAACACTGAGCGGGTGAACAACCTGCAGTGATAATGATGGGAGCACGAGTATGTCGTTAGCCACATACATTTACCACCCATGAAAAAGGCATAAGCATAATAATGGCTTTCTGATGACGGACACGCGTTGTAATGGCTGTGGCTTACGTGCTTCAAATTACTTTTTACGTATACGTGTCACCAAGTCTGATAACATCGGAGGCCAAAGACAAACACAGGACATCTCATCGATCACAGACAAGATAGGTGGAGGGTAACAGGTATAAAAAAAAAAACGGAGGCAAACTACTAAAATGGCAGAGGACGGAGTATGTAATGAACGTTTGGCGTCTTGACAGTATGATTATTAATATATTACAAAAGTGTAGCAGCGATTTTGCTTGGCGAACTTAAAGAAAAAGAAAGAAACATGGGCTTGGAAGCAAGGCTGCTCATGCACAGAGAGTACAACTGGTGCACAAAAAAAACCAGAAAGTTTCACATAGTATCATAGAAATATAGCTCTTTTTTTCACCAGTAAAGTTAGTTCTCAAAAAGAACTGTAGGACATATTATCAAGCCTGGACGATAAAATTATCGCCGCATTTTCGGCAGGAAATTGCCGATAAAGTGGCGATAATGGGATTGATAATATGCTCTATGGAATTCCAATCGAAGCTCATGTTAGATGTCCTTCACATCTAACATGAGCTTCGAATGGAATTGCATAAAGCATATTATCAAGCCCATTATAGCCACTTTATCGGCAGTTTCCTGCCGATAAGGCGGTGGTAATTTTATCACCCAGGCTTGATAATATGGCCCTGTTTTTTTAGCCCTAATGCCCCCACGATCCTCCCCGCGTCCTTCGAGAGCCGGCATTGCTTTGTCAGAGAGAGCAGTTTACATGCTGCTCTCTCTATCGAAAACCAATCTTCTTTCCTACTTGAAAGAGAAACCAGATTAACATGCTCTTTCTTTCAAATAGGAAAGCGGTTTGCTGTGGTAAAGTGGGAACAACAACGCTCACGCCCTAACATAGCAAACAGCAGTGTCCAGGGGTAGGCACCCCGAGACACTGCAGGAGCCGGACCTGGGAGGCGGTGATCCCCATGGCCATCAAGGGCTCCAGGACGGGGGCCACGCGACCCCCTTCCAACATTAAAAAGCCCCGGGGGTACAGGTCCCCGCGGCTGAAAGTTCATTTTACATATAACTACCCCAGGAAGGTAGCGGTCCCCGGGGCGTGTACAGGGGGAGGGGGAGCTGAAAACATATATATATTTTTTAAAACACTGAGGGGGTGGTGGTCCCCGGGGCTGCGGGGGGCCTTACAAGCCCCCCTTTATGGATAAAAATTTCCCCCGAGATTTGGCCCCCTGGGAGTCTAATTAGGAATAAAACGTATTTCTAGTTTTTTTACCTATACGCGTACCCCGCGATTTCCTATTTATTTATTTTTTTAAATTGGGAGCCTAAAGATCCATGTGGGACCCCCTGAGCAGGCCTTGAAGATCTGGATCTTTCTACACTGCCCCCTTTCCTTTTTTTTCAACTTGGTTGTACTGTTTTCTTGTGACTTAGTTCTACCGAGCCACAAGATGGCTGCCAACACTTCCTGGCTTGGAGTGCTGACAGACAGTTGACATCCAATCAGAAAGCAGCTCGTGCTCGTAATTGTACGGATTTTGGTAAGCGTGCTGTACTTCGTCTCTAGATATCGCTATGATTTTACTTTTAATTTTCTCAGGAACTACTGAACGGATTTACACCATTTAACAAAAAGCACAATCTGCGAACCAAACTCTACCTCTCTGTCAAATTTGGTGTAATTCCGTTCAGCGGATCGGGCTGTAGCCCTGGCTAAAGGTTCCTATGGAAAATTGCATGGGGAAAACATGTTTTGGGATCCCCTTTTTTCTCGGCTCCCACTTGATGAATCACCCCCAAACTTTCAGGGAAGGAGCGGAGCAGAGCAGGCCATTTTCTTGGAGAAATTCTTGAAGATTCGTCCACCAGCGCCATAGTTATTACAAATAGAATGTTGTGGATTTCCTATGGAAACTAGGTCCTAACTATAACTACCTACTGGCAACCGCCAGTGACATCACTCATGACATCACTGATGACACCAACCAGTGAATGTGTGTCTTTCTGAAAAAAAATATGTTTTATATATGTATATGTAAAGGTCGATGGAAGAATAAATGTTTAAATAAGTGTTTTAATTAATGTTTAAAAAAAATGATTGGTTAACTGGCTTATTAAGTGTATGTTAGTGAATACATATATTAGCGAGCAGTGTTTCACTTTGTGTATAATTGGCTGCATGGGTTGGTGAGTAGCTACATGTGTGTGTATATGGGTTATTAGATGTTTTTTTGTATCAGTATGAGTCTCTGTATGGTTTAGTGGGGGTATAACTTAGCACATAGATGCAGCAATGACTGACTCACTGTTTGTATGTGTTTTGAAGACAGCATATGTGCAGGACTGTATGGGTGGATGAGTGTGTATATGTGTGTGTTAGTGAGTGAATGACTGTCTCACTAGTGTCTTTATCAGTAACGACATATGTTTTAATCTAGTATATGTGAGTATTGATGTTTATAAGTGAGTACATGTGAGATTGTAAGAGTTCCTGTTTAAATGAGTATGTTTTTCTATAAGTGATTGTTTAAGAGAGTAAGTATGTGTAAGTTTTCTTAGAAGTAAGGTGGTAGTGTGTGTATAGTTGTATATGCAAATAAATGAATGTTCAATAGTTTATTTGCATGTGTGAATATGTGTGTGAGTAACTTTTGGATGACTGTCGGTGTGTAACAAGATGTATAGGTGTATCACTACATATGATGAGTGAGTATATGTATGAGTGACTATATAGAACTGTTGGTGAATGAGTGGATGTATATATAGATGGTGGTATTACTGAATTGGCTGTTGTAACTGGTATGGATATCTCCATTTTTTTGAAAATGTTAATTTCTATTTTTGAATATGTGTTTTATATTTAAAGTATTTTATTGAAAGAGCACAAAGAGAGAAAGACATTCAAGCAATGGTGTCAATGCTATGTGCCAAGGGGCCCATCTTAAAGTAATGCATAGTCTCCTCAAGTCTTATGGCAGGGGCCCCTTCAATTCCGCACCCAGACGCACAATCTGAAAGCAAAATACAACAATGGAAGCAAACCCTTTGTACCCCTCCTATTCTACTAAACCAACCTCCCCAACTCCCGCGCCTACCCCACCCCCCCCTCACCCCCTCCCCCCATCCAGTGCCTAGCCCAACTTAGTGCTCGTGTCCTTGTTCCCGCCCCCCTCGTCAACTCAGTATGGTCAGTTGGACTTTAAGCAGTGTGATCAATCGGTGGTGTAATTCTCAGTAGTCTCAGGTACTTTGGACAGGTGAGTTCCCTGAATTCCTTGGCCAGTAGTGTATGGAATGGTTGCCATAGATCCTCAAATTGTTCCACCTCCCTGGCCAACATGAGAGATAATTTTTCCATGCCCAATACATGCCACAATCTGTGTAGCCAACCTGTGGTGGATGGGACTGTGGTTGTGCGCCAGTGTATGAGGATGTTTTGAACTGCCGAACCCAGTGCAATGGCAATTTGCCTACCTCTGCGAGATTTCAGTGGGTACAATAAACTGTTAGGGAGACCCAACAGGACGTACGCTGGGAGGCGGGGCAACTCTATTTTGAAGTGAGCATCCATCTCGTCAATCACTTCTTTTCAAAAAGAATGTAACAGCGGGCAGTCCCATAGGACATGTGTGAGTGTACCGATATGTCCACGCTCCCGCCGACAGATGTTCTCTACATGTCTGTTCATCTCGTGCAGCCGTTCCGGGGTGTGATACCAATATGTGGACACCTTGGTAAATGTTTCGGTGAGTCCTATGTGATAAGCCGAGTGTCTTGTGCGGTACGAGATTTGTTCCCATTCTTTATGACTCAGTGTCCTACCCAGCTCCTTATTCCATCGTTCTCTACCAGGGTTATGAAGGTGGAAGGGAGGGGGTTGTAGCATCTTATAAAGATCTGTAATGAGTTTCGCATCTGATATGCGGGCTACCAACCATTTCTCGTATGGCAGCAGTTTCCTGTCCGCCGTCTCTCTCACCTGTGGCTGTAGAGCCCAGTGCCTCACCTGCCAGTAGCGCATCCTGTCCGTTTCGGACAGCTGATAGTCCTCTTTGAGACTCCGAAAGGGAAGAATCCAGCCTGCTTCATATAATTGGAAGAGTGCCCTGCATCCAGATGCTCGCCAGTGCGTGAAGGCCCCCGGTTCCGTCCCCGGGGCAAAGTCCGGGTTATCCACCAGAGGGGAACGTGGTGAGGTCATAGATCTTGTTGGTAGCGTCCCATACCCTCAACGGGACCCGCGTGACGAAGGACGCGTAGAGATTAGGAGGGCGATGCGCCCTACGCAGGAAGGGTATTTCCTGTAATGGGCGGCCCGCGACCGCTTGGTCCTGGAATAACCAGTGATTGTCTGAATCCCACCTGCTCCATTCCACCAGGTACCTCAGCTGCGCTGCTTGAAAATATTTGCGCAGGTCCGGAATACCCAGTCCCCCCGACTCAGGTGCCAATGTGGAGAGAGCCCTCTTCATCCGGGGTTTGCGGCCCTGCCAGACGAAGCGGGATAAGCCCGCCTGCATCTGCTGGATCCATCCTTTGGGTGGCTGGAGCGGCAACGCCCGGAACAGGTACAGAATCTGGGGTAGGACTGTCATCTTGACCGCTGCCACCCTGCCAACCCAGGATATCATGCCCTTACCCCATCTCCCCAATTCCTCTTTAATCTTCTTACCCAGAGCCGCGTAGTTAACGGTCACCATTGCTGGCAACGTGGGTGCCAGCAGGATACCCAAGTACTGTACTTGGCGCGACGACCAGTGCATGGGGAAGCGCTCCTGTAACGCCGACCTCGTGGCAGCCGTCGGGGAGATGTCCAGCGCTACCGATTTCCCCATGTTCATTCTGAATCCTGCCACCCTTGAGAAGGCCTCCAATTCGCCGACGCATGCGGGAAGAGCACGCCTCGGGTCCTCTAAAGTCAGAATCACATCGTCAGCGTAGAGGCTTACTGTGTGGGTATATCCTCCCATCTTTACTCCAATCGTGTCTGGGTTCTGGCGTTTTCTCTGGGCGAATGGCTCCATGTACATAGCAAAGAGGAGGGGGGACAGTGGGCACCCCTGCCTGGTGCCTCGCTCAATGGCGAACCCCTGGGAGCTACAACCGTTCACCCTTACCATCGCTGACGGGAATCTGTAGCAATTGAACACCAAGGAACGGAATTTCTCGCCGATGCCCATTTTCTCCATTACGCGTTCTAGATAAGGCCAGTGCACCAGGTCGAACGCCTTCTCTGCATCGACCGACAACAGCATTCTCTCCCCAGGAACTCGAGAAGCCTTTTCCAAGATATGCACCACTCTCTTGGTGTTATCCACCGTCTGCCTCCCAGGTACAAAGCCCGCCTGGTCCGGCTCCACCAGACCCGGCAGATGGAGTGCCAGTCTCGCCGCAAGAATCCCGGTGTACAGTTTGAGGTCGACATTCAGGAGTGAGATCGGTCGATACGAACTGCATTGGGTCCGGTCTTTTCCCGGTTTGGGTATGACCAACACCGTGGCTTGCAAGAGATCAGGTGGGATAGCCCCCGGGACGGAAAAGGAGTTAAAAAGTTTAGCGCGGATGGGTGCCAGCGTGGTACTGAATGTTCTATAAAAGAGTGTGGTGTAGCCATCCGGGCCTGGGGCTTTCCCATGCTTGAGTCTGGAGATGGCTGCAAGCACCTCCTCGACCCGAATATTTCGTTCTAGATACTCTGCCTGCATCGGCGCCAGCGATGATAGGGTAACCGTGTCCAAATAGTCTTCCATCTCCCGCATCGACTTTCGCTCCCCAGTGTAGAGCTCAGCATAGAATCTACGGAAGGCCTCGGCTATCTGGCCATCTTCGGTGACGGTCATGCCATCACCAGCCACAATCTCCTTCACCCGGTGACATTGGTGTGCCCTCCTGAGTTTGTGTGCTAAAAGACGACCACATCTATCACCTCCTGTATAATACGCATGCTTCAGACGCAGCGCCGCATATTCCGCCCTGTCCATGTCTAAGGCCGACAGGAGTTTCCTCGCTGCCTTCAGCTGCCTCCAGATCCTGGGGGCTCCCGTACGGCGATGCACCTGTTCCCGGACTTTCTGCGTGAGTTCGTCTAGTTTTTGGCGCCGGTCTCTATTTTCTGCGGAGGAGATCGCAATGAATTCTCCCCTTAATACTGCCTTGAGTGCTGCCCACTGGATCACCAGCGAGGTGTCGGCATTGTCATTGTGTGATTGGTATTTGTCAATCACCTCTATGATGCGTTTCACCACTGTCTTTTTGTGTAGGAGAGTGTCCCTGAGTCACCACACCCCGCGCGGAGCCCGGCCCGCCGGCAAAGCGAATGTCCTTGAGACCGGCGCATGGTCCGACAGAGAAAGGACTCCAATCTCGGATGCTGTGGCTAAATCCCGAACCGGTCCGTTAACTATAAGATGGTCTAGTCTTGCGTATGTCTTGTGTGCTTGTGAGTAGTAGGAGTAATCCCTATCAGTGGGGTGTAGTCGGCGCCAAAGATCATGAAGATCCAAGTCTGCCAGTTGGGCCTTTCCTGCCTGTGACAGTTCCCCCATTTGTGGGTAGCGCTGAGTCGACCTATCAACAGAAGAATCGAACACCACGTTCAAATCCCCTCCCAGTATGATGTGTCTGTCCGGGGACGCTGTTATGTCCACCAGCGCAGAGTGAAGGAAGCGTTCTTGATGCTCGTTCGGACTGTATAGTGTCCCAATAGTGAGCGTTAGGGCACCCAGTTTAAGCCTATATGCCAAAAGCCTCCCTTTTTGTTCTGCAAATTTGTGTAGAATCTCTCCCCTGAAGGACCTAGACACCAGGATTGCCACTCCGGCTGTTTTAGTAGTATTCGAGGAAAAGAACTGTGTGGGAAATTTACGTGAGCGCAGTCTATGGCAATCACACGCCAACAGGTGAGTCTCCTGTAGGAGACAAACTTCCGCTTGTGCATCCTCCAGTAAAGACAGGACTGCTTCCGCTTAGTCGGGTTATTAAGCCCCTTGACATTAAGTGTCACTACTTTTAGAGTCGCCATGGGTGATGAAACCAGTGGGATAGAAGCAAATGATCAGAGCTAAAAAGTTGCCGACTGTGGGCTAAACAGACACAGGTGCCCCCTTGGGGCAGTGCTAAGGCACCGAACGCACTGGACGGACTCCCCCCCCTCCTCCCCCAAACCAACTCCCAACCCCCCTGTCCCACAACTCCTCAACCCCCCCCTCTCTCTACCAGCTCCTATCCCCAACTCTCCCCTTCCCCCCCTCTCCCAACCCTCCAGAACCTCCAAACGAATTGTCCCAGTCATGTCCCTGATGGACAGGTCTGTGGTATGGTATCTAGGTGGACGTCCAGCCACACACTTCCCCCTCCTCCGCACCCTCCCCCCTCACATCCCCAAGCCTGCAACAACAGCAATGCTATGCCGTTCTCCCCCCGGAGCAATCTTATGCTGTCAGCGTGACACCCTCAGCAACGGCTGAGTCTCTGGATGCTGCCTGGATGGCGCTCGCATGTCGGCTCTGATAGTGGGTGATCCTGGCCTCTGAGCTGCAGCCGCCGGTCTGCGCCTCGAGACCCTGTGCCATCCATCACCGGTGGTGCGCCTCCGTCTCGGTGTGGCGGACTCTTCCTCCTCCACGGTGATCCCCAGTACTTCACACGTGTCCTGCAGGGCCGCAGTTGATGCATTTCACCGTTCCATTTGAAGATAAGATGGAAAGGATGGCCCCACGAGTAGGCCGTTTCGTGCTGTTTCAGAAAGTCCGTCGCTATTTTAAATGCCTTACGTTTTTGTAGCGTGGTAGCGGACAGGTCCTGATATAAAGCCACAGGATGACCGCGAAAAGTCAGCGCTTGCTTCTTTCATGCCTCCGCCATGATCCGTTCCTTCAATGGATAGTCCGGGAGAAAGGCTAGTATGTCTGGCGGCGGGGCCGATGCTCGCCTCGGGGGCCCCACTCTGTGCGCCCTGTCTATACGTATAGGAAAATACGCCGATTCCCCCGGTACGTCCCTGAAGAGGTCCTGTAGATATCCTGCCACATCCGTACCCTCTTCCTTTGATGGTATTCCTCGAACCCTTATGTTGTTCCGTCGAGACCTATTTTCCAAATCCTCATTGTGTGCCTGAAGATCCATGTGTTGGTCTCTAAGGCGCAGCACTTCTTGCTGTAGTTGCGCAATTTCCTCGTCCTGCCGCTGCGTGGAGGTTTCCACCGTGGCCACTCTCTCCCCCAGGCCATCAACTTCTCTCCGTACTTTGCGTACCACTCCTGCCACTTCCTGTTTCAACATTTGGAAATCGTTCCGCAATGTGCCAAATAGGGATTCCAAAAAGGATCTGGCGACCGGAGGTTCACCGCCTCCCGCTGAATGCGAGCCTCCCGCAGAGCCCGGCGAGGGCTGGCTCCTGTCTCCTCTGGCTTGGGTCTTGCAGAGCAACTCAGGGAGCGTGCGGTCATTCCTCTTACTGCCCTTTTGTCCCGCCATCTTGCCCACAGGACTTTCACTCCGTTCTCGTACCACTTGCTGAGGCAGTTCGCAGGGTGCTCACGCTACCGTCCGCTTCCCGGCAGAGGTTGGCGCGTTCCGTGTGTGCCCACCAGATCTTTATTCCGCTCGGCCGATCTGCCGCCACAGTCACACTTCTGTCAGTCTCGGTATCACCAACGACCCGGCCGAGTCGGTGCCCCGGGGGGGTTCAGCCGTCCGCGCTGCGGTGCCCTGGGGGTGCAAGGGCCATCTGTTATCTTCACTCCTCCTGTTACGGCCAGCAGGGGACCGTCTCGCTCGGAGTCCCCCGGGCTGTCCAGCGCATGGTTGCTCCGGAGCTTCACCTCAGGGTGGCCTACACTGGCTTGTGCACCAGCTCGTCGCTTGTAGCCCTCTCTGTCTCAGGCAGCCCACTCCACTTTTCGGGCTGCCTCGACCCTCCCCTATCCGCACTCTGGGGGGAGCTGCACGCGAGCACACAGTCTATATCCCCGGGGGGTGTAGGCGATAGCGGCCCCCAGCACAGTGTCCCCTCCTATGTCCCCTGACTGAATGTCTCACTTGCGGGGCTTCGCGGCCCCGAGTAGTGCCCTCCGCTGTCCGGGCCCTCACCTCACTCTGGCACCGCTGTTATGGGCATAGGAGATCTAGCCGCTGTCCATGGGCCATTTGTTCCATCCTCCCCCCGGCAAGTCGTCTCTCCCCTGCTGGACCTCTCCACCGTAGGCCGCAACCACGGCCTCTGTTCTGATGGCCTCCCGACCCTCTAGGCGGTGTGTCCTGCAGGCCTTCCAAGCGACCCCCGGAGTCCCGGAGCAATCCTGAGTCCCGCCGGCTTCCTCCTCACCTCTCCGGGCTCCAGAGGCCGGGCTCGACACCGCACCAAGCCCCTTCGCCGCCTCCGGCCTCCACACGATTCCGGACCTTCTCCGCTCCTGAAGACCGGGCCCGCCGAGTGCCGCACCCGGAGAGATGCTTCCGGATCGGCCCCCAGGGCAGCACCGGTCCCGGTTCCGGTCGCAGCAGTCCCCGGTCCTGCCTCTTTCACCGGGGTCTCTCTTCCGCCGTTCCGTTTGGCCCTCTGCGATATCGGCCTCAGCCTCGGCCTCGAGTTTGGGTGCTGCCGGCTCCAGGAGGAGGGTCACTCGGCTGGCTGATCGGCGTCTTGTGCACCACTCCCGGCTTCCGCCGCGGTCCCCAAGCTGCCTTGCCGCCTCTCAATGCGGTGCCGCCACCGGCTCCCTCCGTGACCAGGACCAGTCTCGTCCCAGGCCGTGTCTCGGCCGCAAGCCGCCGCCGCTTCCGGTCCCGGAGCCTGTCCGCACCGCTCCCGGTCCACTGCTAGCCGGGCGAACTCCGAGCCGATCACAGCCCTGGACGCAGCCCAGTAGCTTCCGCCACTCTCCCAACGCTATCGAGCGCCAAAGGGGGGAGAACAGACTATTTTAAAGGCCAGGAACAAGACGGGGTCGGGAGCTCCGGATAGAAGCGTCTCCCTACACCGCCATCTTGGCCACGCCCCCCCTTGACAATGTGTTTTAAGGGTTACATTACACTGAAAGGAGGTCTGTCACTCTGTCACAAAGATGTTGTCATCAGTGATGTCATTTGAGATGTCATCAGTGATGTCATGAGTGATGTCACTGACCATGTCATGAGGGATGTAATATTTGACGTCATCAGCAGTGCATTATACGTGCAAGTTATAGTGAGTCCAACTAACTATAACGTGGGAATTTCAATGGTTTTATGTCAGTAAAATTTCCAGCTAACTATAACTGGCGTGAAACCTATGGTTTTTTCTGTGAATTTAATAGGTTTTTTAAATGCTAATTCCTAACTATAAATGGTGTGAAACCTATGGTTTTTTTCAGTGAATTTCATAGGTTTTTTAAATTCTAATTGCTAACTATATATAAGGCCCCAAACCTATGTTTTTTTCTTTAAATTTCAAAATTTGGTTAATAGCAAATGTCTATAGCTATGAAATGTAATATTTTTGAAAATGATTGAATCCTATATTCTATTTGTATTTTAAACAATTTTTTTTTTTTTTTTTGACCCTGGAGCGCTCCCGGGGTACGCCCCGGTGAGCGCCCCGGAGAGTGTAGTCGTTTGAAGCGCCCCGGTGAGTGAACCGGGAAGCGTCCCGTTAGCGCCAATGTCGTGAACGAAAACATGATTGTGACGTATCGCGTAGCCGCGTCCGCGTGATACGCACGGCGTAAGCGCACCCGGAAGCACTCGAGCGAATACGCTTGCGCAACGTAAACATTCAACGCGCTTACGCGACGCGACCCGGGGCGCGCCCAGGGGCGCGTCGCACAAGTGCGTTGGTCATGTGACCTGAAAATAACGCTTTTAATTGGTGCAGAACAGTTTTAGTTTCATAATGATGAAATCCCTGGTCTTGTGACCTGAAAATAACACTTCTCATTGGTTCAGGCCTTTTTTTTTTTCCAAATGATGAAAGACCCCACCTTTTTTCCTTATTCTGACTTTGTCCTTTGACTGAGGAAGACCTGATTATACCTCTCTGTACCTTTTTGATCTATATAATGGCTCCAGTAGCAGCAGCAGCTGGTGCATCTGCACCACCACCACAACCACCAAGAGGACCACCTCAAGATTACATTGGTGGTCAACAAGAGGAGGAAGAGGAGGAGGGGAGGAGAAGATGGCTTGAAGAACACAATACCCCATACCAGCCAAGACCACACATTATATGGGAGTTTTTTTCGATCCCAGAGGGGAAGAAAAAAGTAAATGCAGCCAAGGTGACTTGCCTAATCTGTCGCATGGAACTTTCTAGGGGGAACCCGAATAAAAAATATTCATTCGGAAACAACACAATGATTCGCCACATGCAGCGCAGGCATCCAATAAACTATTCTGCTGCAGAGATGAGGGAACTGGCCCGAAACCCTCCCCAAACTACAAGCACCACCTCGAAAAGAAAGCAACGCACTCCGTCTGGACAAGAGGCAAGAGAGACGATGCCTTGCATTCAGCCACGGTTTGCGGATTTCCGTATAACCTGTAAATATTGTGGGAAGACCATCTCCTACGGAGAACAGAGCGTAAAGCTCATCGTCCTTGCTGGGGACAATCACAAATGCCCCAATAAACTCTAATTTTTTCTTTTCTTTTTTTTTTTGCTCCAGTTGAGCCATTTTCAATTTCCTGTTTTTTCGTTTCTCCCCATGAAAAATACAAAAAAATATATAAAACTGTTCAGAAAACCCCAAAAAGTTAAAAATGTTCAAAAAAAATAATAAAAAAATATAAAACAACAAAAAGAAGAAAAAAACAGTTCTTTTTAGAACTACCTCCAATTTATAAAAAAGGCTACATTTTTTAAAAACCCTGTCATTCTTTTTTCCCCATGGTCCGCTCCCCGGTCCGCTCCCAGGTGCGCGTTCCGGGCGCTCCCCCCGCGCAAATAAAAACAAATTTTTTTTTTGCCCCGCTGGGCCCTTTTATGGCCCTCACATCAAACCTAGGGGGTCAGGGGGGGTCTATCCCTGCCCACTTATGGTAATTTCCCCCTTTTTTTTTCCACCTCTTGTGTCTCGATCCTACCGAGACACAAGATGGCGGCCGCTCCGAACTGTTTCGAATGTTTACAGACACCCGAGAGCCAATCAGCTTTCCGTGCGCACCTCGCATGGTGCGCCCGGAGCGCTCCCCGTTGCGCGTACCGGGGCGCTGCCATAGATATATATATTTTTTTGAACCTAAATTACTCAAAATCCACTGGAGCACATATCTTGAGACATAGCAAAGGCACATCGGGCTACCAGTCCCTACCATTTTGCCAAGTTTGGTGCTAATCCATTCAGCCGTTCGGGCTAAAAGTGAGTTTGACCGCCCTATGGAAATTAACATGGGGAAAACACGTTTTGGGACCCCCCTTTTATCTCGGCCCCCGCTTGACGAATCCCCCCGAAACTTTCAAGGAAGGACCGGAGCTCCGCGAGGCAAATTTGAGGAAGTTTTCAGGCAGATTCGTCAACCGGCACCAAAGTTATTCCAAATAGAATTTTTAGATTTTGCATTGAAAGAAATCCTAACTATAACTACCTACTGGCGACCGCCAGTAGGTAATATATATATATATGTATATATATATATATATATATATATATATATATATATATATATATATATATGCGCTCAATCAAAAGGACTTGGTAAATAAAACAAGAGAGGACATTAAAAAACGGGAAGTTATTGTAAATCGGAAAGTGACAAAATTTGCTCGCGATAAGCGTGATTTAGAAACAGGACGTATTTTCACCTTCTCCAAATGCTTTGATACAGTCAAAAGACAAACAATTGGTGGCAAAATCCAACTAATGCAAGAAAATGTTGGTCAAGGTGAAGTAGTGTCATCAGATACGGAGGTTAGTTCAATGGTCAGTAGTGTGGAATCTGAAGTTAGAGATGAGTCGAATCAAGTGCAGCAACCTCTGTGCAGTTATAGCCCCTCTGAGGAATTGGGGTTTCTAATCGAGGACCGTCGGCAAACATTGAGGCCGAGAATACCCCAGAACAAAAATGCAGAAGGAGAAACAAACAGCGAAAACAGAGGCACAAAGTGCGGCGGATACAAAAAGAACAGAAGAGGGATGTTGAACCAAGCCCAAAAATTGATAATAGCTCAACCACCAACACTGTTATAAATGTGACTGACATTGAACTAAGTTTGGTTGAATTGCAGATTTTGGCATTAGGACTATCATTTTGTCCGAAATCTGGTTTTAAATATGTCCAATCTCGTGTTGATATTTACAAGTTCATTAGAAAATTAAAGCTTCTTAAATATCATAAATTGAATAATGCAAATACGAAAGCTTTATCTATTAATATTGAGAATCAACCCAGTCTTCAGTTTCAAGTATCAGATGTACCCATGTTACGGACTGTGAATGCATTAGCAGGGTTTAACAGTGATGAACCTACGCACACCCAACAAGATCTTCAGGGCATGGGTATTACTAGCACTAGGGCAGCTCTTACTCCCTTCCGCCCCCTTCAACATTCATCCCCATGATGGCGAGGGATGCCATTGACATATTTGGGGATTGTATTATTGAAGATCTTAAAGTCCTCAATAGATCTTGTATGCAAAAAAACCAAAAATAGACACTATGTAGAGCAGCAATATTCTCGCCTTATGAAAAAGATCAGTGTTGACAAAAATATAATTGTGAATAAGGCTGATAAGGGCGGGAATGGTGTTCTCCGGCCTCGCACTACATATATGGAGGAAGCCATGAAACACTTAAGCAACGGCTGTAGCTATCGAAAAGCTTCCTTCAGTGACCTAACAAATGTCAAAGAAAAGGTCTTGAAAGAGTTAGCTCAGTGGAAGCGGGAGGGGTTAATTAGTAAGGAAGAATTCAATTTCTTACAAAATGAAAACCTTATCACCCTGACCCTCTATTTAATTCCAAAATGTACATAAACAAATGACTCCAGTCCCTGGCCGTCCAATAATCTCCGCAATAGGAGGTCTTATGGAATCAATGTCTAAATACGTCGTTTTTTTCCTTCATGGTTATGTTGAAAATCTCCCATTGTACATCAGGGAAACTAGCCATTTTTTGAAAACATTGAGAGAGGTTACTTGGGAAGAGGACTATTGCTTTTTAGTAATGGATATCTGTTCTCTCTATACAAGTATCAATCATCAAGATGGATTGAATGCCATTAATCATTTCCTTTACAATAGAGAAATATGTTTTTATGAACATAACAAAATGTTGTTAAGAATGGCAGAACTATGTCTTACCAACAATGATTTCCTTTTTAATAAGGAGGTATTTCAACAATTGAGAGGTGTGGCGATGGGACATGCTTCTCCTCCAGCTATGCATGGTTACATGTAGGCTGGTGGGAGAAGCATGTCCTCGTGCACACCAATGCCAACGCTGTCTCTAGCCACATCATTAAATGGTGGAGATTTATTGACGACGTGTGTGTAATATGGATAGGTACTAAAGACTCAGCAGTAAAATTTGCATCGGAGATTAATGAAATCTCGACAAATCTACAATTTACGGCAAATATAAGTAAACTCAAAGTGGACTTTTTAGATGTAGAAATTTATGTGGAAGATGGTACCATCCATACCAAATTACATAGAAAGGTCACTGCTGGCAATTCATTATTGCATGCCAGCAGTGCCCACCCCAGACACCTGATCAGGAGTATCCCCTATGGAGAATTTTTAAGAATTAAAAGAATTTGCAGCAAGACGAAAGATTTGGAAATCTGTTTATCTGAATCAGAGCCTATAGTTCAGCAGATTTACAGACTGCTTTAAGTAAAATACAGGATCAGGGACCAGAGTTGGAAACTTCTGAAGAGGCTAACACAGAATTAGGTATTTCAACACAATGCTACAAATAACAACAAAAAATCTGTAATTAGATTTATCACCACGTACAGCAACCAGGAGAAGCAGGTCAGAAAAATAGTCAACAAACATTGGCCAATTTTAAAAACAGACCTCACTGAACTAGATATCTATCCAGCTATAACATTTAGAAGAGCTCCCTCTATGAGGGATGACCTGGTTAGAACTAGTCCTGAAGTAAGGGAGACAAGTAACTGGCTAACCAATAGAAAGTTTTTTTTTTAAATGCAGCTCGTGTAGGGCATGCCAATTTGAAGTGAATAAATATGAGTTTGTTGATGCTTTTTCCACCATACCTTACAAAATACAAGGCCTGCATTCATGTAAAACTGATCATGCGGTCTATGTGCTTACCTGTACATGTCAGCTGAAATATGTTGGAAGCACTAAACTTCTTGTGTTTAACCGTATTTTACAGCACTTACTGGCAATCGTTAATTCTGATCCTTCATATCCGGTTGCCCGTCATTTCAAACTAGTGCATCAGAACATATGGCCGAGATACCCGCCACCCCCTCTCAACACAATCCCCAAGAATTGGGAAACCGGAAACAGTTCTTGACTTTTGGAAGGCGGGAAGGGAGTCACCCTTCCCGGCCGTATTTATTAAAATATGAAACAAAAGAAAACATTAAAATAACAGTTTCATATAATGTACAATTTCATTTCCACATTACGATGTTGGCTAACCTTAACAGATCTCTAATACAAAGGTTCTCCTAGCCGAACTAACATCCTACAAAACATTTGACTTGAAATTGTACATCCTAACGTTAAGGGCCAACGGCAAGGTCGTAACCGGTGTCAGATCCCTAAACCAGAAATACCCCCCTCACTTGTGAGAGGAGCGACCGCACAGAGGCGTACCTCAAGTGCATCTACCAATTTCCCTTTGTACTTGACGGGGGCCCCAATAAACTCGACGCCATTTAACGGTCGTTCGAGGACTCGTGTGAGGTGTCTAAAAGGTAGCGTAAACCCCCTCTCGCACCCCACACAACTTACCCATCTGCCGTCGCAGATGTCCTGGCCCCGGGAAATTCCCCAGGAGGGGCCGTAGCCCCTCCTATCCAGGAAGGGGCCTTGACCACCTTTCCTTTCCTTCCGGCGGCCTCTCCTTAGACAGGACCGCCTCCCCGTTGAGGGGCCAATTGGCCACCTCCCCCGCGCGCTCCCATCCGTAATGGGTGACGCCCCCTCATAGGGATCTTCCAATTACTGCTCACCGATCATGACCTTACCGCCCGACCAGAATAAATACGACAGTTCTACCTAAGTTACTAAGATTTACAAAGCAAAACAACCTTTATTATCAGGCGTAAATACTGATCAATCCTTGTTCAAAATTACTTTATTTGCAAAACATACTGAAAATAACCAATCTTTATTGCATCGTTAAGAAATTTCACGACAATCATCACAACCTGTAAGAAAACAGATAAGACCAAAGATACCATATCAACTGTATTTACAAGGAATCGCTGTCCTCAGGGGCTGGTGGGTGGGTCAAAATTGTTCTTCGTTCCGTCTCGAGCTCACGTGCAGCGGGGAGGTGCAGCTTCAGAGCACAGGAACAAGAGGATGCTTTCTTGGCTTCCGCTCCTTTTATCCGTCTTCAGGGTGGGCGTGAACCCGCCCCCGCCTGCCTCCGAGGGCGTGGCCGGCCGCGTTGGTGTCTAGGCCAGCCCACTCTAGGGCGGGAAAAAGGCGCGCCCCGGCTACGCCGCTTCGGGCATACCAGCCGAGACTCGCCTCCCGCCCAAGATGGCTTCCCGGGGGGATCGTGGTACTCCACCATACGTTCGGGGGGACCGATTGGTCGCCCCTTTCCATATGGCCGAGATACCCGCCACCCCCTCTCAACACAATCCCCAAGAATTGGGAAACCGGAAACAGTTCTTGACTTTTGGAAGGCGGGAAGGGAGTCACCCTTCCCGGCCGTATTTATTAAAATATGAAACAAAAGAAAACATTAAAATAACAGTTTCATATAATGTACAATTTCATTTCCACATTACGATGTTGGCTAACCTTAACAGATCTCTAATACAAAGGTTCTCCTAGCCGAACTAACATCCTACAAAAACATTTGACTTGAAATTGTACATCCTAACGTTAAGGGCCAACGGCAAGGTCGTAACCGGTGTCAGATCCCTAAACCAGAAATAACCCCCTCACTTGTGAGAGGAGCGACCGCACAGAGGCGTACCTCAAGTGCATCTACCAATTTCCCTTTGTACTTGACGGGGGCCCCAATAAACTCGACGCCATTTAACGGTCGTTCGAGGACTCGTGTGAGGTGTCTAAAAGGTAGCGTAAACCCCCTCCCGCACCCCACACAACTTACCCATCTGCCGTCGCAGATGTCCTGGCCCCGGGAAATTCCCCAGGAGGGGCCGTAGCCCCTCCTATCCAGGAAGGGGCCTTGACCACCTTTCCTTTCCTTCCGGCGGCCTCTCCTTAGACAGGACCGCCTCCCCGTTGAGGGGCCAATTGGCCACCTCCCCCGCGCGCTCCCATCCGTAATGGGTGACGCCCCCTCATAGGGATCTTCAAATTACTGCTCACCGATCATGACCTTACCGCCACAGGCCGGATAGTTGACCGGCTATCCGGACCCCCCACAAAACACTCCTACCTAAAGGTCATGCTGTAAACGCCTTAACCATGCTATGAAGTCTCCTATGAGTAATTCGTTCCCCACCCGGGACAAATGAACACCGTCCCCCAAATACATACTGTCCCCTTTAATACAACCATGCGAAACAGAATGCAGTGTACTTGAACGAAACAATCTACTCATTTTATTATTAATTTTCCTTACTGAATGATTCAGCGCAGAAACAGAAATAGCCCCCCGCCACACCTTCCGTGGGATCATATGGGACCATGCAATTGTGCACCCTGGAACTCTTCTTGCCAACCAACTTACCGTGGAAAGCATCGCCTCAAGAAGAAGTCGTCTACCAGTGGTCACCAAATCATTGCCCCCAAGATGTACTATGACTACAGACGGCGGTGACCTTGTCCGCCCTAACAAACCCTCGAAAAATGATCGAAACTGGTCAATACAGAGCCCGCCCTTTCCATAGAAGGACACCCTGTACCCGTATTCCCCAGCCACGTGAATCATGTCACCTGCTTTGAATACGTCCGCGGCACGCCTCACGTATGAGTGGCCCACGACCCACACCTCCTTTTTCACAGCCGGCAATGTCTGACCGCTGGCCCCCCGGTGTCGGGTCGACTGGACAGTCCGCCCCGCCTCGTAGGCTTGCGCAACTGAAAACCAAACAAAAACAAGAAGCGTGAGTACATCATTACAGCTTCACAACATGTGCAACCGCACATACCTCTTATAACAGTTCGAGGACCAACGCCCCACACGTTTTACTTGTTCAACGTTCAGACCCCTGGCTGTAGCTTCCGTAGCAGCCCCTATCCGAAAGGAATGGGTCCCAAAGTCGCCGGGGTTCAAGCCCGCGGCAGAAATCGACATCGCAAGCACCCGCTGAAACTGAAACCTCGTCAGTGGGGTGGCGTCAGCGTGTCTTAACAAGGTCCCCCCCCATGCTGCCACCCTCTGTGCTAAATATTCCTCTACGCACCCCACAGGGCACATGGCAGACCCGGGGATCCTCTGGATGATTACGCAGTCCCCGATTGCATCCTGATCGGATTTGGACCTGACAAACTAGACCGTCATTGTCTCTTCCCTGACCTGAATGTGTTCCCGGCACAGTCCCCCCATCGTATCCTGCTTGTTCCTTGCCACTAATTCGCTTACCCGCATAGCCCCATGGAATGCCAATGCAAATGCGGCTCGGAACAACACTGCTTCGTACTGGGATGAACATGTTACCGGTAGCACGGATAATAACAGAGCCAACCTATCCAGACCTATCGGGTGCCTATCGTCTACTCTGCGACCCTCAAGGCGTTGCCACCCACGTAGCGCTTTTTGCACAACGAAAGACGCTGTCGGGTCCTGGATCCCATGAGCCCTTGCCATGAAGGAAATGGCGGCCCGATGCCTCTGGGCCGTAGCTACTGACTTGCCTGCGTGACGTAAAGAGAGCAGGAATCTCACTACACATTCTTCCAGACCCCAAAGCTCCCTCCCGGCAGTACCCAAAAAGGCCCAATAGGAACGGAACGCCCCTTCATATGCCTTCCTCGTCCTGGGTGCTAAACTCTCTCCCACGAGGTCTTGTAGTTCGGGGCACCGAGAGACCAGAGAGCTTCGGGAAAGGGTGCCGCCACCGGGTCCGCTGTGGGCAGAAAACCCCAGAAGGCCTGCATACGGAAACGAGAGAGCGCATCAGCCGCTTGGTTCATCACCCCCGGCACGTGTCGCGCCCTAAACAGTACATTCAGTTGCATGCACAACAACACAATTTCTTTGAGCAGTCTCAGAATCAATTTGCAACGTGCTGCCTGACTATTGATACACTCAACCACGGTCATGTTATCCGACCAGAACACCACAGAGTGATCCCTAAACCCTTCTGGCCATGTTTTCAAGGCCACCAGAATAGGGAACAGTTCGAGAAAAGCAATGTTACTCGTCAACCCGCACTCATGCCACCATGACGGCCATTTTTGAGCCGACCATTGTGTACCCAATATGGCGCCAAAACCCACACTCCCCGCCGAGTCGGTCCATAGCCCCAGCTCCTCGGAAGACACTGCCGGTTTATTCCAGACAATTCGACCATTGAAATCCGCCAGGAATGCAATCCAAATGCGCATGTCCTGGCGAACCTCTGCCGAGAGTCTCGTACGATGATGTCCTTCCCTCAAGCCGACCATGGACTGTGCAATCGAGCGGGAAAAGGGGCGTGCCATCGGCATTACTCTTAGGGCAAAATTCAACTGACCAACCACCTGTTGCAATTGATGCAAGTTCACTTTCGTTGCACGAATACATGTCTCAAGGGATAACCTGAATTTTAACACTTTTTTTTTAGGTAAACGAAAACAACCTTCCACCGAGTCGAGCTCGATCCCCAGAAACTCAATCAAGGTCGAGGGACCCACCGTCTTACCTGGCGCCAATGGCACACCGAATTGATTCATTAGGACACAAAATTCATGTAAGGCCTGTCCACACTCAGAATCCCCGGCTGCCCCCAGAAACAGAAAGTCATCGAGATAGTGCATAACATGTTGAAAACCTGTCTTCCTCGTGAATACCCACTGCAGAAAACAACTGAATTTCTCGAAATAGGCACATGAAATCGAGCATCCCATTGGCATACATTTATCCATGTAATAGCGACCCTGAAACTGAAAACCAAGGAGACGCTGATCGTCTGGGTGTACCGGGAGCAACCGGAACGCTGACTCGATGTCCGATTTGGCCATCAGCGTCCCGGGCCCCAGGCGATTCAACATGGCAACGGCCTCATCGAAAGATGCGTACCGCACCGAACATACTTCCGGGTCTATCGCGTCATTCACGGAAAGACCATGCGGGGCTGACAAATTGTGTATCAGCCGAAACTCACCCGGGTCCTTCTTGGGAACTACCCCTAGAGGAGAACACACGAAATTAGCAACTGGTGGCAAATCGAATGGACCGGCGACACGACCTCGAGTCACCTCTTTCCCAATCTTTACCTGCACCACTGCCGTGTGCTGTAAGACCGACATTTGATTCTTACAGTCCGGTACCCCCTGAAAATCCCCCACTGGGATGCGGAAACCATATGAAAACCCGTTCCGTAACACCCCAGCGGAGGCATGATCTGGGTATTCGCTGAGCCAAGGAATCATCGCCATGGTATCAATCGGGGTCGGTAAAGGCGCCCCTCGGACTATATTAGACCTGTTTGGCGCCTCCCTTACCACCGTTATCACCCGTTTTGGCTCTGCACATGGACTCAGGATGGGATGGCTGCCCGCACCCCCCACACTCATGTCTGAATTTGCATGACCCCTGGGGCCTGGTACATTTGCCCCTGTTAAAATTCCAACAGATCCCCCTTTTACCTGTGTTGCCATTCGGCTTCGTGTGTTACCTGTACCCGTCCGAAAGGGCGTCCCAGAGTTTTGGCGGGAGGATTCTCCCTACTAATGGCACCTTCAACATCCCTGTACTCTCCATTTTCTGCCAAGACACAGAATCGTAACAATCCCAAGACAACAACGGGTTGTGTTCTTTAGCTTTTCTAAACAGATTATCATAGCAGAACCACTGATTGCCCCCATATGCCACAGAATACTCCATAATACGTGACTGATAAATGGGTAACTCGGTCAACAACTCAGGTCTGCGCTCCCCCATGATGGAAGTAAAAATTCCCCACGCTCTGCCCCAAGTACCAATGGTCTCGTCCACCTTAAAGGCGGCCATTTTTGCGCGCCAAACACTCGGATGCATGAGCTCCTTTTGACTCTTTACATGCTCGATCTCGTAATGGTCGGTAAGCAATGAAAACATGTTAACATATTTATCCGCCCAAATCAATTCCTTGACTTCTAGTGGGACGTGCTGGGCAATCTTCTCCTTTCGAGAAGGTGCAGAGTCCCCCCCCGCAATCGGCAATGGCCGCTTACCTGAAGTAGACCCCACGCTTGTCGCCGAACTTGGGCCTGCTGTACTTCCAACCGCCGGGACCTGCGGGGGAACAGGAGATGGAGTCTTCGCAGCCTCCCTAGATTCCCGCAGTTGCCTCATCACTGCCCGGGCGTCGTCAGCCGTGGCGCCCTCGCTATCGTTTCCCAACCACGCCGCCAATTGCGCCGCTAACTCGGGGGGCATATCCTCCCTGTTCGCAGGGGTGACTACCACAGGGATTGGATTCCCCTCCTTTGGCGCCGGGGTTGGCTCCTCTCGTGGCGCTTTGGGAACTGGGGTCTCCCCCCCAAGTGCTCCCCTTCTGGGCCTCTTGCTCTTTCCACCGGGAATTGTCCCCTGTAAAGGCCTTTTCGGTCCTCCCTCTCCGTCCTTAGCCTCAACCTTTCTCTTTAGATCGGCTATCTCCTTCATGAGTATGCGGAGCATCTCCTCGGTACCGACCCGCTTTCCGACCTTCTTGGGCATTCTTAGACGATATCTGTAAGACAAAAAAGAGAGATTACAACGCTCAAAATTGCTCTTCGTTCCGTCTCGAGCTCACGTGCAGCGGGGAGGTGCAGCTTCAGAGCACAGGAACAAGAGGATGCTTTCTTGGCTTCCGCTCCTTTTATCCGTCTTCAGGGTGGGCGTGAACCCGCCCCCGCCTGCCTCCGAGGGCGTGGCCGGCCGCGTTGGTGTCTAGGCCAGCCCACTCTAGGGCGGGAAAAAAGGCGCGCCCCGGCTACGCCGCTTCGGGCATACCAGCCGAGACTCGCCTCCCGCCCAAGATGGCTTCCCGGGGGGATCGTGGTACTCCACCATACGTTCGGGGGGACCGATTGGTTGCCCCTTTCCAATCTCAATGATCTCTGTTACTATGTGATCGACTCTGTTCCCAAATCAATATGTGGAGGTAACAGAGAGAAAAAATTATGTCAACTTGAGAGCCAATTTATTATTCAGTCAGACACTAAAATGCCAAATGGACTTAATACAGGAGAATATATGTATATTTTTTGATGAGATATTAGTCAAGTATGAGGGTCTCTTTTTTACACATGTTTTATACACATTGATACAGATGAATATATTCCTTCCTTTGCACTTTAACAACCGCTGCTAAAATGATAAATTTAATTATATTCTTGAAAGTTTACAGAACTTCTTTATGAATTTGGATGAAATTTTTATACAGTTTTTCATATTAATTTTTGTATATTTGATATATTTGATAATGTTGATAATTTTGATAACTTTTGTATTTCTATTTTGTGTACAGTTTGTCTATTTATTGGATTTTAGCCTCACTTTTATCTGGTTTTTAACTGATTTTACTAGTTCTCTGGTTTAATTGTTTTTTTAACTGGTGTCATTGTGGTGCTGGAATCTGGTAGTAGCAAATTTTGCACATGTTAGAAATTGGATGTTAACTTCCTCTTTGGGTATATATAAATATATATATTTTTGTGAATGCTTCTTTATGTAACTGATAAATATCGCATTGCTTTACAATCTATATGAAGTCTAATAATAACTGCACATTTTTGTTTTTAAATTTCAATCTTATCAAGGTTTTCTATGAAAGTAATAGTTATATTGATAAGGTTTTTCACTTAATTGGTGTTATTTACTCGATTTCACAACACTTTATTTATTGATTTGGTAAACATTATCATCTGACAGACAATGTTTCTTGATGATTTTGGGCACTTGCCCCATATTGCGTATTTTACACATCTTTAAATTGACTATATTAAATAACACACAGTGAATGTTATTTTATATTATTATTGAAGCTATATTTATGTGAGATATACATTTAAAGTATACAGGTACTTAAAGGAATATACAATTATTTCTTTACGTAAGTCTGTCTTTTACCTTTATGATTGTTGAAAGGGAGAGAAACTGTTGTGAATTGGGTATAAAATCACTCGGGATTTGATGCATGTCATGTGATCAAGACCGGGGTGACGCGGTCGAAACTCGTCATGTTGTGGAGAGGAATAAACGCACTTTAAAGATATTATTTCTGAGTGGTGGTCCGTTCCTGAATACTGGTGCTGCAGCAACTTGCGGACAGGAGTTTACTTCAATATATTTTTTTGGGGATAAGCAGCCAGCTGGGCGATAGCATGGAAAGCGGAGAAACGTGTACTAAGGCGAGCCAACAAACAAACACTGCACTCGAAGGCTGCGAGTATCAAGCAAAGGAGAGCTGGTCAAAATACATCATTTACGCATAAGAACTGCACAGAGTACCACTGCTAAACAGCCGGCTTGGGAGAAGGAGCCGGTCGGGTGACGAAAAGCGGAGAAGTGTGTATTAAGGCACATAAGGCTGTGAGTAACTGGCAAGGATAAGTTGGTCAAGACACAGCATATACACACATAAGGACTGGGTAACAAAACCGGTTATCCCTGCGGTAGAAAAACGGTGTCTTGGAGAAACCTGCAACCATCAGTGGAGCTGCAAGCAGAAAGCAGTGAGTGTGCGAGCCAGAATACGATGCGGGTAAGCCTGATTTCTTCCAATTGTGGAGGTGGCAGTAATTAAGCATCAGAACGTAGTAGGGGGACTAAACTAAGTGCGTTTTATACGCATTATACCGCATTGTGACTATTGGTGAAGGAGGCATGTTTTGCAAAACTACGCGCCGCGAGGTGGCTAAAGACATGTTTAAATCCCAGGGTGGAGGTGGGACACAGTTGAGAGGACCCACCACTTCACAAACGCAGCCACAAAACAAAATGACGGAATTGTTGACTAAAATGGAAAGATTGCATGAACGTGAGGTTAGAAAATGGTGGGAGGCCACCAGTCTTCAGTTATATTGAAGTGAGTAGGGTCCCTAGGGGACTAAGGGTATATACCATCCCATCGTATGAGAATCCAGACCCTCAGCTTTTGACAGATTGGGAATAGCATACCGCACAATACTGCTGTGGCACTCTAGGCATCCTTGTGAAATATGCTTGGAGTGATCGTGAATAGGCGCTGGCAGAAATAAAAGAACTTGAGGAAGAACTGGCAAAGGTGGATAACAAGAACCGGGTGGAGGAGTTGAAGGCCCAGATGAAAGCAAGACTATTGAAATACGAACAAAAAATTAAAAATAGGAAGCAAGAAAAGTTTGTCCGTGATGAAAACAATTATTTTCAAGGAAGGGTCCTAACATTCGCCCGGAAGTTCGATGCACCCGGAAGGAATTTAACCAGAAGAAACAACAAGTGGTTCAAAGGGTAGAAACCTCGGAATCTGATTTGACCGAAAATGAGTTGAGTGATGAGCAACCTGGGAGTACAGCCCAGAGTAAGAAGGACCCTTTTTACGCCGAGTTTCAGATAATACGCCAATCATGGCTCCGGGGTGGCAAAAACAAACCCCCAGAAACAAGAGGAGAAGAACCCATAGAGGAGGTGGCGGCAGGAAAAGGGAAGTCGCAGGCAACCTGGGTGAATCACAACAAGAAGAGTTCCAACAGGCGATAGCAAAAACCACAAATCTATCAGTGGTTAACCTGACCCCACGTAAACTCATAGAAACTGAAAATAAAGTTTTTAGTCTTGGATTGACATTTTGCCATACGAGCCACCTAGAATATACTCAAACAAGGATAGACCTCTTTAGTTTCAAACGTAAATTGAAACTACATAAATATTTCAAAGTGAGGACCCATTTGAAAAATCTGAAAAAGGTGTCCAAAAGAATAACTGCCACCGATGCATTGACTGGGAAAGATCTGTCAACCATCGAAATCCTGGAGGAAGCACAGTTTGAAAACAGAGACAATCATTACGATCAGAGGTCCATACCAGAAAAAGCTATGAATGTAGGTATTGAACAGTACAGGGAGGAAAGTCCGTTCAAACCGGTATCCATTTTCAATCCTCAAATGCCACCGAATGTCATAGATGTGTTCACAGAAGCCATGACAAATGATCTATTGAAGTTCAGATCTAGTAAAAAATCCTACCACAAAAACATCACGATGGCAGAAACATCATCCTTACAAAATTTGATAAAAGATGCATCTATAATAATTAAGCCTTCCGATAAAGGTGAAAACGTTGTCGTTCAAACCAGAGAACTTTATCGGAAAGAAGCATTGCGTCAATTGTCCGACGTCCCAACTTATGAAAAGATGTCGAGTGGGATCTATGATGCGAGTATAAAAACTTATGATGATCTAATCAGCAAGTGGTATGGAAGATCTATGTTGGGTGCAGAGGAGCATTTATTTCTGAGAAGTAACAATCCAGTAGCTCCCACCTTTTACCATATCCCCAAACTGCACAAAGACAGTGTAAATCCACTGGGGAGACCAATCGTTTCTTCAGTTAATAGCCTAACGGAACATTTGTCCAAGTTTATAGACCATTTCTTGTCTCCCTTTATGATACAGTTGGAGTCCTATATTAAAGACACCAAAGACTGTATAAACAAGATAGCAACATTATCATGGGATCCGAGCTACCTTCTAATGGTTTTAGACATAACAAGCCTGTATACATGCATAGATCATAAGCAGGGTCTAGGAGTGGGACAGGTCTGTTTGGAGAAGAGGCAGCTATGCTATGCCATGCACAACCAGATGCTACTGGAATATGTAGAGTTCTGCCTAAAAAATAACATATTTTTGTTTGAAGATCAGTTCTACAGACAATTGTCCGGGACGGCGATGGGCACCTGCTTTGCCCCCAGCTATGCAAACTTGTTCGTTGGCTGGTGGGAGGAGCAGGTGCCCAAAGCCCTTGAAGGTAGAAGTACAGGCAGAGTGGTGCAGTGGCACCGGTATATAGATGATTTATTCATTGTATGGCAGGGCAGTGTATTGTCAGCGTATGACTATATAGCGATCTTGAACAGCAATGATCTAAACCTTCACTTTTCGGGAACAGTGCGTCTGGTGGCAGCGGACTACCTGGACCTGAAGGTGTTTCTAGAAGATCAAAATATCCATACTGCACTCTTCCGTAAATCGACGGCAGGGAATTCGGTGCTGTTTGCAAGTAGCAACCACCCACCCAAACTCATACAAAGTATTCCTTATGGAGAGTTCCTGAGAATTAAAAGAAATATTACCAGGAACCAGGACTTCGAGGCGGCTGCCTCAGAGAGCCTAGCAAGATTTGTGGTGAGGGGGTATGATCCCATTTCACTTAAAAAGATGTTGCAAAAGTTAGATATTTCCCTAGGGAGAAGCTGATTATGGAGAGTAGAGAGAGAGATGAAGAAGATGGTCAGAACAAATTCTGTATGATTACACCTTATTCAGCTGAGGCTAACTACCTGAAAAATACTTAAGAAAAACTGGCATATTTCAAAAACAGACACCATTAAGGATGATATCCCCAATTATCCCTTGGTAACATTTAGAAAATCACGATCACTTCATGACATGCTAGTCAGGAGTCATCTTGAAAAACCGCTAAAGCAGGTCAGAACCCTGAAAGAAATGAAGCGTTTCTTCCCCTGCAGTAGATGTAAGGCTTGTGCCTAGAGCAAGCGAGTACTAACTTCCAAAATACCAGAGATAGAGAAAAGCAGGGAAATATAGAAATTTCTGACATGCAGCACCCCCTATGCCGTGCACTGCCTAGTGTGCTCATGCGGGCTGCGTTATATAGGCAGTACTATACATCAACTTAAAATCATAATTCTAGAGCATATGATGGCCATAGACAAAAAAGATCCTTCTTATCCAGTTGCTCGTCAGTTCGCAGAATTCCACCAAAGCAAAAGAGATAAAATCCAGTATTTTGGTCTAGATTGCGTTCCCTTAAATCCAAGCGGAGGAAACAGGTTACGCAAACTTAGACGTTTAGAGTCAAGGTATATTATAGATCTTTTAACTAAGTCCCCTAGAGGGATGAATAGCGGGAAGGAGTTAGCTGTCCATTTGGGCCCTTGAACTACCTAGAACCTGACTTTGGGGGTAGGGGATATTTCATTCAATATTATATTATTTCATTCAATATTAATATTATTATCATACTATCCAATGTGAGGTGTAATCCGATCAAATTAGGAGAATTTCTGTACTGTGATCATAATTTTAAATTGAATAAAATCTAGAAAGTATAGTCTGTTAAGGGATTGAGTCTGTATGTTTCATGAATTTTGCTTCACGTCCATTAAGTAGTCTTTCTGAGAAAAACGTGGGTGTAATAAGAACAAGAGTATGATGAGTTCAAGCTACCCATGGAACTTATAAACATGTTTATAGTGCATGCTAGCAATTAATTTTTAAGATGGAAATAATATGTGATAACACAGCAAGAGGGGACATTAGCCGATCCACGGCGGGATTGTATACTCAAAGTAACGTGATGTTTTCTGAGTAATAAGCAAAGTATGGAGTAATACAGCAATTATTAGCAATTGCAATGAATTACATACATATAGATGTTTTCCCGCAATGGAATGTTCAAATCATTGCTTTGGAAATGCTTTTTAAAATATGAATAGACCAGAAGCTCTAGGCCTGTATACCATTACAAAATGGCACTTGCTTTATGCATTTAAATGAATGTCCCTTCTTTGTTTTTCATGAATACACTAGAATCATCAGATAAAACATGCCTCCTTCAGTCCTTCAGTGTGTCAGTAACACTGAGGAAGGCTCATGCCAAAACGTTTGTGTCATTTGCGGTGAAAATAAACACTGTGTAAAGTCCCCCCCGGAGTGCGGCATATTTTTTCCAGGAATTGGGAGAGTTGGAGCAACAAAATTACGCGG